>NC_143056.1:2405000-3605000 GCF_052426305.1 Pelodiscus sinensis
AGCGAGCAATCCATTGCATTGACCTCAGTGGGACTTATGGGCCGGCTTAAGTGCAGGGCTGTGCTGGATTGGGAGAGACGGGAGATTTTTATAGCAGCTAAAACAAAATGAATGGAAATGACAAACTGAAAACAATATGGTTGCCCCTTTGCAACCCGAGTGGCTATGCAAAGTTTGGAATTAGAAAATCAATGGGGTCTGCTTGGTTCTTCGATGATTTTTTTTTTTGTTTATCAGGAATGTAGAAAGCCCGGTGTCTCTGAATGCAGAAGGAAACAAAGGTCAAATGATGCCGTTGCTTATAGCCCGTAAGATTTTTTAGCCAGCGCCAGACCCCAAAGTGTTCTCTTTAGCCTTTTCCAGCTGGGCTTTCTTGCCTCTGCCCCTCAGTTTGTGCATGATCTCCCTTCTCCTCCGCTCTTCCCAGAACAATGCTCAGCCACCCCTCTCCTCTCTGGGAAAGTCACACGGCTTTGAAAGTAGGAATAAGAAATCCTCCGGAAAAGGGCTTATTTTCTGGAGAATCGCGTCTACTCTGGCGCTTTTCTCCAGCTTATCCCCAAGCTGGAAAAAAGCAGCAGCCATGTAAATGCAAATGCCGCGGGGGATATTTAAATCCCCCGCGGATTTGCAATTCCGACTCGTCACATTAGCATCCCTTTTCCGGAAAGGGATGCCAATGTAGACGTAGCCACTGTGTTTCTGTTAGAAAAGAAACAGGCAACCCAGGAGCGGACGGGGGAGAAAGGACAGCTACACATGTTTATTACCTACACACGTTTACCTCGGACATTCAACGCAATGTCGGAGTGGCAGGAACCTGGAGTTAATCACACCCTTTTGTCTAGTTTAGTATGTTAATTCACATGTCTAGCACTACTTTTCCTAAAGCCTTAGGGTATGTCTACACTACCCCCCTAGTTCGAACTAGGGGGGTAATGTATGCATACCGAACTTGCTAATGAAGCCCGGGATTTGAATTTCCCGGGCTTCATTAGCATAAAGCCGGCGCCGCCATTTTTAAAAGCTGGCTAGTACGAACCCCATGCCGCGTGTAGCCGCGTGTAGCCGTGGCCACTGGATCGGCAAAGCTCCAAGCCGTAACGTGCCGTCCAGGTCACTGGGTCAGCGGGGCTCAGAGCCGCAGTGCGCTGCCCAGCTGACCTCCATGTCCTCCGCCACCCTGGGGTCGGCTGTCCCTGGGCCACTTCCCCATTCCTCCTGGCTCGGGTGCTGCTCCTTGGTGTGGATGGTGGCACCAGCAGCCTGTCCATAGGCTTGGGGTCTTGTGCAGGTAAGGGTCCGGGCAGTCCAGCCCACTCTTCTGGGCCTAGCAAGGATCCTGGGGGTCCGGCTATGTCCGTGGGCCCGGGCAGCAGCTTCCGCAGCCTTGTCCAGCTATCAGGGCCCGGCAGAGGCCCGGGCGGCCCAACCCATTCCTCCCTCTGAGAGCTGGGGAAGAGCCGCTGCTCTGCTCAGCCGCCGAGCTCCAACTGAGCCGGGAGCTTGCCTTCTTATATCCCTAGCTCTGACTTCCTGTTTCCTGTGGGCGGAGCTGGGCGGATCTGGCACCGCCCACCAAAGGGTTTTTGTGGGAGTTTCCTCCATTCTGAGCCCCTCATCGTTTTTGTTCCCTTTTTCTGATCTTTTCCAGAAGCCACCCTGCAGTGCCCCCACTGAGAATTCACCGGGCGCCGGCGCTCCATGGGGCGGGGCGCACTCCCCGGACACGAGGCTCCGTGGAGATGCTCAACCCATGGAATAACTGCAGTGGAGGTAGGCGAAGGCAACTTCGTCCAATTTCGTTTCGTAGCCTCGACTCGCCCTGGCTGCCCAGGCTGGAGGAGGCAGCGACCTGGCGCTGCTGCCCCGCGATGGAGGGAGGGACAGCGGGGGAGATTTGCAGGCAGAGAGAGAAGAGGCTGTGGAGAGGGAGCAGGCGCAGGAAGCCTGTGAAGTGCAAGGAAATAATTGGTGCCTGGGGACCAGACGCCGGCTGAGACCTGAGACGTAACAGGCTCCATTAACTGTAGTGCTCTTCAGACGGCCGCGTCTTCGGAACCGTTAACCAGAGACCCCTTGCAAGCCTCTGACCGGCCGCAGCGCTGCCACTCACAGACGGGAGGGGGCCCTTGGGCGCGCCTTGCACACGCCCGCCAGAAACGCTGCTGGGAGAAGAGCTGTGGGCTCCCCGAGGCCTGGCTCTCAGAAAGGGGAGCAGCAAAATGCAGCGGCGCATTGAAGGGGAATGGAGTGGGCTGGGTTGGGCTCGGAGGCCCCAGCACGCACTCTGCCATCAGGGCAGCACAGCTGTGCTCTCCCCGCTGCGCTGGCCCCTGTGGAGTGGGGATGAACCGAGGGCTTGCTCTTGGCCCGGCCCCTCCCGGCCGACGTCTGGCTGGCATGAGGAATGCCGTCAGGAGCACTCTACTCCAGGGCTACTCCATTTCGGACACCCCAAGGGCCACGGTGATACTCACAGCACATGCCGAGGGCCGCAACGTAAGTGTGGTTGCAGAAACATGCAAATAGATATGCAAATATATGCAAATAGCTTCTTGCACGCTGACAGGCATGAATACAAAGATTAAGCCTTAAGCCGCAGCGCCAGACCCAAACGTGGCCAGTGGGAGCCACTCAGCACCTCTCAGGCTCCGCCCACAAGGCTACGCAGCCAGCACTTCCCACAATGTCCCAGTGCTCCCGGCACCTCCTCCCGAGGGGCTGGAACCGCCGACACCCTGCACCCGTCTGCTCCCGTCAGCCTGTGCACTGGCGTCTTTCAGTGCTCACCCCACCTGGGAGACACCTCGCCGCTGGGGAGCGTGTTCCCAGTGGGGGCCACGTTCAAAGGATCCCACCCGCGGGCCGTGTGTTGAACCCCGCGTCAACCCAACTGTATCGCGGGCCACAAACAAACCGGCCGCGGGCTGCGTGTTGAGTAGCCCTGCTCAACTGCAATGCCGCTGGAGATCAGTCCGAGGTTGCCAACACTCCAATAATAAAGCGAGTTTTAAATATGAATTTAAAAAAAAATCATCTTCACTTCCCTGACAAATTATAGCTCAGATGGCAGCTTCAAATTAATTATTCCTTTAAAAAGGCTCTTTTATACATGGACTGGAAATTATCTCTGTCATCCTCAGACAAATCTTTGCACGTTAGTGAGTTGCAGAACCAAGCTGCAGCAGAAATTTGCTAGGGTGCTATCGGGAGGGGAGGGGGGAATGATCTGAAAGTCATCAAGAAGAAAATATGGTCGATGTCTTATTGTCAGTTTTGAAATAGCATTAAATTAACTTCAGCAGCAGAGATCATTAAAATGTATGCAGCCTAAACTGCAAATCATTATACTTGTAACAATGACACCGTAAACCTTTACTACTTTTTAGGGTTAGGGGTTTGGAACGGGTCTCATATGAGGAGAGGTTAAAGCGACTGGGACTTTTCAGTTTAGAAAAGAGGAGACTGAGGGGGGATATTCACCCATGAGAACTCACTCCTGTGTAGAGAGCTAGTGAAGGGGGATATGATAGAGGTCTATAAAATCATGAGTGGTGCGGAGAGGGCGAATAAAGAAAAGTTCTTTATTAGTTCCCATAATAGAAGAACTAGAGGACACCAAATGAAATTAATGGGTAGCAGGTTTAAAACTAATAAAAGAAAGTTCTTCTTCACACAGCACGTAGTCAACCTGTGGAACTCCTCGCTGCAGGAGGCTGTGAAAGCTAGAACTAGAACAGAGTTTAAAGAGAAGTTAGATAAAATCATGGAGGTTGGGTCCATGGAGTGCTATTAGCCAGGGGGTAGGAATGGTGTCCCTGGTCTCTGTTTATGGAAGGCTGGAGATGGACGGCATGAGACAAATGGCTTGGTCATTGTCTTTGGTCCATCCCCTCCAGGGTACCTAGTGTTGGCCACTGTCGGTAGACAGGCTACTGGGCTAGATGGACCTTTGGTCTGACCCAGTACAGCCGTTCTTATGTATGTTCTTATGTTCCAAGTCTGCCCTTGTAACACCGACAGGCAGAACCGAGCCTGGGCTCTCGGTGCACCAGCCTCGACTGCACGAGCCACCAGCCAGTGGGCGCCCAGCTGAGATCCAGAGCAAACTCGTTCTCTCTCTCTCTCTAAGTGTCTCAGTCTCACTCCAGTGCAGCACCCCCAAGAGGCGTGGGGGTTACAGACAGACCGAGCAGAAACCCATCCGCCGACTTCAGTCTTCTGGAATGAAAAGAATTTCTTCTGTTTGAGAAATTCCCAGAAAACACGTTTTATTCACAAGCTCATCCGTGACAACGGAGCATCGTAGGCCGGGCTCTGAAGACTGGTATTTTCTTTTCATTTGCCGAGCCTGCAACCTACCATCAGCTGTGAACTGTAACATTAATGTGATTATGATTAATACGTTCATCCCAGAATGTAGCTGTGCATCAGTTCCAGTGGATTCAGCATTAAGATATAGCTTTACAAGCGCTCCAGAGATCATTAATCAGTAAAGGCGACAGCAGAGCAGTGCGGTGAAGCATGTGCAGTGGAAATAAGAGGGTTAGCGCACTCCTCCCCCTGCGGGGTCACACAGCTAATTGAGTGGCGCAGGGAGTGGCAGGGATTCTGGTAGAGACAGACAACACGACACAACCTGCTGCCGGCACCAGTGACAAATCCATGCCCTGCAGCTGGCAGCTCGTGCTCACGTAACCCCACCAAAGGGAAAGGGTTTGAGAATTCAAGATGTCCCCAAATCAAAAAGTTTTCTGAACTTCTGTTCCAAGAAAAATGTAGAATGTTTGTCTTCTGAGTGGGAATGAAACACACTTTGGAACGCGGGAATTTCCGGTCAGACAGATTCCCTTTCCCAGCCAGCCCCACTTGACACCGTTTGGGTACATGTGCAATTTGCCTCGGGGAGAGGAGACATCACGGGACTGGCATGGCTGGTTCTGGTGACCTTGTGAGGATCAGGAGAGCTGGGTGAGTTCCCAGGCCTTGTGAGGAGGGACAGATAGACTGCACCACACTCACACCATCGACACAAGCAGGAAGCAATGACAGCAGCCCCATGAGACAGCCGCTCACTGCCTGTGACGTCAGGCACGTCCATTCCTGGTGCTCCCTTTATAGAAGATGCTCCTACTTCCAGACTCTCTGGCCACGGGATACCGTCAGGAATCTTACTCTGGCTCACAGATCAACGTAGATTCCAAAGCTAGAAGGGACCATTGAGATCCCCTGGATTTAGCTCCTAAGAACACAGGCCAGATCCCTTTCCCAATAAGAATTCCTTTGGAAGTAGAGCAGCCCTTTAAAAATCCCGTCTTGATTTAAAAATGGACAGTGCTGGAGAAACCGCCAAGCCCTGGCTGAACTGTTCCAATGGCTAATTGTCCCCTGACTTCTTTCCACGCTGAATTTGTCTAACTTCAAAGGCTAATGGCGTATTAGGGTGCATTAAGAGGAGCATTGCCAGCAGATCCAGAGATGTCATTATTCCCCTTTATTCGGCTCTGGGGAGGCCACACCTGGAGTATTGTGGCCAGTTCTGGACCCCCCACTACAAAAAGGATGTGGATGCATTGGAGAGGGTCCAGCGGAGGGCAACCAAAGTGATGAGGAGGCTGGAGCCGATGAGGAGAGGCTGAGGGAGTTGCGTCTGTTTAGTCTGCAGAAGAGAAGAGTGAGGGGGGATTTGATAGCAGCCTTCAACTTCCTGAAGGGAGGTTCCAAAGAGGCTGGAGAGAGGCTGTTCTCAGTGGTGGCAGATGGCAGAACAAGGAGCAATGGGCTCAAGTTGTGGTGGGAGAGGTCCAGGTTGGAGATTAGGAAAAACTATTTCCCTAGGAGGGTGGTGAAGCGCTGGGATGGGTTACCTAGGGAGGGGGTGGAGTCTCCATCCCTACAGGTGTTTAAGTCTCGGCTTGACAAAGCTCTGGCCGGGTTGATTTAGTTGAGATTGGTCCTGTCTGGAGCAGGGGGCTGGACTTGATGACCTTCTGAGGTCTCTTCCAGCTCTATGAGTCTATGATTCTAACTTCAACTGCCCGTCATTGGGTTGGCTCAGCCTTTTGTCAGGTAGCGTAAAGATGCCATTTTCAGGTACCTGTTCCCTGGGCAGATCCTTCCACAAAGGGATCAAGTCGTCCTGTAACCATCTCTGTGTCTAAACAGATTGGGGTCCTTCAGTCTCTCATTAGAAGGTTTATTTTCCAATCCTTCAATTATTCTTGGGGCTTTTCTCTGAACCCACTCCAATTTCTCAACTTCCTTCTTCCACGGGGGACACCAGCCCTGGACACAGGATCCCAACAGCGGTTGCACAGTGGTAGATACAGAAGTGACCTCGCTTCTCTACTCCTAGTTGTGAGTCCACTGATCATGCATCTCAGGATCGTATTAGCTCATTAGGCCTCAGTGCAATCCACACACCTTCTGGCTTTGGTATGCTGGCCCATAGACCACTTACAGAGAGAAAAGAATTGAGTTTCCTTGACAACCTTAGCTGAGAGCCAGCTGGCTTTTAGCTCATGTGGTAGAGGTTCATGCACTAAGCTCTGGAGGTTCCAGGTTCGGTTCTACCTCTCAGCGTTACAAGTAGCAGCTCAACTGGCATTTCAACGGGGATGTCTCTGAAGCTTGAGATGTGTTTCCTCAGCTAGGAGGAGTGTGGAACCCACACACATCAGACTGGGTCAGGCCAATGCCCATCCAGTCCAGTGTCCTGTCTGCCAACAGTGGCCAATGCCAGGTGCCCCAGAGGGAGGGAACACAACAGATAATCCTCACGTGATCCCTTCCATGTCACCCATTCCCAGGCTCTATCAAACAGAGGGCAGGGACACCATTCCTCTCCTACTGACTCAGAAGTACTGATGGACCTAACCTCCTCCTGTGTGTGGTTCGCTGTCCTGTGTAGTGGCACCTGGACCACGCAGGGTGTGTCTATACTGCACCCTAACTCAAAATGAACCATGCAAATTGCATATTTTATATCAATGCTATTTCAAAATCGCTTATGTTGTCATTTGGCGCTATCTACACAATGCCAACTTTTGAAATAAAACGCTATTCCGAAATGTCCCTTACTCCTCGTGCAATGAGGTTTACAGGGATGTCGGAATAGCAAGCCCGAAGTAATGGGCTTGCTGTGAAGAGGAGGGATAACTGTTTTGGGATACTCCAGAAATAACATTGCAGTGTCGACACACCCTCCCGGAGAAAGAGAGTGAATTTGCTCCACAGCCTTAGCTCCAGCAGTAGAGGCTCATGTACAGAGCTCCAGAAGTCCCAGGTTTGGTTCTACCTGTTGGTGCTACAACAGCGCTACACTAGGAGCTTCTACTCCCCCCTCCCCCCCCCCGAATCTTTGCTCAGAGTCACTGCCTCCGAAGACAGAGTTCCTGATCCTTCTCTGCTTAGCACTGGGGAGGCCTCAGCTGGAGGGTGGTGTCCAATTCTGGGTGCTGCACTTGAGGAAAGATGTGGACAAATCAGAGAGGGTTCAAAGGAGAGCAACACAAATGATCAAAGATTGAGGGTACGTCTACACTGCAAACTTATGTCAGAAACAGAGGGTCCACACTACAGGGAAGCCTCAAAATGAGTCCAAGGCAGGTCCCTCTAATGTGGACGCGCTACCTGGATTTAGAGCCCCAGCAGGTACTGTCCTGGGGAGGGGCTATTTCGACATAGGAGCAAGGGAGCATCCACACACCCCTCTTCTGAAAGAGCTTTTTCAGACAAGGTGTTATTCGTCATGGAATGAGGTTTACCAACGTCGGCAAAACCCTGTTACTTCGATTTACTTTCGAAATCGCGCAATTGCTGGATGGACGCTAGTTTTGTTTTTCCGGAATAACGGACGTTATTTGGAATAACGGTGCAGTGTAGATGCACCCTCAGAACCCTAACCTCTGAGGAAAACTTCCAAAGCCTGGGCATGTTCAGTCTCGAGAAGAGGAGACTGGGGACCTCTGACTTCCAGCATGGTAATGCGTGTGATAAAGAGACGAGTGGTTAGTGAGTTGCCAGGGCTTCTGAAGGTAAAGGCACGACCTCGCAGGCTTACTTGGGAGAGAAGGACCTGAGGTTGGTGTAAACTCTTTCCGGTCCTGCGGCAAGTGACGCTCTGGAACAGGCTTCCCAAGGAGGTTGCTGAATTCTTGAGTTCTCATCACTAGAGGTGAACAAAGGTTGGACACACACCGGCCAGGAGTGCTCTGGAGTTACTAGATCCTGCCAGGCAAAGGGCGCTGGGCGTGGTCACTGCTTAGGCTCCCTTCCAGTCCTACGTCTCCGCGCTTCGCTCCTGGAACCCTGACCTACACCCCTGGGTGCTCCCCGGACCCACTTCGCTGCACTCAGCTCACCACACTATCTGGATCCCTCTGCATCACCACCCTGTCCTGCTCATCATTTACCCCTCCCCCAGCCTGTCCCTCATCACGCGTGTCTCAGTGCTGCAACATCCCGGGGGGAGACGTAGGAGAGGGAAACACCAAGAGGCCAACCCAAAGCCTCCTATTGGAGCCCCATGTGCTCCGACTTAGTCCCATCATTCCCATTCATACGGAGGCTGACACCTTGGTGAATAGCAGCTTCCTGTGCCTAAGCACATGGAAGGAGCATTGCAGGGAGAAAGTGGATTCCTCCTGGCCACACGTCTGTCCCTTCTAACTGGTCTTATCCAGTCCATGACCAATCCAATGGAAACGTAACCCTCTAAGCCCACCGCCACCGGCAGCATGTCCCACGTCGCAATAGACAGGACTCGCTGGCACATGCATGTCCACCCTGCCGGAACATTGGCTTTTCTCTTCGAGACTCAGAGCATTTGATCCTCTCAGGTGTGATGAGATTACAAGGCTTTGATTTTGATTCCTGGTGCAGAAAGCGGCTTCGCGTTTCAGAAATACCCATCCACATCCACCCCCACCCCCCAGCACGTCGTTACAGGAAAAATGGACTCCTCGCTGCAATTAGAAGGTGCAGTATAATTAACTCAAACCAAAACCAGACAATCTGTTCAACATATTCCCCATAAAACAGCCAAAAAATCAATCTTCTTCCTTTTGAAAATGTAACAGAAAGAGTTAATACTGTTCCATTCAAATTCTTAACGCAAGCCTGTTTTGGTCTTTTTTTAAACAATCTTTCTGTGCCTGATGGCAACCTGCTATTGAATTCTCCCAAAAGAAGCCTGAATAAAAGTAGACTAAAAGGCATTCTTCACTATGGCTGCATTCCCTTTCTCATTCTGTTTCTAACCGTGTCTGTTCCAGATCCAAGCAGTTTCCTCAATGAAGTCACAAATTAATGCATAGATGCAGCCACGGGTTTGTGCTTGAATATTGCAGTAATTCTGGTGCTTTGATGTCTCAAATTCTCTGAAATAAATGCCAGTTGGCCTGGCAAGGGAAATGATTTTCAGTCAGCTTCTGCAATCAGGAGTAAATTCATGCCATTCCAGAGAAAGCATTTCAAATTGACTGCAACTGACCAAAATTATCAAGGACAGAAATAAGAGCGAAAGCCATTCTCTCTTCTCCAACATTCTGTCTTACAGACAGATACAAACTATTTATCCCTAGGGAGAGCTCACATCGTTACATTCACGAGAGACTGTCTAATTTAAAGAGAAGAGGCATGTCTGCCCAACAGGTAATCACCCCTGTGAGTTTCTTACTTTCTTAAGAGCTGCTGGTTGGTGAACAATGGTTTCGGTCTGACTTCCGTCCTTCCGAGACAGGCAATCGCTGTTATCTGATGCTGCCGTAAGGGAAACTGACGGGGAATCTCTTGCATGGCATCCTATGGAAGAAGCCACAGCAGTGGGAAAGTAAACCTGGAACCAAACCTGCCCTGGGAAGGACCAGACCAGAACCAGGATGTCCTGGGAGGAATGTGGGGGATATGTAGGAAATAGATGCTGGATAGTTTAAGAATCATCCTGAGTGCAATTGGGCCAGACAGGTGCAAGCAGAGGCTGGCTCGGACCTGTCTGAAAAGGGAGTCACACCAGCCTGGGGGGTTGGTGGGCACTCGGGCTACATCTAGACTGCAAGCCTCTTTCGAGAACGAGCGCCTAGATTACAGCCAGTACTTTGGAAAAAGCAAGCCGCTTTGTCGCAAGAGAGCACCCAGGCAGTCTGGATGCTCTTTGGAAAAAGCCCTGTTTGCATTCCAGAGCACCTTTTCTCGAAAGAGCACTTTCAAAAAGAGGCCTTTGTGACAGCCCCTCCCCCATGCTTTATGAAATGGACTCATGGACAGGAATATACAGAACTCAAAGGTGCTTTGAGCGAATGAGGTCAGGTAACCCATCGATCTTCACGTCATGATCCGCTGGTTCTGTTTATCTTACTCTGCGTATGTACCATTTGTGTGTGGAAAATTCGACACAGGGAGTGGGGAATAATCTGAGAGTTTCAAATGTGTGAATGGGAGACATGGAGGGTGTTACCCTCAACTGTGAAACTCTCTCTTTTGTCCTTCAGCCTGAGCCGGGGTTGGTGGGGAGGGGCCTCAACCCTTTAACAAAAAGAATAAGAGAGGAGAGGCCGGGGTCTTTTGGCCGGGCTGCACCGGAAGGAAAGAGCCAGGGACCCCGGGGGGTGGAGAGCCCTGGTTTGGAGGGGCAGCTGGAAGAGAGGTTTGAGGGTGAGTCTGAACAGTTTGCACTGAGGTTTCAGTGTAGAATTAGCCAAGCGGTTTTGTTTCTTGTCATTTGTAACCTACTTTGTTCTGCCTGTTCTCACTTATTCCCACTTCAGTCCTACAGCTTCTCCTTAATAAAACCATTTGTATTTTCTATCGAGCCCAGTGTAAATAATCGTTACCTGGGGGGGGGGGGGCAACCAGCGTGCACATTCCCCTTTCATTGCTAACGGGGCTCACCTAATTCTTCGGGGTTTGATCCCATCTGGGGAGCCTCTCTCAGGAGGCTGGGCCCTAAACTGCCCTCTCCTTGGTGCTGAAGAGATTCAGTGTCTGTGCTGCTTCTCGGTGGGGCAGGGACCTCAGCTCGGGGCCTGGTCTGGGGGAGACCAGGGAGCTGGCCCAGCAGGACCAAGAGGTGAGAAGCTCCAGAGAGCAGGAAGGCGAGTGGCCGTGGCCGTGTCAGCACCCCGGGAGAACTCCGAGGGGTCTTCTGTGACCGCCCCCGTCACAGCATTCTTCCTTGTAAAATGAGGTTTTCCACGGTCGAAAAAACTGCCGCGTTCTTTCGATTTATTTTTGAAAGAAGACGGCAGCAGTCTAGATGCAGGGGAAGTTTTTTCGAAAAAACCCTGTAGTCTAGACACACCCTAGGAGACTTACTGTGCCTTTGGCACACCTTGGAACTGGGCTGTGGCTAAGGAACACGGATCCGAAGCAGCCAAGTGGCTGCATCACCACACACACAGCTCAGACCTCGTGGCTTTCCTGCACCGTCGGCAGCCCTGTGTTCACTGTAAGAAGTCAGGCTTCATCAGAGCCCAGCCTCTGCCATCCAGTGAATTCATAAGACCACATGTGGTGCCAGAGTGAGCTGGAGGTGAGAGAGGAGAAAATTCAACTGTGGAGCAAAGGAGTCATCTTGGAGATGGGGCAACTAAGACTTCCACCACCAGCAGCAAGGGATTGAAACTTCCAGGTAACGCAGCAGATGCCTGGGACAGATTCAAACAGGTGTATGTGTACACACACACACACACACACACACACACACACACACACACCCTCTTAAACATTGCAACACCAGGAGGCATGCCACAGTGTGCAAGGAAATCAGACACAGACCTGAAGAGGTGACATCATTTTGCAAGGATGGGGAGAGAACCGCACAGCCCCGAAGAGTGAAACCCTGCAAAGGTGTCAGTTTCACTTCAGGAGACAAGAGCAAGGAGAGCCCTTTGCAGAATCCCTTACAGAGACGCTTCTGAGCCAAGCCTGCAACCGTGGAGAGTTAACAGATTCAGTTACAAGGGATCAAAATGCAATTAGAGACCCAAATCTACCAAGATGAGGGCTGGAGAATAGAGCTCTCTCTTGACTAAAACAGGAAAATGGTGTCTGGTAGCACAAACCTCTCTGAACAGAATAAAAATAATGGAAGGTAAACAGGACCCTGCCAGTCTTGGTGCAGTGACAAGACAGAGAAAAAACTGGCAAGTAAGAGTCAGTACGGGACAAAACCCACAGAGAAGCCTGAAAATAAATGGGAGAGCTCCCGAGGGACAGCGTTAAGCATTGCACAAGACAGGGAGACAAACACAGACCTTGGTAATGCCCAGCTTGTGTGAGGTGCTGCAGTGTTGGTAAGAGACGCAGTCCCTTGGCCAAAGTGCAACCGGGGCCGACGCCGGTGTCCGAGGAGCCAAACCTGCGTACTGAAGCAGTCCTCCAGGAAGAGAGGCCGGGCCGCCACACAAAAGAGGAATTGTCTAGGAACTGTGTCTGGAAAGGCAGGAAATGGATGAAGGGACCTTTTCCTTGGGCACTAACTGGATTCTCATAACCTACACTTTGGACACTGGAGGGCAGGTAAAGGCTGTTTCCGATACTCATGTTAACAGTCTGAAGGAAAAGAAGCAGGGGACATGGGGAACAAACAGGTTACTCTGAAATCTTACAGGGGGAACTCGTTCCAGCTGGCGGTATGCGTGTCCGAGAAGGGGAGATGCAGGGTCACGCAGAACGAATAAAGGCTGTGACAGTGAAAGGGAATACAGCACTTGCCTTAGGTTTAAAAGGCTGCCACACTGTAGCGAGGAGGTTCCCCGTCACCCCCTCACCTCTCCCTCTGTCCTTTTCCCCTCTGGCGAACCCCCGGGTCACTGGCTTGCTGACCTCCCTGGGGGTTGCTCCCGGGTTGCACACACGGCTCGCCGGGGCTGTAATGTCCTCACTCGGGCTCAGCCCACTGTGGTCCTTGAGCACGGTGGCCGCGGCGCCCAGCTCCCGGTAAAAGTCCCCCAGCCGCCGGGCGTGGTCCTCCCATTCCTGGACGGGTCCAGAGTGGTTGGTTGCTCCGTCTGGAGCCCTCCACCTGCTGCTCTGTTGGGGCCGCCTGCGGAGGAGGAGAGAACACTGCCAGTCCCCGCTCCCTTCTGGCTCCCTCCTCCCTCTCTCACCTTGCCGCCGCCCTTTTGACCCGGCGCGCTGGGGCCGCCCTCTCCCACGGTGCTCCTGCCGTCTGGGTCCCTCGGGGTCCTAATGCCCACCCTGGGCAGCGCGCCCGCTGCTGTGGCTCTACCCCCAGCTGTGCGCCCCACCCCTGGCTTCCCTGGGTTGCTCGGCGGTGCACACGCTGACTGCTCCTGCTGCCAAACAGCCGGCTTCCCCGGGGCGCTCAGCTGCTTCCCCACCGCGCGCCTCTGTCGGGCTGCAGCTGCGAGTGCGGGGAACACTTTCCCTGTCACACACACCATTGGGCACATGGCAGAGGAGATAAGGGGGAGAAGGATAGAGGAAGAGTCTCAGGATGTTTGGAGGACATAGGAAAACTTTCAACGGAATATAAACTTGCACCAACACAACCCATCACACATGCCCCTGGAAACAGTCCTCTGAGTGCGAGAAAAAAGTTCAAAGAAGAACTGCGTTGTTATTACAGGAGCCTCCAGATGGGTGCACTTCTTAGTAACAGTTGTGTGCGGGGGCGGAGGATGGAACACAGCTTACGCTTGGATCCTAAAGAGCTTAACTATATCAAAGGGAAGCATTTCCATTTCCATCCCAGGGAAGGTATTTTTCATGACACGGCTGGTACAAAAGTATTTTACTCCTTTCGACGCGTTGTCTGGATTCTGGAAGATTCCCTTAAATGAGGGGAGTTACAAATTACATTGTATTATACCATATGAAAGGTATTGCTTTTTCAGATCACCTCTGGGTCTGAAATCCATCCGCTCTAGAAGGCTTTCATAGGACTGTGACGCAAATATTGGAGGAAATTGAAGTGGACAGAGATGACATTCTCATGGGGCAGCACACCAGAAGAACCAAATTAGAGGTTCACGAGGGCATTGGACAAGACGAGAACAGGAGGCCTGAAGTGAAACAAAAAAGTAAATCCAGGCTCAGAAGGTTCACTGAATAAGGGGCGTGTCCTGAGCATAGCAGAGCAAAGTTATAACAAACAGGCCACACCCAGAAAATAAACAGGGGTCCAGCTGTTCACGGGGATAGTTCATTTTGCATGTAAATATCTATCTAGTGTGTCTGGATGAACCAGCGACCACTGCATCCTCGTGCAGAAGAGTCGCTGGATGTGGGATACTCACCGGGACGAAGAATTTGACCACATAAAATGATGGATTCAGAAAGCACTCGGAGGACAGAAGGCAGCCCAAATTGTCCCCAGGAGAAGATGGCACGGGGGCAGCATGGCTACAGAGTATGATCTCCCCAGAGGCTGGGGGCACCATGCCATTGTGCCCGCCTTGCCAAGGAAGCCATAGTCCCAGCACATGGTCGTACAACAAAGCTCATTGGTTCACGTATGGAAGACCAGTTGGTGCGGAAATCAATCCTAAGCCTCCGCGATCACTGGGCACTCGGCCTGGTTACCATGACGGGTTTTCAGCTCCACTGGCCCCATTCAGCAACAGCCTAAAAAAGCGTTGGTGGCAGCACCCGGGAAAGAATCGGGCCTCTCTTCTAGGACACGTCTCCAGGCAGCCCTGGCATTGCCCAGCTCATCCCTGGGGCTAATTCTCTCACAAGCTCTCCAGCATCCAGGGAAGCAGTTTCTAGCAGGGTTGGGGATTGTTAACAAACAATCAATCCTCCCCACCTCCTCCCTCCTGCTTCCCCCACGTCTGCCCCTCACGCCACTAGGCTCAGCCATCCGAACTTTCCTGCTTCTTGCCTTCGAGCGCCAGTAGCACAGTTGCTCCAAACCAGAGACCCCCTCGGCTCTCTGGAGGGTCCAGCTCCGCCCTCCCTCAAAATCCCACTGGCCCTCTTTTTATGAGAATCAGCCAGATACATGCCAGGGTCTTTCCCCAGGGGCTGCAGATGAGCTAATCAGCCAGCCAGCCAGCTGCTGGCCTCTGACTCCAAGGGAATTAACTCTTGTAATCCTCACACACACACATTGTCCAGAGCAGAACGAGGAGCAACGGTCTCAAGTTACAGTGGGGGAGGTCTAGGTTGGATATTAGGAAAACTATTTCACTAGGAGGATGGGGAAACACTTGGATGGGTTCCCTAGTGAGGGGGTGGAATCTCCATCCCATTTTGAGAAAGCTCTGGCTGGGATGATTGAGTTGGGGTTGGTCCCACATTGGACAGGGGGCTGGTCTTGATGACTCCTGAGGTCTCTTCCAGCCCTGGGGTTCTAGGATTCTATGTGATACAACTGGAGTAGAAACAGAGGTGGAGTCAGAGCCAGGACTTGTCCACCTGAGGAGGAATTGTCCTGTCTCCAAGTGAATGTGCTGTCAATTGGCTGAGACATCGGACGGATTAGTCTTTATAGAGCGTGATCAAGACTATTACAATGGGGGGGAGAGGGTCAGGATGTTGTGTTCCAGCTCAAAGCTGAAGGGTCTACCCCTGAAATCTTGTGCTTTCCAGGGAAGAGAAGAGCAGTACCTAAGATGTTCCAGGCTGACCTGCTCACAAGAATACATGTAGGACACGGGGACAGGGAGAAACGTAAATATGGGCTCAGAAAGATACGGTATTAGCCACGAAGGAATGATGAGCTCGAGAACATGGTGAAATGGTGTGAAACGTTCAACAGGACCAACCTACAGAGAAGAGCCTGATGAACAGATGAGGGCACGGTCTGAAGTTGGTGTGGATTTAGTTTCATATGCAGGTAAAGACCACGCTTTGATTTTGAATGATTATTCTCTTGATCCAAAGCTTGTTTCATTAGACTAAGATTTGCCCAGCGAGTCCTACGTTCATAGAACCATAGAGCTGGAAGAGACCTCAGGAGTCATCACATCCAGCCCCTGCCCAAGTCAGGACCAATCCCAACTAAAACTCGAAAAACCTCCTGGATTGTCTGTGTACTGCTCTATTGGTCTCCCAACAGATGCTAGGGAGATTAAAGTTCCCTACGAGAACCAGGGCCTGTGATCTGGAAGCTTCTCTCAGTTGTCTGAAGAAAGCCTCATCTACCTCATCCACCTGATCCTGTCTATAGCAGACACCAACCACAACATCACCCTGTTGCTTCCACCTCTAAACTTAACCCATAGACTCTCAACAGGCTTTTCTTCCTCTCTAGACTGGAGATCTGAGCACTCATACTGCTCTCTTACATACAGTGCAACTCCTCCTTTTCTCCCCCGCTTGTTTATACCCTCCCATGACAGTGCTCCAGTCATGCGAGTCATCCCACCAAGTCTCTGTTATTCCAACCAAATCATAGTTCTTCGACTGGGCCAGGGCTTCTAATTCTTCTTGTTTGTTTCCCAGGCTTCTCGCCTTTATGTACGAACACCTTAGATAAATTGATAGCCCTACCTTCTCCATCCGAATCAGGGGTCCTCCTCTGTTGCTCATTCCTCCTGGTGTTTCTTCCCGGTATCCGACTTTCTCAATTACCTCAGGGCTTTGGTCACTGTCCCCCAAACGTTCCCAGAGTTCAAATCACGTTTGGTGCACTGCACAATGTCCCCAAAGAGGTTCAGCTCTTAGCGCGACTCCGCTTGCCAGCATATTGAGAAAAGTCTCCCCCTTGGACTGCCCGTCATGTCCTGGCTCCTGGAGAACAGTGTATCATCCAGAGGCCGGGGGAGGCGGCAAGACGGAGTGGAGTGCAGCAGGCTGCAAGGCTGCTCTGGCTCCAGGCGCCACAGTGACGGGGGGTGTCCCCTGTTGCCACCACGCGCCAGGCCCCTGGGTCCCATCCATAGGATGGCTGGGGCAGCCGCCACAGGGACCCCAGAAGCGCAGGCCTGGGGCGGTGGCACCGAACCCCCCAAGAGATGAGATGGCTCTGTCCACACCATTCAGGCCACAAGGGGGGATAAAAATCAGCTCTGCCTATTCCCACTCTCTTTCTGCTCTCTGCATTCAATCAGTGAAATGCCTCCGGCCATCGAGTGGGCCCACCACACCCTGTAGTCCCCGTACTCATCACACCCCGCCGGGCTTGCACTTCCCAGTAAAACAAAGGCAGAGAGAAAATCTGACTGTCCCTGTAAAGAGCCTAAACTCCCAGCCTCACATTGGCAAGAAAGAACCTTTCCAAACTCCTATTGGACAGTGGAGATGCTGTGTGCGCCTTCAAATGGGAAAATGCTCCGTTGCCCCTGAGCATTCTGTCTTGGGGAACTTTAATTCCACGTGGCTAAGGGAGCCCCAGTGATCAATCTCTCCTTTGAGAGGTTCCTATGCGGCACTGCACATAAACATTTCAAACTCATTAAGTATAAAAGGGAGGGAGCTTTAATAATGAGAGATGAGCTTTTTCAGGCAGGTCTTTGGGGCTCTATGATTCATTCTAACATCAAAGTTCAGGAGTGAAACATAATGACGACATTATTGTCAATAGGGGGAAAAACCCCTTCCAAGGTGGAGTTTAACCATCCCCTTCGTCCCATCAACCCCTCCCAGTTCCTTACTTACTTGTAACCAGAGTTGGCAATTTTCCGTGTTGCACACAATTTTCAATTTGCCGTTGGGAAAATCAAAATGAAATAGTTAAGTTCCTGTGGCTGTCACCTGACACGAACCATGCCACGCTGGCTCAGCAAGCCCCATTGAGACTTTTTTCTTTTCATTGAAAATGTCAAAAGGAAATGTTCCGACAATTCCACATCAATCATTTTCAGACAAAAAAATGTTCATCAAAAAATGTTGCTATTCCAACTTATAGTCCCCATTTGCAATACAAAGAAACATGGAAATTTTGGACTTTCCCAGGGGACAAATGGAAATTCAAAATGTCCCTCAGCTGGGCCATCTTTGTAGAGGGTTATTTGGCCTCTGATACTTCAATCGAGCATGGCTTCTCTTTGCAGGGAAGCTCAGCAAGAGCGCTGGGCTTGTACTGGCAAGGCAAGAGAAATAACATTTCACAAACTGTACATGCCACAGTCTCTTACGTGAATTACGTAGCTGGAGTCGATATCTCGTAAATTGCATTTTCATGCCATCCACACAGCGAGAGGTCTACAGGAGAAAACGTTCCTGTCGGCTTCTCTTACTCCTCCTGAGGAACAAGACTACCAGCACTGATGGGGGCGCCCTCTCCGTTCGAATTCTCAGGTCTTCACTAAACCCTCTAAAATCGAACCCTGGAAGATCGACTGTGGCAGCGTTAATCTTCCACGTAGTGTAGACCAGGCCTTACAGTTCTGCATTGCCTGCCTAGTTTGCTTGAGAAAGGGGCTCCACTCTGCAGCACAAATCCCCACTTTAGGGGAGAATTCAAAGAGTACTCAGAAGCTCGTTGAGACGTAGTTCCGTACATACATTATTTATAGACACACTTTGTAATATTTTGGTATCAAGTGTGTATTAAAGAGGATTAACTGGTGTTTTTCTATTTCTCCTGTTATATCACTTCTCTTTCCCCTTTCTAGCTACGCCTCTGTCTTTCCTCTGCATTTAAGATTCCAGATTTATTTATTTTTTTCAATCAGGTTTGCTTCTCCAAGAGCATGTCTTTTAACCCGCGCAGACGTATCTGGCCTTTGGAATCTGCTTTTGATAAAGGAAAGCCGCCGCTTAAGTCAATAGTGTAGGTTAAGTATTCCTACATGCATTCTTTGGAGGAAAGTTTAAAGAGGACAACATATTGATCTGGCGAAAAGCTTACAGTAAATTGTCTTCTGTGTGTAGAGCTACAGAAAGCGCAGAGCAACAAGCAAAGCTAATCGGTTTCTCCTGGTTCCACAGCTATTTATTTGCCTACAACCATTTTTCTCATGTTCACCACAAGTGAAAGATCTTTTACTTTCAAATGACAAAAGTGCTTCATTAGCATAGAAGGGAGGCACTTCCAAAGGTTCCTTCTACTTGTCAAAAATCATTCAGGTCCCCCTTTGGGTGCAGTGCAATTTGCAGCAGAGACAACTCGAAGAAACAAAACCAGGCGTTGTGAGCAGGCTCCCCAAGAGAAATGTGCAGCAAAGCTCCCAAAAGTAGGACAGAAGTCAACTTCCTTGGCTAGTTTAGTTGGGGTCATGTGAAGATAACGAGGAGCATCCAGACAGCTGAGAAACTGAACATGCTTGAGAAACAGGAATTCCTTAGGCCTTACAATAGCTTGATGGTGAGACCAGGGGCAGATTAGCCACTGGGACCCAGGCCAATAAGGAGGGAGCAAAAATTTGGGTTTCTCTGCACCCCAAACTGGGCAGCGGGCTCGGGACATAAGGGCAGGAGCAGTAGGTGGGAGGAGTGGGGCAACCAGCAGGCATGCCAGTGGGGCAGTCTTGCACAAGGAGCTCCAAGCTTCCCCCGCCCAGAGTGTGACGTAGTGTGGGTACCTTGCTGGGTGCTGGGCTTGGGCTGTGGGTGACCCCCACTGGCTGCTGTCTGTACCACGGCCCAGCCGAGTAGCTGATGGGACAGGAAGGTGACCTGTTCGACCGGTTACCTCTCAGGGAGAGGAACAAAGGAAGGTGGATGCCGCCCCTGGCTGGGGGCAGGGCTGGAAGGGATGTTTGGTTAGTGTCTGTTTGGGATCATGGAGGAGACAGCCTAGGGAAGGGGCTGGAATTTAGGGGCCCAGTCTCCCCCATCTCAAGGGGGGCTGAGGCATCCTAGGCCTGCCCTGGAACCAGATGACATCTGTGCTGTGCTGTATCCTAGAGAAGCCATAAACTCCCTCTATTCTACTGGCTGGTGGAGTCTGTTTGTGCCACTACGGGGGTGCAGGAGACAGGGGAACCCCGACGCGCCGTCACACAGAGTAAGCCCAATTCAATGACATCGAAGGGTTGGGTTTCACAGAGTGTGGTCAGCCTGCCCGGAGAGACGGCATCCTGAGGCATTCATACAGAACGAGTCCAGTCATTCCTATTCTCCACAGGCTAAAAATGAAGCACCAGTTCTCCCAGGTGCAAACCAGCATTTCCTCCATGTGAGTGATTTCACTGGGGAGATGGAGTCTGAGCTCACCTTCCCTTTCGTCGCCCGGCCGTGCAGCTCCGTGTTGACCCCAGGCTGGGTGTGTCAGGGATAACAGCACTGAGGAGGAGGAGGAGCTTTCTACCCCCTCTGGTGGCTAGGACACTCCGTCCCGTCCCCGAGGATAACGTCCTGGCCTCAGGTACGCGCTCATTCCTCACCGCCCGGCTGGATGACAGCAGCACAAGAAACTGAGGCAGGGAGCCGTCAGCTCTCAGGGAACAGCAGTGATTCCAAGTACGTCCCCACAGCAAGGCAGTGACTGGAAGTGCGTTAACCCTGCCCTCTGCCCTCTCCCCGTGGGACAGGGAGTCAAGCCACTGCCAGGGCGCCAAATTCCCCGGGCTGAACGTTTCTAAAACTCACCAGGACAAGGACAAGGACCATGCCCAGCGCTGCTGTTCCAAGGGATCGTTCTGCCCCTCCACGGAAGTGACTCTTAAAGGCTCTGATGAGCCTCCTGGCCCAACCTCAGAGTCACTGTTCCAGCCTCTTCCTTCCCCGTTCTTCATGAGACCGCGCCCTCCCTTGGCTATCACAGCCCCATCTTCTCCTTTCCCTCTTCCCTTTTTAACCGCTCCCCAGCGGCACCTCCTCCACCCCTCCAGCTCTCTGTGTGGCATCAGCCTCGGTCCCCTTCTCTCCTCCCTCCACACCTCGTCTCTCCGGCATCCAATCCACACGCACAATTCAACTGTCAGCCTAACGGGGACCATCCACAGGCCTCTCTCCCTCCCAACCATCTCTCTCGTGCTTCCTCCAGGGTGTTCACCCAGCAGCTCAAGCTCAGCATGGCCCAACACGACTCCTTTCCTTTACCTGCATTGCTGCCCCACTCTGCCTTCCTCCATCGCTAGGAACACCACCTGCCACCTCCTCACGCAGGCCCAGGATCGGGGCAGCATCGTCTTCGACTCGGCCCTCTCTCTAGGTCCTCACACAGTCTGGGCAACATCTCCAAGGCCAAGGCTCTGCTTGGAGCTTGGGTGAGGGGTTCCCGGCTTGAGCAGGTATGTTTGCACTACCTCTCGTCGAGCTAGTGCACTAAACATGGCAGCAATGGACTGTGTACGCCAGGAGGGTTGGGCTCATACTCCTGGCTCCAAGTGTCAAAGGAGCCATGGTATGGCCCTTCTTCTCCATTCACCCAACTCAAATGTCTAACTAGACTCACCTTGCCTCTTGGTTAGTGCAAGACCCTTTCTTGAGACATGCAGCCTTGCCCCACGTCCATTCAAATGCTGCTGCAAGTGCCATTTCTTAGCCTCGGCAGAGTAGCTGGGTCAGGATAATAGTCAAGCTGGGTGAGGTATGGTCGTGTATTGGACCAGCTTCTCTTTGTGTGGCTTGTTGCTCTTATCAAGCAAAGCTGGCATTGGAAAAAGTTCAGAAAAGGGCAACAAAAATGATGAGGGGTTTGGAATGGGTCCATATGGAGAGAGATTTAAAAGACTGGGAATTTTCATCTTAGAAGAGAGAAAACTAAGGGAAGATATGATAGAGTTCTATAAAATCATGACTGCTGTGGAAAAAGTGAACAAGGAAAAGTTATTGAATTATTCCCACAATATAAGAACTAAGGGGTCACCAAATGAAATTAATAGGCAGCAGGTTTAAATCAAACAAAAGGATGTATTTCTTCATCCAATGCAGAGTCAATCTGTGGAACTCCTTGCCAGAGGGTGTGGTGAAGACCAGGACTTTCTCAGGGTTCAAAAAAGAGCTAAATTTATAGAGGGCCCATCAATGGCTATTAGCCAGGATGGGTGGGAATGGTGTCCCCAGCCTCTGTTTGTCTGGGAATGGGCAAGAGGGGAGGGATCACTGGATGATTCCCTGTTCTATTCACTCGCCCGGTCACTGTCAGCAGACAGGACACTGAGCTAGGGGGTCCTTTGGTCTGAACCAGTCTGTTCTTATGTAATTCATTGAAGTATGTGACTCTGGTATCACTGCAATTATTTAACAGGTTAGAGCGATTGCCGTGCAACCAGCAATTTAAGAGCATTTAGTCCCTGAATAAAAGAGGTTAAATTGCACTTTAAATGCTGCTTATAAAAGGAAACTGCAAACTAACTTCAGCAAAGTGCTAGGGCTGGGGCGTGGGTATAATTACTTTTCTGGATGCCAATTTACAAATGATCTTAATATGAACTTAAAGGTCTCATTTTAATAATGCCTTCAATATTTGTCATCTTTGGGGCTTGGTGTTTAGATGCCATTCAGGGACAGAAATAGCTCTCATCTTTAGAGAGTTTCAAGTAGCCGCATGTTTTACCGTTTCATAAAATTACCTATTTGTTCTGCTGCTCTGTGTGAATGTAAAATCCCCAGATCTGCTCTATACATGTACAAACAAGACACCTACGCACTTGGTGGCCCTGTCTCTATAACCTGTGCTATCATATGACTGAGTTTCGTTCTTAAAATTTGCTATTAAAAGTGGCAGACTCTTCCCAAAGAGAATCAGACCCCTACAATGTGGGATTTCTCTCCTCTACAGGCAACTCCTGTCCCAGACCTGATCTGCCAAAAGCCTGCACCTCAACTCCAAGTATTTTCAAGAATCACAGAAGGCCCCGCAAATCCAGCCTCTGCCCTGAGGGACAATCAAGTGAGCCTAGAATGTCCTTTGACTGGTATTTTCCAACCTGTTCTCCTCAAGTTTTCACTGATGGGGACTCCACACCCCCTCCCTAGGGAACCCATCCCAGTGCTTCACCACCATCCTAGGGAAATAGTTTTTCCTAATATCCAACCTAAACCTCCCCCGCTGTAACTTGAGACCATTGCTCCTTGTTCTGCCATCTGCCGCCACTGAGAACAGCCTCTCTCCAGACCGTTTGGAACCTCCCTTCAGGAAGTAGAAGGCTGCTCTCAAATCCCCCCTCGCTCTTCTCTTCTGTAGACTAAACAAGCCCAAATCTCTCAGCTTCTCCTCGTAAGTCATGTGCTCCAGCCCCTGTTATCATTTTCATTGCCTTCCACTGGACTCTCTCCAATGCGTTCACATCCTTTCTGTAGTGGGGGGCCCACAACTGCATATACTACTCCAGATGTTGCCTTGCCAGTTTCAATCATTTTTGTCGCTCACTTCTAGACTTTCTAATTTGTCTACATCTTTCCTAAATTGTGGTGGACACAATACTGCCGATGAGGTGACACTTATGTGAAACAGAACTGGATCATTGCTTCCCATGTCGTATAGACAGCACTCCTGTTAATATACACCAAGGGATATTAGCCTTTTCATGGGTGTCTCATATTGTTGCCTCATATTCAGTTTGTGTCCCACTAGAACCCTGAGATCTATTTCAGCAGTAGAACCACCTACCTAGTTATTCTCCACTTTATAGCTGTGCCTTGGATTTTTCTTCCTTCCTACGTGAAGTACTTTGCACTTAGCTTTATTGAATTCCATTTTGTTAATTTCAGATCAATTCTCCAATTTCTCAAAGTCATTTTGAATTCTAACCCTGTCCTCCAAAGAGTGTGCAACCCCACCCACACCAGTCTCCTCATGGTTGTTGTGAGTATGCTCTCCACTCCATTTTCCCAGTCATTGATGAAAATATTGACTAGGACCAGAGCTAGGGTGGATCCCAACAGATGCACCCTCCCAGTTTGTCAGCACACTGTTGACAGGAAGCCTAGATTGTAAACCGAATTGGTGAATATCTGGGTAGTGAATTACAGTGAGTCCAGCTGCTGTGTGTGTAGCCACCCTTTTAAGATCAATCAGGTGAAAATCACCCTTTGTTTTGGAGGCTCTAGGAATGCACAAAGAATGAAGACCATGACCACACACAAGTCACAAATAAGAAATCCTGCCTGTACTGGAGGTGTGGCTAAGCAGAGGATTAAGGTTACACTCATGGACAAGTAGTTAAACCTATGCGTGCCCACACGGTAACAAACGCCATATTGATACTCCTGTGCTCCAAGAGCCTCTCAACAGGTGAGCATTGATAGAGGGGTGGTTTCTGCCAGGGTCTTCCCAAAGAGGTCTCCCCTCAGCATCTCCCCACTTTAACATGAGCAAGGACATCTTTTATCTGATTGGTGTGACCACTTCTAACACCTTGCATTTGTGTCTGAACTCAGTGAATTGAATTTCAATCCACCCTGAAAGCATTTCTCCATTGTCAGCAAGCAGGAGTGCGGTGTCAGGCTGCGAATCACGCTGATGGGTGGAGTGATAAATCATGAAGCGGCCAGGCCTCTGACACAGGACGGTCAGGATCCCTTGGTAAGCCAGGTGACAGCAAAAGCTCTGCATGTTAATGGCAGTGAATGGAAACGATCATTCCTAGGGACAAAGGACACAGATCCCCTGACAGGCTGGGGAACGATCCCCGGGGATGCGGCGAGACCGAAAAGCACAAGGGGTTGTGGTGGATAACCAGATGACCATGCGTTCCCGGTGGATGCTGTGACTAAAAGGGAGAATTCGATCCTAGTTTGCATGAACGGGGGACTCTGGAGTAGGAGCAGGAAGAATATTTTCCCTCAGTATTTAGCAGGGGTGGGGACGTGGCTCAAACACAGTGTCCAACGCTGGTGACCACAATTCAAGACGGAAATGGAGACCTTGGAGAGGATTCCGAGAAGACCCATGGGGCCGAAGGAAGGGCTTGAAGGCATGCCTCATGGGCGGAGGCTCAGCAAGGAGGAGGCTGACGGGAGCTACTTGATCACACTGTATAAATACCTGTCCTGCAGCTTCGCATTCACTGAACCCCCAGCCTTGGTAGCAGTTACCCAAGTTCTGCACAGGCATAGCCAGACCTTCCTGCTGACAGCCCTCTTGCACTGTCCTGGGGGCATGGCTGTCGGCTGAACAGCTCCGAGGTCTTCTCAGCCCATGGCCCCTTGGGAGACAAATGGGACCTTCATGTCCTGAAATGTTTACCCAGCAAGTGGCTTGGCACCAAGAGACACAAACTGTGCACAGTGCATGCACCAGTCACTGGGACCAGCAGCCTCTATTCAGGAATTCTCAACTGGTGGTCCATGGTCACTTTTTCAGTGGTCCACAGGAACATTGTCTAAAGACACACGGCGTGAGCAGGTGCCGCCGTTAGGCCGTTTTACGCTGTGTTCACAAGCACGTAGCGCGTTATCCACCTCAGAAAGGAGGTGGTCCATGAAAATGTTTTGATTGGCCTTGTGGTCTGTGGACTGAAACGAGTTGAGAACCACTGATTCAGGGAGTAAAAAAGAAACCTTCCCTAGAAAGTGAAGAGTGCCATGCGCAGTCAGAAGATAATAAACCACAGTTCCAGTCACAGCTGGATTAATTCTCCATCTGATTAATCAATGTTGTGTCTGTGCATTCCTTAATGGTCTGGAAAAGTCGATGGTGTGACTAGCATGTGACACCATTCTAGGTTAGCCAGGACTAGAAAAGACTGCAAGGATTTTCTGAAGGATCTCACAAAAGCAGGTGGAAGGAGGATGGCAGAAGACATTCAATACTGAAGAAGGCCCACTGCTTTGCAAAATTTGAACTCCTCTTAGGTTTACAGGGCTCTGAATGGATTGCCATCAATTCAACTAAGGATCTGAGTGAAAAAAAAACCCTGTAAAATCTCAAGTATAATGTGCACTTTTCCCCGTTTTTTTTAGCATCAAAGATGGGGTGCGTATTATCTACAGGAAGGGTTTTTTTTAAGTTTTAAACTCACCCTCAGCAGGCGTGAGCTTGGCGCGTGGACAGCTGGGTGGGAGAGGCTCCCTCCCGAGCTCGGCACGCTAGCAGCAGAGCGGGGGCACTCGAGCTCGGTTTGTGTTTGCAGTTGTGCCTTTGAGTTATGAGGAGCTTCCTAATCTGACTTTGTAGATTTGTTGTGCTTTGGAGTTGCTTATATGGTGTTAGAAGAATTAGCAGGAGGACTATGGGGGCAAATAGGATACCGTAAAATCTTGAGTATAATGGGGGTGCGCATTATAGATTAGAGTGTAGTTTATTCAAGAATTCTGACGTTTAAAAGGTAGGTGTGTATTATACATAGGTGCGCATTATACGCGAGATTTTACGGTAATCACAAAACCCAACAAAAAGCTCATTTGAGTAGTTTGCTAACAGATGATGCAGTTTCTTGGGGGAAGGGGGCATTATTTTGCAAATGAAAAAAATCCAACCGGAAAATCAAAATGAAACCGTTCACTCTATGCCGTTTGCAGCTGAATCAGAATATTCTAGTTTTTTTGGATTGACCTGGAACACTGAGATTTGAACCCATTGAACGAAACGTTAGACTCCCTTTCTCTCTCAGTGTATTGCCGTATGGGAGTTTTAGTCTGGGCCCTTCATTTTCTTCCATAAGATGGCTCCCTTGAGGACTACGTGTCCCCAGAATGCAGATAACTAAAACCAATTTAATAACTCCCAAATAACAAAATGGAACTCGTGTGTCCTCACTACGGGGAAGCCTCAAAATGAGTATGAGACAAGCTGTGTTCCAATGGAGGCGCAACCTCTACGTAGAGCCCCTGGAAGCCCTGGGGAGTCATTACTTCGAATTACTCTGGGGAGTCGTTAGATTAAAATAGTGGCACTGGCACATCCACGCTACCGTTATTTGGAAATAACCCTTTCGGAATTGGCGTTATTCCTCGAGGAAAGCAGGAGGACCGATTTCGCAAAGACCAGCCCGTTATTCCAAAATAACGGGCTCAGTAGTGTGGACGCTCTGCTAATTAATCCGACCTGAGGGGGCTGTTTCGAAATAAAGCCCTGGTATAGACCAGGGCTGAGTGGGCCGCATGGTGCATTGCGGGACGCACAGGCCCGTGGGTCCGTGTGGGAGAATGAGCTCAGTCAGGGAGCCTAGACCCTACGGGTCAGGAGGGACGCCAGACTCTCAAACCGCCACGCTGGGGACACGCCATGCCATTGAAGAGGGGACACAGTTTAAAAAAATGCAAAATAATCAAAGTTGAGAGCAGAGGTTCTCCGCCATTAGCCACCAGAGGACCCCCGTTTTGATTTGAATTTCTCAACAGACCCCCCACTCCATCCAACCTGACATGACTCCTCCCCAGGACCAGGATGCTGGCTAGCACCTCGACCCCTCCCCAGGCACCGGACCCCCTAGCAATGGCCACCGGGTGTGCAACCGCAGCCAGCGTCCGCCAGCCTCTGCCCTCGCCCTGTTGGCAGCCCCACACCTGTTCCAGCAGCAAGAGAGATTCCTCTCACCTTAAGTGCCCCTTCTCCCCACACCTCTACCTCCCCCCACTCTATCCCTGCACCTCCTCTTCTCCACCCCTCCCTGCCCCCAGCCCACACATACCCGTCCCTGCCCCTCCCCCACCCTCTCAGCACCCCCTGCATGCTGGGGAACAGCACTAGGAGGGATATGGAGGAGTTAACTCCATGGCCTCTGGAGTGTGCTTGAGGACCCCTGTTTGAGACTCCTATTTAGAGAGGGGAGAAAGGAGCGTCTGCTCCCCCCGCCTCAGAACGGGAGAACAAGGGACTCTGAGAACGATAAGAGATACACACGGCGAGTCTCCTGTCTCACAGTGTTACTGAAACAATGGGCCATTGATTTGCATAATGAGAACATCGGGGCTGTCTAATCTATCTACCCATCCACCCCTATTCACCGCCTCTTATCTGTCTATCTATCTGTCTGTCTATCTGTCTATCTATCCTCTCACACCCCCCCCCATCTATCTATCTAGCCCCACACCCCTTCTATATATTGGGTATGTCTAGACAACAGGCTTTTGTCGACAGAGACTTTGTCAACTGATAGGGTACATCTAAACTACATAGCTTCGTCGACGGAGTCATGTAGATTTGTTTGTTCGGCAAAGGGTAATGAAGTCGCGATTTAAATAATCGCGGCTTCATTTAAATTTACGTGGCTGCCGCGCTGAGCCGACAAACAGCTCATCAGCTGTTTGTCAGCTCAGCGCGCTAGTCTGGACGCTCCCCTGCCGACATGAAAGCCCTTTATCGACCTCCCTGGTAAACCTCATCCTACGAGGCATAACGGGGAGGTCAATAAAGGGCTGTCAGGTCGGTGCGGGAGTGTCCAGACTAGCGCGCTGAGCCGACAAACAGCTGATTAGCTGTTTGTCGGCTCAGCGCAGCAGCCACGTAAATTTAAATGAAGCCGCAATTATTTAAATCGTGGCTTCATTTCCCTTTGCCGATCAGCCTAATCTACATGGCTCCATCGATGGAGCCATGTAGTTTAGACAAACCCATACTGTCGACAAAGCCTCTGTCAACAAAGAGCGCCTAGACTACAGCCAGTTCTGTCAACAAAGCAAGCCGCTTTTTCGACAGAGGGTCTAGACGTTCTCTTTTGAAAAAGCACAGTGTGGATGCAATAGCACCTTTTGTTGACAGGACTCTGTCGACAAAAGGCGTTATTCCTCATAGAATGAGGTTTACTGCTGTCGACAAAGTGCCGTATTCTGTCGACTTTCTGTTGACAGAACTCAGCAGTAGTATAGACGCAGGTATAGTTTTGTCGACAAAAGTCCACTTTTGTCGACAAAACCCTATAGTCTAGACACACCCAGTAGAGGTAGGGACTATCTAGCTATACACCCATACGCCCCCTCTATTGATCTATCTATCCCCATACACCTATCTATCTATCTATCTTAGGGTGTCTAGACTACGGGGTTTTATTGAATAAAGTGGCTTTTTTTCAAAAAAACTTCTCCTGCATCTAGACTGCCGCCGCATTCTTTCGAAATTAAATTGAAAGAACACAGACATTTTTTCGACCGTGGTAAACCTCATTTTACGAGGAAGAATGCCTTTTTTCCAAAGTGCTCTTTCGAAAAAAGGTGTTCTTGAATGTAAACAGAGCTTTTTCAGATGAGAACATCCAGACTGCCTGTGTGCTCTCTTTCGAAAAAGCGTCTCACTTTTTCGAAAGAAGTGATTGCAGTCTGGACGCTCTCTTTCGAAAGAGGCTTGTAATCTAGACGTAGCCTGAGAGAGTTTTTGTGTCTCTGTCTGCTCAGGAGTCTTTCCATCCATCAGTGTGTCTGTCTGTCCAAGAACTCCTCCTGAAGGGTCAGAGGTGGAGCCACTAAATTTGGCAGGCACTTTCCTCTCCTCTGAACTTACAGGAAGGCCAGGGTTTGGCTGTGCTAGGAAAACGGGAGTGCCTGGCATGGGGCTGGAAGCAGGGGCAGTTATGCTCCCCTATGGCCCCCAGGGGCAGCGAGTGTGGGGCAGTTATACTACAGGGTGAGCACTGGAAGGTGGCTGCGCCAGGAAGAAAGTGCCCAGTGGGGGTGCAGCCCTCCATATTGCCAGTCACCAGCCATGGGTCAGTGACCCGCCCTGCTGTACACCCCTCCCCTGGCTCTCAGGCAGATCTCTACACGGGGAAGAGGGGCGATGGCCTCCAAGGAGCACCACTGGAGCTGGCCAATGCATTCCCCCATGAAGGATGGGTGGGGCGCAGCCTCAATGCCCCACTGAGGAGATGTGGTCGGGGGGGATGGGCCATGCAGCCCTGGTGCTCTCCCTGAAGGAGACGTGGGACTGGGGGGCTGGACAGCATGCCCCCCCCGGAGGAGCTGCAGGCCGGGAATGGACAGCACAGCTTCCGCTGCCCCCCAAGAGGAGCCGTTGGCCAGGCCGCATGGCCCCGGGTGCCGCTGTCACTGGAGCAGTGCTACTCTCGCCACCATGGGCGGCGCCATTGAGCCCCCAGCCTAGACTCCTGCACCCTCCAACTTCTGCCTTGAGCCCCCCAAGGACAGGACCAGCTCTGGGTAAATGCTGTGGCGTGACAAATCATACAAAGACCCGTGGAAGGGTTGTGAACCCACAAGCCCCAGGGCCCGGCCCAGCCTCTGAGCCGGAGAGACTGGAGCGGCAGCTACCCCGTTGCTGGCTTCCCCGCAAGGAGTAAATTCTGGGGCCTGGAATTAGCACTTAGTCTTGAGCTCACAGCCAAGGAACGTCCCTGGTTCAACCTTGGCCAGTGCGGCGCCACGGGAGCCGGGCAGAGTCCCCAGCACGCACTCCTGGGTTGTGCTGTCGGTGGCTGCCTTGGCTCAGCCCGTGCCCGTCCTGCAGTGGAGCTAAGTCGTGGTCCTGGACGCCACCGACTCTCAGAAGTCAGTCATGGGGATCATTTGGGTGGTCGTTTCTATGGCTCCAGCAAGCGCCCAATGACGAGGAGAGGAGTCCAGCCTCGCCACCCAGGGGGGCTGCGTGTTCATAAATAGCTGCAAAGAGGAGTGAACCGTCACGTCCAAAGCTGCGTTTATTATACATTGCAGTTCTTGAAACCCCCCAGAACAACATCTCTGTTAACACCTCGAACTGCACCCCGAAGGGCTCTCTCCTCCCCGCCCCTGCGACCATTTTCAAATCCTAATTGAAATAAACCATTAGCCACCTCGTACTTTTGCTGCCCTTTTTGCCAGTTTGATTTTCATTGACTTTTTTTTTTTTTTGGCTCATCCTGTGTTTGTTTTCTAATTGCACTGGGTCCGTAGGAACAGCTCCTGTCTGCAGCAGAAAGCAGAGGGCATGCCGTCTGCTAGCAGCTGATGCCCACGGGTACCATCTTGATGGCCTCGCTGAAATGGGCAATTGCTTCAAGTCGTCACTCTAATAATCCAAAGGACCATTCCGTTGTGAACTATTCTGCCCACAGTGAGGGGATTTTGACCCAGTTTTTGCTAGACAATGGCCGTGTCAACTCGTGTTTCCTGTAATTAAACCTTTGCCTATTTACAATGGCTGGTGTGTTATACTGCTGTTTGCAGACAATGACACTTCCCTCGCTTTCCAGATTGCTGCAAGGCTAACATCCACTCGTTAATTAAAACGGGACTGAAAACATACTGGGAGCTGAGTGCCCTCATTGCTATGCTCACCAAGCCCCTCTTTCGGGGATAGGGGTCTGGCCGGGGGGAGAGGGCAGGAGCGGGCTGGAGGGGGGGGGGGTTTGGCTGCGGGGAGGGAGCAGGAACAGACTGGGGGCAGGGTTCCCTCTAAGCTGGGGGGCAGCCCAGCTTCACAGGGGATGTATCAGCCCTGCCTAGTCAGCTGCTCAAGGGCTCCATGCAGGGAGTTGACTGACTGGGCTGCCCCCCAGCTTCAAGGGACACTGTCTGGGGGCAGGCATCTGGCCGGAGGGAGGGTGCAAGAGCAGGGGAGGGTGCAGGACCAGGTAGGTGTCCGGCCAGGGAAGAGGGGGCAGGAGTGGGCTAGGGGTGCAGGGTCTCAGCAGAAGGGATTTGGGGGGGGTTGAGCTCTAATGGTGGAGGAGATGCAGGGTGGCCTGGGGGGCTTCAGGCTCAAATGAGGGAGGGGACCTGATGTGGCCGGGGGGGGGGAATATAGTGATCGGAAGGCGGAGGGGACCCGGGCTGGCCCAGGAGAGGGTGGTGTGGGGCTCAGATGGCGATGGGGACTCAGTGCAGCCCGAGGTGGAGGTCAGGACATGAGACAGACCGGAAGGAGGGGTCAGGCTCGGATGAAGGAAGGGACGGACGCAGCATGGCCTGGGGAGGTGTGGGGCTCAGAAGAGGGAGGTACCCGGTGCGGCCTGGAGCGGGGAGGTCGGGATCGGATGGCGGGGAGGGGGAACGCAGTGCAGCCCGGAGCGGGGAGGTCGGGATCGGATGGCGGGGGGAGGGAACGCAGTGCAGCCCGGAGCGGGGAGGTCGGGATCGGATGGCGGGGAGGGGGAACGCAGTGCAGCCCGGAGCGGGGAGGTCGGGATCGGATGGCGGGGAGGGGGAACGCAGTGCAGCCCGGAGCGGGGAGGTCGGGATCGGATGGCAGGGAGGGGGAACGCAGTGCAGCCCGGAGCGGGGAGGTCGGGATCGGATGGCAGGGAGGGGGAACGCAGTGCAGCCCGGAGCGGGGAGGTCGGGATCGGATGGCGGGGAGGGGGAACGCAGTGCAGCCCGGAGCGGGGAGGTCGGGATCGGATGGCAGGGAGGGGGAAACGCAGTGCAGCCCGGAGCGGGGAGGTCGGGATCAGATGGCGGGGGGGGGGAACGCAGTGCAGCCCGGAGCGGGGAGGTCGGGATCGGATGGCGGGGAGGGGGAACGCAGTGCAGCCCGGAGCGGGGAGGTCGGGATCGGATGGCAGGGAGGGGGAACGCAGTGCAGCCTGGAGCGGGGAGGTCGGGATCGGATGGCGGGGAGGGGGAACGCAGTGCAGCCCGGAGTGGGGAGGTTGGGATCGGATGGCGGGGAGAGGGAACGCAGTGCAGCCCGGAGCGGGGAGAGGGAACGCAGTGCAGCCCGGAGCGGGGAGGTCGGGATCGGATGGCGGGGAGGGGGAACACAGTGCAGCCCGGAGCGGGGAGGTCGGGATCGGATGGCAGGGAGGGGGAAACGCAGTGCAGCCCGGAGCGGGGAGGTCGGGATCAGATGGCGGGGGGGGGGAACGCAGTGCAGCCCGGAGCGGGGAGGTCGGGATCGGATGGCGGGGAGGGGGAACGCAGTGCAGCCCGGAGCGGGGAGGTCGGGATCGGATGGCGGGGAGGGGGAACGCAGTGCAGCCCGGAGCGGGGAGGTCGGGATCGGATGGCGGGGAGGGGGAACGCAGTGCAGCCCGGAGTGGGGAGGTCGGGATCGGATGGCGGGGAGGGGGAACGCAGTGCAGCCCGGAGTGGGGAGGTCGGGATCGGATGGCGGGGAGGGGGAACGCAGTGCAGCCCGGAGTGGGGAGGTCGGGATCGGATGGCGGGGAGGGGGAACGCAGTGCAGCCCGGAGTGGGGAGGTCGGGATCGGATGGCGGGGAGGGGGAACACAGTGCAGCCCGGAGCGGGGAGGTCGGGATCGGATGGCGGGGAGGGGGAACACAGTGCAGCCCGGAGCGGGGAGGTCGGGATCGGATGGCAGGGAGGGGGAAACGCAGTGCAGCCCGGAGCGGGGAGGTCGGGATCAGATGGCGGGGGGGGGGGAACGCAGTGCAGCCCGGAGCGGGGAGGTCGGGATCGGATGGCGGGGGGGGGGGAACGCAGTGCAGCCCGGAGCGGGGAGGTCGGGATCGGATGGCGGGGGGGGGGAACGCAGTGCAGCCCGGAGCGGGGAGGTCGGGATCAGATGGCGGGGAGGGGGAACGCAGTGCAGCCCGGAGCGGGGAGGTCGGGATCAGATTGCGGGGGGGGGGGAACGCAGTGCAGCCCGGAGCGGGGAGGTCGGGATCAGATGGCGGGGAGGGGGAACGCAGTGCAGCCCGGAGCGGGGAGGTCGGGATCGGATGGCGGGGGGGGGGGGAACGCAGTGCAGCCCGGAGCGGGGAGGTCGGGATCGGATGGCGGGGGGGGAAACGCAGTGCAGCCCGGAGTGGGGAGGTCGGGATCGGATGGCGGGGAGGGGGAACGCAGTGCAGCCCGGAGTGGGGAGGTCGGGATCGGATGGCGGGGGGGGGGGAAACGCAGTGCAGCCCGGAGTGGGGAGGTCGGGATCGGATGGCGGGGAGGGGGAACGCAGTGCAGCCCGGAGTGGGGAGGTCGGGATCGGATGGCGGGGGGGGGGGAACGCAGTGCAGCCCGGAGCGGGGAGGTCGGGATCAGATGGCGGAGGGAACGCAGTGCAGCCCGGAGCGGGGAGGTCGGGATCGGATGGCGGGGAGGGGGAACGCAGTGCAGCCCGGAGCGGGGAGGTCGGGATCGGATGGCGGGGAGGGGGAACGCAGTGCAGCCCGGAGTGGGGAGGTCGGGATCGGATGGCGGGGAGGGGGAACGCAGTGCAGCCCGGAGCGGGGAGGTCGGGATCGGATGGCAGGGAGGGGGAAACGCAGTGCAGCCCGGAGCGGGGAGGTCGGGATCAGATGGCGGGGGGGGGGGAACGCAGTGCAGCCCGGAGCGGGGAGGTCGGGATCGGATGGCGGGGGGGGGGAACGCAGTGCAGCCCGGAGCGGGGAGGTCGGGATCGGATGGCGGGGAGGGGGAACGCAGTGCAGCCCTGAGCGGGGAGGTCGGGATCGGATGGCAGGGAGGGGGAGGGGGAACGCAGTGCAGCCCTGAGCGGGGAGGTCGGGATCGGATGGCGGGGGGGGGGGAACGCAGTGCAGCCCGGAGCGGGGAGGTCGGGATCGGATGGCGGGGAGGGGGAACGCAGTGCAGCCCGGAGCGGGGAGGTCGGGATCGGATGGCGGGGGGAGGGAACGCAGTGCAGCCCGGAGCGGGGAGGTCGGGATCGGATGGCGGGGAGGGGGAACGCAGTGCAGCCCGGAGCGGGGAGGTCGGGATCGGATGGCGGGGAGGGGGAACGCAGTGCAGCCCGGAGCGGGGAGGTCGGGATCGGATGGCAGGGAGGGGGAACGCAGTGCAGCCCGGAGCGGGGAGGTCGGGATCGGATGGCAGGGAGGGGGAACGCAGTGCAGCCCGGAGCGGGGAGGTCGGGATCGGATGGCGGGGAGGGGGAACGCAGTGCAGCCCGGAGCGGGGAGGTCGGGATCGGATGGCAGGGAGGGGGAACGCAGTGCAGCCCGGAGCGGGGAGGTCGGGATCGGATGGCAGGGAGGGGGAAACGCAGTGCAGCCCGGAGCGGGGAGGTCGGGATCAGATGGCGGGGGGGGGGAACGCAGTGCAGCCCGGAGCGGGGAGGTCGGGATCGGATGGCGGGGAGGGGGAACGCAGTGCAGCCCGGAGCGGGGAGGTCGGGATCGGATGGCAGGGAGGGGGAACGCAGTGCAGCCTGGAGCGGGGAGGTCGGGATCGGATGGCGGGGAGGGGGAACGCAGTGCAGCCCGGAGTGGGGAGGTTGGGATCGGATGGCGGGGAGAGGGAACGCAGTGCAGCCCGGAGCGGGGAGAGGGAACGCAGTGCAGCCCGGAGCGGGGAGGTCGGGATCGGATGGCGGGGAGGGGGAACACAGTGCAGCCCGGAGCGGGGAGGTCGGGATCGGATGGCAGGGAGGGGGAAACGCAGTGCAGCCCGGAGCGGGGAGGTCGGGATCAGATGGCGGGGGGGGGGAACGCAGTGCAGCCCGGAGCGGGGAGGTCGGGATCGGATGGCGGGGGGGGGGAACGCAGTGCAGCCCGGAGCGGGGAGGTCGGGATCGGATGGCGGGGAGGGGGAACGCAGTGCAGCCCGGAGCGGGGAGGTCGGGATCGGATGGCGGGGAGGGGGAACGCAGTGCAGCCCGGAGTGGGGAGGTCGGGATCGGATGGCGGGGAGGGGGAACGCAGTGCAGCCCGGAGTGGGGAGGTCGGGATCGGATGGCGGGGAGGGGGAACGCAGTGCAGCCCGGAGTGGGGAGGTCGGGATCGGATGGCGGGGAGGGGGAACGCAGTGCAGCCCGGAGTGGGGAGGTCGGGATCGGATGGCGGGGAGGGGGAACACAGTGCAGCCCGGAGCGGGGAGGTCGGGATCGGATGGCGGGGAGGGGGAACACAGTGCAGCCCGGAGCGGGGAGGTCGGGATCGGATGGCAGGGAGGGGGAAACGCAGTGCAGCCCGGAGCGGGGAGGTCGGGATCAGATGGCGGGGGGGGGGGAACGCAGTGCAGCCCGGAGCGGGGAGGTCGGGATCGGATGGCGGGGGGGGGGGAACGCAGTGCAGCCCGGAGCGGGGAGGTCGGGATCAGATGGCGGGGAGGGGGAACGCAGTGCAGCCCGGAGCGGGGAGGTCGGGATCAGATGGCGGGGGGGGGGGGGAACGCAGTGCAGCCCGGAGCGGGGAGGTCGGGATCAGATGGCGGGGAGGGGGAACGCAGTGCAGCCCGGAGCGGGGAGGTCGGGATCGGATGGCGGGGAGGGGGAACGCAGTGCAGCCCTGAGCGGGGAGGTCGGGATCGGATGGCAGGGAGGGGGAGGGGGAACGCAGTGCAGCCCTGAGCGGGGAGGTCGGGATCGGATGGCAGGGAGGGGGAAACGCAGTGCAGCCCGGAGTGGGGAGGTCGGGATCGGATGGCAGGGAGGGGGAAACGCAGTGCAGCCCGGAGTGGGGAGGTCGGGATCGGATGGCGGGGGGGGGGAACGCAGTGCAGCCCGGAGCGGGGAGGTCGGGATCGGATGGCGGGGGAGGGGGAACGCAGTGCAGCCCGGAGCGGGGAGGTCAGGATCAGATGGCGGGGAGGGGGAACGCAGTGCAGCCCGGAGCGGGGAGGTCGGGATCAGATGGCGGGGGGGGGGGGAACGCAGTGCAGCCCGGAGCGGGGAGGTCGGGATCGGATGGCGGGGGGGGGGGGAAACGCAGTGCAGCCCGGAGTGGGGAGGTCGGGATCGGATGGCGGGGAGGGGGAACGCAGTGCAGCCCGGAGTGGGGAGGTCGGGATCGGATGGCGGGGGGGGGGGGGGGAAACGCAGTGCAGCCCGGAGTGGGGAGGTCGGGATCGGATGGCGGGGAGGGGGAACGCAGTGCAGCCCGGAGTGGGGAGGTCGGGATCGGATGGCGGGGGGGGGGGAACGCAGTGCAGCCCGGAGCGGGGAGGTCGGGATCAGATGGCGGAGGGAACGCAGTGCAGCCCGGAGCGGGGAGGTCGGGATCGGATGGCGGGGAGGGGGAACGCAGTGCAGCCCGGAGCGGGGAGGTCGGGATCGGATGGCGGGGAGGGGGAACGCAGTGCAGCCCGGAGTGGGGAGGTCGGGATCGGATGGCGGGGAGGGGGAACGCAGTGCAGCCCGGAGCGGGGAGGTCGGGATCGGATGGCAGGGAGGGGGAAACGCAGTGCAGCCCGGAGCGGGGAGGTCGGGATCAGATGGCGGGGGGGGGGGAACGCAGTGCAGCCCGGAGCGGGGAGGTCGGGATCGGATGGCGGGGGGGGGGAACGCAGTGCAGCCCGGAGCGGGGAGGTCGGGATCGGATGGCGGGGGGGGGAACGCAGTGCAGCCCGGAGCGGGGAGGTCGGGATCGGATGGCGGGGAGGGGGAACGCAGTGCAGCCCGGAGCGGGGAGGTCGGGATCAGATGGCGGGGGGAGGGGGAACGCAGTGCAGCCCGGAGCGGGGAGGTCGGGATCAGATGGCGGGGAGGGGGAACGCAGTGCAGCCCGGAGCGGGGAGGTCGGGATCAGATGGCGGGGAGGGGGAACGCAGTGCAGCCCGGAGCGGGGAGGTCGGGATAGGATGGCGGGGAGGGGGAACGCAGTGCAGCCCTGAGCGGGGAGGTCGGGATCGGATGGCAGGGAGGGGGAGGGGGAACGCAGTGCAGCCCTGAGCGGGGAGGTCGGGATCGGATGGCGGGGGGGGGGGAACGCAGTGCAGCCCGGAGCGGGGAGGTCGGGATCGGATGGCGGGGAGGGGGAACGCAGTGCAGCCCTGAGCGGGGAGGTCGGGATCGGATGGCGGGGGGGGGGAACGCAGTGCAGCCCGGAGTGGGGAGGTCGGGATCGGATGGCGGGGGGAGGGGGAACGCAGTGCAGCCCGGAGCGGGGAGGTCAGGATCAGATGGCGGGGAGGGGGAACGCAGTGCAGCCCGGAGCGGGGAGGTCGGGATCAGATGGCGGGGGGGGGGGGAACGCAGTGCAGCCCGGAGCGGGGAGGTCGGGATCGGATAGCGGGGGGGGGGGAAACGCAGTGCAGCCCGGAGTGGGGAGGTCGGGATCGGATGGCGGGGAGGGGGAACGCAGTGCAGCCCGGAGTGGGGAGGTCGGGATCGGATGGCGGGGAGGGGGAACGCAGTGCAGCCCGGAGTGGGGAGGTCGGGATCGGATGGCAGGGGGGGGGGAACGCAGTGCAGCCCGGAGCGGGGAGGTCGGGATCAGATGGCGGAGGGAACGCAGTGCAGCCCGGAGCGGGGAGGTCGGGATCGGATGGCGGGGAGGGGGAACGCAGTGCAGCCCGGAGCGGGGAGGTCGGGATCGGATGGCGGGGAGGGGGAACGCAGTGCAGCCCGGAGTGGGGAGGTCGGGATCGGATGGCGGGGAGGGGGAACGCAGTGCAGCCCGGAGCGGGGAGGTCGGGATCGGATGGCAGGGAGGGGGAAACGCAGTGCAGCCCGGAGCGGGGAGGTCGGGATCAGATGGCGGGGGGGGGGGAACGCAGTGCAGCCCGGAGCGGGGAGGTCGGGATCGGATGGGGGGGGGGAACGCAGTGCAGCCCGGAGCGGGGAGGTCGGGATCGGATGGCGGGGGGGAACGCAGTGCAGCCCGGAGCGGGGAGGTCGGGATCGGATGGCGGGGAGGGGGAACGCAGTGCAGCCCGGAGCGGGGAGGTCGGGATCAGATGGCGGGGGGAGGGGGAACGCAGTGCAGCCCGGAGCGGGGAGGTCGGGATCAGATGGCGGGGAGGGGGAACGCAGTGCAGCCCGGAGCGGGGAGGTCGGGATCAGATGGCGGGGAGGGGGAACGCAGTGCAGCCCGGAGCGGGGAGGTCGGGATCGGATGGCGGGGAGGGGGAACGCAGTGCAGCCCTGAGCGGGGAGGTCGGGATCGGATGGCAGGGAGGGGGAGGGGGAACGCAGTGCAGCCCTGAGCGGGGAGGTCGGGATCGGATGGCGGGGGGGGGGGGAACGCAGTGCAGCCCGGAGCGGGGAGGTCGGGATCGGATGGCGGGGAGGGGGAACGCAGTGCAGCCCTGAGCGGGGAGGTCGGGATCGGATGGCGGGGGGGAACGCAGTGCAGCCCGGAGTGGGGAGGTCGGGATCGGATGGCGGGGGGAGGGGGAACGCAGTGCAGCCCGGAGCGGGGAGGTCAGGATCAGATGGCGGGGAGGGGGAACGCAGTGCAGCCCGGAGCGGGGAGGTCGGGATCAGATGGCGGGGGGGGGGGGAACGCAGTGCAGCCCGGAGCGGGGAGGTCGGGATCGGATGGCGGGGGGGGGGGGGAAACGCAGTGCAGCCCGGAGTGGGGAGGTCGGGATCGGATGGCGGGGAGGGGGAACGCAGTGCAGCCCGGAGTGGGGAGGTCGGGATCGGATGGCGGGGAGGGGGAACGCAGTGCAGCCCGGAGTGGGGAGGTCGGGATCGGATGGCGGGGGGGGGGGAACGCAGTGCAGCCCGGAGCGGGGAGGTCGGGATCAGATGGCGGAGGGAACGCAGTGCAGCCCGGAGCGGGGAGGTCGGGATCGGATGGCGGGGAGGGGGAACGCAGTGCAGCCCGGAGCGGGGAGGTCGGGATCGGATGGCGGGGGGGGGGGGAACGCAGTGCAGCCCGGAGTGGGGAGGTCGGGATCGGATGGCGGGGGGGAACGCAGTGCAGCCCGGAGCGGGGAGGTCGGGATCGGATGGCAGGGAGGGGGAACGCAGTGCAGCCCGGAGCGGGGAGGTCGGGATCGGATGGCGGGGAGGGGGAACGCAGTGCAGCCCGGAGCGGGGAGGTCGGGATCAGATGGCGGGGAGGGGGAACGCAGTGCAGCCCGGAGCGGGGAGGTCGGGATCGGATGGCGGGGGGGGGGGGAAACGCAGTGCAGCCCGGAGCGGGGAGGTCGGGATCGGATGGCGGAGGGAACGCAGTGCAGCCCGGAGCGGGGAGGTCGGGATCAGATGGCGGAGGGAACGCAGTGCAGCCCGGAGCGGGGAGGTCGGGATCGGATGGCAGGGAGGGGGAACGCAGTGCAGCCCGGAGCGGGGAGGTCGGGATCGGATGGCGGGGAGGGGGAACGCAGTGCAGCCCGGAGCGGGGAGGTCGGGATCGGATGGCGGGGGGGGGGGGAAACGCAGTGCAGCCCGGAGCGGGGAGGTCGGGATCGGATGGCGGGGGGGGGGAAACGCAGTGCAGCCCGGAGCGGGGAGGTCGGGATCAGATGGCGGGGGGGGGGGGGAACGCAGTGCAGCCCGGAGCGGGGAGGTCGGGATCGGATGGCGGGGGGGGGGGGAACGCAGTGCAGCCCGGAGCGGGGAGGTCGGGATCGGATGGCGGGGAGGGGGAACGCAGTGCAGCCCGGAGCGGGGAGGTCGGGATCAGATGGCGGAGAGAACGCAGTGCAGCCCGGAGCGGGGAGGTCGGGATTGGATGGCAGGGGGAACGCAGTGCAGCCCGGAGCGGGGAGGTCGGGATCGGATGGCGGGGGAGGGGGAACGCAGTGCAGCCCGGAGTGGGGAGGTCGGGATCGGATGGCGGGGGAGGGGGAACGCAGTGCAGCCCGGAGCGGGGAGGTCGGGATCGGATGGCGGGGGAGGGGGAACGCAGTGCAGCCCGGAGTGGGGAGGTCGGGATCGGATGGCGGGGAGGGGGAACGCAGTGCAGCCCGGAGCGGGGAGGTCGGGATCAGATGGCGGGGGAGGGGGAACGCAGTGCAGCCCGGAGTGGGGAGGTCGGGATCGGATGGCGGGGAGGGGGAACGCAGTGCAGCCCGGAGTGGGGAGGTCGGGATCGGATGGCGGAGGGAACGCAGTGCAGCCCGGAGCGGGGAGGTCGGGATCGGATGGCGGGGAGGGGGAACGCAGTGCAGCCCGGAGCCGGGAGGTTGGGATCGGATGGCGGAGGGAACGCAGTGCAGCCCGGAGCGGGGAGGTCGGGATCGGATGGCGGGGGGGGGGGGAACGCAGTGCAGCCTGGAGCGGGGAGGTCGGGATCGGATGGCGGAGGGAACGCAGTGCAGCCCGGAGCGGGGAGGTCGGGATCAGATGGCGGAGGGAACGCAGTGCAGCCCGGAGCGGGGAGGTTGGGATCGGATGGCGGAGGGAACGCAGTGCAGCCCGGAGCGGGGAGGTTAGGATCGGATGGCGGGGAGGGGGAACGCAGTGCAGCCCGGAGCGGGGAGGTCGGGATCGGATGGCGGAGGGAACGCAGTGCAGCCCGGAGCGGGGAGGTTAGGATCAGATGGCGGGGAGGGGGAACGCAGTGCAGCCCGGAGCGGGGAGGTCGGGATCGGATGGCGGGGAGGGGGAACGCAGTGCAGCCTGGAGCGGGGAGGTCGGGATCGGATGGCGGGGGGGGGGGAACGCAGTGCAGCCCGGAGCAGGGAGGTCGGGATCGGATGGCGGAGGGAACGCAGTGCAGCCTGGAGCGGGGAGGTCGGGATCGGATGGCGGAGGGGGGAATGCAGTGCAGCCTGGAGCAGGGAGGTCGGGATCGGATGGCGGAGGGAACGCAGTGCAGCCCGGAGCGGGGAGGTCGGGATCGGATGGCGGGGAGGGGGAATGCAGTGCAGCCCGGAGCGGGGAGGTCGGGATCAGATGGCGGGGGGGGGGAACGCAGTGCAGCCCGGAGCGGGGAGGTCGGGATCGGATGGCGGGGAGGGGGAATGCAGTGCAGCCTGGAGCGGGGAGGTCGGGATCGGATGGCGGGGGGGGGAACGCAGTGCAGCCCGGAGCGGGGAGGTCGGGATCAGATGGCGGGGGGGGGAACGCAGTGCAGCCCGGAGCGGGGAGGTCGGGATCGGATGGCGGGGGGGGGGAACGCAGTGCAGCCCGGAGCGGGGAGGTTGGGATCAGATGGCGGGGAGGGGGAACGCAGTGCAGCCCGGAGCGGGGAGGTCGGGATCGGATGGCGGGGGGGAACGCAGTGCAGCCCGGAGCGGGGAGGTCGGGATCGGATGGCGGGGGGGGGGAACGCAGTGCAGCCCGGAGCGGGGAGGTCGGGATCAGATGGTGGAGGGAACGCAGTGCAGCCCGGAGCGGGGAGGTCGGGATCAGATGGCGGAGGGAACGCAGTGCAGCCCGGAGCGGGGAGGTCGGGATCAGATGGCGGAGGGAACGCAGTGCAGCCCGGAGCGGGGAGGTCGGGATCAGATGGCGGAGGGAACGCAGTGCAGCCCGGAGCGGGGAGGTTGGGATCGGATGGCGGAGGGAACGCAGTGCAGCCCGGAGCGGGGAGGTCGGGATCGGATGGCGGAGGGAACGCAGTGCAGCCCGGAGCAGGGAGGTCGGGATCAGATGGCGGAGGGAACGCAGTGCAGCCCGGAGCGGGGAGGTCGGGATCAGATGGCGGGGGGGGGGGAACGCAGTGCAGCCCGGAGCGGGGAGGTCGGGATCAGATGGCGGAGGGAACGCAGTGCAGCCCGGAGCGGGGAGGTCGGGATCGGATGGCGGAGGGGGGAACGCAGTGCAGCCCGGAGCGGGGAGGTCGGGATCAGATGGCGGGGGGGGGGGAACGCAGTGCAGCCCGGAGCGGGGAGGTCGGGATCAGATGGCGGAGGGAACGCAGTGCAGCCCGGAGCGGGGAGGTCGGGATCGGATGGCGGAGGGGGGAACGCAGTGCAGCCCGGAGCAGGGAGGTCGGGATCAGATGGCGGAGGGAACGCAGTGCAGCCCGGAGCGGGGAGGTCGGGATCAGATGGCGGGGGGGGGGAACGCAGTGCAGCCCGGAGCGGGGAGGTCGGGATCAGATGGCGGAGGGAACGCAGTGCAGCCCGGAGCGGGGAGGTCGGGATCGGATGGCGGGGGGAGGGGGAACGCAGTGCAGCCCGGAGTGGGGGGGGTCGGGTTCAAATGGTGGAGGGGACCGAGCCGCAGCAGCTCCTCCCCAGTAGCGCAGTCCCCCGGGGCGTGAAGCGGGAGCCGGAGCTGGAGCAGCCCATGCCTGGAGGGGATGGTACCAAGCTGGCCACAGCAAGCGGCTGAGAACACAGGCGGAGGCGGGTGGCGGCGACGGCATGAGGACCCCCATGGTGTGATGACATCACTCTGTCTTCCTGCAGGAAACATTTTATGGAGGGAGAGAGATCTGAAGTAGCAGGCTGCATCCTCCATTGCGCCTGCACACCAAGCTGTACTCCCCGAGAGAGCCAAGCTGCTGCCTGTCCCGGTGTGCCCGGAAGAACCCTTTGTGTCGAAATTACATGACAATTGGAGTGGGGAGCCCAAGTGTCAAGAGGCTGTAGGAAGTCAGAGTGTGCATGGCTGGAATGCCAGCTGGAAGGCAACTTCCCTGTAAGTACTTTTCGGAATCAAACGCCAGTTGAGTTTTAGACACCTCGAGTGCTCAGATGTTATTGCCCCGCCAAGCAGCCTGCGGCCCCATATTCCTTTCAATCAGGTGTTTCCTGCATTCCCGTTCTCTCCAGAATGAACAGGCTTTCAGCTTCCTGATGCCAAGAACCCTCCCTGAAATTTCGGCATTGAGCAGTTGATGTTCAAGAGTCACCACGTTCCAGACAGACAAACCTGAGGAAGGCTGTGGAGAGACGACCGTCTCTGCTTGTCTAGTTACCTACAGAAGACAACTCCTTCGACGGAAACCCCTGCAGCACAGTGACAGATTTCCAGAGTTTGTGGACAGCAAAAGACGCTACCATGGCACACTGAGTGATACCATAAGGAACACTGGGGGTATATCTAGACTTCATCCCTCTGTCGGCAGAGGGGTGCAGATTAGGCAGGTTGACACTGCAAATGAGGCAGGGATTTAAATATCCCATGCCTAATTTGCATAAAAAACCTCCTTGCAGGAGGCATAAGGGATCTGTCGAAAAAAGCTTTCTTTCTTGACAGATCCCCCTCTAGACTGCCGCTTTTTGCCAACAAAGTGTCGGCAAAACGTGGCGGCCATTTTTATGCAAATTAGGCATGGGATATTTAAATCCCTGCATCATTTGCAATGTCGACCTGCCTAATCTGCTTCCCTCTGCCGACAGAGGGATGCAGTCTCGACATACTCATAAGGACTTGTTATTAATACCCTTGGGTAAACGGTCCTGTCTTTTGCTTGCCATATTGTGAAACAACGAAGTGAATTCTAGGACAGGTTCACTGTGCTTACACGACCATGTGCGGCTATACATGAGCGCCTGGCTGAAGTACTTTAGGAAGGGGAAAACTATCATTTTAGATCTCCATTTGCTTTATGTTTATATCCCCGATTCAAACTATCCCATGGAATAGGGAGTGTTTTAACCATCTGAAAGTACGGCCACATCTCATTCCTATTTCTCAGCTGAATGGAGACCTTAGTGGAACTATTTGTCTGAATAAAGTGGAAGAATGGCCCCCAAGGAGAAATATTTTTGTAAACCAGCATTTTAATAGGTTTCCTGCTCCTTCTGAGATAGACATGTGAATACTAAATTTCTCCTTATAGTAAAGGCCGTTCCTAGACCTATCACAGAAAGGACGAAAGGCCTTTCTATTCATTCTAGAAACAAAGGGAAGAATCCTTGTTCTAGTTATCTGAAGTGGGTTGTGCCCACGAAAGCTCATGATACCCTCCACAGTTTTTGTTAGTGTCTAAGGTGCTGCAAGAATATTTGTTTTTTTTCAAGTTTTTTTTACTTTTGAAAAATCTTTCAAGATGGAAGAGAGCCAGGGGATTGAAGATGGGGAAATATAGTGCCCATCTCCAACCAGGGAACAAGGAGAAATGGTCTGAGGTAAATCAGGCAAAGTTCCATGTAGGAAGGAACAAGCGGTTGCACACCTACAAAATGGGAGTTGACTGCCTAGGAAGGAGCGCTGTGGAAAGGGGTCTGAGGGTCATAGTGGACCACAGTGTGTTGACAGTGTAACGCTGCTGCAAAACAAGCCAAGCTCATTCTGGGCTCCTAGCCGGAGTGCTGTTAGAAAGAAATGAAATGGAATTCTTCCGCTCGACTCTACTCTGATTCGGCCTCACCGGGAGTATTCTGTCCGATTCTGGGTGCCGCATTTCAGGAAAGATGTGGAGAAAGTGGGAAAGTGCAGAGGAGTAACACAAATAATGAAAGGTCTAGAAAACACAAGCTATGAGGGGAGAGTGAAAGAATTGGGTTTGTTCAGTGTAAAAAAGGGAAGCCCAAGAGGGGACTCGATAATAGTTATTCAAGTACCTAATAAGTTGATACCAGGAGGAGGGAGAAAAATTATTCCCCTTAACCTCTTAAGGACAGGACAAGATGCAATGGACTTAAATTGCAGCAACGGAGGTTGAGGTTGAACATGAGGAAAAACTTCCTGTCAGGGTGGTGAAACACGGGGATAAATTGCCCAGGGAGGTTGTGGAATCTCCATCACTGGGGATATTTCAGAGCAGGTTGGACAGACACCTGCCAGGGATGGTCTAGATGGTGCTTGGTCCTGCTGTGAGGGCCGGGGACTGGACTTGATGACTCTCGAGGTCTCCTGTGACTCTATGATTCTGTGGGTATGCACTCAGCCTCTGTGCAGTCAAGTGATTCTTGAATGCAAGTTGGAAATAGTCCGAGGTACCATCCTCGGACGGGGCATTTTCATCAGCATCATTTCACAGGCATCTCAAGGATTTTTCTCACGGCTCCCCTGAGAAGCAGGGAACTGCTCATGTGAGGTTCCACATCTCAGCTGCCATCGCATGCCTGGTTGCATGCCGCACGGATTCCAGCGTCCCTACCTCTATCCATGCACTTCTACAGCTCCACCGTGCCTCTGCCCTTGAAACACATGGCCCTAGCCGGCTAATCTGGTGTCTGCCTGTACGGTCGTTCCACTGTCCTGTCCCTCGGATGCACAGGACTGAAATATACAACAATCCTGTGCTGTAACTGTCAGAAATCTGTGTTTACCTGATTGATGGGAGCAGCTGCAAAGACGTTATTCCCGTCTGCTGGGCGAAACAACAACATATGTGTTGAAAAAAAAACTACCCAAACATAATCACATGTATTATTTAACAAATCGTGTAATTTATTTTCAAACAACGTCTTGTAAATGTCTAGCTCAATATGTATTTGAAGGAGTCGGCATTCCAATTTCCGGGATGAAATAATGTGGGTTTTAAAGAACCTTTCAGAGAGGATTCTGAAAAGAAAACAAATAATACAAAATAACACAGAAGTACCCAAACTAGCTGTCACGCTAATCATGTAGCAGCACACCCGGACAAAAGGCAGCTGACAATATTCAGAGAGGAGCATTGCTCTTCACTGTGCATTTGCCTGGCTGTTGCCATGCTGAAATAGGGAAAGAATAAGTAAAAACTACTTAGACAAGCAAGATGTCTTCAAGTCAGCACGGCCTGCAGAAATCCCCCTTCCAGGAGCTTCTGGAGCCATGAGCTATTGTTTTGGAAAAGTCAGGGAAGACGGAAGAGAGTCCAGAAGACTGGGACAGGGCAAATCTAGAGCCCATCTAGGAAAAGGGAAGTAAGGACAACGCAGGGAATTCCAGGGCAGTCAGTTGCACGTCTGTGCCAGGGAAGATACGGAGTAAATAATTAAAGAATCCATCTGCAACAATCTAGCCCTCCAGAGGCTCCTTCCAGTCCCAGGCGTCCCTGCTCACACTCCTGAAGCACGTTTTCAACAGTGTGACAGCGCCCCTCCTCCTTCTGTTGGGTCTGTTGCCCTACCTCTGCGAAGGGGGATGGGCAAAATAATCTCTCATGGTCCCTTCCAGACCCACATTTCTATGATAAAACTAACTCCCATGTGGATCTCCCTATCGTCCTCCAGTATGCCCTGGGTCACGAGTGCGGGATGGTTGCACTCTTGCTGGGATTCTCCACCGCTCTGCCGGGCAGAATGAACGTTCTCTGCAACTCTGTGTTTTCCATACAGATGTTGTGATTTCCACCACAGGACTCCCCCTGGGTGGAAATCTCAAAGTTCAGCCAGGGCTGGACCCAGGGCTGGCAGCTGGAGCCCCCCCACGCCTGGAGCTGGCAGCTGGAGCAGAATGTTGACGCATTTTAAAATATCACGTGTGGAATTTTTCAATTTTGGTGCAAAATTCCCCCAGGGAGTTTATTGTGGATGGGAATTGCTGCCATAACAACCCCAGGATTGCACAGACGCCTTCCACTAGCATCCCTGCAACACAGGGCAGGCGCCCTGACTGGTCAAACCTGGCACCCCACTGCCCTGGGGTCGGCTTTGCTGGCAGCCAAGTCCCTGAAGCGCTCTGGTGCCTTGCCAGTATCTGTCACTTCGCCAGCGATCTCCCCCGCCCGGCGGGTGGATGGGTCGGGGGAGCCCCTGTGCTCGTTGCCAGCTGGCCAGGAGCCAGTCCACAGATGCTCAGGACCATCTCGGGAATGAGGAAATCCAGCCCTAGAGAGAGTCCCTTCCCGAGTCCTCTGGCTGAGGGCCCGGTATCTCCAGGCTTCGGGGACCTGAGCAGCGATTTGCCAGGCAAGCAGAGCCATTGACCATCCAAAGGCCCCAAAGCCAAGTACCCCCGCACTGGGACAATGGGAAGGGAGCTGCAGGGAGTAAAACCTGCCCCGGCTTCGAAGAGCTTCCCTCTCCCATTGCATCCACCGGGCCACACGCTACAGAGGTTTGCTGTTCTCCAAACACGTCCCTGCGGTGGGATATTCCCTGGGCAAAGGGACCTTTCCTGCCTGTGCCCCAGTCCAGGCGGGAGCAAAGGCTTCCTCTGGCTAGACGCAGGACGGGATGACCTGCAGGGCTCTCTCTCCGCAAAGTGAATCCGCCTGCCCCTCTGCAGCCTCCTGCTCAACTAGGTGTCCTTTAGAGGTCTTGGCATGCGTGGGCAAAGCACCAGGCTCGATGGAGCCCCTGTCTCAGTGGAGGCCACCAGCAGGTGCTGCAATACGAACAACTGCCCTCTCCTCGTGTACTCGTCCAGCGCCGCACACCCCTGCAAACCACCCCAACACACATCATGACAATAACGACAACGACAATGACATGGCAGCAATCAACTGACCTAGGATAAGGCAATTCATGGCCCCATAGGCCTAGGTCTCCCCTACGGGTGCCTACGACAACCAACCATTGCACTAGGTGAGACACCGCAGGGTTGGGCACTGGCGTGGGACGAGATGAAGAGCAACAGGATTGAAGGTTTGGAGGGGGTCAGGAAAGCTCAGCCAGCCGGGAAATTCTCACCCTCAAAATGTTCCTTTCCCTCAGCTCACCCTGAGCAAAACGATCACACGGTAAACGGTCCAGGCTTATAGATCACACCCAGCCAGGTTCTTCGTACTAAACAGCAGCAATCTGAGCATCCTGTATGAAAAAACCAGGTGTTGAAAGACAGGACGCTTGGGTTACCTGGTTTCTGTGGCAACCAGAACGAGGAAGAAGGGTCAGAAATCTGTAGCATCTCCTTTCCCGCTGAACTGAATTGTGCTCACTTTAAATTCCTTTTCACTGAATGGCAGCGCTTCATTGCATTACACTCCAACCCGAGCACACAGGGTTCAAGTCGCTCACTATTCATAAGGGATCGGCAGCACAAAAAAAAGGGAAATGAACATTCAGCAGCCTGATTATGTGCTGCCTAGTGCCGACTTGCAATGTAATCTAATCACCACAAAACCTGGAACTAATAACCCCCTTACGGCTCGGAATAACTGATCACGGGCGCTCGGCTCTTTAGCTACTGAGCCAGGAGCACTGTGATGAGCACAGTGGGAAAATGCAAGATGTGCCAGGCCAGTTCAGAGTATTCCTTATCAATAGAGTTACCCCAAAAAATTCCCACTGGAGACCACCCAGGGTTATAGTAGCATGGGTTTATTGCTTGAGGAATTAACACTTCACTATTTGCACTACAAGGTTAAACCAAAGAAGATAGAGCTGCCACCAAAGATATAAACTAAAGAGGGAACCAGCTCTCTCTCTCTCTCTCACACACACACACCCCTCCATTAATTCATTCATTCACACACTTACACAGGCATATGGGTTGCAGGAGCCAAGACATATAGATTCTGGAGGGTCTGTCTCCTGATCATGGCTGGGGAGCTGATCAGGAAAGACACTGGCTGTAGCAAGGAGTTTCTCAGGAGAAGGGAAGAAAGAGTCTCATGTGTGCTCCCTCTCCTGATATTTTATCTCAATGGCCTCTATGACTCATCCTCCTCGTCACCAGGGAACATGCCCAGACTTCCCTTTATCCAGCAAAGCAGCAGTCTGATGACTCATCACCATGTGCTCCATGTTCCCAGCCTTGCAGCTTCAAACACACACACACGCACATGCACACCTCTCTTCATTCACTCAGGGGAGACTGCAATTTAGAGCAAGTTACAAACAAAGTGGCTGAGAGTTGCAAAGGTGCAAGGTTTGACAAAGGTTACAGTGCGTTGCAGTTTAAAGCCTTGGACCTTACAAGTTAGTGCATTTCCAGAAAATGCATGTGTAAAATCAAGTAAGCTCAGGCAGAGGCTTTTTTATGCAACAGATAGCACATCCTACCCTTGGAAGTACAAGCCAGCCTGCATACTTTTGATATTGGCATTCCAAGTCTCTGCCTCCACATGCAGCACCTCACCCCTGGTGTGGTATCAATGGGAACCCATAAAACCAGTTGAGAGTTTCCAACAGTTAAGAAATAAAGGCCACAAACGCACGTGGAGGCGGGATGCAGTGTTAGGTTAGACTGGGACTTCTTCCTGGAGCAGAAGGAGGCTGACGGCTGTTACCAAGGAGGCAGAAAGAAAAGCTGCATGCATGTGAGGGCTGCTTCTTGCCGTATGTGGAGACATTCCCTAGCGTAGGACGCATGATGTTCTGTACGTGGCAGTAAGTCGATTTCTGGCTGTACAATTTAACTCTCCCAATTAGTAAAACACATTCGAGTTGCTCATGAAGCTGGAGACTCAATGACCAGCGATTTCCTTGCTCCCGGTATCGGCAAGCCGCCGGACGCGTTAGAAAGCAAGCAGAGAAATGGCGTGCAGGACGTTCCCGGGGGGAGTGGCTGGCAGGCGGAATTCGGAAGACAGCCCACTCTGATGTACTTTGTCCATAGCTTGTGGCAAAGCCCCAGCAGAGCCCCGAGGCTCCTGCACTTCTAGACGATTATTGTCTGGCTCCGAGGCTCGCTGTGACCCTCCCCGTTGCCTCTGATCTTTCCTAGGGGCCAGAGTCTCAGCCTGCTGAACCATCCTCACCACTGGCAAATTCAAAGGGTTGGGGTGATTGCCCTCCGTAGTCCTAGCCTCCCTTCCTGGACTCAGGGTATGGCTACACTGTGTGTGGGGGGGATGGGGGGTTCAAAGAAGGCATGCAAATTGTGCTCACATTTGCATATCTTTTCTGGAAGAAGCTTTTCCAATATTTGGCCCATCTACGCAGGGCCAAATGTCAGGAAAATCCTCCTCTTTCGGAAGCCCTCTTATTCCATGTACAACGAGGTGCACAGGGGCTTCCGAAAAAGGGGGTTTTCCGACATTTGGCCCTGTGTAGAAGGGCCAAATATCAGAAAAGCCTCTTCCGGAAAAAGAATCGGCAGATGTGCCAATGTGAGCGCAATTTGCATACCTCCTTCCAAAAACCCCACCGCAAGACTTTTTAGTGGTGTGGGGAGGGGTGGGAGGAACCTGGAGAGCGGCAACTGAAGGGGTTTTCCTCCAGATCCAATGCCTCTTCCCTGGGCCACTTCCCCCACCATTCCCCTTGTACCGTCTCCCTGGGACCTAAATGAATCTTTCCTGCTTCCGCACAAACTCTCTCTCCTTTGTCAGCAAGGCACCTTCTCCTCTCAGTCCTTCACTCCTCTCCTTTCTCCTCCCTTCCCTGGGGGAGCCTTTTACAGCAGCGCAACAGGCCTTCATTGGCTGCAGGTGCCTGATTGGCCTGCTCCTTCAGGCAGGCTCTTAATTAGCCTCAGCTGCCTGCCCACCCTGATTACATGGCTGCAGTCTCTGGCAGTTCACCCAGGAAACAGACAAGCATTCGCCTAGCTCCCGGCACGTCTGCCCTCCACCAAACTGCTGTAGCCCGATGCCCTGGGTCTGTCACACGCTGCACCGTGTCTACGAGTATTCACAACACACTCCCTTTGCGTGTCTGTTTGCACTACGACCCTGTGCTGTGAGAGCACAAGGCTTTGAATGCCACGCCGCTTCCAGGAGACGCCCCACGCCTGCAGTGAGCTGCAGTTCTATCGGGGATAGCACCTCGGGGACCCGGTCCTGTAAATGAATGATCGAGGAGCTCGTCAAAACCAGCTCGCTTTCGACATCGGGGGCGATTTTTGGTAAAACTCCCTGACGCGGGAGGGGACGTTGATGCTGATTTTTCTCGCGGTGGTGCACGGCGATGTGCATGCTGCCGCCCTTGCGGGTGATAAATAACTCCAGGGGCACTTGTGCAATCTCACTGGACCCCCATGCAGCCTGGCCCAGCAGAGAGACGGTCGTTATGGCGCAGCCCTCAGGCCTGCTGTGACTGGTGGGCGATGCCCAGATGCCCCACGGCTCTGCCTTCCCCGCTGGGCATGCCCACATGTGGGTTTTGTAGCAGCCCCCCGGCAGCATGAAGGGTCCAGCCCACTGAGGCACAGAGAGGCTCAGGACGCAGTCACAACGGCGACGGAGTGTCCCCCTGCTCCCCACAAGAGGCATAATCTGCACTGAGCAGGACAGGGCCCTAGGAGCTCACCAGGGCCACGCTAGCCGTTCCACTGGCTCCCCGGGGGTTTGCCCCAGGGTGCTCTGCTCACTGGAGTGTCTCCTGGCCACGGAGGGGGATTAGCTCTGCCGGGCCAGCGCCCCTTCCTGGAGCTGCACCGTCTCCGTCTCTCCCTCTCCCAGGACTGCATGGCTCCTACCTCCCCTCCAGCCAGACGGCTGTAATTTTCCCCTTCCGGGGGCACCGGCACCTCACGGGAACCTGTCCCGGGCAGATGTTTTTCTTTCTGACCCGGAACAGCTCCTCTGCCAGTGGCTGGGGCCCTGTCCTACGCACCAGGGAGCGGCCCAGGGATCCCACAGCAAGCTGGCAAGGCCTGCTCCATCCTGATCCTCACTGGTGTATCCCCAGCCTGCTTCCTCCCTCGCCTCCTCTCACCCTGAGAGCGCCAGAAACCCCATTCTCCACAGCCCCATGTCCTCAGCCCCCGGGCTCCACCCGGCCCCCTCAGAAACCCCTGGGGCAAGGAAGCCTCCTCCCTCAGAATTGCCAGAGCTGGGCTCCCAAGCGCCCCCTCACCTCCCCTCCCCCTCCCGCCAGCTCCAAGTCCCACACCTGGTGACACAGATTATCCTGATCCTGGTCACGTTATTGGATTTTGAGGGGAGCAGCCAGGTCACTGCTGTTCCAATGGGGGGGGTTGCCCCAAAAGTTGGTATGAAGGGGGCCATGTGAGGGGTCAAACAAAAGCCCACGGTCTATGGATTCTGTATCTGCTCTTCATATACCTGTGTAATGTCTGCGTGTGGAGTTAGGAATCTGTCCTCTGTGTTGATGCTGCGAGAGTCTCTGTCTGAGGCAGAGCAACGGGCCGGGAATGTTTGCCCATGGTCATGCTAATGAGCAAAGCTCCCGGGAACAATGGACCTCTGGAGGCCAAAGACACACGTGGCCACTGGCCATGTGACTCCCTCCAGCTTGGAAGGAGCCAGGAGGGGGTGTAAATAGGCCATGTAGCCGACTCCATCTTGGCACTCAGCTCAGCTCTTCATCCCAGAGGCAGCAGTGCAGGGATCGACGAGCCGGAAAGAACAGTGGACCCATCCTGACAAAGGATGTGCACCAAAGACTTAAGCCAGCAGCTGTAACATCTCTGCTAGTGCCTGCATTGAGAATTGGGAGATTCGATGCATGTAACGTTGATACTTTAACAACCTCACTCTCATGCTTTTCTTTCTCTTAGGGTATGCCTCCTGGGATGAGGTTTACCTGGGTGGTCGACAAATACCTTTGATGTCGACACTCGCGCGTCCAGACTATCGCGCTGAGCCGACAAATAGCTGATAAGCTGTTTGTCGGCTCAGCATGGCAGCCATGTAAATTTAAATGAAGCGGCGATTATTTAAATCGCCGCTTCATTTTCCTATGTCTGGTAGCCTAATCTACATGCCTCTGGCGACAGGCATGTAGTCTAGACGTACCCTTAGTAATAAACCTTTAGTTGTTAGATGCTAAAGGATTGGCCCAGCGTGATTTGTGGGTAAGGTCCAGAGAGTAAATTGACCAGGGATCAGTGGCTGGTTTCTGGGAACCGGACAGAACTTGTTCAGGGTAGGTGGGATTGGGTGCTAGGACCCCCCACCGGTGTATGAGGCCAGGGGCCATCTGGGGCACGGATATTGCTGGGGTGTCGGAGGGGTTTTACTCGGGAGGCTTCAGGCAGGCAGCTGAAGCGCTCTGTGGGACTGGTGTGTGGCCTGTTTGGAGAGGTCACCAGTCTGGGGGCTGTAAGGGGCCCCGGATTTGAGCAATTCGCCCTCAGCTGTGCCCAGACCTGGCCCGGTCCGTCACAGTGGCGTAGTCGGCAGGATCTGCAGATCTTGGTCAGTTGAGCTTTGGATCAGGACCCCGCACTGTCTAAATTTGATTTTTGGTGTTGAGAGTTTGGTTGAGTAAAGAGCCACTGAAATGAGTCAGCATCAGTACGAAAGCCTAAGCTGAGAGACTCTGAAGGATTTGTGCTCGGGGAGAGGCATTGCCTTTAAAAAGAAAGCCTCTAAACTAGAACTGCAATGGTTGTTAGGAACCAAAGACATTGCTGAAGGGGAGCAGAAGCGAGCCAAGGAAGCTGCTGAAAGAAGGCAGAAGACAGAGGAAGAAATTGCTAAGAGGAAGCAGGAGCTAGATCGGGAACATGAAAAGGAAAAGGCAGAGAGGATGGCCGAGATAGCCAGAGAAATCAGATAAGCCAAGGAGGAAGCTGCCAGACTTCAGCTTAAGAAAATGGCAGAACACACAGAGAGAATGGCAAGCCTTGACCGTCAGCTCAAGAGAACAAAAGATCAAAAGGGACTGTATCCTTCAGGGGGTTCAATGTATGACCGTGTGGGTACGTGGGGTGACTACGACATGGCAAATGTTTTTAACCCAGCTGATGTTGTAAGCCAGCCCCAAAGCATGAATGGGGGCTGGGAAGGGGGTGCATGTGGCTCTGGAAAGTTTCCTGGAGCTGCTCAGTCTTACTGTAACCAGAGGGAAAGTGTCTCTACATGTGTGCCTGTGGCAGATGGCTGAGTGTCTGTGCAGGGGGGCAGTGAGCCTGGGGGTGAGAGACCCAAGGGCCTGTCTGATGCCTCAGAGGTGAGGCTGGAATCAGAACCAGGGCAGGAAGAGCCCAGAAGTCAGGGAAATGTTTCTCTGGGGCAGCCTGGAGTGGCTGGCCAGAGTGAAGTTTTAGTTGAGGAGTTGGTGGCTGGTGAGGTTTGTGGAATTGAACCTGCACAAGCTGAAAATGATTTGTGTGAAGCACAGTGGGTGCAAGCTGGCAATTTGGCTGCTGAGAAGAGCAGTGGGGCAGTAAAGGAAGCTGTCCCAGTGGCTAGCTGTATGCCTGAAATTAGCCAGGGGTGTTGGGACAAGGGAGAAACTGTCTCTGGTTGTCTGTCGGTGTGTGGGGAAGAGTTTCTTCCTTTGTCTGAGGAAGGTGCCCCACAGCCTGTGATGGCTGAGAGCAGGGCTGTTGTCCCGGAGTTGGGTCTGGATACAGCTAAGGCCCAGAAAGGAGGTGGCTCTAAGTTTGTGTCTGCTGGGGAGGAGGATGCTGTGACTTGGGTAGAGCCAGGCGGTGTCTGGCCAGAACCCCAGAGATCAGATAGTTGTGGCACTGATGGTGTACCCGACACTGGTGTGTTGCTGGGGGATGAGGCGATGACTCTGTGGGACCAGGGTGACCCCGTAGCCAGGGCACAAGAAGAGAATAATGTTCACTCTGGTGCCTAATGACTGCGTGGAAGCGTGCAGCCTTTTGGGAAGTTCATAGGGAAGGAAAATGTCTCTGACCTTATAACTCATGGGTCTGTCTGTGTGCCTGAGAGGGGATTATTGGTGAATCTTCCTGAGGTGCCAGAGGTGACTCAGGGAGTAAGGGAATTGCAGGAGGAGTTGGCTGTGGCTCAGCAGGGCAAGGCTGCTGCAGAGCCAGGGAAGGGTGAACTGTGGCTTAAGGAAGCTCATAGGGAAGACAGTTTGCTGTGACTGAGGGAGGTGCCAGGGCCTTGCTTGGAGCAGGCATCCAAGGGAAAGCTCTGCCAAATGAGGCAGCAGCTTGCTGTGTGAGGCACTTGTGTCAGTGCCTGAGGGTATGTCTACACTACAAAGTTAGTTCGAACTAACGGACGTTAGTTCAAACTAACTTTCATAGGCGCTACACTAGCGCTCCGTTAGTTCGAATTTGAATCGAACTAGCGGAGCGCTTAGTTCGAACTAGGAAAACCTTATTTTACGAGGACTAAGCCTAGTTCGAACTAGCTAGTTCGAATTAAGGGCTGTGTAGTCCCTTAATTCGAACTAGTGGGAGGCTAGCCCTCCCCAGCTTGCCCTGGTGGCCACTCTGGCCAACACCAGGGAAACTCGTCTGCCCCCCTCCCGGCCCCGAACCCCTTAAAGGGGCACGGGCTGGCTACGGTGCCCGTGCCAGGTGCAAGCCTGCCAGCACCCAGCCAGCAGACCCTGCACCTGGCACAGCTCGAGCCACCCACCCGATGCCCCCCAGCCCTCCCACTCTTCCCGGGACCAGGCTGGCGGCTCCCGGGAGCTTGCCCTGGACTGCAAGAGGCGGGCACCTTCCTGGCCTAGTGCGGACATCGTGGACCTCGTCCACGATCTCCGCACTAGGCACAGGAAAGTGGCCGTCTAGGGCAGGTGTGCATGAAAATCAAGGGGGTCCACTGAGACCCCCGACCCTGAGCCCTGAGCTTACAATGGCCGTCCTGGGTCAGACCAAAGGTCCATCTAGCCCAGTAGCCTGTCTGCCGACAGCGGCCAACCCTAGGGACCCTGGAGGGGATGGACCGAAGACAGTGACCAAGCCATTTGTCTCGTGCCATCCCTCTCCAGCCTTCCACAAACTTTGGGCAGGGACACCACTCCTACCCCCTGGCTAAGACTACTCCATGGACCCAACCTCCATCACTTTATCTCAGTTCTCTTTAAACTCTGTTCTAGTTGTAGCCTTCACAGCCTCCTGCAGCAAGGAGTTCCGCAGGTTAACTATTTGCTTTGTCAACAACAACAACTTTCTCTTACTAGTTTCAAGCCTGCTACCCATTGGTGTCCTCTAGTCCTTCTTTATGGGAACTCAGGAAGAACTTTTCTGAATGAACCCTCTCCACCCAACCCCTGCTTTTAGAGACCTCTATTCTGTCCCCGCTCCATCTCCTCTTTTCTAAGCTGAACAGTCCCAGTCTCTGTAGCCTCTCTTCATCTGGGACCTGTTCCCAACCCCTGATCATGTTAGTTGCCCTCCCCTCTCCCAGCCTTTCTCTTCCCCTCTCCCACCTCCTTTTCCCAGTCTCCCCCAGTTTTGTTCAATAAAGACAGAGTCAATGTTGGAAGAAACGTTATCTTTATTTTGTACATCAATAAGAAGGGGGGCTAGGGAAGGGTAAGTGGAAGGAGGTGAGGGAGGAATGGGGTACGAGCCCCTGATGGGGAGGACTGGGCTGGCTCTTCTGGGGGTGGAAGCTCTCCTGCAGCCCCCCGATTGCTCCCTCTCCCCAGATGGCAAGTGCAGCCAGGCTGATGGCCGAGTGCTGTGATGTGCCCAGTGTGGGTACTCCGGGCACTCCAAGCCAGAACTTCTTTGCAAGCGGGGCACCCCTTAGAACTGTGTGTCCGGGGTGGGGGTCGGGACCCTTTAAGCGCAGCCCTCGGCTAGCCTGAGACAGCATCTCCACGCTCTAAGTCCTCCTCTGATGCCCTGCCGGCACTGCTTCCGGCCATCCTTAAGCCCTGTTCAGAGTCCACTCAATGTGGACTTGCTAGTTCGAATTAGCAAAACGCTAATTCGAACTAGTTTTTAGTTCTAGACGCGTTAGTTCGAATTAGCTTAGTTCGAATTAACTAATTCGAACTAAGTTAGTTCGAACTAGCGCTGTAGTGTAGACATACCCTGACAGACAGAATGGCTGCGTCTAGACTGGCAAGTTTTTCTGCAAAAGGAGCTGCTTTCGTGGAAAAACTTGCCAGCTGTCTACACTGGCTGCTTGAATTTCTGCAAGAACACTGACGCTCTCATGTAAGATTGTCAGTGTTCTTGCGGAAATACTATGCTGCTTCCGTTCGGGCAAAAGCCCTCTTGCGCAAATGCTTTTGTGCAAGGGGGCCAGTGTAGGCAGCTCAGATTTGTTTTGCACAAAAAAGCCCCTATGGAGAAAATGGCGATCGGACGCTTTTCCACAAAAAGTGCTTTTTTTGGTTTTGCGGAAAAGCATCCTGCCAATCCAGACGCTCTTTTCCGCAAATGTTTTTAACGGAAAAACTTTTCCGTTAAAAGCATTTGCGGAAAATCATGCCAGTCTAGACGTAGCCAATGTGTCTGTTGGCAGTGACTCCACTGATTTGGATGTAGACAAACTCAGTGTGGATGGTGGTGGAGAAGTCTCGGAGGGACTGAGGGTTGTTCCAGATGAGGTAGGAACATCCAGAGAACTGGAGCAGGCCGCTAACCCAGTGACTGTGGGTGACCAGCTTGCTGGGAAGTCAGTGTGTGTGGGACAGGATTGTTCCCAGGTGAATGAGGAGAGTGGGAAGTTAGTGTCTCAGATTCAGGAGAAGGGCTGGGTAGCTAAGTATGCAGAGCAGAACAGCTGTGTGGTCACTCTCCCTAGGATGCAGGTGATGGCAGTTATGCTCCCATCTCTGGACACGGTGGACACTCATAATCAATCAGGGAAGTTGATATCCGGTTCCACATGGAAACAGAGGTTGGAGGTGGACGGAGGAGAGAGTTGGGAGTCTACAGCTCACTGCTGTTACCCCACTGAGTGGGGGAAGGGGGAGAATTCCAGGGCCATTGTGAGCCAGGGAGTCACGCCCAGCCAGCCCTTTGTCTGGGTCAGGCCAGAGGTTTCAGGTTTTGAAGCCATCCATGGGGGAAGGGTAGAACCTGCTTTGGCAAAGACGACTTGCAGCTTGCACCTGAAGAACCAAAATTATGATGGTATGGAGCCAAAGATGTGGCAGGAAGGAAAGTGCTATCAACATGCACAGCATCTGGAATTGTTCCTATTACTCATGTTAACTTGTGTAACCAATGTGCTGTTGTTACACACCAATGGAAAGATGTTCAGTGTGCAGACTGTTCTGGAGAAGCCATGTAATCTGGTGGGAAATGTTCCAAACGACAGACTGTAGGTAAAGGGACATTGTGATGTTGCTAGTTCATGGTTAATGCTTGTAACCGGTCTTGGAACTTCCTACAGGACAAAGAAGGTTCCAGCCAGAAGGTGCTTTATGAAAAGGAAAACTGAGGCACACCACCATTTTGTTTTCGTGGCTAAGTGCAAAAAGGCCTACACTATTTGGGATGGGAATGCCTGCATTAACACAATATTAATTGGCATTCAGAGAGGTGCTGACGCTAGCATGAATAGATTTATGATTTTCTTTAGCTCTGGGCAAAGGCACCTGACACACACGGGGATCATGCTACAAAGGCAGATCCAATTAGCTCTGGGTTTTACTACGTTTTACCTTGGGATTCTACGACAGTGCAAGGACGTGGTTGTCGCTATGAGAGCCCTTGTAGGAATGAAGCCTGTTTCAGGCAAACTGGGTTCCAATAATCCAATGTTTGAGCAATTTGCCCTGAGCGGACGCCCTCAGTTGTGCCCAGACCCGGCCCGGCCCATCACACTCCTCCCTCGCACTCTGAGCTTCTGGCCAGAGATGCGCATCAGCCACCAGCTGCCCCTCATTAAAAAAGGGATAGAGACTAAGACGGAGAATATCTTATTGCCTCTGTATAAAACCATGGTACACCCACATCCTGAATACTGCGTACAGATGTGGTCACCTCATCTCAAAAAAGATATACTGGCATTGGAAAAAGTTCAGAAAAAGGCAAGAAAAATGATGAGGGATTTGGAACGGGTCCCATATGAAGAGAGATTAAAAGGACTAGACTTTTAAGCTTAGAAAAGAGAAGACTATGGGTGCATCTACACTGCACCCTGCAGCTCAAAATAAGCTACACAAGTTGAGCTAGGCAAATTGCAGAGCTTATTGCAAGTCAATTTCGAAATAGCTTATTTTGAAATTTGGCGCTGTCTACACAGCACTTATTTCAAAATAAACTGCTATTCTGAAATGTCCCTCTTACTCCTCTTGGAATTAAGTTTACAGGGACGTCAGAATAGCGAGCCTGTTATATTTTGAAATAATGGGCACACTCCAAAGGTGTGGAATAGCTATTTCGGGATGCCTTTGGTATCCCAAAATAGCGCTGCAGTGTAGACATAGACTAAGTGGGGACAGGATAGAGGTCTATAAAATCATGACAGGTGTGGAGAAAGTGAATACGGAAAAATTATTTACATATTCCCACAATAAAAGAACTAGGGGACACCAAATGAAATGAATAGGCAGCAGGTTTAAAACAAACAAAAGGAAGTATTTCTTCACTCAGCGCATAGTTAACCTGTGGAACTCCTTGCCAGAGGAGGTTGTGAAAACCAGGACTTTCACAGGGTTCAAAAAAGAACTCGATAGATTCATGGAGGTTAGGTTCATCAGTGGCTGTTAGCCAGGATGGGGGGGATGGTGACCCTGGCCTCTGTCAGAGACTGGAAATGGGTGACAGGGGAGGGATCACTGGATGGTTCCCTGTTCTGTTCACTCCCTCTGGGGCACCCAGCATTGGCCACTGTCAGCTGACAGGACACTGGGCTGGATGGACCCTTGGTCTGGCCGGTCTGACACTCTTATGTTATGTTGGTAACGAGATCTACACTGGTGGTGACTTTCTGGCTTCATGGCCATCTGAAGTGAAGACCGTAGAAGAGAGGAATGTCCCCTGAAAGCCCCAAGAGTCTTTGTGCAGCTCTCAAATAGAAGCAGCCAGTTGGAAAAATTGTGTCTGTGCGCAGCCCTGTAGGGGCACCCGTGCACCGACAGCTTTGTGTGAAACGCTGCCACGTGAGAGGTTGGAAAGCTAATTTGAACAGAACTTGAATCGCCTTCGCTTTTGGAAAGGCTCTGAAGCACAGCTAGAGTCAAACACACATTACCGGGGAAGGATGAGACGATATGCAGTGTTTCTACACAAATGAAGGGCTTTGAACTATGAGGTCCTCTGTTTAAAAAGCTACAGCTAACACAACCCTTAATTGCCACCTTTTCCCCTCTTCTCTCGAGGAAAGTCTGTTACACGTGCCACCCTTAGAAAGTTCTGCACAAAACGCTGCCAGAGGTGAACGCTGAGGTTATAGGGGGAAGCACTTAGTTCTCTGGAAAGGCCTACATCAAGGTTGCAGGATCCACATTAATTCTGCCCTGGGGCTGTGTGATTTACGATGCATTAACACCGCCCTTTGGCATCTTGCAATGGCTGTCGCTGTCCTTCTGAAGCCCCATGCTCTTTACAAGACCTGCAGACATTACAGCAAGGGATGGAACACTTCCTCCGATCCCTGCTCACCTTCCCCGATGCCAGCAGCAGCAGCCGGCACAGCGTCTGTTAGCTACACACTGTGCGAGCTCAGTAGAAAAAAACAAAGAAAAGTCGCCGTTTATATACTGACTGCAACGTGGAATTTTCACTTGTTACAAAAAGGATACTCCACCAGAAATACGATGCCCCATGGCCAGCAGGAGGAGGATAGAGGGACATTAAGGGTGAATTTCTGGATATACTGAACTTGATGGGAGTTTTGCCATCACTTCATTAGAGCCCGGATTTCACCCTTGGTGCTCAAGCGACGAGGAGTCCTGTGGCACCTTATAGACTAACTAAAGTGTAGGAGCATAAGCTTTCGTGGGCAAAGACCCACTTCGTCAGACCCTTGGTGCTTAGACACCCCGGTGCTGACCTCAGCGTCAACACCTGAGCAGACAGGTAAAACTGGCATCGATCCAAAACCAGCAGCGGGAATTCTCCTGTTCGAGGAGGGCCATTCACCATCCCTCGACTGATTCACTGGTTCCATGGCAACCGTTTTTCATCCGATAAATGCATTATGAAGTAGTTGTCATTCCAGTAGTTTTGGAAAGGAACAATGGCTCATTTATTCCCAGATTTTCACCAAAGCTTTTCATTGAATTGCTCTGCGAACATTTGCAGTTTTCATCCTCCTCCCCCCACCCCCCTCCGCCCTTCTGCCCCCGAAAAGGAAGGAAAAGCGTGTGTTTGTGTGCGTGTATATGTACACACGTGTGTGTATGTCTGTGTTTGTGTATGAGAAAGAGAACATAAGAACGGCCAGACGGGGTCAGACCAAAGGTCCACCCAGCCCAGTACCCTCTCTGCCCACAGTGGCCAATACCAGGTGTCCCAGAGGGAGTGAATCGAACAGGTACCGATCAAGCGATCTCTCTCCTGCCATCCATCTCCACCCTCGGACACGCAGAGGCCAGGGACACCATTCCTTACCCTTACTGGCTAATAGCCATTAATGGACTTAACCTCCATGAATTGATCTAGTTCTCTTTTAAACCCTGAAACAAAAGACAGGACGATGCAGCACTTTAAAGACTAACAAGATGGTTTATTAGGTGATGAGCTTTCGTGGGCCAGACCCACTTCCTCAGATCAAATTCACTTAATTAACCATCCTGTTAGTCTTTAAAGTGCTGCATAGTCCTGTCTTTTGTTTCAGCAAGATCAGACAAACATGGCTTCATCTCTATTACTCTTTTAAGCCCTGCTATAGTCCTGGCCTTCACAACTTCCTCAGGCAAGGAGTTCCACAGATTGACTGTGCACTGTGTGAAGAAGAACTTCCTTTTATTTGTTTTAAACCTGCTGCCCATTCATTTCTTTTGGTGGCCCCTAGTTCTTATATTAGGGGAAGAAGTAAATAACTTCCTTATTCACTTTCTCCACACCAGTCCGGATGGCATTCACCCAAGGGTTCTGAAAGAACTCAAACGGGAAATTGCAGAAGTATTACCTGTGGTTTGTAACGGATCCTTTAAATCAGCTTCTGTACCCAAGGACTGGAAGATCGCTAACATAAAAAGGGCTCTCAAGGCGATCCTGGCAATTACAGATTGGTAAGTCTAATGTCAGTACCGGGCAAATTAGTTGAAACAATAGTAAAGAATAAAATTGTGAGGTATGTAGAAGAACATAATTTGTGGGGCAAAAGCCAACATGGGTTCTGTAAAGGGAAATGCTGTCTTACTAATCTATTAGAGTTCTTTGAAGGCATTAAACATGCAGACAAGGGGGATCCAGTAGATATAGTATACTTAGACTTCCAGAAAGCCTTTGACAAGGTCCCTCACCAAAGGTTCTTGTGAATGTAAGCCCTTTTTCCTCCCCGTGTTACTCAGGAGCAGGTCACACTCACAGCTGTGCCTGGGCACCTGATGGTCTTGACATCAAAGGAGGTCCTGAGTACCCCAGTGGTGATGTTCCCTATCCACCCCCTTGCTGCAGTCCTTTGCTCATAAAGAATGTACAATGAATGTACTTGGCTAGCCCTGTGCACACTGATGTGCCTTGGAAGCCTCCAGGAATAAACTTATTCCAGCAATAAACGGGCTCTAACTCCAGAACAACCATTACAACTCATAAATAGCACCCATCGAATAGTGATAGAAATGTAGGCGTGTTAGCCTGGTGTAGCTGAAACTAAAAACATCGACTAGATTGCATTAGAATGAACCACCTTTACTCAACTTAAAGAAACAGGATTTAACCAATGGACAGTGAATGCCATCAAGTCACAAAGCACACAGGAGTAAAAGGAACGTTTCTAGCTGCCGTTTGCACTGCCAGTATTGATCCCACCCCAGAGCGTGCTCACGCCTGGACTCAGACCCAGACTCTTGCTTGCATGAGCACGCTTGAAGAACTGCAGCTGTAGTGGCGATTCTCTGTGGGCTGTGTGTATGTGGGTCCAAGCTAGGCAGCAGCTCTGCTTCACTGGGTTGGCCTCTCTGCCTCGCCTTGAACCCAGAGTTAGTCTGAATCTCTGAGGTCTCTCCCAGGCAGCATTTCCCAAAGATGCCCAGTTACTCACAGTCTCCTTCTGCGTGCTGGATGCAGAGCAGCTTCTAGCCACAAGTACAGCCAAAGGGCCTGCGATCAGAAGCAGCCTGCTAGGTCCCAGTTCCAAAGGCTCCTGTCCCAGTCTGTACCTGCAACAGAACAGCTCCTGAACTGGATCAAACTCCTCCACAGCAGCCTGGCTCCCTTTCTGCTCCCCCCAAAAAGGGAAGAGTCCACAGACTGCTGAGTCTTCCTCCACACAGGTGGATCTCCCAAACAAAAGTCACTTCCTTCCTGCTTTCCTCCAGGGCTTATGGGAATTGTAGTCTGTGGGGCTAGATTGCAGCACACAGGGTCTTCCCAGAAAATAAGCAGAGGCACCGTTAGTAAGGGGACTACATGTAAATTAGGTTGTCTTGGAATAAGAGGGAAAGTCCTTTCGTGGATTGAGAACCAGGAAAAAAACAGGAAACAAAGGATAGGAATAAATGGTAAATTTTCAGAATGGAGAGGTGTAATTAGCGATGTCCCCCAAGGGTCAGTCCTGGAACCAATCCTTTTCAACTTATTCATAAATGATCTGGAGAAAGAGGTAAACAGTGAGGTGGCAAAGTTTGTGGGTGATACTGAACTGTTCAAGATAGTCAAGACCAAACCAGACAGTGAAGAACTTCAAAAAGATCTCACCAAACTGAGTGACTGGGCAACAAAATGGCAAATGAAATTTAATGTGGGTAAGTGTAAAGAAATGCATCTTGGAAAAAATAACCCCAAATATACATATAATATGATAATTTAGCTACAACTAATCAGGAAAGAGATCGTGGAGTTATTATGGATAGTTCTCTGAAAACATCCAGGCAGTGTATAGCGGCAGTCAAAAAAGCAAATAGGATGTTAGGAATTATTTAAAAAGGGATAGAAAATAAGATGAAGAATATCTTACTGCCCCTATATAAAACTATGGTACGCCCACGTCTTGAATACTGCGTACAGATGTGGTCTCCTCACCTCAAAAAAGATATACTGGCATTAGAAAAGGTTCAGAAAAGGGCAACAAAAATGATTAGGGGTTTGGAATTGGTCCCATATGAGGAAAGGCTAAGAACTAGAGGACACCAAATGAAATTAATGGGTAGCAGGTTTAAAACTAATAAAAGAAAGTTTTTCTTTACACAGCGCACAGTCAACCTGTGGAACTCCTTGCCAAAGGAGGCTGTGAAGGCTAGGACTATAACAGAGTTTTAAAAAGAGCTAGATAAATTCATGGAGGTTAGGTCCATAAAAGGCTATTAGCCAGGGGGTAAAGAATGGTGTCCCTGGCCTCTCTTTGTCAAAGGCTGGAGATGGATGGCAGGAGACAAATCATTTGATCACTGTCATTAGTCTACCCCCTCTGGGGCACCTGGTGTTGGCCGCTGTCGGCAGACAGGATACTGGGCTAGATGGACCTTTGGTCTGACCCAGTACGGCCGTTCTTATGTTCTTATGTTCACAACCTCCTCAGGCAAGGAGTTCCACAGGTTGACTGTGCTCTGTGTACAGAAGAACTTCCTTTTATTTGTTTTAAAACTGCTGCCCATTAATTTTATTTGGTGGCCCCTAGTTCTTATATTATGGGACCAAGTAAATAACTTTTCCTTATTCATTTTCTTCACACCACTCATGATTTTATAGACCTCTATCATATCCCCTCTTAGTTTCCTCCTTTCCAAGATAAAAAGTCCCAGTCTCTTTAATCTCTCCTTATACGGGACCCTTCCAAACCCCTACTCATTTTAGTTGCCCTTCTCTGAACCTTTTCTAATGCCAGTAGATCTTTTTTGAGATGAGGAGATCACATTTGTACGCAGTATTCACATGCATAGAGAGAGGAGGGAGGGAAAATAATGAACTTAATAGTGAAAATCCAGACACAAAAATATATAACTACACTTCTCATTTCCCACTGTTGGCAAAAAATGGAAAATTTTTAAAAAATGCAAAAGAAGAAAAAAAATTGCCCTAAAAGTAGGTGAGGGGGAACCCCCCAAAGACACAAGAGCACAGAATGTGTTGGCTTTGGATAATGCCTGGAAAGGTATATTATCCCGGTCGCCATTTGCACGGCACCTGCCAACCGTTTCTATCCCAAGCAGGGTGTAAAGGATGGAGCGTTAAAATCCCCTTCATTCTGATGGCCGCGCAGTGCCCCTTGGGAGAGCTGGCGGGATACGCCCGCCTTGGATTGCCTTGGTTACTTGAGAGAAATCTGTTATAAAAATAGTCATTGGTCTCTTATTTTAGTAGCCTTTTGATGTCATAGCTAAGACCTTCCCAAGCCCTTGCCATATTAGAGTTGTGTTATCTTTAGAGAGAGAGAAATGTGTAGTGAAAATGATAGAACACCACATACCTGGGCACATCAGCATGGCAAGGGATGAAGACAGTGTGAAGCAGCTCGTAGAAAGCTATTTCCCTGGTAAACAAGGACAGGTCTTTCCAGGTCAGGCTTGCTGCTTTCATAGCCCTTTTACACAGAGCAAAAAAGCGCAGTGAGGAAACATTGCTTAGACTCTCGTGCATGTGTATACAAGAGCGCACACTGCAACTCTGCTCCGTTTTCCAAGTGTTGTCTCATTCTTTAGCTGCGGGCTCAGTCTCCATTGCGTCTCTCCCCAGTATGGGGGAGCAATTAGAGGTGGTGCTGCTGTACTTGTTTAACGCCAGCTAATGAAGCATCGCCTGGCATTTGAAAGTTACCCCCGATTGCCTGGAGAGGGTAGCTCTGGGTTTGGTACTGGGGTGACCACTCCTGGAATACTGTGTCCTGGCTGGTGCCCACCATTCGAGAAATGTGTCGATACATTGGAGAGGATTCCGAGGAGACCTACAAGAGTGAATCGAGGGTTAAAATTGTTCTTCATGGGGACAGATTTAAGGAGCACCAGCTCTTTAGTGTAACCAAGGGAAGGTTAAAGAATAATTTGATCGCAGCCTGGGAAAACCCATAGGAGGAACAAATATTGACAATGGGCTCTTCAGTCCAGCAGAGAAAGCAGTCTATGGTCCAATGGGTGGAGTGTGAAGCTGGATAGATTCAGACGGGAAACGAGGCGTTAATTGTAAGAGTGAGTGTAATTCACCATTGGGATAACTTACCAAGGGCCACGGTGAATTCTCTGTCATGGGAAATGGTTAAGTCAAGGTTGGATTTTTTTTAAGATCTGCTCCAGGAATTATTTTGGGGCAGCAGGAGGTCTGTAAGTGGCCTCTTCAGAACCTTGAATCACTAGTGATGGCAACCCCGGGACAAATGCATCGGGCACTACAGGTTGAACCTCTCTAGTCCGGTACATTCTGGTCCAGCAACCTCCATGATCTGGCACCATTTTAATCACCCAAAAGTCCACTTATCGTGGGGATGACCAAGTTTCCTGTGGTCCCAGAAAGTTTGTTTACAGCCACCAGCCCTGGCTCTCAGTGCTCTGTGCTGTGATTTAGCTCCAGTTTATCCCAAAGTGTCTATTCAGAGCCCAGTAAGCCGTGGCAGTGTCGGTAATGCAGCTAGAAAATAGTGACCTCGTATGGTTCAGCAAATTCTCTGGTTCGGCACCGGCCAGGTCCCAAGGGTGCCAGGCTAGAATGGTTCAGCAGTTACAGGCATGGTGGGTTGACTCACTGCGTGTTTCTGCAGACCCTGAGCACTGATATACTAACAAGTGATGGATCCAACCATCACAAATAACCACGATTCGTGTCCCTGTCATAGGCTTATAGAGAAGTCACATCCGGAGGCTCTCCACAAAAGATATTAGAGAAACTTTAAGTATGTTCTATTCATGACTCAGAGGGGGAGCCACGTTGGTCTGTAGCTTTAAAGAAATGAGTGGTCCTGTAGCACCTTAGGGTGCGTCTACACTGCAGGGCTTAACTCGAAATAAGCTACACAATTGACGTAGCTCAATTTGCGTATCTCATTTCGAAATAGGGAGCGTCTACGCAGCACTTGTTTTGAAATAGAGCACTCGTCCTCTGACTTCCCTTGCTCCTCGTACAGTGAGGGCTACAGGAGTCGGAGTACAAAGTCCTCCAGGTTGACGGTATTTTGACACTATTTCGAAATAATTGCTGGCTGTGTAGACGCGGACGAAGTTATTTCGGAATAGCGCTAGTTATTTCAAAATAGTGTAGCAGTGTAGATGTACCCTTAGGGTATGTCTAGACTCCATGCCCCTGCCGACAGAGGCATGTAAAATAGGCTACCCGACATAGTCAATGAAGCCGGGATTTAAATCTCCCCGGCTTCGTTAAAATAAAAATGGCCGCCGCGCCATGCCGGCTCAGCTGATCATCGGCACAGCACGCGAGTCAAGACGCAGATCGGTCGACAAGGGAAGCCTTTGTCGACCGCTCCTGTAAACCTTGTTTCACAAGGCATAAGGGAGCAGTTGACAAAGGCTTCCCTTGTCGACCGATCCACGTCTTGACTCGCGCACTGTGCTGACGATCAGCTGAGCCGGCACAGCGTGGCGGCCATTTTTATTTTAATGAAGCTGGGGATATTTAAATCCCGGCGTCATTGACTGTCAGGTAGCCTATTTTGCATTCTTCTGTTGGCAGAGGCATGTAATCTAGACATACCCTTAGAGACTAACTAACTAACTAACTATATATAACTATGGGCAAAACCCATGAAAGCTCATGATACGAGGTATATATATTTGTTGGTCTTTAAGGCGCTACAGGACTACTTAGAAAGCTCATCATCTAATAAACCATCTTGTCAGCCTTTAAAGTGCTACATAGTCCTGTATTTTGTTCTATTAATGACTGTTTAGATCCTTCATGCATATACAGAAGAGACCATGCCAATGAGACTTGGGGAAGTAATAAAAAACACCGGTTGCAAAGATGTGGACTGGCAGTTTGCCCGCCAGAGTGGAGAAGAAGGTATATTTTCAGTGTTATTCCAGTGCGCATTGCATTCAAGACGAACTAACAACCTCAGTTTGTGCATTATGTCCGATTACACCATGGGAGACCTCGCAGCGAGAGAGAAGTTTATCTCACTTCACCTTCACGGAAGGATGCCAGGGTTTCATCATTACGGTGCCTCAAATCGTTACATTTTGGAAAACAACATATGGCATGATGTGCCTAAATGACAAAAAACAACACACAAAAATCCAGGCAACACGGCTAAGGAAAAAACGATTTGAGAGGCCATACCTTCTCTGGAGTTACAAAACCCTCGTTAGCAATTGCCGTTTCTGCCTTTTCTTATTTCGGTGACACAAACTCAATCACAGCCCTGTTCTGTGCGTATCCCTGTATCCTGCAGAAGGTGAGTTCAGATCTGCATGGCTATGTGACCGAATGCCCCTCCCCCCCCCCCCCCCGCCCCCGGCTAACTTACAGCATGAACCTTCGGGTGCTGGTTTCCCCTTCAATGAAGAGATGTGACACATCCAAGTACTCAGCCAGCGTCTCCAGCTGACCTAGCTTTCCTCTCCCACACCGGGACTGCAGCACCAGTGTCAATTCCTAGTGCGGACCGACCCTCCCTCGTTCGTTCCAGAGAACAGCACTGAGCTGGTTTCCAGGAAAACTCAGGATGGGCTGATGTATAAAGAACAGAGCACTAAGTGATATTAACTAACCCCCTCTCCTCTCCTGGGGTCATTGCACGCTCACCTGTGTTCCTGGGCCCCTCATGTTGTTACCATTAAAGGAGACCCAGAGAACCCTTAGAGTGGTGCTGGACAGGTGGGGATCCCCTCGCCACGCCCTTGCTCCTAGAGGACTCTGCAATGGTGGTGCCTCCACCTGGCTGGCCTGGTACACACCTAACGGAGCCTCCAGGAATGGGCTTTTTCCAGCAGTAATCTGAATCTGACTCCAAAACCGTGATAAACAACAGGCATCTGTCAAGGCTTCTTCCCCACTCTGGCATGATGAATGATGACGTGGGGGCCTGCAAATGTACCCCAAAACCTGATCTTTCCAGGCTTTGGTATAACCCCCCGCCCAATCTTAAAAACCTAGGTTTTTGGGGATAAAAATCCACCCCATCCACCCAAGTAATGATGAGGAAACCAGGGAGAGACCACTTGGGAAATCTCAGCCCCTAAAGTAAGACCAAGACACAAACATTAACCAATCCCAGGTTAATAACAAAGAAGAGAAAGAACTTTTATCATCACCAAAATACTCCAGTTACAAGTATAGTGAGTAGATGGAAAAGGCACCAATTAATAAACTCATGGGGAATTCCACCATGGGCCAAAACTTAGTTACAAAGGAGAGAAAACCCCATTTTTAAATGCACAGACATCAGACTCCCATTCCCAAACCATAAAACAATAAAACCTGCTGGATTTATCTAAACTTTACCCTACTTACAGATAGCGAAGAGTCTTTTCTTGGAGGCAGACATGATGTCTGTCCCCCACAGTAGCTGGAGAGAAACTGCCCAGGGACAAAAGCGGGAAAAACTCAAAAATTCTTTTGTCCCAGTTTGAAATTCCTACTTGCATTTCTATTGGCTAAGCAGATACCTGGCTAGGTATAGTTAACCCCTTAGTCCCCAGGCTGCTGCCCGTGTCTCATGTTCATGACAGCATCTCAGTGAATAAATTAGACTTAACGCACCTTCACTCAATCACTTAAAGCAACAGGGCGTAACAGACTAAAACAGAGTGACCTCAATTAGCCAAGAAAGGAAACTCATCTCACGGGCATTTACTCTGCCTCCATTCCCCCAGCCCAGAGTGGGGCCCTCCTCTGCATTCACAGCCCCAGACACAGGCTGGTCTGCGCACGCTTGAAGATCTGAGGCCGGAGTGGAGACAGCACCAGGCAGATTGTGTGTGTCAGGCCCGGCAGCAACAACGGCACAATCTCTCTGCCAGTGGAGCAGGCCTCTGTTTGTCAGAGGCTGGAGAGGGATGGCAGGAGACAAATCGCTTGATCATTGTCTTCGGTCCACCCTCTCTGGGGCACCTGGTGCTGGCCACTGTCGGCAGACAGGATACTGGGCTAGAAGGACCTTTGGTCTGACCCAGTACGGCCATTCTTATGTTCTTATGTTCTATGTTCCTCTTTTCTAAACTGAAGAGTCCCAGTCGCTTTAGCCTCTCTTCACATGGGACCTGTTCTGAACCCCTGATCATTTTCGTTGCCCTTTTCTGAACCCTTTCCAAAGCCAAAACATCTTTTTTGAGGTGAGGAGACCACATCTGTACACAATATTCAAGATGTGGGCATACCATAGTTTTATACAGGGGCAGTAAGATATTCTGTCTCTTATTTTCTATCCCTTTCTGATAAAAGTCAGATCATCCTATAGTAAAGAGACCCTACATAAACAAGAGAAAAAGAGGCAGGTACAGTTGTCTATGGAAGTTCTTATCCTATGCGCATCCTCATAGCATCTGATCTAAGACAAACACTGCTGAGTGATGTCACAATGTCACTGAGGTGGATACATGGAGTGGTTTTCACCTAAGGATCCGTGCCGCATTAGTCCAATTGCTTCATTGAAAACCCTGCCAGAGGGTAGAATTTTGCATCATCTGGAGTCTGAGTCAAAAGACATGGAAGAAAGAGCCCAAACCTCTGCCTTGGAGGAGGAAATGCCCAGCCACAGGGATGGTTTACAGCACTAACCGTAGGAATAGTCCCCTGCAAACTATTATCCTCCGGAGGAAGAAGGACATCTGTGTAGAGGAGATTGCTCATGTGTCACTGTGCATTAGGAATAAGTTAATATTAAACACAAATCCAATTCATTTGCTCTGGGCTTATCTTTGAAAAATAGGGTCATTCATCCGCAATCTAAGCGCATTTCGGATCAGCCAGAGGATGCCAATGACTTTGTAGCGCGGGACGTGATGTATAGTAAAACTTGCAATGAGGACCTGCCGTGACAGCAGCAATGGCAGCAGCGTAGCGCATATGCCTCTCCAGGCCACGCAGCAAGACAATTAGCCATGACAATCCATTCTGCACACAACAGGAAAGCCAGTGCCAAGGGGGATCATCTACGAGGTATCTGCGCATCACCTGGATTCAAAGCAGTGAGGCCTCTCCATACAGTGTGCGGCTGAGTGCCCTGGTGAGGTTATGCCGGCAGCCTAAAGCTGCTACGAGGAATAGGGTAGACCCACATCATCCCTGACAGAGGCTTTGTCTACACTAAACAGAAGATCAACGCTGCTGTGATCGAACTTCTAGAGATCGATTAAGTGAGTCTAGTCAAGACTCACTAAATCAAACTCAGAGAGCTCCACCACCAGCATCAGTACTCCTGCTTTTGCGAGTACCTGCAGCTGAACGTTCATCATCATTGAGGGAGCAGAAGACCTGTCAGGACCCCAGCGGGAACGCCTGACCGACGACAGTGTGCCTTAAGCTAAGCTGCCGGGTGCAGGGTAGACCTGGCCAGCGGTACCGAGGAACGAAGCCTCAAAGGGATGAGGAGTCTGTCTCCCACTAACATCTAGGAATCACCGTGGAGAACTTGGCTCAATTGGCACCCTCGATGCATCTGTCAGAATGACAGACTGTGTCCCGCAGCGGAAGGCTAGACACTGAGCGGGGGACCAGGAGAACCAGGTTAAGTTCGTTGCTCTAGTCTCCTTGTGGGGCCTTCAGCAAATTGCTTACCCTTGGGCTAAGTGCTCAGGTAATAGGGGCCATACAAAGACGATGGATGGAGTTACCCAGCCCCGCCATGGGGATCAGTGAAGGGGAGGGGGTCTCATGCCTCTGACCCCTTTCTGGCAATCTGCTAGCTGGTGAAAGCAAGAGGCAAGCAGTGACTGCTAACGCAATTGCCTCTGACTGCCCGCCCTTTCCTGGACAAGGACCAATCACATGCTGGCTCTAGATAATAAGACTAGACGTGCCAGGGAAGGGTTCCTATGAAAGCAAGGTGCCGTGTGTTTGAATGCAGGCTGACGTTACGGAGGATACTGGGCGCGGGGTGTCTCCCTGCGTCTCTTTGAGATCGGGTATTGATCAGGTTCCACGTCACAGAAATCCCAGGTTTACATAACCCAGGAAGCTGCAGCCAGTGCAATTAAAAACCTTCCGGTTGTCCAAGACCTGTCTTCTTGCCAGTGAATATTTGTCAGCTGTTCAACATGCCTGGGGATGACCAGCCCCGCACGTGTTTTGCAAATCAAAAGGCCGATGAACAAAGTGCCCATGGATCTGTTGACTTCGGGGACGTCCGTGCTTCTCACTATCAGCAATGCACGAGAGGGGACTCGCGGACACAAAGTGAACGTTTGAATCTTGTGTACAGTCACTTCCAGAAGGATCGAAAACCGACGCTGGATGACACCAGATCCCTCATGCTTGGCAGAAAGCAAAAGTCACTGACAAATAGCGAGCAAGCAGAGACACTTCCGTAGTGTGCTACACGGCTCAGCATCCAAACAGACTGTCGGGCGCATTGCCCCTCCAGCTCCTGGGGCTCAGACAGTATTTCCGTGTGTGGTGTGGAAAAGCTGCATAGCCAGCTGCAGTCACTGTGACATGATCCACAGCAGGGAGCTTTAAACAGATGAGCATCCCAGTTCTGGTCAATGTCGCTGCATATTTAAGAGACTGGGACTTTTCAGCTTGGAAAAGAGGAGACTAAGGGGGGATATGATAGAGGTCTATAAAATCATGAGTGGTGTGGAGAAAGTGAAGAAGGAAAAGTTCTTTACTTGTTCCCATAATGCAAGATCTAGGGGCCACTAAATGAAACGAATGGGCAGCAGGTTTAAAACAAATAAAGGGAAGTTCTTCTTCACACAGCGCACAGTCAACCTGTGGAACTCCTTGCTTGAGGAGGTTGTGAAGGCTAGGACTATAACAGGGTTTAAAAGAGAACTAGATACATTCATGGAGGTTAAGTCCGTTAATGGCTATTAGCCAGGATGGGTAAGGAACGGTGTCCCTGGCCTCTGTTTGTCAGAGGGTGGAGATGGATGGCAGGAGAGAGATCGCTTGATCGGTACCTGTTCGATTCACTCCCTCTGGGGCACCTGGCATTGGCCACTGTCGGTAGACAGGATACTGGGCTAGATGGACTTTGGTCTGACCCAGTCCGGCCGTTCTTATGTTCTTAATGTGATGTTTGAGTTAAAAGGAAATTGCAGAGTTGCTCAAAGATCGATTTTGTTTCACTTTATCCCTACAGACCCCTCCCCTGCCCCTCCGATACCAATGGGGTTGGAAGGTGGGGTGCTGCGCTGGAGCAATAGATGTGGTGCAGTTGTGCTGGGTGGAACGAAGCAGGTTCTCCCATTAGTAACAACTGCAACGCTGTGGGTATTGCCTGCGCACCAGGGCTGGGAAAGCACAAACTCTTCCCGGCTCCTCTTTGGACTTTCCCTTCCCTTTCGAGCCCCGGCGTGTGTTAGTTGTGAGGCTAAATGCTCAAGTAGGTGCTGTGATGAGCGCCCATCCCGGGTGGCTAATGCAGACATGGATTGCCTTGGATTACTAGCGAATCGCATGCCCAGGTTTTCGGACCGATTGTGTGTTTGTGCAGGCACATTCCTTGGAAGTGATCGTGGCGCGGAGACTTTTCCAGGACGGCTGTGTCTAGACTGGCCAGTTTTTCCAGAAAAATCAGCCACTTTTCTGGAAAAACGTGACAGCTGTCTACACTGGCTGCTTGAATTTCTGCAAAAGCACTGACGTCCTACTGTAAGAAATCAGTGCTTCTTGCGGAAATACTATGCTGCTCCCGTTTGGGCAAAAGTCTCTTTTGCGCAAAACTTTTGCGCAAAAGGACCAGTGTAGACAGCTCAGATTTGTTTTGTGCAAAAAAGCCCAGATCGCGAAAATGGCAATTGGGGCTTTTTTGCGGAAAAGCGCGTCTAGATTGGCCACGGACGCTTTTCCGCAAAAAGTGCTTTTGTGGAAAAGCATCCGTGCCGATTTAGACGCACTTTTCTGAAAATGCTTTTAACAGAAAACTTTTCCGTTTAAAGCATTTCCGGAAAATCATGCCAGTCTAGACGTAGCCCTCGTGTCTAAGAAGCGGGAGAGAACAGAAGTGGCAGATAACTAGAAGAGGGTTTTCCTGCCACATTACGAAGAGCCCTGCCGTCAGACCCAAGGCTGATGAGCCCAATGGTGAACCGATTGGCACTGATTCATCGGATTCAATATTTCATTAGGGAAGTGAGGATAAACCGTCAGCACCGTACACCACTTCCACCTGCAGCACCCACGGCCAGGACAGCCTCGCTGCTGCCACTCGGAAGGTTGGATTCGCTCCATTGACAGGCAGCCCCTTCCCTTGGTGAAGGAGGCGTCTTCCCCTCCCGCTGGGCCAGTGCATATGCCACAAGACTTTGTCCAGCCAAAGAGAAGGCCCATTGAGAAGACACCCACCTTTGTGGCCACCTCTCGGCCCGCTCAGCCCTTCCAGAGCCTGCTTGCTGATGGGCCGTGCAGCTCACTCATCAAGGATCTGGCCAGGGGCTGGAACTCACCTCCCTAATATCCCTCGGTGATTATTAGCTGGGAACGGCTGGAGGGGGAGCAGGCCAGCACTGCCAGGGGAGGCACCTTCTGCAGAAGAGGGAGATGGAGCTGTCTGTCGGTACAGTTCATAGGTTCCTGGGTACAAGAGTCAGCAGGGACCATCGAGTCCCCGCCTGCCCTTGCCCTGCATTTTTTGGTGCCACGTTTCCTGTGGGGTCTGGCTCATTCATCTGAAGTTGGCCAGGCTGAGCTCAGCCCATCCGAATGATGAAATCATTTATGTCAGCTGTCAGCTGCGATTTCCTCAGCGGTCGCTCACACCAGGTGGGGGAGAGAAAACAAGGAGGGAGAAGGTTTAACGTTCCACTGAGCGTAGCCACCATCCCGTCCGTGTACAGGCTACACCGGGAGAGCCTGTTTGCAAACAGGTGACCACTCAGCACTGCGACCTAGCGGAAGAGTGCACCCCGCTCTCTGACCGGCCGGAGCGCTCTCGGTCCTCGGTTCTCGGCAGTCTATCAGTATCAATCAGTGATAGTCCATCTGGCATGGGCCTGATCTTCTTGATTTTTTAAATGCACTATAATGGCCTCTGAAACAGAGTTAACGTGCACTTCTGGGACAGTCTAGCAGCGGACACTGGCGTGTTGCCAAGATACACTCGGCGGCAGAATGAGATGGTTTCTGACTAGTGGTAAGCGAAACAGGAAAGGTCAATTGGTGAAGAGGCATTGCTAATAATGCTAATAATGCCCTCGATGCTCTTAATGTCATGGAGAGCTCTCAGAATTGCTCAACGAAGGTGCACAAGCTTTATTTCTTCCCTGCCTCAGCATGATGCAAAGCCCATTTCCCTTCTACGGGCTCTTGAGGAAGGGGCCGTCCTACTACTGAGGCCTTGTGGGCCTTCGCCCCGTCCTTTAGTATTATTCTAACTTATGGAAGAGGGCCCCAGACCGCGGGAGAGATTCTTGTACATGCAATGGGATTCATGAAAGAGTACCTGGGCTACGTCTAGACTGGCATGATTTTCTGCAAATGCTTTTAACAGAAACGTTTTCCGTTAAAAGCATTTTTGGAAGAGCATCTAAATTGGCACGGATGCTTTTCCACAAAAGCACTTTTTGCGGAAAAGCGTCCGTGCCAGTCTAGACGCGCTTTTGCACAAAAAAGCCCCGATGGCCATTTTCGCGATCGGGGCTTTTTTGCGCAAAACAAATCTGAGCTGTCTACACTGGCCCTTTCACACAAAGGCTTTGCACAAAAGGGACTTTTGCCCGAACAGGAACAGCACAGTATTTCTGCAAGAAGCACTGATTTCTTACATGAGATCGTCAGTGTTCTTGCGGAAATTCAAGCAGCCAGTGTAGACAGCTGGCAAGTTTTTCCGCAAAAGCAGCTGCTTTTGCGGAAAAACTTACCAGTCTAGACACAGCGCCCAAGGCCAACATTTTCAGATGTGGCCGCTAGTTGTGCATGCCTAGAGCTGGACTTTTCCAAGCTGCTGAGCACCCTCGGGTCTGTCTGAATCCATTCGGAGTTGTAAGCACCCACTGTTGGAGTTGAAAGTTTTATTCTTTTTATATTTGTATTTTGGGTTTAAGAATATAGCAATGGAATGTAACATATTAACATATTTAACATTTTATTAATTAAGTTCTTTAGTTAAACATACATTTCTTTGTTTTCAAGTTTAGTGAGTTTAGTAAGTAAAGAGACAGAGTTTTGGTATTGTGTTTGTTAATGAGACTACAGGAATGTTGAATGCTGAAGTCTTAATTGTTTGATTTACAATGCCTTTTGCTTAGCCCAATATGAGATACTGGTGTATTATGCTTTTCTTTGAAAGTCCTTGTAAAAGATTGTTGATGTGTGAAAGTGGTATGTATGTGTCGAGATAAATGTGCGAAGGTTATCCTCAGAGCCAGATGGCCAAGAAAGGAAGGGCGAGGCATGGGTGAAGAAGAAGAAAGACCGATCGGTGTCAGAGGAACCATCAGTGCGTGCCCATGATCACGAATTGACAGATTGGCAGATTGACAGCCCTAAAGTGGAGCTGGCAACCCTAAGAAAAGATTGATTACAGGATGAGTTTTTTGGAAATGTTTTGGGAATGACTGACATCAAAAAGATAACACACCAGACACAGGCTGATACAGCGAAATCCATAGACATCAACCGAGAAAAGGGTTATAAAAGCAGGGTGCTTTGCCATGGAACTTTGGATTCGTCTTGCCACCAACTCCAGAAGAGCATCAGATTGCGACTGACAAAGGCCCTGCTCTCCCTCTGTGATTGATCTAACTGGCCACTAGATTGATCCAGACTCTGGACTGGTAACTATGACATCGTCTGGCGGGACCGTGTGTATGCTGTTTGTGTGTGAGTGACTGAAAAGCATATGCTACTGTTGTATTCTCAAATGCGGCGTACTGCCTTTTCCCTATAAAAAATCTCGTGTGCTTTGTTTAAGCATAACACCACCAGCTCCGAATGTGAAGAGCCCCAATATTCTCAAAGGAGGGCTTCAAAAAATGGAGACCTGCAAAGTCAGAGGGTATTTAAAAACAAACAAACAAACAAACTTGAGCTGTCGACTTGCCCACAGTTACAAAGCAAGACAACGGAAGAGCAAGATTAAGAGCCCTTGTTTCAAACCTCCCAGGGCTGTAGCCAGCCAAACCACACAAGTTCCTTCTATGACGCCTCAGAAGTCACAGTCAAATTGCTTGGAGTCAGGATTGGCTTGGAGTCTCCTGGAATCAGCATCAATCTCCCGGTGACTACTGAAATCCATCCTGGAGAGGTTCATGAGATGACATCACGTCCCGTTGGGAAAAAAAATCTCCCTGGATAGCATCAGCCAGAGTTGGCAACCGTAGAGTGGGGAGCTGGAGTATTATGTCCAATTCTAGATCCGTGCTACAGAAAGGATGTGGACGCTTTGGAGAGGGCCAGCAAAGGGCAACAAAAATGATGAGGGGGCTGGAGCACATGACCTATGAGGAGCAGCTGAGGGATTTGGGCTTGTTAAATCTGCAGGAGAGAAGAGTGAGGGGGGATTTGAGAGCAGCCTTCAACTTCCTGAAGGGAGTTTCCAAAGAGGCTGGAGAGAGGCTGTTCTCAGTGGATTCAGAATGAGGAGCAATGGTCTCAAGTTGCAATGGGGGAGGTCTAGGTTGTATAGTAGGAAAAACGATTTCCCTAGGCGGGTGCGGAAGCGCTGGGATGGGTTCCCTGGGGAGGGGGTGGAATCTCCATCCCTAGAGATGTTTAAGTCCTGGCTTGACCAAGCCCTGGCTGGGATGATTGAGTTGGGGTTGGTCCTGCTTTGGGCAGGGGGCTGGATTCGATGACTCCTGAGGTCTCTGCCCGCCCTGGGGTTCTGTGATTCTAGGATTGTTGAGGTTGGGGGAAGAAGGAGAGGGAAAGGAAAGTCTACAAAAGTGCATTGTGGAAAAGGTGCAAAGTAGGTCTGTGATGTTTACCAGTTCCAGTTAATCGTTAACTGGGGGGAGGGGGATGCTCTAGCTCCATCGCGGGCCTGTCGCAGACAGAGGCTTTTCTGGATGACCGGATTATCCCCTGTATGCAGCCCCCTTGCTCACGCCCCCTTTAATCGGTTAAACAAAACATTTAACCGGTTACCCAATGAATGGGGTTTTACATCCCCGGTGCCGAGATGGCCTTAGGCAAGGAGAAACACTGTGAGAATAGCCCACCCAACACAACGACCTGCAAGCACCATCCCCGGGGACCCAAACCAACAAAAGGAATAGAAACAGTCACCGACAAGGCCACCTTGCACTGTCCCTGCTGCCCTGGGGGCCTGCCGAGAGAGAGAGAGATCTCACCCACTCCCCTCTGAGAGTGAAGCATAAAACAAATCTAGCAGGATATTGGCTCCCTTGCAGGCAGGCGGTTCCAGCTTAGCCAGCCTAGTGCCCAGTTAGTAGCTAGCCAGAGATTTATTGCTCTGAGCCCCTTTTGTTTTTGCCGCTGTTTGATTGTATTTATGGACGTGACCTTATAGTCTGTGCTCCTGGTGCAGAAGATGATAAATTAGATTCCTCCGACACCAAAAGCCACCTGCGCTGTTTAAAGATTCATCAGGACTCCTACGGGAGCAGCTCACTGCTCAGCAGCGGGGAAATCTCTCCTCCCTTTTATTCATCTCACCGTGGGCCCTCTCTGAGGGACCAATAAACTCGGCAAGCCGGCGCGTTCAGAACTGATGTGTCATAACCTTGGCGAGCCGGCTGCCACCCTTAACTTCCTTTCTCTAATTGCCCTGTGCAATGCCAGCAGCCCAGATGTCGGGCGAGAGGAGAAACCGGCCACATTTCTTAGCGCCAGCAGAGAATGCCTCCTGCTTGCACATCTCCATCCGCTGAGCTCATCTCTAGTCATGAACACGGACTGGCTTTTGTTTGGTGCACAGGTCTGGGCTGATCAAATCCTTACTCGCAACCTCCTCTGTTGGCTGTCACAGGGACACAGCTCTTGGCTCCCAAACCACCGCAGCTCGAGTCACGGTCCTGGCTGCACCCCATTCCCACACAGGCCACGACTGCGCCGTTCAGCCTAGACCGCTGTCCCAAAGGGGGCTGGCCCTCAAGTGTCCCCCAAGACCTGCTCTGTCGCCGGTCTCCGGTTCCCCTTGCAGAGTGGGGAACGCTGGTGGAATTTGTGAGAGGCACCTTCCTCGAGCCATCTGCAGAACTTCTGCTCCAGCCGCTGAGCCCGAAGGGGCCAGTGGGACTAGCGAGGGCACACCGGCCGGAGGACTCTACCCCAATTTGGTCCAGGGCTCGAATAGTCGCCGATCTGCAGATTTGCCATCTGGAACGGTCCGGCTTCCGCTTCCAGCCACTGCGCCCTGTTATGCCTTTGCCTGTTGGACTGGGGAGCTGCTGTCAAATATCTGCTCCCCCATAGGCACCATGATCGACTCCCCATTGCCTTGTTAAGCTACAGAGACGGGGGCCGCTTGAGCCCCTCGCTCTCCTGGAAAACTCGCTGTGATCATTCCCAGGGCTCGTCTTTACAGCCCATTCATCAGCCTGTGGTCTCGGATTGCTGGCACCAGAATTAGACCCGGCAGGGCTCTGTGGGGTGGGAGGGCCTGTACTCGAGGGCTGCAGGGCCTTGGGGGCAGATGCTGTGGCGGACAGACCCAGGGCTGCAGGGGTCGGATGCTTTGGGGGACAGGCGCTTGTCAGGGAACCTGACCCGATGCCGGGGGATGAGGTGGGAGGCGCGGGTGGCAGCAAGCAGCGGTTTCCCCTCGGGGGGCGGAAGCTGGGCACAGCCCACAGGAGGCCAGCCAGGGGAGGGGGCTGCAGGAGCTGGTGCCAAGATGCAGCACATGGCAGCCGAGAGCACCAGGAAATTTGGGCCAGTTTGTACTGGCTGCATATTGGTGGAATGGCCCATCAGCAACTGCCCCAGTGCCAACTACTGCACCGCTCACCGGGTGCATCCACGCAAGAGCCTTTCCCTCCTCTTGGGCCTTGGGACTTCTGATTCTGTTGCAGCCTGCGTGTGCACCACCCCGCCGCACATCTCTGGCTGCCAACGCAATCTACATCTCTTGGTGGGGGGATAGCTGATTCTGTAAGCCCTAGAAGGCTTAGAAAACTGAGGGAAGTACCTAAAAAAATCCACGGCTTTTATGCATTCTCTGCATGCAAAATTAAAAGAAACACAAAAATTAAAATGTTACAAGACAGCTCCGCACCATAAGAGGGGAGGGGGGAAGTTCTGAACATTTGAAACATTGAACTAGCCAACAATAGAAGTCAAAAATCAATTGCAAGTGTTCCTTTAATGCAGAAAATTGATTTTCCTCACTTTTAAAGATTTCCATCGATAGAAAACTCAGATAATACAGGCTGCCTTTCCTTATTCGTCCACTTAAAAACCTGGAGCAGACCCTTTCATTTCTCCTACATTTTGTACTCTACATCTCTAATATTGTCATGATCATGAGGGTTAGCCAACAGCCTGGGGACTAAGAGGTTAACTGTACCTAAGCCAGGTAGAGTCGGCCAATAGGAATTTCAAACTGGGACAAAGGAATTTTTGGTTTTTCCCTCCTTTGTCCCTGAACAATTTTCTCCAGCTACTGAGGGTGACAGACATCATGTCTGCCTCCAAGAAAAGACTCTTCGCTATCTGTAAGTAGGGTAAAGTTTAGATGAATCCAGCAGGTTTTATTGTTTTATGGTTTGGGAATGGGAGTCTGATGTCTGTGCATTTAAAAATGGGGTTTCCTCTCCTTTGTAACTAAAGTCTTGGCCCATGGGGATGTCACCCCATGAGTTTATTAATTTGTGACTTTTCCATCTGGTCATTATGCTTGCAACAGGAATATTGTGGTGATAATAAAAGTTCTTTCTTTTCTTTTTATTAACCTGGTTTTGGTTAATTTTTGTGTCCTGGTTTTTTACTTTTGGGGGCTGATATTTCCCAAGTAGTCTCTCCCTGGTTTCTTTATTATTACTTGGGTGGTGGCAGTGACTTTTTATCCTCAAAATCTAGGTTTTGAAAATTTTGGGGGGAAGCTTTATACCAAACCTGGAAAGATCAGGTTGTGGGGTATTTTTGTGGGCCCCCACTTCTGCATTCATCGTGCCAGAGTGGGGAAAAAGCCATGACCAATATATTCTGCCGGGGTATTTGCTACTTATAGATGTTCCCACTCCTTTTCAAGCAATAAAATGGATGTAAACACAACGGTAAGTTATTTAAATTATTCATTCCGATGGAATTCTCTGAAAGGAATGAACTGCTGCTCTGTGCCATATAAATATTTTAAATTCACAAACTCTATAAATGGGGAGCAATGTTTCTAATTCCACACGTGACTGATGCTTTGCAAGAGGTGGGATCTGAACATTTGCCACCCTTCAATATCGGCCGTGGGGCTGGCTGGGGCCCGCTCCCTGCTTTCAGCCTCCAGAGCCTTCCGTGCAAACACGAGGAAATAAAGGGCTCTGATTCCAGCAGCATCCGCCGGCCTCCACGCCATGCGGTGTCGGTGGGTACCGATTTCCTTTGCAAAAAGTCATTTGAAAAGGGGGAAAGGGCCTTGGATTGCAGCCCATTGGTGAACAGGATCCAATAACCCATCAAATGGTCTGGGAGGAAAAGATGCCCTGGAGCAGTGCTTCCTCCACCACTCCAAGCATGGATTTACCTAGGCCCCCATGCCAGCCTGGAAGAATGCTGCATATGTAACTGCCACGGGGCAGATTTGAACCTGGGACCTCTGGAGTTTAATGGAGGAACCTTTACAGCTTGTGCTAGAAAGCCAGCCGGAGCCTGGCTTTGGCTGTAGAGGTCCCTCATTCACAGCTCACTGTCAGTGCCGCTCCCTGGGCCAGTGAACCACGCTTGCTGTGTGAGTTACACACAGACAGACAGATTCCATCTGGCCTCATGCTGGGGGAGGGGAGGAAGAGCCCTCCCTGCACCCCAGGAAGAGGTACCAGGCCCAGTATCGGCCCTTCCCGTGTCCCACCCCCACCCCAGCACAGGGGCTGTTTCCTGTTACTGCTACAAAGCATGGTGGGCCGAGGGGGAAGCTCTGGGTCCCCCCCCAGAATGCAGCATCTCTGGGCGTGTTTCACAGTCTCTTCTCCGGCTCCCATTTGCCAGAAATGGGGCGTCTGGCTGGGCCCCACGTACTCAGCACGGACAGTGTCTCCTCGGTGCTGTGCTGCTTATCGCCTCTCCTCCTGCCCCTGTGGAGTGCCACCGCTAGCCCGCCTGCCCCACAGCACCCCGCTTACTCCACGACACCCCATTTACCCCATGGCACCCCACTTACACCACTTACATGACACCCCACTTACTCCATGGCACCCCACTTACACCACTTACATGACACCCCACTTACTCCATGGCACCCCACTTACACCACTTACATGACACCCCACTTACTCCATGGCACCTCACTTACACCACTTACATGACACCCCACTTACTCCATGGCACCCCACTTACACCACTTACATGACACCCCACTTACTCCATGGCACCTCACTTACACCACTTACATGACACCCCACTTACTCCTTGGCACCCCACTTACACCACTTACACAACACCCCACTTACTCCTTGGCACCCCACTTACACTACTTACACGACACCTCACTTACTCCACAGCACCCCACTTACACTACTTACACGACACCTCACTTACTCCACAGCACCCCACTTACACTACTTACACGACACCTCACTTACTCCATGGCACCCCACTTACACCACTTACACGACACCTCACTTACTCCATGGCACCCCACTTACACCACTTACATGACACCCCACTTACTCCATGGCACCTCACTTACTCCTTGGCACCCCACTTACACCACTTACACGACACCTCACTTACTCCACAACACCCCACTTACTCCTTGGCACCCCACTTACACTACTTACACGACACCTCACTTACTCCACAGCACCCCACTTACTCCACGGCACCCCACTTACACCACTTAGAAGGCACCCCACTTACCCCACGACACCCCCTTATCCCGTGACACCCTGCTTAGTTCCCATTCCGCTGACCCACGCCGGGGCCTGCTTCCAGCAGTGCCAGGTCTGTGCGCAGAAGGAAGAGCACCAGGGCGTTTGCTGATGCAGAACTAAACACAGCCGCCCGGCAGGCCCACACTGGGCTGGGCAGTTTCTGCATCCAGGGAGCCGGGTCCCTCAGGCCCCAGAGCAGCAGGACGCCGCCTCCTCTAGAAACCAAACTGCTTCCCCGGGGCCGCACTGGAGAGGGGTGCAATGCGCTGGCCTGGGTCGAGCAGGGGGCCAGAGCAAAGGCCTATTAAATCGCTATGTGCACCTGAGAGCGCTGGCTGGGCCTTGCCTCTCCCTTCCGCGCCTCCCTTTGATTTCGACACAGGTCGTATTCAAACTGCATGCCCAGTGTCTGCCTGCCCCAGCGAAGAGAGACGCCAACGTGGCGCGGAGCGGGGCTCCGTGGGCACCGCCTGCCGACTCACCCACAGTCGCCAAGGAGCGAGGCTCTGTCTCGCACCATTACTGGGTAGCATCTGACCAGCAGGGGGAGCTGTTCTGCCACAGGAAACATTCAGGGTGGGGCCAGTCTTTTTCCCACTCGGTCGAATGGCAACGCCCCCATCGACAAACAGGACCAGTCTCCAAACACGGCCTCTAAGAAAGAGCAGGGCAAGAGTTAACTGCTACAGCCCACCTGCCACTTTCTGTACCCTGTCCTCCTTCCCCCTGCAAGGTTCATGGCCATTACAGCTAGTTTCACTGTGGCATTAATCTTGAGAACTGCACAGAACACACTGATTTTTAATAAAGGAGATATACCTCTCATAGAGCTGGAAGGGACCTTGAGAGGTCATCAAATCCAGTCCCCTGCCTTCATAGCAGGACCAAGCACCACCCCTGACAGATTTGCCTCAGATCCCCAAATGGCCCCCTCTCAAGGATTGAACTCACAACACTGGGTTTAGCAGGTTAATGCTCACACCACTGAGCTATCCCTCCCCCACAGTCAAGTAGTATGCTGGCACAGCTCTGACCCAGAACTCAGTGGGTCCTGTGCTTGCAGGCCGGTAGCTTGCCTCAGCGAGTTCATAGCAGCTGCCTATGCGAGTCCCCAGCACAAACCGCAAGACATCTCCACGGCCCCTGGGTTACTTCCCCATCCCTTCCCCAGCCTCTGCCCCCTCTCGGGCTCTTCCCCCTAGGACCTGCAGTTCCTTGCTTCTCCTGAGCTCTCTGCAGGGCTCCCTCTGCCAGCTCCTTGTGTGCCAGGCACAGAGACGTGAGCAGCCTCAACCAGTTCTTTAATTGGCCCCAGGTGATCCAACTAGCCTAGGCTCTGAAGCCCACTGGTTCTGGACTAGCCCCTCCCGGTTACCGTGGGAACAGATGTATTCAGTGAGGCCAATATGCCTCCCTTCCATTACTCTTGGGTGTCCCTCTGGCCTGACCCTGTCACATGATTTAATTTTGGGGTGTTCCACATTCAACCATAACACGGACCCTACTAAGAATTCAGAGCGTGTTCTCAGCCTTGTGACCCCCTGCATGGACAATGGAGCAAGGAGCAGAGGTTACAAGACAGAGGAGCTCGTAGGGGGTACCGGGAAGGCAGCATGGCTGGAACATCGCTGCCCTTCCAGCACCTCGGTAAATATTTCTCTCCGTAACGAGAGAAAGTTTACTTCTTAGAAACACTGAGTCCTTGTATGTCTTTACCCTGCATGTGGTGCCTGGAAAACTTTGTAGATTTTCACAGGCAGCAATACTGACAATTACCAAAATACATTTCAAGCAAAACCCCCTGATTTGAAGTTTTAAATAAAGCTGATTGCAGTCTGCATCGTACAATTTCCTCTCTGTGCCCATGTTATTATTTGTGCTCCATTATTGCATGCCCTTATTATAATGTGAGTAACCTGCAATTGTTCTGCCTTCAAGTCTTTTATGAAGACAAGTGGACTTTTATCCCCTGGAAAGCTCCCTGAGGGCGAAATCACTTGAGTTGTCCTTCATCTGTTCCACTGCGGCACAGAGAAGGACTGGAAGGAGCAAAAATTCAAATCTGTTCTCGCAAGAAAATAGAAGGTACAAGCAACGAGCTTGGGGCCAGATTTCCCGTCCCTCGTTTTCAATGGCAGGGTTACCAGCAATGCCGGATATTTGATTCTTTCCCTTACAAGCCCATTCCAGTGAAACCAGGGTGCCCGACAAGTGTTGTTAAATGTTAAAAGTGAAACGTAAAGTCCTCAGTGTGTCGACACGCCAACATTACGCTTGTTTAGTAAACCTTAAACCCGCCTCTTGTGCAAATGCACAACAGTGCAAAGTCTTCAAGTCCAGGGCCCCATGTTCTGTCCACAATTCTCCGGACACTGGAGAGTGGCCAGCCAGGCAGACAGCTAGTCAATATTTTGTTTTATCCCCAAGCTCCGAGGAACAGGCACATCCTAGCATCAGGGGCGGCCTGTCCATACAGGCGAACGAGGCGATCGCTTAGGTTAAATGGGGCACCAAATGATGGCGCAATCTCATTGAGGACTTCGGAGGTGGGGGTGCCGATTGCATGGGTCACCTAGGGCACCAGTTGCTGGCAGCTCGTCTAGGGCCGCCCCTGCCTCGCATCCCCCCAGCTCTGGAGCTGCACAGGACTGGAGCAGAGGCCCTGTGGAAACAGGAAACTGGCTAGTGAGAGCTGGTGCCTGAGGGTTTGGGTGCTGGGTTACAGAAGGTTGTGGGCAAGCTCTGATCAACGGCCCCATTGAGGTGTCTTGTGTGGGGCACTGTGACGTGGGGCAGGCACCTGCCGAGCACCCCCTAGCAGCTGGGCGTGGCGCTGACGTCTTCTCCTCTGCTCCTGGCACTCCCTGCAGATTGCGGATCTTGCCGGGTGGGTCGTCAGTAGCGCGGCCCCCTGGCCAGCTCACCCAGACCCAGGAAATCGACCCAGGTGAGCAGAGTCCCCCAGGCGGCTGGCCCCCACCCCGGCTGGTGGCTCCATCTCTGGACCCTTCCAATCGGCCCTTCAGCAGGGCTTGGACATGAGCCTGGTCCCAGCCTCACAGCCCGGGCCCCTTCACCCACAGCACACGGAGCACACGAGGCCCAGTGCTCTGCTCTAATAGTCACGGCTGCCTCGGGGGCCTCTTCTCACCTGGCCCTTCACCTCCACGTGTCCCGCCGAATGACGGTGCTTGGGGCTCCTCCCCAGCCACTAAATGTAACCGCTTCAAGCTCCTTTGGGCAGGGCAGTATGAGCAGGGCTGGGCTGGGCAGGGCAGGGCTGAGTTGAGCAGAGCAGGGCAGTATGAGCAGGGCTGGGTTGAGCAGGGCAGGGCAGTATGAGCAGGGCTGGGTTGAGCAGCGCAGGACAGGGCAGGGCTGGGCTGGGCTGAGTTGAGCAGAGCAGGGCAGTATGAGCAGGGCTGGGTTGAGCAGGGCAGGGCAGTATGAGCAGGGCTGGGTTGAGCAGCGCAGGACAGGGCAGGGCTGGGCTGGGCTGAGTTGAGCTGGGCAGTATGAGCAGGGCAGGGCAGGCAGGGCTGGGCTGTATGAGCAGGGCCGGGCATGGAAGGGCTGGGCAGGGCTGAGTTGAGCAGGGCAGTATGAGCAGGGCTGGGTTGAGCAGGGCGGTATGAGCAGGGCTGGGTTGAGCAGGGCAGGGCAGGGCAGGGCTGGGCAGTATGAGCAGGGCTGGGTTGAGCAGGGCACCCTTCCCTTCTGGTTCCAGCTCAGGCCCAGCAGCTCCTTTTCTCTGAGCCTGCTGAGTGCTGATTGGTGCTTCCAGAAGGCCTGGAGGACCCCCCATCCTGGGGCAGGGTGTAGCAGGGCCTCCAGGCGTCCAGCAGGGAGCCAGAATGGTTCTTGCCCACCCTGCACGAGCGCCCCCAATCACTCTCCCTTTGGACAGCGCAGGCCAGGCTGTGTTGGCGCGAGGGGCAGAGTTGGGGTTACCCAGGGAGGTTTTCCCGCTGCTGGTGAGCGTCACTCTGCACCATTTGCATTCCTTTCCAAGAGGGCAGGCCCTCTCACAAAAGAAAGCCCCAGAAGATACGCCCTCCCCCGCTCCATGTGGTTAGCAGCTATTCGCATTTAGGGGGAGGCACAGCCATCTCTCTTAGCCACGCCTATTGCTCTGCGTCTGTAGCGTGAGTGCCTCACAGTCTTTGTTTACAGCTCCCTTGGGCACACTGAGCAAAGCACAACCCATCAGCTGGAGACCCCCACAGCAAGTGAGCTAGAACATGAGACGAGCCGTCAGGGGGGAGCCGAGTGAGTCTGTACAGGAAAAAAACAACCAATGGTCTGGTAGCACTTTATAGATGAACCGAAATGTTTGCCATCTGTTCGCTGCCAGTGAATCCCAAGGCTGCAATGGGCGCACAACGCACACCGCCACTTCCCAACCTCAAAACGTTGGCGTGATTCACCAGTGCTGGTTGGAAAACATTCCCCCAACTCCACACGCTCGGTGCGCCACTGAAGCTACCATGACAACAGCGCCCGCCCCAGACCAACACCTGCCAACCGGTACCTCTGCAGTGCCGCCAGCTTCCACGGTGCGGCAGCCACTCCTCCCCGGGACAGCCAAGGCCTCCGCCTCATGGCTGGGAGCTGCGACAGCAGGGCCAGCTCACAGCTCCTAGAGGCCTGAGTTCTCTCTTTCCTCAACAAGGATTTCGGCTGCTACGGCTGCTTGTTCCGGGCCAGGACCTGACTGAACCCGAAAGTGGTGTGTCACCCGGCACTCCTCATCCACGTGAGCACCTCACGGACCCCAACTGTGACGCAGTCTGGCAACACCCCATTCCAGCCCCAGCGAGTTCTACCGCAGCTCACCTCTCCTGGCAAAGGACGATGGAAGTTGTAAAAGGAGATTAATTAAAAAAAACACAACGCAAGGCCCCAGAGCTGCCAGCCAGGCTGTGACGCACTCGCTATTAGCGCAAAGCAGCAGTCGGTTCCAATAACGTTTTAAATTAATAATACACCCAAGATTGCATTCCCGTGAGTGCGGCATTTAAATAGGAATAAGAGTGTTTACAGGGGCCTGTAGTTTATTTCAGGGATTTAATCGCCACATCTAAATCTTCTACCTGGCTTTGCCCTCGAGTCGTCTTTATAAATATTCTCAAAGGAGGCCGGATGCTTTTAACCCACAGGGCATCATCCCCTACCATGCGTCTTGGAAGAGTGTGTTGCTAACGTTGGTCCAGCCAATTAAGAGGCATTGCCTGGCACATGCTTTATTTCCAGCCGTTTAAACAATCTCTGTACAAATGTCCCTTCCCCTCCCCTATACAGCCTGGAGCTTTTCGGCAGGGTCCTTCCACTGAAAGCCAGTCGGACAGATGCCATTTCAAGGCTGAGTTCTCCAGAAGCAGCTGCTTGCGGCGTGAGGCATCGCTGTGCACGCAAGACCGGCATTAGCAAGATGTTTACAAAACTTTCTCCTCTCGTGGATGGGGGCGGGGAAGAGAAGGGAGGGGGAAGGAAGGGGATTTTTCTGGGCAGCCTCAGACATTTCTTTTGCTTTCCTGATAGAGAAACAAAAGAATGTGCTATTCCCGAGAACAGACCGAAGGTCAGCCCCAGTGGGTACACCGCCTTCCACGGGGAATCACGCAGCATGTCTCCAAGGGAATCAAAGTGCAATCCAAATCCTTTTACCGTCTGATACAACAGAGACGTTTTTCCTTGCCCCAGATAATGCGTGTGTTGCTCTGATGTAGGAGAATTGGTAGCTCTTGTAATTTTAAAGCCATGGCAAGGGCTGCATACATCCCCCCAACCTAACCTTTACCAGAATTCTGGGCTTTTGTCATTCTCACTCCAGCTTATCTGAGGAAGTGGGTTTTGCCCAGGAAAGCTCATGATACTATCGATCCATCCATCCCCATAAACCCCATTCATCCCCGCGCACACCCTCTTACTATCTATCCACATACGCCCCATCCCTCCCAATGCACTCCATCTATCTGTCTGTCTACATACTTTGGTTAGTCTCTAAGGGGCTGTAGGACTACTCGTTGTTTTCAAAGTTACGGACTAACCCAGCAACCCCCCCGAGACTCCTTTCTGGCAGTTACAGACTAACCTCCTCCTCCCAGTCAATGTTATTTACCTTGAGAAGCATCGTCCCCGGTGAAGGCTTGAGCCTGGGACTCTGGGGACCTGCAGCCAGTTCCCGGATAGGATTAGTCCCTGCTAGGCCTCTGCCACGGTGCTCGTGGCTGGCAGGGGAAGCCGAGCCCATCTGCCAGGCCGTGTTCTGGCCCCCGTAACCAGCAATGCTGCTCCGCACTCCCTGGGCAGAGGTCTACGGGCTTCTTCCTCAAGGCTCCCAAGAGTCTCTTTCCTGCTTCTGTGTTTCCCATGGGAGCCTCTCCTCCCCTCCCCGCCCGCCCCCATGGCTACTCCACCTCCTGGCCTCCCGTTGGACTCCTTATGCTGGGGCAGGGTTCCAGGCCTCCCTGTCCCTCTGGGCTCCCTCTCTGCTCCAGACTCCCTCCATCCTTCCAGGTGTGAGTGCAGATGTCTTCCCTGCCAGCCTCCTCCTCGTCTCAGCTCCCTGGGTGGCTGAGTCCCAGCCCTTCCCCAGCTGGCTCTATTCCCAGCTCAGCCTCACTCCCACCCTCAGTGACCAACCTGGCCGTGGAGGCACATTAACCAAGTCAGGACTGGTGTGGGGTGCACACCTCCCTCCCCCCCGCCCCATGGTGCAGGGCCTTGTAAGTACCTGAAGGAGATGGATAGAACTGATCATCTTTACAAACAGCTGCTTCTTGTTATTCTGTTTGTCTTGGGTGGTCCGTATGCTCCTGTCTCTTATCAGTGCTCCGCATCTTGCCTTGGGCATGACTAGCTCTTGGGACTGCAGACCAGATCCCATGTCTGACCAGAGAACGAACTTAAAACTCCCCTGGGTCACAGTACTGCCTATGGTCACCTCATCATAGAAGATACAGTAACTGGCTCTGTGGACATGGGAAAGTCAGCAGATGTGATATACCTTGACTTTAGCAAAGCTCTTGATACCGTCTCCCACAATATTCTTGCCAGCAAGTTAAGGAAGTCTGGCTTGAATAAATGGACTGGAAGGTGGATAGAAAGCTGGCTAGACTGTCGGGCCCAATAGGTAGTGATTAACGGCTCAATGTCAGGTTGGCAGTCGGTTTCGAGCAGAGTGCCCCAAGGATCAGTTCTAGGGCTGGTTTTGTTCACCATCTTTATTAATGACCTGGATGAGGGGATGGAGTGCACCCTCAGCAAGTTTGCGGATGACACTAAGCTCGGGGGAGAGGTAGATACGCTGGACAGCAGGGATAGGGTACAGACTGACCTAGACAGATTAGAGGATTGGGCCAAAAGACATCTGATGAGGTTCAACAAGGACAAATGTAGAGTCCTGTGCTTGGGACGGAAGAATCCCAAGCATTGTTACAGGCTGGGGACCGACTGGCTAAGTAGCAGAAAAGGCCTTTGGGGTTACAGTGGATGAGAAGCTGGATATGAGTCAACAGTGCGCCCTTGTAGGCAAGAAGGCTAATGGCATATTAGGGTGCATTAGGAGGAGATTGCCAGCAGATCTAGAGAAGTGATTATTCCCCTTTATTCGGCTTTGGTGAGGCCACATCTGGAGTCATGTGTCCAGTTCTAGGTCCCCCACTATAGAAAGGATGTGGATGCATTGAAGAGGGTCCAGTGGAGGGTAACCAAAATGATTTGGGGGCTGGAGCATATGACCTATGAGGAGAGGCTGAGGGATTTGGTCTTATTTAGTCTGCAGAAGAGAAGAGTGAGGGGGGATTTGAGAGCAGCCTTCAACTTCCTGAAGGGAGGTTCCAAAGAGGCTGGAGAGAGGCTGTTTTCAGTGGTGGCAGAACGAGGAGCAATGGTCTCAAGTTACAGTGGGGGAGGTCTGGGTTGGATATTAGGAAAAACAATTTCCCTAGGCGGGTGGTGAAGCACTGGGCTGGGTTCCCTAGGGAGGGGTGGAATCTCCATCTCTGAGGTTTTAAGTCCTGACTTGACAAAGCCCTGGCTAGGATGATTGACTCGGGTTGGTCGTGCTTTGGGCAGGGGGCTGGACTGGATGCCCTCCTGGGGTCTCTGCCAGCTCTAGGATTCTATGATCTTCACTGTGTCCTCAAGTTAGAGGATGTGCTCCATAGCGAGAGCAATTCGTGAATTATCTAGAAATAATGTAACCATAGTTATGTGGACAGCTAGAGCAAGTGGCAGCCAAAAAAGAATAAGATTTTTCAAACAGTTCTTGACATGCCTGAGACTAATGATATCATGTTAGAAGAACCATGTTTACTTAACTCATTGCAACAGGTACAACATGGCAAGCGAACGGGTGGATTGGCTTCTTCCACTTTAAATCTTCTGAAGTCCCGGCATCTTTCACATTTTGAGCCTTTTCCTTTATTGTATGAAAAAAATCTCTGCAAAAATTCATTCCATCCCCTCCTCTGTTCCCACCCCAGCTGAAGCCAGGACTAGGATGGGAAATGTTATGTTTTGTGGTAACAACCCCTCTCCATAGGTTCATTGTTACTTGAGTGTCTTACAATACTTTTCCCATTCACTTTAGCATTACACATGGTCTTGTTGTTCACCAGCAGCTAATGAAGCCGACTGACTTTCCTACAGACTCTCCAGCATTATTCATATTAGAGGACTCCGTACAAAAAGATCGATGCTCGCCCTAGCGATGCCCTGGAATAAGACGACTCGCAATATCGGCCATTTATTGGTGTCCATTATGAGTTTATCTAAGTGTAACCCACCACATTTTCAATTTGGACAAGTAATCATCCATGTTTTATAGTTTCGTTATTGTCACTCTAAGATCTTTATTTGAATTTCTTTTACAAAAAATGGCTGCGGATAGTAATAACTTGGAACATGGCAGGCTAAAGAGCTTTACAGAGATAAACAGTCTTATAAAACACACATCGGCTAATTTACTTGGTTTTCCTACACTGTCTTGTAACACGTCAGAATGGAGGACAGAGTTAGCTCATTTATCATTTAGCAGCTGCATGTAGCCAGTTGAGTTCATGGTTGCTAATAAGATTATCTCAATTATCTTTTATTAATTTATGTGGTGCATAAACTGGCCTCCCCCTCTTTAATATTTTATAAAATCGGATAACTTCAGGGAGTAGCCGAGTTAGTCTATACAGGATATACTTTAAAAACAACAAATGGTCTGGTAGCACTTTATAGACTAACAAAACATGTAGATGGGATCATGAGCTTTCGTGGGCACAACCCAATTCTTCAGATGACCGGACTCTGCCTTTTGAAGTCATCTTTACAAAACTATGTTCACTTGCAGACATCAAACTCGGGCATTCAAAGGCCCAAACTTCCCAACAAAAAGAGATTATGCTGGTAGCTTATCTGTACAGAAAGTCTCACTGACAGTCTAATGACTCCCCTATGCAAGTGTACATAGTTTTGTAAAGGTGACTTCAAAAGGAAGAGTCCGGTCATTTGAAGAATTGGGTTGTGCCCATGAAAGCTCATGATCCCATCTACATATTTCGTTAGTCTGTAAAGTGCTACTAGACTATTTGTTGTTTTTAAATATATCCTGTATAGACTAACTCGGCTACTCCCTGAAGCTATCCGATTTTGGTAACTGTACATGGAAAGAGCAGAATGCTACCCAGGCCAGGCTAAAGATGGCAGCCAGCACAAAACTAGACAAGAACCGGAGTTTTACTTTCATGTTGGCAGGTCATAATCTCCTGAAATGTCTTCTCAGCATGGCTGCTGGGCCATTGGTTTCATATGGATAGTGCCAGGAGTGTTATTTGGTATGTGACTTCAGATTTCATTTAAATATCTACGAAATTCTAAATATCCATATAAACAGACATAACACTTCATGGCAAAATGGTGTAAGGAACTATGATTAGATGAACCACCTCTCAAGCATCTGTAACATTTCAAACTTAACATGGTTCTTTTAAAATTTTATTTTGCATTCGACTCAAATAAGTCTTGTATTGAACTATATATTTATAAATGAAAGGATTTTGGAATGGAACAGTGTAACGATTCATTCCAAAACAAGACACTTCGTCAGAATTTCTCTAGTTTTCTTTCAAAATGAAATTGTGGAGGAATTGATGTGGCTTCCTTAAGGCTACAACTAGACTACAAGCCTCTTTCGAAAGAGAGCATCTAGACTGAAATCACTTCTTTCGAAAAAGCGAGCTGCTTTTTCGAAAGAGCACTCAGGCAGTCCAGATGCGCTTTTTCGAAAAAGCCCTGTTTGCATTCGAGAACGCCTTTTTCGAAAGAGCACTTTTGAAAAAAGCCGTTCTTCCTCGTAAAATGAGGTTTACCGCGGTGGAAAAAACCGCCCCGTTCTTTCAATTTAATTTTGAAAGAACGTGGCAGCAGTCTAGATGCAGGGGAAGTTTTTTTTGAAAAAGGGTCACTTTTTTTCTAAAAAAACCCCTTTAGTCTAGACACACCCTTAGTGTTTCAGTTTCAACAGACCTGCATACGCCAATGAAATATGGTTCCAACAGTTTCTCCCACCCACGCTAGTCCCAAGCGACTTTAAAATGCAGTTTTCACCACACTAATTTCTCCAGGCATTCTGTTGTTTCCATCGTCCCCTTTAGATGTTCATTACATTACAAAAGAGTTGAGTTTGCTACTGCCAGTAAATAGAAAAAAAATTGGTGACCAGTGTTCAATCTATATTTAAGGCTCTGATCCAAAATGCTGGGAACAAATTGATGGTGAGGAATCCTTAACTCACAAAAAAACCTTCCTCAATTTCTCTGGAATAAAATCTTTTTTGAAGAAAGTGACAGACAGGCAGTACATCTATACTGCAACACTATTTTGAAATAACTAGCACTATTCTGAAATAACTTAACCCGTGTCTACACAGCCGGCAGTTATTTTGAAATAATGTTGAAATACTGTCAAGCTGGAGGACTTCTTACGGACGCCTGTAACTGTCATCGTACGAGGAGTAAGGGAAGTCAGAGGAAGAGTGCTCGAGTTCGAAATAAGTGCTATGTAGATGCTCCCTATTTTGAAATAAGCTACGCAATGGACGTAGCTCAATTTGCATAGCTTATTTCAAATTAGATCCTGCAGTGTAGACCCTAGGGCGTTTTGACAAAGTGAATTAACAACTGGCTGGACCATAATAACTTCGTAAGATCCCTTACAGTCTGATTTACTAAAATGCAGATTATTCACTCTGTAGACCATTAGAACTGCTCTGAAAAACTACTTTTAGAGTCTCACATGATGATTTGCAATTCTAGTGCCAACTTGATCACTCCTTTGTATGCGTGTTGTATGCACGCAACAGACTGATGGCTGTTTCATAGCCACACAGCTGATCATGCCAGAGGTCTGTTTATGAAAGTCTTAACTGATGGATTTTCTGACACATGAGATGCTAATGCCTCCAAAGGAGCTGTTATGTCCCATCGTGCGAATACAGCAGATGTGCATGTACACAACGTACTGGCATGAAAAATCCTTCTGAACTTTTTGCTGCAGAAAAATGTGCTGTGCATGCACAGAATCATCCCCTGTAGATGGAATAGCTCAGTTGTCATTAAACTGTGTTGTTTTGAAGAGGCTGAAAGGCACTAGCCAGCCATAGAAATTAATCTCCTGCAAAACATTGCTGCAAGAGGTCGGCAGCAGCACAGAAAAGTTTCTGAAGTTGCAGCTTAAAAAACGACAATCATCTGTCTCAAGTTTGATTTAAAATGCTCAAGAGCGGAGGCTAGGAAGCTTTTGGCTCCGGGTCAGGGTCGAGAGGGTATTCAGGACACAAGGGTCAGGAAAACCGGGACACCTGTTTAGGTTCATTAATGAGGTTGGAAGCTTGCTTAGAAAGTCGCTTTTATGACAAAGCAGCTGTTACCATCCCACAGGGTGTGCTTCGTTCCCGAGCAGGGGCAAGTGTAAAGTCGAGGCACCCTGTTTTCTAGGCCTCCTGCTGATCCCCATCCTTAACGTGGCACCTTGGTACAAGAGGCCCTTGCTTCTTAAGAGCCCTGAAGAAAGGTGAACTCACAAAAGGGGGAGCGCAGCCATTTTATACTTGACACGCTCGGCAGGAGTGAGCGATAATGGTGGAGCTCCACATTTAACCTGTAAGACTTGGCAAATTAGCGTTTGTTGATACAGGCACTCCCCGACTTACGCGGATCCGACTTATGTCGGATCCGCAGATACGAACGGGGCTGCCCCAGAGTACACGGACTGCTGGACCTCGCGGTCCTGCCGCCCGTGTACTCTGGGGCTCTCTCTGCGTCTCCCTGGTCTGCAGACCAGGAAGACGCAGAGCAAAGCCGCGGAGGGGCTCGGGCAGCCCAGGGGCGCCTGGGCTGCCCGAGCCCCCCCACCCGCCCCCGCGGCTTTGCAAAGCCGCGGGGAAGCCGGCAGCGGACCAGTCCAGGCGCGCCTGGGCTGCATCGCTGCCCGAGCCCCCCCCCCCCCCCCCATGGCTTTGCAAAGCTGCGGGGGAAGCCGGCAGCAGGACAGCCCAGATGCCCCGCGGCTGTCCCGCTGCCGGCGTCCTCAGAGCCTTTGCTCCCCATCTCCCTGGTCTGCTGGTCTCCAGCAGACCAGGGAGACTGGGAGCAAAGCCGCGGAGGACCCAGGCGGCGGGACCGCGGTGCGTCTCAGTCCGTCGCCCGTGTCTTCCTGGTCTGCTGGGGTGGCGGGGGCGCAGCTAGTACGTTCCCCCCCCCCAGCAGACTAGGCTTTTCTCTGGACGCCTGTGGCAGAGCAGCTGGGGTGCTGCCGGTTGGTCCCGCAGCGCCGCTCTGGGCGCTACTGGTCCAACCCAGGAGCACCCTAGCTGCTCTGGTCCTGATTCAGCCGCTGCTGAAACTGACCAGCAGCGGCTGAATCAGGACCCTGGGGCAGAGCAGATGGGGTGCTGCTGGGTTGGTCCAGTAGTGCCGAGGAGCGGCGCTACTGGAGCAACCCAGCAGCACCCCAGCTGCTCTGCCCCAGGCGTCCTGATTTAGCCGCTGCTGAAACTGACCAGCGCTGACTACAGGAAGCCCGAGGCAGAGTTGCTCTGCCCCGGGCTTCCTGGAATCAGCTGCTGATCAGTTTCAGCAGCAGCTGCCTTGGGGACACTTGGGGTTCTTAAGTTGAATCTGTATGTAAGTCAGAACTGGCGGTCAGTTTCAGCAGCGGCTGAATCTGGACGCCAGTTCCGACTTACATACAGATTCAACTTAAGAACAAACCTACAGTCCCTATCTTGTACGTAACCCGGGGACTGCCTGTAATTGATTTCAAGCAGCAGAGCAGGATGCTGGACAGAATTTCATCTCAGTCTCTCCCCTGGCTTTACTTCTTTTGGTAGGCATCTCCTGACCTCCCGCGATCATGTAGATGTAATTTAGGCACGACATCAAAGGGGGATAAAATGCCACTGCACACTGGAGTCAGCAAGGCCCGGTCTCCATGGGAAGGCCAATGTAAGATACGCAACACTGGCTATGTAAATTACATCGACTCCAGCGATGTAATTTACATAGCCAGTGTTGCGTATCTTAAGTCCCCATCTACACAGCGGGAGGTCGACAGGAGCAAACGCAGGAGTACTGGCGCTGATGGGGGCACCCTCTGTGTTTGATTTAGCGGGTCTATACTACACTGGCTAAATCGAACTTCGGAAGATTGCCTGCAGCAGCGTCGATCTTCTATGTGGCGCAGCTGCGCCCCAATAGACCACCTTCAACAGTGAAATGAAGGCCAGGCAATTACGTTAAGATGGAAAGGGTTGTTTGTTTGTTTAAGTATTGTGGAGGGATGGCGTTCTCCCTCCCCAGTACACAGCCCCACTTACACTTGGCTTTCACTTTTGCTGTGAGAACAATAACAATTTCTGCAGCAGCTAGTTGTGCTCAAATGAGCTCCTCTGTGTGTGTACCTCCTTCTCCGCTGGAGCCAGATGTCACACTTTAAGGCTGGTGAGACTCAAAAGCAGGGATTTTCGAGACTGAGTGAAATGTTATTGGTGCCGCAGCTAGACTTTAATTCAAGCTCTTTCTATCCAGGGGATATTAATGGGGAATCATTATGCAGCGCCAGATGTCACTTTATAGAGTCACTTTCCTGACTGTAACCACACTTTAACTAAGCTGTAGTGGCGCGAATGGAGCAGCTATACGAGAAAAGACGGCATCCCTCTCCAGACGCACTTTGGAATCAGCTATGTACTTATATGGGCTTTTCCACGTGGCGGGCTGTGACGAGTTACATCGTTCACGCACGAAAAGCCAAATGCTGAAGTTGCCATCTTGGGCTCCAATCTTCCTAACACTTGCATGTTTGTCATAAGGAATCTGCATAGCCACACCGGTGTCACCACACGTCGGACAAGGCAAAAGGTGCCCATCGTAGCAGCTGCAATGAGGAGTAACGGTAGTTCAAATTAGGAGCTTTAATTCGAATTACCTAGCCCGTGGTGCGTGTAACCGTGGGCAAGTAGTTTGAACTACCTGGCATTTAAAAATGGCGGCGCCCGGGAACATGCAAATGAAGCCCGGGATAAGAACATAAGAACGGCTGTACTGGGTCAGACCAAAGGTCCATCTAGCCCAGTAGCCTGTCTTCCGACAGTGGCCAGTACCAGGTGCCCCAGAAAGGGTGGACCGAAGACAATGATCAAGCGATTTGTCTCCTGCCATCCATCCATTTATTTAAATCCCGGGCTTCATTTGCAAGTTCGAATGACTACATTAGCCACCCTAGTTCAAACTAGGGTGGCTAGTGTAGACATACCCTTAGAGTTCTTTGAAGGGGTTAACAAGACAGACAAGGGGGATCCAGTAGATATAGTACACTTAGATTTTCAGAAAGCCTTTGACAAGGTCCCTCACCAAAGGCTCTTGTGTAAATTACATGGCCATGGGATAAGAGAGAAGGTCCTTTCTTGGATTGAGAACTGGTTAAAAGACAGGAAACAAAGGGTAGGAATAAATGGTAAATTTTCAGATTGGAGAGGGGTAACTAATGGTGTTCCCCAAGGGTCAGTCCTGAGACCAATCCTTTTCAACTTATTCATAAATGATCTGGAGAAAGGGATAAGCAGGGAGGTGGTAAAGTTTGCAGATGATAATAAACTGTTTAGGATAGTCAAGACAGAAGCAGACTGTGAAGGGCTCCAAGAAGATCTCACCAAACTGAGTGATTGGGCAACAAAATGGCAAATGAAATTTAATGTGGATAAGTGTAAAGTAATGCACATTGGGAAAAACAACCCCAACTATACGTACAGTATGATGGGGGCTAATTTGGCTACGACAAATCAGGAAAGAGATCTAGGAGTTATCGTGGACAGTTCTCTGAAAACTTCCACACAGTGTGCAGCGGCGGTCAAAAAGGCAAATAGGATGCTAGGAATTATTAAGAAAGGGATAGAAAATAAGACACAGAATATCTTACTGCCTGGCTGTGTCTACACTGGCTACTTATTCCGGAAAATCAGCCGCTTTTCTGGAATAACTTGCCAGCTGTCTACATTAGCCCCTTGAATTTCCGGAAAAGCACTGACGATCTACTGTAAAATCATCAGTGCTTTTCTGGAAAAGCTATGCTGCTCCCGTTCGGGCAAAAGTCCTTTTCCGGAAAACTGTTCTGGAAAAGGGCCAGTGTAGAAAGCACAGATTTCTTTTCCGCAAAAAAGCCCCGATCGCGAAAATGACAATCGGGGCTTTTTTGTGGAAAAGTGCGTCTACATTGACATGGACGCTTTTCCGGAAAAAGTGCTTTTCTGGAAAAGCATCCTGCCAATGTAGACGCGCTTTTTCCAGAAATACTTACAATGGAAAACTGTTCTGTTTTAAGCATTTCCGGAAAATCATGCCAGTGTAGACATAGCCCCCCTGTATAAAACTATGGTACGCCCACATCTGGAATACTGTGTACAGATGTGGTCTCCTCACCTCAAAAAAGATATTTTGGCCTTGGAAAGGGTTCAGAAAAGGGCAACTAAAATGATGAGGGGTTTGGAACGGGTCCCATATGAAGAGAGGATAAAGCGACTGGGACTTTTCAGCTTAGAAAAGAGGAGACTGAGGGAGGGATATGATAGAGGTCTATAAAATCACGAGTGGTGTGGAGAGGGTGAATAAAGAAAAGTTATTTATTAGTTCCCATAATAGAAGAACTAGAGGTCACCAAATCAAGTTAGTGGGTAGCAGGTTTAAAACGAATAAAAGAAAGTTCTTCTTCACACAGCGTGTAGTCAACCTGTGGAACTCCTTGCCAGAGGAGGCTGTGAAGGCTAGGACTATAATAGAGTTTAAAGGGAAGCTAGATAATTTCATGGAGGTTAGGTCCATACAAGGCTATTAGCCAGGGGATAAAATGGTGTCCCTGGCCTCTGTCTGTCAGAAGCTGGAGAGGGATGGCAGGAGACAAATCGCTTGATCATTGTCTTCGGTCCACCCTCTCTGGGGCACCTGGTGTTGGCCACTGTCGGCAGACAGTCTACTGGGCTAGATGGACCTTTGGTCTGACCCAGTACGGCCGTTCTTATGTTCTTATCCACATCAGCCACCACATCAGGCATTCCTGCACATGCCTACACATCTGCTGATGGGATCCATACCATCAAGTGCCAGCAGTGCCCTCTGCCACAGACATTGGCCAAACCGGACAGTCCCTGAGTCAATGGACACAAATCAGACACCAGAAATGGCAACACACAACGCTGTCAGGAGACACTGTAACCTGCCAGGCACTCAGCCATGGATTTAAAAGAAGCCCTTCTTCTCCAAAGGAATTCACTGCCCAGTTACTGAGACAGCGTATTCCTCTGCAAATCTGACACTGTCCTTGGACTTGAACAAAGACCTTCACTGGACGTCGCATTATAAAGCCCGTCTCCCCTGCCTTGAAAACCTGCATTTTTACATCAAAAGCTAAGAATGGGACACTTCCAGACTACTTAAGTAGCCTCATTAGCGCTGGTCCTACAATTGATAGGTGCTGGTTCTTGCTGTTATAAATATCTTGGTTTGTCATTTCCACTCCAGCTCATCCGAGGAAGTGGGTTTTGCCTAGGAAAGCTCCTGATACTACATATTTGTGTAAGTCTCTAAAGTGCCTCAGGACAACTTGTTGCTTTTAAAGTTACAGACTAATACAGATCCCCCTCTGAGACTCCTTTAAACAAAGTCAGGACTCAGCCACACAACGGTGCATGGGAAACTGACATTCTGTGCATGCTAAGGCTAGAAAGGAACTGCAGCGTTTCAACCATACCTGCCTGTGGGAAAATGTTGACTATACAAATATTGACCACTGCTTTCAAAGTGTAGTGCAGCAAAAGAGAGACAAGGGTTCATACTTTACAAAGCCAGATGGGAGCATTGTGATCAACTAGTCCAACCTGCTGTATAACGATCTAGACAGTGCTTGGCCCTGCCATGACAGCAGGGGACTAGAACTCATGACCTCTCAAGGTCCCTGCCAGTTCTAGTGGTCTATGATTCTGTGATTTTGTAACACAGGCCGGAGGACTTCTCTCAGATAACTGACTGAAGTACAGCATTGTTCTAAATCAAGACTGGCAATTTTTTTAGGTGAATGGAGCAGTCACCACAACTCCACGGGTAAAAACGTCTGCCTTATTTCTAGTGTGAATTGTTAAGCTTCAAGTCCCAACCTTTGGATCTTATCTCTTTGCCTGCTAGACTGAAAAACCCTCTTCTCAAATTTCTGTTCCTCGAGCAGATACTATAGATGGATCAAGTCGCCTCTTGGCTTACCAAAGAGGTTCTCTCTGTAAGGCCTGGACTTCAATCTTTGAATCATTCCTGTGGCTCGTAGGAACTCAGAGAAATGTAGGTCTGAAAAGAACCCCAAGAGGTCACCTAGTACAGTCCCCTGAATGGAGACAGGACTCAGGGTACTTGGACTCTCTCTGGCAGATGTTTAACTATTTTCTTAAAAACCTCCATTGACAAGGATTCCAGAACATCGCCTGGAGCCCTGTGCCACAGCTACATCAGTTTGATTCTCTGCTGATATTTAACCTAGATCTGCCGTGTTGTACACTGAGCTCATCACAGATTAGCCCACCTTCCGTGATGATGGAGAGCAATTGACCGCCATACTCTGTATAACAGCCCTTAACGTAGTTGAAGGCTATTATCAGGTGTCCGTTCAGTCTTCTTTCTTCAGGGCTAAACTTGCCTACTTTTAATCATTCCTCATACATCAGGTTTTCTGAACCTTTTATCATGTTTGTTGCTCTCCTCTGGACTCTCCCATTTATCCATCCCTTCCTGAAAGTGTGGCACCCAGAATTGGATACAGCACCCCTGCTAAATCCGCAAAAGGACAAGCATCTTCCATGCCTTACTGACAATAGTCCAATTAACACCCGCCAGGAGACTATTAGCCTTTCTTTGCAACTGCCTCACATTGCTGACTCATTCAATGTGTGATCCTCTGTCACTTAGCCGATTCTTCCCCATTTTCTAGTTGTGCAGTTACTTTTTCCTTTCTAGGGAAGTGCTTTGCACTCATCTTAATATCACCTTATTTATTTCAGACCAATTCTTCAGTTTGTCGCGGTCGAGTTGAATTCTAACCCTGCCCTCCAAATGCTTCTCAGCTTGGCATCATCACCAATTTGTCATCGGCAAATTTTACGAACATCCTCGCCACTTGATTATCCCAGCCATTAATGAAAATATAGACTAGCATTCGACTTAGGGCAGGCCCTTGCGAAACCCCACGAGAAAACATCCGCCATATTGAGTGAGACCAAAGGTCCATCCAGCCCAGTGTCCTGTCTGCCGCAGTGGCCAATACCAGATGCCCCAGAGGGAATGAACAGAACTGATCCATCCCCAGTTTAGCACCCACCTTACAGTAATTTCCTCTAGACCACTGTTTCTTAAACTTTTGAAGACCAAGGAACACCAAAAAAATAATTTTTTTATGGGGAACACCAAGGATTTTTTGTTGAGAAAACAAAACAGGGAAAAGTTGTTGACCAAAAAAGAAAAAAAGGAGGCTTGCCCCTTTAAGGGCATCCATTCCCCAGGGAAAGGTTGTTGACCAAAAAAACCAAAAATAGCCCCAGGGAAAAGTTGTCAATAAAAAAAAAAAAGAGGCTTGTCCCTTTAAGGGTGGCCATTTTGAATTCAGTTCTCTCCGTGGCACACCTCCAACTGCCTTGCGGCACACCGGTGTACCTCGGAACACAGTTTAAGAAACGCCGCTCTAGACCACATTGACTTTGTGTAAGTCACAAAATAAAAAAGGAGTCATATAAAAAATGGAAACTAGGACAAATAACAAAGGATGAATATAGGCAAGCAACATGGGAATGCAGGGGCAAGATTAGAAAGGCAAAGGCACAAAATGAGATCAAACTAGCTACAGGCATAAAGGGAAACAAGAAGACCTTTTATAAATACATTAAAAGCAAGAGGAAGACCAAGGACAGGGTAGGCCCACTGCTCAGTGAGAAGGGAGAAGCAGTAACAGGGAACTTGGAAAAGGCAGAGATGCTCAATGACTTCTTTGTTTCGGTCTTCACCGAGAAGTCTGGAGGTGTGCCTAATGTAGTGAATACAAGCAGAGAGAGGGTAAGTTTAGAAGATAGGATACACAAAGAACAAGTTAAAAATCACTTAGGAAAGTTAGATGTCAGAAAAGTCACCAGGACCTGATGAAATGCATCCCAGGATACTCAAGGAGCTGATAGAGGAGGTATCTAAGCCTTTAGCTATGATCTTTGAAAAATCATGGCAGACAGGGAAGATTCCAGAAGACTGGAAAAGGGCAAATATTGTGCCCATCTATAAAAAGGGGAATAAGAACAACCCAGGAAACTACAGACCGGTCAGTTTAACGTCTGTCCCAGGGAAGATAATGGAGCAGGTAATTAAGGAAATCATATGCAAACACTTGGAAGGTAATAAAGTGATAGGGAATAGCCAGCATGGGTTTGTGAAGAACAAGTCATGCCAAACTAATCTGATAGCTTTCTTTGATAGGATAACGAGCCTTGTGGATAAGGGAGAAGCGGTGGATGTCATATACCTAGACTTTAGTAAGGCATTTGATACGGTCTCGCATGATATTCTTATTGATAAACTAGGCAAATATAACTTAGATAGGGCCACGATAAGGTGGGTGCATAATTGGCTGGATAACCGTAGTCAGAGAGTTGTTGTTAACGGTTCTAAATCCTGCTGGAAAGGGATAACAAGTGGAGTTCCTCAAGGGTCTGTTTTGGGACCCGTACTGTTCAATATCTTCATCAATGATGTAGATATTGGGATAGAGAGTACGCTTATTAAGTTTGCAGATGATACCAAACTGGGTGGGGTTGCGACTTCTTTGGAGGATAGGGACATAATTCAAAATGACCTTAGCAAGTTAGAGAAATGGTCAGAGGTAAACAGGATGAGGTTTAATAAAGAGAAATGCAAAGTGCTCCACTTAGGAAGGAACAATCAGTTCCATACATACAAGATGGGAAGCGACTGTCTAGAAAGGAGCATGGCGGAAAGGAATCTAGGGGTCATAGTGGACCACAAGTTGAATATGAGTCAACAGTGTGATGCTGTTGCAAAAAAAGCAAATATGATTCTAGGTTGTATCAACAGGTGTGTGGTAAGCAAAACTCGTGAAGTCATTCTGCCGCTCTACTCTGCACTAGTTAGGCCTCAGCTGGAGTACTGTGTCTAGTTCTGGGCGCCACATTTCAAGAAAGATGTGGAGAAATTGGAAAGGGTACAGAGAAGAGCGACAAGAATGATTAAAGGTCTAGAGAACATGACCTATGAAGCCAGGCTTCATGAACTGGGCTTGTTTAGTTTGGAAAAAAGAAGATTAAGGGGGGACATGAGAGCGGTTTTCAAATATCTAAAAGGGTGTCACAAGAAGGAAGGAGAAAATTTGTTCCTCTTGGTTTCTGAGGACAGGACAAGGAGTAATGGGCTTAAAGTGCAGCAGGGGAGGTTTAGATTGGACATTAGGAAAAAATTCCTAACTGTCAGGGTGGTCAAATATTGGAATAAATTGCCAAGGGAGGTGGTGGAATCTCCCTCTCTGGAGATATTTAAGAACAGGTTAGATAGACATCTGTCAGGGATGGTGTAGACAGAGCTTGGTCCTGCCTTGAAGGTGGGGGGCTGGACTCGATGACCTCTCGAGGTCCCTTCCAGTCCTATTATTCTATGATTCTATGACTTTGTCTATTTCATGAGACTGTAACGTGGGAATATGTGAAAAACCTTACTACAACCGAGATATATCACATCCTCAACTTCCTCCTAGTCACTAGGCCAGTAACCCTGTGAGAGAAGGAAACAAGGTTAGTTTGACAAGCTTCATTCTTAACAAATCCACTGTGGCTGCTATTTACAGCCTTGCTAGCTTCCCATATTTTTTAATCGTTTGCAAACTGATTGTTTAATAGTTTGTTCCAGTATCTTTCCAGGTATCTAAGATAGTCTGCCTGTCCTACAATTCCCTGGATACCCTTTAAAAGATAGGTATATTGGCCCTTCTCCAGTCTTATTGGGCTTCACCTGTCCTCCATGAATTCTCAAAAATAATTGCTAACAGTTCCAAGATTGCTTCAGCTAGCGGCTAAAGTACCCCGTGATGAATTTCATCAGGCCCTGTCAAGTTAAATCTATCTTGCCTACCTCAATATTCTTTAACCATTTTTCTCTATTCTGGCTTGTGTTCCTTTCCCCTTGTTTCTCAGCCCTCGCCAGTTTAGCAACATCTTCCCTGAATTGTTCACAACTGAACCAGACAATGAATAAAAAATATAATAGGATCAGACCCTTCCTGCTTCACTCTGAACCTCTGCTGATCACAGTGCACAATTGGGCAGACATGCTACCTGATATTGTTTGTGATTCCAGCTCTACATCTCTTAGGAGAGGAAAAGAAGAACAAAATATAACAAGCAACAGTATCGAGAGGAGTTCTCGGAGAAGCATTTTTACTACAAATCTGTGAAACTTGGGGGCTCAGGAAGATCTTCACAAAAGCCCTGTTGTAAATACGAAACCATACTACAAATTAAACCAAGTCCAACTCTGCATCCTTAGCTCATATCAGAGATCTCAGCCCAATCGATCGGTGTGTGGAGACTATGGAATCCTGATTTCGGTAGCTAGTTCATATTTTATAGATAGAAGAAAATGTGCAAAATGCAGCCTAAGCACCAGTCAATGAACGATCATCTTAAATGAGGGTTTCGGGTCTAAGTTGTTGAATTTGACTTTAGTCGATACGTGGCCAAGGGAGCTCCACCGTTTACTTTTCAAAACAGGAAAGACAGCTCCTGCCTATTGGATTGAACTGATGGCAACTCCATCACTCACATTGACTGACTGGGAGAAATTACTCAGTATCAGCGCGGAATGACCTGCCTTCCCCAGCATGCCCCCAGGCCGTCCCAGGAGCAGGAGATGTTTTACTTCGCCTCCGACTTTCTACATTTTAACTTACAAAGGAAATAATTTGCCTTTCTGATGCCAGGTCCTTTTGAATAATATTTTGGACTGAGCAGAGCAAGTGGCACCAGGGAGCCAAGCTCATGTTTTATCTGCGGAATGATTAAGACATGAAAGAACCTTGCACACGGGAGCAGCGCAGCTTCAAGTCTATTTTTACTTGAGAAACAGGAAGTTCGCAAACGGGGTTTGAACAGGGAAATTTTCCTAGCAACGTGAAACACCTTAGGCACCTGCTTTGCTCTATAGCAACTGGAACCCAGGCCGCCCTGGCGTACAAGACATCTACAGGTGTGTTCCTGTCTCCGCGCCCCACCCTTCACTTATTCTACAGCCACAAGCACAAAGATTTGACAGAGCCGGCTTCACAGATAGAATTCTAGAGTCCTAGGGCTGGCCAAGACCTCAGGAGGCATCGAGTCCAGCCCCCTGCCCAAAGCAGGACCAACCCCAACTCAATCATCCCAGCCAGGGTATGGCCAAGCCGAGACTTAAACACCTCTAGGGATGGAGATTCCACCCCCTCCCTAGGGAACCCAGCCCAGGGCTTCCCCACCCTCCTAGGGAAATGGCTTTTCCTAATATCCAACCTGGACCTCCCCCCACTGCAACTTGAGACCATTGCTCCTCGTTCTGCCATCTGTCACCACTGAGAACAGCCTCTTCTTTGGAACCTTCCTGCAGGGAGTTGAAGGCTGCAATCAACCCCTCCCCCCCCCCCCCCCCACACACACACTCTTCTCTTCTGCAGACTAAACAAGCCCAAATCCCTCAGCCTCTCCTCATAGGTCATGTGCTCCAGCCCCCTCATCATTTTGGTTGCCCTCCACTGGACCCTCTCCAATGCGTACACTTTCTGTAATGGGGGCCTCAGAACTGGACACAAGACTCCACATGTGGCCTCCCTAGAGCCGAATGAAGGGGAATAATCACTTCTCTGGATCTGCTGGCAACGCTCCTCCTAATGCACCCTAATATGCCATTAGCCTTCTTGGCTACAAGGGCGCCCTGTTGACTCATATCCAGCTTCTCATCCACTGTCAACCCCTGGTCCTTTTCTGCAGAACTGCTATCTAGCCAGTCGGTCCCCAGCCTGTAACTATGTTTGGGATTCTTCTGTCCGAAGTGCAGGACTCTGCACTTGTCCATGTTGAGTCTCAGGTTTCTTTTGGCCCAATCCTCCAATGTGTCTAGGTCACTCTGGACCCTCTCTCTGCCCTCCAGTGTATCTACCTCTCCCCCAAGCTTAGTGTCATCCGCAAACTTGTTGAGGGTGCAATCCATCCCCTCATCCAGGTCATTAATAAAGATATTGAACAAAACCAGCCCTAGAACCAACCCTAAGAGTACACCACTAGAAACCAACCACCAACCTGACACTGAGCCATTGATCACTACCTGTTGAGCCCAACCATCTAGCCAGCTTTTTATCCACCTTACAGTCCATTTATCCAATCCATACTCCTTTAACTTGCTGGCAAGAATATTGTGGGAGGCCGTATCAAAAGCTTTGCTAAAGTCAAGATATATAACATCCACTGACTTCCCCATATCCACAGAGCCAGTTACCTCATCATAGAAGCTAATCAGATTGTTCAGGCACGACTTGCCCTTGGTGAATACATGTTGACTATTCCTGATCACTTTCCTCTCCTCCAAGGGCTTCAAAATGGATTCCTTGAGGAGCCCCTCCATGATTTTCCCAGGGAGTGAGGTGAGGCTGAGTGGTCTGTAGTTCCCTGAATTGTCCGTCTTCCCTTAAAGGTGAAGATTTAAAGTTCACCTAAATATGCATTTTTCTTTCATGCTTAGTTAATCGACATTTACCAGAGTAGTTCCAGGAAATAAACATCGATAAGCTGGGTACGGCAGGTCCTTACGCGAGCTATGCAATAAATACGGTCATGGAACTCCTGGGAGATCCTGGATAGTTGCAGAATACCAACCACATGGACGTGCCACAGACTGCCATCTGAACTGATTTCCCATCCCCAAATCTTGCCTGGCATGGGACTCACCTTGGCCATGTCAAAGTCCATCGGGACAATTGGGCTAGTTCCTAGCCTGAATTTGCCTCGCTTCAACTTCTGGTGACTGGATTGTGTTAAACCTTGCTCTGACAGACTGGTGAGCCCATTGTTAAATGTGTGTTCCCCGTTTAGGTATGTACGGACCATAATCAAATCACCTCCGACCCTTCTCTGTTAAATCAACCGGATTGAGCTCTTTGAGTTTATTACTGTTTTCTAATCATATAGACTACGTCTAGACTGGCCCCTTCTTCGGAATAGGCATGCTAATTTCAAACTTTGGAATGGGGAAATCCGCGGGGGATTTAAATAACCCCCGCGGGATTTAAATAAACATGGCCGCTGCTTTTTTTCCGGCTTGGGGAAAAGCCGGAAAAGAGCGTCCAGACTGGCACGATCCTCCGGAATAAAGCCCTATTCTGGAGGATCTCTTATTCCTACTGAGAGAGGGGGGGGAGGAGGAGAGAGAGAGAGTCGGAGCGAGAGACCAGAGGCTCAGGAGAGAAAACCGACGTGGAGGAGAGACCTGAAAATCCCGTTTTCTGATGGGCTAGTTGGCTAGTCTTTTCATAATCATTGAATCCTGTGGTTCTTCCCTGAACCATCTTCAGTTCCTCAACATCCTTCTGTCTTGCATTGTGGTCTCCAGACCCCTCCACAGCTTCTCAAGCCCTGTTACGCAGTGCCAAAGGGAGAGGTAACAACTGCCCTGCTCTTGCTTCCGATTCCCTGGGTTATGTATCCAGACAGCACATTAGCTCTTTCGGCCACAGTGTTTCGCTGGGTGCTCGTATTACACTGAGTATCCATCATGACCCCTAGCTCTCCCTCAGTCACTGCTTCCCAGGAGAGAGCCCCACACAGAGCAACAAAGCTGGACCGACATTCTTGGTTCCTCAGGATACACATTTGCATTTAGCCATATTAAAACAAATCATATTTGAACTCTCAGCTTACCTAGATCTCTCTGCATTGATTCCCGTCCTCTTTGCTATCTACCACTCCCCCCATTCGTGTGTCATCGGTAACCCTTCTCCGAGGTACTGCTGTGTGTTACGGTTACTGATGAAAATGTTAAACAGAAAAAGGCCAAGATCTGAGCCCCATGGAATCCCAGTAGAAATACCCCGGCTCAGTGGTGAATTCCTCTTTACAATGGTATTTTCTGACCTGTCCGTTAGCCAGTTTTTAATTTCTTTAATACAGCCCATGGTAATTCTCTAGTTTCAAATTACTTGCAGAATTTTAAGTCTATTACATTAGCACCATTACTGTTATGAACCAAATGTATAATCTCTTCAAAAAGAGATATGCCGTTCCTTTGAGAGGCTCGGTTTTCCATAAATCCATGCTGATTTGCATTAATTGCATTACCCTCCTTCAGTTCTTTATTAATCACCTGCTGTATTATCTTCCTAGAATTGACAGACTGGCAGGCTTAGGTTTACTAGTCATTCCATGTACCCTTCTCAGACTCCTCGTAACCTAAACCATGTGTGAGTCATAGCTCAGTGGCTATGATCTTCAGCTGCAGACATCTCACATATGTACACAACTATTCCAACGCAGGGGCCTATGGTCATCACAGAGCTGTTTAGCTGGCTTTCGATGTGTGACGTTTCAGTGCAAATTCCCTACAGAAAGGACACTCTTTCAAAGTGGCCTAGATTTCTGGCAGAAGATGCAGGTGTTTGCAAGTGAAAATGCAATCCTTGTAATGAAACAGTATTCTCATGCTGGTCTGTGTCACAAGATCACTTTGCTTGGATAATATAACCTGCAAAAACTCCTTAGCATTCAATAAAAGATGAGCCGTTTGCTTTGCATTTTCTGTCTCCGAGAGAGATACAAATAATGCAGGCAAAACAGTAGAAATGGCATTCATCCAGCAGTTTGCGTAGAGGCAGGATGCCAGTTTTCAGAAAAGGACGTTCCATCCTGGCTCTTGAAAAGGAGGCGTTTGGCTTTTATCAAGCTAACAAGAAAACATGTACGTGAACTTTCCTCTTGCTTCATGCAGCTTTTCAGAGCTCGCTCGTAGATTCCTAGATTCCACGGCCAGAGGGCCATTGTGAGACTCTCATCTGAGCTTCTTTATTACACCGGCCATAGAATTTCCTGAGAATAATTTCTAGAGCAGAGCTTTTTTTTTAAAAAGGCATCCAACCTTGATTTAAAATGGTTCCGTGATTGAAAAGCTACCACCCTTTGTAAGTTTTTCTATTGATCCATCATTTTATTCATGAATCTCATGCTCCGCTTATTAAAACGAGAGACTATCGGATGACATTTAGTCTCAACTGTAAAGTCTGTAATTATTTGGTCTTAAAAATGGAGCGTTAGTTCTAAAAAGCCCACAAGCATTTCTGAGCATGTTAATACCGTGTCTGAGCCTTGACGAGTATCTTCAAGCCCTCGTGGAACACTTGAAGAGATGAAGTACAGTGTCCAGCTGTAAAATGGGGAGTGAGGACAACCCAGGGTATTACAGATTTTAATTAATTAATGAAATTATGTAATTACAGAATTCCAGCCTAACCTCAGCATCCAGGACGATAATGGAGTGTATAAGAATTATCCTAGACCAGGGGTGGGCAAAGCCTCTAAACAGGCTGAATCCGGCCCACCTAGGGCTTTGCTCGCCCACGTGGCTATTCCAGGCCCCGCCCCCTGGCGTGTTGCCTGGGAGCTGGAGCTATGGGAGTCTTGCACCTTCCTCGTGCTTATCGGGCATCACGCTGCGTGGCAGCCGTGGGGAAGGTGGGAGCCCTTGAAATAGAAGTAATTAAGAGGGCTCTCGCGTCGCCAGCCCCCAGGGAATGCGCTAGCAGCGCCGGAGCAGCGAGCCCTTTTCACAGCTTCTATTTAAAGGGCTCACGTGAGCATAAGAACGTAAGAACGGCCAGACCGGGTCAGACCAACGGTGCATCCACAGTGGCCAGATGGGAGGGAACAGAACAGATAATTCTCACATGATCCCTCCCCTCCCACCCACCTCCAGACAAACGGAGATTAGGGACACCACCCACTAATCCAGGGGAGGAGCTCCCCTCTCACCCCGTCACAGCTCACTTTGCCGAAGAGCTTTCGGTGAGGGGTGTTATCAAAGGTTTCTGGAAATCTGACTACACGAGATCCACTGGATCCCCTTGCTCACATGCTTCTGGACTGAACATCAGAACATCCAGACTGACTGAGACCAAAGCCCACAGTGGCCCGTCCTCCAGCCGCGACCAGTGCCAGGTGCCCCTGAGGGAATGAACAGAACCGGTGATCATCAAGTAATCCCTCCCCTGCCGTCCATCTCCAGACAAACATTCCTACCCAGCCTGGCTAATAGCCAGTGATGGACCTAACCTGCATGAACCTATCTAGCTCTTTTTTGAACCCTGTTAAAGTTCTAGTCTTCACCACATCCTCTGGCGAGGAGTTCCACAGGTTGACTGTGCGCTGAGTGAAGAAAAACTTCCTTTTGTTTTAAACCTGCTGCCTCTTCATTTCATTGGGTGATCCCTAGATCTGATATTGTGGGAATAAGTAAAGAACTAGCCGCACCCAAGCCCTTGTAATTGTTTCTAATTCAAGGGCTCCCGGGTGGCGGCGCTGCCTGGCAGCCATTGAGGAGGTGCAAGACCTTTTAAATAGAAGCAATTGAAAGGGCTCCCAGCTCCCGGCCCGGCACTAGCATCCCACTCAGGAAGGAACGATCAGTTGCACACGTACACAACGGGAAATGACAGCCTAGGATGGAGCGCTACAGAAAGGGATTTGGGGTCACAGTGGATCAGAAACTAGATATGAGTCAACAGTGTAACACTGCTGCTGCTTCAGCAAAAAAAAAAACAAAAACCAAACAAACATCATTCAGTTGGAGTCTTGTGTCCAGTTCTGGGCACCACATTTCAAGAAAGATGTGGAGAAATTGGAGAGGGTCCAGAGAAGAGCAACAAGAATGATTAAAGGTCTAGAGAACATGACCTATGAGGGAAGGCTGAAGGAATTGGGTTTGTTTAGTTTAGAAAAGATAAGATCGAGGGGGGACATGAGAGCCGTTTTCAGATATCTAAAAGGGTGTCATAAGGAGAGGGAGAAAATTTGTTCTCCTCGGCCTCTGAGGATAGAACAAGAAGCAATGGGCTTAAACTGCAGCAAGGGAGGTTTAGGTTGGACATTAGGAAAAAGTTCCTAACTGTCAGGGTGGTTAAACACTGGAATAAATTGCCCAGGGAGGTTGTGGAATCTCCATCTCTGGAGATATTTAAGAACAGGTTAGATAAATGTCTATCAGGGATGGTCTAGACAGTGCTGGGTCCTGCCATGGGGGCAGGGGACTGGACTCGATGACTCTCGAGGTCCCTTCCAGTCCTAATATTCTATGATTCTATGATGCATTAACAAGAGAGTAATTCTTCTCTTCTTCTCTGCGCTGATTAGGTCTCGTCTGGAGTCTTGTGTCCAGTTCTGGGCACCACATTTCAGGAAAGATGTGGGCAAAATGGAGAAAGAGCAACAAGAATGATTAAAGGTCCAGCAAATGTCCTGTGAGAGAAGATTGAAAAAATTCACTGGCAGAGAGAAGACTGAGGGGAACATAAAAGCAATTTAAAAGTACATCAAAGGTTGTCACAAGAAGAATTGTCGTCTTTGACCTCTGAGGTAAGACAAGAAGTAATTGGCTTAAATTGCAGTAAGCAGTTTAGGTTGGACATTAGGAAAACCACTTCCTGTCGAGGTAGTTGAATCCCGGGCTACGGTGTGTGGGAAGCTGTGGAATTCCTGTCATTGGACGGTTCCATGAATAGGTTAACACCTATCAGGAATTGTCTAGGTATCACCCAGTCCTGCCTTCTCTTCTGCTTATTTACTTGTGCCAAAGCGCGCCGCCCACTTTCGCACAAAAACCTTGTAGCGTAGCTATGGCCCGAGTGTTTAGTTTATGAGTATGTGTGGTCTGGTCCTCTGGTATCCTGGAAAAGCTAGGCCATTGCCAAGAAATGCATCCGCTTTTCTGAAAAAAATGTCGGAAGAGCGAACGTGTTTTGCCAGCATCCCTGTAAACCTCGTTTTACGAGGAAGAAGGGATGTTCCGAAAAAGGGTTTCATTCTGACATTTGGCCCCATGAGACAGGCCAAATGTCGGAAAAGCCTCTTTTGGAAGAAAAGTGGAAAAAGAAACGCAAATTGCATTGCGTATCTTTTTCCCACTTTTCTTTGTAGTGTGGACACAGCCAGCGTGACAAATGAGGAGACTGTGGATGCAAATGAATGGCAGGACACGTAATGAGTGACTTGCACGTGCAGGCACAGGAAATGCATGTGCAAACTGGGCCTGTATTTCCACACATGCATCTTAGGCGAGCGAGATTCAGAACTTTTGAAACCCAGCTCTGTGTTTGCATTCGAACAACAGGGCTGCAGTCGTTCAAACGCCATTCCGCCAGACACCATCCGTCAGGGTTCCCAAAATATGCTGCAGGGTCCAGGTCCGTAAATCTCACTCTCCACAGGCTGTAACTCAGACATTTCCATATTTCATCTTCAGTGTCAGTTTGTTCCTTTCCGATTTAATAGATCCATAAAAGCCCGAATATTCCATTTGTAAGTTACAGTCACCTGGGCGGGCAGCTTTCATTCTCTCTTTGTCACTGGCCTGTGATGGAGTTGGCCCAATGACACTCCCGCATGTCAAAAGAAGCTGGGAAAGATGGGATCTAGCAACATAATTTGCTTTGCTGTAAGCTGGACTGGGAGACAGTTTGCAAAACTGGAAATTGGAGTTTTGGAGGACACAACCTGGCCTCGTTCAGGCTCATTCTTGCAGAATCCAGAATCCCCTGCCTTTTGTCTTCCTTGGCTTGCCATATGAAGAGAGAATAAAAAGGCCAGGACTTTTCAGCTTAGAAAAGAGGAACCTGAGGGGGATATGACAGAGGTCTATAAAATTATGACTGGTGTGGAGAAAGTGAACAAGAAAAAGTTATTTACTTATGCCCTTAACATAAGAAGTAGAGGTCACCGAATGAAATTAATAGAAAGCAGCTTTAAAACAAACAATACAAAGTATTAATTCATGCAGCAGACAGTCAACCTGTGGAACTCCTTGCCAGAGGAAGTTGTGAAGTCCAGGACTTCAACAGGGTTCAGAAAAGAGCTAGATCAGTGGTCCCCAACCTTTTGAGGTTGTCGGGCGCCAGGGGGTGTGGCCGTTCACCCGCCAGGTGCCGGGGGGCGGCCCCCCATATCCGCATGCCCGGGGGCGCCCCCCCCATAGCCACGCGCCCGGGGCCGCCACTCCCCCCTCCCCCGCAAGCGCCGCGCGCCCGGGGCCGACGCTCCCTGCAAGCGCCGCGCCATGTGCCCGGGGCCAGGCCAGCCCCGAGCACCTGGCGGGCGCATGCAAATGTCCCCGCGGGCGCCATGGCGCCCGCTGGCACCATGTTGGGGACCACGGAGCTAGATAAATCAATGGAGGTTAGGCCCATCAATGGCTCTTAGCCAGGATGGGTAGGGATGGCCCGAGCCCGGTCGCTTTGCAGTGTAGCAGCAGGCAACTTGGTTCAGGTCTGGGGAGTCATCCAGGAATATCCTACAGCTCCATGGGGCACCCTCCTTGGTCCTCTCTACCCCAGCACCTCGCAGCAACCACCCCTTCAGGCTGTGATGTGTCCCACATTCCTGTGGCCGGTGTGGCCACATTTGGGGGGCAGGGCAGGGGGGAGTTGGGGAGACAGAGGGGCAGCAGGGACCGGCCGTGAGCTGGGCATCAGCTGATTCCCAGCTTGCGCCTCGTCCCAGAGGTGCCGCTGCTGTCTAAATGTATTAAGGCTCTTAACACACTGAAAAGGCAGCGCGACAGCGGGGTTAGCTCCCAGGCTAGCCGCTGACCCCGCTGCGCCTCCCGCTTATCGACTGATCGCCCTGTCAATGGAAAATCCACCGACCAGTCGATTAATTGATTAAACTAAATGTAACATCCAAGTGCAGACCTGCCCACAGTAACCCGCGACTCAGTGGGTCAAGCTGTCCCCGCCCACCCACCCGGTATCTGATGCCTTCGCAAAAATCGCCCTTCCTATTTCCCAGAGCAATCGGCACAGCTTTGAGCCTTCCAGCTCTCCCTGCACCCCTCAGACCAGCGCACAGAGCCCCTCACCTCGGCGTCTGTCCGCTTCTCGCCCCTCTCCACTTCCCTCTTCCTCACAGCTGCTATTTCCCAGGTTGATTCACCGTGTGACTCTCACACCGCCCCTCCCCCCCATCCCACTTGGAAACACATGGAAAGGGCTGGAAAGTTGCAGCGATCCATCAAATGACGAGGAAAATCCGATTCAGCGGCTCCGTGCGAGGGAAGCACATGAAGGCCCCGTGCCTTCGGGGAGCCGCACACGGGAGTGTGTTCGGACGAGCTCAGTGGAGCCAGCGCGAGGTGGGGAATTATCCCTGTTTATATAACAACGTGCCCATCTTTCTGCAATTACAGCAGCTGAAACAGAACCATAATCTACAGCCATAAGGTGAGATTTCCATCTTTATGTGACATGAAAAATGTGCCCAACACAGGTTTGCCCATAAACAAAATTGCTTTTTTCTGCTCTCCCTTTAGTGCGAGACATCCATCATTGCGTGGCTTTTATTACTCAGAATTTAGCTTTTGTTTTTTGACAGATGGTTCACATTCAGTTTGAAGTACACACGTATATAATAGAAGTGATATATAGATCCGTATTTTGAGACTTTTACATTTTAAACAGACTGCAATAAATGGGAACAAATACCTCATGACACAGAACTAGTCAGAGCTCACTTGGTTGTGTAGCGTAAAAAAAGGCAAGAAGTAAAATAATCTTCCATCCTTTGCCACCCAGTGCCCATTACACCGATATTGGAACCAACTTTTGGATATTTTTAAATGACCACTAGTGAGCAGCCGGTTTAAAACAAACAAAAGGAAGTACTTCTTCCTGCAATGCACAGCCTGTGGAACTCCTTGCCTGAGGAAGTTGTGAAGGCCAAGGACACGTCTAGACTCGCTTTCACTTTCGAAAGAAGATATGCAAATTTGACGCGAATTTGCATATCTTCTGGTCACTTTTTCAAAAGAGGTTCTTTTGAAAAAGAAAGTAGTCTAGACACGATTCTTTCGAGGAAAAAAACCCTTTTTCGTAAGAACTGTTGTTCGTAAAATGTGAGCTTACACGGTTCTTTCAAAAAAGGGTTTTTTTCTCAAAAAAACCCCACGTCTAGGCTACTTTCTTTTTCAAAAGAACCTCTAGTGTTAACTAGAGAACTGCCGGAGTTAACTAGCAAGCGCTAGTTAACCAGTAAGCCTCATGCGTAGGGGTTAATCCCCTAGTCAACCCATACAAAATCCCCCCTGACTAAGCCTTAGCCAGGAGAGTTGGCCATATCCTCCCTCCTTGTCCTGAGCACCTCAGTCTCTCAGGTATCAATCAGGTGTGGCAGGGCAGTGATGTTATCCCCATTGCACAGAGGGGGAGACTGAGGCCAGAGCTAATGAGTTAACCCCCCATTTGCAGTGTCATCGGGAGGGGTATAATTATACCACTGGCTTAGGAGACAGTGGAGTTCGAGAAATGCTCCTCTCGGTACCTCAGAGATCTGTGGACCACACGCTGTCACATACACGTACCAGCCTGCATTGGGCGGGGTTACAGCCAGGGTTGTGCATGTCTCTGAGCTTCGCTTGCAAGGCCCACAGAGATCACTGCCTCTATGGCTGTGTCTAGACTGGCCAGTTTTTCCGGAAAAATCAGCCGCTTTTCCGGAAAAACTTGCCAACTGTCTACACTGGCCGCTTGAATTTCCAGAAAAGCCCTGACTTCCTCCTGTAAGAAATCAGTGTTCTTGTGGAAATACTATGCTGCTCCCGCTCAGGCAAAAGTCCTTTTGCGCAAAACTTTTACGCAAAAGGGCCGGTGTAGACAGCTCAGATTTGTTTTCCGCAAAAAAGCCCTGATCGCGAAAATGGCGATCGGAGCTTTTTTGCGGAAAAGCGCGTCTAGATTGGCACGGACACTTTTCCGCAAAAAGTGCTTTTGTGGAAAAGCATCCTGCCAATCTAGACGCTCTTTTTCGAAAATGCTTTTAACGGAAAACTTTTCCGTTAAAAGCATTTCCGGAAAATCATGCCAGTCTAGACACAGCCTACGTGTCTAACCCTGAGAAAAGACAATGTGAGCAGGGCCAGTTCCTGACTTTCACCAATAAAAACACCCCTCTAAAATGATGGGCAGGGACTGAGGATGCAAGTGCCAGATCTACGCATCATGCGCCACCACCGACCTTCCTGGGGCAGACGACCCCTCACGCAGCACTACTCTATGCCGGGAACTTGGCGAGAAATTCCCACGCTGAGAGCCAGCCTCTCGAATGGGAGATAAGCAGCTCTCAATAGCACAGCCGAGCCACCGGTATAATCCGTTTCCCAGAGAGCACCTCTCCGTAAGATCTTAAGGCTAAATGTTTAATAATGTGAAAAAAAAAACTTCCTAGAAAAAAAAAGTGCTTTAAATACGCTGCAGTTGTCCAAGCGGGCTTGTGAAGCCGTAATTACTGGGAGTAAAGGCGACAAGTGTTTAGAATACAAACGGTGGGGAAGAATCCATGGAGGCGGGTTTACGAATTCCGTTCTGGGTACGATGTCGGTCCCTCACGCTGCACAAACAGGCTGCAGCTTAGGGATGTTAAAGCCAGTTACTTGAATACCCGGTAACCTCATGAATTCTTAGCGGTTACCCGACTATTCTATAGTCTCGGGGGTGGGGCCGGCAGCCAGCGCCCCGCTCCCAAGGAGCCCCCGCCACTCCAGTGGGGGTGCCAGGTGGGAGCTGGTCCGCGAGGGGAGCCAGTTTAAAAACCAGCCCCCCTCGCAGACCCGCTGCCTGTTGCCTTGTGCTGATGCCTCTGATACAGGCAGTAGCCCCTGTCTAGGGCGGGTCTGAGCTCCCGGACCTGGTGTGAGCCAGAACTGAGCTGAGCTGCCTGCTCATCTGGCTCCTCATACACTTTAAATGCAGAGTCGCAGCGGGGGTAGGTCCCAGGACTGAGCTGGGATGCTGGCCAGCCTGCTAAAACCTTTACTGGCGAGGGCCGGGCAGAAGGAGCGGAGGGAATGCCTGTCGTCTACAGCACTAACCTATAAGCTTTTGCTTCTCGGTTCATCAACTGCCCTATTACATCCCTACAGGGTGCCTAAAAGAACCACCTAAGTTCATGGAGGACAGGACCATCAATGTCTATTAGTCGGTGTCTCAGAGCGGCCCTTCCTTCTCCCTCCCCGGGGGTAGGGACCCGTGTCCAGAGGCTCTGAGCCCACGGCACACCCCCGCATACCCAGTAAACCACCGGTAGTCTGGCCCCTCCCCTAGGGGCTGGATGGCCTAATGGCCAGAGGCAGTAAAACAGAGTCAATCGACAGCCCGTTAAGGTGGGGCTGGACGGCCCAATGGCCAGAGTCAGTAACACCTCAAAGACAGAGTCGGTAACACAAAGTCAATCACCGGCCCTTTAAGGCAGGGCTGGACAGCCCAGTGACAAGTCGCAGGGGTGGGGGTTGTGCCCGTGGGAGGGGAACCCGGGGCCACCCTGCTCCACCCAGTGCCGGCCCAGGGCCCTGCGAGTGGCAGGACGGCCCACCCTCCCTCGGCGGGGAATCCGACCGAAACATGCCAGGGATCTGTGGGCAGAGGAGGCCGCTCCTGCACCCTCCCTGGGCCGCTTCCTACCTGCTCCGATGGGCCGACTGCCCACGTGGCGGCCGGGTTTCCTGACTCCTCGGGGGCCGCACTTTCCTGGTGGTCTGTGGGGATCACGTCCCATCCGGCATCAGAGCCTCCGCTGGTCTCCCCACGCGCGGGCGCTGCTGGTGCTCTCAGGAGCTCCGGCCTGAGGTCCTGCTCCTCCGGCAGCCAGGCCAGACTGAGCCGCCCCCAGGCTTTTATAGCTGGGCTGCAGGCTGAGCATGCCCAGCAGGGCTGTGGGGGCGGGGCTAACCTGGCTAAACCCAGCTAGTTCAGTGCAGGGCTGGTGCACCCCGCCACAGTCGGGACGGTGCCCCTGGCCTCTGTCTGTCAGGGGCTGGGAATGGGGACAGGGCTGGGATCACTGGATGGCCCCCTGTTGTGTTCCCTCCCTCTGGGGCAGTGGTCCCCGGGGGCAGGGACCTCTCATGCGCCACGTGCCCAGAGCCAGCACCGCGCATGCGCCGCGCATCCAGAGGCAGGACTGTGCATGCGCCGCACGCCAGGGGCGGGGCCGCCCAGATGACTCGGCGAGCACACGTAAGTGCCCCAGCGGGCGCCATGGGGACCACTGCTCTGGGGCATCTGGCCCTGGCCGCTGTGGGCAGACAGGATACTGGGCGGGATGGACCGTTGGCCTGACCCAGGCTGGCTCTGAGGGTTCCTCGCACCACCCACGTGCTGTATTTCCTCTGGGCCACGCCACGCTGCAGGGAAAGACGGGCCCTTCCAGGGCCAGTCTGCTCCCCAGTCCACACTCAGGGCCCTGCCGGGAGCTGGCGTGGCTCCGTCGCTCAGCGAGAGCTAGCCCGTGGAAAGGGCACCACCCCGCTGCCTGTCAGACGCCGTGTCCCCCTCCTGGGAAATGTGGCCTCCCACTTTCTCCCTGTGGTGGGGGGCTCAGCTCATCCCAGGGGGCACCCCCCTTCCCGGCCATTCCCGTTATTAGCTCTGGGCAGCCGACGCCCCATTCCGCGGCTGCTCTCTGACGATCTCCTGCTGCAGCTCCTCACCCCAGGAACCGCCACGGCCTGCCCACGCCTCGGCCCTGCAGCCAGCTCACGCTGTGGTTTCCCCCCCCAGGGCACGGAGCCAAGTCCCTGCTCCGCCTATTGAACCCAAGTCCCCCTCTTCACAGCCCCTGGCATCACTCCCCCGGGACTGGGGGGGGGGGGTCTGAGCCTTCCCTTTCCTCCAGGTGCCCCCTCAGGGACCCTCCAAAGAGCAGGCAGGTTTAGGTCCCCCTGAGCCTCCTCCTCTCTTCCTGGCCCCCCCTACTCCTGCCAGGCATACCCCCCTGACTGCAGCCTGACGGGGCGCTCATGCCGCCTCACTGTCTCCACAAGGAGCGTGGGTCTCACTTTGAGCCACTTTTTCCTGTGTAGAATCTTCTCCTTGTGGCCCTCCAGCCAGGCAGGGGCCTCACGGGCTGGGCCAAGCGGCTTCGCTGTTCCCCCGAGAGCTCCCCCTCGGGGACGTGGGGCCCGGCAATCCGCAGAGTCCAGCTGAGGCTGCGTTTCTTGCTGCTCCCGTCAGGAGACTCGGAAGGAAGAACGTCGCCGGGAAACTTTTCAAGCCAAACGCCATGTCTCCCTTCAAACTGCCAATTGGAGCCCAGTGTCCCTGCAGGGCAGATGCTGGGCCCTGAGAGTCGTCAGGGCTTCTTGTCGTTGGCGGGGCCGAGGCAGCGTCCCGCGCGTTTCAAGCCAGGCGGTACGGTCCGTGTCAAATGACGATGTGCCAAGCCGCACCGAAAGCTAATTTCCCTCCATCTGTTTTCAGCATGGAACCCTCTCGGCCGGAGCAGTGCGGCTCAGTGCGCCTAGACGTCACGTAATAACGACGGGAATTCGAGAGGAGGCCGGGGCCTTCTGGGAACAAGGTGCTAAGTCCCTAGAACACAGAAACGCCTCAGAAGCACAGCAGGAAATGAGGCAGGTGTCGCTAGGCGGCCTCCGGCTCGCCCCTCAGCAGCACACAGATATTTCCTTGGTAATTGTGGGGCCAAGTGGCCGCGGACACGGCCTGCTTTGAACAAAGCCCCGGTTCCCACCACTCCCTCGGGCAGGCCCCTCGCCAGGGGCCATCGAGCAGCCGCCAGGAAACGCGAGTTACGCACACAGGAAGCTGCTCCCTGAGCCCCCCGCCCCTGTGGATTACCCACGGTGCAGCAGGTCAGAGAGGAGCACTCCGCCACCGGCACGCTGAGACACACCGTCCGGCCTGTCTCCCCGCCGTGGGAGCAAGCTTCCCCCTGCGGCTGCTTGCACGGCGTTGGGGTTGGGGGGCAGCCGTGTGGCCCCACTTCCCCTCATGCACCGGAGGGAATTTGAGCCCCCTCAGCATGGGGAGGAGCGCCGACCCTCTTCTCCCAGCAGGGCTGGGACAGTGTGGAGCCCGGATCTTTCCCCTGTAGCCAGCAGTTAACAGCCTGCACCCCACGCTCCTTCCTCACTGCCCCTCCTGCAAGAAGGTCTCCGCCGAACGTCCTCTTCCCCCAGCTGGACAGAGCTGGCAGCCGAGGCCTCTGCAACTGGCCACGATGCCGCTGCAAAGGCAGGACTGGCCGGTGGAGATGCCCCCTAGGAGGGCCTGCACCAGCTACCACGGGGCAGTGCCCTGGGCCAACTCGCTGCCCTGCGTTTGGGGAGGTCAGAGGGCAGACTCCACAGCCTGCGTTGGGCCCCAGGGCAGACGAGGTGCCCCCAACCTTAGACACCCCAGCTCTTGGGGCCTCCCTGACCCTCTGCACCCAGTCTGGCCAGCACCCCGTTACATTGCTGCACCACAGCTTCTCTGCGCTGCGGTGTCCCTCTGTCCTTCCAGCTCCACCCACTGCACATCCGCTCCCTCCTCCTGCCTTTCCCGGGGGCTGCCGCAAGAGAAGCTGCCTTCAGCGAGCGTAGAGCGGGCTGTGCTAAGGCACCAGCACACCGAGGGAAGCGATTCCTCCCCTGGCTTCGGCACCGGTGAGGCCACATCTGGAGCATCGCATCCTGCAAGCAGCCATGGATGGGGAAAGGGGAAGCAGCGTTAGGACAGGACAGAGAGGGTCCACTGCTCTCACCCTAGGCAGGGCTTTGTCACACCAGGACTTAACAACCCCTAGGGATGGAGATTCCACCCCTCCCTAGGGAACCCAGCCCAGCGCTTCCCCACCCTCCTAGGGAAAGAGTTTTTCCTAATATCCAACCTAGACCTCCCCCACTGCAACTTGAGCCCATTGCTCCTTGTTCTGCCATCTGTCACCGCTGAGAACAGCCTCTCTCCAGCCTCTTTGGAACCCCCCTTCAGGAAGTTGAAGGCTGCTCTCAAATCCCCCCTCGCTCTTCACTTCTGCAGACTAAACAGACCCAAATCCCTCAGTCTCTTCTCATAGGTCATGTGCTCCAGCCCCCTAATCATCTTTGTTGCCCACTACTGGACTTTCTCCAGTTTGTAAAGGGGGGCTCAGAACTAGACACAATATTCCAGATGTGGCCTCACCAGAGCCGAATAAAAGGGAATAGTCACTTCTCTAGATCTGCTGGTAACGCTTCTAATAACACAGCCCAATATGCCGTTAGCCTTCTTGGCTACAAGGGCTCCCTGTTGACTCATCTCCAGCCTCTCACCCACTGTAACCCCCAGGTCCTTTTCTGCAGAACTGCTACTTAGCCAGTCGGTCCCCAGCCTGTACCAATACTTGGGATTCTTCCGTCCCAAGTGCAGGACTCTGCCCTTGTCCTTGTTGAACCTCATCAGATTTCTTTTGGCCCCATCCTCCAATGTGTCTAGGCCTATCCCAACCCTGCAGCGTGTCTCCCTCTCCTCTTAGCTTAGAGTCATCTGCGAACTTGCTGAGGGTGCGACCTTCCCCTCGTCCAGGTCATTAATAAAGCTGTTGAAAAAACTGGCCCCAGGACTGACCATTGGGGCCACCCCACTTGGTACTGGCTGCTGCCTAGACATGGAGCCATCGATTGCTGCCCAGGAAGCCCAACGATCCAGCCACTTTCTATCCATTTATGGTCCATTCATCAGAATTTGATCAGAAAAATACCAGTGATAGTTGGGAAGCATTTCAGAGCACGTTGCTCCAGGCCCAGGAATCCACAATCCCACAACGACAGAGGAAGCCATATTGGTTCTGGCCTGGTTTACTAGGGAAATGGAGGCGTATATAGATATGCTGGAGGCCAGGGGCATCTGTGCTAGCTAAGATTAACATCAATATTCTGGTCCTAGAGACTATGGAGAAGCTGAACCAGGAATGTGAAGATTTGGTTCCAAGTGCCACGAGCCAGAGCAGGCGGTATGGGGAGTGGTTCCGGCAAAGTAACCAAGCCAAGCCAAAACCATGTGATCTGAAGCACTATGAAGGCCAGGAAACATGTAAATGTCTGTACGGAAGTGAGTGTCGGGATGGTGCTGGCTGTGTGATCTTCCCTGTACCCACCACCTACTCCGGAGTCTGATTCACGCAGGGAAGCTTCACTGCCGGCCAAATAAAGCAACTGGAGCCATGAAATCCAGCGGTGAACTGAGTGTTTTGGATCCCAGAGAACCTAGACTTTAGTAAGGCGTTTGATCTGGTCTCGCATGACCTTCTTATCAATAAACTAGGGAAATACAACCTAGATGGGGCTACTATCAGGTAGGTGCATAACTGGCTGGATAACCATTTTCAGAGAGTAGTTATTAATGGTTCACAGTCATGCTGGGAGGGCAAAACAAGTGGGGATCCACTGGCGTCTGTTTTGGGACCAGTTCTGTTCAATATTTTCATCAACTGTTTAGATATTGGCACATAGAGGAAGCTTCTTGAGTTTGCAAATGATACCAAACTGAGAGAGGCTGCAAGTGCTTTGGAGGATATGGGCATAATTCAAAATGATCTGGACAAACAGGAGAAATGGTCGGAGGTAAATAGGATGAAGTTTAATAAGGTAAATGCAAAGTTCTCCACTTAGGGAGGGACAATCAGTTTCACACATACAGAATGGGAAGCGACTGTCTAGGAAGGAGCACGGCAGAAAGGGATCTAGGCGTCATAGTGGGGGAGGCATTAAGAGGTGTGTTGTGAGCAAGACACGAGACGTTATTCTACCGCTCTACTCTGCGCTGATTAGGCCTCAGTTGGAGCACTGTGTCCAGTTCTGGGCACCACATTTCAAGAACGATGTGGAGAAATTGGAAAAGGTCCAGAGAAGAGCAACAAAAATTATTAAAGGCCTAGAAAACATGAGCTATGAAGGAAGCCTGAAAGAATTATTCTTGCTTAGTTCAGAAGAGAAGACTGAGAGGGGACATGATAGCAGTTTTCAAATATCTAAAAGGGTGTTACAAGGAGGAGGGAGAAAAATTGTTCTCCTTGACCTCTGGGGATAGAACAAGAAGCAAAGGGCTTAAACTGCAGCAAGGGAGGTTTAGGTTGGACATTAGGAAAAACTTCCTGCCTGTCAGGGTGGTCAAACACTGGAATAAATTGCCTAAGGGAGTTGTGGAATCTCCATCTCTGGAGATACTTCAGAGCAGGTTGAATAGACATCTATCAGGAATGATCTAGACAGTACTAGTTCCTGCCATGAGGGCAGGGGACTGGACTTGATGACCTCTCAAGGTCCCTTCCAGTTCTAGTGTTCTAGGATCCTATAAGTTAAGGGTACCACCAGGAACATGCACCCAAACAAATAACTTCCCACCAATCTTGCAGACACTGTCCCAAATGCACCATAGGGACCACTCAAGTATCTGGAGTCCACACATTACACTCATCCAACTGGAGAACAGAAACACTCCCTCGTACAGCCAATCAAACAGCCCGAAACCTCTGTTCTCACTGCAAACTGCCTGCCAGCCAGCTCCAAGAGTCCAAGAATTATTCAACAAATAATTCCAAATAATGAATACACTGGGACCTGTTCAAAACCAATGTGAACAGAAAGAGATTGGTCAAATGAATTATTCTGTATGAATTATTCACCCAGCTCCTGTGAATGGGCTTTGCATGTATAATTTACCTGACATCAATCAGGAAATGTATTCCCGTATAATTATTACTTGTACATCTGCTCATCTTTAACTATTACAACCTATCGAAAAAGAGCTAGATAAATGCATGGCGGTTGGGTCCATCAATGGCAGTTAGCCAGGCTGGGTAGGGATGATGTCCCTAGTCTCTGTTTGCCAGAGGCTGGGAATGGACGACAGGAGGGTTCATCTGATGATTCCGTGTTCTGTTCATTCCTTCTGGACCCCTGGCACTGGTCCCTGCTGGAGGACAGGATACTGTGGTCTTGCTCAGTCCGGCCGTTGTTATCTTCTTAGGTTGGTCCCTAACATCTCCAGCAAGACTGACATTCACGCCTACGCTACATAGAATATTCCTCGGCTTTCTTCTTAGGAAGATTAAGGACGCAAGTCAGCCTCCTTCGAGGCAAGCCGTCAATCCGGCTTTCCCATTCCCCAGGGTTTCCGGAAGGAGCGTGGGAAATGGGAAGGAAGCATGAGGTGAGCACGCAGGAACGGACGTGAGCAGGCCACTGCCTGGGGGATCGTGTCTTGATGTGTAGGTAGGCAGGCAAACTGTCTCCTGGCATAGGGAGGGGGAAGGGTGGGGACAGAGGACTCACAACTCCATGGATTTCATAGCACGGCAAGCCCCAGTGCCCACAGTCCCCCGGGGCATGCACGGCGGGCAGGGCGCTTGGAGCTGCCGGGGTTCTCGGTGCACGAGGATTTCACAGACCCCAGGATGGCCAAATTCCTCCCCTTCTGTGCACTGTGGCCAGCCTGCCACTGTCTCCAGGCTGCAGCCGGACACAAGAACGCAGGTCTCCCAGAGAGGCGGAAGAGCTGGCTCTAAAGCTACCGCTGCTCTTGAAGCTCTGATGCCGCAGGAGGTGGGGAAGGCCAAGAAAGAACTAGATAAACCCTTGGAGGACAGGTCCATTACTGGCTATTCGCCAGGGTGGGCAGGGATGCTGTCCCTCGCCTCTTTGTCAGGGCAATACGACAGGGATCGCTGGCTGATTCCCTGCCCTGTTCCCTCCCTCTGGGGCACCCGGCATTGGCCACTGTGGGCAGACGGGACGCCGGGCTGGATGGGCCTTTGGGCTGACCCCGTTCTGATGTGCTAATTTCCAAGGGGTCCTTTGTACCGTACAAATCTGCAGTTTCCCGAACAGCCTAAGAATGGCTCCGACCGTGTCAAAGTCCTATGAGCAAATATCCCTGTATCATGCTGCTCCCCTGTCCCTCTGCTTCACCCTGCTCCTGGCCTGAGCTCAGCGCCACAGAATCCAGGGGGAGGGGAATTCAGGTGGGTTTATCTCCAGGGCCTGGGGAGGACAGAATGAGGCTGCTGCCGCTAGCTTCTGTCACCTCTCTTGTGTCTCATCACTGCCGCCATCTTGGCTCTGCCACATCCTTGGCCACGTTGGGCCCGGCCCAGCCCTTCTGCCCCAAGAGCACCAAGCCCAGCGGCTGGGGTTGCCTCTGTAGGGTTTGCTGGCCAGGCGTGGCACCTCAGACTTGGCTTTTCCTATGAAGTGCGTCCGGCAGTAGGGGGTTGGGCCAGGAGGAGATTTGCCCCTTCCAGCATTTCTAGCAGAAACCAACAGATGATGGGAGAATTGCAGAGGCCAGACATCCTGAGCCTTCGAGAGACCCAGCTGAGAGAGGCCAGGGAAGAAAAATCAGGTGAGGTGGCACTGTCATGTCTACCCTCCGCTGTCCAGATCCACCGTGTTCTCATTCCACCACGAGCGTCCATTGGGGCTCTTCAATTCGGAACTTCGTCGCTGGCTACAGATGCAGAACATGCCTCTGGACGAGGGGCTGGCAGCCTCCAGGCTCCGGCAATGCTGTGGTCAGAAAGAGATCTGGAAGCCAAGAATTGCTCGATGTCAAACCCTAGCGTAGCCAAGGTATGATTTCACTAATGAAGTGGGTTGATTTTCCACTGTTGATTCAATTTCTCAGCCTACCATTTATTGAGACTGTGGCTGAAAACATAAACTAAGAGATGCTTCTTTACATATGAAGATTGATTTAGCTGCCCATGAAAATGGAACAGAATGCCTTCTCTGCTTCTCTTAAATCCTAATCTTCCCAGCTTCTCTGGGAACAGAATTGAATTTCAGATCTAAATATTGGCCAGTCTGAACAGTTTCTGGCACAGAGCAGAAATCAGGTTCTGGAGAAAACGTCGCATTGTCTGTTATGATCCTGGGTTTGCTGACAAAAGGCCCCCTCTGTGGAATAAACTAAAAAGTCACATTAGAGGTTCTTCATGAACTTTACAATCACGATGTATCATTGAATATTCATCTTTTAAAAGGATGAGCCGAGGGGTTAGCCCATCGGTCCCTTTGCTTGGAGACTTTCAGCGCTCACGGACTCAGCTTTACACCTCTGCCTATTAAGATCAATGGGTGAGCAAGTACATCTCCGCAAGGATGTGGGATTTGCAAGTACATCAAAAGCTTCTCTGTTGTCGAGACAATTGTTTTCTAGATCTGTCTTTGCTGTTACAATGATGCAGTCACCTTGAAAGGGTTATTTGTAATGCACAGGATACGCCTGCTTCTTCTCAGACACTGGTCTGTAACCAATCTCCTGCTCTATACCCAGGGCCTCAGCAGCTGTCCCACAGGGCTCCCGCAAAGACACAAATCTAACGGAAATGAAGCAGAAAAGGGGCTCTCTTATGCGGGGACAGTCAGAGAGCAGAGACCCAGCAATGGGTCACTAGCACGAGGCCTCCCAGACAGGCTGGGCCGTGTCATTGAGAAGGAGAATGTGAGCACAAAATCAGAGACCTGGCGCGACCCGGCGATCAGCCAGGCCCAGCCTGTTGAATTCTGAACCATACAGGTCTGGACAAACAAACCTGAGTTCATTTTGTTCTGAGACCGGGGCCTGTTTGGTTGCTACAGATAACTTCACATTGGCGCTCAGCTGACATTTTTGCCAGATTTTGAATGAGTGCAGCACAACAGCCTTATTGAAACCAGGCGACGCGATAGCCACAGAGCCCACGCTCCAGAAGCGCAACATAAATAGGGAAGTCCCGGCTGATCAAACGTGCGGCTGCCTCAAAGAGGGGCAGAGAGGTGCTTCAGGATGAAGACCAAGAGGATAAACAGGGCCCAGTCAAACAAACGTGTTTAAAGAACTCACAGTCAGGGTCCTATTTCGGGGAATTCGGGGGATCCCGGCTGAGTGGCCGATAGTACCCGGGGCAGTAGTGGCTCTAGAAGGGTTATGGGGTCACAATGACTGTTTAGAGCCTGCTACGCTGGGATGGAGGGAGTAAAATGGGGCCCATCGAGGGCCACCCTCTCCCCGGCACTGTGCTGGGGGCACTTGGACCCAGACGGCACCTCTCTCTCTTCCCATGGAGCTTCGGTGGAAAAACTGCAGAGAGGAGCCAGCCAGAGACTCATCCAGTTGGGTCCAGAAGCAGGGACCTCCAGCCATTCAGAGAAGAACTCTAACCACCCACACAGCCTGTTCCCTCCAGCCTCACCCCACACCTGCTCTTCTTACCCTCTCCTCCCGTTCCTGTCCCCCTTCCTTCACCTTGTTCTTCCCGCTCCATTCACCCCCTCCAGACTGAACCTCCCCGTCGCCCAAACTCCCAGAGAATCACAGACATGCAGGACTGGGTTTGTCGCCTAATCCCGTCTCCCGCCAGGAGGCAGAGTTCAATGTTCTCCAGACTAGAGGTGCTCAGAGGAGCGGGGAAGCATCTAGGAGGCACAGAACGTCTTCTGGGGGCCAGGGTGGGGGAGGAGAAAAGAGGCTTTAGAGGGAAAAACCGGCTGCATGCATTTCGCCCACAGCAATGGATTACTAGCAGCGCTGATTCCTCAGGACCTGTCAGGCCTTCAGCCAGTTCTGTGCGTTTGATGCTAGATGGCGCCTGGCATTTTGATGGATTTCTGTGAAGCGTTCATTGCATTCTACAGAGTCACTGTCCTCTGTACGTTATTCTATTTGCTACAGTGCGGTGGGCACACGTCACTGTGAGCATCAAACAGCCAGGCTGCTTTTCCCCCTCTTACCATGCATGTGGGTCCGTGCCTTACTGTTCCTGTTTAAAAGCTTCGGGGGGAGCCGAGTTAGTCTGTACAGGAAAAGCTTAACAAACAACAAATGGTCTGGTGGCACGTTAAAGACTAGCAAGACATGTAGATGGGATCATGAGCTTTTGTGGGCACAGCCCACTTCTTCAGATGACCGGAGCGTTGGATGTCCAGAACCAAATTAAATGAGGGAAGAAGGAAAGGGGAGAGGGAGGGTAAGAAGGAAAAAAATGGGAGGAAGACAGAAAGAGACAAAGGCTGCGTCTAGACTGGCATGTTTTTCCACAAAAGCAACTGCTTTTGTGGAAAAACTTGCCAGCTGTCTACACTGGCCGCTTTGAATTTGCTCAAGAACACTGACGATCTAATGTAAGATTGTCAGTGTTCTTCCGCAAATACAATGACTCTACTGTTCAGGAAAAAGCCCTCTTGCGCAAATGCTTTTGCACAAGAGGGCCAGCGTAGACAACTGAGAACCGTTTTGCACAAAAAAGCCCTGATGGTGAAAATGGCGATTGGGGCTTTCTTGAGCAAAACCGCGTCTAGATTGGCACAGACGCTTTTCCGCAAAAAGTGCTTTTGCGCAAAAGTGTCCGTGCCAATCTAGACGCTCTTTTCCACAAATGCTTTTAATGGAAAAACTTTTCCGTTAAAAGCATTTGCGGAAAATCATGCCAGTCTAGATGTAGCCAAAGGGTAGATAAGTATCAAAGAGAAACCCAAGTATGTATGTAAGTGGAAAAACTGAAAAACAATTGATAGTCTATTAGCACTAAAGACTAGATAGTTAAAAGAGGCAGGTAAGAACCATCAGTTAGCAATGAGGGTATGTCTACACTACCACCCTAGTTCGAACTAGGGTGGTTAATGTAGGCAACCGGAGTTGCAAATGAAGCCCGGGATTTGAATTTCCCGGGCTTCATTTGCATGTTGCCGGGCGCCGCCATTTTTAAATGTCCGCTAGTTCAGACTCCGTGCCCGCGGCTACACGCGGCATGAACTAGGTAGTTCGGATTAGGCTTCCTATTCTGAACTATCTGTACACCTCATTCCACGGGGAGTAACGGTAGTTCGGAATAGGAAGCCTAATCCGAACTATCTAGTTCGTGCCGCGTGTAGCTGCGGGCACGGAGTCCGAACTAGTGGACATTTAAAAATGGCGGCGCCCGGCCACATGCAAATGAAGCCCGGGAAATTCAAATCCCGGGCTTCATTTGCAACTCCGGTTGCCTACATTAACCACCCTAGTTCGAACTAGGGTGTTAGTGTAGACATACCTTTTTAGAGAGGAAGAGAACTAAAACCAGATTCTATACAGACATAAAAAGCCACTGGCACCTTCATTGTCTGGTTGGTTGATAATGTCCCAGCCATCCAGTATCTCGATTTAAATCATTAGCATGAGAATTAAACTGGTGCATGAATTGTCATTCCAACCCTTCCCTGTGTATTTGGCTTGTGGAGTTGGTCTGCAACAAAACAGTGACTTGGAGATCCCTTAGTTTTGTGTGACCAGGCAGATTCAAGTTTTCCCCAACAGGTTTCTGTGTGTTCCCTTTACGGATATCGGATTTGTGTCCATTGATTCTTTCCCGTCGGGACAGTCCAGTTTGTCCAATGTATATTGCCGTGAGCCATTGCTGGCATTTGCTGGCATAGATCACATTAGTGGATGTGCAGTTGAATGAGCCTCTGATTTGGTGGCTGATGTAGTTGGCTCCAGTGATGAATTCATTTGTGTAGATGTGTGGGCAGAGCTGGCAATGGGCTGATTGCAGGGCCGGGCTCCTGGATGCTTGTGATGTAGCCGACTGTTCCTGTTCAGTGAGAGTTGCTTGTTGTGAGCCCATGTATCTGAGGGATGGGAGGGGAGGGGCATGCACTGTTGCATGGTCTAGGCCATCCTGACAGACCGTCCACCAGCCTGTTCCTATAAACCTCCAGCGATGGGGATTCCACAGCCCCCCGGGCAATTTATCCCAGTGTTTAACCCTGACAGGCAGGACGTTTTCCCTAATGTCCAACCTAAATCTCCCCTTTTGCAGTTTAAGGCCCTTAATGCTTGTCCTGGCCTCCATGGATAAGGGGAACAATTTATCTCCCTCCTCTTTATAAGCAGCCTTCAACGTACTTGAAGACTATTATCGTGTCCCCGCCCTCAGTCGTCCTGTCTCCAGCTCAGAAAAAGAGGCATTCGAATTGGAAAAGGCCCAGAAAAGGGCAACAAAACTGATGTGGGGGATGGGACAGTTTCCATCGGAGGCAAGATTTAAAAGAGAGAATATAAGAGCGGCCGTACTGGGTCAGACCAAAGGTCCATCCAGCCCAGTTGCCTGTCTGCCGACAGTGACCAGCACCAGGTGCCCCAGAGAGGGTGGACCGAAGACAATGATCAAGCGATTTGTCTCCTGCCATCCCTCTCCAGCCTCGGACAAACAGAGGCCCAGGACACCATTTTATCCCCTGGCTAATAGCCTTTTATGGACCTAACCTCCATGAAAGGGGCTAGGAAGGGGGTAGGGGTAGGATAGCCGTCTATAAAATCATGACAGGTGTGGACACAGTGAATGAGGAAGCTTTATCATAACAAAAACCCAACCCCGACCCCGACCCCGACCCTGACCCTGACCCCAACCCCGACCCTGACCCCGACCCCAACCCCGACCCCAACCCCGACCCTAACCGAAACCAAACCCTATGGAAATCAAAACACAGCAAAGGAAGCACTTCCTTGTACAGCAGTCAGCCAGCTTGGGGAAGCCATCGCCAGGGGATGCTGAAGACCTAAATAAATCAAGGGCACTACTTTGGGTGCTTCGGGGGGCAGCAGCCGTGCGCTAGTTTTTCATCCCATTCCCCCAACGCTAAGGGAGCGAGGGGAAAGTGCTTTCATTCCGCGCTTGATGGGAGCTCCCCAGCCAGGTGTGAGAGGCAAGCACCGAATGCAGGCACTTTCCCCTCACTCCCTTAGTGTCCGGGGAACAGGATGAAAAGCAAGCCGCGTCCCAGAGTGCACGGGCGCTCCCCCCCCCCCCCATCCTCCTGAAATGGCGCCCTTGGCCTAAAATATAACAGGGTTCAGAAGAAGAACGAGAGAAGTTCGTGGAGGACAGGTCCATCCGCTCCTAACTGATTTAGGAGCCGAAGTCTCATTTTCCTCTGAGATTTAGGCTTCTAAATAAGACATAACCATGCTGAGCAATGCAATGCCTACGAGCCTTTGAAAAGTGGCCTTCAGCCCTTGCTAGGAGGGCAGTGTGGATTTGTTTCGACCGGGGTATTGTTGAGTGACTGACCCGCAAGAGGTCTGGTAATTCTCTTTACATTTGTGTTATTTGCAATTGTTCAGCTTTTGACCATCTCAACTTCGCTGTATTTTGTGTGTCTAAAGCTGCTTGCAGCTCACAACTTCAAGCCTAATTCTGTTCTCTTCCCTATTTTGACACAGTAGTACACCTGATTTTAAAGACCTTTTTAGGGATTACCGGTCTCTGTCCAGCTGGGTAACAATCAGAGTTCATCTGATACACGCTGGCTGGCGGCACTGTTATATTTGACTCTGCTGCATTTTACAGAAGAATGATTCTATCGATAGGATGTTTTCCTGTATCGTCTATTTTCTCTTGTGATCATTCTGCTTAGTTTAAGGATACATCAATTTATTCAATGACCATACAAATAGGGATTTCTTGCACCGCAAACATTTGATCTAATAACATACAGGGTGGAAAATTTCTACAGCAACGGTGAAGAAACATTTCTATAAACCAGACTCCATTTTTTTTAAAACCCAAATCCTGGACGGAGGGGAAACAGGGAAGTAAATGAAAACATGCAACTGAACAAAAAAACAAACTGAAAAATAAGAAGCTAAAGGCAATCAAAAGAGTGTTTTGAAGTGCTTCCCTATTTCTAATCTCTCGCGTGGCTTGGCTTGAGCTGCAGGAAGCTGGTACGTATTCCTTCCCTGCACTCGGCTTGAATGTGTTCGCTTTAAAGTTGGCTTAATTTAAAGCTCTTCTCCCTCCCGTCCCAGTCTGGGGCTGCATCAGGGGAGCCATGTCTGCCTTCCCCCTGATTGCTTGTTAATCTCACAGACGCCTCTTTCGCAGCTGACAATGACATTTTCTAAGGGCAGGGAAATCTTTTGTCTCCCTGGCTGTTTACAGCCTTTGACATTTGCAACCCATTGTGTGCAGCCTGGTGCTAACATAATGCATACACAGGCATTTTCACCCGCCTGGCTCCGCCTGGGCTGTGCTGAGTCCTATACAGCAGCTGCTCCCCGGACACCTACTTACCAACACTGAAACCTTTTCTGAATCTTCACCAGGAGACACATTTCCATAATTAAGCCCTTCCATTCAGCCAGGTCCCCGCAGGATTCGCAGCACCATGGAGAGATTGTAGGTGAATTTCTTTTCGGAGTCATCACAACCGGCCATTATATTGCATCCATCCCATGACAATGTTGGGGCACAGGATGGAAACTAGCCTCTTCCATCGCCCTGTGCCACTTGCCTGTGCTTCATGACCTTGAGATGGACTGGACCTGGTTCTTCTCCAGCGTCCTCATGGCCCTCCCTCTAGTTGCTTTCCACGTGACAGCTTCATGTGCGTGTCTGTGCGGTGGCTTCTGAAATATACATCCCACATGTATCGGAGCTTCCTTCTGATTCCGTTGGCATCACGCTGGCAGTTGGCGACCTCTTGGATCTCTTCGACATCTTCCAACTCATGCCCAGAACCTTTCATGGGCATTTCTTTTCATAGTTCTCCAGTTTTCTATCTAGCGTTTGGGTAGATCTCCAGCTCTCGTCTCTGTATGCTTGCACTCAGGTCATGTCTGCATTGAAGAGTCTCAGTTTTGTGCATCTCTGGTTTATGAGAGTGCTGTAAATACCTTTGCTGTCCTTGATGTCCCTCTCTTCTCGGGCACGGCGGTGAACGACATGATGTTACCACTTGGTATCTGGGTTCAAGGATCAGAGGGGCAGCCGTGTTAGTCTGGATGGTGCGTCTACATGGCACCGTTATTTCAAAATAGCAATGCGAGCATCTATCCTCTGCTATGTGTGGGCTATGTGTCTCTTTTCCTTCACGTGGGGGACTAGCTCAAATGTTAGAGCGCATGCTTGCTTTGCATGCAAGAGGTAGTGGGATCAGGGTCTGCATGCTCCAAGGTTAAGTGTAGACGACATGCCTCTGCCGACAGGTTTACAGGAGCGGTCGACAAAGGCTTCCCCTGTCAACTGATCCGCGTCTTGACTCACGCGCTGTGCCGACGATCAGCTGAGCCGGCACAGCACAGTGGCCATGTTTATTTTAATGAAGCCGGGGATATTTAAATTCTGGCTTCATTGACTATGTCGGGTAGCCTATTTTACATGCCTCTGCCGAGAGAGGGATGCAGTCTAGACATACCCCAAGTGTCCACTCTCGCCCTCGTCCTGCCGGGAGGGCACCGGACCAGACTCGATAACCTCCTGAGGTCCCTTTCAGCTCTCGTGTTCTGTGAAAACATCCCTTCTGCTGACGAAGGGATTGGCAAGTGTGACCTACATTTATAAATAGCATCGACCAGCCTGAAACTGCATTTCTCAGTGAATAACTCACCGATCAGAAAAGTTTCACTCAGCTCCATCTCCTCAGGAGTCCCCAGGAGCTGTCGTTATCTCCCCGCCTCCTCTCCTACTTTCAATTATGACAAAAGACACAGACTTTGGGAGCGGATCCTGGCCTGAGGGTTTGGTCAACGGTGTAACTGCAATTTTACTTCAAATCAAGGAGCATAAGAAGGGCCATAGTGGGTCATCAGGCCAAAGGTCCATCTAGCCCAAAGTCCTGCCTTCCGACAGTGGCCAATTCCGGGTGCCCCAGAGGGAGTGAACAGAACAGGGAACCATCCAGTGATCCCTCCCTTGTCATCCCTTCCCAGTCTCTGGCAAACAGAGGCCAGGGACACCCTCCCTACCCATCCGGGCTAACAGCTATTAATGGACCTCCATGAATTGGTAAGCTCTTTCTTGAACCCTGTTAAAATCCTGGTCTTCACAACCTCCTCTGGCAAGGAGTTCCACAGGCTGACTGCTCTACATGAAGAAAAACTTCCTTTTGTTTGTTTTAAACCTGCTTCCTATTGATTTCATGTGGTGATCCCTAGTTCTTATGTTATGGGAACAACTAAATAACTTTTCCTTATTCATTTTCTCCACCCCGTCATGATTGCATAGATGTCTATCCTATCACCCCTATCTAAGCAGAAAAGTCCCAGTCTTTTTCATCTCTCTTCATATGGCACCCTGCAATGGGGGGGCACTCACCTCTGGCTGAGGGCGTTTGCCTGCACTGCCTCATTAAAAGCTTTCTGGCTACTCAGCCCTCTGCCCGAGTCACACTCCTGTGTGATACTCAAACCCCTTCCGGGTACACACCTACCAGGGCCCACCCCAGTGCCATCTGCTGGTGTCTACACGTCTGTCCCTCAGCGTCCCCTCAGTCTCTTCCCCCCTCAGCGAGAGTAGCACCTTCAGGGCTTCCCCTCCTGAAAGCAACTCCCTCATTCAGCCTCACCTTGAGCTCCGCCCCGCATTCACCGGTGCTGAGCTTCACAGCTCCTTTTGTAGCCCTCTCTGGTCCCTGATTGGCCAGTTCCACTAAAGCCTCTCTAGCCGCTTGGAGGACTTGTCTTTGGCTCTCTCCTTGTCTGCCCTGTCACATCGCCATTGCAAACCCCTGTAACCCTTCTGCCAGGTAGGCCCGGCAGCAACCAGGGCCGGGTTCGATATCTAGGGGTCCATCTCTCACAGAACCGGCTCGGGCCCCCACCCGGTAACTCACATGCCCCTGGGCGCCTCTGAGAGGCAATGCTTCCCCACTCGCAAGCACAGAGTTTGAGTGTAGGAAAGAAACATTTAATGAAACAGAGAGAGACGTCATACGGCATTAACTTAGGAAAATACCACAAACTGAGTTCATAGCCCAGACATGAGCTAAGACCGCCCCTCCCAACCAAGAAAGCCAAGAATCACCTGAAGTCCCAAAGTCTGACACCCCAAAAGTCTCTGTCCCTGGTCAGTGCTGCCCAGAGTCCAAACGTTCACCTGCAGGGTTTTACCTCCCAACGTGGGTGGAAATGGAGGTGGGGGGATAGATAGGGGGCACCTTACTTGGTCCAAGGCCGATGGCTCCACCTCTCCGTAGGGTTCTGCTGCAGCCTTTACCACGAGCCACTCTGCCACGTTCCACCAGCTGTCTCATTCCACCCCACCGGCTGCTCCGCTGGTCGTCTGCTGCCGCTCCTCACCTGCCACCACTCCTACCGGCTGCCCGCTGCTTCGCTGGCTGCAGTAGGTCTGGCTCCCAGCCAAACCAGTGATTTCAGTTCTTAGGCTACGTCTACACTGGCATGATTTTGCACAAGAACTCTTTTGCAGAAGAGTTCTTGTGCAAAAACTCTTCCAGAAGACAGCGTCTACACTGGCATGTGCCTTTGCGCAAGAGCATCCGTGCCAGCGTAGACACTCTCTTCCGCAAGAAAGCTCTGATGGCCATTTTAACCATAGGGCTTTCTTGCACAAGAAATTCATGTTGGCTGTCTACACTGGCCTCTTGTGCAAGAACAATTGCGCAAAAGGGCTTATTCCTGAGTGGGAGCCCTGATTTCATACATTAGAATGTCAGTGTTCTTGTGCAAGAACTCGCAGCCAGTGTAGACAGGCAGCAAGTTTGGGCACAAAAGCAGGCGCTTTTGCGCAAGATTGCACCGAAGTAGACACAGCTTTAGTGACTTCAACTCTTTGGCCATCACCTAAACTGTCAAAGGATTCCAGCTTCCACTGGACTAGCAAAAAGACTCCTCATGGGCTATGTCTAGACTGGCATGATTTTCCGAAAATGCTTTTCACGGAAAAGTTTTCCGTGAAAAGCATTTGCGGAAAAGAGCATCTAGATTGGCACGGACGATTTTCCACAAAAGCACTTTTTGCGGAAAAGCGTCCGTGCCAATCTAGACGCGCTTTTGCGCAAAAAAGCCCCGATCACCATTTTAGCCATCAGGGCTTTTTTGCACAAAACAGCACTGTGCTGTCTACACCGGCCCTCTTGCGCAAATGATTTGTGCAAGAGGGCTTTTGCCGAATGGGAGCAGCATAGCATTTCTGCAAGAACACTGACAATCTTACATGAGATCGTCAGTGTTCTTGCGGAAATTCAAGCAGCCAGTGTAGACAGCTGGCAAGTTTTTCCATAAAAACAGCTGATTTTGTGGAAAAACTGGCCAGTCTAGACACAGCCAGGGAGTCTGCTTTAAGTCTGTCCTTAAAACAAGGGGGGAAAGGGGCAGGTTGGGCCTCTCTTACAGCTCACAAAGCCGCTGACTCAAGCCCTTTAACCCTTCCCCCCAGCTCAGTCCACTCAACTCTGGGAGGGGGGAGGCTTGTTCCTCAGAGACCTCTCACAACGACGGTGTCTCCTGCAAGCACAAGCACGGGTGGCATGTTTTACAGTTCCCACATTTAGGGGTAGCATGATCTGTGACCCCCACAACAGCCCCAAATTATTTACAATACACCGCATTCCATTCCAACACTGACCCTCCATCCGCCCTGGCTGAATGGGATTCCCATAGCCACACTCGGATTCCTTCCCCTCCTGGCATGAGCTGTATTTACATATCCACAGTTACCAGTTAATTATCTTGCAGAGCTAAACAATTGCAGTGGGCACACCCACGCCCAGGGCAGCTCTCTCCTTTCAGCTGGCTGATAGCAAGCAGCAGTTCAGCCCCTGCTAATCATTTTTGTTGCCCTTTTCTGAACTTTTTAAAATTCCAAGATAGCTTTTTGGAGATGAGGCAACCACATCTGTGCGCAGTATTCCAGATGTGGGTGCAGCGTGGATTTATGCAGAGGCAATAAGATGTTCTCTGTCTTACTCTCTATCCCTTTTTTAATGATTCCTAAGCTTTGGTTTGCTTTTCTGACTGCCGCTGCACACTGCGTGTCTCTTTTCACAGAAGGCTGGATTGCTAAATTTAGAACCAGAAAACAATTGGTCACTGTTTCTCTGGTAAACATTTCTGACTTCGTTGCCTCATACTCATACTCAGATAAAACCCCCCTTCTTGTCAGTAAATAAGCTTGCTTTGCTCTTTAGATTAAAGCTAATCCAGTGTTGTGCATTGTTTGGGGAACTCCATGTAAAACAGCAGGCTTGTACGTTGAACCCCTCAGAGGGATAATGGACCCAGAACACCTGGACTCTTCAGCCAAGAGCGGGTCCGTGCAGGATATGAGTTTTGGGGAGAAATTTGAGACTGGGAGTGCGTTGGGGTCTCCCTGTGAGTGGTAACCAAGGCTGGTGGGAGCCGGAGTGACGTTGACAAGCTGCTGGGGTTGGAGTTGTGGTAACACACACTTGCTAAGGGGGTGTCCCGAGGGCTGTTTGGCTGTTTGGGAGTATCCCAGGAGCTGCAGCCGCAAAGCATTGTGAGGTACCCCGATCTGCAGGCAGGAGTGATCCCCCATCCCTGCCACCGGTCTCGTGTGCACCACGGAATGTCAGAGGGCCATAAGGAAGAAAGCGTCTCTCATATAAATAGGAACACTCCCAGCATAGGCCAGTATGGGCAGTAGCTCTGAGGTGGGTGGTGTCAGGAGTTCTGTAGAAACCAGAGCTGCGACAAGAGTATTTGAAAGTGCATCTACCTGGTGACGCACCTGGCTCGTGTTTCTCACCAGGCAATGCTGTAATTGCCAGTCCTCATTGTAAGAGATGCTGGATTTCAAAACAGTGCACATTAAGCTTTTGAAACCATCAATGTGTGTTTGGTTAAAAAGAGATTATTTTGAAAGGAAAATACATCACCAGAGTACTGTAACTACCATAATTCAGTGCCCAGGTTTATTTGTCCTGGCTCTACGCCAGCAGAGGAGAAATGAAAAATGGATGAACACTGTCAGCCATGCATGCTAATGGAATTCATTGTCTTCTAGTCTCTGGAAAAGCTATTAAGCCGAGAGTGTATAATAAACTGTCATGATATTTACAAAAGACATGCTTTGCATTCCCCCTCATGTATAATTTTCAATTGTTTTCTCAAAATCTAAATGCATTTTCTAATTACAGGGCACACTCTGCCGGCAAATGGACACACACACACACACACACACACACACACACACACACACACGCACACACACACGGTGGCTCTCCGGGGGGTAGCACAAGGGCATCTGAGGGCACTATAGAGAGGATGCCAAAAACCACTACGCTTTCATTCATAGCGCCACATAGCATCTTCACAGCCAATACTCGTCTTCACCCATTAATGGCATGGGCTGAGCAGTTTGTTTTATCCAGAACATCTCAATAAAATCAATATCACGCGGGTGAAACTTTTGAGAATGTTTTGAATACATAAAACCAGCTGAGTGAAGATGGTTCCTTTCACTGCTGGTATTCCCAGGGTCCAGTGGGGCGCCCACGATGAAAGAGACGTCGTTAGGAGCCAGTGATCAGTTACATTACGCCATAGTTACGGTTCAGAGAAACCACGTAGCCTCCAACATGAATTCTGCAACCTCTCTACAATCCACAAGTGCTGACATTTGACACTCCTGATGGTGGAAAGGCCTTACCTAGGCTCACGCTATAGTAGGCATATTAGGGAAAGCTAAGATGTAATACAAACAATTAAGGCTGTAATGTACACAGGGAAAAGTAAGATGGAAAACTGTTTGAAATAGGGTTTGGAATAAACTTCAGGCCTAGCACTGAGACTAACCCTTGAGGCTCAACACTGAGTATTTGATCCAGGGTCATATGTAACCTGAGATAAAGACAAACCCCAGAGAGCAGAGTGCATTGAAATTAGATTTTGAAAGGATGCCTTTAATCATGGTAATCCCTGGGGAACCCATCCCAGTGTTTCCCCACCCTCCTAGGGAAATCGTTTTTCCTAAGATCCAACCTCAACCTCCCCCACTGTAACCTAAGACCCTTGCTCCATTCTCTGGAGGGCTTGTCACTCAACGGCTGTGTCTAGACTGGCAAGTTTTCCGCAAAAGCAGGTGCTTTTGCGGAAAAACTTGCCAGCTGTCTACACCGGCCGCTTGAATTTCCGCAAGAACAATGACAATCTCATGTAAGAAATCAGTGCTTCTTGCGGACATGCTATGCTGCTCCCGTTCGGGCAAAAGTCCTTTTGCGCAAAAGCTTTTGAGCAAAAGGGCCAGTGTAGACAGCTCAGATTTGTTTTGCGCAAAAAAGCCCCGATGGTGAAAATGGTGATCGGGGCTTTCGTGCGCAAAACCGCGTCTAGATTGGCCACGGATGCTTTTCCGCAAAAATGCTTTTGCGCAAAAGTGTCCGTGCCAATCTAGACGCTCTGTTCCGAAAATGCTTTTAACAGAAAACTTTTCTGTGAAAAGCATTTGCGGAAAAACATGCCAGTCTAGACGTAGCCAACTTGTTTGATGGTACTTCATTAACTCAGCCAATAGAGAGATACGTCAACAACCAATTTGAAACCAGATAACTCAATAATGGTTGAGACAGAGCGACAGAAACTGGAGGCTTTTAATTTTTCATGGTTATGTAAATACATTTCTACATACCCCAGAGCCTTCCCTCCTTAGCCAGTCCCTACCGCTCAAATTGCCTTTTGATTTTTAATAGCACGGCTTAATACTCTGGCTGCATCTTTTTATTGTGCAGAAGTCATGTAATCCTCTCATCTTCGCCTTTTAATTAAAAAAAAAGAAAAGCAAATAACAGAGCTCAGCGAGGGTAGCGACTAGAGAAACTCTCTGTAGACACAACATTGCCTCTGAGCAACTTCAGTTGTTTTTCATGGCCCTGTGGCTGGGGTTTTGAGAATGTCACCTTCCTCCCTGCACTTTACTTGGAAAGCACAGGACTCTGGGAAAGGTTTTTCAAAAGTGCTTTAGAGACGTAGGAGCCTGCGTCCCACCATCAGAAATGAGGTGGGCACCGCGTCGTTTCTGAAAATCGGATTTTAGCTCCTCGGTTGCTTTTTGGTTAAAAAATGTTCCCCGGAGGCTGAAAATGGTCCCAACCCAAAGCTATTCGCAGCCACAGAAAAGCCAGTGCAATGTTCGGAGAGAGGCAGGGAAAACGACTGTCGTCAGTGTTTGCGGCCTCTGGTTTTCTGATTGCTGCATATTCATGGAAGAGCTATTCAAGCCGATACCATCCACACCCATCCGAGCTGCAAGGCCCCTTTCGAATGCCACTGCACTGACAGGATGAAAAGAAACATTCGGCCACGTCAATCAGGTACCCAGGCTCCTGCAGCCCCTCTGCCGCGCGGAACGGAGCAGTCCGATGGTAAGAACGGTCCTGGTGCAGCCAGTCCTGCCCCACCCCGAGTGCCCAAAGATCCCAGCGATCAGGCGCGAGGGCGTGTGGTTAGGGTCTCCCACCTCCCAACCCCTTTGCCGTCGGTCACAACGAGTCACAGAGGAAGGGGGGACCACATGAACCACAGATTAGGGCAGGCCCCAGGCCACGGCTGGTCCAGGGATGGCGGCAGCAAAGCGCAAGGCTGCACTCAGCAGAGGGCCTGAACCGTGCATGGTAGAGAACCCAGTGCTCCCGCTGAAGTCAGCAGCCGGAAAGAGATCCCACCTGGCTACCGGTGCAGCTTTGCCTCGCCCCTGTGCGCCCACAACTGCCATGCTGGAGAGGGAGCGATGGAGGCTGGAGCATCCTCAGGGAGAAGCTGCTTGTCTACGCTCCTCCCGCTGTACTTTCCACGCCGGGGTCTCTGACAAAGTGTGTTTTACCCTCCGAAGTCTGTGCCCTGGTAAATCTGTGAGTCTCTCAGGCCAGGACTACACGGGCGGGGAAAGTCGACGTAAGCGACGCAGCCAGCAACGTTAATTACAGAGCTGGAGCCGAAGCATCTTAAATCGGGTTTTGGCACCGTCCGCACAGAGGGAGGGCGACGGGAACACAGGTCTTTACCAGAGCCACTAAGTCGAAGCCCGGAAGTTCGACTGTAGCAGCATCGCTCTGCCACATGGTGTAGAAAAGCCCTAAAGTGCCCCAGGACTCCCGGTTGTTTCCAGAGGTACAACCCAGCGGGGTGCCCCTCCGAGTCTTATTCCCACCCTGGATCCCGCCTTGGCTCCTGCCCAACCACGTGCTCAGACAGGGATCGGGGTGCCAACGCCCTGCCCACGCCCAGGGCTTCTCAGGGAGCCGCCACAGGGCCCTGATGGGGCCAGCCCCCTCGTTAGCCCTCAGCTGCTCCTGGCCTTAGGAAGGTTTTTCCGCTTTCCAAATCCTCGTGATTTTTCCACGTGCTTTTTCTGCCTCTCCCACACACCGGGGGCCGGGCCCTAAGCACCCTGCTGCACAGGAGAGCCCCAGAGCCAGACAGCAGCTCCAGGGACCGAGCGGCCGGCCAGACACCATGCGGCACCCGAAGGAACCGATCGGGCACCAGCAGAGGCAAAAGAAAAGCAAACGTGGCTCTGTGCCTGCCCTGCTCCCGAAAGGTCGGCGAGCGGGGTCTGCCTGGCCACTCCCCACCCCCCCCCACGGGGCCACCAGCGCGGGGACTGCCTGGCCACTCCCCACCCCCCCCCCCACGGGGCCACCAGCGCGGGGTCTGCCTGGCCACTCCCCACCCCCCCCCACGGGGCCACCAGCGCGGGGACTGCCTGGCCACTCCCCACCCCCCCCCACGGGGCCACCAGCGCGGGGTCTGCCTGGCCACTCCCCACCCCCCCCCACGGGGCCACCAGCGCGGGGACTGCCTGGCCACTCCCCACCCCCCCCCACGGGGCCACCAGCGTGGGGACTGCCTGGCCACTCCCCACCCCCCCCACGGGGCCACCAGCGTGGGGACTGCCTGGCCACTCCCCACCCCCCCCACGGGGCCACCAGCGCGGGGACTGCCTGGCCACTCCCCCCCCCCCCCACGGGGCCACCAGCGTGGGGACTGCCTGGCCACTCCCCACCCCCCCCACGGGGCCACCAGCGCGGGGACTGCCTGGCCACCCCCACCCCCCCACGGGGCCACCAGCACAGGGACTGCCTGGCCACTCCCCACCCCCCCCCACGGGGCCACCAGCGCGGGGTCTGCCTGGCCACTCCCCACCCCCCCCCCACGGGGCCACCAGCGCGGGGACTGCCTGGCCACTCCCCACCCCCCCCCCCACGGGGCCGCCAGCGCGGGGACTGCCTGGCCACTCCCCACCCACCCACGGGGCCACCAGCGTGGGGACTGCCTGGCCACTCCCCACCCCCCCACGGGGCCACCAGCGCGGGGACTGCCTGGCCACCCCCCACCCCACCCACGGGGCCACCAGCGCGGGGACTGCCTGGCCACCCCCCACCCCACCCACGGGGCCACCAGTGCGGGGACTGCCTGGCCACCCCCCACCCCACCCACGGGGCCACCAGCGCGGGGACTGCCTGGCCACTCCCCACCCCATCCCACGGGGCCACCAGCGCGGGGACTGCCTGGCCACCCCCCACCCCACCCACGGGGCCACCAGCGCAGGGACTGCCTGGCCACCCCCACCCCCCCCCCCCCCCACGGGGCCACCAGCGTGTGGACTGCCTGGCCACCCCCACCCCCCCCCACGGGGCCACCAGCGCGGGGACTGCCTGGCCACCCCTCCAGTCTCACCCCCCCCCACGGGGCCGCCAACACGGGTGCTGCCAGACCAAGGCAGCTGAGCCAGCCAACCGGGAGCAATGCTGGGGTCTGCGCCCCTCTCCTTCTCTCTGCCCCTTCCTCTCTTCCTTTCTCCCCCCCTTATCTCTCTCTCCCTCCCCCTCTCTCTCTCATCTTCTCTCCCTCCTGCCCACCCTCTCTCCCTCTCTCTCTCTCACACACACACACACACAGGGACATGCTTGCACACTTACACAAACAGAGGGTGGGATACGCTTGCACATTCACACACTCACATGGAATGGAACATGCTTGCATTCTCCTACATGGAGCGGGACACACTCACAGTCATGAAGCCGGACATGCGTGCACACACACACACACAGACACACACACACACACACAGAGCGGGACATGTGTGCACACTCCCCCACATTGAGCAGGACATGCTTGCCCATTCACACACATGGAGCAGGACACACATGCACACTCACATGAAACAGGACACTCTTGCACGCTCACCGAATCACAGACTGGGACACACTTGCACACTCACGCACATGGAGCGGGACACACGTGCACATTCATAGTACACACTGGCACAGTCACACAAACACGGAGCAGGACACGCGTGCACACTCACACAGAGCAGGACACGCTTGCACACGCATGCCAGTGAGGAGCCCAGCTGCTACTCCAACATGGCCTGGAGCCTCAGTTGCTGGATCCGGAGCCTGACACGTTCTTTGTTTAGACTAGAGTTCTGAATATTTCAGACCCACCGACCCCTCCGTTCCCTCGGTGCCAGTAACTCGGAGGTTCCACTGTATTTAGAGGCTCTGTACATCTTTTCATCTGGTGTCAAATGGCCGTGCCAGCCTGGCTGCCCTTTTCTTTTCATCGTCTGCTGTCTGCTCTCTTCTCCCATGTAAAATAAAGATCCATTTCAAAAGAAAGGGAGTTAACTCCCTCTTTTTGAAAGGAGCAGCTATTTCAAAAATCTTCTGGGAAAATCCAGCCCCTCTCGCTTCCCCCCCGCCTCCGCCCCTGCTTGGCAGTTTTGAAATGTTAGCTGCTGAGGGAAGTGCTACTTAAAACGAAGCCACGATGCTGCTTTGAGATTGGAAATGTTCCTGTTTGGTGAACGTCATTCCTAAGCCGTACAGTGTGTTTGGAATTTAAGAACAGCGATTAGCTGCCGATCTGAGGTCAGCAATGACCAGCCGGCATATGGACCATCTCAGGAGACACGTTACTTACTCTAATCATTAGCTGTAATAAAAAGCAAAATGCATAAAACTGGCAATTGATTTGCTCATTTCTATTACCACTACAATCTGTTTGCACAAGACAGAACCGGGGATCAGCTACCCATGAGCTGGCAGACCAAGCAGATCCTTCTGTTTTAGAATAAGCAAGATCTTTGCTTCAGGAATGAACGTGCCTGTTGCTTTACCACTTACTTGTATCTTCCAGAATCGGGCAGGAGAATCTTCACAATGCACCAATGGGGGAGTGGTCGATCTTGACCAACATGCTGCTCATTCTCCTTGGACAGAGGCTTTGATCTATGTCGGTGGCAGTATTAAGAAACCAAAATCTTGCAGTCTCCAAATCCAAACAGCCCAGACGGGTATCACAAACCAGACTGGAGAGAGCAGCTGGAAACGGGGAAGAGGTGGCACCCTCCTCAGATGGGTCTGACTGGTACTTGGGGGCAGACGAAGTTAGCACCAAGGTCCGGGTTCAATATCTAGGGATTCCTCTTAACCAGCACCCCTCCCCCAGTAATCCAAGAAAACTAATCACCACCTCTTGGTTCTCAGAGGCAAAACGTCCCCCTCTGACAAGCACTAAGTCTAGATAGCAAAGACATTGTGAATAAAAAGAGGAAAGAAACCTGGCACCAAATGAAATTAATGGGTAGCAGGTTTAAAACTAATAAAAGAAAGTTCTTCTTCACACAGCGTGTAGTCAACCTGTGGAACTCCTTGCCAGAGGAGGCTGTGAAGGCTAGGACTATAAGGGTATGTCTACACTACAAAGTTAGTTCGAACTAACGGACGTTAGTTCGAACTAACTTTAATAGGTGCTACACTAGCGCTCCGCTAGTTCGAATTTGAATCGAACTAGCGGAGCGCTTAGTTCGAACTAGGTAAACCTCATTTTACGAGGACTAACGCCTAGTTCGAACTAGCTAGTTCGAACTAAGGGCTGTGTAGCCCTTTAGTTCGAACTAGTGGGAGGCTAGCCCTCCCCAGGTTTCCCTGGTGGCCACTCTGGCCAACACCAGGGAAACCCTATGCCCCCCTCCCGGCCCCGGACCCCTTAAAGGGGCACGGGCTGGCTACGGTGCCCGTGCCAGGTGCAAGCCTGCCAGCACCCAGCTAGCAGACCCTGCACCTGGCACGGCTCGAGCCAGCCACCCGATGCCCCCCAGCCCACCCCCTCTTCCCGGGACCAGGCTGGCGGCTCCCGGGAGCTTGCCCTGGACCGCAAGAGGCGGGCACCTTCCTGGGCTAGTGCGGACATCGTGGACCTCGTCCACGATCTCCGCACTAGGCACAGGAAAGTGGCCGTCTAGGGCAGGAGAGCTGCCAGCCTGGCCACCCAGGACCAGGTGTGCATGAAAATCAAGGGGGTCCACTGAGACCCCCGACACTGAGCCCTGAGCTTACAATGGCCGTACTGGGTCAGACCAAAGGTCCATCTAGCCCAGTAGCCTGTCTGCCAACAGCGGCCAACCCTAGGGACCCTGGAGGGGATGGACCGAAGACAATGACCAAGCCATTTGTCTCGTGCCATCCCTCTCCAGCCTTCCACAAACTTTGGGCAGGGACACCACTCCTACCCCCTGGCTAATACCACTCCATGGACCCAGCCTCCATGACTTGATCTCACTTCCCTTTAAACTCTGTTCTAGTTCTAGCCTTCACAGCCTCCTGCAGCAAGGAGTTCCACAGGTTAACTATTTGCTTTGTCAACAACAACAACTTTCTCTTACTAGTTTCAAGCCTGCTACCCAGTCCTTTCCTTTGGTGTCCTCTAGTCCTTCTTTATGGGAACTCAGGAAGAACTTTTATGAATGCACCCTCTCCACCCAACCCCTGCTTTTAGAGACCTCTATCCTGTCCCCCCTCCGTCTCCTCTTTTCTAAGCTGAACAGTCCCAGTCTCTGTAGCCTTTCTTCATCTGGGACCTGTTCCCAACCCCTGATCATGTTAGTTGCCCTCCCCTCTCCCAGCCTCTCTCTTCCCCTCTCCCACCTCCTTTTCCCAGTCTCCCCCAGTTTTTTTCAATAAAGACAGAGTCAATGTTGGAAGAAACGTTATCTTTATTTTGTACATCAATAAGAAGGGGGGCTAGGGAAGGGTAAGTGGAAGGAGGTGAGGGAGGAATGGGGTACGAGCCCCCGATGGGGAGGACTGGGCTGGCTCTGCGGGCTTCTGGGGGTGGAAGCTCTCCTGCAGCCCCCCAATTACTCCCTCTCCCTAGATGGCAGCCTGCGGCAAGTGCAGCCGGGCTGATGGCCGAGTGGTGTGATGTGCCCAGTGTGGGCACTCAGGGCACTCCAAGCCAGAACTTCTTTGCAAGCGGGGCACCCCTTAGAACTGTGTGTCCGGGGTGGGGGTCGGGACCCTTTAAGCGCAGCCCTCGGCTAGCCTGAGACAGCATCTCCATGCTCTAAGTCCTCCTTTTATGCCCTGCCGGCACTGCTTCCGGCCATCCTTAAGCCCTGTTCAGAGTCCACTCAATGTGGACTTACTAGTTCGAACTAGCAAAACGCTAGTTCGAACTAGTTTTTAGTTCTAGATGCGTTAGTTCGAACTAGCTTAGTTCGAATTAACTAATTCGAACTAAGTTAGTTCGAACTAGCGCTGTAGTGTAGACGTACCCTAACAGAGTTTAAAGAGAAGCTAGATAATTTCATGGAGGTTAGGTCCATAAAAGGCTATTAGCCAGGGGATAGAAATGGTGTCCCTGGCCTCTGTTTGTCAGAGGCTGGAGAGGGATGGCAGGAGACAAATCGCTTGATCATTGTCTTCGGTCCACCCTCTCTGGGGCACCTGGTGCTGGCCCGTCAAGTCCAGCGGCTCATCAATAGGGCACTTAACTCACAATCACGCATGGGAGATGTCCATCTATGCTGGAATGAGGGGAATGGTTTCTGTGTGAGGAAGCGTAACTGGGCATGGTCACGTGACTTGCCCATGTGACACCGAACTCCAGCTCGTTGCTGTACTTTTCCTATGGGATTCCCTCCACAGAGCAAACGCTATGAAAAGAACCTGGCCGCCTCTCCATTGCGCCTCCTTCTTGTGCCAACTTCTCTACTACGCAAGCTCCTGAGCCACGGACTCTCACCAACGGGAACACGCGCAAAGGGACTGGGGACTTCCAAAGATCTGGAAGTAACCAGAGACTTGACTTAAGATAGCAGTTTGCTCCGTCACTGCTACCTGCCTGAATCAAGCACTTTGCAGTTGTTATGTGCATTTGACTCCTTTACCAATGTCAACTCTCACCTCTAGTTCTTTCTTTTATGGATAAACTTTCCAGGCACGTCTACACTCACCGCACTGGAGATCAACGTTCTGGCATTTGATTTAGCGGGTCTAGTGTAGCCCTGTAAATCAAATGCCGAGGGCAGCTCCAGCCGGTGCCTGTACTCCTTGGAGTCACGAGGCGTTAGGGAAGCTGATGGGTGCGTTTGGTCCCGTTGACTTCCTGGTGCATGGACACCACCGAGCTCGGCTGAAGCTATGTACACTGTGAAGCTGAAGTTGTGTACCGTAAGCCGACCTTCCGGGTCTAGTGTAGACCAGGCTTTAGGTTTGACACACTAAGGCTAAGTCTAGACTGGCATGATTTTCCGGAAATGCTTTTAACGGAAAAGTTTTCCGCTAAAAGCATTTTCGGAACAGAGCGTCTAGATTGGCACGGACGCTTTTCCGCAAAAGCACTTTTTGCGGAAAAGCGTCCATGGCCAATCTAGACGCGGTTTTGCGCAAAAAAGCCCCAATCGCCATTTTTGCCATCAGGGCTTTTTTGTGGAAAACAAATCTGAGCTGTCTACACTGGCCCTTTTGTGCAAAAGTTTTGCGCAAAAGGGACTTTTGCCCGAACGGGAGCAGCATAGTATTTCCGCAAGAAGCTCTGATTTCTTACAGTAGGAAGTCAGTGCTTTTGCGGAAATTCAAGCGGCCAGTGTAGACAGTGGCAAGTTTTTCCGGAAAAGCAGCTGATTTTCCGGAAAAACTGGCCAGTCTAGACACAGCCTAAAGGTCTGGCAACATGGGGTTTCGGGTGAGTCTCTGTTACGTATTGAGCTGGTCCTGTCGCTGGTCCTTGGGGATCAGAAAAACCTTCACTCGGGGGCATTGGTTTTAACAGCCGCACATTCCTGGATGTGGGGCTGCTAGTGGGTGGCAGGGGAGCTGGCGTGTCTGAAGTTGTCTTTTGGCTGGTTTATTGTCACTTGGAAGTGGCACCTGCCAGCCTCGGACTGCGACTGCCCCTTTTCCCCACTGCTCATCCTGACCCGGACACTCTTCGCTGGGTCTCGCCCCATCTGCACTTGGCTGTAGTGTTCTGAAAGGGCCAGATCCAAAGCTCACTGAAGTCAATGGAACTACTGCCCGACAGTTCAGCCGGCTTAGGATCGGGTCCTAGCTGGGGACCACCGGAGGCGCTGCCTGTTGGCTTTACCGGTGGGGGCTGCTGAGCCTGCAGGTGCAGGGCTGGGAGATGCTGTCACCCCTCCCACCCATCCCCTGCCAAGGGGGCCTGCTGGATATATAGCATCTCCCCCGAGGTGCCAGCCCCAGGGTGCCCTGGTCCCAGAGCCCTGCCTGACCCCCCATGCCCATGGCGGCGGGCAGTGCGTCCTCTCCCGACATGGAGGGGGGTACGTGCTGCCACCTCACACATCACCTGATCCCTGCCCATCATCCCTAGCAAGGCCGAGAGCCAGACACACCCAGGAAGGGGACGTATTCTCGTGAGTGGAGAGCCGAGCCCCCCGAGTTCCTCTTGGCAGTGGCACCAAAGGGGGTGCTGGATGGAGCATCCGTGTGAGCGACACCAGGAGAGAGGGTTCCCCGCCAGGTTTTAGGGACCGGCACTGCCCCACTCCAACCCGCTGCCCTCTGGTCACCCTCCGATTCTCTCCCCTGAGTGTGGCGAGCTCCCTACTGAAAGTGCGGGGGGCGTTTGGGGCAGCCTCTCTCGGAAGCTCTCCTCAGAGCTGCCTCTCCTCTCGGGCACACGCGGCAGGTACCCGCCGGGCCGTGAAAGGAGCTGGACCCGGCCGTGCAGCCAGGAGCTGTCCGAACACAAAGCAAGGGCATTCAGACCTCCGCCCCCTGGGAAGGCAGCCTCCTGCCGGCAGGAGCTCAGTGACCTCGCTCGTCCTGCACGAGCGCGTTTCCTGGCGTGGTACCAGGGAACAGGCTATTTGAATTGCACGTGACAATGCGCATGGACCATAAAAGGGCGAATCCTTCCTACTATTTTTGTTTGTCAACAGCCAGTGACGTCGGCTACGGTGCCTGTCGGTTCACTCAGCGGCGAGGGAGGCCCTGGCTGAGGTAACGCTGAAGTCAATGTTTTCCTCAGATGGCAAATCCTTAGGTTCATGGAAAAATAAGACCCTGATCTTGCAGTGGGATTAAGGGCCCTCACATCTTGCGTGGTCCAAACCCTAAGGCCACGTCTGCATTGCCTGTTCCTGCCTCGCTCTTCTCATCAGCAGATTTCCAACCACTTTAGGACAGGCTTCTTATCCCTGTGGGAGAGGTGGGGAAACCGAGGCAGCAAGCAGTGAAGTGACTTTTCCAAGGTCACCCACCTGTGCCGGTGCTGAGTCTCACTCCCGTGCTCTCTCTTCTGGGCACAATTATTTATATTTATAATGGAGATTGCCTATCTCCTAGAACTGGAAGGGACCTTGAAAGGTCATCAAGTCCAGTCCAGTCCGCTGCCTTCACAGCAGGACCAAGTACCATCCCTAATTTTTGCCCCCAAATGGCCTCCGCAAAGATTGAACTCACAACCCTGGGTTTAGCAGGATTGAACTCACAACCCTGGGTTTTGCAGACCAATGCTCAAACCACTGAGCTATCTCTCCCCTTACTAGCTTCCAAAATATCTGGAGCTCTGCTGAAGGCTGAAGAACCCATAAACAAATGCCATTAGGCCTCTATTCTCCCACCGCTTTCGCTGGAGGGTGGGGGGACGACAATTTGTTTTTGTAGGAGAGGCAAGTTGTTTGGACTGTGGAAAGGCCTGGTTTTAGCGTATCATTGAAGCCCGGCCCTTCGCTCAGAGCCCGGCCCCAAGCCACTGTATTCTGATACGTGACTAACCAAACAAGACTCTGCCAATCATACATCTGACTTTTCCAGTAAACCGAAACATTATCTCGGCTGGGCACAGCCTCGCCCACTTTGATACGGCTGGAGCGCACGCTCCCATTTGGCTTGAAACACGGGAATATGCTGCTACTAGCGTCGCCTTTTTATGAAAATAAAAGCTGAAATCAGCAGCTGTTTAATTCTCCTGAGTTCGTTTTGTTAAACTCTTTCTTTTGAATGTTTTACCGAGCTCCTATCACACTCTCCCCCATACTCTTTATTTCCAGCAGTGAATAATAAATGTGCAAGATTCAGCCATGTGGCAGTAAAAATCAGAAATAAAGAGCGTCTTAGAGCTGCTTAAAAAGCAACATTTTGGTACTTGTATCACAAACACGTTCTACCGCAGCAATGAACATCTGCCATGTCTGGTTCCTGCATTTCAAAGCCATTTCAGAGAGCCGCATGGGACTCACTGCAGCCGAGTGAAACTCAGGGAGGAAAACGGTCGCCCTGCCCACCGCAAAGGGCCGCACGAGGAGATGGGGACAAGCAATCCTGGTGCATGCGATCGTTCACCACGAGGAGGTCGCACGAGGATCTTGTGTTCTGGTGCTCACGTGCACTTGCTCTGGGGAGGAGGTAAGTGCACAGACTTTTTTGTGAGGGACACGCTTGGGATTTTTTGGAAAGTGAAAACCTTGTCACTAAGCAATAAATCAAACCCCAGGCTTCTTCCGGATCCAGGCTGCTGCCCTGCTGGGGTGGGTTGGACTAAAGTCTGTTCAGTCACCCTAATGCAGGGAGGTGGCGAGTTGTAATTACTGCTACAGCTGGACCACGCCCACAGCCGGTCGGGACCACGACATCCTGTTACCGTGGCTACCCCTCCCCCGCACTCCGTGTCTTGTCTTTTACCCTGCACCTGTTTGGAACGGGGACTGTCCTTTACTAAGGGTACGTCTAGACGACAGGCTTTTGTCAAAAGAGGCTTTGTCAACAGATACTGTCGGCAGAGCTTCTGTCGACAAAGAGCGTCTAGATGACATCCAGTTCTGTCGACACAGCAAGCCGCTTTGTCAACATGAGAGTGTAGACGCAAAGGACAGTGTTGACGCAATAACATCTTCTGTTATTCCTCGTAGAATGAGGTTTACCACCATCAACAAAACTGCCGAGTTCTGTCGACGTTATGTCACAAGAACTCAGCGGTTGTGTAGACACAGGTATAGGTTTGTCAACAAAAGTGGACTTTTGTCGACAAAACCTTGTTGTCTAGACATACCCTAAGCGTGTGTCTAGATAGTACCCTTCTGTTGAAATAGCTTGTTCTGAGTCTAAGTCAAAAGAGCTTATTTTGAAATTTGGTGCTGTGTAGACACTATTCTGACAAATCCCTTCATTCTCATGAAAAAAGGGTTACAGGGACGCCAGAATAGCGCACCCACTATATTGGGAAATAGCAGGAGTGTTTAAAGACACGGCGTTGCTATTTTGGGATATTTCCGGTAAAGGGATGCTAATGAGACCAGTTGGAGTTGCAAATGCCCCAGGGATTTAAATTTTCCCCGCAGCATTTGCATGAACATGGCTGCCGCTTTTTTCTGGCTCTGGGCTTTGCCGGAAGAAAGCGCCAGTCTAGACAGGGATCTTGCGGAAAAGAAAGCCTTTTCCGGAAGATCCCTTTTTCCTTTTTAAAATCAGGTACTTTCAGGTAGGAATAAGAGATCCTCCGGAAAAGGGCTTTATTCCGGAGGATCGCACCAGTCTAGACGCTCTTTTCCGGCTTTTCCCCAAGCCGGAAAAAAAGCGGCGGCCATGTTTATTTAAATCCCACGGGGGATATTTAAATCCCCCGCGGATTTCCCTGTTCTGACTTGCCTGCTTTGCATGCCTCTTCCGTCTTATGTGGCCAGTCTAGACGTAGCCTAAAAGTCTGGTTCTCAGTTACACAGAGGCCCCTTTTCATCACTCGGGCACGATAAAAACCTTGAACTTGGTGTGTAAACTCTTGTGAGCAAGGCAGGAGACGTCATTCTCCCCCTCTAGTCCATGCCGCCTAGGTCTCAACAGGAGTCTTGGGTCCAGTTCAGGGCACCACATTTCAGGAAAGAGGTGGAGAAATTGGAGAAGGTCCAGAGAAGAGCAACAAGAATGATGAACGGTCTAGGTCTAACCCGTTACAGACAAAGAGCCAAAACAGTGGCGGATACAGAGAAAAGAGCTGAGGGAAAGAAGTTGTTGAGCAAAAAAACAAAAACCAAAAAACCGCTGCCCCTCTAACAGCCACGTGTGGCCCAACCAGGCTTCTGTCGGCCACAGAATCAAATCTCGCTGCCACAAGCGGCACCCAGACGAAACAAGGAAAAAGGCCAGAGCAGAGGAACGCAGAACAGCCACGGGTGCGGGAGCTGCAATGTTTCCTTTGAAGAGCCGCATGCGGCTCGCAAGCTGCGGGTTGGCCACCCCGGTCTAGAGAACATGAGCTATGAAGGAAGACCGAAAGAATTGGGCTTGTTTAGTTCGGAAAGGAGAAGACCGAGAGAGGACATGACTGGTTTTCAAGCCTCTAAAAGGCTGTTTGTTACAAGCAGGAGCAGCCCGAGGCGAGCTGCGGCAGCTGGTGCACCAGGCGGAAGGCGCGATCGGCGCCCCTACCTGCACGGCCGTCAATGGCCACGATGTCATCATCGGGCGCCCCAAGCCAGCGGCACCCTAGGCAACCGCCTAGTATGCCTAGGCTCACAGGCCGCCCATGGTTACAAGGTGGAGGGAGAAAAATTCTTCTCCTTGGCCTCTTAAGAAACAATGGGCTTAAATTGCAGGAAAGTTTAGGTTGGACATTTAAAAAAAATTCCTGTCAGGGTGGTTGAACAGTGGAATAAATTGCCTACGGGGGGTTGTAGAGTCTCCATCCCTGGAGATATTGAAGAGCAGGTTGGACAGACACCTCTCAGGGATGGTCTAGACGGTGCTGGGTCCTGCCGTGAGGGCAGGGGGCTGGACTCGATGACCTCTCGAGGTCCCTTCTAGTTCTAGTGTTCTAGGATTCTATGTATCATTTAGGCCTAATCTAAGACCCATTAATGTTACTAGAACGAGGTAAGTTTGCCTCAGGCCCTACCCCCAGGGGTGAGGAACCTTCTTTGGGTCAGGGCCACTCACCCACAGAAAAATCAGTGGGGGGCTGCATTCAAGTGAGAAACAGAAAAAGCCCCACTTCTCGCCAGCGTGTGCTCCCCAATGCTGGGGGAGCCCAGAGCCTGAGGGGCCTAATCCAGGCAAGCCAGGGTCTGCATCTAGCTCCTGAGCCTTAGGTTCCCCACCCCTGCCCTAAACAATTATGCAAAGGTATTTTGCATCCTTCTATTGATCACATTGGCAGGTTTTGCAATTGGAAGGCTCCTAAAATACGCTGAAACATGCCGTTTCGTTGGTTTCTTGCTCACTCGGTTCATTTTTGCATGGATTATCTGCCTTCTGCAGACCCAAAAAGATGCACAAATGCAAATGTCTAAATTCTTCCAGAAAATAACCCCATTATTTCATAAGCTTGATAAAAGGTAGTTTTGATTTGTATATCCACACAAAGGCTAACCCATTTTCAGGATTAAACAGGAAGGCAAAAATAACTCTGTAGCTCCCAGCAACCAAAGACTGTATTATTCAGTTCATTAATCAAAATCTAGGTCACTTGTCAAATATACCCACCATGAAGAAGCAGCAAAATTAAAATTCTCCGAGTAAGAGTGACCATTGGGGAATGTTTTTAGAGAGATTCGACGGCAGCCGCCCATTGATTTCAGTGTAACGGTAGCAAATGCGGATTGTTTGCTACTAATGAAGCCTTTTTCAGCATGACCGTAACAGCAGTAAAGTCCATTTCACTGGCTCGGTGCAGCATTGGAGAGGCTCTCCGTTAGCTCGCCCTCTCTCCTAAATGCCTGAGGCTATGGTGCATGATATGCTGACTTGATCACACTAATGAGTAAAGGGTTCTGAAGGGATCGCTGTTGCGTGGTAGGAGTCAACTGTTTCTTGGCTCGGGTCTCCAGCTGAGACCCTGGAGAAAGTGGTACTGGTCTTCTGGGGGGAAAGGATGGGGTAGGCTGGGATAGGAGGCCTTGGTGAGCTCCTTAGGAAGAAGGATGAAGCTCAAAGCAGTAGATAAAACATTCGCTATTATCGCCCGGTCACTTGGGGGCCAGGGATAAGCACCCGCTCAGCAGGCAGAATGTGCAAAGAAATGACAGCCAGTCGTGTGCAGGGTAGCACATAGAAGACAAAGCTTTGGATACGGTCTCCCACAATATACTTGACAGCAAGTGAGGGGAGTACAGATTGGATAAATGGACGGTAAGATGGATAGAAAACTGGCTAGACCGTCGGGCCAAAGGGTTATGATCAATGGCTCGATGTCAGGATGGGGGTCAGTTTCTAGCGGAGTGCCCCAAGGATCAATTCTGGGGCCGATTTTGTTCAATATCCTTATTAATGACCTGGCTGAGGGGATGGATTGCACCCTCAGCAAGTTTGCAGAGGACACTAAGCTACAGGAGAGGTAGATACGCTGGAGGGCAGGGATAGGGTCCAGAGTGACCTAGACACATTGGAGGATTGGGCCAAAAGAAATCTGATGAGGTTCAACAAGGACAAGTGCAGAGTCCTGCCCGTGGGACAGAAGAATCCCAAGTATTGGTACAGGCTGGGGACCGACTGGCTAAGCAGCAGTTCAGCAGAAAAGGACCTGGGGGTTACAGTGGATGAGAAGCTGGATATGAGTCAACAGGGCGCCCTTGTAGCCAAGAAGGCGAATGGCATATTAGGGTGCATTAGGAGGAGCATTGCCAGCAGATCCAGAGAAGTGATTATTCCCCTTTATTCGGCTCTGGTGAGGCCATATGTGAAGTATTGTGTCCAGTTCTGGGTCCCCCACTACAGAAAGGATGTGAATAAATTGGAGAGAGTCTAGCTGAGCACAACAAAAACAACTAGAGGTCTGTGGCACATGACCTATGACGAGAGGCTGAGGGAAATGGGGTTATTTGATCTGAAGAAGTGAAGAGTGAGGGGGGATTTGAGAGCAGCCTTCATCTCCCTGAAGGGAGGTTCCAAAGAGGCTGGCGAGAGGCTGTTCTCAGTGGGGGCAGAACAAGGAGCAATGGGCTCAAGTTGCAGTGGGGGAGGTCCAGGTTGGATATTAGGAAAAACTATTTCCCTAGGCGGGTGGGGAAGCGCTGGGCTGGGTTCCCTAGGGAGGGGTGGAATCTCCATCCCTAGAGGTGTTTAAGTCCCGGCTTGACAGAGCCCAGGCTGGGCTGACTGAGTCGGGGCTGGTCCTGCTCTGAGCCGCGGGGTTAGACTAGCATCTAGATGGCCTCCTGAGGTCTCTTCCAACGCTAATCTTCTCTGATTCTCTGATGCTGCGATGAGTCCTGGCAGACAAAGCTCAGGAGCTAGACATGGGACAAGCACACAGCGAATCGAAAGGGTCGAACCATGCGGGGGAACAGCTGTTGCTTCCCTACGGCCTCAGCAGCATGTAGGGAAGGGCCAGACGAGGAGCGTCACCCACATGCACGAGCCATTATGGTCCAGGGCCTGAGAACCGGGAACGTGGTGCTCGCTTGTTCTACAGCCTCCCTGCGCAGCCTCCCTGGGCTGAGAGCTGCTCCATCCCCCTGTGACGACCCAGCCCTTCGCACCCCTGGGTCGTCAGTCCCCGTGTCTCACTCAGCCCGGAAAACCCCTTTCCTCTCTCCCACGTGCCAGTGGCTCTTGCCCTCCTCGGGTTTGAGGCCTCAGCCAAAGCCCCAGATGCCCAGGGGCCGTTGACGTCAATGGGATTTCCAGCTGAGCCGTCTCACATGCATGGGCCTCCACGTCCCCCTAAATCTGCGCAGCTTGGCTTGGCAAAACCCCTCAGCTGCCGCTGCCCCTCGCGCGAGGGGGCGTTCCGTCCTAGAGGAGCGGCTCCCCGCTGGGACGTTTCATGCCGAAGGGCCCCGGCTGGAATCACAGCCCTGGAGTACTTCCCCTGGGAACACGTGTGACTGGGAGAAAAGAATTAAGGAGCCAGCTGAGCCCTTCTCTCTGGCTCAAACCCGAAAAGCTTCGTCCCGGTTTCATCAAAACGGTCCCAGCTAAACGAAGGTTTCTGAGTAGGTATTTATATTTCAAACCCATATTAAATCTGAAATTCAGAACCTACAGTGGGGCAAAGAGCCCTGAGACTGTGTCACAGCCAGGTCGTGGACAGTCAGCCCTAGTGGTCAGAGCCTAGGTTATAACACAGAAGGAAGGTTGGCTGAGTTAGAAGATCAGAAGCAGGAGACAAACTTGAGAGCAGATTCATGAATTGGAAACCAGAGTTAGGCCAGGGCACAATAGCAAGAGGTCAGAGGCAGGAGACAAAGATCAGAATCACAGTCAAACACCGGAAGCTAAGACAGAGCAGGAAGTGGAGGCGGGACTTCCTGTTCCTGTGCTGGGTTTATATGGAAGCCGTGGACCAATCAGGACCCCCAGTATTCTGCCAATCCCATTCCTGGACTGGATCCCCTGTCGGGGAACCGCTTCTGCTCTAGCAAGTGTCAACAGGTCACCGGGTGGGAGCTTGGCGAGAACCAGTGCTTAAGAGCCTTGAAAACAGGGGAGTCGACAGCCTCTGCAGGCCCTAGGCAAGGGGGAGGGCCCAGCTCTGCGCTCCCAGAAAGGGTGGGGCCTCAGTGGAAGGGGCGGGGCCAGAGGCAGCCAGCCCCCCGCACTGCCCACAGTGCACTGCTGCCCCCCGCAGCCCTCAGAGCCGCCCAGAGCACATGGCACGGTGCTCCAGCGGAGATTTAAAGGGCCCAGGGCTCTGAAGTATCAGCAGTAGTACCCAGAAGTCCCAGGCCCCTTTAAAACACTGGAGCCCTGGGCAGCTACCCCCTTTCCCCCTCCCCCGTGGGTCTGCTTGTAAAGCAAGGTTTGAGCTTGGCCGGATGTAATAGAGGTGCCCCTGGAAAAGGGAAGAAATAGCTGTCGTCCAGCTAGACGTGCTAAACCAAACTGACTTCAAAGGGGCTGAACTGGATTCCTTCCTTTCACTTTCACACACACACGCACACACGCACACGCACGCGCACGCACACACGCGCGCACGCACACACACGCACACACGCGCGCGCGCACGCACACATGCGCGCGCACGCACACACACACATGCACACACGCACACGCACACGCGCACACGCACACGCACGCACACGCGCACACACACACATGCACACACACACACACACACACACTTTACTCTCAAGGGGAGCTACCACTTGGCAAACTCCGGCCAAGTTTTTAACTTGGGAAGCGACTAACTTTTCAGCCCAAATCATTCCCCGTTTCTCTTTTTTCGTTCAAGCCTTGTTTTTTCTGCGCCATCTCCTGCGTTGGCTGTGCTCTTAATGTAAATTGCATATGATTATGCAAACAAGATCTAATTAGGTTGATTGATATTGTCATCTCCACAGAACACATCCCTTCCTTCAAATCCCATCAAAATACGGGCACTGAGCAGCAGGATTGTTGTTGCAGGTTTGCTCTTTGGGGACTTTTATTTTGCATGCCTGATTGTTACGGGAGCCGTGTTTGCGGCTCCCTCTGTACTGCCTGGGACATTTTAATCACAGCTTTCACTTCTGATTGCTAGCAGCGGTGAATGGTTTGCAGGCGGCTTTGACACGTCGTTGTAATGATGTTCCGTGTTGGTGCCCCACACTTGCATAAAGAGTGGAAATAACTGAATGACTGTCAGCCTGCAGCTCGCGGCCACAAAGATACCAAGAGCAGAAGGCTCCTGCCTCCTCGTACATTTACCTTTGCTTTGAACAACGAACGCACCGAGAGATGGGAGAATCCAGCGTCTTCTTGGCTCCCCAGCCCCTGGGGAGCTGGCAGCTCTCCACAGACACATCACCAGCCCTCTGGCAGTATCGTGCATTGGCTGGGGAGGGGGGGTGCTCTCAGAGAGGGTAAAGGGCCTACTACTGCCAACAGCTGGAGGAGAACTCCGTTAGCTCAGGCAATGGAGGCCTGAGTTTCAACCAGGGTTTTCGGCTTTCCGGTGCGCATGGGCTGCTTTTCCTTTCCCAGGGACCCGTCCAGTCTCCTGAGCGAGCCCGTTCCACGCTTCAGCTACCGGGACCGGAAATTTGGGGCTGATTTCTCCTGCAGTACAAGTTCTTCCCACGGAATAGTCCTATCTCAGTCTGGCCCAGGTCTCCTGCCCTAAGTAAGTGGGGCTGCCACTGGTTTCTACCCCGGAAATGGAAACGGGCACCACAGAACCCACACCGGACACCAGACACGGAGCTGGTGGTGTCTAGAACCAGGTCTGTTCCCGTCTCACCATCATTAACCTCTCTCCACCTCATTGTCCTTCTCTCTTCCATGGGGATCAGATGCGTTTTCCCTGGGCAAAGAGCCTCGAGATGCCAGGAGGGAAAGAGCGAAGTGAAACTTGGAGGTCAGAGGTTTCCCTGCACAACAGTCCATGCAGGCGGCTGGAAAGACACCCCGGCGCTGCACCGACGCAAGGCTCTGGTGTCCCTACGCCTGGGATGGCTGGGAGAAAGCTGCTTCCAGGAACGCCAGAAGGGTCCGCACGCCTGTTCGCGGGGGCCAGGTTTTGTTTGCAAGTCAAAGTCTCCAGCATGGCAGATCTTTGCTCCCTCCCTGCGGTCCTGCTTCCCTGCGTCCAAGGAATCAGTCGGTATGGCCAGGTGAGAAGGGGTGACCCGATCCGACACAGCGTGAGAGAGGAATGCAGAGACAGCTGCTGCCAGAGACGGACACCGTCTCCTTACTCCCTTGCACGCCCCGGCCGGTCCGGCTGTGCCTGGCGATGGTCTCTGGGCCTGCCCGAAGGTGGCAAGCGCCGTGTTTCTACCTGGGGCCCGGCAGCGACACACACGAACCGCGACTCATCATCGTAGGGGTGGAACCCGCCTGGGGGAGGAGGCTGGGCCGGAACCAAGCCCTGCGAGCCGCTCTCCGTACCGTGGGCAAGGCAGGGGCCCGCCTGGCCGCACTGCTCCCTGGGCAGGGCCATCGCTACCCTGGCTGATGCGAGAGCCCCCATCGGCCTGCTTAACGCGCTTTGAAAGCAAACCGGATCTGGTCTGAATTTCTGTGGGACCCCGACTGGCTCCTCCCCTCGGGCCGCAGTGAGTGGCTGTTTCTGCACCGCGGACTCGTGTTCCAAAGGTGCCGCTATTGTGGGGGCTCTCGGAGAGAGCCAGGCCTGGTGCGAAGGGCCCTGAGCTCACCCGGTGGCCCGGGATTGCTCGGCAGCCCTGATAATCAGCCCCCCCCGTGTCTCCAAGCTGAGGCCCGTGTCTGACGGCGTTGGCGTTCCGAGGCCTGGCTTGACACAAAACAGGTCCTCCCGGGGCCTAGAGGACAGTCGAACGTCCTGGGGCAAGTGTGCCCCTCGCCCGCCCCGCTTGGTTCTCCATCTGGGATAGCCGCTCTCCCGGCTTCTGGGCATCCCACACCCGCTCTAGCTCAGCAGGCCCGAGACGGAGCCGCTCGTCCAAACTTCCCCGCGGGCGGAATCGGGTGCCTCCCCCCGCAGCCCCGTGGCGCAAGGCCAACCCAGGCGGGCATGGGAGCTGGAGAGCGAGTGAAATCACCTGTCACCAGCCAGGCCCCCACGGGACCAGCGCAGCCCCCCAGCTGTGGCCGCGAGTGAGCTCAAGGGGAAGTGTCTGCCGGACGGGAGCTGAACTGGTAGAACCGCTGGGCAGTGAGGGCCAGGGGAGACTGATGGAGAAAAGCCCCTGGAGCGATGCCCAGGCTTGGGAGACGTCTACTCGCCACGGTCCACAGCCAGCTGCCTGCCCACGAGCCAGGTCCCGGGACGGTCCGGGACTGATGGGAGTGGCAGGTGCACGTCATCTTGCTCCTGCCCCTTGTCCTGGGTGGGGACCATGGCGAGGGAAATGGAGTCCAGCCCTCGTTACAGCCCCTGTGTCATTTAGAGCCTATTCTAATTAGCACGGCTGACACGGAGAAACTGATAGAATCGTCGACTCCACAGGGTGGTAGAGACCTTGGGAGCCATCGAGTCCAGCCCCCTGCTCGAAGCAGGACCAACCCAACTCAGTCCCCCAGCCAGGGCTCGGTCAAGCTCCGAGAGGTGCTGCTTTCCAGATGTTCCTGGCCAGAGCCAGAGAGCCTGGAGCAGCATGGAGATGTCTGACCAGAAGGCTAGGAGGGGGACTAAGGAACGAGAGGCCTTTGCTCGGGTCCTGCTGACCTCAGCCTACGCCAGGCCGGGAGAGGCATTCTGCAGCCTCTGTATATTGTGGATCTACACCGTAGATTAGCTTCCAGGCACTGTCCTGAACTTCTTTAAGAACTTAAAACACTTGGCCGCTCTCTTCCTTATCTCTTCGGAGTGGGAAGATTGAAGAGCGCGTCGGGGCTGGACTGCAATCAGAATCCAAGCTCTCGTGCAGCTGTGTACCGCATGCACGAGCAGCCGAGTGTCTCCAAACCGCCACCCTGCAGGGAAGCCGTGAGCCCCATCAGAATTAATTACCCAGTAACGAGCAGGAAGAATTAAAACTCTTTAAACATTTCGCAAGAAATGTGCTCAACGGAGGCGGTTAGCAACGTCAGCCTTGAATGGCAACGGCTTACGCATGCAACCGGTGGCTTTGATCTCGTTAATCTGATCTGGAACAAAACGGGGCTTTGGCTCTTTTTTCTTTCTGTAAAAGATCCAACTGTGCCCCGTGTCTGGCGATTAAACACTGCTTTGCCTGAACAGCAGAAACTTTCTCCTGCCATTTGAAATGCACGGGAGGCCCTGGGTGTTACACCGAGCCTGATGTGTTCGCCATGCGTCCTCCGCAATCCATTTCAGTTGCTCCGACGCAGCGGAAACGTGGCAACGCAGGAGAACGGTGAGTCCCGAGGAGGGGCTGTGACGGCGCGTTGGGGGTCCCCCGTCTCCTGCACCTCGAAATGGCACAAACAGACTGCACCAGCCGGTGGAATAGAGGAAGTTTATTGCCTCTCCAGGATACAGCACAGATGGAATCTGGTCACAGAGCTGTGCTAGGATGCCTCAGGCCCCCTTGAGATGGGGGAGACTGGGCCCCTAGACTCCAGCCCCTTTCCCTAGGCTGTCTCCTCCATGCTTCCAGCCAGCAACTAACTCCCTCTCTTCCAGCCCTGCCCCCCAGCCAGGGCAGCATCCACCTTCCTTTGTTCCTCTCCATGGGGGGTGTCTGGCCATACTGGTTTGCATAGTGACTCATCCTGTTTTGCTGGGTCGTGGTACCCACGGCAGCCAGTGGGGGTTCCCCCAGAGCCAACAGCATAGAAACCAGCCAGGTACCCCCACTACGTCACAGGGGCACAGAGTCCAGCTCTAGTCTGTTAATCACTCCATAACGTGGGACACGCTTGGGAACTACGAAAAACGCAGCCTTAAAAATGTCACTCTCCGCGCGTGTTATTTCTGTAGGTTTTAATTATGCACCAGGCGGTTTGTGCGCTGCCTGTGCCAGCACTTTCGTTTTAATTAAACCTCATCTAGGAAAATGTCCCAGAATAAGGACTATGCAGAGCTGCAGCCTGGAAATGAATCCAGACTCTTTTGCTGAACTTTCTGTGAAACAAACAACAGGATGCACCATGTTTAGATGGGCGGGATAAAAAACACAGACGCACATTGGTTTCCTTCCTAGCATGCAAGGCTAAAACATACCTCCTAGATCAGAGCTACTCAGCACGTGGCCCGTGGGAGGGGTCCTTTGGATGTGGCCTCCACTGGGAACACGCCCCACAGCGGCGAGGCGTCTCCCAGGCGGGGTGAGCACTGAAAGATGCAAGCGGACGGGCCGGCTGGAACAGACAGGTACGAGATGTCGGCATTTCTAGCCCCAGGGAGGAGGTGCCGGGAGCACCGGGGCATTGTGGGAAGTGCTTTGTATTCATGCCCAAAGGCCCTGGGGCCCATGGGGCCGAGCGGTCAAGCCCCAGGCTCCCTGAGGAACCGAGCACACGGCTTTGCTTGGTGCCAGCCCCTGCAGCACCTTCTAGACGGCTTTGCATTTGCTGTGGGTCCCTGCCTGGAGCGCCCCCTACTGGGCACTGTCACACGGCAGCTGCACCAGCAAGGCCGTGCCGTGCACACCGTGCACACTGGTGCAAACGTTTCACCGTACACTTACAGTAGTGATCTGCTCATCGTTGGTGACCCTGGGAATACAGGCAGGGATGGCCAGACTGGAGCAGCCCCGAGATTCATCCAGGCCAGTCACCCCTCCCTGACGGGGGCAGAGGCTGCTGCCTCGGAGGGTGGTACAAGCGAGTGAGGGTCAGGGAAGGATTGCCGTGTCCAGCCTCTCTTCCATTCACTGGTGCAGGTCTAGGGGGTTGCAGCCACAGAATCCGTGGCTGGCTTCCTGCCGGCTGCTTTCAGTCTGAGGCCTGAAAAGTGCCTACTGGCTCTAGCTGCCATGAAGTCATCGCCACCGACACTAGCGGGGCCCTCTGCTCTCCCATGTCATTCCTTTTAAGGCTCAGAACCCCCTCCTCCTCCAAGACTTGAGACACACTTACCCGTGCTTTCACTTTGCACGTTTTCGTGCACTGTTCACTTTTCTGGTACTCTCGGAACACGTTTAAAGCTCTTCTCACAGTGCAATCACGCTGCAAGAGTCACGTGTTACCACACCATGAGTGCTTATTTGGGGGAAATGTAAGTAGTCAATGGCACCTCAGAGACTAACGAAAAATATATCGTTTCATGAACTTTCATGGGCAAACCCCACTTAATCCACTCAAGCGCATTGTCTGAAGACGTAGGTTTTACCCAAGAAGGTTCATGATACCATATATATTTTTGTTAGTCTCTAAGGGTATGTCTAGACTACAGGGTTTTGTCGACAGAAGTTTTGTTGACAGATACTGTCGACAAAGCTTCTGTCGACAAAGAGCATCTAGACTACATCCAGTTCTGTCGACAAAGCAAGCCGTTAATCGACATGAGAGTGTGGACGCAAAGAACAGTGTAGATGCAATAACGCTTTCTATCGACAGAACTCTGTCGATAAAAGGGGTTATTCCTCATAGAATGAGGTTTACATACGTCGACAAAACTGCTGAGTTTTGTCGACGTTATGTCGACATAACTCACAGGCAGTGTGGACACAGCTATAGTTTTGTTGACAAAAGTCCACTTTTGTCGACAAAACCCTGTAGTCTAGACACACCCTATGGGTATGTCTACACGGCAACGTTATTTCGAAATAACAGCCGTTATTACGAAATAACTTTCCTAGCATCTACACAAGCTAACTGCTAATTCGAAATTAATTCAGAATATCGGAGGGCTTATTTTGAAATTGGTAAACCTCATTCTACGAGCAATAGTGCCAATTTTGAAATTGCTATTTCGAAATAAGCGCTGTGTAGACGCTTATTTCGAAATAGGGGGCCTCCAACCCTTCCCAGGGTGCCCTGCTGGCTGCCCTGGCCACAAGGTAACTTCTGACCTGATGTCCTGCCGGAACCAGTTCCAGCTGGCCTTAAATGCGATTCAGAGTCCAATCAGTGTGGACGCGCTACTTCGCAATGGCAAAAAGCTATTTCGAAATGCATGCTGTGTGTAGACGCATTATTTCGAAATAAGATATTTCAAAATTACTATTTTGAAATTAGATATTTCGAAATATCGCTGTAGTGTAGACATACCCTAAGGTGCCAAAGGACTGTTCATTGTTGTTACAGTTAACACAGCTGCCCCTCTGAGACTTTTAAAAAAAATGATGTTCCGTTTCTTATGGACACGCCACAGGATGCGGAAAAGTTAAATACGTCAGAAATGACAATATTTTATTTAACTCTGAGTAAAACTCAGCTGACAGAAATGGCTTCTGGCTGGCTGTTAAAGTGAAGGGGCCGCATGAATCAAGACTAATGCAGGAAACAAATCATGTTGGCCAACTGTTTAATAAGAAATGCATTTTAGGCCGTGTTTATCTTTTGCCATTCAGTGCCACATTTCTCCCTCCTGAAAGAGGATTTCATTTGGCTAGATTACAGTGAATATTTATTTAATATCTGCAGCATAAGTGTTATTAATTTCTGCTAAGCGGAAAAAGATTACCCTAAATCTACCAGGTGTCAGCACACAAACAAACCAGTTTGCCACTTACAGAGCAGTGCATGAGCGTTCATTGAGCAAAACTCAATTTCACTTTCTCTCCTGCAGCGGCACCTGCTTCTCTTGCCCGACCAGAACAATCAAAGCCCTTGGCCTGGAAGAAGACATTTTCAGACACTATTTTTTCTGAAAGCCCCGTCAGCCACCACACTTTGGCTGTGTCTAAACTGGCCAGTTTTTCCGGAAAATCAGCCACTTTTCCGGAAAAACTTGCCAGCTGTCTACACTGGCCACTTGAATTTCCGCAAAAGCACTGACGATCTCATGTAAGATTGTCAGTGTTCTTGCGGAAATACTATTCTGCTCCCGTTCGGGCAAAAGTCCCTTTTGTGCAAAACTTTTGCGCAAAAGGGCCAGTGTAGACAGCTCAGATTTGTTTTGCGCAAAAAAGCCCCAATGGCGAAAATGGTGATCGGGGCTTTTTTGCGCATTACCGTGTCTAGATTGGCCACGGACGCTTTTCCGCAAAAAGTGCTTTTGCGGAAAAGTGTCCGTGCCAATCTAGACACTCTTTTTTGAAAATTCTTTTAACGGAAAACTTTTCCGTTAAAACTTTTCCGTTAAAAGCATTTCCGGAAAATCATGCCAGTCTAGACGTAGCCTCTGTGTCTTTCTTCCTCTCTTCAGACCTAACCAGGGCAAACTAGAAGGCCACGTCTACACTACAGAGAAAACTGATTCAGCCACAGTCGATCTTCTGGGGTTCGAATTAGCGGGTCTAGTGAAGACAAACCAATTTGAATGGAGAGGGCACTTCTGTTGATGCCAGCGGTCCTGCCCCTATGAGGAGTAAGGGGAGCTGAAGGGACAGTGTGCTCCCTTTGACTTCCCGTAGCAAGGACAGCGCCAAAATTCAAGTTAAGATACTTTAACTTAAGTCACACAATTGACGCAGCGTATCTTAAATCAAGAGTATCCCCTAGCGTAGACCAGAGGCTCAGTTCCTTGGAGACTGGAGTTTGAAATCTGAGCTGGCGAAGGAGTTTTCATTCACTCTAAACTGCTTCCTAGATTAGCCCAAAGCACAGGTAGAGCCCTGGGCAGATACAAAACTTTCTATCCACATCTGTATCCGAGAGCCGCGGGAATGCACGTGGACAGCCACGAGTACAGGTGCCTCCTCTATAAAGTCGATATCCGTGGATTTGCAGGGCATTCACCCGGCAGCTGGAGTCTTGTCTCCGCTTTGGAATCCCTTAGCAGCAATGGGTGGGTGTTAACTGGGCTCGGAGGAGGAGCCATGATCAGGGACATCAGTGTGGATCAGTGGCGAGCTGCTGAGGACAAAGTGACGCAGCTGAAGGGCATGTGGATGGAAGTGGGAGCTTACGGGGGTTCTGTGGATCTTGAAAACGCTCCGGGTCCTTGAGGAGAGGGGTTATCCAGGGCAGGACGGCCAGGAGTAAGAACCGCATGCAGCCACGGGCCAGCTGTGGGTGCAGTAGCCAACCCAGGGTGCTCTCTGTACCGCGCGAGAACCAGGGGGGAGCCTGTGGAACTGCACCCGCTCGTGCACATCGTGTAAAGGCGCGTCATCGGGGCACGTCACCCGAGGAGCCAGGCAGGGCTGTGTTGGCCCCACCCCCTTCAGTCACTCCCGCGCTCACAGACACCGACCCCATCCGGGATGGCATGGCTGGCCAGGCACTCAAAGGGTGGACAACAGCCGCGTGGAGTCCCTGTGGCATGGAAAGCCCTCGGGCAGGCAGGGCCCCCGGAGCGAGCAGAGCCCCCCGGAGCAAGCAGGACCCCCGGAGCAAGCAGAGCTGTATCTGGGGAGCGAGCAGGTCATTCCTTCGGGCATTGCTTTTCCATTGCCTCCTTGGTCGCAGGCTCAGGGCAGTTCTGCGACATACACAGCTTCAGCAGGCAGTGTCTAGACTGGCCAGTTTTTCTGGAAAATCAGTCACTTTTCCGGAAAAACTTGCCAGCTGTCTACACTGGCCGCTTGAATTTCCGCAAAAGCACTGACGATCTACCGTAAAATCATCAGTGTTCTTGCAGAAATACGATGCTGCTCCCGCTCGGGCAAAAGTCCTTTTGCGCAAAACTTTTACGCAAAAGGGCCAGTGTAGACAGCTCAGATTTGTTTTCCGCAAAAAAGCCCCGATCGCAAAAATGGCAATTGGGGCTTTTTTGCGGAAAAGTGCATCTAGATTGGCACGGACGCTTTTCCGCAAAAAGTGCTTTTGTGGAAAAGCGTCCGTGCCAATCTAGACACTCTGTTCCGAAAATGCTTTTAACGGAAAACTTTTCCATTAAAAGCATTTCCGGAAAGTCATGCCAGTCTAGACGCAGCCACTCTTCGAACATTTTAACCTTTGATTGAAGATCTACCAAAGAAAGCCCTTAAAGTCTTTGAACCGGAGCTAGGAACTAAGGGTTTCGTTTTCACACCGTGTCTTGGGCTCTTTCTCGGGAGAAAAGTTTTAGCCGGAAGCTCTTCTCCCCCCGCCTCGTCTCTCTTTTCCTCTTGCCAGGATCTTAGAGAGCATTCGGGAGGGTAAAAACCAGGGTCCCCTGCGAGCTGGGCACTTGGACGGCTGCGCAGGGGAGATTCAAATGCCGCCCAGCTGATCAGCAGAGCCCCCACAGCTAGATTCTTTTGTTTCTACTGGTGGTGCACTACATACATGCCGTGGTGCACATACAACATTTATTCCACACATGGATGGAGAAGACTAGAGGGAACACTCGTTATCATTGTCCTTCGGAGGGCGGGAGAAAGAAAGCTGGTCGAGATGGCCTGACGATGTCATTGCTAACGCCCAGTCCTGTTTCCTAAAAGAAACAAGATGCACACGTGCACGAGTGTCAAAAAAACCACCACCAGGAAAGCCGGAAAATGCAGCTTCTGCCTTCTACTGGCCTCGGGCTGCTTCGGGCTTTGCTTTTCCATTGCCTCCTTGGTCGCAGGCTCAGGGCAGTTCTGCGACATACACAGCGTCAGCAGGCAGAAAGGGAGTGAATGAGAAATCAGGATGGCTATGTATGCAAATGAAGCACTGATTAGCCTTTTGTCGTGCTTCATTTGCATAACCTATTCGAGCCGTTTTTGTGCAAAAACAAGCAGTGTGGACGTTCCCTTTTGGCTCTAAAAACCCTTACGCAAAAAGAACCGGCAGAAAATATACTAATGAGATTGGGACTTATGCTAATTATCCCTGACTTCCAACACGTCGATATTGGTCCACTAGTTTCTGGTCTCACACTGTTCTTGTTCACCAGGCATGAGTATGACCCAGCCCTCGGATGCCGACAGGAAATCCTCTTGGGCTGGACTCATTTCAACTGTTTTTCTTTTCCCCTTCTTGGCTCCGCGGTGGTTGTGACACTATGCCAACTTGCATTCCCTTTCCATGGCTCCGCTCACGTGTGGCTACGTTCGAAGGCCCGATGCTCGCAACGGGGAATTTGGGCGGTGGAACTCTGTGCCTTCCTATCTTTAGATCTTAGAATTCCTTAGTTTAAGCTTCATTCTGAAATTCCCCCGTTCCCAAGGCCGGTTGCTTTATTTTTCTAAACAACAGCTGGGCTTTTCCGGAAAAACTTGCCAGCTGTCTACACTGGCTGCTTGAATTTCCGCAAAAGCACTGACGATCTCATGTAAGATTGTCAGTGCTTTTCCGGAAATACTATGCTGCTCCCGTTCGGGCAAAAGTCTTTTTCCGAAAGACTTTTGCACAGAAGGGCCAGTGTAGACAGAACAGGACTGTTTTCCGCAAAAAAGCCCCAATTGCGAAAATGGCCATCGGGGCTTTTTTGCAGAGAACCGTGTCTAGATTGGCCACGGACGCTTTTCCACAAAAAGTGCTTTTCCGGAAAAGCGTCCTGCCAATCTAGATGCGATTTTTCCGAAAATGCTTTTAACGGAAAACTTTTCCCTTAAAAGCATTTTCGGAAAATCCTGCCAGTCTAGACGTAGCCCAGCGGTCTTGTCTGGTTCCAACCTCCAAATTACCCTGACGTACTCAGAAGCTGAACTCCAGCTGAACTCTCGTCTGTGTGCAGATGCAAACGAGTATGTGTGGGTTAAGGGTGCCAACCCTCCAGGAGCGGCCTGGTGTCTGCAGAAATGAAAGGTTATCTTTAATTAAAGATAGCGTCATGGGACAAAAGCTCCAGGAATTCATCCAGCCAGTTACCAGCCCTAGTGTGATCCCAAGGGACTGACCCAAGACTCTTCGAAGCTACGTGTCTGCACCGCGAACAGCACTTCCTCCTTCTCTGCAGGCTCCTCGTTTCTAACATGCGACCACGCTGGGGGAGTGTCGCACGTGGGGGTTCGCAGCACGTCGTAGGCACACGTGTGGGGGGGTCTGCACCATGCTCAGAATGACCCGGAGGGGCAGGGGAAGAGCACAGCTCCCTGGCTGTGGAATAAGGCCTTCCCGGCGGGGCGGGGGGGGTTACTTCTTTGTGAGCATGGGCCTGTCCTCCCTGAACCAGGCCTTACATGTTCTTTCTGCCTGGGGAGACGGATTATTTCCACCTGGCCCATGGTCCCCTCGCGTGAATTCAGCGTGGCCCAGGGAGTGAGTCCAGCCCATTGCACGGTGACGTACGGGCAGCGACGCCGGGATTTCAGCCTCCGGCAGATGTATGAACTCCCCCGAAAAGGGCTCGTTATTTTCACGCACATCAGGAAACCACAAAGCGAGACGTCAGCGCTCTAAAAGCCACGGCAGCTTAGGGGCCGGGGAATCGTCAATTGCGGATCGACACTTGCCGGCTTTGCTCAGCTCGCTAGAGGCGAAATTCTGCTCAGAGCAGAGAAGCTGTCCCGGGGCTTGGCCCCCCCGGTCCAGTCCAGAGACTCAGCCCAGAGGTGACTTTCGCCATCCAGTAAATGAGACTTGCAGGATTTGGCCCCTATTTCCCTGGAAAAACAAGAGCAAAACAGTAAAAGGCTACGTCTACACTGGCATGATTTTCCAAAAATGCTTTTAATGGAAAACTTTTCCGTTAAAAGCATTTTTGGAAAAGTGCGTCTAGATTGGCAGGATGCTTTTCTGCAAAAGCACTTTTTGTGGAAAAGTGTCCGTGGCCAATCTAGACGTGGTTTTCCACAAAAAAAGCCCCGATCACCATTTTCGCGATTGGGGCTTTTTTGCGGAAAAGAAATCTGGGCTGTCTACACTGGCCCTTTTGCGCAAAAGTCTTTCGGAAAAAGAGTTTTGCCCGAACAGGAGCAGCACAGTATTTCCAGAAAAGCAGTGATGATTTTACATGAGATCGTCAGTGCTTTTGCGGAAATTCAAGCGGCCAGTGTAGACAGCTGGCAAGTTTTTCCGCAAAAGCAGATGATTTTGCAGAAAAACTTGCCAGTCTAGACACAGCCTAAGACTGACTAAAAAAGCCCGTTACGGTTTTACAAACTGCCCTGAAACTGTAAAGCAAACGTCCCGACACCTCGTCTGATTGTGGGAAACCGGGCGCTCACTCTGCTGAATCAGCAGTTCTCATCCTGCGTCGCTGACTCACGAATCGCAAGGCAGTTATGTACAAACGCTCTTCTCCTCACCCCCGGGAGATGCAGCGATTGGTTTGTCCCTTGGTAGGCTTATCAAGCCTCTTTGGCAGAAGGGTGTGGACGAGAAATTGGGGCCTCCTTTCATTTCCGAATGTTAAGCCTGACCAGCACAATGTACTGTGTCCAGTCTTCAAAAGGAGCCCCAGGCAGGTTCGAAGCTGCAGCTGACTCTGCTAACGAGTCAGGGCATGACGCTGATTAGTGCAGGGGAATCCAAGCGCCGAGCAGTCAGGGAGGTGTGTCCAGGGAGGTGTGAGCTGGGCTGCAGCAGCTGGTGCCCCAGGCGGAACACGCGATCGGCGCCCCCGCCTGCAGGGCCATCAATGGACTGACGTCATCACCATGCACCCTGGGCACCCCGTGACATCATCATCGGGCGCCGTGGGCACCCCGTTGAAGGTGGCGCCCTAGGCAGTGGCCGAGTCCACCTAGAGTCATGGGCCGCCCTGGGTGCGTTGGTAGCAGGAAGACGGATGCCGATTGGTAAAAGTGAGCTCCAGTCATTGGCAGAAGTGGGCTGTGCCCACGAACGCTCATGATCCCATCTACATGGTTTGTTAGTCTAGAAAGTGCTACCAGACTAAGGTTGTTTCTTAAGTTTATCCTGTTACAGGCTAATTCGGCTCCCCCCTGAAGCTTCTCAACTAAGCCAGAGAGCCGAAATTAGCAGAGTCTGCAAATTCCTTTATTACCTGCCTGCGTCCCGGCACCGCGCACACGGGAGTCCTCCCTGGCGGGGATACGTGTATCTGAACAGGATGGCAGCTCCTCGAAAAGAAACCAATTATGAACGGGAACAAGCATCCTCAGGACAAACCTTTGAGTCTGCAAAATGCTGCCCTAATTGCAGCGAGCAGGCAACGCTCCACAACGGTTACATAGCCCCTCATTCCCAGGCCACGCAGCTGGCTACAGCCAGGAGCAACATGCTCCCCAGGATAACAGCATGCTACTGCTGCCAGCTAATGGTAGCTCAAAGTGTAGCATGTGGTGCTAAGGGTCCTGGGTTCAAATCCTGCTCATACTAATGTACATAGAGATTCCTTCTCCCGCAATGTGGTCGCTCGCTTCCTGGAGCAGACACGACCAGCCTCGGTGCACCGTCTACCAGGGGTGATGCAGGTTGAGTCACTGAGGAGGGGTTGGGCTGAGCAGAGCTGGTTTCCCTGTGCTCTGTATTGGGGGGAGGGGAGTCACTGACCAGCTCCCGGGCTGGGACTGATTGAAAGGGTCCCTCTCTTGGCTGTGCTAGCCTTGCTGCTCACTGCTTCCCTTTGAGAAAGAGCAACTGAGTCCTGAGCTCTGCACCTCTCTGGCTGCCCCCTGCAGCGGCCGACCTCCCCAGGACTCCAGCTGCCTGTGGCCTTGAGTGCTGGCCTGTGGCTAGTGTCCTTCAGTTATTGCAAAGTGAAGGGCCCTTTTGCTTCCATGGCAAAGTGCCGATCTGTCTGTAGCAGAGCTCGAGGCTCCACCAATCCACCACGTTCAGCCTTCCTCTTCACCACGTCTCACTGCCACACACGAGAACTGGTCCAACCGTGCTTCCCTACATCTACAGCCACGGCCACCTTGACCTCCGAGGCCACGGAAGGGCCTGCCACGTGACAGTGGCAGCTGCTGTATGAACCTCCCCGTGTCTCAAGCATTGTCCAGAGCCAGGGTGTCCACCCTGTTCAAAGCAGTAGCCACTAGAGGAGCTATTGTTGTAGCGAGCTAGACACACTCAACCGGCCAAACAGCCACGTGTGGCTAGTGGCTGGCGTCTCGGACAGCCCGGGTCTGGAACGATGCCCACATTGTCCGTGGCTGGCAGCTGTCCGATTGCAACCGTAGGAATGGTCAGAGTTCCAGGTCACGACGGGCAGCCGCATTGTGCAGGGCTGCAAACTTCACTGCCCCCAGGAGGGCCACCCCCGGGCAACCCAAGGAAGGACTGTTCACCTCCCTGGTCGGGAGAGAGGAGACAACCTCTGCATGGAACTCGCCCTCTCTCGGGTCACACGGATGCTGCCGCAGGGTGTGGAAGAGGCTCTTGTTCGTTTCTTTGCAGCAGCACAACTCCATGGTAGAAACTCGACTTTTCACGTCGGGAAGCAAAAGGGTTCAAGAGGCGGCTGGTTTCTCCCCAGCCCACAAGGCATCCTCACTCCCAGGCTCTTGCCACCGACGTACCACCAAGAAAAGCAGATTCTCAGCCTACCCTGGGCTACAGCTCTCAGGGACTCGCCTATTCCCCCCCTCCCCGGTCCTCCTGCCTCAGAGCCCACTGCGGGACTTTTCTGTGCTCGTATAACCGAGCCGGCCTCCCCTGACTTTCTCCCTGGGGAGCCTTTCCCCCACCAATGCCCACTGCCTCCCCAGGCCTCCCAAACTTCCTGCTGCCCCTGCTCCCCTTCCCGACAGAACATCGAGCTCTTCTCAGCCCCAGACACTGCCCTGCCCGCTCAATCAGCCACCCCCAGAGCCCCAGCGCTAGACAGGGAAGCTGGACCGGCGTCGCTTAAAGGAGCCGGCTGCTCCGTTGGGTATTTTTTTGCAGCTACAGGGAACAAGGAATACAAGTGCGCAGGGCCCCATGCGTGCTGCGTGTGAAACGTGCCTGGGCGCTTGCAAGCGGCCTCTCCCCCACGCTGTGGCTTTGTCCTGGGGAGCGTTGTTCGCCGTTTGGCACATGGCCTGCGCATGGGAGGTGCTCCAGGGGGGTATCGGGCCTCCAAAGTGCATCCTGACCCATCACAGCTTCCGTCTGGGTCCAAACGGTCTTGGGGGAGGCGGGAAGGGGGAAGGGTTCTCTGGTTACACTTTGTTCCAATGTCCCCCTTTTCCCACGTTTTAGCGGAGAAGCCTCCCAACGTCCAGCCTGATGAGCAACTGAAGGCGAGAAAGAAGGACCCACCTGGATAGGTCGGGTCACCCTTAGAAAACAGAAGAACATAAGAACGGCCAGACGGGGTCAGACAAAAGGCCCATCCAGCCCAGTCCTGTCAGCCCACAGTGGTCAATGCCAGGTGCCCCGGGGGAGTGAACAGAGCAGGGAACCATCCAGTGATCCCTCCCCTGTCGCCCATTCCCAACCCCTGGCAGAGTCTATGGACACCATCTCTGCCCAGCCTGGCCAATAGCCATTGATGGACCTAACCTCCTTGAATCTATCTAGTTCTCTTTTAAACCCTGTTCTAGTCCTAGCCTTCACAACCTCCTCAGGCAAGGAGTTCCACAGATGGACTATGCACTGTGTGAAGAAGAACTTCCTTTTATTTGTTTTAAACCTGCTGCCCGTTCATTTCATTTGGTGGCCCCTAGTTCTTATATTATGGGAACAAGTAAATAACTTTTCCTTCTTCACTTTCTCCACACCACTCATGATTTTATAGACCTCTCTCCTATCCCCCCTCAGTCTCCTCTTTTCCAAGCTGAAAAGTCCCAGTCGCTTTAATCTTGCCTCATATGGGACCCATCCCAAACCCCTAAAGAATTCTTATTTCATCGTCCTCTGCTTTTGCTGGGTAGCCCACTGGACCCACAAACGGGAAGGCGGGGGCCTTGCTGAGGTTGTACGTGCCAGGCAAATCGCCTTCTCGGCCCAGGCCACACGGGCAGGAGCAGGTAAAAGCATCTGGTGAGCAGCAAGTCAGAAGAGTTAGTCCTTATCTGCTTCCGAGGTGGCAGAACTTGACCATTTGGCTTTGCCACAGAGAAGGGGTTTCCACTGAACTCTGGCTGTGAACGTTAGCATGGCCGCCGCCTGCTTCCTGCCTGTGGGACAGAGGGATGCAAACGTTATTGCCTTTGAAACCTGCCTGCAGGGCAGCAGGGCAGCAGGGCAGTGTGGTGGGATCCTGACACGGACTGTTACTCTGAATGGAGCTGAGATCTTATTTGCTTCTTAGCTAGAGTTCTCTTTTGGCTTCTCTGGAACCGGCGATTTCTGATTCCCAGCACTGCATAAAAGCGAAGGCATGAGAACGGCCTAGGTTTGTATCTTTCCATCCCGTCTTATTACAATCATTGTTTTCTTATTCCAAGTAAATAGCCTGCAAGATTACAGCCCTGGAATGATCTGAAATAAGACCATATTTGGGATGCCAGACCATCTCCTTCAGCCCTTGTTATTAAACCATCTTGCACCTGGAAAACGGGGATTTCATGTCAGATTGCTGTGGCTTAGGTAATGACATTTTCCAAGACAACGGAAAGTGTCACGGCATGACAAATCCATTCAATTCTTTCAAAACTGTTGGCTCAGGGGCTTTTAATAACCTGGGACTCCCGTTCCTTGTGGCGAGCCGTGAGTGTCGTGCGTCTCTCAGGCTACGCTGCTTGCGGGAGAAAGGGGGGGGGGTGAACGAGGAAGGGGAGGGAAGGTGGAGAGAGAAGTGCAGTACTCCTCAGTAGGCTGGACAGATTCGAAACGGGTGGTTCTCGGCCAGGAGGGCGGGACCCCGGGGGACACTGCCAGCAGGCTGCAGGGCCGGTGCTAGATTGCCAGGAAGCCAAAACCCCACAGTGAGGGGCAGACACCGGGGGCCTGAGCCCTCCTCCTTGAGACTGAGACGCTTAGCTTTGGGGGTGGCTCTGGGCTCCCCAGCACCTGCCGGCTTGCTGCCCCCTAACGCTGGCCCACTTAGACAGGCAGACAGCCAGCTCCACTCCCCCTGCCCCGTGTCAATGCAACCCCCCCTCTAGACAGAGCCAGGGCACCTTCCCCAGCAGATCTGGTGTTTCTTGGCACTGCCGTCCGGAAAGGGGGCTCCAGTGAAGTCCCGGCACGCCCTGGAAAGTCAGTTTGCCCTGGAAGAGGAGGGAGAGGCACCGTTCAGCAAGGAGCTATGCCAGCGTGGGTGTAAGACTCCGGCCTTCATTCACCTAGCACCTCCGTGTGAACACAGCACGGCCCAGCAGACGGCTCACAGGGCCCGGGGCTGCACACATGGGTGGCCGTGCGAGCATGGAGAAGCTACTTAGCCTGTGGTGCCTCAGTTTCCCCATCTGTCAAATGGAGATAATGGGTAAAGCGGCAACAGGATTTAGGCTCTTCGGCCCCCTTTGCAAACGGGCCACGTTGTCAGGAGACTGAGCCATTCACACGCCAGGGGGTTGGGGAGAACGCTGTGGGATGGGGCTCGTATTACACTCACCGCAAGCTCAGGGAGGCCTTTTCTCCAACCCGTCCCACGGCTGTTCGGCATCGGGAGTGCCCAGGGCGATCCCGTCCCGCCGCCTGCCGCCAGCTGGGGAGAACAATAGGAGCTGGTCCCAAAGCATCTGCCCCACGGTGCCCGGCGGGCGAGCACGCCCTGGGCTCAGCACTGTGAGGACTCACGGCTCCTCAAAGCATCCGGTGCAGCACAGCCCTGCAGGCCTCCCCCTAGGGCGCAGCGGGCCGGCGGGGCAGGGCTCAGGAGCTGGCAAGGCAGCAGCACAAGGGCTGGTGTAACCCACACACCGAGGGTGGTCGCTGGCCAAGCAGCGGCACTTAGACCACAGCGACAGCTAAGATCAAGAGACCTCTACAGCGTGGACGTGAGCCAGCCGGCTTTCAGCTCCGCGGGTCGCGGGGCCTGTGCTAAGGTCCAGAGAGCCCCGGTTCAAATCCACCCGGTGGCGATCCCACTGGGTCCCCAGAACCCCACTGAGAGCCCTGCCCCAGGGCTGATACCGACTGAGTCAGTGTGTGCTCTGTGCTTCTCCCCCTGCAAGTGAGGCCCGGTGGCAGGCGGCCTAACTCAGACTGCATTGGAGACGCACTGCCAGGAAGGCAGGTGGCCTCCGTTCAGGACAGGACCCCCAAACTCTTCCTCAGACGCCTGGGGCCTCCCAGAATTCCTCCTCCCTCCCGTTCCCCTTTCCTGCATGAGGGACAATTTGAGCCACTATCGGGTCTCCGTGGCCCTGGCCTTGCTCGCAATGCTGTGGTTCTGCTTGCAGGCCGTGTTACACGCACTTTGCACGGGGTGTGTCTACAGAGGGAGTGGCCCGTCAGAGCCTTGGTTGTAGGATCCCCCCGCCCCCAAATCTAGCAAACGCCCTCGCTACCAAATGCACAGTGAGCAAATGCAGAGAACGAGAGGGACTCACTTTTCCCAGCGCCAGCAATCAGATCTCTGCGAGATGCCTCCCTCCCGTGTCTAGCGAAAAGGGTTGGATTCCTTTGTGTGCTCTGCAAATGTGTGCCTCCCGAAACAAAACACGCTGGCAAAGCCGGGCTGAGGAGGCTCAAAATAGTCATCGGTGGGCATATTTCCCTCCCGCCAGCCCCTGACTAAACCCACGACTGTCTCCCCGCAAAATGTTATCATGGAAAACAAACTTTCGAGTTGACAAACGCTTATCAGCACTTCCTGGCACTCAGCGCAGATCCGCATCCTCCCAGCGCTGCCAGGCGTTCGCAGGAGTCAGACGTGGGAGCATTCAGCGCTGGGAACACTGTTTCGCTTGTCACCTTTATGAAAACAGAGCAGCCCAGCAAAATCCCTTCACGTTTGAATTTCACGTTCGCTCCTCTGCTGCAAAGGCTCCATGTCATTCATTTCTGTCTCTCATCTGCACCAATTTATTTCCAATGCATTATTAACCAGCACCTGGGTAGCTTGCTATCTGTGCCTGCCGCTTCCCCACAACTACAGAGGCTTCCGTCCCCCCTCCTGCACAGCTTCTACTGAAGCCAGCCGGAGTTGTGTAGCCGTAAGAAGTACAGAGCAGGCCTGTAAGGGCGCACAGTGGAGATCTGGGGGTATATCTCCAAGGGCAGCTCTGGGAGATTGACTCCTCTCCATCGGGGTTATTTTTCCTGCAGGAATGTTACTACCTGCTTTCAGCATGTGTCCAGGGGATGCAAAAGTTTACGAAGGTGCTTCTGCGGCACCAGGCATGTGAGGATCTCAAACTGTTTTCCAGATGTTCATAAGACGAGCCCAGGAGATGGAGACGTAGGGACCTCTCCTTCCCCAGGTGCAGGGATGGAAAAGCTTTGTGCTTGTCCAGGGTCCTACAGGAGGTCACATGGGCGGGAGACCCACCGCTAGTCCCTGGCTCTCAGCCCCCTTCCCGGCCGCTGGACTCTTGCCCTGAGACGAGCGAGGGGTTCCAGTGGAGCAGAACAACTCAAATCCAAAGCACAGGCACGCTGGCCGGAGTCACCGCGTCCTTCGCACACAGCCTGCGTGTGCTCTGGAGGAGCTGGGCTGGCCCCCACCCACCTCGCTCGTGTCCTGGGCCCGAGGCCAGTCCGTACCCAGATGGCTGCCAGGCACAGGGAGCGACTCCGGCAGTGACGGGCCACCAGGGCGTCCTGTCCGGCCCCCCGCCCCCCCCCCCCCGCTCAACCGGCGGGAAGACGAGCTCTGCGAGAGCCTCTTTTTCCGGTGCCGTGCGTGGGCAGAGCAGTGGGAGCGGGACCCTGCAATGAACACCCCCTACCAGGGGGGTAGCGAGGGTCACAGATGTGCCTGCTCCCAGGGAGCAAGCCCGTGGCGACGCACCCGTCTCACACAGCCCCACCTCACAACGCCCCCCCATGCTTGAGGCAATGGCGCAGCTCACAGGGAAGCCATCAGGCCCGGAGGGAAAGTCTTCACCTTGCACACGCCTCTCGTGAAGGGCCCAGAACCAGAAGAACCATGCAGGGTACCTGAGAAGAAAGGGACCCGCCGGTGCCTGCTGAACGCCTGTGCTGCATGGGGGGGCTTCCCACACACCGTTGTGGAAGCCCCAGGAGGTCCAGGTCTCGGTAGATACACAACCCCGTGCCCCCCACCATGAAAGCCTGAACAGCCGGAGAGGTACCCGGGTCCTGAACCTGCAAGCGGAGCCGGCGCGGGGCTCCATTACCACGGTACGGAACATAGGAACTTCCATAACCTGGACGCGGCCTAACAAAACAGACCTACCCTGAGGCTGAAAACGTACCCCTTTGCCTTCATTATTTAAACCCCCCCCCCCCCCGATAAAAAACTGTCTGACTAGAGGTGGCCAGCCAGACACTCAGACTCACCACAGCCTTCTCCACAGCCGGCGCTAATGACGGAAGCTCACGCAGGGACAACTGGAGCGTTCTGAAATGGGGGCCAGCCACCCCCTCGATGGAGAGACGATTGCACCCTTTCCTCACGAAGGGCCACAACGATACTCTCGACTCGCCATGGATCCAGCTCTTCAGCCCGGGGAGACAGGCGCCCAGTACCCAGGTTGTGCGCGGAGAACGCCCAAGACTTGTCGCTCTGCCGTGTGAAACTTTCTCCTCAGCAGAGGGCCAGACAAGGTCCATGGAAACCCGACAGACTCCTCGGCATGGGAGCTCATGGGAGAGTTCAAGCGGGAGTTCTGTGGGGCAGAGATCTTGGGCTGGCCTTCTGCTTGGGTTTCACCCTGCAGACCAAATCTAGCCTATGCCCAAGCAGAGTTTCCCTCTTGATACTCTCCGCAGTGATGCAAACGTCCAGCTCAGCTCACCCCTCTTCATGTGGCCACCATCTGCTTTAAGCACGTTCCTAACTCCCTTTGACACCAGCTACATCTACACTACAACGGGAAGTCTGTGTGAATGATGCAGCTGGACTCGACAGACCTTAAGTCGAGTGACCGTGGGCGCTACATTGCGGGGAGTCGATGGGAGAAACTCTCCTGCCAACTGACCTTACACTCCTCATCATGGGTGGAGTCACAGGGTGCACAAGAGAGCAATTGGCGGTTGATTGGGTGGGTCTTAACTAGACCCGCTCAGTCGCCCACCAATGGATCGACCGCAGAGTGTCGATCTGGGCTGTAGCGTACATGTAGCCTTAAAGTCCTGGGGCCTTGTTTTGCTCAACTGGCGGCCTTCCAGGTAATTGCACCTAGGCAATTGCGAACGCGAGGCAGGTGAGTACGGTGACACATGCGCACTGGTCCTGCAGGAGGGGGCCCAACGCTCCACTGAAGATGTTTTGCTCGTTCCGTCTTGAGCAAAGTGACCCACGTGCACCTGTCAGCTGGGACCCAGAAGGTGACTGTCATCACGCCCAAGGACAGACGAGCCCTGTCTATTGTAGTGGATTGTTTCCCTTGACCAGAGGCCTCCCGTAGGCTCTGCAGCTCTTTAATCCATACAGACGTGTTCCCTGCACCCAGCCCAGGCTGGCAACACCATCCAGCCTTTTCCTAAAAGGATGGAAATGAAAAACTGACCCCGGCACGGAGCCAGCCGCACGCCCCGGGATGGGCCCAAAGAAATCTGCCTGGCCCAGTTTCTCAGCTTCACTGCTCGCATGTGGAAGGGCGGCAAAGCCAGGCACGCCACGGGGAGAAGAAACTGTCACCGCTCCTAGCCTGCTGCATCCGCCTGTCCTCTCCCTGACACTCCACCGGGCGGGCAGCGCTGCCAGCGGACACACCTCCGGAGATCCCTGCCCTGCCTAGACAGCTGCTGCCACTTAGCTAGCGGTCCCCGAGGTGGCTGTTTCTCCGGCTCCACAGTGCAGAGTTTGGTGAGCGAAGAGTCGAGGGGCTGATCGGACCCTGCCTGCTCCAGCATGAGGGGTTACACCATGAAGCCGGTCCAGATTTATTTAGGCCTTGATCCAAATTGCAGCCCATAGAAAGTGTCCTGTTGGTCTCAGGCACAAGGGCAGAATTTCAGCAAGGTGGGGGGGCAGCAGCTGTGCGCGCCAGGACGCGACTTGCTTTTGATCCTGTTCCCCGGCGCTAAGGGAGTGAGGGGAAAGTGCCTGCATTCCCTGCTTGCCTCTCACTCCTAGCGGATGAGTTCCCTTCACCAGACTGGAGAGGCAAGCACGGAATGCAGGCACTTTCCCCTCGCTCCCTTAGCATCCAGGGAACAGGATGAAAAGCAAGCTGCATCGGCTTGCTGCCCCTGCCACCCCCCAGCCAAAATTCTGCCCTTGCCTGAGTTCTAAATGTTGCCCCCGGCAGAAAGTTTGCATTTAATTCAGGATCTGAACCCCCCCAAAATGTAGAGGAGCCAGGTCCCTGATCTTCAGTTCAGAGCCATCTCTGCAGACTTTTAATCCCAACGGGCTTCCGTGCTGTTAACATCTCTGCTTCTACATCCCCAGCCGTAAAATATGAATATTAAAATTCACTTTCTTTCTCCCAGGCATGTCATGAGATGTAGTTTGTGCAGTTTGTAAAGCACCTTGAAGACGGAAAGTATTATCATTTTTATTGCTTAATTATAATATGGCTGGAATTTAAATTAGAACCAAGATTACCCATCAATATAGCATTTCACAAGTGAGCTGCATTTTCTTCCGAACACAGAACGCTCGTTCCACACTGGGTCTTTAACTACATCCCTGCCGGCTGAAGAAGAAGAAATCCATCCCCAGCTGGGCGGATGATTGCTCCTCGAGATACTCTGTGTATCATACTGCTTCGGATCTTGCTCTACCACTGACGCTTAATGAGGTAGAACAAGTCAAGATGGACCGAAGCAATTAGCACATTCCGGGCAACTCTCAAGGTAATGCCCATTGAAAACCCATTGCTACACCAGATGCTGCGCTCAATCTGCAAACTGGGATGTGTCACTGCTGTGGCTGTTCTGGTCATGCCAGAGTTGGCAATTCAACATCAGACTATGCAGCTAAAACCCTGGTTCTTATAAACGCCACCTTAACCACTGGTATTTTCAATAAAGGAATAGAAACAGGGTTAGATTATTGGAAGGTAAGTAATGTATCTCTCACAGCCTTTTCAGTGTTCAGTTACTTGCACCTAAAGGAATACATAGTATCAAAAGAAGGACTGTCCAAACAATGTCCTATTGTACTTGAAGCAACAATATAGCAAATATATTTATAATTATACATGGGACTAATACAGTAGCCTGTTGTACAGGTTGCTCATTATGGGTACGTCTACACAGCACCCTAAACTTGAAATAAGAGACGCAATTTGCACTATGCAAATTGCATATTTTATCTCAAATCTATTTCGGAATAGCTTAATTTGAAATTTGGCGCGTCTCCACAATACCAAATTTCGAAATAACGTGCTATTTTGAGCCATTCCTTATCCCTCGTGCAACAAGATTTACTGGGATGGCGAAATAGTGTGCTTGTTATTTCGAAAAATATTTCGAAATAATGGGTGGCTTGTGTAGACACGGGGCAGCTATTTCAGGATAAATAGCCAAGCAGTGTAGACGTAGACTATGAGACCTCAGGGAAAATATGCTCTTTCACCCATGTTTACAAATTCTGGCAACACTTTCCTTGAACACCTGTCATGCCCCCCTGCTCTGGAGTGACAATATGAAACTGGATAGAAGGGGATCCTTTGGGTGAGACCTGTGCCTTTTGCCACCTTCGTGAAAATTACCCAGACTTGGCCAACTTCTAAGCCTTTGAAAAAAGGCTCAGTGGAGATTCCTTTTTTGTAGCAACCTAACCTCTGAACGTTCCATCCTTGTGACCTGGCTGCAGCCTCTCACAGCTTTCACGTGTGTGTGAATGAGCCCCACGGAGCAACGGAGCATGCACCAGGCCCTCACTGCCCCTGTGTGTGATGGAACCACACATAGTTCATCCTCGCCTAGGGACTGCGCATGCGCCAGATTTTCGGCATTCCTGTGTGGGACAGCTCCATGTGTGTCATCCCCACAATAACTGAGTACCGTGGAAAGAAAAGTATGTGACCATGTGTCATGTCTCCTTCCCCACTCTGGTACGATAAATGCAGAAGTGGGGGCCAGCAAAAGTACCCCAAAACCTTATCTACCAAGCTTTGGTATAAAACTTTCCCCCAAAATCTTGACACCCTAGATTTGTAGGATAAAAACCTCTGCTGCCACCACCCAAGTATTGATAAGAAAATCAGGGGAGAGATCGCTTGGGAAATCTCACCTCTAAAGTACAAACCAGGACACAACCATTAACCAATACCAGGTTGATAAAAAGGAACGAGAAAGAACTTTTATTAGCACCACAATATTCCTGTTGCAAGCATAATGACTAGATGGAAAAGTAATAAAGTAAAACTCATGGAGAAACTCCCCCATGGACCTAGAACTTTGAAAAAGGGAACCCAAAACATTTTTTAAAAATACACAGACATCAAATCCCATTTCCCAAACCATAAAACAATAAAACCTAATGGATTTATCATTCACCTCGTCATCAGGGAGAATGCCCAGACTTCCCTTGATCCAGCGGGGAGCATGCCCAGACTCTGATGACTCATTGCCACGTGGTCCATTGTTCCAAGCCTTCTTCGAACACACACACACTCACACTCTCTCTCCATTCACTCGGGAGACTGCAGCTTAGGGAAAGTTACAAGCAAGGTGGCTGAGAGTTAAAAAGATTACGAAGTTGCAGTTTACAGTAAATTTGAGAGTTACACAGATTACAAAGATTGACAAGGATCACAATAAGTTAATTTAAAACCTTAGACCTTGCAGTTTGGTGTAGCTTCAGAAAATCCGTGTATATAAATCTAGTGAGCTCAGGCGGAGGCTTTGTTATGCATCACTGTCGGCTGACAGTGGCCAATGCCAGGTGCCCCAGAGGAAGGGAACAGAACAGGGAATCATCTAGTGATCCCTCCTCTGTCGCCCATTCCCAGCGTCCAGCAAACAGAGGCCAGAGACAACCTCTCTGCCCATCCTGGCTAACAGCCATTGATGGACCCAACCTCCATGGATGTATCTAGCTCTAGATCTTTCTACTGATGTCATAGAATCATAGAACACTAGGACTGGAAGGGACTTTGAGAGGTCATTGAGTCCAGTCCCCTGCCCTCCCGGCAGGACCAAGCACCATCTAGACCATCCCTGGCAGGTGTCTGTCCAACCTGCTCTGAAATATCCCAGCGATGGAGATTCCACAACCTCCCCAGGCAACTTATTCCAGTGTTTGACCTCCTGACTTTTTCCTAATGTCCAACCTAAAGCCTCCCTTGCTGCAGTTTAAGCCCTTTGCTTCTTGTCAGTGGGCTTGGAGCAGGCCCATGGGGCGTGAACTTTGGGGACACAACAGAAGTCAGAAGAGTGAAAGGGATCAGCCCGCCGGGCAGAGATTGCTGCGTCCCTGTGGATGCCAATTTAAATGGGAGTTAGGACAGAAAGCCTGTTGAGGAGCTAAGACAGAAAGCCTGTGGTGGGCAGGAACTCGGCTTCATTTGTACTGCCCTAAACATTGCTTGAGGGCCTATTTGGTTCAGTGCTAAGGGGCGATTTTCGGTTCACCCCTAGTTACCCTATATGTAAGTTAAGATACAAATAAAAGAAGGGGGGGGTTAATGATGGAAGATGAAATGCAACATCATGAATTCATTCCTTGCGATGTGGTCAGTACCTCGAAAGCAATAAAAGAATCTGTTATGCAAAGGGGGGAAAAGCATTTCCAAAGCCCGTTCCAGACAGACTCAATGGCCATGCTTTGCAGAAAATCCAGTATTGGGTTTGTTTGTCAGGAACATGACAAAACAAGTGCAGACTTCACCGTGTAATTCATGACACACAGCAACAGACTGAAACAACAGCCATAAGTAATGCAGGACAATTTTGTTAATTAAACATTTAATGTAAGAGCCCTGGTAAGTTAGCATGAGGTTTCTTTGCAGATCTATTTTCAGTGCTTGCAGAACTAAGCAACTGTTCATCTGCCCACACTTGGAAATTATGGCCTTCCAGTAACACTTGGATGTAAAAATGTTACCTGGGAAATGCATTGCTGTTTGCACCACAAACAAGTAGGGAGCTAGCTAAGTCAGGAAGAAAGTGCTGCTGCTGTTAAAGACGATGGCTGTGTCTAGACTGGCAAGTTTTTCCGCAAGAACACTGACGATCTCATGTAAGAAATCAGTGCTTCTTGCGGAAATACTGTGCTGCTCCCGCTCAGGCAAAAGGGCCAGTGTAGGCAGCTCAGATTTGTTTTGCGCAAAAAAGCCCCGATCGTGAAAATGGCGATTGGGGCTTTTTTGTGCAAAAGCGCGTCTAGATTGGCACGGACGCTTTTCTGCAAAAAGTGCTTTTGTGGAAAAGCGTCCGTGCCAATCTAGACGCTCTTTTCCACAAATGCTTTTAACGGAAAACTTTTCTGTTAAAAGCATTTGCGGAAAATCATGCCAGTCTAGACGTAGCCAATCAGTTTCTCTGGAACCTCGTGAAACCATCTGAACCTTTCTCCTGTCTTTTCCTTGGCCTGCATGTGAAATGCACCGTTCACTAGTGGCAATTGGTCTTTTGGCAAGTGGCAACTCCACAGAATAACAAAATCAAGCGTGACAACCCTTATTGATACGTATGTTGAAATGCATCCGCCTAATGAGGCAGCTTCATTACAGAACACTACTTTATTAAGTATTTTGGAAGCTTCAGAACATCAGAAGAATGGAGTTTGATTGGGGGAGGGGAGAGCTATTAGTTAAACACAAGGAATCATAATGTAATACCAATGACTGCCAAGAAATACACAGCACATTGGTTTCACTAATAATGGCTGCATGGAATGTAGTGGGCAAAATTCCAGCACATTCCTATTTTATTTCAAGGCATGAATAGTGACAATCTACTTTCTGAACAAGGCAGATAGTACAGAGCTTTTGCACTACACGGTAAGATCTAGCACGTTTGGGACAGAAAGCACCAACCCCAGTGTGAGGGCCGCCAACGACCCGCACGCCAGATGTCCAGAGCCGCCGGGAGATGACCGGGGCCGGGAGCAGAACACTCCTGCGGCGCAGGGATGCCAGAGAATGGCGGCAGGGCCGGAATCTACCACCGTGCCTGCACCAGCGGGAGGTCGCCGGCCCCTCCCACAGGAGGGTTCAGGGAGGGGCCGTGGCGGAGAGTGACAGCCGGGATGTGGCCGGGGAAGCCGCGACGTCACTGGAGGGGCGGGGCCTCCAGAGTGCGTCCGGCCCGGCGGACCATTACAAAAGTTTTTCCATTAAAAGCATTTGCAGAAAAGCGCGTCTAGATTGGCACAGACGTTTTTTCACAAAAGCACTTTTTGTGGAAAAGCGTCTGGGCCAATCTAGACACGGTTTTGCGCAAGAAAGCCCCGATCGCCATTTTCACCATCGGGGCTTTTTTGTGCAAAACAATACCGCGTTGTCTACACTGGCCCCCTTGCACAAAAGCATTTGCGCAAGAGGGCTTTTGCCCGAACGGGAGCAGCATAGCATTTCTGCAAGAACACTGACAATCTTACATGAGATCGTCCGTGTTCTTGCAGAAATTCAAGCGGCCAGTGTAGACAGCTGGCAAGTTTTTCCGCAAAAGCAGAAAAACTTGCCAGTCTAGACGCAGCCAGGGAGATGGGGCTGCATTGTGGGTCGCATGTTCACAGAATTATTCCCCCATTTCTCACTACAGGATTTACATTCTGCAATGTAACAACCAGTCCAGAGGCAGCTTAAAGATTAACACATTTATTAGGGCCTAGGCTGTCCTGAGATACAGCTCACCTCTTCAGATGCTTGTAGGGAAAGAAAGGAAGGGATTTTGGTCCTTAACGTGTTTTTAAGTGGGGCATACATTTAAAGTGAGCCGCCAGCATGGTGTTTTAAAAAAGTTTTAATGCAGTTTGCAGGGATTTTACCGTTAGCTCCATGGCATTTAATTTCTGTTGAACTGTCTTCCTCATTTTAATGTAGTTCCCCTTCTGAAATTGAATGCTAGCATGGGGGGCTACTTTAATGTTCCCCCCTCCCACTTTCCCCCCGCCACACACACACACACACACACACACACACAGTTCAACTATATTAACTTCTTAGACCAGACTGTACTCCGCTTAGGATGAAAGGACCAAATCAGGAATTGTCTCTTTTCTGGTGAGTTCCAAGACTAGCTGCTCCAGAAGCGGTCATTTAAGGTGTCAAGAAACTGCTTCTGCATCCCATCCTGAGATGACATGTACCCAGTCAATACGGAGACAGCTGAAATCCCCTCCCCCGTTATTACTGAGTATTTCATTTTTATAGCTTCTCTGATTTCCCTGAGCATTTCACCATCACGATCACCATCCTGGTCAGCTGGTCGATAAAATATCCCTACTGCTATACTCCGGTTCTTAGAGCATGGAATTGCTCTCCAGAAAGATTCTATGGGACAGTTTGGTTCATTTACGATTTTTACTTCATTTGACTCTGCGCTTTCTCTCTCATATAAGGTCACTCCCCCACCAGCACAACCTGTTCTGTCCTTCTGTTCTCTGGCATCACTGTGTCCTGCGGATTATCCTCACTCCACCAAGTTTCCGTGATGCCAACTCAATCAATATCCTATTTAACGTGAGGCTTGGGGGCTAAGTCTACACTGGCATGATTTTCCGGAAATGCTTTTAACGGAAAAGTTTTCCGTTAAAAGTATTTTTGGAAAAAGCGCGTCTAGATTGGCAGGATGCTTTTCCGGAAAAGCACTTTTTGCGGAAAAGCGTCCGTGCCAATCTAGACGCGCTTTTCCGCAAAAAAGCCCCGTCGTCATTTTCGCGATTGGGGCTTTTTTGTGGAAAAGATATCTCTGCTGTCTACACCGGCCCTTTTCCGGAACAGTTTTCCGGAAAAAGATTTTTGCCCGAACGGGAGCAGCATAGTTTTTCCGGAAAAGCACTGATGATTTTACATTAGCTCGTCAGTGCTTTTCCGGAAATTCAAGTGGCCAGTGTAGACAGCTGGCAAGTTATTCCGGAAAAGCGGCTGATTTTCCGGAATAACTGGCCAGTGTAGACACAGCCCTTGTGTTTAGACTTCTACCATTTCTATTTCACTTTTTAGCTGTCTGCCATTACTTCAGTGGTCCCAACGCAGTGCCCGCAGGCACCATGGCACCTGCTGGGACATTTATGTGCACCCGCCTAGAGACCAGGACCAGCCCGCGCCATCCGTGCACCCCAGGCCCTGGGCGCCCAGCGCATGCATGGCCCCCGCCCCGGGCACGTGGCACATACACGATGCCACCCCCAGGCTTGTGATGCATGTGCAGCCCCCGCTCTGGGCATGCGGCACATGTTCAGTGCCGCCCCTGGGTGCCCGGCAGCCCCAAAAGGTTGGGGACCACTGCATTACCTTATGAAACTGAATGGGACCCTTCTTCATTTGAATGTTTCTCATCAGATCTCCCCTTATTTAATCATCCTCCATCCTCTCCTCCTTACTGGGGGATACAGCATCCCCGTTAATAGATCCTCCCCCGACGGGTGACTCTGTCTGAACCAAGTGTTCCTCTGCTAATGCCTGTGCAACCCTGCTGTAGACAAGCAACTAAATCAATCCCACAGAATGAGTAAAAACAAGGAGTGGTCCTGTGGCACCGTACAGACTAACCAAAACACGTAGAATCATGAGCTTTCGAAGGCAAACCCCACTTCATCAGAGGAACTGGAGTGGAAATAACAGAATGCAAGAGATCTAGAGAACAGCAGAAGTACCTGTCCACTGCAGGACCCCCGGTTATTGAGGCTAATTACGTGGGCTGGAAGTGAAGAAGTAGCCATTCTTCTACAAAGGAATTTCACTAACCCATTACAGAGAGAGTCTGCAGAGCTGGAATTCATCTACAGATATGACTCTGTTACCCTGGGCCTAAACAAAGCCATTAACTGATCGGTGCATTACAAGCCCATTTCTCCTGCCTTTAAAATCTGCATTTCCACATCAGAAGCCCTGTACGGGGTATATATAATACGGTTAGTCTCTAAAAGAACGTCTATGCTGCAGGGCAAAAGGCAAATTAAGATACGTACCTTCAGTGACGTCAATTGCGTCGCTGAAGTTGAAATAGTTTAATTTGGCTTTCGGTGCTGTCTACCCTGCAGGAAGTCAAAGGCTTCTTCCTCCAACTTCCCTTAGTCCTCGTGAAATGAGGGTTACAGGAGTCGAAGTAAGACGTCCTCCATCGCGACATTATTTTGAAATAACGGCTTGCGGTGTAGATCCACACCATGTTATTTCAAAATAATGTCCATTATTCCGAATTAACACAGCTGTGTGGCTGTACCTTAAGGTGCCACAGGACCACTCGTTGTTTTTAAACTTACAAACACAGTGAACCCTCTGAGATTTAGCCAAAGAATTATTGTTAGTTGTCACAATGCGTGGAATTTATCGAAATGACCCTATACATCGTCAATATAATAGGTGGTACCGTGGCAAATAGCTTAGGACCCGTTTTTCTGAGAGTCTCCAAAAATCTGCTCTACAATTCGCAGGCACCTTATGTGTGTTAAATGTGTGCATGTCTGCATGTGCACTCGTGCGCCTCCGTTTCGCACTCAAAATGCACGAGTGGGTGTTCACACAGACACATTAATACACCCATCTGCAGAATGTGTTTCTGGAGGCCCATTGAAAAATAAAGCTCTTAAGAAAAATGAGGCTAGATATGAATCTTTATAATAGCTCCCGCACAGAGGTGCAATGCCATCTTATTTATTAATACTCAGTGCAAACTGGCATGTGTTATGTAAGAGCACATTATTATTTATTGAAATAGCTCTGAGATGCTAATTATGATAATCAAAACTGTTTGTTTGTTCCCGATGAAAAAAAAGCAACTGAAGGAGTTCATCCCAGGTATTGCGTGGCGTGAGCGCCTAATCCTCTGGAGAAATTGTGCAGGAACAGTTCAGCCTCACAGAAAGATCCTTTTTAAAATGCTGGCAATGCCTGGGAGAGATTGAATTTTCTGATGCAGAGGTGCCCTCTCAAAATAGCTGAGAAGTGGCTGTTTTCACTTGTGCATCCAAATTTTCTTTCCCTTTGTACGTTGATGCAAAGAGCTTTCTCCCAGCTCTGCTATAGACGTGTTTGTTAATCTATAGATTACGGCATGCGCCCGCTCGTCTTTCGTGCTCAGGTTATTGCCTGTAGCACAGAGAAGCCCTGATGGGTGAATAGCTTACGCAGAGCGGAAAGAGAGAGCTGTGATTGTCTGCCCCCTTTCACTTAAGGCAGGTGAAAATCCGACCCAGCTGAGACATAAATCCTACCCAAAAAGTCAGGCTGATGATGTATAAAAAGGTTTGCAAGGCGGCTGTCATCTCCCCGGCTCGGAAATGTGATTAGAATTCCTTCGTTTACGTAACCTTTTCAACTATTCATTTATCTTGCTTTGTTCCCCTTTTGCTACAGAAAGCTTTTCTGTTCATTTTAATAGATCTGCCAGCCTCGACATCGAGAGCCTGAGCCATTGACTTCACTGGCCTTCGGGAGCGCATCCCTTTATGTCAGTGGGTTTCGCATTCGGCCCCTCACAGTGCTATGCCTTTGAACGGAACAGCACTTGCCAGCTTTACTTGCTTTGCCTGTGTGCCAAAAAGCAAGACCTGCCTCTCGAGACGTGCAAATGGGGCCATCTGCACAGCTTTATTGCCCCTTGCTAATGTTACTAATAAACACCTTGCCATTATTCATGGTACAGACAAACCTTTATGGCCCAGTAACGCTAGCCTGAATGGCTGTGATGCATAATGCACGGAGCTATGTTCATCTAATTAAAAGACATTTGAGATGGCGTCCAATCTTTCCCACATGAACTCAGTATAAAGAGCCAAAGCCAAGACATAACGATGCTGCATTAAAGCGAGGCTCTAATTCTGTGATAAATCATTCACGCACAGGACAGGGAAGGCCTAGCATAAGTGACAGTCACAAGGACATCCTTAAGACCGCATGAAACATGTGGCAGGACTCGTATTACAGCAAAGATAAAGGGAGAAACTCTTTGGGGGAACTGAAATTGAAAGGTTTGTGCATGTGTAACCCACACATCTAGGCTACGTCTACACTGGCAGCTTCTTGCACAAGAACTCTTTTGTGGAAGAGTTCTTGTGCAAAAAGTCTTCCACAAGAGCGTGTCTACACTGGCATGTGCTTTTGCGCAAGAGATGTGCTTTTGTGCATGAGCATCCATGCCAGTGTAGACGATCTCTTGTGCAAGAAAGCTCTGATGGCCATTTTAACCATAGGGGCTTCTTGTGCAAGAAATTCATGTTACCTGTCTACACTGGCCTCTTGTGGAAGAGCTCTTGCACAAGAGGGCTTATTCCTCGTGGGGAGAGGAATAACTCTTCTGGAAGAAGCCCTGTTTTCCAACGCTGCACTGTAAATTTACTTGCGCAAGAACGCGCATGCAGTGTAGACAGCCGGAAAGTTTTTGCGCAAGAACGGCTGTTCTTGTGCAAGAAGCTGCCAGTGTAGACATAGCCTTAGTGTGGTTACTGAGCAATGCAAGTGGTACCTAGACCACAGCAACAGTTAAGATCAAGACACCTCTACAGCAGGGGCTGGGAGCCAGCTGGCTTTCAGCTCAGAGTGTGAAGGCTCCTATACTCTGCTTCTGAAGGGCCCAGGTTCACATCTGCTCTGTAATGGTTACACATGACTTTGGCAGGTGCTATTTGTCAAGTAGTTTCACTTAAAAGTCTCTGAACACAAGGAATCTGTGGATGTGTGTAATTTACTCTCACTACATATGCAAACAATCCTAGAGGGTGGTGTTTGGAGTCAGCTGGGTCAAAAAACAAGAATTCTGGCTTGTGAAAACTGGAGGCTTTGCTAGGTATTCACCTTTCAGTAGGGAGCAGGCTGTTGAAAAAATGAGAGCGAGAAAAAGCAGCTAATACTCTCGGAGTAGCCAGTGGCCTGGTGTCTTGTGTGTTCCTATAGACTATGGGAAATCCAGGTTCAAGGCTCAGTTCTGCCTTATTTAGCTCAGGGATTTCAGCATTGGGTTCTCACATCCCAGGAGGTGGGGGCGAGGCCTTTTTCTGCATCCATATTGCAAGGCCTAAAGCCTCCATCTGCGGCCACATTAGAAGAGTAGCAGCCATTAGTTCAAAAGGACACACTCCCATTCCATCCGAACTACGTGACAATGGTCATGGGCCGTCGGAGAAGGTAGGGCGGGGGGAGGAGAAGCCTTCCCAGCTTTGGCTAAACGGTTTCAAGGGTTCTAGCTCTAACGCCCCGCCACAGATCCTGTTCCCACTTTGTCCAGGGACCAAAGAGTTGATGATCAAGATCAAACTACAGCCCAAAGCAATTGCAAATATTTCACTGACTCGGCTGGAACCCTTCTCTCCAGCATACTTGGAAGGACACATCAGGCTCTTGTGCTGGGGATGCCGCTCGTCATATAGGAAAGATGAAACATATGGCTTGCAGCTATAAGCATAAGAATACGCTGTGCTAATTAACTAACCAGTGTTAGCGACAACAACACGTATCAGCAGAGAGCTCTAGACCAAAGAGGTAACAAGCCTTTTCTTCCTTTCCCAGCTTCCGGAGCTCTCTCCTGGGAGTCGGTGTCCCTACGGCCACATCGTCACTGCACAGAAGATCGATGCTGCCGCGATCGATCTGCTGGAGTTCCATTTAGCGAGTCTAGTAAAGACCCGCTAAATCGAACTCGGAGGGCACCCGCATTGGCAGCAGAACTCCTCCCGAGTTGACAAGAGCGTTTGCTCCCATCGACCTCCCGATGTGGGGACGGCAGGGAAACTCGAATTAACGTAATGAACGTAGCTGGAGTCGCGTCTCTTAATTCAACCCTGGGCAAAGTGTGGGGACAGGACCAGCTTTCAAGGGGTGGGGCTTCAGACAGAAGGGGCGGGGCTGGGGGCAGGAGCCTTTGCTGCAGCAGCACCGGCGGTCGTGGCCAGGAGCCGCCGGCCCTTTTGAATCACCGGGTCCTGGTGCTGCCGCTGTGTTGCTCCCGCCCCCAGTCGGCGAGCCAAAGTCCCTTGTCACCACGGCGGAGTGTAAACGCAGCTTGCTGTGGTGCTCGGTCGCCATCCAGGGGAGCAGCATTCCCTTGGGTCTTCAATGGCGCCCCTGCCGAAGGAAGGCTGCCTGTGCCTCCGTGCCCAGGAAATCAGCCCCTAAGAACCGGGTCAGACTGCCAGGACCTGCAGCTGTCAGGGAGCCGGGGGGCAGGCTGAGATGTCGGGCCTTGTGGGCAGGGGATTGCATTTCTCACCTGCGTTGGGCAACTCTCTTCCAGCGTCTGTCCGGACTTCCCCTCTTTATTTCCACCCCCGCTTCGGGGGATCAGAACAAGGAAGGGCTTGAGCCAGACAAAGGCTCTGGGTCGAATCTTCTGCTCTGTTGTCTCAGCCCTTAGGGCAGGATTTGGGGCTAAGCCCGAGACTGGAGCAGGCCACAAGGGCGACCGGGGCTCTCGGGGAGCTGCCAAGATTGAAGTAAGGACCCCTGGAGTGGCTGACTAGGGCGGTGATACAAGGTCATCTCAACCCCCGCCCTCTGCCTGCCTGCCCGTCGCTTTCCACGGTTCCCTTTCACGAGACTCATTTCACTGCCTCTCGTTCCTGTCTCCCCTTGGACCTGGTCCCCCATCGCTAGATTTTGCCATGGGACAAAATCCGGCCGTCCTTCCTCAGGCAACTGGACTCCCCTGGAGGTTCAGCGTGAACCGGAAGTGCTGGGTTCCGCTCTCGGTCGTTTTCCTTCCTGGCTCGTTCTGGCCTGAGGTTTCTCTTCGAGCTCCGTGTGTCAGACCGACCATGTCCCACCCCCGCCAAGCCCCGGCACATCTCTCGGCATTCGACTCAAACACAGCCCAGTCGGGGCTCTCGGGGTTTTCCCCTCACACGCCCCGGGCTCAACGTCCATAAAGCTAACATGAAACGGCTCCCCGTGATTTCCCAGCCTCGCTTGTCCCAGCCTTCCTCTCGGAGAGGGAGAGACCCCGGCCTCTCCCTCTCCTCCTCAAATTAACCCTTTAACTCATCCCATCCAAGGCTTAACCCCTCAGAACTGACCCTGCCAGTCTCCTCGTCCCAGCAGTTCTATCTCCTCTGCCCCACGAAGAGCTGGCCGGCCCCTGTTTTCTGTTCCCTCTCAGCTCCCTACCCAGCCCCCGCGTGCCAGCTCCCAGGCCAAGCCCCACCCCCGGCGAGCCCGGCGCTAGCAACTGAGGCTGGGCCCACTGCCCCTTTGAAAGGGACCGTGCACCCCAGGCCCCACTGTCTCCCCAGGGAGGACGCCACTGGTGCGAAAGGCAGGTTCATCTGCAGCGTCCCGTGTGGGGCTCGTCTTGCCGAGGTGATCGAAGGACTCGTCCAGGGATCAAGGTGCCACAGGAGCTGCTCCAGCGCAGACAGGGACTGCTTGGGGGCAGCCCTCAGGACGCCAGGCTCCATGGTGACAGGGAGTCCATGGCTGTGTCTAGACTACAGGGCTTTGTCGACAAAACTATACCTGCGTCCACACTGCTTTTGAGATATGTCGACATAATGTCAACAAAACCCAGCAGTCTTGTCGATATATGTAAACCTCATTCTACGAGGAATAACGCCTTTTGTCGACAGAGTTCTGTCGATAGAAGTCATTGTTGCATCGACACTGTCCTTTGCGTCCACACTGTTATGTTGACAAAGCGGCTTGCTTTGTTGACAGAACTGGCTGTCGTCTAGATGCTCTTTGTCGACAGAAGCCTTGTCGACATTATCTGTTGACAAAACTTCTGTCAACAAAACCCTGAAGTCTAGACATACCCCATGAGTCCTCCATGACTCTGAAAGCAGAGGGTGTCGGAGAGGAACACGGGGCGAGTCAGAGTCCAGTCTCTGCTATCCCAGGCAACCCTGTCACATAACCTCTTCCCAGCCTTCTCATGCCCTGGCTACTGCTCCTTTGGCTGTCCACTCCGTGGCTCCTGCCCCAGAACCCCACTCTTCTGGGAGGTAGACATGTCCAGCCATGTACACTGGTGCTCTAGCACTGGTTGCTCTTCCTTTTCCTGGTGTTTGCTGTCCCCCCAGCCTGGGGATTTATAGAAAGCCATCCCGTCCCAGCCTGTGCGCTAGGCCGGCGGGGAGAGATCCAGCGAGCGCTGCAGGGTGAAAAGAGTCCTACGAGAAGAGGGGGCGCTCTGAAATTGCAGCCTCTGGGGGGAACCCAGACCTCCGCTGGGAGACGCTCTTTCGGCATGTTCTCCTCAGCGTCCCACCGTTCCGACGCTCCTCGATGCAGCTTATCCCATGGCAATAAGCAATAATTGCAATGCAAGGGGTTTCCAGGATGGTGCAAATAGACAGTCTGCCTATGGCCAGAAATAGACAGACTTCCCCGGGTGATTCCCACTCTTGTTCTGTGTGTAACGTTATGCAAAGAAAGCCAAACCGCCCGTCTCCCCACCTTCCCACAATCGCTTTCTCTCTTCCACCCAGCAAGGTTCCAAAGGAAGCTCAGGAAAGTACCCTCATGTTTTGCCAGCAGCCGACTTTGACGGGACAAAATTTCAGCGGCCAGAGAAAGCGGCAAAAGTCGGGTTCCTTTTTGTTCCGTTTTCCTGTGCCAATGACAACAGACTGCAAAAGGGCACTTTGCCAAACAAGCCACCTCCCCTGCAAGCCCCAGGACAGGACAGGGGATGCTGGCTGAGCCAGGCTTTGCTGGGGAACAGACATCCTGTCCGTGCCTCGATGAACTCTGCGGAAGTCGTGGTGGAGGAAACAAGAACAATGGTCCAGTCGAAAAAGCAGGAATCAAATTCGTATTTTGCCTCTCAGGTAACTAAAAACTATCGATTCATGGTGCTCAGTCCTGCCAGCTTGATTTCCATCTAGGGCTTGGTTCTCATGTCATCACTCACGCCAGAGTAAGCCGACTCGGAACGGGCAAATTAGGCGCGCTTAGTGGTTTTCAAAACAGGGAGCTCACACTCCTTCCCCTCGGGGAAATGCAACAAGAAAGTCCTGGAGTGTAGAAGCCGCTCTCTAAAGCTGGCGAAAGAGCTGAACGCAACGCTGACTGCATTAGCTGAAACTCTTTCCCTGGGCTTAGGGAAGAGGCTGTTTGCTTGCAAGACTCGGTGTTGTTTCATGTCAGACTCGCAGACAGAACAAGGATGTTGCTTGGTCTTACCACAGCGGCTAATGATGCGTCCTGCATACAGATGTGCTGGGTAAGCGCTTTCTGGGGAAACAGGCGGAAGGAAAACGCTCGCTCCCCGGTGCGGGGGAAGACTTGGGGAGAGAACTCCGGAGAGCCTGGGGCCAGGCGGCTGGATCCCTGGGCCCGCAGATAAGGGAGCGGTGAGGCCGTCAGACAGACGCAGGAGAGCGAGCGCAGGAGAATGCCGGGTGAGCCTGTATATCCAGCAGCGCACACGCCGGCTGGCGGTGGCCACGGGAGAACAGGCCAGGTGCAGGGTTGGCTCGGGAACGCGGGTCCGTCGCCGATTGCACGTCGTGCGAGGTTCGCGGGTTTTAAGGCCGCAAGTCTGAGCTTGTCACCATCTCGTCGGACAAGGCCTGGGCCCTCCCCCACCGACTCCTGCATCTAGCCCATTGGCTTTGGGTCAGACAGGAGCAGGGCCCCCAAGGGTGGGTCGTGGGGGGGATGCGGACAGGCTATGGGCCTGCAGAGGAGGAGCTGGCGAGCAAACCGGACCACACTCAACCTGCCGCGATGGCTCCTGCCCCCTGGGGCGGGATGGGGCTGGCTCCCCACTCCAGGTTTCACCACTTAGCCGGGGGGCACAGCGCCACGCAGGCTAGCCTGGCTGCCCATGTGCCAGGCTCTGACCACACTCCCGCTTGGCCTCGCCTTCCCTCCCTCGTGACAGCCAGGAGTGGGGGGGGGGGTGTCTCCACACGGGGCACAAGGGAAGCAGGCACTAGCCGTGGGGTGTAAGCGCGCCGGGAGAGTCACAGAGAGGTGTGGGGAGGGGAAGGACAAAGGAGCCTGTTCTGTACTGGGGGGCCCTCTGGAAATCTGCGGAGGGGGGCGACAGAGGGAGACACTCCATGGCTTGGAGAAGCCAGAGGGGGCGCTGGACCCTCTAGGGACCTAGCTGAATCCCACAAATCACCCACGTGGGGTGAGGAAGTGGGGGCAGGGATGGCGCATCGGTGTTTCCGTCCTGCCCCGCGGGTATTTCCCAGGTGCCCGGTTTCCACAGTCTGCCTTACAGACCCCAGAGGGCCACAGGGACACAGCTCCAGGACGGCTCGATCAGCCACGTGGGAGGGCCACGAGGGATCCGCCCGGCAGTGGGGCAGGGTCCTGGGCTGGGGAGGGGGTGCCCGGCGGAGAGCCTGAGCCCAGGAAGCAAGCCTGAGATGCCAGGCAAGGCCGGCGAGGGCCAACGCAAGCTGCAGAGCACACGAGGGACGTTCCGTGTCGATTCATCGGCGAATCGACGACCGGATTCGTCGGCAAGGGGGGAGGGGCGCGCGCTCCCCGCTGCGCCGCTGCCTGCGAAGCGCAGGAATTGCTGCCCACGGCTCTTGCTACACTTCACAGGCGGAGGGGCAGCAGTCGGGACCTGGCACCTCTGCCTCCCGACGGCACTGGGGGGAGCCGGTGTTTAAGCACCGGCACCGGCGTGAGGGGGGCCGTCACAGAAGACCCCTTGGGGTGCTCCCTGGGGTGCTGAGAAGGCCGCCGCTGCTCATCTTCCTGCTCTCTGGGGCTTCTCACTGCCCGGACCTGCTGGGCCAGCACCTTGGTCCTTCCCGCCCACCCAAGGCACCGACCTGAGAATCAGGCCCCCCCCCCCCCCCCCCGGGCGGTGCAGACACTGAAGCTCTTCAAATCTGGGAAAATGCAGTTTGGGGCCCAGCTCCCCGGGCCAGCACTCCCCTCGCGGGATCAGAAGCCCGATGGATTAGTTAGGTCGGCCCCCTTTAGCGATGAAAGGGGGAATGTGCCCCCCAGGTAACAATTATTTACACTGGGTTTCATAACATCTCCCCCTCCTCCTCCTGGCTCGGTGAGGCGGAGATGAAAAGGAACAAAGAAAGTCTGAGGACGCTGCCTGGAAGAGGGACAGTGACGCTCAGGGTCTTAGGACGATGTGGGGAGGGGAGACTGGATTCGTTTACCTGCTGGGAGGAGGACACAGGACGGAAGCTGGAAAGTCATTGGTCTAATGCCGGTATCCGCTCCCCCAGCATCTTCCCTCTGGGGATTTCAAGCACACGGCAGATACTAGGATGAGATTCACCCATCTGCCGAGCGCCAGCCCAGACGTACCCTGCTATGCTCTCAAAAGAGGGGGGCCCTCGCTTGCTCTGGCCATCAAGGCAGGAGAGAAAGCCAGTTGACAATGAAGTAAGCATCGGCGCCTCCCCAAAGCCATGACTGGTCATCTCTCAAGAAACCAGGCGCTCCCGGCATCTCCACGGCCGGACCCTGAACACGATGGGACGCGCTGACTGCACCAGTCTAGCGCTCAGTCCGTCAGTCTCCTCGTTTAACAACCAGACCATCTGCTGCCCGATTAGTCTGAGCTGAACGATTCAAGTAAAAAGGTGTCCCGGGGAGGAGGGAGAGAACTTGTTCCCCTTGGCCTCTGAGGACAGGACAAGAAGCAAGGAGCTTAGACTGCAGCAAGGGAGGTTGAGGTTGGGCCTTAGGAAACGCGTCCTGCCGGTCAGAAGAATGATTCACGCGTCAGAGAGCTCCGTCTGTTTAGCTTAATGAAGAACAGGCCACAAGTCGCTCTGAGCACAGTCTCTAAACCCAGGGTCTAGAACTTCTGGTCCATGGACTAGTCCCGGTCGGAGCGATTATGCAATCCGGCCCTGGACCCCCATCGGGCCAGGGGAGGCCTGTCCGTTATTGGCCTCCAAGTCCCACCCCTTCCTGCCATTGGCCCACCTGCTGTGTCCCACTTCCCCCATGGCTCCGCCCACCGCCGGGAGTGCCGGAGGGCGTGACCACAGCTGCTGCATGGCACCAGGCCCCCCCGGAGCCATTCAGGAGAGAGGGCGGGGTAATGGCAGTAAGGGACGGAGTTGGGGGGTCAGTAATGGACCGCCCCCCATCCCGGCCTGAGGGGGTCCTGACCCAAATTGCACAATTGCTCCAGCTGGGATTGGCCCGGAATTTGAGACCCCTGCTCTAAAGACCTTCCCAAATCAAAGATTTTGCACATTCGATGACTCTTTAGCCTAGCAGACAAACCCATAACAAGATCCAGTGGCTGGAAGTTGACGTTAGACAAATGTAGGCTACAAATAAAAAGCAGCTTGTTAATTAGCCCTTGGAACAACTGCCTTTGAGCTGTGGTAGGTTCTCCATCACCAGAAGCCTTTAAATCAAAACGGGATGTCTTCGTAACAGAGACTCTCTAGTTCAACATATTTCAAATCTGGCATCAGGATGCTTAGGAGGATCATGAAAGTCAATTAGGATGCTGACGAGGCATTGAAAACTTCCTGACATTCTTAAGCAAAGAAAATCTCATGCTCCCACTCCCTGCACCTCCTTATCCGTCAAGGTCAAGTATTCTCTAGCAATCGCTCGGAACACACCGCTAAAATGAAGTATCGCTGTTCTCACGGATCTATTTTTACACTGACTTCTAGAGAAGACGAAACGCAGTTGTGAAAATGTTTGACTGGAGTAAAGGGCTGTGGGAAACTGAGAAGGCTGAGAAATACGGATCAAATTGAACCAGGAGATATTCATGAGAGGCAGGAATCACAAGCTGAAGTTCTTTTGCCTGATTTATGGAGGAGGTCAGACTTGATTTTCATAATGATTCCTTTCTGGCCTCAAAATCTATGAGTCCTTTGATTTTTCAGGTTTATTTTAAATTCATCCGGATTATTAGCCTAGTTTCAGATTTACCGTGCTTCGAAATACAATGTGCCCTTTATGTATCATTACTACTTAAAAAGGAAAGGATTTGTGGATGGTGAGATAAGGGGGTTATTCATACAAACGCTTTGTTTAATCCACTTTTAAATCAAAATACCATTTATCTAAATTTGCCATTTAGGAAGCTTTAAGCCACTGATGGAAGGGTCATTCTACAATAGACTGAAGCTTTTCCAACAAACACATATTCTTTTCCCCTTTTGTTTTCACCACGCTATTGCACCTCATCCTGGAGATTCAGAAATGCATCACAATGTGCCATCAAGGAAGAAAACCAGAACAGCCACTAATCCTCTCCAAACACAGGTTCCCTGCTCCAGCCGAGGTGCTGGGCACCCCAACCCCTGGAGTTAAGCCCCCCCCCCCCCCCCCCCGACACAGGAAATGGGTTTTGAAGATTGTGACATTTTAAAACACAGTAATTTCTGGAGGGGGTGTTATTTGCCTCCTGGTTGTTAACCCTTTAAGATTCGTAATGAGGCTCCGTTTTTGCACAAGAGGCTTCTGAGCAAGAGCCGTTCTTCCCCTTTTTTTTCAGGAAGAACGGCTCTTAGGCAAGGGGGGGGTTTGCACAAAAACAGATTAATTAATTATGCAAATGAGGTGCGTCACTATTCCATATTTTGCATCATTTGCATATTTTTTGAGCAAAACAGGGGCAGTGTAGACATAGCCTTCGAACTCAACAGTTCCTGTTGGTCTCACTTAGGACTTTGTGTTCAATAGGAGCAGCTGGGTTTGAAAGATCTGGCTGATTTGTTAGTCACCCGAACAGGAGATGGGGCACTTGCTCTCCCATAGCACAAGAACTAGGGTCTCCGAGGGGGAGTCGTGTTAGTCTAACTAAAAAGACTTAAAAGACAACAAAGGTCCTGTGGCACCTGAGAGACTAACCAAAACCCGTCGATGGGATCATGAGCTTTCGTGGGCACAGCCCACTTCTTCAGCTGACAAATGTGGAGCAAGGGGCAGAGGTGAAGTTATAAAGCAGAGAAAAAGGGGAGAGGGGCAGGAGAAAAAACTCAGTTACAGTGTCCGGCTAAATGAGGCTACTAGAGGGGGCAGCGAGTGGCCCATACGTCGCTTTTGATGTCATTTGGGTGGAATGTAACAGCCCATCCAGTTCATATCTTTGTTCAAGCCCTGCAAGATAGTATCAGATTTGCATATGGAGGCCAGTTGTGCAGACTCTGGCTCTAGCTGGTTCCTGAAATGGCTTTGTAAGAGAATAGCCCCCTTCAAGTCCAGGAGCAAGTGCCCGGGCAGGTTAAAGTGTTTCGCAGCGGGTGTCTGTGTGTCCCCACTCCGAATACCCGATGTGTGTCCAGTCATCCTTTGTCCACGTGACTGTCCACAGCACACAGAGGGGATGTTTTCAGAGAACGCTCCACAATGACTCCAACATCTCTCTTGAGTAGTTGTAGCTAAATTAGTCCCCATCATATTGTACATCTAGAAGGGATTATTTTTTCCAATGTGAATTACTTTACATTGATCAACATTAAAATTCATTTGCCATTTGGTTGCCCAATCACTGAGGGTGTGTCTAGACTACATGGCTACGTCAACGGAGCCATGTAGATGAGTTTACTAGACATAGGAACTGTCGACTGCCCCGGTATGCCTCGTGAAATGAGGTTTACTGGAGCGGTTGACAAAGGCTTCCACTGTCGACCGCGGAGCGTCCAGACTGCCCCGCTGTGCCACCAACAGCTGATCGGCGCAGCGCGGCGGCCATTTTGATGTAAATGAAGCCGCGATTATTTAAATCGCCACTTTATTTTCCTATGTCTAGTAAACTCATCTACATGGCTCCGTTGACGTAGCCATGTAGTCTAGACACACCCTGAGTTTGGTGAGCTCTTTTGGAAGCTCTTCCCGGGTTTCTTTGGTCTGACCTATCCTGAGCAGCCTGGTATCGCCCAGTCTCGCTGATGTGTAACCGAGCTGGCTGGAGCTCACGCCCTGGAATGGGAAATTGAAATCCCTGCACACAGCGGCGACAACCATGTCAGTTCTGCAGCAACGGGGGTTGGTTTGAGTCTCATCATCAGGATTGCAACCCATTGGGCCAGATTCTCCTCTCCCCCCAGCGTAGCGAAGGGGCAAGGGCTTGGCCACACCCAATTCTGATAAGCGATGCCCCTGGAAGGCCCTTAGTGCCAGGCAAACACCGCCACAGTGGCAGGCGGAACTTTCCCCGTGGTCCAAAGGCTGTGGGCAGATCAGCCCGAATCCCACTGAGTCCAGACGTGGGACAAGTGAGCACGGAACCGGCCCGTTCTCTGCCTCGGGGGGCTTGGCCTGGCAGTTCCCATGAGCGCCACAGCTGCCACTGAAGTACAGAGCGAAGCGTTCCCCTGGCGACTCCCGCCCAGCCCTTTCATGGACAACTGCATTCTCATTACGGTCTGTTCCTGCCAGCCAGCTGGATCCTGATCCATGCGCCCAGGTGCCCTGCCTCGGGGCCGGGGCTTCACGCCACCCTCCTCCGGCCCCAGGCTGGGCAGCCCCAGGGACTCACTCACCCCCACGCAGATCGCGTTCACTGCATTTTCATCGTGGCCCAGGTGGCCACGGAACCTGTGGGGACCAATGGGAGCACAGCAGCTTTCTTGCCAGACCTGCTCCCCTCACGGCCAAAGCCCCCACCCCAACTCGGCCTTGTTCGGGCTGAAAGCTGAGCTGCCCCGTGGCTCAAAGGAGTCACTCGGGGACAGGATATTCCTTATTCTGATAGTGTTTGTAGGCAGCCTTTGCTCTTCCCTCTTGCGCTGGTTTCATACACGGGGACTCTGCCATCGACTTCCAGCGAGCTCTCCCTGTCTGGATCCCGTGGGAGTGGAGGCAACATCAGGCTGCATAGCAGGGCTGGTCCGGACCCAGCCCACCTAACACATTGAACTGCCCCCACATGGCATCTGGCGGCTATTTACACCCTTCTGCCTGCGCCCGACTTTCCAGGCGGTGGCTCAGGCAGCAGGATCCAAGATGGACAGCTCACAGCTCCCAGTCGTGATGCTACCCTGGCAGGGGACGGAGCCACGAGACCTTCAACCTGCCGCAGCAACCCCGGCGCTGGCTAGTTCCAAGCCCCGCCCCTTCCACCCCCGCTGGCAGGAGGCTAGTTTGCAGCCCCGCCCCTTCCACCCCAAGCCCCGCCCATTCTGGATTATTGCCCACCCCTACTCTACAGGAACATGTCCCCTCTTACCTTCATTACCATTAGTCTAAACATCTCCATGGAAAGACGAGCACATGCCGTTTCAACAGATTTATTTTGGCTTTTCCACCCTGCGTTCTAAGAGGGGAAGTTGTGCACCTGTTCTCTCCTGCCTACGCTGCTATGGATTAGGCCTACCGCGTTCCAGAGGACGTTACTTCTGCCCCTTGGGCTACTGTTCATTGTTGGATTCCTCACTCACAGGGTACGTTGGCTCTTCGGTTTCATTCCTCCCTTCGCGGACCGGCCCCGCTCTACGGGGATTCCTCCTCCTCGGGCGGCTGCGGTTCTGCGTCTGGCCCATCGCTCACCGCAGACGTGGCCCCCGTAGCTTCGGGCATCTCTCCAGCCTCATCATCGAGCAGCGATTCTTTCCGTTCGGGCTGCTTCCCTAGGGCATCTCTTTCATCGGCCCCGCAGAAGGGCGGCTCGGGGATTTCGATGAGATCGACTCCGGCTGCGTAACTGCTGGACTGGGGGTCTTCGTCTGTGGACCATTGCTCTTCTTTCAGTTTCTGAATGCAGCTCTCGTTAGTTTGCTGGCTTTTGCTCTTCACTAACACGCCTGTTTTTTGGTTGAGCCAAGTCCCTTCCTCCTGAGAAACGACGCTGTAAATAGGCGGAGCTTCCTTGGGCAGCCCTGTGGACGAAGAGCGACTCAGCGGAGTTTGCTCACTCACAAGGCCAGCTGGCTCCCGGCTTTCTCTTCTCTCTGCGCTAGCCACCCCACTGCTGCGCCGGGACTCCTGCTCCATTCGCTGCTGGCTACTGCGCCTGGAGTCTTGGCCCAGGAGCTGGGGCACGTCCATGTCCGTTCCGTCGCCTTCCGCCCCCGTTGGCTCCGGGGTCTCTAACATGCCTTCCTCACCAAAGCCACTGCTGCGCCAGGACACTTGCTCCAGGGTCTTCTGGGACGTGGCGCTGAGCGTGCGAACGGAAGTGTGACTCGTCTGTTGGCTGTGGGTGGTTAGTATTTTGCCCGTTTTCCGATTGATCCAGATCCCTTCCTCGAGAGAAACGATGCTGTATGTCTGCTGCGCTTCGTCGGTCACGTCCACGTAGGACGTTCTGCTCTGCAGGGTCTCCTCGCTCTCCTCGCTCTCCAGCCGCTGGGCTTCCGTGTCTTTTGCTTTCTCGGCCTCAACGCTGTGCCAGGATTCCTGCCCCACGGGCTGCTGCAAGTCTGCGTCTGCTTCTTCGCTCTTGGGGCTGCGTGCCTCTGGGGCCTGAGTGATCCCGCCTTTGGCCACGTCGCTGCTTCGCCGGGACTGCGGCTTTTGTGCGGTGCCGGTCACTTTCTGAATCCACGTGGCACTTGTCTGCTGGCTGTGGCTCGTCATGACTTTGCCTGTTCTTCTGTTGATCCAGCTCCCTCCCTCTAGAGACACAATGCTGTACGTCTGCTGAGCTTTCTCCACCCTCACCTTGGAGGGTTTCTGCTGGGGCTCCGTGCTCTCAGGGCCAGCTGGCTTCTGCACCTCTGTTTCTGCTGTTTGCTCAATGTCCGTGCTGTGCTGGGACTCTCGGCCTAGTTGCTGCCGGCTGCTACGCCTAGACTCAGCTCCTTGGAGCTGTTCCACATCTGCGACCGCTTCATCGCTTCCCTGGACACTTGGCCCTTGGGGTTCCACCTTGCCTCCTCGAGAGGCACCGCTGCTCCGTCGGGATTGCAGCACTGAGGACGGTTGGGAGGTGACAGTAAATTTCTGAATCCACGTGTCACTTGTCTGTTGGCCGTTGCTCGTCATGACTTTGCCTGTTCTTCTGTTGATCCAGGTCCCTCCATCTAGAGACACGATGCTGTACGTCTGCTGGGCTTTCTCGATCACCACAATGGAGGATCTTCTGCTGCGCTGGGCTTCCTCAAGCACATGGTCAATTGCTTCCTGGCTGCTGCGTTGGAATTCTTCAACGGACGGGTGCTGGCTCCCGAGAAAAGATGAAACCTTCACTGGCTTCTGGCTGCTGCGGCGGGACTCCTGCCCCACTGGCTGCTGGCTGCTGCGACGGGACTCCTGCCCCACTGGCTGCTGGCTGCTGCGACGGGACTCCTGCCCCACTGGCTGTTCCACTGGCTGCTGGCTGCTGCGACGGGACTCCTGCCCCACTGGCTGTTCCACTGGCTTCTGGCTGCTGCGCCGGGATTCCTGCCCCACTGGCTGTTCCACTGGCTGCTGGCTGCTGCGCCGGGACTCCTGCCCCACTGGTTGTTCCACTGGCTGCTGGCTGCTGCGCCGGGACTCCTGCCCCACTGGCTGCTCCACTGGCTGCTGGCTGCTGCGCCTGGATTCCTGCCCCACTGGCTGCTCCACTGGCTTCTGGCTGCTGCGCCTGGATTCCTGCCCCACTGGCTGCTCCACTGGCTTCTGGCTGCTGCGCCTGGATTCCTGCCCCACTGGTTGCTCCACTGGCTGCTGGCTGCTGCGACGGGACTCCTGCCCCACTGGTTGCTCCACTGGCTGCTGGCTGCTGCGACGGGACTCCTGCCCCACTGGCTGCTCCGCTGGCTTCTGGCTGCTGCGCCGGGACTCCTGCCCCACTGGCTGCTCCGCTGGCTTCTGGCTGCTGCGCCTGGATTCCTGCCCCACTGGCTGCTCCACTGGCTTCTGGCTGCTGCGCCGGGACTCCTGCCCCACTGGCTGCTCCACTTGCTGCTGGCTGCTGCGCCGAGATTCCTGCCCCACTGGCTGCTCCACTTGCTGCTGGCTGCTGCGCCGAGATTCCTGCCCCACTGGCTGCTCCACTTGTACGCCTGATTCAGCGCTCGCAAGAGAAATTCTGTCTTCGGCCTCATTTTCCCCTCCTTTGGCCGAGGCAGTGCTGCTCTGGGATTTCTGGGCCCTGACCTTGAGAAGCTCCGAGAGCGCTTTCCTAGTCCAAATGAGACTCGTCTGCTGACTCTTATTTGTCATTTCTCTGCTCGTTCTTGGGCTGATCCAGATGACTCCCTCCTCGGCATACGCTCCGTTCCCCCCCGGAACCTGCTCTCTCGACCCTCGCGACGATTTCTGGCTGTGCTGGGACAGTTGCCGTAGGGACTGCTGGCTGCTCGGCCTGGAACGTTGCTCAACGATCGGGGAAGCGCTGTGCCACGAATCTTGCGCTAGGGGCTGCTGGCTGCTGCCACGTGTCTCTAGTCCCTCGAGCTGCTGACTGCTCGAGCAAGGCTTTTGCTCCACAGCAGTTCTGCTCGTTCTCTCACTGCCCGCCTGCACGGCTTGGTCCATCACCTCTTTTCTTTTCACCATGTTCAAGCTGCTGTCTGTTTGCTGAGCTTTGTCCAGCTTTTCTTTGCCTGGCTTTATGCTCTGTTGGGTTGCCTGCCCGTCAGACAGCTGGCTATCATCCTGTGCTGCTGGCTGCTGGCTGCCACGCCGGGACTCCTGCCCCACTGGCTGCTCCACTTGCTGCTGGCTGCCGCGCCGGGACTCCTGCCCCACTGGCTGCTGGCTGCCACGCCGGGACTCCTGCCCCACTGGCTGCTGGCTGCTGCGCCGGGACTCCTGCCCCACTGGCTGCTGGCTGCCACGCCGGGACTCCTGCTCCACTTGCTGCTGGCTGCTGCGCCGAGACTCCTGCCCCACTGGCTGCTGGCTGCCACGCCGGGACTCCTGCCCCACTGGCTGCTGGCTGCCGCGCCGGGACTCCTGCACCAATGGTTGTTCCTCTGGCTGCTGGCTGCCGCGCCGGGATTCCTGCCCCACTGGTTGTTCCTCTGGCTGCTGGCTGCCGCGCCGGGATTCCTGCCCCACTGGTTGTTCCACTGGCTGCTGGCTGCCACGCCGGGATTCCTGCCCCACTGGTTGTTCCACTGGCTGCTGGCTGCCACGCCGGGATTCCTGCCCCACTGGTTGTTCCACTGGCTGCTGGCTGCCGCGCCGGGACTCCTGCCCCACTGGTTGTTCCACTGGCTGCTGGCTGCCGCGCCGGGATTCCTGCCCCACTGGTTGTTCCACTGGCTGCTGGCTGCCGCGCCGGGATTCCTGCCCCACTGGTTGTTCCACTGGCTGCTGGCTGCCGCGCCGGGACTCCTGCCCCACTGGTTGTTCCACTGGCTGCTGGCTGCTGCGCCGGGATTCCTGCCCCACTGGCTGCTCCACTTGCTGCTGGCTGCCGCGCCGAGATTCCTGCCCCACTGGCTGCTCCACTTGTACGCCTGATTCAGCGCTCGCAAGAGAAATTCTGTCTTCGGCCTCATTTTCCCCTCCTTTGGCCGAGGCAGTGCTGCTCTGGGATTTCTGGGCCCTGACCTTGAGAAGCTCCGAGAGCGCTTTCCTAGTCCAAATGAGACTCGTCTGCTGACTCTTGTTCGTCATTTCTCTGCTCGTTCTTGGGCTGATCCAGATGACTCCCTCCTCGGCATACGCTCCGTTCCCCCCCGGAACCTGCTCTCTCGACCCTCGCGACGATTTCTGGCTGTGCTGGGACAGTTGTCGTAGGGACTGCTGGATACTTTGCCAGGATATTTGCCCCAAAATAGTTCTGCTCGTCTTCTCGCTCCCAGCAGCGTCTGTCTGTTGAGCCTGGTCCATCAGCTCCTTTCTTTTATAAACACTCACGGAGCTGTCGGTCTGCTGGGCCTGGCTCATCTTGGCTTTGCCCAGCTTCCTGCTCTGCGAGGTGCCCTTCTCCACAGGCTGCGGCACGGCTGCCCCAGCGTCCTCGTTCTCAGAGCCCTCTGGCGGCTGGGGCTGAGGCGTCTCATCTTCAGATCCAGCGTCGTTGTCATTGCTGAATTTGGCACTTTCTGCATCGTCGCTCTGCCGGTCTTCGTCGGTGTCTTCTTTGCCTGCGATTTGGACGGTGTAGGTTACTTGTTCTTGGTAGAGGGTTGTCCCGGCGTCAGCCATCTCTTCTTTTGCCAGTGTAGTGCTGGTCTGAGATGGTAACTCCCTGGTCAAGCTTATCTCAAATTTCTCTGGTTTACTAGCTAGCGGGGCCACGGGTCTCACACTCCTGCCTGGTTCGTGCCCCCAGGGTGTGTCTGCCTCTTAAAAACTAGGTGTTGTAATCTAAGTTTCACCCTTGTTGAATGTCACTTCAAGGGGGTTTTCTTCTCATCAGGGCTGTGACTTGTCTTTAGGCTGCCTCATTGTCTAGGTGGGTGGTCAGAGTCTGTGTGTTTCGTCTTCCTACGCAGAGCCAGTTGGAACCATGGCACAAATGCTAAAAGAACAGCCCCGTGTCCTTCGCCCTGGGTCTCATCCTGCGCCACGCGTCTTCCTGGTGGATTCCTCCTCCGGCTTTGTGACTCGCGGCCATGCCGTTCTAGAAGCTTCACCTGTCTGTGACATCACTGTCTGTCAGCAGGGGCCCGTCTCTCTAGTCATTGACTAGAGTCGGGCCCGCATCAGAAACCCACACCTGAAACCAATTCCTCTCTGAGGACCCGGGACCCACGCTGGAATTTGTGGCTCTGTTCCACCTCTAAACTTGCCCGACAGCTCTCTTCCCACGGAATGCCCCTCGAGCTGAAGGGGAGAGGCAGCGATTTGCTGTTCCCTTCCGTTATCTCACAACCTCTGAAACCGCAGCAGCCTGGGTTCCAGGCCCGTGCGCATCACAGCTTCCTTTCCAGTCAGCTCGCTTCTCCGATGTACCATTCAGCTGGAAATTCATTCCAATTTTAAACGTCCAGCTTTGTTGTCCTGGTTTGATTTAGAAAATCCGCTTTGCAGCATTTTCCTGAGGTAAGTTTTATGAGACACAAAGAGGATAGGAAATGCAAAACACAAGTCACCAAAGCTTATTTCAGCCCAACCATGTCACCGGCTGGACTGGGCCTGACAAACTAAGATTTCCAGAACGTCAGAAGTACATGGCCACACACAAACAGGCATGTGCCATTGTGTGCCTGATCAGCATCAGCAATTACACCCAAATTGGACATTTACCTGAGCATATACCCCAAGAGATGTCTCTGTGACAGATATTTGTCTGTCCAGAACTCCATTCCTTTGTGCGGTTATAATGACCTAGGGAACGTAGACATGCAACTTAATAAAGAATTTTGCATACGGGCCCAAGTGCACCAGGCAGGGGATAGAGAAGTTTATCAGGGGCCCAGAGTTTCACAGCTAAGACTTCATCTTTAATTCACAGCACAGCAGTATTGCTCATGTAGTGTGAACTATCCTGCATCTCAGGAAAGTTGCCCAGGGAACTCCTCTGGATAATCCAGCAACAAAAATGATGAGGGGTTTGGAACGGGTCCCATATGAAGACAGATTAAAAAAGACTGAGACTTTTCATCTTAGAAAAGAAAAGCCTCAAGGGGGATGTGATAGAAGTCTATGAAATCATGACTGGTGTGGCGAAAATGAATAAGGAAAAGTTATTTACTTGTTCCCATCACATAAGAACTAGGGGTCAGCAAATGAAATGAAGCGGTAGCAGGTTTAAAACAAACCAAAGGAAGTTTATCTTCATACAGTGCACAGTCAATCTGGAACTCCTCGCCAGAGGACGTGGTGAAGACTAGGACTTTAACAGGGTTCAAAAAAGAGCTAGAAAGATTCACGTAGGTTAGGGCCATCCATGGCTGTTAGCCAGGCTGGGTAGGAACGGTGTCCCTAGCCTCTGTTTGTCAGAGGGTGGAGATGGGTGACGGGGTGGATCGCTTGATGATTCCTACTGGCCAATGTGGGAAGATCAGACACTGGGCTGGCTGGACCTTTGGTCTGACCCTGTCTGGCCATTCTTAAGAACCAGTTCAGACTTTTACCAAACTAAGTTCAGCCGTGGTGTCTGCTTGTTAACTTTTCAAAACAGCATTTCCACACTTTCGTCCATGCCGTCCCTCGTGGCTAGCTGATGCTTTCTTTCAACACTCGCAGAAGTCATGATCCTTCTTCAAAACCCTCCTTAAAACTCTCCTTGGCTATGAGGCCCACAAAAAGAACTTGACAAGAGCTAGGCTGCTGCTGTGCTGAGACCATGTCCTACATGCTGAACGTTACGGACTCTTCGTTTGGTCGGTCTGGATCCATCTGTTGCGTCTTGCTTTATACTTATACTGCAGATGTTGGGGGGCAGAGACCGGCTTCTTGTTCTGTGTTTGTACAGTAACTAGCACAATACAGATGGGCTGTGTCTAGACTGCATCCCTTTTCCGGAAAAGGGATACAAATTAGACACATCGCAATTGCAAAAGAAGCGGGGATTTAAATGCCCCCCTCCCCCGCTTCATTTGCAATTGCGATGTGTTTAATTTGCATCCCTTTTACGGAAAAGGGATGCAGTCTAGACACAGCCTTCTGCTCCAAGATTAGAGCTTTCGGGTGCTATCATAATACAAACGATACCAATAATAAGCGAAACCCCTTGCAAAACTATGGTACGCCCACATCTTGAATACTGTGTACAGATGTGGTCTCCTCACCTCAAAAAAGATATTTTGGCCTTGGAAAGGGTTCAGAAAAGGGCAACTAAAATGATGAGGGGTTTGGAACGGGTCCCATGTGAGGAGAGGTTAAAGCGACTGGGACTTTTCAGTTTAGAAAAGAGGAGACTGAGGGGGGATATGATAGAGGTCTATAAAATCATGAGTGGTGTGGAGAGGGCTGATAAAGAAAAGTTATTTATTAGTTCCCTAAATAGAAGAACTAGAGGACACCAAATGAAATTAATGGGTAGCAGGTTTAAAACTAATAAAAGAAAGTTCTTCTTCACACAGCGCATAGTCAACCTGTGGAACTCCTTGCCAGAGGAGGCTGTGAAGGCTAGGACTATAACAGAGTTTAAAGAGAAGCTAGATAATTTCATGGAGGTTAGGTCCATAAAAGGCTATTAGCCAGGGGAAACGCCCAAGGACAATCAGTGTGGACATAAACAAGACGTCTAACTGAATATCATGTTTTTAAAACTGACCCCAGCAAGGGTGAAGTCAGCTGGGATATGGGTCCTACATAAATAACTAGGAACTTCCAGTTATTTCAGTCAAAAATGACAGGGCCTTACTTGGGACCAGTTTTTAAACCAAATTGATACCTAATCAAGTTAGGTGCCTGAATACTTTTAAAGATAGGGCCCTGGGTCAAAAAAAGATGGAAGACATGGTGGCCTCTAAGTAGTGAAATAGTCGTGTGCTCTTCTGTACAGTCAATGGTTAACCTGAAGTAATCGCGTGTCCCCCCGCCAAAGCACCCAAACCGCGAGTCACAGCTAATGTTACACTTTTCTCATGAATTACTGAAGTGCAGACTGTCCGCATAAGGACTGTCTTACGCCCACTGCAACGGTGTAACAGCGCCATGGCAAAGTCATTCGTACGGTGCACTCGCCTGCGGAAAGTCTCCTGATTGGTTTGGGAGCGGCAAGTCCCTTCTGCTGCCCCACTCGATAAGAAGTTCCTCGCGCCACGCGTGAAGAAGGTCTATGCGCCAGCTCCTGAGACTGGCACTGTGCTGGGCGCCCCCATAGCTGGCGTCCAACGCTGCCCGTTCAGCAGTGTCTCCTTGATTGTCCCATCCCTTCACTGTGAGGCCACTATCCTGTTCTCGACTCCTTTCTCCAGCCGTTGGAGAGGTCAAAGGGCATTTGACTCTCATGCCAATGGCACTCCAGTCATCTGTCCCCAGTGAGGACTGTCACATAGCTGGCACGCTCTCCGCATCTTTACTGAACAGCCGCGTACTCCACATGGCCCCCGCCCGGTGGATCAGCTGTACCCAGGAAACGTGTTACCACATCAGAAGGCTGTTCCTTCTCGTGCATATTTGGGCGTTTTGTGCCGGGAACCACCATGTCAATGACATGCGTGTATTTAACGTCGTCACCGATCTGGTGACGTGAGCAATAGTCAGGGGACATTCCATCCATCGTGCTGCGTTCCCCTCCTCCAGCTCCGCCTGCATTTACCACACTGAGGTGGGAGCCGACCGTAGGCTGGCGGGCTTCATTCTGTCAGGCTTATTTCAGGGCAGGGCGTGGGGGTGCAGGACTCAGGCCAGGGGGCTGGGAGACTATAGTGGGGGGGGGCTTACAAGGCTGCCCATGACAGCGAGGGTGCCACTGCTCCCAGGAGGCCAGGTTCTCCAACTGCCCCGCCCCCAGCCTCCATCCAGCTTGTCCAGGGTGGAGATTGCCCAGTGCTTCACAGGTTGGCCTCAGACTCCAGCAGACCCCTCCCCAGCCTCCAGTTGATACAAGGGATGGGATCTCCCCCCCCCCCCCAACTAGCCGCCAGCTGGTTGGGGGATAGAGCAGGGCTCCGAGGGGCCAGTCCCTGGAGTGCAGCTGCCCCCCGCCCCCCAACTGCAGGTAGTCCCAGGGGATAGGGATCTGGGGGGCCAGCCTCAGCTGCCAGAAGCTCCCCTTCCCCCCGCCCTGCAACTGATCTGGGGAGGCAGGGTTCTGGGGGCCTGTCCCGGCCTCCAGCTGCCCCCCCCCCCACACACCTGCCACTGCAAACACAGATCAGGTGGCTTGATACATGTTTTCGTTGACATAAGATAAGCACAAGAGCACCAGCGGATAAAGAGCCGAGGGTCGTCACCTGACCTGTATCTCAAGGCACTTGCAACCATGCTTAGCATTCAGACAGCGTGCAGAAAACGAACGTCTTTAAGGAGGCTATTTCTGGCACAAAGGGAACATTGATCCCAGCGGCCAATGCTGCCGTGCCTGGGACCTCACTGACATTCAGCAGAGAAAAGCTGAAAGCACAAGACCAAGCAAAGAGAAGGAAAGTCCCCACCACCGAGCCACTAGGAGATTCAACCTGCTTCCAGACCTGAGTCCAGACCAGCTGTCCAGGAGCAACCCTCTGAGTCGAGATTCCTGTGGTGCAGATGGAGAACCCACATCTGACTGTCCCGGGGAGGAAAGGGAAGTGAAGGGGAAAGGCAGGTTCAGCCCCCAAAAGCCCCTTTTATGGATACACCAATTTGCATGCCCAGTTCACACTTGCTCCCAAACACGCGTGTGGTGCTTCTGCTCAGAGAAGCCACTTTTTAAAAGATCTCTGGCAAGGCCCCGACGCTCTGAGTCATCCCCACTTCAGGACCCGGATGGGGACGTGTGCGAAATTGCACGTTGTCATGGTCATCGCAATGAGTCTCCCTCACGATTCGTCTTTGCTGCGACTTCCATCCTCCCAGAACTCGCCCCTTCCCCACTGCAGAGGGAGGCTCAGGGAGAGGGGCTGAGGTAACGCCACGCGTCTGGGCTGGAAGGGGGACTCTCCACCCACCCAAAGAGACATTTGATAAGGGGGATGGAGCCGGGAGCACAGGCCTTTCTGTTCTACCTGTTTCCCCAAAACACGAGGAAAGGCGCCGACTCATCAATAGTCCCTCATTCAAAATGGCCGTCCTCTCCCGTGAGGTCACTGGGGCTGGAGCCAGGCCAAAGGCCACCGTTTCCCGACAGTCTCTCAATAAAGATGGCCGCCATGTTCCATTGTGCGAGAGAGACCGAAGCGGTGCCCACAGGCAACACAAGGGTCACTCCGTGAGTCAAGGGGGGCTGCGTGGGACACAAGATCTCTGCGCCGCATCAAAGATGGGAGAGGCTGGACAAGTGGATGGGCTGCTTGAGGGGGCAGATTTAGGAGTTGCAGGAGAATGGGGAAGGCGCCGGAGCCGAGGGCGGCAGAGAGGGGTGAGGAAGAGAAGGGGCCTGGAGCAAAGGCAGGATGAGGCAAGAGAAGTGACGGGGGCCTGGAAAAGCTGGAGGCAAAATGGGAAGATAAAGAGTGGAGGGGGCCTGGAGAAGGGGGCAGGATGGAGGGTGGGGGGGGCGGATGGTGTGGTGAGGGGTCGGGGAAGGGAAGGCGGGAGGGGGCTGCACCTATTTATCATCTAACTCCCCTTTGACCAAAGGAAGTAAGCAAGGAGCAGAGAGACTGGAAGGAGGAACAGGCAGCGAATGGCAGCCCCCTAACTGAGGGTGGGAAGAAGGCAAGTGGAGCCCACGCTGGAGAGCTCTGCATTAAAAGTTGGGTTTGACTTGAAATTACCCCGTGCCCGTTGGAAATTACCCCGTGCCCGTTGGAAATTACCCCGTGCCCGTTGGCAGAGCTGCAGAGGGGCACGGACGAGCCGAACAACAAAGTCAAACACCAGGCTTTGTGCTTTAAAATCTCACGATTGTAGGGGACAATCCCGTGCTCTGTATCTCTGGCGCTTGCAAACCCACCTCTCCCTCCGGCTGCGCATGCTGAGCAAGGAGAGCGGCAGAGCAGAGATGCTCCCAGAACAGAGTCCACAGAGTCCACTGTCAGAGCGAGGGCCCCATATGGGGGGGCAGCTTCCCGCCTCCCTGACTGACGCCCAGGCCGGGGGGGGCCGCAGGACCGGGGCTGGCCACAGCGTGGGCAGGGAGGGGCGCAGGGGGAGGGAGCCATGTTCAGACTCTCCCTGGGGTCACCGCAGCAGGGGAGCGGCACCCCCGGGCCCACCCCCCACTGAACCCAGGGCCAAGGAACGCGGCACCGCCCCCCCGTCCGCCCGCCCCCCTCAGGCCAGGGCTGGGCAGCGCGGCCCCCGCCCCCAGGAGAGACTAGGGCAGGGGGGAGCCCCAGGCCGGCCCGGCCCAGGTCCCCCTCCCTCGTAGGGCACGTCCAGGAGCCACAACCCAGCCCGGCCCCCTCCCAGAGCACAGGCGGGGGGGGGGTTGTGGCCTGAGCTGTCCCCCCAAAATAGAAACCAGGGCTGGGGACCACAGCGCCCTCCCCCCCCCCCCCCACACTCCAGCCCACAGCAATCCCTAGGTGAGACCCAGCCGGGCCCTGCCCCCTCCCCTGCCCCGGGCCGGGAACTGCTAGAGCCAGAAACCGCACCCCCCACATCCCCATTGCACCCTGCCCCCCAGCTAGAGACACCCCGTCCCCACAGCAGGCTCTGACCCAGCTCCCTGTGCCCCGCCCCACCCACCACATGCACAACCCTGCACCCTCCCCCTCCTGCCCTCAGCCCCCCGCCCTCACTCCTGCACCCTCCCCCTCCTGCCCTCAGCCCCCGAACACCCACCCCCCCACTCCTGCACCCTCCCCCTCCTGCCCTCAGCCCCCCGAACACCCACCCCACCCTCACTCCTGCACCCTCCCCCTCCTGCCCTCAGACCCCCGAACACCCACCCCACCCTCACTCCTGCACCCTCCCCCTCCTGCCCTCTGCCCCCCGCCCCACCCCACCCTCACTCCTGCACCCTCCCCCTCCTGCCCTCAGCCCCCGAACACCCACCCCACCCTCACTCCTGCACCCTCCCCCTCCTGCCCTCAGCCCCCGAACACCCACCCCACCCTCACTCCTGCACCCTCCCCCTCCTGCCCTCAGCCCCCGAACACCCACCCCACCCTCACTCCTGCACCCTCCCCCTCCTGCCCTCAGCCCCCGAACACCCACCCCACCCTCACTCCTGCACCCTCCCCCTCCTGCCCTCAGCCCCCCGAACACCCACCCCACCCTCACTCCTGCACCCTCCCCCTCCTGCCCTCAGCCCCCCGAACACCCACCCCACCCTCACTCCTGCACCCTCCCCCTCCTGCCCTCAGACCCCCGAACACCCACCCCACCCTCACTCCTGCACCCTCCCCCTCCTGCCCTCAGCCCCCCGAACACCCACCCCACCCTCACTCCTGCACCCTCCCCCTCCTGCCCTCAGCCCCCGAACCTCCACCCCCACCCTCACTCCTGCACCCTCTCCCTCCTGCCCTCAGCCCCCCGAACACCCACCCCCACCCTCACTCCTGCACCCTCCCCCTCCTGCCCTCAGCCCCCCGAACACCCACCCCACCCTCACTCCTGCACCCTCCCCCTCCTGCCCTCAGCCCCCGCCCTCCACCCCCACCCTCCTGCACCCTCCCCCTCCTGCCCTCAGCCCCCGAACACCCACCCCACCCTCACTCCTGCACCCTCCCCCTCCTGCCCTCAGCCCCCGAACACCCACCCCACCCTCACTCCTGCACCCTCCCCCTCCTGCCCTGAGCCCCCGAACACCCACCCCACCCTCACTCCTGCACCCTCCCCCTCCTGCCCTCAGCCCCCCAAACACCCACCCCACCCTCACTCCTGCACCCTCCCCCTCCTGCCCTCAGCCCCCGAACACCCACCCCACCCTCACTCCTGCACCCTCCCCCTCCTGCCCTCAGCCCCCGAACACCCACCCCACCCTCACTCCTGCACCCTCCCCCTCCTGCCCTCAGCCCCCGAACACCCACTCCACCCTCACTCCTGCACCCTCCCCCTCCTGCCCTCAGCCCCCGAACACCCACCCCCCCACCTCCTGCACCCTCCCCCTCCTGCCCTCAGCCCCCCGAACACCCACCCCACCCTCACTCCTGCACCCTCCCCCTCCTGCCCTCAGCCCCCGAACACCCACTCCACCCTCACTCCTGCACCCTCCCCCTCCTGCCCTCAGCCCCCGAACACCCACCCCCCCACCTCCTGCACCCTCCCCCTCCTGCCCTCAGCCCCCGAACACCCACCCCACCCTCACTCCTGCACCCTCCCCCTCCTGCCCTCAGCCCCCCGAACACCCACCCCACCCTCACTCCTGCACCCTCCCCCTCCTGCCGTCAGCCCCCCAAACACCCACCCCACCCTCACTCCTGCACCCTCCCCCTCCTGCCCTCAGCCCCCGAACACCCACCCCACCCTCACTCTTGCACCCTCCCCCTCCTGCCCTCAGCCCCCGAACACCCACCCCACCCTCACTCCTGCACCCTCCCCCTCCTGCCCTCAGACCCCCAAACACCCACCCCACCCTCACACCTGCACCCTCCCCCTCCTGCCCTCAGCCCCCTGAACCCCCACCCCCACCCTCACTCCTGCACCCTCCCCCTCCTGCCCTCAGCCCCCTGAACCCCCACCCCACCCTCACTCCTGCACCCTCCCCCTCCTGCCCTCAGCCCCCTGAACCCCCACCCCCACCCTCACTCCTGCACCCTCCCCCTCCTGCCCTCAGCCCCCTGAACTCCCACCCCCACCCTCACACCTGCACCCTCCCCCTCCTGCCCTGAGCCCCCGAACATCCACCCCACCCTCACTCCTGCACCCTCCCCCTTCTGCCCTCAGCCCCCCAATCCCTGACCCCCACCCTCACTCCTGCACCCTCCCCCTCCTGCCCTCAGCCCCCCAATACCTGACCCCCACCGTCACTCCTGCACCCCCATCCTCTGGTCACAGCCCCCCATACACCCAACCTCCTGCTCTGAGCATCCCCACCAACCTCATGCCTTGATTCCTGCCGGCCCCACACCCTGCCCTCACCCCCCACCCCATCCAACCCCCTGCCCTATACAATCATTTGCATAACACTTATACATTTTTCTTTGCTTTTATGAAAGGGCGTCTCATGCCAGTGAGGGCCCGAGCAATGGCGGGGGATGTGCTAGCGAGGGACAAAACTCCCCTTTCCCCCCGACCCGGGAGAGCCAGGCGTCTTCCTCTCGACTGCTCTGGTTTAACTGCCGCCGGCCCGCTCTGCTTCTCTTTCCGTGGCGTTTGGAGACCCTGAACGTGCATCGGGACTGGGACCCAGTGATGCCCGTGGCCCCGGGCAGCAGCAAGCCCCAGATATCGACAGCCGCCCTGATCAGTCGCCTTTCCAGGCATTGGATAGGAACTGCTCCGGCTTTCACGCTGCTGGGCGCCTTTTGTCCCTAGAACGAGCCGTTCGATGAACATCAGAATCCGTTGTCTTGGGCCCCTCCTGTCCCTCACCTCTCCCTCTGGGGCATATTTTATTGACCACGCTCTTCACTTCCTTGCTTGTTTTTCTCCTACTTTTACTGGCCGCGGTTTGTTTTGGCAGCATCCTCATCCCCATCTTGGATCCCTGTTCATTAATTCTCTGTTAAATTCACTTGACAGTATTCAAAAGAAATAAAACCATTGTGGGCAAGCATAGCGTTGATAATGCAATATTTTCCTCCACCGCTCTGGGGGAGACGTGTCTAGAAGTGCCATGCAAAACACCCAGCAGCCGTTTCAAAATGGGAAAACATACCCCGGACTCTGAATGGGGCACCGCTCGTTTCTATGGCAACCCCTCGGCATGAATACCTTATTGCAAAATTGATGATCAAAATCAGTGAGATACAAATCTACCCACACAAAAGCCCGAGAGCCGGTTCAGAAGTAAAAACCCAGGAATGGCGCATTTACATTTCACACAGCACTGCAGGGCAGCCCGTCCGGCCTGCAAGCAGCTGGTGTCAGTACACACCCATCCCGGGTAGATGTTCTCTCTGGGCTGCAGACACATCACGGCGTCAGACAGGTGAGAGAAAAGGGACAGGCCACTTCCCACCCGGCTGTGGATGATGATAAATAGCGTCTCTGTTTCCTGTGGGTGTGTTTGCTGGGCGAGTCCAGTGCAAGGTGAGTCTGTGGTGGGCCCATCGGTGCTGCCACAAAATATCCCTTTGGTATATAGGGTTATGCCAATTTTCTTCCACATATTGATCTGAGGAAGGGGGTCTGGCCCACGAAAGCTCATCACCTAATAAACCATCTTGTTAGTCTTTAAAGCGCTGCACAGTCCTGTCTTTTGTTTCAGCCAGACCAGACTAACCCGTAGTTATCACCATATGCAACGGCGCGTTGGGGTTTCCCCCATCTCCCGCACCCCCGTAGTGGCATGGACAGACTCCACCAGCCAGTAGAATAGAGGGAGTTTATTGCTTCTCCAGGATACAGCACAGCACAGATGTCATCTGGTTACAGGGCCTGGGGCCAGGAGGCCTCAGAGCCCCCCCTTGAGATGGGGGGTGGCTGGGCCCTACAATCTCAGCCCCCTCCTTAGCCCCTTCTCCCCTGCTTCCCAGACAGTACCTGCCTGCCTTCCAGCCCTGCCCCCCAGCGCGGGTTGGACCCCGCCTTCCTCCCTTTGTCTCCCTCCCTGGGAGGCGACCGGTCAGGCTGGTTGGGAGCCCCTTGCCTAGTGACGCATCCGCCGTCCTGTTGGGCCGTGCTACAAACAGCCGCCAGTGGAGGTCACCCACAGCCCACCGCCCAAGCCCAGCAACCAGCAAGGCCCCCCCACACCACACTGGGTTACAGAGCAGACAGCCCCCCACCCCGCCACACTATAAAACAAACAATATGTGACAACCACAGAAATGGGGACCCCGAAGTGCCAACGCACACACACTTCCCCTCGCCCCGGGTGGGGCCCGCGCTGGACACGGGGAGGTATAGCACCGTGTCTGCCTCCGAGAAAACACCTCTCGCATGCATATAGGAAAGGGATGTCCTCCTCTGAATCCAATAGAGGTGGGTCAGGTCAGCCCGGGCCAGTGTGTGCTGCCTTCATCCCGCTAATTGTTTAGACAAATACATTTTCGTATTTACGAGATCACATCCGTGCACCATTCCTGTTAAGGGTCATGTCCTAGGCGGCACCCTGGCCCTCAATTGTGCCACGAGGAGTTCCAGAGGTCTCTGGTCTGGTCCAAATTCATGCAGTTCTGCCCAGTGCTTCTGACAGTCAGGACAGTCGCCAGAGGATTCAACATACTGTATTTACTTTGGGATGCTTCCAGGATCTCGTGCTGGGGTGTTTCCCCTTTGGGGGCAGCCGTGGGTTCCTGGCTGGTCAGTTGTAGGGGAGCAGGGTGGGATGGAAAACAGGCGTCTCCAGAGGCAGTTGGGGGGCTGAGCACATGGGTGGGAAACTCGAAGGGCTTTTGAGGCACAAAGGTAGAGGAGATGTGTTGTGTTCTGGGTTCATGGAAGCAGCTGAGACCTTCTGTTCCAGCAAGGGATCCTCACGTTCTTTCCCATGCGCTCCGGGTCAAAGGTGATCTCAAAGGGGGAAGGGTCTCTGAACTGGGATTCTTAGCTCCCTCGGCTTCCAGGGCACACGAATGGAACGAAGGGCTGGCCGCAATGTTGGCGTGTCACTTTATTTCATTCATTTATTTCCGTTTCTGTCGGCAAAGCATGAATTGGGTCACTGCTGCTCCCTCTTTCCTTTTGTATCGTCCCAGGGAAACGTTGGGGTAACATACCGGAGGGATCTTGCCCAGCTCACCGAGAGGTGCACCACCTCCCATATCGACCTGATGCCCAGAGAGCCTCGAGAGAGCTTCGCGTCCTGGTCCCAGGTGAGGAGGAGACTGTGGCCGGCCTGCCAGACCGATTAACGACCAACCAGTTATGTCTGGGCTCTGCTAATCAAACTTCGACTTGGTGTTTCTCTTCCCCCTGGTGGGCCATGCCCGAGACAGGATTGCAGGGTTCCTTTCCAGGGAATGGCTGATTGAATTCTCTCAGGGGGCATCTACACTGCACCGTTATTTCGAGATAACAACGTGAGCATCTACACGGCCATTCCATTATTTCAAAATAATTTCAAAATGACGGGTGGCTTATTCCGACTTCTGTGAACCTCATTCCATGAGGAATCACATCTCTTCTAAAATAGCTATTGTGGATGCTCCACTGCTGCTATTTTGAAATAGCCCCTCCCCAGGGTGTCACGTTACCGGAGTTTAAGGGGAGCAGCCAGGTCACTGCTGTGCCCATGGGGGGGGGTTGCCCCAAAAGTGGGTACAAAGGGGGCCATGTGAGGTGTCAAACAAAAGCTTACTTTCTACCGATTCTGTATCTGCTCTTCATATATCGGTATAATGTCTGTGTGTGGCGTTAGGAATATGGACTCTGTGTGGAGATTAGGAGTTTCTCTGTATGTGCTTGAGCAATGAGCTCAGCCTATGGACATGCTAATTAGCAAGGCTCCAGGGACAATAGGTCTCTTAAGTACTAGAGACCCATCTGGGAAGGAATCTAGGTGCCTGGCCAGAGACCATGTGACTCTCTCCAGCTTGGAAGAAGCCAGGAGGAGAGAGAAATAGGCCTAACTCCAGGCAGGACTGAGTGGGACGGCTGCAGCCCGCTGGGAGGCCCAGGTGGAAACTACTGACTCTGCAGCACTCCGGTTCAGCCCTCACGCTGCAAGCAGACATCCACAGACCCACCAGGGTGCTACCCACGGAGCTGGTGCAAGGAGGACCAAAGCCTCCTCCTTCCAGGGAAGCCCCCTGATGCTAAGTCTGCCTCGGAGTGACCCACACACATGAAATACCAAAGAGGAGACAAAGAAAGAGACCGTCAATGTGTTTTAGAAGCCGCGGGGGCTTGTGTCCACAGAATGGGTAGGCGCGCCCTGCTGGGAACGTATGAAATTAAAAGAAAAGAATGAAAACGTTTCAGATCAAGCTAAGGAACGGCTCAGCTTGACTCTCTCTCTCGGCACATGTCAGGCGAGTGGCACAGATTAAAGGTAAAGTCCCTGCAAAGATTCAGCACAGTCTATTCTTGACATAAAAGCGGGGAAAGTTTTTTTTGTTTTCAAAGACAAAACTTCTTGAAAGAGAAATGTTCCTCGCTGCCGCACCCTGCCCCTGGACTGTTCTTGTAGTCAGTGAAACGTGTTTGAGATCAGGACCTTCCGAAAGTCAGGATCAGGATTCCTGCGCCGGCTCACCGGCGCTTGGTGACTTTCTAGGAAGCTGTCTGCGTCACCGAGCTGTTTCTCCATTGAACCAATCGATTGTTTCAATTGTATTTTCTCAGGCTGTTGCGGGGAGGATGACACAATGAACCCGGCACCCCCTTTTTGCTCCCAATTACAGTTTCAAATCCTGGAGATCCAAGTGTTTGATGAGGATAATAATATGCCGACGTTTAGCTCTGCAAACCATTCTGCTGCGTGTGCCAGGGGATAAGTGCACGTGCAAAGAGCCGTTTGCCCATGCAAACATGCTCAGACGTCAGCACCTTTGTGGAAGCGTTTGGATCAAAACCCTGCTCCTGTTGAAATCAGTGGAAAATCTCCAAGCCCGGTAAAGAAGAAAAGTGGTTTTCTCTTGCCACAGAGGGCAGGACAAGAGGCCGTGGGGGTCGAACCTCAGCAGAGCAGATTAAATCTCAAGAAAACCTTCCTCACTAGAAGAGCAGTTGGACAACTGAACAGATGCCTCGAGAGGCCATAGAAGCACATTCACTGGAGCGTTTCCACAGGGGGCTGGATAGTTTGGCCCAGGGTTTTCAACCCGTGGTATGAGCACCCTTAGGGGTATTCGAGAGAAGTCTGGGGGGTGCATCAACTCAGCAGAAATTTGGAGAAAACTGAATTTTTGTTTTAAGTTGGACAGAACTTTATTATTTTTGTCCTTTTTACACCCAAAAATTTCATCGTCCGCCCGGCTGCGATTCAGTTGTTTAAAGAAATGTGTGGCAATGGTAGAAAAAAAATGTGCATGTCTGAAAACTGTAGGTCCTGGGGGTACTTATAATTTTTTTTGGAAAAAGGGGAACTTTATAAAAAAAGAGTTGAGAAACACTGGTTTAGACACAACAAATCAAGCATCTTGGCAGTGGGTTGGACTAGAGGACCCTTAAGAACACAAGAGCAGCCAGAGAATCACAAACTGATCTGTCCTCTGCCGCCCATTCCTGTTTTCAGTCCCTTGTAATCCTTCAGCTCCATAATTCGATGGTTCCATTAACACACGCGATGTCGCTTCACCTGGAGAATCCCAAAGTGGAACTGGCACTATGTCATTAACACACTGGGAACCTCTGGTCAAATGCATCCATCGTGGGAAGCAAGGGACGGCTCCTGTCTGGAGTGGAGCCAAAGCTACAAATGTTGGCCCCACGAAAGGAAAAAACTAAGAAGGAAGCCGCTTAGGTTGCATGAAACACAGGCAGCAAATCTTGCAAATAGGCCACACTTATTATTTCCATTGAAGCATCCTAGAGCACAAACCAGCACCAGCCAGGACCCTACCGTGTGAGGTGCTCAACAACACACACCTAAAAGATGGTCCCTGCTCTCAAAAGACTTAAAATACAGTGGCGAGCGTGGACTGGATTTAGTGGACAAAGGCTGACATGTGTGGAGAAAGTGAATAAGAAAAAGTTATTTACTTGTTCCCATAACACAAGAATGAGGGATCACCAAATGAAATGAATAGGCAGCAGGTTTAAAACAAACAAAAGGAAGTTTTACTTCACTCAGCACATGGTTAACCTGTGGAACTCCTTGCCACAGGATGTTGTGAAGACCAGGACTTTAACAGAGCTCAAAAAGAGCTGGATAAATTCATGGTGCTTAGGTCCATCCATGGCTATTAGCCAGGATGGGGAGGAATGGTGTTGTTAGCCTCTGTTTGTCTGGAGATGGATGACAGGGGAGGGATCATTTGATGATCACCTGTTCTGTTCGTTCCCTCTGGGGCACCTGGTGCTGGCCACTGTCAGCAGACAGGACACTGGGCTAGATGGACCTTTGGTCTGAGCCAGTCTGGCCGTTGTTATGTTCAGTCCATAAGCATGTGAGCAAAGGGATCCAGTGGATCTAGTGTAGTCAGATTTCCAGAAACCTTTGATAACACCCCTCACCAACAGCTCTTCACAAAAGTGAGCTGTGATGGGGTGAGAGGGAAGCTCCTCCCCTGGATCAGTGGGTGGTTAAAACAGGAAATAAAATAGAGGAATCAACTCTCAGTTTTCAGAATGGAGAGAGCCAGCTGGTGGCTCTGTACCACGGCTATTCACCATCCTCAGAAATGGGCTGGACAGAAATGTAAAAAGGGAGGTGGCAAAGTTTGCAGATGACACCAAACTCGTCAAGGTAGTTAAGTCCAGAGGCGTGTGCAGAGAATTGCAAAGGGATCTCACACAACTGGGCCACAAAATTGCTGACGAATGCGAAAGTAATTCTCTCTGGAAACCAGAATCCCGACTGCCCATCCAATATGATAGGGTCTAATCTGGCTGTTACCCTTGTAGGAAGGGCCCTCGGAGCATCTTGGACAGCTCTCTGATAGCATCCACTCCAGTGCCACAGCCGGCCAAAGAGCTCACATAGAACCATTCGGGCAGGGTTCGAGCATGCGGATTAGGGTTATGAGGCAGTAAATATCACAATGGCGCTGCGGGAATCAGTGGCGCACCCACACGTTGGATACTGTGGGCAGTTCTGGCCACTCTGTCTCAGAACGGGTTTATTAGAATCGGAAACGGTACAGAAATGGGCCACACAACGATTGGGGGTACGGAAGAGTCTTCATCGGAGGAGGGACTTTTCAGCATGGAAAAGAGATGACTGCGTGAGGATGACAGAGGTCTATAACATCACGCCTGGCACAGAGAAACTGCATAAGGAAGTATCAGAGGGGGAGCCGTGTTAGTCTGAATCTGCAAAAGCGACGAGGAGTCCTGTGGCACCTTAGAGACTAACTGAAGTGTAGGAGCATAAGCTTTCGTGGGCAAAGACCCACTTCGTCAGGTGCATGTAGTGGAAATTTCCAGAGGCAGGAATAAATATGCAGGCCAGGATCAGGCTGGAGATGACGAGGTGGATCCAATCAAGGAGGATGAGGCCCACTTCTAGCGGCTGATCTGGAGGTGTGAATTCCAAGAGAGCAGAAGCTGCTTTTGTGGTTAGCGAGCCATTCACAGTCTTTGTTTAATCCAGAGTTGATTGTGTCAAACTTGCAGATGAACTGTAGCTCAGCAGTTTCTCTTTGAAGTCTGGTCCTGAAGTTTTTTTGCTGCAGGATGGCTACTTTTAGATCTGCAATTGTGTGTCCAGGAAGATTGAAGTGTTCCCCTACAGGTTTTTGTATGTTGCCATTCCTAATATCAGATTTGTGTCCATTGATTCTTTTACGTAGGGACTATCCTGTTTGGCCGATGTATATAGCAGTGGGGCATTGTTGGCACATGATGGCATATATTACGTTGGTGGATGTGCAGGAGAATGTACCAGTGACAGTATGGCTGATCTGGTTAGGTCCTGTGATGGTGTTGCTGGTGTATATATGTGGGCAGAGTTGGCACCGAGGTTTGTTGTATGGATTGGTTCCTGAGTTCGAGTTATTATGGTGCGGTGTGTAGTTACTGGTGAGAATATGCTTCAGGTTGGCGGGTTGTCTGTGGGCAAGGACTGGCCTGCCTCCCAAGGCCTGTGAAAGCGAGGGATCATTGTCCAGTATGGGTTGTAGATCACTAATGATGCGTTGGAGAGGTTTTCAGCTACTAGACGTGGGCCTCACCCTCCTTGATTGGATCCACCTTGTCATCTCCAGCCTGATCCTGGCCTGCATATTTATACCTGCCTCTGGAAATTTCCACTACATGCATCTGACGAAGTGGGTCTTTGCCCACGAAAGCTTATGCTCCTACACTTCAGTTAGTCTATAAGGTGCCACAGGACTCCTCGTCGCTTTTGAATAAGGAAGTGTTATTTACCCCTGCCCATAACACAAGAACCGGGGCTCATCCAATGCCATTAATAGACAGCAGGTTCAAAACAAACAAAAGGAAAAACTTCCCACAACACACGCGCAAACTCCTTGCCAGAGGACGTTGTGAGAGCCAAGACTGGCTGGATGGAGAACTAGCGAAGTTCAAGAGAATTAGGGAAGAGGTTCGGTCTCTCAATGGCTATTAGCACAGATGGGGTGAAAGCCTGCTCTGCCCCTAATCCTAATGTGTCGTCTATCGGGATTTCTCTGCTGGGGTTTGATTTGCACATCTTCCAGTTACCTCAGTGATCAAAAGGCACAAGCCAGCACTCAGGACGTTCTGTGGATTTGTGGCGCTCTGGAGCCTTCTCTGTCTACACATCAGTGAGCGCGTCCACACGTCCACGTATGTAGATTTTCCATCTCTGACAGATGGAGCACATACGCCAGTCTTCATGCTAAGCCATCCGAGTGGAATTCAGTGCAACGTCTGATTGCACATTAGAACCTTTCTTCACGTCACGTCGCACTGCCGCGGCCCCGGGATAGGAAAAAAGGAAACGGAAATCGAATGACAAGTGGGAGCAGACGTGTGGTGGGTTTGTGCAGGTGGAGTGTGTCTCTGGCACAAGACAGAAGAGTTTGAACGCTGAAGCAAGCCGTCAGCAGGACAGCATAGCCCCGATGAAAATTGGCATTTCCCTGGCGACAAGCCCACATTTTATAAAATGCTTTATGGAAAGTGTTGCGAGGTGGGGTATTAAATCCAGCACACGGAATGACTGAGCCACGCAGAGTATGCAATTAGCATAAGAACATAAGAACGGCCGTACTGGGTCAGACCAAAGGTCCATCTAGCCCAGTATCCTGTCTGCCGACAGTGGCCAGCACCAGGTGCCCCAGAGAGGGTCGACCGAAGACAGTGATCAAGCGATTTGTCTCCTGCCATCCCTCTCCAGCCTCTGACAAACAGAGGCCAGGGACACCATTTTATCCCCTGGCTAATAGCCTTTTATGGACCTAACCTCCATGAAATTATCTAGCTTCTCTTTAAACTCTGTTGGGCTATGTCTAGACTGCAGGCTTCTTTCGAAAGAGCCTCTTTCGAAAGAGAGCGTCTAGACTGCATGGAGAAATTTCGAAAAAGCGGCTTGCTTTTTCGAAAGAAAGCATCCAGTGAGTCTGGATGCTCTCTTTTGAAGAAGCCCTATTTACATTGAAGAACGCCTTCTTTCAAAAGAGGAACTTTCGAAAGAAGGCGTTCTTCCTCGTGAAATGAGGTTTACCGCCATCGAAAGAAAAGCCGCGTTCTTTCGAATTAATTTCAAAAGAACGCGGCTTGAGTCTGGACGCAGGGGAAGTTTTTTCGAAAAAAGGCTACTTTTTTCGAAAAAACCCCTGAGTCTGGACACAGCCTTATAGTCCTAGCCTTCACAGCCTCCTCTGGCAAGGAGTTCCACAGGTTGGCTATGTGCTGTGTGAAGAAGAACTTTCTTTTATTAGTTTTAAACCTGCTACCATTACTCATAGCAAGCGTGAGAATGTCCGAGTAGGCGCTACGGTGGCTCATAATGCCCAAATACTGTACCTCTATTTCCTCTAGCTACATCCATGCGCACTTAGCTATGTGTAGATTGCAGTATGCAGTCCCCGGTTAGGTCTTTTTCTTCTAACACTAAACTCAGTGGCTGTGTCTAGACTGCATCCCTTTTCCATAAAAGGGATGCAAATTAGACACATCACAATTGCAAATGAAGCGGGGATTTAAATCCTCCTCCCCCCCGCTTCATTTGCATAAACATGGCTGCCACTTTTTTTCTGGCTTGGAGTTTTGCCGGAAAAAAGCACCAGTCTAGACGGGGATCTTTCAGAAAATAAAGCCATTTCTGAAAGATCCCTTGTTCCTTATTTTAAGAGGAATAAGGGATCTTTCGGAAAAGGCTTTATTTTCCGAAAAATCCCTGTCTAGACTGGCGCTTTTTTCTGGCAAAGCTCCGATCCGGAAAAAAGCGGCAGCCATGTTTATGCAAATGAAGCGGGGGGGATTTAAATCCCCACTTCATTTGCAATTGCGATGTGTCTAATTTGCATCCCTTTTACGGAAAAGGGATGCAGTTTAGACACAGCCCGGCAGTTCTAGGCGGTGGCTGGAGCAGAAATGGCTGGGAAGCCGTCATTGAAATGAAAAGGCGGAATAAGGCATGCGGTAGCCAAACACACAACTGGATGGGTATAGGTACAGAGCTGAAAATCCCCCCAACGCCCCGATCATTTCGTACCTACGCAGTGAGCCGCATACAAAACATCAAAAGCAATTACACAGCGATGAATAAAATCACCCAGGCACAGAGGGCCTGCCGAAAGCTTAGTCACCATTTAAATCCTATTTAAGCCCAGTTCTTAATCGTCCATTCATCTTCCTTGCGTGCTGGTAAAGCTTTCCCATTGCATTGCGAGTTAAGGCTGTTCTAGTGTACGTGAGCAAACCAAAAGCCCCAGAACAAAAGGCTTCTGATCACTCTCATGTTTGAAACATCCATAAATAATTCTAGCTCTTGGTGTGAGTCAGCGCTGAGGGGTTCGTTTAGCTAATTTCCTGGGCTTATTTGTATGTACATTTGGTTTTATGCATGTTTTAGCAGAAGAGCGTAAGAACGGCTGTACTGGGTCAGACCAAACATTCATCCAGCCCAGTGTCCTGTCTGCCCACAGTGGCCAGTGCCAGGTGCTCCAGAGGGAGGGAACAGAACAGGGAATCCTCACGTGATCTCTCCCCTGTCACCCATTCCCAGCCTCTGACAAACAGAGGCCAGGGCCACCATCCCTACCCATCCTGGAAAATAAGTATTGATGGACCTAGCCTCCACTGCAATTTATCTAGTTCTGTTTTGAATCTTGTTAAAGTCTTGGTCTTCACAACATCCTCTGGCAAGGAGTTCCACAGGTTGACTCTGCGCTGTGTGAAAAAAACTTCCTTTGGTTTGTTTTAAACCTGCTGCCTCTTCATTTCATTGGGTGACCCCTCGTTCTTATGTTTGGTCTGTTAAAAACTGGAAAAGCAAATACCTTTTACAAACTCAGGCCTGAGAGTAAAATTAACCCTTCCTTTTTCATTAAAGAACTTAAACACTTGGATATTTTGCATCCAAGAGGAAAAAGCCTTTGAGAGACTCTTTGATTTGGCACATCTTGTGTGTTGTTTGTCTTGCATAATTACTCAGTAATTAATTCATTTTGATTAATAAACTTCCAACTTCAGAATGAGAGCTAGTGGGCATTTGACAAGAGACTGAGTAAGCCAGGGTATCCATAGCAAGGACCCTGAACCTTTCTAACACTATTTCGATGCTGGACAGTGGAAGCATTTATATCACCTTGAGCTTTTTTGACTCTTGCAATCAATACAATAAGGAGGGAACTCAAACGATGTTTCAGAGGGGTAGCTGTGTTCCTCTGTCACAGAACTGTAACTGCAGGACTAGTCCCTGTTTTTTAAGTTATTTACTTAAATGAAGGAAATTAACTAAAACTACTTGGGCATTTTATTCTCGGCTACCATCTAACACCGACCAGCTAAATACTTCAGCATCTGCGTGGCCTGCAACTATTGCATGTCACAAGTAAAAGTAAAGCTGAAGAATTCCTTCTCAGTCTGGAAATGGAGTGTTTATACACATCAAGAGAATGCAGATGGAATACGGAGCTAATTGCAAAGGGACATAATCAAGTCTTTCGACACAGTGTCATTTATTCTAGGCAGGTAGAGGTATCTCCAATCCAGATAGCTCCACGTTTTCAATCAGCTTTGCAGATTTCATCCATTTCACGCCATTCAATTTTAAGAAGAGTTCTTTCACTCTGAAATCCACATATCTGTGAAATGTTTAAGGGTGATTCTCCAATCTGCTTGCATGTATACTGTTTTATGTATCTGTTTGACTGTACACTTCATATTGGGTAGGCACCCAGTTTGCCTGGGTAGAGAAAGAGCATATCCATATTTGTGGAAACACACACAATAGCAGGTTTTTAAATGAAAGGTCTGAGCCAGAAATGCTAACCCTAACCCCTTACCCTAACCTTCATAACGCTGAATTTAAAAATCCCCAAACTCAGCCACTTTGCAAAAAAGCACCACTGCCCTTTCTGAAGGATTTACAGCGTGTTTGTGTGGGTTGTCTTGCTGCAGACCCAGAGAAAGACCACAAGTGATCCAGGATCTACAACACAAGCCATTGGATCCACAACCTGGTGACTTGGATTCCAGGAGACCCAGGAAAAATCCAAAATGTTCACAGGGGGAAATGAGAACGTTAGGACACAAAGATATTTTCAGGTTTCCAAGGATGAATGGAAGTTCTGACTGGCTTTCGATCCAAGGTGAGAGTGAAAACACTCAGGAAGTCTTTAGAAAGCTGTTTAGAAAGTTCCTTCCAGACATAGTTTAGCTTATTCTGTTACCCTCCCGAGATGTGTAAACATCTTGATTTCGCAATATTTAATTATTTACATGCAATATGGATAAACTCATTAGCGTGATGTTTCCCTAAATATGCTTTTTGAAAGCTCTCTGTGTTTCTTACAGACATAAAAAAAGAGAAAACGGGAATTATCACATTATGTATTACAGCCATTTTGTTGTGGAAATGGAGCATGAAGTAAACAATTTAGTTCATTAGCTAAGTAAAAGAGTACTGCGTGACCATGCTGGCCATGAATCACTGCTAACCAACGTCTAACCTGATGCCATACTTGGCTGCTAACGAGTAGAGTCTGTTTCATTAAAAAAAAAAAATCTTGTCTTTATGTGCAATTGTAGCAGCGTCCTGCGGAGAAGAGCTAGAGAGCGAACACAAGATCGCTCAGAATGTTCATGTCTTCAGCCACCGTTAACGAAGTGGCGTTCTTCTCCACTTTTCGATGTAGGTGGAAGGTGGCCACAAGACGTCTGTCAAAAATTCATGTACCCAGTTACGTCTTTAGCTGCCCTGCCTGCTTGCTTCTCGAGAGGGAGAAACATACGGTTTTGTTACCGCTGTTATCTGCTAGCTGTGTTCCTGTGGGTGCGCCAGTCCCCGGCCAGCTCAGCTCCTGCCTCTGAGAGCCAACAGATGGCTACAGACAGAGAGGCTAAGGGAAAATGAGACGATCCTGGTCAGTGCACTGTGTGGTGGTCTCAGTTTGCCAGCATCCTTGCCACTGTCAGTGCTCCCCTGGCTGGTCTGAGCAGGGCCACAATTCGCTAAAGACCCCTTGGCCATAGTAGGTGGAGTGAAGGCAACAGGAGCCTTCTGCTGTGGGTATTCATAGAACACTAGGACTGGAAGGGATTTGGAGAGGTCACCAAGTCCAGTCCCTGCCCTCACGGCAGGACCCAGCACCGTCTGACCATCCCTGACAGGTGTCTGTCCAACCTGCTCTTCAATAGCTCCAGTGACGGAGACTCCACAGCTTTCTTGGGCAACTTATTCCAGTGTTTGACCACCCTGACAGGTAGGAAGTTTTTCCTCATGTCCAACCTAAACCTCCCTTGCTGCAGTTTAAGCCCATTGCTTCTTGTCCTGTCCTCAGAGGCCGAGGGGAACAATTCCCCCCTCCTCCCAGTGACACCTTTTAGATACCTGAAAATCGCTGTCATGTCCCCTCTCACTCTTCTCTTTTCCAAACTAAACAAGCCCAATTCCTTCAGTCTTCCCTCATAGGTCATAGAATTATAGTCATAGAACACTAGAACGGGAAGGGACCTCGAGAGCTCATGTTCTCTAGACCTGTCATCATTCTTGTTGCTCCTCTCTGGACCTTCTCCAAATCTTTCCCATCGACCTCCCACTGTGGAAACGGCACCACGCTCAGCTCACATTATGACAACTCCAGCCACGTTATTTACGTAGCTGAAGTTGTGTCACTTAAGCCCACCTTCCGGGTCCGGTATAAGCCTGGCCTGCGTTCTACATGGGAATGTGGCTGATCCTTTGGGATTGGAAGAACTTTTGATTTGATGAGATGAGTGACTCTGAAAACCAGTCTGTACAGGGAGTGGTGCGGGTGGCAGGCCAGGGGAGCTGGAGGGTCGGAGAGTTGCTTGTGTGGCTTCTTGTTGGCCAGCGGGGCGAAACAGGAGTTGTTGCCTAATTTCCCTGGAGAAAATTCCCCACGGTTACACTTGTTTTGACTTATTCAGTGCTGCTAGTGGCCCAAGTGAGAAGGGAATGGAACTCCACACACACGCACACACCCACATTCGCACACTCAGACACCCACACACCCCACGAGCTGTGCAGAGAGAGCAGAAGAAGCCGAGCGTGGTGGGGCCGGTGCGTCTGCCTGCAGTCACCACTCCGGGCCGGTGAGCTGATCGGACAGCCCGTGGTCCGCGTGCTCTCATCTCTTTACACAGCTGGGCTGGCCCCGTCACATACACCGAGTTCTTTCTCTGTGTCCAGCACCGAGAGGCCCGCCCACATCTCATTTTCCTCATGCCTATTCATTTCTTCTCATCTTCGCTACACCTCCTTAATCACGTGGAAGCGAAGATCAGAACAGACCCTATCTCTCCCCTGACCCCTCTCTGCAGCCGCACAGTTCCTCTCCACAAAGACGCAGACCCTATTCACCCTCTATCTCCATCCACCTCCATCCCCCAACTCCTTTGTCCCAGGGTCGAATGTTGCAGAGCTCACAGCTTGCACAAGCAATAGCCGGAAGTTACAAAGCTTGCAAGAAGTTGCAGGACTCGGAACACGGCATGAAAGTGACATGGCTCCCGGTAACTGAAACTTACATGACTGAGAACAGCTGAAAGTTACATGATGCACAGTACACAAATACTCCGCGTCTGACATCCACTTTATCGTGGACTGGGCGGAGGATTTACACCACAGGAGTTTTATTTGCTGCCGGCTTGGTGTGCCTATTAGTGGAGGATCCCCAGTCTTGCCCACTTTCTAAGCAGTTTGCCCAGAGCTGATATTCTCAGCAGGGTCCCCGACACCCATTGTTACGGGTCTCCAGGGACAGGAGCCTGCTCAGGGACTGCTCAGGAACCAAAGTTCACCGTTGGCTCATTTTCAAGGCAAAGTTAGAGCTGGTGGAGTCCTGCTGAATCTGTGGACCAAACCAAGATCCACCAGCAGCCCCCTTCTGTGCTGGGGGGAGGGGAGACCCATTGCAGAGAAGTGCCACTTACACAGTCGGATATTGGAACCTGACGCAGGCCGGTGTCACTTTGTAGGATGTGGCAGAAAGAGGCTTCTCAGCCCCCCAGGACCCTGGCCCCGAACCGCTATCTTCCGGAGAAGCTAGGCTGGCGTGGCTGATGGAGACCCATTGGGATACATGGAACCTTCAGGCGTCTCTAGACAGACCCTCGTTCGTGGCAAGCTGGGGTGTAAATCTACCTGCAGTAGCCTCCCTTCCAGGAAGTGCCCAGGTGAGCCCTTCTGTTGAGCGCAACAGTTCTTTGGTGCGCTTGGCCCGGCCCCTGTTTGAATGGGATTCAGACCTTTCCAGACAGAGAATCTAGCTGCAATTTTACAGCTAACCCAGGAGAAATGGCTCCTTCCCCTCTGCCGACCAGGCTGCTAGATCTCCCTGCAAACAAACCAGCAGCCGTGCAGGTTCCAATGGTTTTCACGCAGGGCGATGCACTAGAGCACTTACCCGTTTCCGTTCTCTGGGACGGAGGATTCTTCGCTCTCCTTTCAGTGGCCTGTTCCTTTTGCTGACAGCTCTCTGGCTCTCGCAGAGAAGGTATCGCCAGCACACACAGGAAAAGTTTAATTCAATGCAAAAATAGGCACCAAGTGGTCATGCTTCATTAAGAGCAAATGGAGCAAAGGCATGTGTAACAAAGCAACCATCTCACCATTGCGATCTGATTTCCCATTTCACAGAATTTACGCCTCCCCTGTCTCCTCCTCTCCTCGCCCATTAAAAGTTGCTGGCTGCTCACGAGGGTAATTTTAAAAGTGTGGGAGGTGCGGGTTAAAGTTATGGTGCTACGCACAAGCACTTAATTGCACCTGAGGTTCGCAGCCCTGATTGCTTTCTCCTATACGTTTGGTGCCTATGGTAATGAGAAGTGTGAATGTGCCCGAGTCAGTAGGAAAGACAGCATCATCTGTTTTTCAATTAAATTATCCAGCTCAACAATTTCTTATTGACACCAGCGCCAGATGGAGAGGTGGGCCTCGCATGCCAACCGCAGCACTTTGATTGTCTTTTTGAGATGCCAAAGTATTTCATTTGAAATCCAGGGGATTTTTCAACTTTGTTTACTCGGAAAAATTATATTTTCCCTTCGTCTGATCAGGAAATCAGCTTCAAACATGGCAAACAGCTGCCCGCCTATGGAACAGCCAGGCCTCGTAGCTGAGGACAGAAACAGCCTCACATCCGCAGTGGATAGGGGATGTGTACAAAACACGGGCTGACAAATTACCGGGGCTTATCCGCTGTGTGTCCCCTTCCCCATACAGACAGCAGGCTTACCCCACTGCCTCCCAGTCCTTCCTGAAGAATACCCCGTTCCGTCTCTACCATGGCCTGATCTTAAATGGGAGCTTTCCCATGAACATTCGTGGGAGAGTAAAACCGGCCGTTTCTTTCCAACCGCGCAGTGATCCCCTGTACCGTCCAGTCTGCAACCCCAGAGAACAAGGCCAAATGCTCTTCCAGCTCTCAGGGCTGTGAGACGTGAACCCAGAGGAACGGCACACAAGTTACATCCTAATGCACTATGGCCAGTAACCCCAGGTTTACAAATGGTTAATCTGTCGCAGCAGCTGATCTGGCAAGCCACCGCTAGATAAACCAAACCAGAACACGACCCTCGGGGCATGTCTACGCTAGGGAGTTATTTCGAAATAACAAGGAGAGCCTCCACGCTACCACGCTCGTTATTTCAAAATAATGAGTTTGTTATTTTGAAATAACTCCTCCTTGTGACGAGGAATAAGCTGATTTTGGAATCATTATTTGGGGAGTTATTATTTCAAAATAACTTTTTTGGAAATAACCTGCTGGTGTAGACACAGCCTCAAAAGCCTTCTAAGAAGAGAAACAGTAACCCAAAGAAAAGGGTTTCAAAGACTATAAAATAACTATCTGGGCATGCTCAAGAGTGACTTAAAGGAACTTAATTGCATCTATGGGTAAAGATCTTAAACAGACTTTGAGAGAAAGTAGCAGAACAATTCAAAATTTTGCCAGAAGTAGCAATTTCACTTCCTAGAAACCTGGCAAAGTGAAAAATAACAGTTCTTTTCACAATAATTAGGCAATAATTAGACAATTAAACATTTCCAAAGGCGTCTCCTGTATGCACCCAAGAATAACAGTGATATTCTAAATGTAAAGTAGCTCTACAATACATGCAATTTTACTTTATGACTAAAAGTGTTTTATCTATATTTTAGGGAGACAAATGCAGCACTCTCCATTAGATAGTGGGAAATGTTTGTATCTCCTTTATTAATTTTCTGTCTAGCCAAGAAAAAAGATAACTTGTTCCTTGTGTTCTTTCAAAAGCTGCCGCTGATAGGGTGGCAAATGGGGAAAAAATCGTGTTTAGAAGAGCTCATTTTCATGCTCTGCAGCCTCCAACCTTGTCTCTAAAAGCCAAGGTTGATGTGTCCCATGCCAAATTAAATCTAAGATGTATGCAGTAATGAAAAGGGCAGCATTCCATGAAAAGCTCCACTTTTCAGTTAAAGGAGCCCGGGTTTATTAAATATGCAAAAATTACAATGTCAGTGTAACTTTGCAAATGAGGCTGCGCTGTCTCTCGTTTAGAAGGAAAGGAATGGACCTTTTTTTACAGTTTGCTTCCTGTATATTTTCCCTGCACAAAAGTCCCTACGTTCTAGTGGCCCCGGGATTCCTCAAAAGATTGCGTCGCTCTGTGTCCCCCAAATGGAAAAGATGCAGAAAGCAGGACAAAACGGAAGCATCGTGAGCGCCATTTTCCGAGGGCAGCTGTGGTGCAGGGAGGGTCAGTGACTGGTCTCACGTCTCGCTGACGCTCGGGGGCCCCGTCCGTGCTTTCAATCCCAGGCCATCCTTCCGCTCAGTGATTTGTCACTAAACGTGCCTCGCACAAGGACGTGAACATTCCATTCAAGCCAGAGCCACAGATTAAAGAAGGCCTGCAAAGCCAGCTGCATGCCACGACTAATGCACAGCCTGCCGTGTGCTTTCCCTTGACTGGGGCGTAAAGACACGGCCGAGACCTGGTCTGCTCTAGCCCTTGAAAGTAGGAATAAGAGATCCTCCGGAAAAGGGCTTTATTCCGGAGGATCGCAGCAGTCTAGACGCTTTTTTCCGGCTTTTCCCCAAGCCGGAAAAAAAGCGGCAGACATGTTTATTTAAATCCGCGGGGGATATTTATATCCCCCGCGAATTTCCCTATTCTGACTTACCTGCTTTGCATGACTTTTCCGGAATTTGGGGCCAGTGTAGACGTAGCCTAGGGGATTAGTTTGAGACACAACTTCAGCTACGTTCATTGCGTTGTCGGAGTCGAGGTACCTTGATTCGAACTTTGGCGCCATCCCCAGAGCGGGCGGTCGACGGGAGAAACACGTCCATCGACTTCCCTTACTCCCCACGTGGCGCAGGAGTACCAGTGTCGATAGGGGACCCTCCGCATGCGTTTGAGCGAGTCCTCCGTAGACCCGCTAAATCGAACACCAGCAGATCAACCTCTGGAGCATCGCTCCCCGGATCAGTGTAGCCGTGGCCTGAGTCTCCACTCCCTGACTCCTCACTAGGGATGTGCAGTGTCTCTCTGCACGCCCAATAAAGATACAGAAAATTCAGGATCCATATCACAGAAATAGCCCCCAAAGTCTTTTCTTCGCAGCACAGAAAAGATAAATCCCCCCTCCCCAAGTTATCCAACTCTTCCATCAGACGCGACCTACCCCCATTTCTATGCACTACAGATGCAAGCATGAGCTTATAACTGAGATGGCTGGATTGCTCAGCTCGTAAAAACCTGCAATATCAGATCTCTAAGGGTACGGCTACGCTGCACGCTTATTTCGGAATAAGCTATTCCAGAAGAAATACTCCGAAATAGGTTATTTCAAAATCGTGTGTCCACACCACACCGCAGAATGAGTCCGAGGCAGGCTCCCCTAATGTGGACCCGATTTAGAGCCGCAGGCAGCACTGGGGAGAAATGACTTAGAATGGCCTGGCGAGGCGCTATTTCGAAATAGCAGCAGTGGAGCATCCACGCTGCAGCTATTTGGAAATAGCTCTTTCGGAAGAGGAGTTCTTCCTCGTGGAATGAGGTTTACAGAAGGTGGAATAAGCCGCCCGTTATTTCAATATTAATTTGAAATAACAGAATTGCTGTGTAGACCCTCGCATTGTTATTTCTGAACAATGCTAGTTATTCCGAAATAACGGTGCAGTGTAGACGCACCCTAAGTGGGGTAATTAAACGCAGGGGACCCAATCCATCCTTGCTGTCACTCCACTGATGTCAGTGCTACCACATCCTCTCAGGCCAGGTCTGCTTTTAGGTAAAGGTTATAACTGAGCAATATATGTTCTAACCTGTCTCTTTTAAACCGCTTAACAAACAGGGAGGGTAAATTAAATACTTACGAACTCAGCAACAACAACACAAAGATATCCAAGGAATCGGAGCATGCTCTCTTCTCCGAGCCACCTGCAGGGTGTTCCCGCGTGCAGGCAGTACAGCTGGATTCCAGCAGCTGCCACCCCCGTGCTAAATACAGAGGGAAACCTACCCGACCCCTGCGCAGGGTCCCCGGTTTCTGCTTCCCGGGACAGCCTGGGCTCGGCGAGTCACCGCACCAGACGGGGAGCGCAGGTTCACGGCTTCCCAAGACAGAGCCCGGATCCTGTAACGGTGGCCTGTAGCCTTTGATCCTCGCGGCACCGGCTGGAGCATCCGGGGGGAAATGAGTGAGTGGCCAACCTCCCCTTTGCCTGCCTCCCCCACTGCCCACCAACTCCTCCCTGCCTTCCCAGCACTGCCCACACCCAAACAGCTGATTGGTGGGGTTCAGGAAGCTCCGGGAGGGGGAGGGAGGAGCGGGGAGGGGTGCACTCGGGGCAGGAGGTGGGCAGGAGGCAGAGCAGGGGCAGGCGTGTTGGGGGAGGGGGAGGATGGGCAGGGCGTGGGGTGGAGAGTGGGGGTCCAGCACCATGCTGGCCAGAGGGGAAGCCAGCGCCTATGCCGAGAGGTACACACTGTCACACAGACATGTTGGAACACACCTGGTTTGCCAGTGACCAATTCACATCTGCACCCCCTGGCCTGGCCTCCTCCTGAGTTACCATCCCCTCGACTCTTGTGTCACCCGAAAACATGAGCCATGATGGTTTTCTGTTCTCTGCCAGGGTCTCTGCAGGACCCCAGTAGAAACACGCCCATTCCCCGACATTCCCCCTACCCCCCGCCACCCCGGCTGAGTCCTAGCCGTTCGCCAGTCTTCAGCCTATTCGGGGTGAGCCCAGGGACTTTTACATCATCCCAGGTTTTTCATCAGCATGTGATGCAGGACCAAGGCCAACAGCTTAGAGCCCGTGTGTGTCACATCAACCCTGGTATTTCTATCACCCGGCCTCGTAGGCACCTAGACCGAGAGTCGGGTTATCCGACAGGGTCTGTTTTCCACAAAGCTATGCTGGTCTGCATCCATTACAACGCCTTCCTTCAGTCCTCCCTGACTGGCTCCGACCTCAGCCACTGCGTTCCCTTGTCCACGAGCAACGTCCAGCTGGCAGGCCTAGTGTGTCCTGGGCCGGCCCATTTACTCTTTGGAAAAACTGGCCCTTCCAGCTCCCTAAACCACCTCCCCCCACCCAGGGCAGATCAGGCAAATCCCCGCTCTGCCCAGCTTTGTGAAACATGACACAAGTGACAACCCTTCAAACAACCCCCTTCCCAACCCCCTTCCCAGCACAAAACGCAGCCCCCTGCAAAGTTCAGGAACTCCCTGACACCTGCGAGATGTTTACCGCTGTTTGGTTTACGGGGACGAGGTGCTCAGCCTCCAGGCAGGGGTGGCAGAGAGCTGGGATGAGCAATCGCCTGACTCGGGGCGCCAGGCCGCACGGACAAGCCCAGCGTTTCTCTCCAGTAAGCATTACTTGATGGCTGATCTCCCAGAATAATTCTATTTCTTTCTCTTCTGCTATAACAAGCCAGCCAGACGAGAACCATTTGTTTAGCATCCATCAGCCATCAGCAGGAATGAAAAATAATTCAGACATTATCTTTTCTTCATCCGATTTCCAAGGAGGTCAAACGGGAGTTATTTCACAGCTTTGGGATAAACAAAGGGCACAATTTGCAGCCATGCACATAATGTATTGGTCTGTGCTCCCAATGCATGCATCGAGTTCGTACCACTCCGTTGGGGTTAGTCTGTGTGTGGGGAAAGGAGAAATGTCAAAATATTGCAGGAGGCAATTTCCTGCTCAACCCAAGAGCCTGCACTGTGAATATCTTGTCTCAGACACTTCATCCCAGCTTCATATCATCATTGCAGATCTCTGGCAGGCTAGAGGGCCTCCCGGCTAAAACCTCACGTCTGGTGCCTTCCCCTTGCGGACGGTAGAGCCCTAAGTCTTTGGACGTACATGGAACAGGAGATCGCGGTGGTTACAATTAGAGATAGACCAGACCCGAGGCTTACAATTCGAGCAAACATAGAAAGCCCAGAGTTTGGGGCTCTTTGACTTACAAGGTTTGGTTCAAGCCCATAATAAAGAAAGGGCCATTTGCAAAATTTGACTTAGAATCATAGGACACTAGGACTGGTAGGGACCTCAAGAGTCATCAAGTCCAGTCCCCTGCCCTCACGGCAGGACCAAGCACCATCTAGGTCATTCCTAACCTAGTCTGAAATATCTTCAGAGATTGGGATTCCCCAACCTCCCTGGGCAATTTATTCCAGTGTTTGACCACCCTGACAGGCAGGACGTTTCTTCTAATGTCCAACCTAAACCTCCCTTGCTGCAGTTTAAGCCCATTGCTTCTTGTCCTGTTCTCAGAGGCCAGGAAGAACAATTTTTCTCCTGCCTCCTTGTCACACCCTTTTAAATACTTGAAAACTGCTCTCATGTCCCCCCTCCCCCGAGTCTTCTCCTTTCCAAACTAAACAAGCCCCATTCTTTCAGTCTTCCCTGGTAGCCCAAAGGTCTAGTTTTGTTTTTAAGCACCCTTCTAAGTGAGGAGTGTTCCAGTCTGCCAGGGCTAGCCCCTAGGGCGGGCTGCCCCCACTGTATTTACCTGCACCCCTGCAGGTGCGGGGGGTTGTAGCTCCTGTTGGCCATTGATCACCATTCCCAGCCACTAAGAGCTGCAGGGAGCAGTATCCTGGTCTGCACCGCTTCCTGCAGCTCCCATTGGCTGGGAACAGCGATCTGCAGCCAATGGGAGCTGCAGTCGCTGGTACCCGGGAGGTGCAGGTAAATCTAGCAATGGTGGCCTGCCAGGGACTGACCGGGGCTAATTGTGGCCATTTCATTGCTTGCCCCTGGGAAACACGACAGTTTGAGCAGCCAAATGGGTCTCTTCACTGGCCCTGTCCATTTGCGCCCATGCAGAGCACCCTGAGCCAGCGCCGTGTGTGAAAATCGCACACGCCAGGGCACGGCCGGTGTGGGCAACCCCTGGGAAATACCCAGAATACAAGAAAATTCAATAGCTGAGCCAGTCAATGATAGTGGACCCGGTGTAACCAGGCTCCACACCATAAGGGCAGGCGGGGTCCAAAAAGAGAGACAGTGCACTAGACTTTTGGAAGGGGGATCTCAAAAAAATGAGGTGAGTCCGGAAGGCCCTAAAAGTGCAGAGTCAAGGAATTAAAAGCCGAGAGGCGACGGGAATGCTCCTTGAAAAGGCAGGATTGCCATCTGGGAAAGCACGCCTCCCGCTGAACTAAACGAGAAGAGGGGCAACCGACCAGGGCAGAGTGACACGCTTGGAAATGCCATCCACACTAAGCAGAAATCCTTTGGGGTTTGGAGGCTATGTCTACACTGCGAGGTTTTTGCACCAAAACCGGCAGAGCGTCCACACCTCAAGCGCGGTTTTTGCACAAAAAAACCAGTAAATCGACAGAACAGAGGGCTTTTGCCAGTAGAGTGATTCCTCTCCCCACGAGGAATATCTCCTTTTTGCGCTACAGCTCTTGCACAACAAGGCAGGTGGGGACGCTCCGCAGGGGTTTCTTGCGTGAAAAGAGCCTATCAGAAAAAGCACAGGTGCGCTGATGGCCATTCTGTGCACAAAAAGCTTCTAGCGCAAAAACCCTGCAGTGTAGACAAAGCTGGAAAGTTGACCCAGAGTGAAGCCAAGAAACTGCAGCCTACGTTAGGTTAGAGGGGGACTCGGCAGGGCCGGATTGTAATTGGAAGAGCAAACAGCCAAACCATCAGGAGATTATCCAAGTGCACCAGAAGCAGAAAGCTGTAACCGAGTTGGGCGAGCCTGTCAGACCAGGAGACCACGAACACACTGAAGGAAAATCAGCACACTGCCGAGAAATTAAACGTTTTCTTTGTTTCAGTCTTCTCCAGGGATGTCGAGAAGATTCCGTTTTTTCCTGGCGTAAGATACAGGGCAAGGCAGATCTCGGATCTGATCCATTCTGTCAAGCTCTCGGTTCTTACTGGAGATCTGGATTATGCAAGGAGAGAGATGTGGGCGGTCCCATCTAGTGCAGATGCTAGAGGGGACCGATTATTAAGTGAACTACCCGCCACCGTCCACTCACCATTTCTGGCAGCCAGAGGTGTAGTGAGCCCCAGACCATGTGACTGCGTCCCTGACGATACCGGATAAAATGCAAATAAGGGACGTATCCTCCACGGACTTCTCTCATTCTTATTTGAACCCAGTGATACTTGTGGCCCTCACACCCCCGCGGGCAATGTAAGCGTTGAATGAACAAGTACAGTAAAACTCCAGTGGTCCGGCATCCAGTGGCCCGGCACTCCCGGAAGTGCTCCAGGCAGCCGGACAATTGGAGCTGCTCTGCCCCGGGCTTCCCGGAGTCAGCCACTGGTCAGTTTCAGCAGCAGCTGGCTTGGGGAAGTCTGGTGCAGAGCAGCTGGGGTGCTGCTGGGTTGGTCCCACAGCACCGCCCCACCCCCCACCCTAAATCCCTTATAGCCCCCCTTTCCGATAGTCCATCATATCTGATAATCCGGCACCCCCTGGGTGCTAAAGGTGCCGGATTATCAGAAGTTTACTGTACTTTCTTTTGTATGTTTTAAAACTAAATTCCATTGACTCACCCTTGGTTTGTGTGCTATGTGAAGGGGTAAATGGTATTTCCTTGTTGACTTGCTCCTCACCATTCATGATTTTATAAACCTCTATCATCTCTCCCTTTCATCATCTCTTTTTCGAGCTGAGAAGTCCCAGCCTTTTTAATCTCTCCTCAGAAGGAAGTTGGTGCATAACCCCTAGTAATTTTTGTTGCCCTTCTCTGCCCATTTTCCGAGTCTAATAGAACTGGTTTGAGATGGAACAGCCAGAACCGCACGTGGGACTCAAGGGGTCGGTGTTCCATGGATTTATACAGGCTCATTGTGTCATTTTCCATTTGCTCCTCCCTTCCCTAATGGTTCCTAATATTCTGGTTGCTTTTTTTGACTGCTGTGGCAAGGAATCATAGAGTCATAGAACTGGAAGGGACCTCGAGAGGTCATCAAGTCCAGCCCCCTGCCCTCATAGCAGGACCAATTACTGTCTAGACCATCCCTGACAGGTGTCTGTCTAAGTCTGTCTGAGTGGATGTTTATAGAGCACTCTGGGTAATGACCCCAAGATCGCATTCTTGAATGCTCAGCTAATTTACATCCCACCATTTTGTTTGGATGGCTGGAATTATGTTTTCCAATTGTTCATTCTGAAAACTGACCATTTATTCCTATCCTTTGTTTACTGGTCCACGAGAGGACCTTTCCTCTTTTCCCGGGACAGCTTACTTTGCTTACGTGCCTTTGGTGAGGGATGTTGTGAAAGGCTCTCAAAGTCCAAGACCCCTATATCCACTGGATCCCCATTGGTCACTTGCTTGTTGACCCACTCAGCTTCTACTGGATTGATGGCGTATGATTTCCCTTTTCAAAAACTATTGCTGTCTCTTCCCCAATAAATCTTCAGCCATGTGTCTGAGCATTCTGTTTTTGCTACTGTTTCAACTCATTTGCCTTGCACTAAAGTTACGTTTTCTGGCCTATAATTGCCGGAATTACCCGTGAAGTCTTTTTTTTTTTTAAATCAGCATTGCATTAGCTATCTTCCAGTCATCTGGCATGGAAGCTGACGGAAGTGATAGGTCACGTACCACAGTTAGTAGTTTTTCAATTTCATATCTGAGTTCCTCCAGGAACCCTTGAGTGAATGCCATCTGGTCCCTGTGACTTATTACTGTTTAATGCAGTGGCTTTCAACCTTTACAGTATACTGTACCCTTTTCAGGAGTCCGATTTGTCATCCATGCCCCCCGTTTCACCTCCGCTAAACTACTTGCTTATAAACTCAGACACAAGTGTGCTCCCACTCTGGCTGAATTTTTCATTTTTACCATCTAATTATAACATACATCGATGGGCATATGTATAGTGGACGTACATTTCAGTGGACAGGATACAGAGCAGTAGAAACAAGTCGTTTCACTTCACTGGGGGCTGCTCTAAAACCAGGCAAATATCTCGATGAGCTGAGAGCTCTGCCTACCCCCCAAGGGTGCGTGTGCCCCTCGCTGAGAACCACTGGTTTAAAGGAGTGATTTATTCTCCGTAGACACCTCCAGTCCCATGTTTCTGTTCAACCTGAGAGTCAAAAATCCCCCCGTTGTAGAGGTTTCGGTTTGGGTGGGGTCTGTAATCTCCTTTCGAATTTCGCGACCCCCCCTTCAGCCTCCTGGCCATGTGCTCAGTCGGGTTCCCACGGCCAGCTCTGGACCCTATAGCGCGGGATTTCTGCCCACCACGGGTCTGGGCCACAATGGGAGTCAATGGCCATTTCTGCTACATCTGTCTCTCTGTTTCCTCTCTCTCGGTGCCCCCCCTCCACCCCCAGCACCCTGCTCAGTCCGTCCCTTGCGTGGGGTTCCTTGGGATCGCCGGGCCCCGCTACCTTCCTTGCAGGGTCCCGAACAGAGCGGGGCCCTTTTGAGAGTGGAGGGGCCTGGCCTCTCCTCCCCCCATGAGCCCCATCCCGGGAGCCTGGCGGACCAGACCGGTGAGACCGGACGGGGGAGCCCAGGCCCAGGCCGCTGTGAGCTCCACCTGCCCTGAGAGCAGCCCCCCTCCCCCGTCCTCAGGCCTCAGACCGACGGCAGATGGAGGGTCCGCACATCCCCATGCGGCTCCTACCCTGGCTTAGCGGTGGCTCTGCTGCCCCGGAGATCCCATGCCCAGGCCGGGCTGGAAGCCAGAGCCCGGTCGGGGTCAAAGATTCATGGTCCAGCCGTGGGGGCTTTGGAGGGTGGAGAAACGAGCTGGAGGCTGCTCTTTGGCCCCTTATGTCAGGCAGGGAGAGGGGTCCAGGATCCCCTTCCTGGCTCTGGCTTCCGGTTTGGAAGGGGGGTGGGAACTCGGGGGGAAGAGGAGGGGCCGGGCCAGAGAGGGGGTGGGGCCTCCTGCCCCCTCCCCCACACTTTTAGGAAGAATTCGTCGCCCTTGCTTACAGTGGTCTCCCCCCCACACAGGGTGGATCACTGGCCTCCCCATTGGTGCCAGAGAGCTGAGGGAGAGGACAGGAGAGATGACTTATCCAAGCTCAGCCAGGGGTCAAACCCAGACCTCCTGCGCCCCCGTCCTGTGTCCTCTCAACGGGACCTTCCTCCGTCCCGCTCAGGCATGGATTTCAGCTCAGGGTCTAGGCCCAAGTTCCACATGGCGGGGCTGTGTTTGGATTTCATTCGAATGCCGCGCCCGAGACGGCTAGTCCTCTTTGTGCTGCGACTGTGGTAAAGCGCTAACGTCGATACGCTGGCGTTTCTGCGACCCTGGCGCACGCTCGCAATTTAACGGCGCGCCCGGCCAGCAGCGTCCCTGTGGGAACGTTGCAAGACAGTAGAAACAAGCTTCGACCCGGCGGATCCCTCGGCGGCGGTTTGAACGGCCGCTTGGAAAGCAGAGCACGGGGGCTAGTTTCCACAAGAGCGCGGAAAGGGGGAGTCGAAACGGGGGGGGGGGGGGAGTTGTGTCTTGCTGCCTTCGGGCACTAGGAAATTATTTCAAAACAACTCGACATGCGGAGAGCAGACAGCCGGCCAGACGGCGCCGTGGGGCAAGCCAGGGAGGGGTAGAAAGCGGCGCAGGGAGAGTCCCATGGAGAGCGGGTCACGGCCCAGCGGAGTGGGATGTCCCTCTACCCCCACGCCCTCCTGCGTGTCGCCAGCCTGAGCCCTGGCCACCGGCTTCCTGCCAAGCACCCCGCACGAGGGGGCATCGCACCAGCCCCGTGGAACACACAGAGCAAAGCCGCCCTGGGCCTGACGCGCTTTGAGCAGGAACATGCCAGAACGTGCAATGCCCGCGCTAGCTGGCTGGCAGCTCCATGCCAGGCCCGTCTGACTGAAACGCCGGCGGGGCCATTTCTAGGTACTGCACTGAGCCGGAGGAACCGGAGGAGACAGGGCCTGCAACCCCGAGGAAAAGCTGAACGCCAGCCACCGGCCAAGGCTCCCGCCTCTCTCCATGGCAACCTGCCCTGCAGCGCTAAGGCGGCCGCAGCCGTGTGTACGGTGCCGGGGCTGCCGATCATTTCGCATTACAAAGGGGGGTTCTGACAAAGTCCCTGAACCCCACAGCAAACCACAGACACTGGAGCCAGGTGCCCCACAGGGAGGGAACCATCCCGTGATCCCTCCTTTGTCACCCATTCCCAGCCTGTGGCAGACAGAGGCCAGGGCACCGTCCCTGCCCCTCTGGCTAAGTCCTGATCCCCCATCCCAACCTCTGTCCCAGCGTACACGCTGTAAGCCGTTACTCAGGGAGTAGCAGGCCAGCGTCCAGTGCTTTGCCGAGGGCCCCCAAACATTGCCCCGAGAAGCTACAGTTCCTGGCAGAGTTTCTGTTTGGACGATGGCCGATCGTACTCCGGAAATGAGTCACAAGCAGGGGTTTTCTAATCACCCATTAGCACGAGATGAGTGTGTTCGCCCTGTGAGCCTGGCTCCCGCTGAAAAGGGAATGCAGGTGCTAAGTTATTCATGATCCACGCCTAACTCCAGAGCTGGTCCGTTTTCTTTTCCCAGTCTGCTGCCGCATAAAGAGCTAGTGGCAAAGTGACTCCTGTCTGGGGACAATTTCTGAGACTCGAGGGACCTTTGCTGACACCGTCAACAACAACGTGGATAAGAAGCCGCACATGAGCTGATGCTCCCCAGTGATGGAAATACACTATCTGGCACGTAACGCTGGCTGTGCTTTTAGGGAGCCTTTCATCTGAGGATTTCAAAATGCTGCACGTGGTTGGACAGGGAAACTGAGGCATGAGGCCCTCAAGTAACTTACCCAAGTCCATGCGGGAAGGCAGTGGCAGAGATGGGACCAGAATACAAATGTCATGTCCCCAGTGATTCTGTAACCCACTCACCTTCTGGGTGTGAGATGTAGTCTGTGTCAATACTGGAAACTTCTCAGTTTGTGGCTGAGCAATAGACAAGGAATGCTCAGCCCATAGACATACTAATGCGCAAAGCTCCCGGGAACAATGGACGTCTGGACGCCAAAGACACACCTAGCCACTGGTCATGTGACTCTCTCCAGCTTGGAAGAAGCCAGGGGAGATATAAATATGCCATGTAGCCGACTCCATCTGGGTGCTCAGCTCAGCTCTTCATCCCGGTTGCAGCATTGCAGGGGTCGACGACGGGAAGAACTGTGGACCCATCCTGACATAGGATGTGCACCAAGGACTTTTAATCGAGCAGTTATAACATCTCTGCTAGAGCCTGCATCGAGAACTGGGAAATTCGATGCATGTAATGTAGGATATTTTGACAACCTCTCTCTCAGGCTTTTCTTTCTTGTAGCAATAAACCTGTAGGTGTTAGATGCTAAAGGATTGGCCCAGCGTGATTTGTGGGTAAGATCCGGAGGGTAAATTGACCAGGGATCTGTGGCTGGTTTCTTGGAACCGGACAGAACCCGTTTGCGGTAGGTGGGATTGGGTGCTAGGACCCCCCACCTGTGTTAGGCCTGGGGCTGTTTGGGGCACGGAGAGTGCTGGGGTGTCAGGGGTTTTGCTCGTGAGGCTTCTGGCTGGCCAGGCAGGCAGCCGAAACGCTCTATGGGACTGGTTTATGGCCTGTTTGGGAAGGGCCGCCAGTCTGGGGCTATAAGCAGCCCTGAGTTTGAGCCATTCACCCTGAGCGGACGCCCTCAGCTGTGCCCAGAGCCGGCCCGGCCCGTCGCACCCCACGTGCTCGTCCCTTTGAACTCAACGCTATGGCTGCCCAGCCACCTCCCTGCAGCCCTTCGCCTTCACGCTCAGCTCAGGGCGGACACCCCACAGGGCACCTTCCTCCTCTGGCTCCAGCCAGCAACTGCCGGCTCTCCCCACCGCTCCTTTCACGTGGGCCCGGCTGGCTGCTCCCTGCCGCCCCTCGCTGGCTGGCTTCTTCTCCCGCGGCCCAGGCAGCCTGCCGGGACCCTTAGCCCCCACAGGGGAGCCCTCCTTTTGCTCCAGGCTTGTACCGGGCCTGGCCCCACGGGGCTGAGATCTCTGTGACGACGAACACTCCCTAGCGGCTCTGCCCCCCAACACTCCCTAGCGGCTCTGCCCCCCAACACTCCCTAGCAGGTCTGCCCCCCCAACACTCCCTAGCGGCTCTGCCCCCCAACACTCCCTAGCAGCTCTGCCCCCCCAACACTCCCTAGCGGCTCTGCCCCCCAACACTCCCTAGCGGCTCTGCCCCCCCACACTCCCTAGCAGCTCTGCCCCCCAACACTCCCTAACAGGTCTGCCCCCCAACACTCCCTAGCGGCTCTGCCCCCCAACACTCCCTAGCGGCTCTGCCCCCCCACACTCCCTAGCAGCTCTGCCCCCCAACACTCCCTAACAGGTCTGCCCCCCAACACTCCCTAGCGGGTCTGCCCCCCCACACTCCCTAGCGGCTCTGCCCCCCCAACACTCCCTAGCGGCTCTGCCCCCCCACACTCCCTAGCAGCTCTGCCCCCCAACACTCCCTAGCGGCTCTGCCCCCCAACACTCCCTAACAGGTCTGCCCCCCAACACTCCCTAGCAGCTCTGCCCCCCAACACTCCCTAGCGGCTCTGCCCCCCAACACTCCCTAGCAGCTCTGCCCCCCAACACTCCCTAACAGGTCTGCCCCCAACACTCCCTAGCGGGTCTGTCCCCCAACACTCCCTAGCGGCTCTGCCCCCCAACACTCCCTAGCGGCTCTGCCCCCCAATGCCGATTCCGTCTGAACCGGCCGGCTACCCGGGCCAGCAATGTCACCGACGGGACGGGGCAGCTGCAGTCGCTTCCCCCACGATGCCCCGGCTGAGAACGGAAGAGGGCGCCCGCCACGGCCAGTGGACCTGGGAGCGATGAGCGTCACACGTCCTGGCGCCTCGCTGGCTCACGGGGCTGGAAGTGGGCAGGGTGGTGGAAAGGGGCCCCCCCTGGGCACGGGCTCCCCGGGCGCAGGGCCTGGGCCTGGGCCGGCAGCAGCCAGCAGAGCCCTACGCTGCAGCCCCAGGTTTGCTCGGGATCGAGAGGGGTCGTGCAGGGAGGGGCGGATCAGCGCCCGTGTTGGGGCCGGCCCCGGCCTGGCAGGTCTGAAGCAGCACGACACGGCGGGGAAGGAAATCTCTAGCCCCCCCCCCCCGGAGCACCAGCAACGTGCCTGTCTCAGCTGCAAGCGTGACCCATGGGGCGGGGCAGGGGGCCTGCATCTGGCTCACTGCAGCTGGGCACACTGAGACCTCTGCCCCGGACGCCTCTCGGCTGGGCGGTTTCGGTCAGACTGCGGGCGGGGGTCCGTGTGCGCTGTGTGGGCGGGGGGCCATGTGCGCTGTGTGGGCGGGGAGGAGCTGCACACAGCAGGCTGTGGTCCCCAGGCCGCCCACAGGGGGCGCAAGGGCCAGTTGCCCAGGGCCCGGTGACTCAAAGGGGCCCAAGGGCCCCAGACCCTTTAATCCCCGCGCCAGGCACCCCGTGGGCCGTGGGGCCACGCACTGAACGCCACGGAGAGCTGGCTGCCCCCGGCCCCGCCCCTCGCGCCCAAGGCCACGCCCCTTCTGGGAGCTCAGAGCCGTGGCCCCTGCCCTTGCCCAGGGGCCCAGAGGTGGCGGCTGTTGGCTCCCCTGGTTCCCGACTCGGAAGCGTTTTGCAGTCGATTAGGGACATTGGGAGCCCCCGGGCAGGGAGTCTCTATAGCCAGGGGAGGGAAACGTTTCTTGCATTCAGTTGCGTGCAGTGAGCGGTGCTTGGGTTTAGCCAAACTGCTTTAGTTCAATTGTCTCAACTGGGACGAGTCGCCGACTTTTCCGTCAGTGCAGCAAAGGGAAAGTCAGTTCGATTTTGACATTTTCAGTTCTGCATGTGTTTATAACAGGTTTTATACACACACACACAGGCACACACACACGCGCACACAGGCACACACACACGCACACACAGGCACACAGGCACACACACACGCACACACACGCACACACACAGGCACACACACACACGCACACACACACAGGCACACATACACATGTGCACACATGCACACACACACACACGCACACACATGCACACACACACGCACACACATACACACGCGCGCGTGCACGCACACACGCACACACTTCACAGGCACACACACACGCATACACACGCGCACACGCACACACACACTTCACAGGGTTAATCGGGGTTAATCGGGTAGCTGGCTGGCTGGCTGGCAGCGATTTCAGCGGAGAAGAGTCTGGCTGGACGCCAGGCGAGGTCCCTAGGAGCAAGCGGAGGGAAGAGGTTTCAGACGCAGCACACGGCACAGCTTGGGCGAGCAGAGCCTCTGAGACGGCGGCGAGCCCAGCCTACGCTTTGGGGACTCTCCGTTTCTTCTCACTGTGCGTCTGTGGGGAGCGGCCTGTGGAGACTGAATTTGTTTCCTGTATTTCTGCTCCTGCCCATCTGTGGAGATCGCGGCTGCGGTTCTAACCCGGCCCGCTCACGCTGTCGCCGGTCGATTATTATTTGTTTCGGTACCATGCGGTTTTATAACGTTGTTTATTGACATTCAGACCTGAAGCTCCTTGCTGGACTTGGAGGCGGGAGGCTGGCCCGGGGCACCCCTGGCTGAAAAGCCTTCGATACCGATCTCCAGATCTCCGGCCACTTGCCCAGGGGCGCTGGGACGTTCTAGGGGCTGCGGTGGGCGGTGGCGGGGCTGGGCTCACTCCAAGGGTTGCACAAGGACTGGTCTGAGGTCAGGCACAGAACTAATTACTTTGTGTCCACGACTCTGGCTCCGGTCAAGCACCACCCGATACCCGGGCGCCCCCAGCCAGCCTGGCCTACGCCGATACGACGCAGAGATACTGCTCATGCAGGAGAAGCAGCTGGTAGAAGGTGCAGTGAGGGCGCTTTGCAGGATAAATTGCTGCCTGCTTCTGAGTCCGGCGTCACAAAAGGGGACTGGACACAAGGGCCGGGGAGCAGGGTGCCCACGGGGCCGGCGCCAGGAGGAGAGTCCTGGGAAGATGTCACGAGCCAGGTATCAGTTGCTATCAGAGTGAATCAAACAACAAATCTGGCTCCTGACAGCCTGGCCCCAAATGGAAACATGCTCTTTTAAGAATGGACCTTTCTGTGTCTTCACTTTCATATTTCTGCCTCCTTCCGCCCAGGGGTCGGCTGATAGCGTCGTACCGCGCACAGCGCTTGGTCGGGGGGCTGGATATCCATAATGCCCCAGCATCCTAGCTTGGGCCGCTCTGCTTCTCATCGGCCATAATCCATCCAAAAGCATCCCTGTTATTTTGGGCCCGACTTTCTATGGCGCTCAGCTACTGACTGCAGCGGAATTGGCAAGAGCGCAATAGTTCTGAGAGACAGAACGCAGCTCCCCTTGGGAAACCTGAGTGCAAAGGGCTGGGCTGGCTGTTTCTCAAGCACACGCAGGCATAGACCCCTTACGACAGAGATACCCAGTCCCCACTGCCTAGTGCCCAAGACAGAGGAAGAGGCTGCCTTTGTCCAGTCTCAAGTCCCTTGGTGGGTGGATCTCCTGGCAGGAAATGTGTAACCATCGCCCGGCAAGATTTGAACACAGGCCCTCTGGTCCTAAGTGCAGGAACCGCTACTGCTTGAGCTATAAAGCCAACTGCCTCTTAGCTCCCTTGTTCTCCTCTCTCACTGCACGTGGTCCAAGTGCCACTCCATGGGCCAGCGGTCCACACTAGGGCTAGGTCTACGCTGCAGTTTTTGCACAAAAACTCGCAGAGCGTCCACACCTCAAAGGCGTTTTTGCGCAAGTAAAGCGAAAGAACAGAGTCCGTGCCGTCGGACGCTCTCTTGCACAAAAGCACTTCGCTTTTCGATGCGCTCTTGCAGGGAGGATGCGCTCTTGCGCAAGAGGCTTTTGAGGAAGATCTGCAGTGTAGACATAGCTTGAGTGTGTGGGTGACACACACACAGCCTAGATGACCAGAGAAGTGCCAGCCTCAAAGCTGGGCTCTCGGCTTTCTTCGGGCTGGCTTCTTCCTGGGCTGGGTCAGCCCCGACGTGCTTCGGGAAAGTAAAAACGTCAGTAAGAACAGAACGTGAGGAGTCCATCAGAACCGGGCAGCATTCCGTTCATGGGCCTACTCTTCACACAGCTGTTCCCGCACGATGCTCTAAACTTTCTTACCCACAATAACAGTTTGTCCACCTTTATCGGGGGTAGCAACAACAGTCTGCCTGGGTCACCGTCGGCTCCGTGTTCTCGTGCCCGGCTGTCTCGTATCGCCGGGCGGTTTGATCGGGTTCACCTCTCCTGCGTCCTGGATTTGCAGGGTCTGTTGTCACATTCCTGAGATCTGGCAGAGAGGTAGCTGCTGGCTCCAGCCAGGTTTCGAATTTCTTGGGATGCCAAATTGGAGCCCTCTTCCCGTAGAGTCTTTTCACGCGCCATGTGCCTGTCGGCTGCGATTGAAAAGGCGGCTCCTCTCCCTGCGCTGTGTCCGGCGCTCGCTGTGTTCCCCTGCTGAGGGGTTTCTTGCACAAGTTCTCCTGGTGACATTAACTCTCTTGTGCAAAACGCCTGCACGGCTTGTTCCGTTCATTCTTCTGAGTCCCACTAGAGCAGGGGTGTCCAAACTTTTTTCAAAGAGGGCCAGATTTGATGAAGTGAACATGCGTGAGGGCCGACCATTTTGCCTGACATTCTTTGAACCATTAAAATTAAATGCAAATTAACTATTTTATGCAAAGTGTATTGCAAACGGCATACTTTTCATTTCGTCACATGGATGACAAATCTAAACAGGTGTTAAATCACTCTGCCTTTCATATCTGAAGGCCAGATGTAAAAAAAATCCAGGAAGCTGAAATATACGTCAGGAACATTGTAAAGTACATTACATATTATTGGTAATAAAGGTTGTCTGTCAACTTTTAAGTTCAAAAAATATGAACAGGAACATAACACCAAGTATACATGTTGTGTCCAAATATATTTATAACTGATTTAGACCAACTGACTAACTGAGATTTTACAATGTATTCATCTCAATACATATGGATTCGTTGGGGGCCATAAAAGATAGATATTGCCAAATTACCTGGGGGGCCGTATTAAACCGGAACACGGGCCGCAATTGGCCCGCGGGCCGGACTTTGGACATGCCTGCACTAGAGCCAGCAATTTACTTGTCATGGGCAGCCCTTCCTCGAGCCGACATTTACGACTCCCTGGTCCGGCGCCTTTGGGGCCTGACTAGTCCCGGGCGAGGGATTTTGCCAGACCGGGTGAGGTCATTTCTGGCCCCTCTGCCCCCCCCAAGCTTCCTGGCTCCCCCCAGCCCAGATGAGCTCCCCCTCCTGCAGCCCAGCTGAGCCATGTGCCCAGCTCCCTGCACTTCTGCCCCCCCCCCCGCACATCACACTCAGCTCCCATCCCCCCCCCCCAGCACGCCAGAACTCTGATCCTGGGACACGCGTGGTTCCTCCAGACCACGGCTGCTGCTGGACCCGATTGTTCCGGTTTCTAGAGGTGCAACCTGTATCCTATCCTAACCCCCTTTCTACACACTCCGGCTGGCTTCCATCTCTCTCTGGCATCCTGCCCTTAGTGTATAGATTTTCAATGGACTGTTTGCTCACTTGTCTAGAACATTTACAAGCCAGTGCACAAACCGTATTCACCTGCCCTTAGCGGGGGGAGGTTGACAATGAACCAAACTAAATTCACGCCATACTGTAGATTCAGGCCATACTCTGCATAACTGTCACTGGCCCCGGGGGAGGGGCGGCTACGGTCCTGAAGGCTGATCAGATGAAACTGAAAAGAATTTTCTCGTACGCTGACGCCAGGAAGAAAACACGGCTGGGGATGGGGGTGATTTCCAGACCCAGAGCATGGCAGGGTGGGTTTTGCTTTAACGCTATTGCTCCTCCCTCTGTCACTGCTCGCTCACTTGCCAGAGCAGCTATTTCCAACCCATTTACGGGACACGGTGGAAGGAGGGTTGGTACAAGGCAGGGCGGGGCAAAGTCCTGCCACATAGACTGGGATGAGGAACGGATGGGACCTGCCATAGAGGAAGATGGACCAAGGGCTGGCGCAGGAGCACACCGCACCCTCCGGGCTAGCGCGTGTGGCCAGGGATTAAAATAAGACGACGCAAAAGGCCCACGTCACTCTCAACCCCGCCCCCTTGGCTGGCAGGGGAGGTTTTGTTCAGGCTTTGGGAATCCGACGTGGCAGCAAGGGGAGAAAGTCGTACCCGGCCGGGGCACCCTGATTTCCTGGGGTGGAGTCCTGGGTCCACCCCCCGTCACCTCCCCGCCACTCTGCCTTCCGACGGGCGAGCGGGTGGGACAGCCCTTTGCCACCGTCTCCCCCCATGGACGAATTCAGGGAACTAGCAAGACCTGGTTGCATGTCAGTTCCAGGCACTCGCTCTGCAGACGCCATAGGATGCGAGCCCAGACCTCGGGCCGGTGGGGACAAGGGGGTGATAGTCCAGCGCCCATGTAGCGTGTCCACCAGATCATTGCTCGATAAGTTCATTGCTACGATGCCTGGCCATTCCCAGAGCCGACGTCGGGCCTGCAGCTTGGCTTTCCAGAGGCAGAGGAGTCAATGGCTCAGGGGGTGGAGTTATTCTCAGTGTCACTGGTTTATTCTGCGCCATACAAACCAGGCCTGGCATGGAGAGTCGCTTACCCAGCACTCGGACAATCCCGTCCTTGAGCCATCGCCTTGCCGACAAGCCCCTATTCCTGGACGCCCTGCCCCAAGCCTGAGCGCCCTCCCTCTGCTGCAAGATCTGACTCCAGGCCGAGGGAAGCAGCGAGCGAATTCCCTTTGGGCTGGCCACAGCTCCCTCCCAAACTGAGGAACATCAGAAAACAATGGCCAACCTCAAACAATGCCCCACCGTTATTAAAGAGAGCATGTAAGACTGTGCGCAACAGCGCCACCTGGTGCCCCCCCAGGTCAGCATGGACCCTACGAATGCTGTGCGGTGACGCAGACTGCCCCACGTACTGTGCTGGTACAGCACTTCCCTTGTGTAATTTCTAAGCAGGTGCCCGTGTTTCTAAATAATGGCCATGGGGCAGCACAAGCCCTTCCCCCGCAGCACAAGCCCTTCCCCCATTCAGGGCTGCGGTGGCTGATGCATCGAATATCCTGTCTTCCAACAGAGGCCAATGCCAGATGCACCAGAGGCTGGGGACACCATCCCGACCCATCCTGGCTAAGAGCCATTGATGGACCTGACCTCCATGAATTTCTGCAGCTCTTTTGTGAACCCTGTTCAAGTTCTGGCCTTCACCTCCTCCTCCGGCAGGGACACGTGCTTGATTGGATCATTGCGTTGCCAAAGGAGGCGCAAAAGGAAGCCAGAGGCAGAAGTGGGCAAAGCGGGATGGAAGCAGAGGATGCTCCAGAAATCACAGTGCTTCAAACTCCGCTCACGTCTCGGCGGCCGGGCACGTCGCCTGGCGCCTTGCACAGGTGAGTATCAATTGCCAGCACATCAGAAGGCTTGTGGTGCTCCGCCGCGTTTTCCAGCCACTTGGGAGAAGTGTCAATTACGCCACAAGGCACAAGGGTGAGGGGAGTCGGGCCCGTTGCGCTGCCTGTCAAATTAGTGCTCCCACCGAGGAGAGAGAGCTCTTACTGCCGGCAAGTAATTACCCAAAGCAGCCCAAAGAGCATATTGATTCGGAAATCTTTGTCTGCACAAGGGCTTGAGCGCAGCCAAGGGGAGGGAGAAGGCGGATAACACAGAATGTCTTTTGTGTTCGGGTGTTTTTGTTTCAACAAGGAACAAAAGACGAAGGTGCGTTTGGTTTCCTTTGCAATCTTCCACCAGCGAGGAGAAGTTCTGCTGCAAGCAAGCAACATGGTGGGGATGTAAAAGGGAAACAGGGATCGTTTCAGAAAGCCTCTGCCGACTGCCTGCGCATAACAATATCCGTCTGAACGCGAAATGGCATTAGCACAGCAGCCTCTGCACCATGCTGTCTGAGATCAAAGCACAGACACGCAGCACTGCAGGCTACCACGGATACTTTATTAATTTATTCGCTCTGCCAGCCTATTCTTGTCAGACGGCAGGCCGGCTGCTCCAGTGAGCTGGAGGCTGGAGATGTGGTTTTCGGTGTTTACACCCTCTGCACCGGAAATATTCATGGCACTGCAGCCAGGTCGCAGCGCGGTTGGGAAAATGGAGCAGCTATTGGCAGTGAGGCGGTTTTGATCCTGCGTCTCAAGGAACAGGATCATAGAACTGGAAGAGACCTCGAGAGTCACCGAGTTCAGTCCCCTGCCCTCAAGACAGGACCCCGCACCATCGAGATCATCCCTGACAGATGCCAATCTAACCTGCTCTTAAATATCCTCCTTGGGCAACTTATCCCAGTGTGTAACCACCCTGACAGGTAGGAACTTTTTCCTAATGTCCAACCTAAACCTCCCTTGCTGCAAGTCAAGCCCATTGCTTCTCATCCTCTGATCATAGATTAAGAAGAACAATTTTTCTCACTCCTCCTCATGACACCCTTTGAGGTACTTGAAAGCTGCTATCACGTCCCCTCTGTCTTCTCTTTTCCGAATTAATGAGTGCCCCATGTGAACAAGGGCATAGCTTGTTCGGTGTATCACTAGAGCTCCCTTCATACAATCAAGGTGCTACGTCACGTGTAGACCCGGAGGAGAGTTTTCTGGTATTCTTTCCGGAATTCACATGAAAGAGGCAGCTACTGGACAAGAGGGGCTGATTGAGTTGGGGTGGGTCTTGCTTTGAGCCGGGGGTTGGACTTGCTGCCTCCGGAGGGCTCTTCCAGCTCTAACCACGATTCGATGTCACCGGCTCCAGAGAGATCAGCTCAGGAAGCTGTAGCTGAGACTTTGCTTCATGGGAAAAGCCACATGCCAGTGAAATGCCGAGACCACGCCCATGGCCCCTCGTGTACCCTACTGAGGGCACCGCATGGGCGCGACGCCGGCCTTCGCCAGCATTATTCGCAGACGTGGCAGGGTCTAATGTGATTGGTCAACATTTTACAGCCGTGCGGGAGACACCAGTGGTCCAGCAGGGGAGCATCGAACCGTGTCCCCGTCCCTGTCAGAGTCAGGTTCGGGTTGTTTGGCTCTGGCCAGAAGAGCGACGCAGTTACCCACTGACCGTTATGCCGGGACGGGCAGGTCAAGGGAGGGAAACGTTTCCAGATGCCAGAAGCTTGGTCAAAAGAGCCTCTCCGAGGGGGGGACCAATCCCACCCGCAGACACAGAGGCGGCCGGCTGGAGGCCGGGCGAAGGCTGAGGGCCGAGGGTCACAGGCCGGCTGTGGATAACCGAGCGTCGTTAGGGATTGCTTGTGCGGGGTCAGGACGCTGTGCGGTGTGCTCTGTGGGAGAGGGGAGCGGTGGCTCACATCTTTCCAGCCAGCCCCAGAAGCAACCCCACGCCTGAGCAGAGGGCTGACATCCAGGCCTGCTCCTGGTGCGTGCAGCAAGCAGGCCACCACCCGAGGGAGGACACCAGGCTCTGAGAAGACCGGGGCGCTTGCCGCCCGCCCAGCTCCAGGGGGTGGGGAGACCCGAACGCCAAACCAATGGGGCATGTTCTCAGTGCGGAGGGTTTGTGGGTCCCTTTGGGGTCGAACGAGATCTGCGGGTTTGGGGCCTTTGGTTTTCTTTCCACGGCGGCTGGGGTGGGGCAGGGACGCCAGGATGGCGTCTAGACTTCTGAGGAGTCGCGTGTGGTGCTAAAATGACCCGCGTCTAAACGGAAAGGGTTCTGTGACTGGAGCAGCGTTGCGACCATCCAGATGGGAGGCACTCGGGGTGTAGGCCACCCCGCCCACTTTCATGCGCGGTTATTGTGAGGGAGCGTCCAGCCGTGGTAACAGACGGCCCTCGCACACTGGCACCGGTTGCTGCTCGTGTAGTCATAAGAACATAAGAACGGCTGTACTGGGTCAAACCAAAGGTCCATCTAGCCCAGTAGCCTGTCTGCCGACAGTGGCCAACACCAGGTGCCCCAGAGAGGGTTGACCGAAGACAATGATCAAGCGATTTGTCTCCTGCCATCCCTCTCCAACCTCTGACAAACAGAGGCCAAGGACACCATTTTATCCCCTGGCTAATAGCCTTTTATGGACCTAACCTCCAGGAAATTATGTAGCTTCTCTTTAAACTCTGTTATAGTCCTAGCCTTCACAGCCTCCTCTGGCAAGGAGTTCCACAGGTTGACTACACGCTGTGTGAAGAAGAACTTTCAGAATACAGGGAGTTCCAGCCACGCACGTACCGACTGAGAGACTGATGACTGCAGCCATTCTGAACCCCAGAGTCAGTCTCCCACTGGGCGTTGGGGGGTGACCCCATGGTTCCCATACACAGTGTGACACAGGGCTCTGCTCCAGTCCATCTGTAGCATGAGATCCATGCTTCTCCCTGGCTGTTCATTGCTGGTCTGCAGCACGGCATTCTCCGGCATGCCATGCCCGCTTCTCAGGGCATTGGCCCAGCCACCAGAACTGTGGTGGCCTGGCTGTCACATCTGTCTGGGTCTTCCAGCATCTGTGCCTGTCACCTCCCTGGCTGTCCAGCTTTGTGCCATCTTTTTATAGAGCCATCTGTCTGCCTCATACTCGACAGGCAAGACCACAAAGGGACGCTTCCTGCCCGCGGAGCTGGCCACCGAAGCCGGCCAATGTTTGGCCTCAGGCCACGGGGGAATGGAGCGTGCTCCGCTTGAATTTTGCACCCTGAAGTGACGCGATTTATTCCAGAGCATGTTATAAATATGCCCTGACTATGTCAATTTGCTGCTATTTACTACAGCCCTCGCAGGGGGAGAAAATGGTTAAGAATGACCAGACGGGGTCAGACCAATGGTCCGTCCAGCCCACAGTGGACAAGGCCAGATACCCCAGAGAGAGTGAACAGGACAGGGGACCATCCAGTGATCCCTGCCCTGTTGCCCATTCCCAGCCCCAGACAAACAGAGTCCGGGGACACCAACCCTGCCCATCCTGGCTAGGAGCCACTGATGGACCTAACTGCCATGAATCTATCTAGTTCTTTTTTGAACCCTGTTAAAGTCCTGGTCTCCACAACATCCTCTGGCAAGGAGTTCCACAGGTTGACCTTGTGTTATGTGAAGTAGTACTTCCTTGTGTTTGTTTTAAATCCAGTACCTATCAATTTCATTTAGTCCCCATCATTTTATACATAGAGTTGGGATTCTGTTTCTAATATGCAGATCAACAAGAGAGGTGAATACATGAGAATCAGCAGGTGGGATTGTCTGATCAACCCCCCCCCCCACCACGCACTCAGCATTGGCCCATCAGCAGAATACTGAGCTAGATGGACCTTTGGTCTGACCGGTCTGGCTGTACTTTTCATAGACTCACAGAATCCCAGGGCTGGCAGAGACCTCAGGAGTCGAATCCAGCCCCCTGCCCAACGCAGGACCGACCCCAACTCAACCAACCCAGCCAGGGCTTTGTCAAGCCAGGACTTAAAAACCTCCAGGGATGGAGATTCCACCCCCGCCCTAGGGAACCCAGCCCAGCGCTTCCCCCCCCCCCCCCCCCCCAGCGCCTAGGGAAATAGTTTTTTCTAATCTCCAACCTAGACCTCCCCCACTGCAATGAGAGACTTTTGCTCTTGTGTGCCACAAGATCTAGGCAGCGCACCATTTCAAACAATGAGGTTTAGCATCATGAGACTTTTATTATTATTTGAAGCTTACAGGCTCAGCTATCAGGCAAGAGCTGTATTCCTAACTGATCAATGCATGTGAGTTTATTAAAGCCAGTAATTAGTGTCATCTGAGTTCATTAACACTGTGCATTCAGCATCTGGTGCACATGAAAAGGCAGAATCTGCTCATGCAAATGCCGATGTTTCAGAATTCAAACGCAACGTTGTTTCAAAGGGAGCCAAAGAGATTATCTCCCTAGACGTTAAACCGGCGCCCTCCGGATACGTAACTTCCAGAACCGGCGCCAAGCTGACATTCAGGTTTTCCTGTAGTAGAAATAAAAACCACATGAGCTCGATCCGTCGCCGTGCCGTGTGCTTTCCGGGGCTCTTCCAGCTTCTGATTTCACAGTGTAAACAGGAAGGCCACCCAACATCCAGCTGGGTTCTCATGTGTCAACTGCGTTTGTCTCATAGGTTAAGATCACACACTAAGGGTGTGTCTAGACTACAGGGTTTTGTCGACAAAAGTGGACATTTGTCGACAAAACGACACCTGCGTCTACACTACCGCTGAGTTCTCTCGACATAACGTCAACAGAACTCGGCAGTTTTGTCGATGGCGATAAACCTCATTCTACGATGAATAACACCTTTTGTCCACAGAGTTCTGTCGACAGAAGGCGGTATTGCATCTACACTGTCCTTTGCGTCCACACGCTCCTTATCTGTCGACAAAACGTCTGTTGACAAAAGCCTGTCGTCTAGACGTACCTTAGGAGCCTGTTAATTTCAGGTGCGTGTGAAAGCCTGAATCCGCATGCCATCTTCTCGTTATGCCCTGACTTTCCTCGGAATCTTTTCTTTCTTGCCAGCTCAGAAGCATGTTTCAATTTTCTGCTATGATCTTTCTAGACCTGCCAATGGAGGTGGGGAGAGGGGGGCAAACGGGACAATCATCCAGGGGCCCAGGGCTCCACACTGGGGGATATGCCCCCTCCGGGCAGTGCTGAGAGCCAGCTACCCTCAGCCCCGCCCCTTCTGCCCTCAGCCCCGCCCCTTCTGCCCTCAGCCCCGCTCCTCCTGGGAGCGCAGTGCTGGGGCTCCCTCGCTTTGCCTAGGGCACGGATATTTTGCATCCTGCTTGGGAGTTATTTTGGATTTGCCTTGCAGCTGGACTGCAAACCGCTAGCCAATAGGCAATCTTGGCTGCCTGCTGAACACGAAGAGATGCCCTGGTTCCATCGTATCTGGTGCAATTGTGAGCACGAGCCAATAGTTTGGCATCCTGCCTCCGCTGAGGTTTTTGCAATCCCCAAGGACCCACACAAGCTCAATGGCATTCTGTGGACCGAAAAGGAGCAGGGTTTTTATTCTACCCACACTACGGTGCACAGGTCAACTAGGAGCTCTGCTTCTAGGTTTGCTCCTTGATCACAGTGTTTTCTTTTGGCAACTTCCCTGCCGTGGTAGTGAGCGTGGTGGCAGTTCGGCCTTCACTGGGCTATGCAGGGCCTTCCCCAGTAAAATAATGAGTCACCGCTGAAAGGTGCCTTGTATTACAATCATCCGTGCCTAGTGCCGAGACGTCTATGTGTATTAGCTACGACGGTGAATAAACCTTCGTCGTCACTCGCTGCGCTGCTTTTTCTGCTGAGCTTTTCTCCTGACACACCTGTGGTTGGCATCCACGGCCGTTCTAGGGCAACGGAAACTGTCTCTGGCTAATTCTAAACTTTGCTCCTGGCCCATATGTCCGACTTCGTCATGGAAATCTTGTAGCACATTCCTGAAGAGACTATCGGCGCCCTAACTTCATTAGTGACGACTTCTCTCCACGCCTCCCTCTCCCGCCGAGTAACGCTTCACCTAAGTAAGTCAATGCCGCTTTCCTAGAAGCAAACAAACCTCTGCAGATTTCTGCGCCTCCTCCCAAACATTAAGCCAGTGGTCCCCAACGTGGTGCCCGTGGGCGTCATGGCACCCGTCAGGGAATTTATGTGCACCCGCCGAAATATCTGGGCTGGCCCCATGCCTGGCACACGGCACATGCGTGGTACTGGTTACGAGCGTGTGGCACGTGGCACGTGGGCAGCCCCTGCCCCAGGCGCGCAGCACATGCGCAGAGCCAGCCCTGGGCATGTGGCGTGTGGGCGGCCCTGCCCCCGGGCGCGCAGCATGTGCGCAGTTCCTGCCCCGGGCATGTGGCGTGTGGGCGGCCCCACCCCCGGGCATGCGGTGCATGCGTGGCCCTGCCCCCAGAAGCGCAGCGCATGAGTGGCCCCGTCCCCGGGCGCCCGGCAGCCATGAAAGGTTGGGGACCACTGCATTAAGCCTTGTGTTGTCTTCCACCATCTCAATTATTCTTGCCACTGACTTATTTAGAATCACAGAGTCACAGAACACTAGGACTGGAAGGGACCTCGAGAGTCATCGAGTCCAGTCCCCTGCCCTCACGGCAGGACCCAGCACTGTCTAGACCATCCCTGATAGACATTTATCTAACCTACTCTTTAATATCTCCAGAGATGGGGATTCCACAACCTCCCTGGGCAATTTATTCCAGTGTTTGACCACCCTGACAGGTAGGAAGTTTTTCCTAATGTCCAACCTAAACCTCCCTTGCTGCAGTTTAAGCCCATTGCTTCTTGTCCTGTCCTCAGAGGCCAAGATGAACAAGTTTTCTCTCTCCTCCTTATGACACCCTTTTAGATACCTGAAAACGGCTATCGTGTCCCCCCTCAATCTTCTCTTTTCTAAACTAAACAAACCCAGTTCTTTCAGCCTTCCTTCATAGGTCATGTTCTCTAGACCTTTAATCATTCTTGTTGCTCTTCTCTGGACCCTCTCCAATTTCTCCACATCTTTCTTGAAATGCAGTGCCCAGAACTGGACACAATACTCCAACTGAGGCCTGACCAGCGCAGAGTAGAGCAGAAGAATGACTTCGCGTGTCTTGCTCACAACACACCTGTTAATGCATCCCAGAATCATGTTACTTCTCATGGAATGAGGTTTTACAGTTAATTCACACTAAGGGGTTTATCTCAGAATCCTGCTTCTCTGCCACGTGTAGACACAGGCTGTTCCTTTGGGCTAGTTAGTTTCCAAAATGGCGACCGGCCGGGAATATGCTAATCAAGCGCGGGATATTTAAATCCCCTGCTTCATTCGCAATTTTGGTCGCCCTCATTAGCCTCCCTAGTTCTAACTAGGGGCTAGTGTAGACGTACCCTCAGAAGTTATATCCCAAATGTTTGACACATATGTTTGACACACACATACAATATGATGGGGACTAATTTGGCTACAACTACTCAAGAGAGAGATCTTGGAGTCACTGTGGCTAGTTCTCTGAAAACATCCCGTCAGTGTGCAGCGGCAGTCAAAAAAGTAAATAGAATGTTGGGAACGGGTCCTATGTGAAGAGAGATTTAAAAGACTTCAAATTTTCATCTTAGAAAAGAGGAGACTAAGGGGGATATGACTGAGGTCTATAAAATCATGACTGGTGTGGAAAAAGTGAATAAGGAAAAGTTATTTACTTGTTCCCACAATATAAGAACTAGGGGTCATCAAATGAAATGAATAGGCAGCAGGTTAAAACAAACAAAAGGAAGCTTTTCTTCACTCAGTGCAAAGTCAACCTGTGGAACTCCTCGCCAGAGGATGTTGTGAAGAACAGGACTTTAACAGGGTTCAAAAAAGAGCTAGATAGATTCATGGAGGTTAGGTCCATCAATGGCTATTATCCAAGATGGGTAGGAATGGTGTCCCTGGCCTCTGTTTCTCTGGAGGTGGGTGACAGGGGAGGGATCACATGAGGGATCAACCTGTTGTGTTCCCTCCCTCTGGGGCACCTGGTGCTGTCCACTGTGGGAAGACAGGACACTGGGCTGGATGGACCTTTGGTCTGACCCACTGTGGCCCTTCTGATGTTCTAATAACTTGCCCTTGGAGATGGCCGGCTCCAAGCTGCATTCTGACAAACACCAAAGAGCCTCTGTTAGATTTGTTTCATGTCCCTCCAGGATTGCTGTGAATATTATCAAGTCATCTAGGAATGTGAAAACTTCGGTGAGGCTGACGGCCTTCCTAGCATGCTCCGCCATCCACTGGAATATCACAGGGCGTTGGCCAGCCCTCGTGGCATCATACTGTGCCAGTGGGAAATTGGCGGCTGTGTACCGTGCCACGAGGACTGGCCGATGCCCCCGTGATGTTCCAGTGGATGATGGAGCAGGTCAGGAGGGCGTCCTTCCGGGGGATGCTGCTACATCCTCTGTAACCCCCACGGCCCTTCCGGCACCAGGCTGCTTTCTGACTAAGAACTGGAGAAGTAGAAGGACTGTGACTCCCCTGTGATTCTGCATGTTAATAGTTCCTAGAGGCGCTGTCACAACTCCTCAAAATAGCCTTGTCCTCCCCTTCGAAGGCGCACGGTCTCACAGACGGATAGCATAGAGTCCTAGAGCCCCAGGGCGGGCAGAGACCTCAGGAGCCATGGAGTCCAGCCCCCTGCCCAACGCAGGACCAACCCCGACTCAATCAGCCCAGCCAGGGCTTGGTCAAGCCGGGACTTAAAAACCTCTAGGGATGGAGATTCCACCCCCTCCCCTAGGGAACCCAGCCCAGCGCTTCCCACCCTCCCAGGGAAATAGCTTTTCCTAAGATCCAACCTAGACCTCCCCCACTGCAACTTGAGCCCATTGCTCTTCCTTCTGCCATCTGCCCCCACTGAGAACAGCCTCTCTCCATCCTCTTTGGAGCCCCCCTTCAGGGAGTTGAAGGCTGGTCCCAAATCCCCCCTCACTTGTCTCTTTTGCAGCCCAAATCCCTCCGACTCTCCTCGTAGGTCACGTGCTCCCTGGACACTACCCAAGCCCGAGTAATGTCTGGAGGAAGCTGCGCCCGTTGCTTGGGAGAGTCCTTTCTCGAGATGCCGTTTGTCATCGGAATTCATAGGGGAATCACCAAGTCCGACGTAAGGGGGGCCCGCGCCTTTCCTTTCATCCCTGGCATTGGCTCCGCAGTGGCTCCCTTAGCAATCCTGCGCCTTCTGTGCAGCGTGATTCCTCCGAACGTACGCTGAGGGCTTCCCATTGGCCCTCATGGCAACCGTCAGCGTTGGAACCGTTCTTCATTGGAGACACCTTCCCGGTCACGTCACTTCCTGTATTCCCCCTGGAGTCAGAGCCACTGACTGACCCACCCCCTGCAACGCGTGCCCGGCCCTTTGCCTGTGACGGCGCGTTGGGGGTTCCCCGTCTCCTGCACCCCGAAATGGCACAAACAGACTGCACCAGCCAGTGGAATTGAGGGTGGTTTATTGCTCCTCCAGCACAGCGCAGCACAGATGTAGTCTGGTCACAGGAACTGGGCTAGGATGCCTCAGGCCCCCTTGAGATGGGGGAGACTGGGCCCCTAAACTCCAGCCCCTTCCCCTAGGCTCTCCTCCATGCCCCCCGACAGCCAGCAACCAACTCACTAACTTCCAGCCCTGCCCCCCAGCCAAGGCAGCATTCCACCTTCCTTTGTTCCTCTCCATGGGGGGTGTCTGGCCACTGGTTTGCATAGTGACTCATCCTGTTTTGCTGGGTCATGGTCCCCACGACAGCCAGTGGGGGTTACCCCAGAGCCAGCAGCATAGAAACCAGCCAGGTACCCCCACTACGTCACAGTTCTCCCCCCTCCGAGAGCGAACTGAGCAGGGTCACTCCGCTCGTGACCTAGGGAAGTTCGGGTCCTCTGCGTGGGAACCCGCCCTGGGGACATGGGTGCTCCCCTTGACTCGGGCCGGCCGTGGCGAGGCCCCACATGAATTGGCTTCCCTCTGTCCACTCGCCGCCCCGCTCCAGGGCGACTGGCGCAGGCCTGTCCTCGGGGGTCATTCCCACCCTTCCACTGGCCTTGATCTCTGGCCAGGGTCTCTCGGGCTGGGGCCATGAGCCCAGCGAGCCTTCTCTGGACAGCCAGGGCGGCTTCCACCCCCGATGCTCCATCCAGGGAGGTCTTCCCCTCCCATAACTCTCTCAGCAAGCCCAGAGGGTCTATCTGGGGTAGAGACCCCCAAGCCGCTTTCCTCCTGTCTTGGGCCTTCCCGCCCCTCTGGCAGGAGTCACAGGACCGGCAGTACCGCTGCACGGCTGTAAAGATTCCCGGCCAATAGAAGTGCTGGAGCAGCTTCAGCCGGGTGCTCCGGATCCCCCGGTGGCCCCCAACGGGGGAATCGTGGGCCAAATACAGCAGCTTGAGGCGATACTTTCGGGGGACGACCAGCTGCCGCTCTACCCTCCATGCCCTCGCCTTCCTGGGGGGGAGCCACTCACGGAACAGGAGCCCACGCTCCCGCAGGAATCTCTCCTGGCCACCTCTCCCCCGGGGCTGAGCTGCATGGAGGCCAGCCTGGTCCCTCAGCCTCTGCAAGGAAGGGTCTGCCTGCACCTCAGCCTGGAATTCAGCTGCTGAGGCAGGGATCGGGACCTGTCCCCCACCTCTGCCTAGGTCCGGAGTCCCAGCCTGGCTGGACCCCGTGTCCACTGGGATGGGACCCTGAGGATGCTGCCAGGAGTCCTTCCCTGGACCCACGTTGTCAGCCCCCCGCTGGCTCTGGCTCCGGGTAGTGACTAGAGCCCGCTGGGATTCATGGGGCCACTCCTCTAGGTCATTCCCCATCAGCACCTCGGTGGGCAAGTGCGGGTGCACCCCCACTTCCTTGAGGCCTTCCTTCGCCCCCCATTTCAGATGCACCCGGGCTACAGGCACCTTAAACGGGGACCCGTCTATGCCCTTCAGGGTCAGCTGCGCGTGGGGTAGTATCCGCTCCTGGGCCACTATGTCGGATCGGGCCAGAGTCACCTCCGCCCCCGTGTCCCAGAAGCCCGTCACCTTCCTACCATCCACCTCCAGGGGTATGAGGCCCTCGCTCCGCAGGGGCCGTCCTGCCCCCACCCGGTACACGGAGAAATCCGCCTCCTGAGAATCAGACCTCCCAGGGGAGGTGCACTGAGCATCCTTCCCCTCTCTCTGAGCTGAGGTTTGCCTGCCAGCCCCTGCCTCTGGGGCAGCCTGCCCTTCCTCCCGCCCCAGCCAGTTAACCCTGGAAAGTCCCCGGTCCTGGGACTCTGGGGCCCATCCGCACTTGGCGCAGCCGGTGCCCCGCCGGTTCTCCGCTCTGCCATGGCCAGCTCATGCTGCCGCTGCCTCTCTCGATCTTGGCGCCCCTTCTCTCGATCTTGGCGCTCCTTCTCTCGGTCCTCTACTTCCAATTCCCTGATCCGCAGCTGGATCTCCAGGCGCCGCAGCTCCGCTGGGCTGGCCCCTGCCCTAGATGGGCTACAGCTTGCAGGCCTCCCGGGAGACGCTGTCTCATCTCTCCGTTGGGTTCCAGCGCTCCTCCCCCTCTCTGAGCCTGACACACTCTCAGGGGGGGTCTGGCTGCTTCCCCTGGGGACAAGATCCTGGCCCTGTGGCTGGTCGTTCTCTTCTAGCTGAGCAATCAGCTGGGCCTTGGTTGCTTTCTGCACAGGCAAGCCCCTCTCTCTGCACAGCCCCACCAGCTCTGCCTTCAAGAGTTGGGCGTAGGCCATCTGCCCGCTGGTCCCCTCGGTGCAGACTCACCAGTCTAGTGCTGCAGCGCCCCACGATTCCCAGGAACCGCTTCGCTCTGTCTCCAGCACGCCTGGCTCCAGGGCTCTTGCTTCTACAGCGCCTTGTTGCTCACCGCTGGAAGCTCCATCCACGGGGTGCAGTGCATCCCACTCCTGACACCAGTGTGACGGCGCGTTGGGGGTTCCCCGTCTCCTGCACCCCGAAATGGCACAAACAGACTGCACCAGCCAGTGGAATTGAGGGTGGTTTATTGCTCCTCCAGCACAGCGCAGCACAGATGTAGTCTGGTCACAGGAACTGGGCTAGGATGCCTCAGGCCCCCTTGAGATGGGGGAGACTGGGCCCCTAAACTCCAGCCCCTTCCCCTAGGCTCTCCTCCATGCCCTCCGACAGCCAGCAACCAACTCACTAACTTCCAGCCCTGCCCCCCAGCCAAGGCAGCATTCCACCTTCCTTTGTTCCTCTCCATGGGGGGTGTCTGGCCACTGGTTTGCATAGTGACTCATCCTGTTTTGCTGGGTCATGGTCCCCACGACAGCCAGTGGGGGTTACCCCAGAGCCAGCAGCATAGAAACCAGCCAGGTACCCCCACTACGTCACACCCACCCCCTGCAACGCGTGCCCGGCCCTTTGCCGTCCCCTCCTGCGTCTCTGCAGGGCCTGGTGCCCAACGTACGCCTCGTCCAGGCTCAGGTGCTGCAGCAAGTATGAGCCTTCCAGTCGCTCCGTCTCCCTGAGCGCCACGAGCCAGCATTGACACTGCTGGATTCCGATCGGGCACATCCTCTCTTTCTTGACTGCTCCAAACATTTCTTGGAGGCATTGGACTGAGGGAATAATGCATCCCAGACAAGGAACTTCTGGACTTCTAGTAGCTGGAACACTTCTTCCATTGGATGCAATTCTATATGGCCCAAATAGTCCTTGTAAAATTCCTAAGGTATACAGGTTCTCCGCCAGGGACCAGTGTCTTTTCAGCATTTGCATGCCACTTCCCCGGGACGATCCTGGTGCGACATGGTTCTCCCACCAGGACACTCAGCACCTCCTTCCTCTCGGTCGGCCCCTCAGAGCGTACCGGGCCCAGCTGGCCTCTGAGGCCATGTCTACACTAGGAAATGATGTCAAAATCACTACATTCGATTAAAGAACTCCCAATTTAACAAATTCGAACTTGCGTGTCCTGGCTACGGGGAGGCCTCGAAATGAGTCCGAGGGGCTCCGGGAATGTGGACGCGCAACCTCGGTCTTGGTGCCCCAGGAAAAGCTCTGGGGAGCTGTGGGAGGCCAATAGGTTGGAATTAGCAGCACCGGAGCCTCCACGCTGACGTTATTCTGAACTCACGAGTTCGGCAACAGCGTTATTCCTTATGAACCGAGTTTTAATTCCGCAGCCCGTCATTCCGAAATAACCGGCATGGTAGTGTGGACGCTCCACTTATTAGGTCAAACTTGGGGGGGTTATTTCAGACTCTCACGGACTGGGCCGGGTCTGGGCACCGCTGAGGGCGTCCTCTCAGGGCGAATTGCTCAAATCCGGGGCTCTCTACAGCCCCCAGACTGGAGAACTTCCAGGGGTATGTCTACACTACAGCGCTAATTCGAACTAATGGATCCAGACTAAAAAACTAGTTCGAATTAGCGTTTTGCTAATTCGAACTAGCATGTCCACACAGAGTGGACCCTGAACCGGGGTTAAGGATGGCCGGAAGCAGTGCCGGCAGGGCATCAGATGAGGACTTAGAGCGTGGAGATGCTGTCTCAGGCTAGCCGAGGGCTGTGCTTAAAGGGTCCTGACCCCCACCCTGGACAGACAGTTCTCAGGGGTGCCCTGCTTGCAAAACAGTCCTGGCTTGGAGTGCCCACACTGGGCACATCACAGCACTCAGCCATCAGCCCGGCTGCACTTGCCGCAGGCTGCCATCTGGGGAGAGGGGGAAATTGGGGGGCTGCAGGAGAGCTTCCACCCCCAGAAGCCTGCAGAGCTAGCTCAGTCCTCCCCATTGGGGGCTCGTACCCCATTCCTCCCTCACCTCCTTCCACTTACCCCTCCCGAGCCCCCCTTCCTGATGTACAAAATAAAGAAAACATGTGGTCAAAAATAGAATTTCTCTTTATTCAACAAAACTGGAGGAGACTGGGAAAAGGAGGTGGGAGAGGGGAAGAGAGAGCGTGGGAGAGGGGAGGGCAACTACAATGATGAGGGGTTTGGAACAGGTCCCATATGAAGAGAGGCTAAACAGACTGGGACTTTTCAACTTAGAAAAGAGGAGATGGAGGGGGGATACGATAGAGGTCTCTAAAAGCAGGGGTTGGGTGGAGAGGGTGCATAAAGAAAAGTTCTTCATTAGTTCCCATAAAGAAGGACTAGAGGACACCAAAGGAAAGGAATGGGTAGCAGGCTTCAAACTAGTAACAGAAAATTCTTCTTCACAAAGCAAAGAGTCAACCTGTGGAACTCCTTGCTGCAGGAGGCTGTGAAGGCTACAACTAGAACAGAGTTTAAAGAGAAGTGAGATAAAATGATGGAGGTTGGGTCCATGGAGTGCTATTAGCCAGGGGGTAGGAGTGGTGTCCCTGCCCAAGGTTTGTGGAAGGCTGGAGAGGGATGGCACGAGACAAATGGCTCGGTCATTGTCTTCGGTCCATCCCCTCCAGGGTCCCTAGGGTTGGCCGCTGTCAGCAGACAGGCTACTGGGCTAGATGGACCTTTGGTCTGACCCAGGACGGCCATTGTAAGCTCAGGGTCATGGGTGTCAGTGGACCCCCTTGATTTTCATGCACACCTGCTCCTGGGTGGCCAGGCTGGCAGCTCTCCTGCCCTAGCCGGCCGCTTTCCTGTGCCTAGTGCGGAGGTTGTGGACAAGGTCCACGATGTCCGCACTAGCCCAGGCGGGTGCCCGCCTCTTGCGGTCCAGGGCAAGCTCCCGAGAGCCGCCAGCCTGGTCCCGGGAAGAGGGGATGGGCTGGGGGGCATCGGGTGGGTGGCTCGAGCCGTGCCAGGTGCAGGGTCTGCTGGCTGGGTGCTGGCAGGCTTGCACCTAGCACGGGCACCGTAACCAGCCCGTGCCCCTTTAAGGGATCCGGGGCCAGAAGGGGGGCAATAGAGTTTCCCTGGTGTTGGCCAGAGTGGCCACCAGGGAAAGCTGGGGAGGACTAGCCTCCCACTAGTTCGAATTAAGGGGCTACACAGCCCTTAATTCGAACTAGCTAGTTCGAACTAGGCTTAGTACTCGTGGAATGAGGTTTACCTAGTTCGAACTAAGCGCTCCGCTAGTTCGAATTAAGTTCGAACTAGCGGAGCGCTAGTGTAGCGCCTGTCAAAGTTAATTCGAACTAACGTCCGTTAGTTCGAATTAACTTTGTAGTGTAGACATACCCCAAAATAGGCCACAAACCAGTCCCACAGAGCGCTTCAGCTGCCTGCCTGAAGCCTCATGAGCAAAACCCCTCCGACACCCCAGCAATATCCATGCCCCAGATGGCCCCGGGCCTCATACACACGTGGGGGGTCCTAGCACCCAATCCCACCTACCCCGAACAAGTTCTGTCCGGTTCCAAGAAACCAGCCACAGATCCCTGGTCAATTTACCCTCTGGAACTTACCCACAAATCACGCTGGGCCAATCCTTTAGAATCTTTATTAGTTACCATCATAGAAGAAGTAGAGGACACCAAATGAAATTTATGGGCAGCAGGTTTAAAACTAATAAAAGAAAGTTCTTCTTCACACAGCGTGTAGTCAACCTGTGGAACTCCTTGCCAGAGGAGGCTGTGAAGGCTAGGACTATAATAGAGTTTAAAGAGAAGCTAGATAATTTCATGGAGGTTAGGTCCATAAAAGGCTATTAGCCAGGGGATAAAATGGTGTCCTTGGCCTCTGTTTGTCAGAGGCTGGAGAAGGATGGCAGGAGACAAATTGCTTGATCATTGTCTTCGGTCCACCCCCTCTGGGGCACCTGGTGCTGGCCACTGTCGGCAGACAGGCAACTGGGCTGGATGGACCTTTTGTCTGACCCAGTACGGCCACTCTTATGCTCTTATGTTCTTAATCTAGCATCTAAAAGTGTATTACTAAAAGAAAGAAAAGCCTGAGAGTAAGGTTGTTAAAGTATCCTACGTTACATGCATCGAGTCTCCCAGTTCTCGATGCAGGCTCTAGCAGAGATGTTACAGCTGCTAGCTTAGAAGTCTTTGGTGCACATCCTATGTCTGGATGGGTCCACGTCCATTGTTCCCTGGAGCTTTGCTCATTAGCATTTCCATGGGCAAACGTTCCTGGCCCATTGCTCTGCCTCAGACAGAGACTCTCTCAGCATCAACACACAGACATTACACAGGTATATGAAGAGCAGATACAGAATCCGTAGACAGTGGGCTTTTGTTTGACACCTCACATGGCCCCTTTCGTACCAACTTTTGGGGCAAACACCCCCCCATGGGCGCAGCAGTGACCTGGCTGCTTCCCTTAAAGTCCAGTAACATGACACAGACTAAGGTCCTAGTGTTGGCCATGGCTGAGATTTTGGGCCTTTCTGCAGTTCTGGCCAATAGAAACTAACTTCTGTGTAATTCTGTGCTGAGTGACTCGGTGCAAAAGTACTGGCAGGACTCTCCTTACCCCAGCTGTAACCGGGGGCTGTTTGCAAAGGACTCCTCAGCACCTAAGGGTGTTTGCTGAGTTTTGGAGAGCTAGCCTGCTTTTCTGCCTCTTCCAAGCAGCAGGCCCTTCCCGTAACTTGGCTGCGGCTCCTCCAAGTTCAGCAATACAATTTTCCATTGTCCTGGACTCTCCTGCTGCAGCATTTCAGTTGCACGCAGCGTCTCTGTAGGAGGGCGAGAGCGGGTAAGCGTGGACTCTGGTTTTCCTCGCTGCTTCTTTGCTCCTTCACTTCTTTTTCTTCTTCAGATTGCTGGGTTTTACAGCAAGTGAGAGCATGGTATCTCGGAGAGCGGAGTTTCCAAATGGTCCCTCAGATGTCACTGTACCACCAGGGACTCGTTGCAACATCTGTGATGAATAAATTGTTTTATTGACTGTACATAGGGGGTTCTGGCTTCCGTGTCTTCTGCGCCATTACCTTTCTCCAACAGCTGTTTCATCTCCCCCAACACTCCAAGGGCTTTTCAATGGATGTCTGAAAGGCATTGTGTACACAATTCAACGCTGCTGCAAACAGAGCCCCGCCCCTCTTCTAGCTCCGTCAGACGCTCTGCTGCCGTGATAGATTTCGCTGCCGGAAAGCTCCGTTCACGGGTGGGGTGACAAGCTTTCGAGCAACTTCCTTTTCATTCCCACGGAAGACAATTCAGGACCAGCTAGTAGCGGTTGTATGTGCCCTTTCCAGGTATCAAAAAAAGACTTGCCCCCCGAGCGACCTGAGAAACACTCCGTTTGTGCGCTGTACGGTGGCTGGTGGCAACACGCTCTGGAGCTTTGTACCACTTTCTGGCCCCCTTCTAGAGAAGGAATGTGGGAGTGGAATGGGCACCACTGGCAGAGCGTGAGAGAATACACTTCATCCTAGGACACATACATGAAGCATTGCCTGGCTGGGTAGTATCATTGCACCAGGATCTGGAAGTACACCTGCTTGTTGAGAATTGTCACTTTCGGCTCCCTGTCAGCAGGAGTACAAGGGGAAATACCAACCACATTTCATCTTCCATTCAATGTCACGTACGCGTATTTTTTTCTTCACATTTGAGCTGCACGCTCACTCCATTCACAACCGCCACGTCTCGTGTGGTCCCTTAGGGTACGGCTAGACGACAGGCTTTTGTCGACAGAAGTTTTGTCGACAGATACTGTCGACAAAGCTTCTGTCGACAAAGAGCGTCTAAACTACATCCAGTTCTAAACTACATCCAAGCTGCTTAGTCGACAAAACCCTGTAGACTAGACACAACCCTAGATGCAATAACGCTTTCTGTCCACAGAACTCTGTTGACAAAAGGTGTTATGCCTTGTAAAATGAGGTTTACCAGCGACGACAAAACTGCTGAGTTCTGTCGACGTTATGTCAACAGAACTCAGCGGTAGTGTAGACGCAGGTATAGTTTTGTCGACAAAAGTCCACTTTTGTCGACAAAACCCTGGGGTACGTCTATACTGGCCCCTTTTCCGAAAGGGGCATGCTAATTTTACAGGTCGTAATAGGGAAATCCGCGGGGGATTTAAATATCCCCCGCAGCATGTAAATAAAAATGTCTGCCGCTTTTTTCCGGCTTTTAGAAAAGCCGGAAAAGAGCGTCTACACTGGCCCCGATCCTCCGGAAAAAAGCCCTTTTCCGGAGGATCTCTTATTCCTACTTCGAAGAATAAGAGATCCTCCGGAAAAGGGCTTTTTTCCGGAGGATTGGGGCCAGTGTAGACGCTCTTTTCCGGCTTTTCTAAAAGCCGGAAAAAAGCGGCGGACATTTTTATTTACATGCTGCGGGGGATATTTAAATCCCCCGCGGATTTCCCTATTACGACCTGTAAAATTAGCATGCCCCTTTCGGAAAAGGGGCCAGTGTAGACATAACCCTGTAGTCTAGACACACCCTTGTAGTCTCTGAAGTCTGCTTACTACCCCAAAGGGTCTAAAAACATGGGTCAACTCCGCTCCTGTAAACAAGAGGGGAAACTCACTCGCCCTCGTCGCATGGCCTGGATCGAGTTCCTAAAGCTTGCGCACTTCCATAGTCACAACAGTATCATTTAAATTCCTTCTGAGCAAGTCCCCAAAATTCAGCTAACCCTCTTCAACCACGAGATTCAGGCCCAGGTTGTAAATATTTGTAACTCACTAAACTTTGATCAGCAGGGCCGACAGCCACCACGGACCCTGGGGCACAGTGTAAGGAAGGGACAGCTCTGTGTCCCAGAAAGGGGCAGGGCCTCAGGTGGAAGGGGCGTGGCCTCGGGATGAAAGGGGCGTGGCCTCAGGCAGTCAGCCCTTAGCACCGCCTCCCCCCAGGCCTCAGAGCCATTTGGAGCAGCGCTCCAGCGCTCAGGAGGCAATTCAGGGCCCAGGCTCCAGCTGCTGCTGCTGCCACAATAGCAGCGATTGCGGCCAGGAGCTCTGGGCCCCTTTGAATCTCTGGGCTCTGGGGAAAGTGACCCCTCTGCCCCCCCCTTGTTGGCAGCCTAGAAGAGCTGCTAAACCAGCCACCGAATGTATCCCTCACCAGAGCGAGCAGCTCAGCGTCAGGGGAAGGGAGAGGTCCTCTCCTCAGCCCGGCACGGCGTATGCAGTTGGCCTAAGCTGCTCTGTGATTCCCAGACTGGAGCTGCGTAGCTTAGACCGACTGTCGCTCACCCAGGGGTGTACGTGGAATTCCCCTCAAAGGGAAAAGCCCCATTCTTGTCACTGGGCTCCCTATGGGCATCTCCCAACCGGCTCTGAAGTAACAGAGAGAAGCCAGATGGGCGGAGGCTGCCTTCACACGAGACGCGTCTCTCAGAGCCGGTCTCGTTTCCACCCCGGGCACGCAAACATCGAGAGGTCTCGTGTTTCAGGGTCTGAGCCACAGCCGGTGCCAAGGGCGTCACTCCACTGGCTTCCGCGGACGGGCTGTCTCTGCTGTACGGCCTAGGGAAATGCTGCTTTTATATTTACACACAAACGTCCAAACCCCTGAGACCCAACCTCTCTCGGGGGCGCCGCGCGAAGGAAAGCGACTGGTCTGGCTATGAACTCTGCCCTCCACAGCCCTGCTGGGTGTGTTCAGGGAGACAAAACTAATCTGGGATTTCTGGCCATGCGTAACAATTGTTCCCAAATGGAGATTTCTTGTTCAGCAGCCTGTTTTCATAGGTGCCTTGATTTCAAAGCCAGAAGGGAGCACTGTGACCATCTAGTCTGGCTTCCTGTGTAACACAGGCCGGAGAAACTTCCCCTAAACAATTCCTAGAGCCGATCTTGTGACACTTCGGCCAAAGGTGGTCTAAAAATGGTCAGGGATGGAGAATTCACCCCATCCTTGGTCAAAAATGCCCAGCAGTGTTGGGTCACCAACCAAGCCCTCTGGAATCTCCCCTTCTCGATGCTGCTTCTTCGTTTGCAGTGATATGTTGAGTCCCATGCAGTGCCCAGGGTTCACTTTGTATTGTTCCACTTTTTTAATCCAAATGGTGTCCCACACCAAGTCAAACACCTTGCAGAAGTCCACAGTGTGTCAACTTCTGAAAGCACCCACTGCGTGGGCAGCCGAGAGACTGTCAGCAGCCTTGTTGTAGAAGATTCATAGTGTCACTAGATAAATCCCCGGGCGGCGGGTATGCTAGGCGGGGGGAGGCGTTGCCTTCCCAAACCGCCAGCCTGGCCCCGCCCATGCTCCGCCCCCAGAGCGCTACTATAGGCGAGGCTGCGGCTGTCCACCCTCCTCCCACTCTGGGGCTGTGCGCCAGCTGGGGAGGCTGGGGCCGGGCACCGCCCCACCTCCCTGTGATGGGGGCGTGACCTGGGCAGAAGGGGCGTGGCTGGGGCGGGGCTTTGGCCTTGCCTCACCTTCACCCCAGACCTTGAACACGGTGCACAGTTCTGGTTTTCCCATCACAAAAACACAGGGGAGGGCCCAGCAGGGAGAATGGAGGGAGAGCTCAGTGGTTGCAGCATTGGCCTGCTGAACCCAGGGTTGTGGGCTCCATCCTCCAGCGGGGCATTTAGGCATCTGGGGCATGTTTGTCAGGGATGGTGCTTGGTCCGGCCGTGAGGGCAGGGGACTGGACTCGATGACCTCGCGAGGTCGGTATATCCCCATCTACTCAGTAAGAGAAACGCTGAGGGGCCTGGAACAGGCCTGGGCTGAGGAGAGAGTGAAAAGGAGAACTGGGACGGGTCAGCGTAGAAGAGATGACTGGGAGGATGCGACAGGGCTCCGGGACGGGTGGGGAAGGAAGTGTTGCGTAGCCGGGTGCCAGGGGCCACCCAAAGAAATGAAGAGGGAGGTGCTGGATGTGACAGACACAGGAGGGAGCACGTCACACCCCCAGCCACAGGCCATTTCAGGAGGACCCCCCGGAGTTGCCAGACCGGACCAGAACAGGTCTGTTGAGTGGCGGCAGTAGCAGGTGCGAGGACCATGCAGTAGCAGGCGTGTGATGATCTCCCCCCACATTAGCAAGAGGCTCTCAGGCCCTGGCGTGGGACGGCGCCGCTGGCCCTGGGTGAATAGGAACGGCTGTCCAGCTGTCTCCATGCACGCCCACTATATGCACGAGCGGCTGCAGCAAGCCTGGTTTCCATACGTAGCCACAGTTCACGACGTCTTTTGATTATTAACAAAGTCCTTCGCTGATATCCATCGGGTATAAGGTTCCCGACCCTAACTGGGCGTGTGCCTTTGGGAGCTGACTAAGAGTATCCAGCCACACATAAGTGCAGCTCCGTCAATGCGGGGGTAGCCGTGCGGTGCGGGGACGGCGTTATTACTGACGCACCCCCTGCCCGCACACTCGAGTGCACTTGGATGCGACCGTGTGGCTCTCGTCTCCAGGCGGATCAGCATTCCCAGGGTAGACCCTCCACTCCGCAGACTCCCTCTGTCCTAAGAGCCCCCCGCAGGTTTCGGAACAGGATCAGAAGGGAGGGGCTCTCTCCTGGGCTAGAGCGAGGCAGATTCCAGGTCACTCCTGGCTTTCGGAAGGCAGCAAGGAGGGGTAATTTAAGGCTCGGGCAGCGTTAGGCTGGAGAAGTTGCTTTATCTTTCCCCTCTGGTGAGTCATCTCGGGAGCACGACTCCTCTGGCATGGACCTCTGCTGCCCTCCACTGCACAGTCCTCAGCACTGGCCCTGTGCTGGAGCAGGCAGCGCCCAGGCAAGGCAAAGGGAAGCTGACAGGTCACAGAATCACAGAATCACAAGACTCAGGAGCCATCGAGTCCAGCCCCCTGCCCAAGGCAGGACCAACCCAACTCAATCAGCCCAGCCAGGGCTTGGTCAAGCGGAGACTTAAACACCTCTAGGGATGAAGATTCCACCCCTCCCTAGGAAACCCATCCCAGGGCTTCCCCACCCGCCTAGGGAAATAGTTTTTCCTAATCTCCAACCTAGACCTGCCACACTGCAACTGGAGACCATTGCTCCTTGTTCTGCCATCTGTCACCACTGAGAACAGCCTCTCTCCAGCCTCTTTGGAACCCCCCTTCAGTGAGTTGAAGGCTGCTCTCAAATCCCCTCGCTCTTCGCTTCTGCAGACTAAACAAGCCCAGATCCCTCGGCCTCTCCTCATAGGTCATGTGCTCCAGCCCCCAAATCATTTTTGTTACCCTCCGCTGGACCCTCTCCAATGCGTCCACGTCCTTTCTGTAGTGGGGGCCCAGACCTGGACACAATACTCCAGATGTGGCCTCATCAGTGCCAAATAAAGGGGAATAATGACATCTCTGGATCTGCTGGCAATGCTCCTCTTAATGCAGCCTAATATGCCATTAGCCTTCTTGGCTACAAGGGCGCCCTGTTGACTCATCTCCAGCTTCTCATCCACTGTAACCCCCAGGTCCTTTCTGCCAAACTGCTACCTAGCCAGTGGGTCCCCAGCCTGTAACAATTCTTGGGATTCTTCCGTCCCAAGGGCAGGACTCTGCACTTGTCCTTGTTGAACCTCATCAGATTTCTTGTGGTCCAATCCTCTAATCTGTCTAGGTCACTCTGGACCCTGTCCCTGCCCTCCAGCGTATCTACCTCTCCCCCGAGCTTAGTGTCATCCACAAACTTGCAGAGGCTGCAATCCATCCCCTCATCCAGCTCATTAATATCGTTGTTGAACAAAACCAGCCCTAGAACCGATCCTCGGGACACTCTGCTAGAAACCAGCCGCCAGCCTGACATCGAGCGGTTGATCACGACCCGTTGGGCCCGACAGTCTCGCCAGCTTTCTATCCACCTTCCAGTCCATTCATCCGATCCATACGTGATATCCCCTGGCATCATGCTCACACTCAGAGCAAAGCTTCACTTCACTCAGTAATGCCAGGGGAGAACCACGGGGCGGCTGGGAACAGCTGTTCCAGCGTTAACACTGGCAGGTCCCTATGTGTCCTCCCGACGCACTGGAGATGAACGCCGCTTTGGAATGCCAGGGCCACCGGTCCGTGGTGACCCATGTGAGGCCAAGGAGCACGATGTGCCCAGCCAGAACGTGGCGAGCTCCCAGATAACCCTTCCCCTCGCTCCCGCTGGACGGATCCCAATAGCCCCAGTCGGAGCTTGGGGAGCCCTGAGGCTGCCAGCTCCACCCACTGGTCCCCTCTGGCAAGGGGAGGGGAGCTCTTTCTCTCTGACCTGTGGTTTCTCCCTAGATCCCAGCACTGTAGCACCTGAGTGCAAGATGTGGTGTCAATCCCCCCCAGCACCCAAGGCCTCCCTCCAGCCTGGCCAGTCCCCGCCAGCAAGGGAGCAGGCCAGATCCCAGCCATGCACCTGCCCGTTGGCTGCAGTTCCTGATTTGCCCAGGAAGGCAAGACTCCCCGTTTTCTCGGTGAGCAGCACCAGCACCAGCACCACGGTGGGTGCTGGGCCACAGAGCCCGGCCCCCGTACGTATGAGAACCCGTCCCCGAGAACATCAGACCCGCATCTTCGCAGCAGCGCTGAGCTGGAACCTAGGGACCGGGAGCACTGAGCCCCGGCCCTGCAATCCCAGGTGACCCTGGCCTGGCCCCCCCGCACACTCTTAGCAAGCTCGGCCCGAAAACTCCTCAGGGGGGAAATGGCCTTCAGTAGCCCAACACCTGACCCATATTTTACCAGCCTCCCACACACTAGATGGAGTTCTGTCTTCCAGAACCGGGCACGTCCCCACGGGAGAAGTTCTAGGGTCTGTGGTTGGGGTCCTGTGCACACATCCCCGGGAGAAATTCTAGGTTCTGCAATTGGGGTACTGGACACGTCCCCATGGGTGGAGTTCTAGGTTCTGTGGTTGGGGTCCCATGCATATCCCCGTGGGAGGAGTTCTAGGTTCTGTGATTGGGGTCCTGGGCACGTCCCCATAGGAGGAGTTCTAGGTTCTGTGATTGGGGTCCTGGGCACGTCCCCATGGGTGGAGTTCTAGGTTCTGTGATTGGGGTCCTGGGCACGCCCCCATGGGTGGAGTTCTAGGTTCTGTGATTGGGGTACTGGACACGTCCCCATAGGAGGAGTTCTAGGTTCTGTGATTGGGGTCCTGGGCACGCCCCCATGGGTGGAGTTCTAGGTTCTGCAATTGGGGTACTGGACACGTCCCCATGGGTGGAGTTCTAGGTTCTGTGGTTGGGGGTCCCATGCATATCCCCGTGGGAGGAGTTCTAGGTTCTGTGGCTGGGGTCCCGGGCACATCCCCGTGAGAGGAGTTCTAGGTTCTGTGATTGGGGTCCTGGGCACGTCCCCATAGGAGGAGTTCTAGGTTCTGTGATTGGGGTCCTGGGCACGTCCCCATAGGAGGAGTTCTAGGTTCTGTGATTGGGGTCCTGGGCACGCCCCCATGGGTGGAGTTCTAGGTTCTGCAATTGGGGTCCTGGGCACGTCCCCATAGGAGGAGTTCTAGGTTCTGTGATTGGGGTACTGGGCACGTCCCCATAGGAGGAGTTCTAGGTTCTGTGGTTGGGCACGTCCACATAGCTCGCAGCAGCCAGGCTCCAAGCCAGTCCACAGATGCAGACGTGCGCCACGTGGCTCAGAGCAGCTGGGGCATGTCGCCGTTCAGAGGAGCCCGTGCTCCGTGGCCCATCGCCCTCACCAGGCATTGGAGCCTAAGCCACAGGGTCTACAAGAGCTACAGGAAGACTGAGAACTGCAGCAACAGGAGCTGCAGCAGAAGCGGAGGGAGAAAAATTGTTCCCCTTGGCCTCTGAGGACAGGACAAGAAGCAATGGGCTTAGCAAGGGAGGTTTAGGTTGGACATTAGGGAAAAGTTCTGCCTGTCCGGGTGGTGAAACACTGGAATAAATTGCCCAGGGAGGTTGTGGAATCTCCATCCCTGGAGATATTTAAGAGCACCTGTCAGGGATGATCCAGACGGTGCTTGGTCCTGCCGTGAGGGCAGGGGACTGGACTCGATGACTCTCGTGGTCCCTTCCCGTTCTAGTGTCCAGGATTCTACAAAGGCAGGTGCATGGCTGGGGTCTGGCCTGCCCCCTCCTGCAGGGACTCGCCAACGGAGGGAGGAGGCCTTGGACTCTGGGGAGATTGGAACCAGACCTTGCCCTTGACCCCTACAGTCTTTTAGCGCTGCGGCGCCAGCCCTGTGGGCCCATGTTTGTCGACCCAGGCGCGGAGACGCGCTGCCCGGGCGGCTGTTTGCTGCACAGACGTCCCCTCGGGTCCGCCTGCTGTTTACAAGCTCGCTGAGAGGCAGAGGGGATGTGTGACAGGAAAGCCGAGGAGGTGAGTGACATTCTAATGCGGCACGTCTCAGACAGGGCTGTTTGGGTGCCAATGTAGCCGCACAGCGTCCTGGCTGACCCCCGGTGGGTAAGGGACAGGCCTCCACCCGCTATTTCAGTGCTCGTCCATGGTTCAGACGCCGCTGGAACCTGGCCCGCTCCGAGCGCCATTCTGGAGCCGGGATATTTCTGTCAAACGCAAAGGAACGAATTTTCCGCCCGCGCTGGGCTGCTCTCCGGGCCCGTCGCTGTGCTCTGCGGCGCAGTTTGCATAATACGGTTTGTGCCCCAGCGCATTTCGCCACTTGCGTTCTGGGTGTGAGCCAAGGAGCTGCCGTCCCTTCGCTCCGCGGGGGTGGGGGACAAAGGGGGGGCATATGGGCCAGGTGCTCTTTGCATCGTTTCTCCACCAGCAGCGTCCAGGAGCAGAGACCTCCAGGGAACAGCCCGCACCCAGCGGCGTCCCTGCGTGGCGGGGGACCCTGCACGACGCGCCCCCTCCTGAGGCCATTCCCTCCCAACGCATCTTGTTCTTTCCCGGCGGGAAATGCCAGCTAACGAAGCAGGCAGCAGGAGTTCCTCCGACCCGTTCACTCCCCCCACGCAGCGCCCTGCCCTGGCCAGCAGTTGTGACAGCACAAGCCCTGGGAGGCAGAAGCAAGGTGGGAGCATGTGTGGGGTGACCCTCAGGAATGGGGGGATGGTAACCGGCTGGGAGAACATCCCTGTGGCAGAGTCCGGCCAGAGGGCTCCAGAAGTGCAGCGGAAGGGAAATCTGTTAGCCCCAGATTAGTTGGGTCCCTGTTCTCAGGATGAACTAACGGGCTAACCCAGAACCAGCCGGAACCTGCTAGAATCAGTCAGGGCAAGTGAAGCACCTGGAGCCAATTAGCTTTCCAGACTCGAGCGAGTCAGGCTAATCAGGGCACCCAGGGGGGCTGTGAAGAACCAGTTGAGCCCGGGTGCCAAAGAGAGCCTGCACCCAGAGGAGAGCTCTCCTGGTCCAGCGGGGCTGACGACGTCTGCGGGCTCATGGGCGACATCGGGGAGGGGGCGGGCTGTCACATTACTGAGTTGGAGGGAAGCAGCCAGATCGCTGCTGCACCCCTAGGTGGGGGTGTTGGCCCCAGAAATCTGTATGAAAGGGAGCCATGTGGGGTATTGAATGGGAGCTTGTTGTTTTCTGATCCTCTGTACACTGTTTATGTGAGTATATAATGTCTGTGTGTGTAGATCTGTAATCTGTGTGGAAACTGAAGATTTCCCTGCATGTGGTTAAGCATTGGGCAGGGCTGAGCCTGTGGACATGCTAATTACCTGTGGAACAATGGTTCTCAATGGGCCAAAGACACACCCAAAGAATGGGGGCTGTCCTGAGAGCAGCCAGCAGGGAACACAGAGAGGCTGAGGACCAGGTGACTTGCTGCATACTAGAAGAGGCCAGGAAGGAGTATAAAGAGGCCATGTGGTCGATGCCATTTTGGTTCTCAGCTCAGCACTTCATCCCAGAGGCAGCACTGCAGGGACTGAAGAGCCCGGAAGACCTGTGAACCCATCCTGATCGCAGGATGTGCAATAAGGACTTTTAACCAGCAGCTGCAACATCTCTGCTAGAGCCTGCATCGAGAACTGGGAGATTCGGTGCATGTAACGTACTGTACTTTAATAACCTTACTCTCAGGCTTTTCTTTCCTGTAATAATAAACCTTTAGATATAGATTCTAAAGGATTGGCCCAGCGGGATTTGTGGGTAAGATCCAGAGGGTAAATTGACCAGGGATCTGTGGCTGGTTTCTTGGAACCGGACAGAACTTGTTCGGGGTAGGTGGGATTGGGTGCTAGGACCCCCACCGGTGTATGAGGCCCGGGGCCATCTGGGGCACGGATATTGCTGGGGTGTCGGAGGGGTTTTGCTCAGGAGGCTTCAGGCAGGCAGCTGAAGTGCTCTGTGGGACTGGTGTGTGGCCTGTTTGGAGAGGTCACCAGTCAGGGGGACTGTAAAGAGCCCCGGATTTGAGCAATTCGCCCTGAGCGGACGCCCTAAGCTGTGCCCAGACACGGCCCGGTCCGTCACACGGGCTTTGTGCTCCCAGAAGGGGCGTGGCCAAGGGAAGAAGGGGCGGGGCCAAGGACAGCCAGCCCCCAGTGCTGACCTGGTGCAGCGTGCCCCCTGGCCCGTAGCGCTGCTCAGAGCATGCAGCCCGGCGCTCCAGCCCGGTGCTCCGGGGGCAATTTAAAGGGACCAGGATTCCGGTCGCCTCAGCTAAACCAATGGGCCCCAGGGCAGCCACGCCCTATGTCCCCCCCCAGGCAGGCCTGCCTCGCCTGTCCAGCACCCTGACGTGACCCAGCTGGACTCTGCCAAGTTTGGCTGAAATAACGACGAGCAAAAGCAACGAAAGGGCGTTGGCCGAGCCCTCAATGGGGTGGACCCCCAGCTGCTCCGCGTGTTCATAGGGACCCCAGGGCAAGCTTTGGAAATCTTAGCAGCACAATTGAACGCAGGGCCCAGCGCCAGCGAGCAGCCCGAAAACACTCCAGTGGCGGCGCCAGGAACGCTTCTCCTCCGAATCCCCCCTCTGCTGTCACTTGCCATCCCGGCTTGCTCAGGCCTCGGGTTTGCATTATTATGCTGCTCAATCGCCTGGTTTTTTAGGCTTTAGCAGTGACCTTATGCCAGGGAATTAAGCCGACAGAAATGGCATTTGTAATTAATCTATTCCTATAAGATTAGCATGTCAAATGTCACAGGGATGCATGTTACATTCCTTTGCCGCTTCGAATCCTTTTGTCCGATTTCCATTAAAAGCAAGAAAAGTCTCCTCGGAAAGTAAACAGCCTGGCATGAATTGCAAACCAGATCCCCGGTTGCCATTGAGCCTGTGCCGTGCTCCGCGGGGCCCTCACGCAAAGCTGGATGATTGTTCCGCGAACGTTGTAAAGCAATTCCATGCCAAAGCGCCCGCTCCGGTGCCTCAGCACCTCCCTGGCATCCAGCGTTTCAGTCCAACAGGGTAGCTTGGCCGAAATTCGCAATGCAAACCTCTAACAGCTCTGACAGGCGTCTCTCCCAGCGGTTGATTAACTCTGACATACTCTCTGTGGCGGAGTGCGGGGCTGTCTGCTCTGTGCCCCGGGTCCCCTGCGCTGGGATGGGAGGTTCTCACTGACTCTCCCAAATGTGGATTAACCCAGACACCCCAGCTCAGCCTCCCACGGAGAGAGACAAAGGGGGGAAGGCAGAGACCAGCACCTGGCTAGGGACAAGGCTGGAAGAGAGTCAGTTTCTGGCTGGTATCATGGAGGACGCGGCCTAAGCAAAGGGCTGGGATTTAGGGGCCCAGTCTCCCCCTTCTCAAGGGGGGCTGAGGCATCCTAGGCCTGCCCAGTAACCGGATTACATCTGTGCTGGGCTGTATCCTGGAGGAGCAATAAACTCCCCCTGTTCTACTGGCTGGTGGAGTCTGTTCGTGCCACTACAGGGGTGCAGGAGTCGGGGGAACCCCAACGCGTCCTCACACCCCCGCACAACAAGCCTTCCATCCCTGCGGAAGGGACTGTCCCGGGATGCTGCTTTTACCGCGAGTCAGCAATTTCTCACACATCTTCCCCGCACCCCCGAGCAGCAAAACTAAGCCAATACAAGGAGTTCAGGGCCCATTTCAAAGCATCTGGCGGTTCCGATTTGGCTCGCCTATTAACGAAGCCCCTACCCCTGCCCCGCTGTACTGTGCCCTCTGCCTGCACATACCCAGGGGCTGCCCTCCCATCCCCTGAGTCCCAGCCCAGTGCCCGAAGTACCCAGTCATCCTCGCCCGCCAGTCCTAGGCAGCACAGGGCAGGGTCCAGACAGCAGCCCCTGTTCTGACACCAGCCTGCCCATCCCCAGTCACCCCTCGCAGGCCCTCTCCAGCGCCACGGGGGAGGTTAATGACCCGCCCCCGGCCCTGGCGCGCCAGGACTGCGGTGTCTGGGTGCCCCATCGTTGGGCTGGTACGGTCTGCAGGCTGCCGGCATTCCCAGGGAGTAACTCAGCCCCCACGGGGAAGTGGCTCTGGGCTTCTCGCGAGAATAACGTCCCTGCGGAAGAGGCAGGTTGCCAGGCCAGCCCAGCCCCATAAGGCGAAACCAACGGCGGGGGAGGGAAGCAGACTGTGTGCCAGCTGGGGGAAAACACGAACCCCCCCCCATGTCACCGACCCGCTCTCATTCCCATGGCCACGTGCTCTGCTGAACCCGCGCGATGGGGCAGGCCGCCCATTGCTGCTTGTTCTATCCCCAGAGGCCAAGGAGAACAATTTGTCTCCCCCCTTGTAACCATTTTAGATACTTGAAAACGTAGTTTCCTATGGCTCTGTCATGCTCATCCCGCTAGCGTGTCTCGCGGGAGCAGCTAAGCCTTCCCTGGCCCCAGCGAGCAGATGGCAAGTGACAAAGTCCACCACTTTGTAATGAGTCAGCCAGTGAAAGGCGATCTCTCAAACCACCCAGCCCGGCGGGTAAACAGCCGCCACTCGCCAGACGCGTGTTTCTCCCTCTCCGCTGTGACGGAGCCTGTGGCCACGAGCTCTCCCTGACAGGGCAAGGGGCCTCCAGAACGACAGGAAGGCCGAGCCGTGCTCCTGCCTTGGGCGCGCAGGTAGGTACGACAGGGACAAGTCGGTGGCTCGCCGGCACCTGAGCGCAGGGGGTTGAGATGCAGGCTCTTGGCGCTGGGCCCACAGTTCATTCTAAGGGCCTGGCGGGGCGCGACTCACCGCCACGGCGCCTCCTGCTGGCCACTCTGGGACTCAGCTCTTCAGCCCTGGGGTCCTCCCCTCCCAGGGAGCCCCACGCCCATCCCCACCTTGCCTCAGAGACACGGCCAGGCTTCATGTAGCCCTTTACCTCGGGGCAAGCTCGCCACTGGCCAGGGGGGTGGACCTGCTGCCTTTGCCTGTCCTGGCTGCCCCCCTCAGCCCTTGCCTCAGGCCCTGCCGCCTGGGAGAGAGGCCAGGACAGAGCTCCCCAGCCCTGCCTGCCTTTCCCCAGCCCCAGCCCTCTCCCAGGGCTGGATTCAACCCTTCCTAGGCCAGTGCGGGGCAGGGAGAGGCAGGCTGAGTGCCAGCAGAAGGGGAGACCAGCCCCCAGCCCTGTGGACCACGCCCAGGGCTCCCTGGCTGGAAAGGATTGAACCTGGCGGCACAGCTGCCTCTGGGCACCACGGCGTTCGGCGCCCAGCCGACACTCGCCTGCAGCCAGTCTGGGCTACAGTGAGACTGTGTCCAAAAAGGAGACGCTGAGCGTGTTGCTACTCACCACATGCACGCTCCTGGCGAGAGCATCGCTCACGGGGAACCAGACGGTGGATGGTAAAGGCAGCGCCGGCGTCACCCGCTGGGCGTGCATGTTGTTGGAGAGACAGTAGCATGCTGGGATGGCTGTTCGCAGGGGCACAATAGCCACCAGGGCTGGCCTTACCCTGAGGGAAACTGAGGCAGCCATCTCAGGTGCCAGACTGGGGGGGGGGCGCCACTAGGACCCAGAGTGTAGACAATTGTGTCTGCTGCTGGTGCGGATGTATCCTCTCTGCTCTAGATGCACAGAGATGGTGGGTGCTGTGCTGGAGGAAGGAGGGCACAAGAGACCTTTCGCAGTTTTGGCCCAAGCGAGGCGGCATGGGGGCATCGTTGGAGCTCCCCGCCTCAGGTGCCAAAATGTTGTGGGCCGGCCTGGATAGCCACGGAGGGCCCTGACTGGCAATGGACCCATTGCAGGTCTGTTGCAGCTACTCACTACATCAGCTGCAGGACAGCACGCGAGCCTGCCTGAGGTCACTCGGCTTCTCGTGACCCTTCCCTGTCCACGTCTCCTCCATTCTCGTTGAAGACTCAAGAGGCCAGTAACAGGATAAGGGACGCCTGCTGGTTCACGCCTGCAGACCCCACTGGGCTACGTCCCACAGGCCACGCCGGCAGACAACTCAACTACAGCAAGCGGGATCGCTCGAACAAATTCTGCAGCATGCAACAGTCCATAACGATCAGACGTAATCTACAGTGGGGTTCAATTCAACCGCAAGGGACAGGGAGCGGGGCAGGATAAAGAGGAATGGTCACTCGCTTTGTTAGACATTATTAGTGTGAATCAGAAAAATATTGGGGTTCTTTTACCGATCTGATGGCACAACAGAGTGGTCCCAAAATACAGCCAGAACTTGAACTTCAGATCTGAGCAGGGCTAGGCCCGACTTCTCTGTCTCTGCTTCGCAGCCAAAGCCAGTACAACATAGAAAGAGGGCCAAAGTCTTCCCCACTATTTCCATATAAACTAGGGATGTGAATGTGTAACCCTGCCCATGGGGACCGGATGACCCTGACCTCATCGGTTAATGTTCACGGTTACACACGAGCTCCTGGTACGCGCGGGGTCCCCACACGTATCGGCTCCCGGGAAGCCGACTGCTGCCCCATGTGTAACCATGTCACCGCTGACATTTTCAGCAGTGGCAGTGACTTAGTTACACACATTTTAACACCCCTAATATAATCCATTGGCTCCAGCGATCGGAAACTCTAGAACCTTTGGCCCAGGAGGTGTCGAGCTCTTCCTGGTTCTCCGACGAGTCACTGCTGGCCCTCAGGAGCTTTCCTCCATTGCGGAACCTCATGTGACTGGCAGGAACCGCCCCGGTCAGATTGGCCCTGCTGGGCAAGCGCCACACCAGGAAACTGCACAGAGAAGCTAGGCAAGGATTCTGCTACAGCCCACCCCAGTGTGAGACCTCTCACTTCTGGCCACCGGCCCCGGACTTCGTGCATTTCAACCGGTCTCAGAGACTGGACAGGAAATGGGACGGAGCGTGTCTCTGGGGGTCGTTCACACCAGAGGTGAGACGGGTCAGTCTCCGAAGTAACGAGGCACCATGTGGTTTGGCCCCTAAATCATTTCAAACTCCGCTGTGTCTCCTGACGCGTGGGAGAATCAGCAGAATCTCTGGCCGTTCCCACCCCTCGACTGACCCTGCAAGAAGAACGAAAAGCAAAGCTAAAGGATATTGTGGGGGCCTTAAGTAAGGAGCTGTCTGACATGAGCATAAAACCCAGGAGAGAAAACTTCTGAGAGGCTGGAGATACAAATACTGTATATGTAGGCAACACAAGGTCTTTGTTTTGACTCCATTTACACTGCTACCAGACTGCCTGGCTCTTCCTTCACTTCTGATCAAGCCAGAGACCCCGAACTGTCTTCCTGTGACGCTCCACTAAGTCATCCTCGCCACTGTGGCTGATGAGCAGGGGAACACATAAATGAATCAGACTCCTGGAACTGGAAGGGACCTCAAGAGGTCATAGAGCCCAGTCCCCCGGGTTCCGTGACACACCGATGTGCTGCGAGGCAGTCGGAGCTGTGCTGCGGAGAACAACAGAGTTCAAAATGGCCACCCTTAAAGGGGCAGGTGACTTTTTTTTTTTTTGGGTCAAGAACTCCACCCACACACTGTTTTTTGCTCAACAAAAAAATCCTTGGTGTCCCTCATAAAAAAAAATTATTGTTTGGTATTCCTCGGTCTTAAAAAGTTTAAGAAACACTGATCTAGACCATCCCTTACCAGTGTCTATTCAATCTGCTCTTAAATATCTCCAGTGATAGAGATTCCACAACCTCCCTGGGCAATTTATTCCAGTGTTTCATCACCCTGACAGGCAGGAAGTTTTTCCTGATGTCCAACCTAAACCTCCCTTGCTGCAATTTAAACCCATTGCTTCTTGTACTATCATGAGATGTTAAGGAGAACAATTTTTCTCCCTCCTTTCTGTAACACCCTTTTAGGTACTTGAGATGCTGACTCAGGAAAAGGAGGGGACTTACAGAGCCAACCTCACCTCACAGCTTCTAGATGGAAACATTTCTAATAAGCAAAACCAAACCAAACCAAACCCACAAGTCACACCACTGCCAGAAACTGGAGTGAGATTTCCAGTGACACCACATGATCATGTTTGACCACCTCATTATCAGCCACACATTCATAAAAACACCCTTCCTATTTGGATTTAGGCCAAACTCCCCTGCTATTGCATCTGTGTAACCACAATGACTCCATGTTGCTCAGTCTATTGTCTACAGGCAAGCCCTAAGACACAATTAGATTTGGGTTCCTGGATGATGATGATGGAGGTGTGCTGCATGGTTACTGGAAAGAATTTGTTTGAGGGTAGGGGGTTGTCTGTAGGCGAGGATTGGCCTTTTCCCCCCCAGGCCTGTGATAGTGAGGAGTCATGTCCCGGGATAGGTTGTAGATTGTTGATAATGTGCTGGAGGGGTTTAAGTTGTGGGCTGTAGGTGATGGTAAGTGGAATTCTGTTGTTTTCTCTTCTTGGCCTGTCTTGGAGTAGTTCGTGTCTGAGTACTCGTCTGGCTCTGTCGATCTGTGTTTTCACTTCTCCGGGTGGGTACTTCGGTTTTAAGAATGCTCTTTACAGGTCCTGTAGGTGTTTGTCTCTGTCTGTGGGATTGTCTGTCTGTCCAACGCATTATCAACAACCTATCCTGGAAAATGACCCCTCACTCTCGCAGGCCTTGGGGGAAAAGGCCAATCCTCGCCTACAGACAACCCCCTACCCTCAAACAAATTCTTTCCAGTAACCACGCAGCACACGTCCACCATCATCATCCAGGAACCCGGCCCTGCAATCAGCCCCCGTGCCAACTCCGCCCACAATCTACACAAGCAATTTCATCACTGGACCCAACCACATCAGCTACCACATCAGGGGCGCATTTAACTGCACGTCCACTAATGTGATCTATGCCAGCAATGCCCCTCTGCCATGTATATTGGCCAAACTGGGTAGTCTCCATGGGAAAGAATTAATGGACACAAATCAGATATCTGAAAAGGCAACACACAGAAACTGTTGGAGACACTTTAACCTGCCTGGGCAACTCACTAATGGATCTCAAAGTCACCATGTTTTTTCAGGTCAATTCCACAAGCCAAATACACAGGGAAGTGTTGGAACTTGACTTAATTTACAAGTCTGGGACCCATCACAAAAGTATGAATAAAGACATCACCTGCCTAGCACACTACTTTCCACATCCTAATGACTTAACCACCCAGACAATGGGCACTTCAGAACTATTTGCACCTTCTCTATCAGCTTCATGTAACAAGAACACTGTAATTCGCTATTTTTTTTCCCCTTCCTTTTTCCCGCCCCGCCCCATCCCCTATGGGTGCGTCTAGACTGGCAAGATCTTGCCAGCTGTCTAAACTGGCCGCGAGAATTTGCGCAAGAACTCTGACGCTCCCACTCGGGAAAAAGCCCTCTTGTGCAAGTGTTCTTTGATCCCCTGATCCCTCCCCTGTCACCCATTCCCAGCTTCTGGCACTAGGGACACTATTCCTACTCATCCTGGCTAACAGCCATTGATGGACCTAACCTCCATGAATCGATCCTGCTCTTTTTTAAATCCTGCTAACATCCTCTGGCAAGGAGTTCCATAGATTGACAGTGAATGGAATGAAGAAAAACTTTGTTTGGTTTCTTTTAAACCTGCTACCTATTCATTTCATTTGGTGACCCCTCGTCCTTATGTTACGGGAACAAGTCAATAACTTTTCCCTATTCACTTTCTCCACACCACTAATGATTTTATAGACCTCTCTCCTATCCCCCCTCAGTCCCCTCTTTTCCAAGCCAAAAGAATCCCAGTCTTTTTAGTCACTCCTTTTCCCCGCAGTTTAAGGTTTCTCTTAAGCAGCCCCATTATGGCTGGCTTGATTAAACACCACTGGATTCCTGCCAGCCTCTCCCTGGCAAACCCCCACAAACCCTCCACCTCAGCCACTATCCCAGTAGGGAAACAGCAGCTAGATGCTCAGTCTGCTGGGCCATGTGCAGGGTGGAACTAGCCCTCTCCTCCTTCTCCCGCTGGCAGGCAGAGCTCCGCTCCCCTCTGTATTCCTCTCCAAGCCCGTCCCTCAGCCCAAATCCAGCCCCCGGAGGGGTTAGCCGGGCCGGTGCTCAGGGCCGTACACCAGCCGCCCCACAATGGCACCAGGCACTCGCCTGCGGCTCCAGGCACTCGGCCGTCACCGCCAGAGGGCAGAGGAGGAACCCGGGGTGCCCAGGTTCCACCAGGAGCCTCGCTCTGCCTACGCTCCACGGAGCAGCACGTCCCCGACTCGCTAATTCCCCTCTGTCCTGAAATGAGCGATGGGCACTAGGCAGCCGTGCACAGCGTCACGAGGAGTCACTTTGTAACGTGCTGATGTCGTATCCGTACGTTGCTGAGCTAGGGCTGTGGGCGACCCCTACTGGCCTCTGTCTGTACGCACGGCCCAGCGGGGGGCGTCCTGAGGGCCCCCAGGACAGTGACCGAACAGGTCCTACCGGTTAAGGGAAGGGACGGAACAAGAGAAGGGAGTGTTGGGGGACGGGGCTGTCTTGGGTGGAACCATGAAGGAAACAGACTAAGGAGGGGGCTGGAATCTAGGGGCCCAGCGACCCAGCTCAAGGGGGCTGAGGCACCCTGGCCCTGACTCCTGTACCCACATCACATCTGTGCTGGGCTGTATCCGGGAGAGGCAATAACCCCCCCGTTCCACTGGCTGGCGGAGTCAGTTCTTGCTGCTACGGGGCTGCAGGACCAGAGGCCCCCGACGCGCCGTCACAAATGTTCCCTGGTTCTCTGTGGCCCTGCCCTGCTCCAGACAATGCTGCCCCAAAGCACAGAGAGGAATTTTAGTGCCCACGGACCAAGGACCGTGCCACACAGCTGGGAGCTTTAGAAATCAGGCCCCCTCCCCTGCCCCACGCAGACGAGACCTGAGCGCCACGTAACCGTTTCCAGGGGCAGGGGCAGGCCCACTCCTGGGCCCCTGACCCCTGTTCAGCCCACTGGCCCACAGTCTAGAAGTCACAGTAATATGGCTCATTTGCCTTGGGTTGAGTTTTGTTGTCTCCCTGTCGTCTTTTAACAAGGTCCATGCTGTTCTCTTGACTCCTCCGGTATCTTTCTCTCTCCAAACTCCTCCCCCACTCTCCAAACTTCTTCTCAATTGGCTCCACACTCTCACAACCCTCCAAACTCCTTTTCGGCTCTCTCCACACACACAGCTCTCCAAACTCCTTCCCCCCTCTCTCTCTCCCCCCTCACCCAGGGGAGGGTTCTTAAATAGGCCTCCAGGCAGCCTCAATTGGTTTCACCTGGCCCTTAATTGATTTTGCAGCTGCCCTGTCTCTGCTGCCCCTAATTAGCCAGGATTGCTGACTCTCTCTGCCTCTTTCCCCTTCCATCAAGCTCTTTAATCTGCTGTATCACTCCTGCTCTGTCACACTGTTAGGACCAAAACACCTTCCTCTCTCCTTCTCCAGCCACTCTTCCTGCTGGGGCTTTAACCGCCGGCACGTGTCAGCGGGTTAACCCAAGCTCTGCCTTCTCCAGACCAGGGAGCGTTTGGCCAGGGTATGTGCTCCTTCGCAAGGTGCCGGGCCGGACTAACGGGGTTTGGGGTTGGTTTGAAGCTCCAGGCACACGTGGGGGGAGCATCAGTTCTTGCGGGGGATCTGGAAAGTGTGTGTTGGGAGACAGGGAGGGAGCACTCTCCTTGCAGGAAAGAGGGTGGCACTCAAAGGCAGGGCCACTGAGGGGAGGGTGAGGGGGACAGGGAGAAGTTGCTCTAGGGCCCAGCAATTTAAGAAGGCCCGGGCCTCCAGGCTGCTCTGCTACTATTGTGGTGGCAGAGGTGGGATCCCCAGGCCCTTTAAATCGCTGCAGGAGCCCTGCATGGCACACTGCGGGCAGCACTGAGGGAAGCTAGCCCCAAGCCCCACCCCTTCCATCCAAAGCCCCACCCCTTCTGTGGGGCCCAGGAGCCGAGCCCTGCACCTCCGCATGCACACACGCATTGTCCAGGTCCCGGTGAAATCTGTGGCCAGGCCTGCTCAAAGGTAGCCCCTTGGAAGAGGGAAAAGAAATTGGCTTGGTGCTACGCGGCTCAGAGACCGTGCTAGGTTTTCGTCAGCACCAGCTCCAGGCTCCGCACCTCCCAACCACCTGTCCAGCAGGACAGACACGGCCTGCACTAGTAACACGCCATCCGGGACGGGCCCCGTGGGGTCTTTGCACAGGCCCGTCAGTGAGAGCCCCGCGTCCAGACCCAGGTGCACACACTCCCGCCCCCAGGGCACCCTCTCACCTCCCAGGAGCCAAGAGCCTGCACCCGTGTGTGTGTGTGTGTGTGTGTGTGTGTGTGTGTGTCCAGGAGAGGAATTAACTGGAGCATCGTGCAGAGCCTCTACCTCATTACACATCATCTACCTCCTCCTCTCATCCGCCCCGCCTCACTACTGTTGTGCTCTGAGGACAGGAGCCGCAGGCGCCGCCCCTGGACACGAGATGGTGCCTGATTTCAGCGACTGGCTCAGCTTGGCGTTTCCGATAGCTTCGAGATCCCCTGCCCTGCCAGCCCCCCCGCCCCCCCGAGGGTGCACGAATTTCAGGCCAAACGGGGCCATTGTGATCAGCAAGGCCAATGTCCTGGAATGCGCCGTGAGCAGGACACGAGACGTCGTTCTTCCGCTCTACGCTGCTGGCGTGCACCCCACCCCCGCTCACTGGTCCCCGTGCGCGCCGGTGGAGGCAGCGCTTAGGCCTCCGTGGCAGCTCCACATCCCCAATCACCCGCAGGTCCCAGCCACGTTCCAGTTTCGGGAGGCGGGAGGATTAAAATGAGGTTTCCATTTCTCTTCTCCCTCCTGGAAATAGAGGGTGACTTCACGCTACAAGGCCTGTCACTTTACATTAGAGCAAATCCACGCTGGGCACCCCCGGCCGTCGCAAGGCAGCTGCGCCGTGATCTCCCGAGGAAGGGCCAGTCTGGCGTTGCACACGCGTCCGTGTTTCGGTGTGCACTCGGCAGTGTCTGCAGAAGGCGGAGCTGGCACTGCCGTCTCCGTGTGCCCCTCCCCCCATCGGCACCCCGCCCCCGGACTGCCGAACGGGACAGATGTGCCGCCGAGGCGCAGCGCCAGGAGGAGAGCGGCTGGACAACGTCACACAGCGCTCCCTTGCCAGGTGCCTACAAAACCCGTAACCTGCAGCCCCCACGGCCTGGCAAGCTGAGCTGCCCGGTCTCGTTGGCTCCTGGGAATCCTCTGCCTGTGTCCATCGCCGTCCTGGGCGTCTCCCAGGTGCCTGGAACGGGGCAGCGCTCACCCCACGCGAGCGTCCCCGCCTGGGCCCTGCACAGCCCCAGCTTGTCAGCTGAAAGCCTCTTCGGCAGCTCAGCCCTCGGACCGAGTCCCGCTCCACCCTGCCAGGAAACAGCCCCAGCCGGCCCAGGCTCACGGGGCTCGGCCCAGGGGCAGGTTAGCGGCCGTGCAGCCAGTCAAGCTGGGCCTGGAGGCCGGGGCACGTCTGGACCAGGGTGACTCCGGACTCCCAAACGCCTCTGCGCAGCCGGTCCCCGTCCAGGGCCGCAGGCGGCGAATCCGGGGCGGGATGGGTGTGACGGACGCAGAGCCCTTCCGCTCTCCGGGGCCCTGCATTCAGACCACATGCCCACGGGGGTGCTGCGTGGTGGCAGGCCCTGCTTGCAGGGGGGTACGACCGCGCTGGCCCAGGGCAGCCCCCCGCCGGGAGGGAGAGGGAGAGGGAGAGCAGGCAGCCGACTCCATGGGCATCTCCCAGTCCCTACGCACGCAGGGAGAGGCGGGGACGTAGCTGCCGAGCTGGCCGGAGAGGCGTCTCGGGGGGGGGAGGGAGGGAGTGCAGCCCCCGGCGGCTGAAGGAATAATACGGCAACTCCGGCTAGAGCCAGGTGTGCCGAGGGCAGGGCCTGCGCGGGGTTGGCCACACCGCTTTGCCGGCCGGCCTGGTGCTACTGAGCTCTCCTCTCACCCCAAGCCAGGGGCCGGGCTGTCCCGGGCCAAAGGAAGGCCAGTCGTGCTAATGGGGCGCCTCTCCCGCCGAATCAGCGCCACTCAGTGCCCAGCTGGTACTAGGTGCCCCCTGGCGCTGGAGGGCCAAGCCGGTGGAGGTGTGAAGCCAAGAGCCCAGGCACTTGGCACAAAAGGGGTCGGGCCGGGGGTTCATCCCACGTCTCGGCCAGGCAGAGCGAGCGCCGCAGGAGAGGCAGAGGGCGCAGAGAGCAGCCGTGGGCAGCAGAGTGGTGGCATCTGCAAATCAGACCCCCGGCCCCTGGGAGCCCGGCACGCGGCTGACGCTTGAAACCGAAGGGCTGAAAACTCCCGCCGCCCGCGCGAGCCTCGGAAAACCAGACTCTTGCAGGCTTCACCCCCGGCACCGCGCCCTCGCCGCGGCCCCAGAGGGACGAGCAGCGTCGGTGGGTTTCGGTGGGAGAACGTTCCCCCGCCAGGGAGAGAAGTCTCGGCCTGCAGAGTCCCGGAGGTGGGGACCAGTGTGCAGGCCTCCAGAGTCAGCATTAGCCCAGGGGAAAGACAATTGGCCCCGAATGGTCCATCAGCTGCTGGCACATTATTACACTCCTGTCCATCAAAGAGACAGACAGCGCCGACTGTACATCATTCATCGCTAGGAGACACAGGCGGAGGGGCACAGCATGCTGTCAGACAACAAGCGTCTCTCTGCCGACAAAAACAACTTGTCATTTTTCAGGATTTATTACGGACAAAATAGCCTGGATTTGCCATCGTATTTACCCAGCACAAAAATTCCCCTCCCTCCCCCCCAATAACAACCTTCCCTGCACTTGCTGAGTGTGGAAGACTGCCCTGTTCCTAACGGCCCCCCCACGGCTGTGCTTCTACTTCGATTTCAACTTTGCCATCGGCAGAGCTACCCCCTTTGCAGTCTGGTGGTGGTGTCGCTGCGAGCTGTGCGGCGGGCCTGCCTCTCCGTCCTGTCATGAGACACCAGGCGAGAGTGGAGCACAGCCTCCCCCCACGGGAAACCGCCCCTCCTCGCCAACGGGGCTCCAGCCGATACTCAGCATGCAGCTGGACAGCCACGGTGACGTGTGGGGCAATGTGGGGGCCCACGTTCATGGGGCCGCACGCAGCTGTGTAGTTTGCGTCTCATAAGAACAACAGAACAGCCAGACTGGGTGTGACAGACCGGGCCGGGTCTGGGCACAGCTGAGGGCGTCCGCTCAGGGCGAATTGCTCAAATCAGGGGCTCCTTACAGCCCCCAGACTCACGTGGCCCCCTTTGGGGCCAACACCCCCCCATGGGTGCAGCAGTGATCTGGCTGCTCCCCTCACAATGTGACACCCCCAATGCAACATTGATGCAGGAAGTGATGCCAGTAACATCACTGAGGGCATCACAGGCCTCCCCAAGCTTTGGCTCTGGGTCATCACATGTTCTACCCAATGGCAGAAACAACAATACAGAGCTGGATGAGAGTATGAGAACCCAGTGTGCCTGAAATAGGCTTCATTATTGCAAGGTCTGTCCTAGTGACAACCACGTCCTTGCATTGTCTCACCAACCCAAGGTAGAACTTGGTAAGAACCCCAGCTGCTTGGATCTGCTTTTGCAACATGATCCCTGAGGGTACGTCTAGACTACAGCGCTAGTTCGAACTAACTTAGTTCGAATTAGTTAATTCGAACTAAGCTAGTTCGAACTAACGCATCTAGAACTAAAAACTAGTTCGAACTAGCGTTTTGCTAGTTCGAACTAGCAAGTCCACATTGAGTGGACTCTGAACAGGGCTTAAGGATGGCCGGAAGCAGTGCCGGCAGGGCATAAAAGGAGGACTTAGAGCATGGAGATGCTGTCTCAGGCTAGCCGAGGGCTGCGCTTAAAGGGTCCCGACCCCCACCCCGGACACACAGTTCTAAGGGGTGCCCCGCTTGCAAAGAAGTTCTGGCTTGGAGTGCCCTGAGTGCCCACACTGGGCACATCACACCACTCGGCCATCAGCCCGGCTGCACTTGCCGCAGGCTGCCATCTGGGGAGAGGGAGTAATTGGGGGGCTGCAGGAGAGCTTCCACCCCCAGAAGCCCGCAGAGCCAGCCCAGTCCTCCCCATCGGGGGCTCGTACCCCATTCCTCCCTCACCTCCTTCCACTTACCCTTCCCTAGCTCCCCTTCTTATTGATGTACAAAATAAAGATAACGTTTCTTCCAACATTGACTCTGTCTTTATTGAAAAAAACTGGGGGAGACTGGGAAAAGGAGGTGGGAGAGGGGAAGAGAAAGGCTGGGAGAGGGGAGGGCAACTAACATGATCAGGGGTTGGGAACAGGTCCCAGATGAAGAAAGGCTACAGAGACTGGGACTGTTCAGCTTAGAAAAGAGGAGACGGAGGGGGGACAGGATAGAGGTCTCTAAAAGCAGGTGTTGGGTGGAGAGGGTGCATTCAGAAAAGTTGTTCCTGAGTTCCCATAAAGAAGGACTAGAGGACACCAAAGGAAAGGAATGGGTAGCAGGCTTCAAACTAGTAACAGAAAGTTGTTCTTCTTGACAAAGCAAATAGTTAACCTGTGGAACTCCTTGCTGCAGGAGGCTGTGAAGGCTACAACTAGAACAGAGTTTAAAGGGAAGTGAGATCAAGTGATGGAGGTTGGGTCCATGGAGTCCTATTAGCCAGAGGGTAGGAGTGGTGTCCCTGCCCAAAGTTTGTGGAAGGCTGGAGAGGGATGGCACGAGACAAATGGCTTGGTCACTGTCTTCGGTCCATCCCCTCCAGGGTCCCTAGGGTTGGCCGCTGTCGGCAGACAGGCTACTGGGCTAGATGGACCTTTGGTCTGACCCAGGACAGCCATTCTAAGCTCAGGGCTCAGTGTCGGGGGTCTCAGTGGACCCCCTTGATTTTCATGCTCACCTGGTCCTGGGTGGCCAGGCTGGCAGCTCTCCTGCCCTAGACGGCCACTTTCCTGTGCCTAGTGCAGAGATCGTGGACGAGGTCCACGATGTCCGCACTAGCCCAGGAAGGTGCCCGCCTCTTGCGGTCCAGGGGAAGCTCCCGGGAGCCGCCAGCCTGGTCCCGGCAAGAGGGGGTGGGCTGGGGGGCATCGGGTGGGTGGCTCTGTGCCGTGCCAGGTGCAGGGTCTGCTAGCTGGGTGCTGGCAGGCTTGCACCTGGCACGGGCACCGTAGCCAGCCCGTGCCCCTTTAAGGGGTCCGGGGCCGGGAGGGGAGCATAGAGTTTCCCTGGTGTTGGCCAGAGTGGCCACCAGGGAAACCTGGGGAGGGCTAGCCTCCCACTAGTTCGAACTAAAGGGCTACACAGCCCTTAGTTCGAACTAGCTAGTTCGAACTAGGCGTTAGTCCTCGTAAAATGAGGTTTACCTAGTTCGAACTAAGCGCTCCGCTAGTTCGATTCAAATTCGAACTAGCGGAGCGCTAGTGTAGCACCTATGAAAGTTAGTTCGAACTAACGTCTGTTAGTTCGAACTAACTTTGTAGTGTAGACATACCCTAAGTGTGTCAGGTGATTTTGCCCCAAGCTGAAGAAAATAGTGAATTTATCCAGGCCAGCTCTGGCAACTCTCAGAACAACAATTAACATTGTGTGAGTGCAGGTATTCTCATCCCAAATAGTGTAGGAATCTTTGCACTTAGCCCCGAAAACAAAATGGTGGCGTGCCTCAGTTTCCTTTTTCATGCAGCACCCCCTGGCCAGACCCTTCTTTGTCCTATAAGAAGTTCCAAGACCAGATACAAGCATTAACCATGAACTAGCAACATCACAATGTCCCTTTACATACCGTCTGTCATTTGGTGCATCTCCGGACAGATTACATGGTATTTCCATAAGATCATGCCCATTGTATACCGTTACAATTCTCTGCAACAATAATACATTGGTTACAAGAATTAACATCAGTAACAAGAACAATCCTTTCTCCGTCAGGCCCCTTCTCTGGCCCCACACCATTGCAGTTTTGGTCCTTCAGGTTTAAACTGCAAATCTTCTTGGCCAAAGCAAGTCCTGCCCCTCCCCCTTGTCCTCTGGGCTCCAGGCCTGAAACCTCTGGCCTGACCAAGACAATGGGCTGGCTGGGTGTGACTCCCTGGCTCACAATGGCCCTGGAATTCTCCCCCTTCCCCCACTCAGTGGGGTAACAGCAGTGAGCTGTAGACTCCCAAGTCTCTCCTCCTTCCACCTCCAACCTCTGTTTCCACATGGAACCGGATATCAACTTCCCTGATAGACTATGAGTGTCCACCGTGTCCAGAGATGGGAGCGTAACTGCCATCTCCTGCATCCTAGGGAGAGTGACCACACAGCTGTTCTGCTCTGCATGCTTAGCTACCCAGCCCCTCTCCTGAATCTGACACACGCAGGGTATGTCTACACTACAGCGCTAATTCGAACTAACTTAGTGTAGTAATGCGTCGAATTAGTTAATTCGAACGAAGCTAATTCGAATTAGCGCAGCTAGACTTAAAAACTAGTTCGAATTAGCGTTTTGCTAATTCAAACTAGCATGTCCACATTGAGTGGACCCTGAACCAGGCTTAAGGATGGCCGGAAGCAGTGCCGGCAAGGCATCAGAGCAGGACTTAGAGCGTGGAGCTGCTGTCTCAGGCTAGCCGAGGGCTGCGCTTAAAGGGTCTCAACCCCCACCCCAGACACACAGTTCTAAGGGGTGCCCCGCTTGCAAAGCAGTCCTGGCTTGGAGTGCCCGGAGTACCCACACTGGGCACATCACAGCACTCGGCCATCAGCCCGGCTGCACTTACCACAGCCTGCCATCTGGGGGAGGGGACAATTGGGGGGCTGCAGGAGAGCTTCCACCCCCAGAAGCCCCCAGAGCCAGCCCAGTCCTCCCCATCGGGGGCTCGTACCCCATTCCTCCCTCACCTCCTTCCACTTACCCTTCCTTAACCCCCCTTCCTGATGTACAAAATAAAGAAAACGTGTGTTCAAAAATAAAATCTCTCTTTATTGAACAAAACTGGGGGAGACTGGGAAAAAGAGGTGGGAGAGGGGAAGAGAAAGGCTGGGAGAGGGGAGGGCAACTAAAATGATCAGGGGTTTGGAACAGGTCCCATATAAAGAGAGGCTAAAGAGACTGGGACTTTTCAGCTTAGAGAAGAGGAGACGGAGGGGGGATATGATAGAGGTCTATAAAAGCAAGAGTGGTGTGGAGAGGGTGCATAAAGAAAAGTTCTCCATTAGTTCCCATAATAGAAGGACTAGAGGACACCAAAGGAAAGGAATGGGTAGCAGGCTTCAAACTAGTAACAGAAAGTTGTTCTTCACAAAGCAAAGAGTCAACCTGTGGAACTCCTTGCTGCAGGAGGCTAGAACTAGAACAGAGTTTAAAGAGAAGTGAGATAAAGTGATGGAGGTTGGGTCCATGGAGTGGTATTAGCCAGGGGGTAGGAGTGGTGTCCCTGCCCAAAGTTTGTGGAAGGCTGGAGATGGATGGCACAAGACAAATGGCTTGGTCACTGTCTTCGGTCCATCCCCTCCAGGGTCCCTAGGGTTGGCTTCTGTCAGCAGACAGGCTACTGGGCTAGATGGACCTTTGGTCTGACCCAGTACGGCCATTGTAAGCTCAGGGATCAGGGTCGGGGGTCTCAGTGGACCACCCTGATTTTCATTCACACCTGCTCCTAGTGCCTAGTGCAGAGTTAATGGACGAGGTTCACGATGACTGCACTAGACCAGGCGGGTACCCGCCTCTTGCGGTCCTGGCCAGGCTCCCGAGAGCCGCCAGCCTGGTCCTGGGAAGAGGCGGAGGGCTGGGTGGCAGCGGGTGGCTGGCTCATGGCGTGCCAGGTGCAGGGTCTGCTGGCTGGGTGCTGGCAGGGTTGTACCTGGCATGGGCACCGTAGCCAGCCCGGGCCCCCTTAAGGGCGTCAGGGCTGGGAGGGGAGCATACGAGTTTCCCTGGTGGTGCCCAGAGTGGCCACCAGGGAAAGCTGGGGAGGGCTAGCCTCCCACTAGTTCGAATTAAGGGGCCACACAGCCCTTAATTCGAACTAGTAAGTTCGAACTAGGCTTAGTCCTCGTACAATGAGGTTTACTGAGTTCGAACTAGCGGAGCGCTAGTGTAGCGCCTATCAAAGTTAATTCGAACTAATTTCCGTTAGTTCGAATTAACTTTGTAGTGTAGACATACCCTAACTTCCCACTCTCCTCATCCACCTGGGAACAATCCTGTCCCACACAAAGTGACTTCCCAGCAGGCTGGTCACACACAGTCACTGGGGGTACCTCTACACTACCCCGCTAGTTCGAACTAGCGGGGTAATGTATGCATACCAAACGTGCTAATGAAGCCCGGGATTTGAATTTCCCGGGCTTCATTAGCATAAAGCCGGCTCCGCCATTTTTAAAAGCCAGCTAGTGCGAACCCCGTGCCACGCGGCTACACGCGGCACGGGCTAGATAGTTCGAACTACGTAGTTGTTCCGAACTATCTGTACTCCTCGTTCCATGAGGGTTCGCACTAGCCGGCTTTTAAAAATGGCGGAGCCGGCTTTGTGCTAATGAAGCCCGGGAAATTCAAATCCCGGGCTTCATTAGCACATTCGGTATGCATACATTACCCAGCTAGTTCGAACTAGCGGGGTAGTGTAGACATACCCTGGGTTAGCAGCCTGCTCCAATTCTCTGGCTGTTCCTGCCTCATCTGGAACAACCCTCAGTCCCTCTGAGACCTCTCCACCACCATCCACACTGGGTTTCCCTGAACCCAAGTCAGTGGAGTCACTGCTAACAGACAAATTCTGTCTGTCAGGCACCAAAACAAGTGCCTCACACAACAAGCCACTGCCCTTTACAGGCAGAGCTTTCTCCTGAATGCCTTCTCCCAGCAAGGCCCTGTCACCTCTCTCTGTTACTGCAACCTGCTTGCTACAAGCACTGCCAGGACTCTCTTCCCTATGAGCTTCCTTAAGCCACAGTTCACCCTTCTCTGGCTCTGCAGTAGCATTGCCCTGCTGAGCCACAACCAACTCCTCCTGCAATTCCCTTACTCCCTGAGCCATCTCCGGCCCCTCCGATTGATTCACAGATAATCCCCTCTCAGGCACACAGACAGACTAACAAGAGACAGGGTCAGAGGCACCTGCTCTCCCTTTGCAGCTCTCTAGATGGCTGTGAACTTCCACACCATCATTAGGCTCCAGAGTTAACATGTCCTCATTCTCTTCTTGTGCCTGGCCCAAGGGGTCACCCTGGTCCCACAGAGTTGCTCCCCCCTCTTCCAGCAACACAGCAGCATCAGGCACAACATCAGTGTCAATACTGCCTGATCTCTGGGGTTCTGGCAAAACACTGACTGGATCTACCCAGGTCAGAGCCTCCTTCTCCCCAGCAGACACAAACCTTGGGCCACCCCCCTCCTGGGCCTTAGCCATATCCAGACCCAACTCTGGGACAACAGTCCTGCTCTCAGCCTTCACAGGCTGTGGGGCACCTTCCTCAGACAAAGGAAGAAATTCTTCCCCACACACAGCCAGACAACCAGAGACAGTTTCTCCCTTGTCCCAACACCCCTGGCTAATCTCAGGCATACAGCTAGCCACTGAGACAGCTTCCTTTACTGCCCCACTGCTACTTCCACCAGCCAAATTGCCAGCTTGCACACACTGTGCTTCACACCACTCCTTTTCACCTTGTGCAGGTTCAATTCCACAAACCTCACCAGCCACCAACTCCTCAACTAAAACTTCACTCTGGCCAGCCACTCCAGGCTGCCCCAGAGAAACATTTCCCTGATTTCTGGGCTCTTCATGCCCTGGTTCTGATTCCAGCCTCATCTCTAAGGCATCAGACAGGCCAATCAAACCCTCACCCCCAGGCTCACTGCCCCCCTGCACAGACACACAGCCATCTGCCACAGGCACACATGTAGAGACACTTTCCTCTTGGTTACAGTGAGCCTGACCAGCTCCAGGAAACTTTCCATACCCACATGCACCCCCTTCCCAAACCTCCCTGCTAGCTACAGGTAACACAAAAGGTTTGCATTTACACATGCTTTGGGGTTGGGTCATCACATCAGCTGGGCAAAATACGTCTGCCATATGATAAGCACACCGCATACCCACAGAGTTACACATTGAACCTTCAGGAGAATACAGTCTCTCTTGTTCTTTTAGGGTACGTCTACACTACAGCGCTAGTTCGAACTAACTTAGATCGAATTAGTTAATTCGAACTAAGCTAGTTCGAACTAACGCATCTAGAACTAAAAACTAGTTCGAACTAGCGTTTTGCTAGTTCGAACTAGCAAGTCCACATTAAGTGGACCCTGAACAGGGCTTAAGGATGGCCGGAAGCAGTGCCGGCAGGGCATAAAAGGAGGACTTAGAGCATGGAGATGCTGTCTCAGGCTAGCCGAGGGCTGCGCTTAAAGGGTCCCGACCCCCACCCCGGACACACAGTTCTAAGGGGTGCCCTGCTTGCAACGAAGTTCTGGCTTGGAGTGCCCTGAGTGCCCACACTGGGCACATCACACCACTCGGCCATCAGCCCGGCTGCACTTGCCGCAGGCTGCCATCTGGGGAGAGGGAGTAATTGGGGGGCTGCAGGAGAGCTTCCACCCCCAGAAGCCCGCAGAGCCAGCCCAGTCCTCCCCATCGGGGGCTCGTACCCCATTCCTCCCTCACCTCCTTCCACTTACCCTTCCTTAGCCCCCCTTCTTATTGATGTACAAAATAAAGATAACGTTTCTTCCAACATTGACTCTGTCTTTATTGAAAAAAAACTGGGGGAGACTGGGAAAAGGAGGTGGGAGAGGGGAAGAGAAAGGCTGGGAGAGGGGAGGGCAACTAACATGATCAGGGGTTGGGAACAGGTCCCAGATGAAGGAAGGCTACAGAGACTGGGACTGTTCAGCTTAGAAAAGAGGAGACGGAGGGGGGACAGGATAGAGGTCTCTAAAAGCAGGGGTTGGGTGGAGAGGGTGCATTCAGAAAAGTTCTTCCTGAGTTCCCATAAAGAAGGACTAGAGGACACCAAAGGAAAGAAATGGGTAGCAGGCTTCAAACTAGTAAGAGAAAGTTGTTGTTCTTGACAAAGCAAATAGTTAACCTGTGGAACTCCTTGCTGCAGGAGGCTGTGAAGGCTAGAACTAGAACAGAGTTTAAAGGGAAGTGAGATCAAGTCATGGAGGTTGGGTCCATGGAGTCCTATTAGCCAGAGGGTAGGAGTGGTGTCCTTGCCCAAAGTTTGTGGAAGGCTGGAGAGGGATGGCACGAGACAAATGGCTTGGTCATTGTCTTCGGTCCATCCCCTCCAGGGTCCCTAGGGTTGGCCGCTGTTGGCAGACAGGCTACTGGGCTAGATGGACCTTTGGTCTGACCCAGTACGGCCATTGTAAGCTCAGGGCTCAGGGTCGGGGGTCTCAGTGGACCCCCTTGATTTTCATGCACACCTGGTCCTGGGTGGCCAGGCTGGCAGCTCTCCTGCCCTAGACGGCCACTTTCCTGTGCCTAGTGCGGAGATCGTGGACGAGGTCCACGATGTCCGCACTAGCCCAGGAAGGTGCCCGCCTCTTGCGGTCCAGGGCAAGCTCCCGGGAGCCGCCAGCCTGGTCCCGGCAAGAGGGGGTGGGCTTGGGGGCATCGGGTGGGTGGCTCTGTGCCGTGCCAGGTGCAGGGTCTGCTAGCTGGGTGCTGGCAGGCTTGCACCTGGCACGGGCACCGTAGCCAGCCCGTGCCCCTTTAAGGGGTCTGGGGCCGGGAGGGGGGCATAGAGTTTCCCTGGTGTTGGCCAGAGTGGCCACCAGGGAAACCTGGGGAGGGCTAGCCTCCCACTAGTTCGAACTAAAGGGCTACACAGCCCTTAGTTCGAACTAGCTAGTTCGAACTAGGCGTTAGTCCTCGTAAAATGAGGTTTACCTAGTTCGAACTAAGCGCTCCGCTAGTTCGATTCAAATTCGAACTAGCGGAGCGCTAGTGTAGCACCTATTAAAGTTAGTTCGAACTAACGTCCGTTAGTTCGAACTAACTTTGTAGTGTAGACATACCCTCAGTCTCTTAAGCTGGAGGTCAAGTCTAGCATTTTCCTCCTTGGCTAGGGCCATCTTCTCTGCATGCTCTGCCATTTCCTTAAGCTGACGTCTGGCCCTCTCTGCCCTTCTCTCTGCATGTTCTGCCTTTCTCTTTTCAAGTTCCCGATCCAGCTCCTGCTTTCTCTTAGCAATTTCTTCATCTGCCTTCTTTCAGCAGCTTCCTTGGCTCGCTTCTGCTCCCCTTCAGCCATATCTCTAGCTATTAACAACCATTCCAGTTCTAGTTTAGAGGCCCTCTTCCTAAAGACAATGCCTCTCCCCGAGCACAAATCCTGCAGAGAACTTTTACCCAGACTCTCATATAGTCCCTGGCTCATCGCAGCGGCTCTTTAACCAACCAAACTCTCAATACCAAAAATCAAATTTAGACAGCGTGGGGTCCTGATCCCAAAGCTCAATTGACCAAGATCTGTGGATCCTGCCGACTACACCACTGTGACGGACCGGGCCATCAGGGCGAATTGCTCAAATCCGGGGCTCCTTACAGCCCCAGACTGGTGACCTCTCCAAACAGGCCACAAACCAGTCCCACAGAGCGCTCCAGCAGCCTGCCTGAAGCCTCACCAGCAAAACCCCTCCGACACCCCAGCAATATCCATGCCCCAGATGGCCCCGGGCCTCAGACATAGGTGGGGGGGTCCTAGCACCCAATCCCACCTACCCCGAACAAGTTCTGTCCGGTTCCAAGAAACCAGCCACAGATCCCTGGTCAATTTACCCTCTGGACCTTGCCCACAAATCACGCTGGGCCAATCCTTTAGAATCTAACAACTAAAGGTTTATTACTACCAGAAAGAAAAGCCTGAGAGTAAGGTTGTTAAAGGATAGTACATTACATGCATCGAATCTCCCAGTTCTCGCTGCAGGCTCTAGCAGAGATGTTACAGCTGCTGGCTTGGAAGTCCTTAGTTGCACATCCTAGGATCAGGATGGGTCCACAGCTCTTCGATCCCTGCAATGCTGCCTCTGGGACGAAGTGCTGAGCTGAGAACCAAGATGGAGTCCACCACATGGCCTCTTTATCCCTCCTTCCTGGTCTCTTCTTGGCTACAGCAGGTCACCTGGCCCACGGCCTATCCCTGTGTTCCCTGCTGGTAGCCCCTAGCAAAATGCAGGACAATGTAGCACTTTAAAGACTAACAAGATGGTTTATTAGATGATGAGCTTTCGTGGGCCAGACCCACTTCCTCAGATCAAATAGTGGAAGAAAATAGTCACAACCATATATACCAAAGGATACAATTAAAAAAAATGAACAAATATGAAAAGGACAAATCACATTGCAGAACAGAAAGGGGACGGGAGTTGAGGAAACGGTGTTCTAGGTCAGCCATAAAGATGTTAGCATACTGTGGGGCCATGCGTGTACCCATGGCTGTGCCGCTGATCTGGAGGTATAAGTTGTTCTCAAACTGGAAATAATTGTGGGTGAGAACAAAGTTACATAGGTCTGCTATCAACCTCAGCCTGGACCATTCCAAGAAACACTGGAGATATTCCACAGAGATTTCAACAACCTACACCCCACCATCAACCTCAGCCTGGACCATTCCAAGAAACACTGGAGATATTCCACAGAGATTTCAACAACCTACACCCCACCATCAACCTCAGCCTGGACCATTCCAAGAAACACTGGAGATATTCCACAGAGATTTCAACAACCTACACCCCACCATCAACCTCAGCCTGGACCATTCTACACGAGAGATCCACTTCCTGGACACCACCGTACAAATCAACAATGGAAAATTAGACACCACTCTCTACAGAAAACCCACCGACTCATACAGTTACCTACATGCATCCAGCTCCCATCCAGAACACACCACACGATCCATCGTCTATAGCCAAGCCCTTCGATACAACCGCATCTGCTCTAACCCCACTGACAGAGACCAGAAGCTTCAGGATCTCTACCAAGCATTTATAAATCTCAACTACCTACCCAGAGAAATAAAAAAGCAAATTGAAAGAGCCAGACGAATACCTAGAAACCATCTACTTCAAGACAGACCCAAGAAAACCAACAATAGAACACCACTTGTCATCACCTACAACCCCCAACTTAAACCTGTCCAACACATTATCAATAAACTACAGCCTATATTGGAACAGGATACCATACTCAAAGAGGCTCTGGGAGACAGACCCATAGTCTCCTATAGACAACCACCTAACCTCAAGATGATTCTTACCAACCACCACAGGACATACCACACTAATACCAACCCTGGTACCTTCCCTTGCAACAAACCCCGTTGCCAGCTTTGTCCACATATTCATTCTGCTGATACCATTATTGGACCTAACCAAGTGAGTTATAAGATCAAGAACACATATTCCTGCGCATCCAGAAATATAATCTATGCTATCATGTGCTGAAAGTGTCCGTCTGCTATGTACATTGGACAAACATCTCAGACACTTCGCCAAAGGATTAATGCCCACAAAACAGATATCAGACAAGATCACAAAGAGAAAACAGTTTCTTGCCACTTTAACCAGAAAGGACACTCTCTCAATGACTTAACCACCTGCATTCTGCTACAAAGACCTTTTACATCTGCACTTGAAAGGGAATCCTCTGAACTGTCATTCATGTTAAAATTCGACACTTGCCAACAAGGACTTAACAAGTCTTTGAACTTTCTCACCCATTACCAAGACAGTTTCCCCAATTATCACCTGTAATACCATTAACTCACAAACATCCCACTCTCCCTACCTTTAATATCAGCAATTCACAGACACTTACCTTCCTTCCTCCCCCTTCCCACCCCCCCGCATCCCCCTTCTGTTCTGCAATGTGATTTGTCCTTTTCATATGTGTTCATTTTTTTAATTGTATCCTTTGGTATATATGGTTGTGACTATTGTCTTCCACTATTTGATCTGAGGAAGTGGGTCTGGCCCACGAAAGCTCATCATCTAATAAACCATCTTGTTAGTCTTTAAAGTGCTACATTGTCCTGCATTTTGCTTCAACTACCCCAGACTAACACGGCTACATTTCTATCACGGTAGCCCCTAGGTGTGAGCCACCACTCTTGAGGTGTGTCCAATAGCCTATCGAGGGCTGTTGTTCCAGAGCTTTGCTCGTTAGCATGTCCATGGGCTGGGCTGCTTTGCCCATAGTTCAACCACATCTAGAGAAACATTCAGTATCCACACAAAGCAGATGCTTAGAACGTCACACACAGACATTCTACAATCCCATGAACAGCATCTATGGAATCAGAAGAAAGGAGGCTTCTATTGGACACCTCCCATGGCCCCCTTTGGGCCACTTTTGGGGCCAACCCCTCCCCCCATGGGTGCAGCAGTGATCTGGCTGCTCCCCTCAAAATCCAGTAACGTGACACTGGGTCAGACCAAAAGTGCATCCGGCCCAGTGTCCTGTCTGCCCACAGTGCCCAATGCCAGGTGCCCCAGAGGGAGGGGACACAACAGGGAATCCTCACGTGATCCCTCCCCTGTCACCCACCTCCAGAGAAACAGAGGCTGGAGACACCATTCCTACCCATCCTGGCTAAGAGTCATTGATGGACCTAACCTCCATGAATCTATCTATCTCCTTTGTGAACCCTGTTAAAGTCCTGGTCTTCATGACATCCTCTGGCAAGGAGTTCCACAGGTTGACTCTGCATTGGATGAAGAAATACATCCTTTTGTTTGTTTTAAACCTGCTACCTGTTCATTTCACTGGATGACCCCTAGTTCTAATATTGCGGGAATAACTAAATAACTTTTCCTTGTTCACTTTTTCCATGCCAGTCATGATTTTATAGACCTCTGTCATAGCCTCCTTGAGGCTACATGTAGTCTGCAGGAATTTGTTGGCGGAGGCAATGCAAAAGAGGAGGTATACAGGATCTTGCAAAAAAGGGGATATTTGCCCAAAAGGGCCCTGTCTACATTGCTTTTTTTTGCACAAAAACCTCTTCCACAAAAAGGGTCGGAGGAGACTATGCAAATTCCTGCAGTCTAGGCGTAGCCTTAGTCTCCTCTTTTCTAAGCGAAAAGTTCCAGTCTCTCTGACCCTGGAAGTGTGGCTTCCCCGACATTGTCACCGATGTGGCCAGGCAGCCGGTCCAAGGCTGACATTGCTCTGCGGGGCGGGGGGGGGGGGGAAGAAGCTGCGGAATTAGCCCCCAGGGCGCCGAGGGTGGATTTTCTGCAATTACTAAAGCTTCCCGGCGCAGACAAGACTTAGGCACCTGCCCGGGGAGAAAACACTGAACAGACCCAGCAATTCCGAGTGGGCTTATCAGTCTAACGAGCCGTGAAACGCCCCATTCTCTTGCCACGGAAGTGCGCTGAGCGTGTGCTGCCACGGCGCACGGCTCTGAGGCCCGCCAGGCAGGGGGGAAACTGGCATTCGCCCGCACGGGGGCATGCAGCGTCAGGAGGGGTCGACTGGATTATCCCAGGAGAGACCCGTCCGGACCTACGCTCCCTCAGGGGACGCCTTTGCCTGCAGACACGGCCTGTCCCAGCGCCCCGACGGCGGGCGAAGCTCATTCAGGCCTCGAGCGTGGGGCTGGATCGGTTGGGCTTGCTGGCTACCGACGTGCATGAATATCGCCGCTGGCCCTGGGCACGAAGCCCATCCCCGTGGCAACCTGAGGTGACTTGGCCAGTTTACCCCCTGACCGGACCTTGGGGCCCAGCTGTGAAGCCAGGCAGGGCTGTCAGCCGCTTAGGGCACTGAGCGAGGGAACCCAGCAAGGCCCAGCGGGGAAACGAAGCTGGGGCAGCAGAGCCTTGCCCTCGGCGCCGAGGGAGGGGAGGTTCTGGACGGGCCGAGCTCCGTAAAGGGAGCTACCCTGGGCCGGGGCATGGCGGGTGAAGGGGTTTGGCAGCAAGTCAAGGAACCCTTTGTGCCTCTGCCCTGAGACCGGCTGTTCCCCACAGGATTAGCTCCGAGAACAGGCTGTAAACAGGCGTTGTCCGTCCTGCTCCCGTGCCAGACCCATCGCCCAGCCTCAGCACGGGGACGGGCCCAGGGAAACCAGCGTGGCCCTTTGCGCTCCCAAGTAGCCAGGCCACAGCACATCTCAGGTGGCTCTTTGTTACCCCAGTCTGGTTACTGGGGTCCGGAGGAGACACAAAACTGGAAAGTGACTTCCAGGCTGCCTGCCCCTCGAGGGGCGCTTAGCGCCGCTCACCCACCTTCCGGATTTGACCCCCATTTGCATCTCAAGCCTGAGGTCCTGTCGTGCTAATCGCGCCTCCACGTCTGCCCTCACCGGGAGATTCTGAACGGTGAAAACGGAGCGAACGTTTCTCAGAGGCCACCAGCAGCAAACGTGCAATTGCTGCAGAACAGACGCAAGGAGGCGACAGAGACCAAGCAGAAATGTAACGATGTAAAGGGAACTCAAAAGCCGTGTTAAGATTGCAACCGGCCTGGCATGATTATGAGGTTAGCCAGCAGCCTGGGGATCAAGGGGTTAACTACACCTAGCCAGGCGGAGTGACCAATAGGAATGTAGGTGGGACTTTCAAACTGGGACAAAGGAATTTGGGTTTTTTCCTTTCTCCCTTTTGTCTCTCTTGGTGAGTTCTCTGCAGCTCCAGGGAGGGACAAGCATGTCTCTCTCTCTCTCCAAGGCACCATTCTTCATTTTCTGTGAGTAGCGTAACGTTTGGGTAGTTTCGTTAGGCTTTATTGTTTTAAGGGTCGGGTACGGGATCTGAGATCTGGCACTGTTTAAAAGATGTTTGGCTTTTCTTTGTAACTAAGTTCTAGCCCATGGTGTAACTCCTCCATGAGTATATTTGGTTACCTTTCCATCTGATCCTTATGCTTGCAACAGGAATATTGTTGTAATAATAAAAGTGCTTTTCTTTTCTTTGTATTAACCTGGCAGTGGTTAATTGTGTGCCCTGATTTTTATTTTAGGGATGAGATTTCCCAAATGATCTTTCCCCTGATTTCTTTATCAACATTTGGGTGGTGGCAGCGGAAGTTTTATTCCCAAGATCTAGGGTTTTAAGATTTTGGAGGAAGTTTGACACCAAAGCCTGGTAGATAAGAAAACCCCTCTTGCGCGATGCCGCTACGCTGATTCTTTTCAGGAAGAACGGCATTGCGCAAGAGGGTTTTTCTTGCGCAAGAAGGGGCAGTGTAGACCGCTCCTTCTGGCGCAAAAGCCTCTTCCGCAAAAATGTTGGCTCATTAGATATGCAAATGAGGCTCGGCAATATTCCATGCTTAGCCTCATTTGCATATTTCTGGCGCAAGATCGTGCCGGTGTAAACAGAGCCTTAGATTTTAGATGCTAAAGGATCGGCCCAGCGTGCCCTTGTGGGTAAGATCCAGCGTGTAAATTGTCCAGGGGTCTGTGGCTGGTTCTTTGGGACTGGGAGGATCCGTTCAGGGTAGGTGAGATCGGGTTCCATAACCCCTCACCTGTGTTAGGCCCGGGGCTGATTGTGGCTCAGGATAGCTGGGCTGTCTGAGGGGTTTGGCTTGTGAGGTTCCTGCTGGCCGGATTGGCAGCTGAAGCGCTCGGTGTGACTGGTTTGTGACCTGTTTGGGAAGGTCTCCAGTCTGGGGCTGTAAGCAGCCCTGGTTTTGAGCAATTCTCCCTGAGCGGACGCCCTCAGCTGTGCCCAGACCCAGCCTGGTCCGTCACAGTAACTAAGACGTGGGCAGGATTCTCTTGTAGCTGAACAAGATGCAGGACCGCGGGGATTTTAGTCCCTAAGGTTTTACATTGTTTGATTTTTGTTTTGTGTACGTAGTTCTACATGTGTAAGCTCAGCTTCCGTGGTCAAGAGATTGCACGACCGTATTGTATGAGGGGAGGTGACAAATATTCTTCCTTTCGGCTTTTACAGTGCACACATTTCTAACCCAAATAAATAGCAAGTGAGTGCGGTGCACTTTGTATTCTGTGTTGCCACTCAAATCACTATATTCAAAATGTCAAACACATCCAAAATATTGAACTCCACGGCATTCCAGTATTGTTCAACAGGGCAATTAATCGCATGATTAATGGTGATTCATGTTAATTGATTGACAGCCCTAGTTGACACACAATGGCAGCCCACATTAATGTGTAAACCTAAAAAAGGCAAGTTCTTCCAAGCATGTTGGAGGAAGTTAGCGGATCTGTCACTGGACGTAACTAGGTCTTAGTTCCTCCACCTCTTACTGGCACGAGTAACCCTGGTCATGCCCAAGGCCAGTGACGCAGTGTCGGAGACTTCCAGCAGGAGTGAAGGGTGTGTAATGGGCACACACTTGTCCCCATGAGCTATCCTACAAGCTTTCCCTCTGCCCCTCTGCTCTGCGGCATGCGGGGCTCCTTGTCGCGATCACGCAGCCACACCCTGCCGTGGGAACGTGGCAAAGGCTCCTCCGAAGGGCGTGCGCCCCTGGAGTCTCACCCTGCCACGCATGGGATCATCTCTACGCAAAACCCGCCTTGTGAGGCACCTGCTTAATAACTCGCTCGGCTCTTCCAACGTGTGCAGCAGCATCACGGAGTGGACTCACCGGCCTGTCACATTACCGAATTGGAGGGAAGCAGCCAGATCGCTGCTGCACCCCTAGGTGGGGGTGTTGGCCCCAGAAATCTGTATGAAAGGGAGCCATGTGGGGTATTGAATGGGAGCTTGTTGTTTTCTGATCCTGTGTACACTGTTTATGTGAGTATATAATGTCTGTGTGTGTAGATCTGTAATCTGTGTGGAAACTGAAGATTTCCCTGCATGTGGTTAAGCATTGGGCAGGGCCGAGCCTGTGGAGCCTGTGGACATGCTAATTACCTGTGGAACAATGGTTCTCAATGGGCCAAAGACACACCCAAAGAATGGGGGCTGTCCTGAGAGCAGCCAGCAGGGAACACAGAGAGGCTGAGGACCAGGTGACCTGCTACATACTAGAAGAGGCCGGGAAGGAGTATAAAGAGGCCATGTGGTCGATGCCATTTTGTTCTCAGCTCAGCACTTCATCCCAGAGGCAGCACTGCAGGGATTGAAGAGCCCGGAAGACCTGTGAACCCATCCTGATCGTAGGATGTGCAATAAGAACTTTTAAAGCAGCAGCTGCAACATCTCTGCTAGAGCCTGCATCGAGGACTGGGAGATTCGGTGCATGTAACGTACTGTACTTTAATAACCTTACTCTCAGGCTTTTCTTTCTTGTAATAATAAACCTTTAGATATAGATTCTAAAGGATTGGCCCAGCGTGATTTGTGGGTAAGGTCCAGAGGGTAAATTGACCAGGGATCTGTGGCTGGTTTCTTGGAACCGGACAGAACTTGTTCGGGGTAGGTGGGATTGGGTGCTAGGACCCCCCACCTGTGTATAGGCCCGGGGCCATCTGGGGCACGGATATTGCTGGGGTGTCAGAGGGGTTTTGCTCGGGAGGCTTCAGGCAGGCAGCTGAAGCGCTCTGTGGGACTGGTTTGTGGCCTGTGTGGAGAGGTTGCCAGTCAGGGGGACTGTAAAGAGCCCCGGATTTGAGCAATTCGCCCTGAGCGGACGCCCTAAGCTGTGCCCAGACACGGCCCGGTCCGTCACACGGCCGCCACGGCGCCTCCTGCTGGTAGCCCTGGGGATTAGCTTGTCGGCTCGCTGGACAGCTCCCTCTGGTGGGCGTCTCCCCGTGTCCTCGTTTCCCTCTCCGGTCCAGACCCGCATCGCTCTTGGACCGCGGCGGCCTCTCCAGGACACCGCCCTCCGGCAGCGCCCGCCCCAGTGTCCCTCAGCCCCTTCCGGGGGGGCGATTTATCAGTCTCTGCACTGGCTCTCCTCCCAGGGACCCCCCAATTGCCCCCTACCCTCCTGGCCTCAGCGACCGGCCAATCAGCATCTAGCCCCTGCCTCGGGGGCAAACTGCAGCCTGACAGGGCCCCTCAGCACTGGCCAGGGGGGTGGACCTGCTGCCTTTGCCTGTCCTGGCTGCCTCCCCACAGCCCTGGTTCCCTCAGCCCTAGCCTCAGGCCCTGCCGCCTGGCCGCTTGCCCGGCCAGAGCGCCCCAGCCCTGCCTGCCTGCCCCAGCCTCCAGGAAGCCTCCTGCTTCCTGTCCCTCCTGCTCCCCAGACAGAGCCAGGGTAAGTCCTGCCCTCCCTCCAAGAGCCCTTCTTTCCACAGCCCCCAGCTGGGCCCCCTTAGCCAGAACAGCCTCAGCGGGGGCTTCCTTCCCAGCCCTGGCTCCGGGCCGGGTCTTTGCCCCGAATGGGCCAGTGCAGGGCAGACGCCCTGTCACAAGCTGCAAGAGATGCGAAGCTCTGGATTGCCCCAGCATGACAGATGGTTGGTCGCACATGGCCAGACGGGGCGAGCAGGACTTAAAAGGCAGGCATGTGTGTTCACCTCCATTTCCATAGCAATTGTACATGGGGGCCTCCTAGTGCCGGAAGGGAAGAGAGCGACGGAAAACGGGCACCCCAGCACCCCGAGGTGAGAAGAAACAGGGAGCAGCCTCGGTAACTGCCAGGCCACATCGTACAGGAACTTCCCTCACTGGGAGGATTGTGTCCAGTTCTGGGCACCGCGTTTCAAGAAAGATGTGGAGAAATTGGAGAGGGTCCAGAGAAGAGCAACAAGAATGATGAAAGATCTAGAGAACATGAGCTACGAGGGAAGGCTGAAGGGATTGGGTTTGTTTAGTTTAGAAAAGAGAAGATTGAGGGGGGACATGAGAGCAGTTTTCAGGTATCTAAAAGGGTGTCATAAGGAGGAGGGAGAAAACTTGTTCATCTTGGCCTCTGGGGATAGAACAAGAAGCAATGGGCTTAAACTGCAGCAAGGGAGGTTTAGGTTGGACATTAGGGAAAAAGTTCCTGCCTGTCAGGGTGGTTAAACACTGGAATAAATTGCCTAGGGGGGTTGTGGAATCTGCATCACTGGAGATATTTAAGAGCAGGGTAGATAAATGTCTGTCAGGGATGGTCTAGACAGTGCTGGGTCCTGTCAGAAGGGCAGGGGACTGGACTCGCTGCCTCTCGAGGTCCCTTCCAGTCCTAGTGTTCTGTGACTCTATGATTCTATGAAACGGGCTGCAAAGGGGAGCTGATATCCAGAGGGGAGGGGCAAAGCCAGCCCAAGCCCTCTCTGCCCGTCTCTCTCCTTTTACTTCAGAAGATCAAAGTAACGGGCGTTGGGAGCGGCGCCTGGCCCGGCAGCTGGCTCAGCGATGTGACTGGCGCCATGGTAAGGGCCATCGCCCCGAACCCAGGCTGGTTTGCTAACTCAGGAAGCATTTGCTCTCCGCCTCTCTTGCAGCCATGTCCGCCTGTGACGCCTTCTGCTCGCGCTCTCCGAGAGCCCATCTCCTTGCCGTGAAATCAGCGTGTTCCAGCCTGTGGTTAGAAGGAACCCCAGTGCTGTGCATTGCTGGGTAACTCCATGCCAAGTAGCAGACAGCTGTACGGTGAGCCCCTAGGCCCAGCTTATCTGGACTATGCAGGAGAGAGCTGGTCACTACAGGACACGTTTTGGGGGGAGAAAGCTAAGGCCGGGAGTGTGTGGGGTCACCCTGAGCGTAGTGACCAAGGCTGCAGGACGCCCGAGTGTGGCTGGTGTTCACTGACCGGGTGCTGGACCAGGGCTGCAGCTATCCACAGATAATCAGCGTGTGACCGGCCTGCTCTGCTTTGCTGTTTGTGAGGAGCCCAGGTGGGACACTTCAGCAGCAAAATGTTGAGAGCACGTTATTTACTCCTTCCCATGACACCAGACCTAGGGGTCACCGAATGAAATGAATGGGCAGCAGGTGTAAAACTAACAAGCACATGTATTTCTTCACACAACTCACAGTCAACCTGTGGAACTCCTTGCCAGAGGATGTGGTGAAGACCAGGACTTTAACAGGGGTCAAAAAAGAGCTAGATGGATTCATGGAGGACAGATCCATCAATGGCTGTTAGACAGGCTGGGCAGAAATGGTGTCCCTGGCCTCTGATTGACAGAAGCTGGAAATGGGTGACAGGGGAGGGATCACTGGATGATTCCCTGTTGTGTTCCCTCCCTCTGGGGCACCTGGCACTGGCCACTATCAGAAAACAGGGCTAGATGGACCCTTTGTCTGACCCAGTATGATTGTTCTCATGTAGAGAAACACCAGCGACACGGCCCCTGCCTGATTCGGACTGTGCTCGGAAGGCCGTAAGAGTCACGACCTTTTTGAGTCGTGTTCACTTTTATTTCTCCTTTGTTGCTCTCATGTCACAGTCTGAACTTCACCTGCACACGCCTGGGCGGCCAGGTTCTGAGCGGGGGCGAGCTGCCGGAACAGCCCTCTCTTGAATGGAACGCCGTGGATTTACCCCAGGCCGGGGTCTCTCCTGCGCTGTCTCGTGGCAAGCCCCCGGAGGTGACAGACAACTTGATACGGCTGCAGATGGTGCGCGGTGTTTCAGAGATGGAGTAACTGACAGCCCCAAAGCAGGGGGAGATAAAGGGAGTGGGGGGACTGAGAAGGACAGAGAAAACTGTTTTCATTACAGATACTGTGTGCCGAAAGGAACCCTGACTCTCTCTCCCACATTACAAGCAGAGCTAATCCCAGTGCCGGTTAGAAAGACCCTTTCAAATGCCGTGACCCCGACTGACTGCAGGCCACGTGTCAGTCACGTCGTGTTAGAATAACCAGAGCCCTGAATGTCACCAGCTATGAATAGCTTTGCCCAGCGTACGCGGTGTTATTTACTCCTTCCTACGCTCACCGACTCAGGGGCAGTGTTAGTGAGCCTGGCGTGGGAAAGTGGCGGAGGTGTGGCTGTAAACCCCTGTGCCCGAGACACAAGAGAGGAGACAGAGTCGCTGATGGCGTGCGCCTCGCGGAAACACGGGATGCCTGATTCTGTGGAGGAGCCCTACATGGAACAGACCACTGAAGACTTTTCGATACTGCAGCCGCTGTATCATGCACAAACCCACCTTGGACGGCTGGCGCACACAGCCACAGATGGGCCACATGTGAGCCTCGGGAGTCCGTAGAAGCCACGTGTGGTCTTCTGCATAGAGTGGGGGAACTGACTGGCTGGAATTGCGGCCTGCTGGTTGAGACAGCCAGGTGTACTGCAGGCTTCTGCATCAAGGCCAAGTTTTAAAAGAGATCGAAAGGTTGAATGGGATGGCCCAAGCCATTAGCAGCCTGTTAGTCTGACATCAACCCCAGGCAAGATAGCGGAGCAGCTGATAGGAGGCTCAATTCATAGGGAACTAAAGAAAGGTAATGTAGTTAATGCCAAACAGCACGGGGGTATGGAAAACAGGGCCTGGCTAATTAACTCAATATCTTTTGTGATGCGATTACAGGAGTAGCTGATTAAATCTCTAGTGCACATGTAATGTGCGTACACTTCTCACAGGTGTGTGATTGGGTACCACACAACAGTGAGATTAAAACATCAGAATATAAAGTGAACACGGCTCATGCCGAGCGGATTAAAAACTGGCTAGCGCAGAGGTCTCCCGACGTGAGAGGAAACGGGATTGTCATGGAGCAGGTGTGCTTCGAGTGGCATCCTGCAGGGAGTGGTTCTTGGCCCTGCGCTGTTTGACATTCGTATCAATGACCTGCAAGAAAGCAAAATCTTCGCTGCGACTTATGACACAATAGTTGGAGGAGTGAACAATGAAGAGGGTAGTTTTGATAAACTGGGAAGAAGCAACGAATAGGCGTTTTAGTGCGGCTCCCTATAAATGTACCCATTTTGGAACAAAGGCTCTAGGCTGTACTTCCCGGACAGGAAGCAGTGCCCGAAAAAGCGTTAGCGGTCATGGTAGCGAGTCAGCTGAACGTGAGTTCCCAGTCTGATGCTGTGGCCAAGGCAGCTAATGTGATCCTGGGGTGCAAGAGTAGAAAGTAGGGCTGTCAAACTGTTAAAAAATGAATTGTGATTAAAAATATTAGTGTGCTTAATCAGAGTTTTAGTTGCACCCTTAAACAATAATAGAATACTATTTATTTAAAATATTGTAGATGTTTTCAAATATATTGATTTCAATTACAACACAGAATATGAAGTATGCAGGGCTCATTTTATATTATTTTCATTACAAATATTTGCACTGTAGAAAAGAAAATAGTCTTAATTCATCTCATATTAGTATTGCAGTGCAATCTCTTTAATGTGAAAGTGCAACAAACTGTAGTGCTTATAAGTCCACTCAGTCCTATTTCTTGTTCAGCCAATTACTCAGACACATTTATTGACATATACAGGAAATAATGCTGCCTGCTTATTTACAATGTCACCCGAGACAGGCATTCACATGGCATTTTTGTAGGCATTTACAGGCCAGGTACACTGAACATTTGTATGCCCCTTTATGCTTCCACCACCATTGCAGAGTGCGTGCTTCCATGGTGACGATGGGTTCTGCTTGACAATGATCCAAAGTAATACGTACTGACACATGTTCACTTTCATTGTCTGAGTCAGATGCCACCGGCAGATGGTTGATTTTCTTTTTTGGTGGTTCAGGTTTTATAGCTTCTGACTCAGAGTACTCTGATACTTGACTCAGAGTGTTGCTCTTTTGCAACTTCTGACAGGACGTCCGCACCTTTTCCCCACTCGGATTTTGGAAGGCACTTCAGATTTTTTAAACCTTGGGTCACGTGTTGTAGCCATCTTTAGAAATCCCATATTGCCACCTTCCTTATGTTTTGTTAATTCTGCACCGAAAGCGCTCTGAGATTGAACAACATGCGCTGATTTGTCCCAAGACGGCCATAACACCAAAGATCTGTCAGAAAGCGGGACACATACAATTCTCCCCAAAGAGTGCAGTCACAAATGTAATTAACATATTATGTTTTAACAAGCAACGTCAGCGTGGAAACATGTCCTCTGGAACGCTGGCCGAAGCATGGGGCGGGGAGGCGAACGTGTACCACATCTGATATGTAAATACCATGCGACGCCAGCTACAGACATGCCTGTCACAGTTTCAGGTGACAATGCAAATAAGAAGTGGGCAGCGTTAGCACCGGTAAATGTAAACAAACTTATTTAAAATGGCAATTGAAACTGCGACTCCCTGTGATAAGTGATTAACTCCAAACCACTCAATTACACAACTGAGTTACCTACAATCCCTAGTACAGCGGTCACCTGCAATCCCTAGTACAGCGGTCACCTGCAATCCCTAGTACAGCGGTCACCTGCAATCCCTTCTACAGCGGTCACCTGCAATCCCTAGTACAGCGGTCACCTGCAATCCCTAGTACAGCGGTCACCTGCAATCCCTTCTACAGCGGTCACCTGCAATCCCTAGTACAGCGGTCACCTGCAATCCCTTCTACAGCGGTCACCTGCAATCCCTAGTACAGCGGTCACCTGCAATCCCTTCTACAGCGGTCACCTGCAATCCCTTCTACAGCGGTCACCTGCAATCCCTAGTACAGCGGTCACCTGCAATCCCTTCTACAGCGGTCACCTGCAATCCCTAGTACAGCGGTCACCTGCAATCCCTAGTACAGCGGTGACCTGCAATCCCTAGTACAGCGGTCACTTGCAATCCCTAGTACAGCGGTCACCTGCAATCCCTAGTACAGTGGTTACCTGCAATCCCTAGTACAGGAGTCACTTGCAATCCCTAGTACAGCGGTCACCTGCAATCCCTAGTACAGTGGTTACCTGCAATCCCCAGTACAGCGGTCACTTGCAATCCCTAGTACAGTGGTTACCTGCAATCCCTAGTACAGGAGTCACTTGCAATCCCTAGTACAGCGGTCACCTGCAATCCCTTCTACAGCGGTCACCTGCAATCCCTTCTACAGCGGTCACCTGCAATCCCTTCTACAGCGGTGACCTGCAATCCCTAGTACAGTGGTCACTTGCAATCCCTAGTACAGCGGTCACCTGCAATCCCTAGTACAGCGGTCACCTGCAATCCCTTCTACAGTGGTCACTTGCAATCCCTAGTACAGCGGTCACCTGCAATCCCTTCTACAGCGGTGACCTGCAATCCCTAGTACAGCGGTCACTTGCAATCCCTAGTACAGCGGTCACTTGCAATCCCTAGTACAGCGGTCACTTGCAATCCCTAGTACAGCGGTCACTTGCAATCCCTTCTACAGCGGTCACCTGCAATCCCTAGTACAGCGGTCACCTGCAATCCCTTCTACAGCGGTCACTTGCAATCCCTAGTACAGCGGTCACCTGCAATCCCTAGTACAGCGGTCACCTGCAATCCCTTCTACAGCGGTCACCTGCAATCCCTAGTACAGCGGTCACCTGCAATCCCTAGTACAGCGGTCACTTGCAATCCCTTCTACAGCGGTCACCTGCAATCCCTAGTACAGCGGTCACCTGCAATCCCTAGTACAGCGGTCACTTGCAATCCCTAGTACAGCGGTCACCTGCAATCCCTAGTACAGCGGTCACTTGCAATCCCTAGTACAGCGGTCACTTGCAATCCCTAGTACAGCGGTCACCTGCAATCCCTAGTACAGCGGTCACCTGCAATCCCTAGTACAGCGGTCACCTGCCATCCCTAGTACAGTGGTCACTTGCAATCCCTAGTACAGTGGTCACTTGCAATCCCTAGTACAGTGGTCACCTGCAATCCCTAGTACAGTGGTCACTTGCAATCCCTAGTACAGTGGTTATTTTCCTCTCTACTAGGCCTGGTGCAATCGCTGCCGGATCGCTGTGCCCAGTTCGGGTGCCCACCGTTCCGGAAGGGTGTCGATACACTGGAGAGGGGGCGCAGATGAGCCAGGAGGCTGGTTAAAGGGTTTAAAAAGCCTTCCTCGTGGTGATGGACTCGCAGAGCTCCGTCTATGTAGCTTAACCAAGGGAAGGTGAAGAGTGGCTTGATCGCCGTCCCGCAGCACCTCGAGGGGGAACAAAGATTTAATAACGGGCCCTTCGGTCAAGCAGAGAAACCCAGAGCAGGAGCCAAAGGCCGGACGTCGAAGCGAGACAAATTCAGCGGGAACTTAGGCCTTTCGTGGTGCCAGTTATTACCGCTGGACCGATTCCCTAAGGGTTGTGGAGGGTTTGCCACCACTGGCTGTTTTGATGTGCGGAGTGGCCGTTGCTCTCAATGCTATGCCGCAGGAATTGCTTTGGGGCAGCTCTCCCGCCCCTGGGACACAGGACTCAGCCGGTCCCTTCTGGCCTCAGTGTCAATGACTCCGCAATCCAAACTGTTCACGGGTCGTACTCCGGACAGAGGTGAACAGTGAGGGTTCCCCTTTGTCTACAGGGATTCACCAGCGGGAGGAGAAACACAGGGGGATGCATGGGCAGCAGGTGAGGGCCCAGCTGGGGAAGGCAAGGCCAAGCCCCGCCCCTTCTGCCCAAGGCCCGCCTCCGGAGCCAAGCCCCGCCCACCCGTCGGGTCCTTCCTGGCCACCTGGGTGCCATGAGCTCTCATTTCTTCCACCATTCAAACCCTTCTGAGGGGCCACATTGTCAGCTGCAAAAGCCACCGCTGCTCCTGACAGATCCTGCATCCCCATGCACGAGTTGGCACCCCGCACCTTCCCGGCTTCCTGCTACCAGACGGCGACACAAGTAATGCTTTGAGTCAACAGCTTGTGCTGCAGGGAGCCAGCAAGTTGTTTCTTGGGAACCTGAATATTTACGGAAGATGACGTCTTGGTCGGCTAAGGCGAGCGCGCTCGTCGGCGTCCCGTGGATTTCCCCCTGCACAGCAGAGGTGGGAAGGAGGGAGGCCGGAGCAAGGACTGACAAGGCTTTATTGGGTGTAGCGTCCTTATTACGAGACAGCCAGAAGCTGCTTTGCGGAATTGGATTGGCAGCCCGGTTCGTCACTAACGCGCACAGCCCGTTGGGGGCCCCTGATCGCGGCCCTCGGCCACTGCGCAACAGAAACGCGTCTGAGCTGTTTGCGCGTGCAGATGTGAAGACCGAGGAGACATTGAAGTGCCGTCGTGAATACAGACGAGGCGGGAGGGTCACTCGGGAAAACGCACCTGTGAATTGCCATTCTCTGGCTGCCTCTAACTGCCACCATTAATATTTCCTCTGTTCTTCACAGCTGTCAGAACATGCTGTCTCCTGCTTTATTCCCTCCGCCTCAGCCCTTCCAAGCCAGCTACACCGCGCGAATGCTAAATACTCGGCGGTGGCGTCTTATTCAAATGATCAGAGGCAGGAGAAGGGTTTAAAAGGCCTCGGTGATTCGTATTCATTAGCGCGACGAGCGCGAGATTCCTCCCCGCAGCGCCGGAGCAAGCGGGCCCTCCTGGGATGGACTCTCCAGTTCTTCAGGAACAAGGACATTCGCCCCGAGCCGGACCCAGCGCCAGGCTGAACGGCTGGCCCAGAAACCAGGCTGCTCAGACAGGCAGGGGAGGAGCCAGGAGCGATGACTCTAATGCTCCTAGGCCGAGCATGACCCCTCGGGACGCTCGGGCCTCGCGTGGCCGTGTCAGTCGCTACAGTCGCTGAGGGACGTGGCGACCCCCACGCAGCCCTGGCCAGTACCCCAACCCCTGCATTCGGCTCTGGGGAGGCCACATCTGGAGCCTTGTGTCCAGTGCTGAGGCCCCCATTACAGAAAGTGGGCGCATTGGAAAGGACCCAGTGGAGGGCAACCAAAATGCCGAGGGGGCTGGAGCACACGACCTACGAGGAGAGGCTGAGGGAGTTGGGTTTGTTTCGTCTGCAGTGAGGGGGGGTTGAGAGCAGCCACGCCGTTCCCCCCACCAGCATTGCTAAAGGGACACGCACAGAAGGCCAGGGCCCATGCAGGGAGGGGCGCGCTGATTGCGCACAACACTGACAGCGAGAGCCGGGCGCCCCCTCTGCAGCCAATCACAGCGCTGCTGCGGCTCCATCGGCACCCCCACAATTCCAGGTACCCGCCCACTTAGCAAAACCATCCTCTCCCGGACACCGTCTGGGTCGCGACAATCTCGTGGCCCATCAAGCGGACGGAGGCCCACTCGCTAGCCCGGGTTGCCCGTCCCTGACCTACAGACTCCCTGTCTCGGGGGAATCCGTATTTCATCCCACTCCCGCCCAGAACGCGGCAGTGCAACCCCTGTGATCGGCCGGAAGAACACGCGCTGCTCCGGCACTCGGCGGGTCTCTCCTGCCACCGCCGAAAGGGCCCGTTCGCGGCTTTCCAGCTGCGCCGGCATCACCTGCAGGCCATTGGCAGCCGGCTCGGCGCGTAGCCACACTGGGGCCAAGTCTGCGAACGCAGCCAGCGGCCTCCGTCCTTTCATGGCGGGAGCTGGGGGCTGTTTCAGCATCGGAGGTCTTGGGTTCAGCCACCATGAGTAACCAGCAGGGACATTAGATTAGCCGCCTGCCGGGAGCCCATCCTCCAGCCACGGAAGCCCAGCTACGCGTCCTGAAGGCAACAGCGCCAGGCGAGAGGTGCTGCTGTGAAAGGGTTTGTGTCCGCTAGCTCTGCGGCGTTCGCAGGCCGATCCGTCCTGCCCTGGCTGATGCCTGGCCAGCACGTCGACTGCTCGGCCCCTTTGCGGCATTTAGTGACCCTCCCCGTCAAGGGGCCTGCAGGAGGAGGGGTGCATGAGGGGGCATGTGGAGGCTCCCCATTTAGTAATTCACGTGGCCTGCGTGGCCACGACGTCCGGGAAAGCCTTTGTACGCTCTGCAAGCTGCAGGGCAGCCGAGTGCAACACCAGGGTCCGTGGCAGATGAGCGGCCACAGAGTTTGCCCAGGCACACACCTAGCGATGGGTTCGACGGCATTCACCCTAGCAGGAGAGGCTGGTATCGCCGCGACGCCTGAGCCAGCCCGTCCCTACTGTATGGCCTGTCATCGGTGTAAACTATCCAGCCCCCACAGGCTCCGGTACAACGTCCCACGGGCCCACACGCTGGCCTGGGGCTCCTTTTCCATCGGTGCACGTCGGTTCTCTGCTTCCGGGAGTGCGTGTAGCGCTGCACCGCCGGGGCACCGCAGCGCCCCCTCCTGGTCACACTGGGAATTAGCGCCATTGGCCACGGAGTGCACCACTCTCTGTCCCGGGTCTCGCCCACTCTGCTGCCTGCACCGTCTGGCCACTTGCTCAGTCTGTAGCGGCCACGCTCCAAGGTGGCAAGGTGCAGTGCAGGGAGGGGAGACCCAGGCCCACGCCCTACGCTGATGCATGTCCCTGATTCTTCCTGCCTTGCTCTCTGTATCGCTCTTCCATTGCCGCTGCTGTGAAAGGTTTTTACCCATGACCCCAACAACCAGCCTGTCTGATATTTTCCTCTTTTGCATCCCCAACTCAGTTTTCAGCCCGTGCATCCAGCGCTTTTATAAAACATGCAACATTTCCCCTTGGTTCTTGACTCGCTCATAGACCACATTTCTCTGCAGTATAAAGCATGCGTCAGCCCTGCCAGAACTCTTTCAGAGACATCTGCATGAGTGTCCGCAGGAAAGTCAAAGGATAGAGAGAGTTGCTCTTCTTGCTTCCCCACACCACCCGTGAAGACAATACCCATATACCACCAATGCTCTGACACCAACGTCACGGCAGACACAAGCAAACAACCTCCCAGGAATGCTCGCTGCTTGGAAAGAGCTTTCCTAACCTCTGATCCCACAGGCACTGCCTTGTGAGAGATGCCTGCACCCACGCTCTGGGTAGGCACCTGACTTTCACAGCCGGGTCGCAGCCTCAGACTTTTCTGAGGCAAAGATCCAAAGAACGTTGGGACTTAAAGTTTGCTCAAATGAGGGTGTGACGGACCGGGCCGTGTCTGGGCACAGCTGAGGGCGTCCGCTCAGGGCAAATTGCTCAAATCTGGGGCTCCTTACAGTCCCCAGACTGGTGACCTCTCCAAACAGGCCACAAACCAGTCTCACAGAGCACTTCAGCTGCCTGCCTGAAGCCTCCCGAGCAAAACCCCTCCAACAGCCCAGCAATATCCGTGCCCCAGATGGCCCCGGGCCTCATACACAGGTGGGGGGTCCTAGCACCCAATCCCACCTACCCCGAACAAGTTCTGTCCGGTTCCAAGAAACCAGCCACAGATCCCTGGTCAATTTACCCTCTGGACCTTACCCACAAATCATGCTGGGCCAATCCTTTAGAATCTAACATCTAAAGGTTTATTATTACAAGAAAGAAAAGCCTGAGAGTAAGGTTATTAAAGTACAGTACGTTACATGCACCGAATCTCCCAGTCCTCGATGCAGGCTCTAGCAGAGGTGTTGCAGCTGCTGGTTTAAAAGTCCTTATTGCACATCCTGCAATCAGGATGGGTTCACAGGTCTTCCGGGCTCTTCAATCCCTGCAGTGCTGCCTCTGGGGTGAAGTGCTGAGCTGAGAACCAAGATGGAGACCACCACATGGCCTATTTATCCCTCCTTCCTGGTCTCTTCTTGGCTACAGCACAGTGTTTCCCAATTGGTGCTCCGGGGAACCCTGGGGTTCTGCGAAGCAAAACGAGGGGTTCCGCGAGGAGCCAGCACTCCCCCGCCCCCTCTGAAAGAGAGAGAGCCGGCTAGCCAGCAGAGACATGGGCAGCGAGTTGTATGGGCTCGTGGTGCCCATACTCCACCAATATTTGGAGCTGGAGCAGGCCCCGGCCCCCCAGTGCGTCCTCCCACCCCGGCCCCAGAGAGTCTCTCCCCCAGCCCCGTCCCTGGCCCGTCCCTGCAGTGCGCAACCTTTACTGAGCTCCCCCTTGCTGGCTGCTGCTGCCCTGCGTGGTGTGCTCCGACCGGTGGGCGGGGAAATGCCTGGGCATGATGTAACGTCATGGCTCAGGATTTTAAAACTGCTGGGCGCTGTGTCGCTCTTGGCGATAGAGGAGGGCAGTGTGTTTACCCACAGGCTGCCTAGCTGACTTGCAAGAATCCATTGGATACAGCAGGGGTGGAGCGCCTCAGGCCCAAGGCGCCCCGAAGCTCAGGGCTGTCCCCCAGCCCACAGCAGGGGGGCAATGGCCCCCGCCCCCAGAAAGGTTCCCCGCCCCGGGGGTGCAGTACACGAGAGTGTGAATGACCGCACAGTGTGAGCACAGCAAAATAGACAGCCGGGGCAAAGCAAAACCTAGCTGGAATTCATCTGCACGTCCCTTGGTTTCCTTTGATTGCTGGTGTTGGAGGGCTGATCCCGTCACCTTCCCACCGCCCTGGTCCTGAACAGAGAACAGCGATTCCAAGGCCGGGAGATGCAAACAATCGATGTTTAGCGGCGCTAGCTTCTAGCAAGCATGATTCCAGTTTCCTGTCCTGTTTCCCTTGGGTGTTCTGCCCTCCCTCCTGTCTGTCCCTGATCCACGTGGGGATGTTTTCGGGTCTGCCCTAACCAATCATTCCGCTGACATTTAACTAGCCAATCCTGACACAGAACCACAGGACACTAGAACCGGAAGGGACCTCGAGAGTCATCGAGTCCAGTCCCCTGCCCTCCCGGCAGGACCCAGCACCATCTAGATCAGGGGTGGGGAAACCCTTTTGGGTCGGGGGCCACTGAGCCACGGAAAAATCAGTCGGGGGCCGCACACAAGCGAGGGAGAAAACCCCTCCCTGACGTGGCCCCCGACTGAGAAACAGACACTCCCCACATTCTCCTCACACTCCAGAGCCTGGGGGGGGGCCCAGGCTAGTAGATTTTGTGTGCTCCCACCCTGCAGTGGGGCAGCGGGGGGCCTGGAGCGTCAGCATCAGCTCCCCAGTGCGGGGGGGTCCTGAGCCTCGGAGGCCAGATCCAGTCAAGCTGGGGGCTGCATGTGACCTCTGGGCCTGCGTTTCCCCACCCCGATCTAGACCATCCCTGACAGGTGCCTATCAAACCTGCTCTTCAATATCCCCAGTGACGGAGATTCCACAACCTCTCTAAGCAACTTATCCCAGTGCTTCACCACCCTGGCAGGGAGGAAGTGTTTCCTGCTGTCCAACCTAAACCTCCCTTCATTATACTGTAACATAATTAGCTAACCAATGATATCCCACCACCTTAACTGGTTTACATCCAGAAAAATTAATTACACAGGAAACAGAAACAATCACAGACCCAGACAGAACCAGACAAACAATAGAGAGATGTGGAGCGTAATGACAAGATGATAAAGAAACGAGGATTTTACAGCCCCACCTATTGCTAAGTGGGTCCAGAGAAAGCCATCAAGCTAAGGGCGCAGCTTCACTCGCTGCACTTGAGATCGACCTTCCGGCATTCGATTTAGTGGGTCTAATTAAGACCTGTAAATCAAATGCTGAGGGCAGCTCCGGCCGGTGCCTGTCTTCCTGGCAGTTGTGAGGAATAAGGGAAGCCGACAGCAAATGCTCTCTTAGGCCTCCCACTGTAAGCCGACTCCAGCTACATAGTCCACCCTCAGCATTTGATTTACTGGTCTTAACTAGACCCACTAAATCGAACGCCAGAAGGTCGACCTCAGGTGCAGCAAGTAAAGATGCGCCCTCTGGCGTGACAAAGATTCGATGTAGCTGGGGTTGTGTACCTTAAGCCGATCTTCCAGGTCTAGTGTAGACCTGGCCTTAGTTTCCTTTAAATCTTCTGGGCTCTTCCCTTTATCTGGAGGCGATAGATTGGATGGCTTTTCTAACCTCCACAAATTGCCATATTTCCATACGACTGGTTTGGCATGTACCTTATTTCAATATGCTTCGCCAACAGCCTTAACTTAAGGACAAGGCCTCAGACCATCACATGCAGATAAACTGCGATTTTCATTCTTTGTTTTTATACCCTATAAGACTATGTGTCTTATGGTACGTCTAGACTACAGGCTTTTGTCGACAGAGGCTTTGTCAACAGATACTGTCGACAAAGCTTCTGTCAACAAAGAATGTCTAGACGACATCCAGTTCTGTCAACAAAGCAAGCCGCTTTGTCGACATGAGTGTGTAGATGCAAAGGACAGTGTAGATGCAATAACGCCTTCTCTTGACAGAGCTCTGTCGACAAAAGGCGTTATTCCTCGTAGAATGAGGTTTACCGCCGTCGACAAAACTGCCGAGTTCAGTCAACGTTATGTCGACAGAACTCAGCGGCAGTGTAGACGCAGGGATAGTTTTGTCAACCAAAGTCCACTTTTATCGACAAAACCCTGTAGTCTAGACACACCCTTAGTATAGCCCGTATGGGGCAGGACTGAATATCTAGATCCCAGCAGCTGGTTTTTTACGTGGCTGTGACCCAGCAATTCACAGCAAAATGTGGGCAGGAGAAATTTGGAAAATGTAAAACCTTCCCTAGTCCTCTGGCGCCAAATCTCGGAGGCATCCTGGCGTTGTCTCTGTAAACAAACCCAAACAACGCAGCCACCGGGCGTAAGCCGGTCCCTGACGGGTGGGGGTCAGCAGGGAAATTCACCAGGGGCAGTTTTTCTATAACTGCTCGCTGCAGGGTCAGAGGTGGTGACCGAACGAGGACGCTGGACGAGATGGACCATGGGGCTCAGCCAGCCAGGCAAACCACAGCGACCCCACGGGAGGCAAATGTGGGACAATCTGCTTCCCTCAAATCCCAACCTGGCCTCTTCGATTTAGGGGCTCCTGAGTTCCTGTGAGGTTTTGCTAACGCCAGACACATCCCTAATGACACTGAATGAAGAAAGATCTAGTGTTGAGGGGCTGGGGCCTCAGTCTTTCCGAGCCTTGATTCCTCTTCTACACAGCAGGGAGAACAGCCCCGCCCAGCCCACCAGGGAATGGGAGGACAGGAATTTTAATTTAGATGGAAATGGGCTAACGCCGTTATCAGCCAGTCACTGACCGGCATTTAACTGTGTCAAACCGGGTTTGGGTTTGGCCCAGAGACCTCAGCCTGCTTGGTTTCATGGCCAATGCTCCATGCAAAAGCCTTGTCACCTGTTCTGAAAGATAAAGAAGAAAAGGCAACCTAGTTAAAGCCTTTGAAATGTAACCCATTAAATGAGGCTTTCATGATCACCTCCCCTGTTCCTTGGCGCTGTAGCTGCAGAGGGTTTTTAGAAGGAACAAGCCCTTGTGTGGCAGGTGGTTAGATGCCATCCGAGGTGGCACTCGCTGTCCTTTTGGGGACCAGAGAAGTTAGGAGGGATGGGCTGGAGCTGTTGCAGTTTCTCGGAAGGTCCAGTCCTGCTTTGTAGACGACAAAACAAGAAAAACACACATGGAAGGGGAGAGAAACAAACAAAGCTAGAACATGCAGCTCCTGTCTCGTATTGACTGTCACTTCCAACCTGATTGTTGGAGAAACACGGTTTTACCACACGGTTTTATCAGCTACTTCAACACATGGCAAACTTGTACCGGCATGGGGCTGTTCAGGGCATTGCTTTCAGATGCCTCTTCCTGGTCACAAGCGCACAGCGCTCGGACTGCGAATCCCAATTCTTATTAGACAGAAGGAAAAGTGGGAATCAAGATAGAAAGTGGGGGAGGTCTAGGTTGGATAATAGGAAAAACGGTTTCCCTAGGAGGGTGGTGAAGCACTGGGCTGGGTTCCCTAGGGAGGGGGTGGAATCTCCATCCCTAGAGGTTCTCAAGTCCCGGCTTGACCAAGCCCTGGCTGGGTTGATTCAGTTGGGTTGGTCCTGCGTTGGGCAGGGGTCTGGACTCCATGACTCCTGAGATTTCTGCCAGCTCGATGAACACAAAGGAAGGCAGGGAATGAAAGTGACGTCCTGGGGGTGGGGAAAGTGTCACGTCCCAGATAACGTACAGGATTCAGCAGAAGCTGATGGACGTGGTGTGGTCAGTCATCTGGCTCCCGGTTTGGCCAGGACACCTTCCAGGATGAGGATAAAGATGGCCTGGCCTCCAAGGAAGTGGTGGGAATAGCACCCACCATGGTGAAGCTTGCACCAAATGTAAGGAGAACCTTTGCGAGAAGGCTCACGAAAGGCAGTGGGGGTGACACACCCCGTCCTTCCCTCACTTCCAGCTCGCCCATTTCCATTCACTGATTCTTGGTCTCACACTGGGCATGTCTACTGGGCACAGACTTCATGTAACCCACACACCTAAGGCTACGTCTACACTGGCAGCTTCTTGCGCAAGAACTCTTCCAGAAGAGAGCGTCTACGCTGCTATGTACTTTTGCGCAAGAGATGTGCTTTTGCGGATGACACTAAGCTGCGGGAGAGGTAGATACGCTGGAGGGCAGGGATAGGGTCCAGAGTGACTTAGACAAATTGGAGGATCGGGCCACAAGAAATCTGATGAGTTTCAATAAGGACAAGTGTAGAGTCCTGCACTTGGGACCGAAGAATCCCAAGTATTGTTACAAGCTGGGGACCAACCAGTTAAGTAGTAGTTCTGCAGAAAAGGACCTGGGGGTTTCAGTGGATGAGAAGCTGGATACGAGTCAGCAGTGTGCCCTTGTAGCCAAGAAGGCGAATGGCGTATTAGGTTGCATTAAGAGGAGCATTGCCAGCAGATCCAGAGATGTGGTTATTCCCCTTTATTCGGCTCAGGTGAGGCCACATCTGGAGTATTGTGTCCAGTTCTGGGGCCCTCACTACAGAAAGGATGTGGACGCATTGGAGAGGGTCCAGCAGAGGGCAACCAAAATGATTCGGGGGCTGGAGCATATGACCTACGAGGAGAGGCTGAGGGATTTGGGTCTGTTTAGTCTGCAGAAGAGAAGAGTGAGGGGGGATTTGAGAGCAGCCTTCAACTTCCTGAAGGGAGGTTCCAAAGAGGATGGGGAGAGGCTGTTCTCAGTGGTGACAGATGGCAGAACAAGGAGCAATGATCTCAAGTTGTGGTGGGAGAGGTCCAAGTTGGATATTAGGAAAAACTATTTCCCTAGGAGGGTGGTGAAGCCCTGGAATGGGTTCCCTAGGGAAGTAGTAGAGTCTCCATCCCTAGAGGTGTTTAAGTCTCGGCTTGACAAAGCCCTGGCTGGGATGATTGAGTTGGGATTGGTCCTGCCTAGAGCAGGAGGCTGGACTTGACGACCTTCTGGTGTCTCTTCCAGTTCTATGATTCTATGATAAGGGGATGGTTTGATGAGATAACATGATCTTGGTAACTAATTGACCATTCATTATCAGTTGGAAATAGGTCAATGGAGGGATGATAGGAGTTGCTATAGGGAACTTTCTGGGTGTCTGGCTGGTGAGTCTTGCCCACATGCTCAGGGTTTAGCTGATCACCATATTTGGGGTCGGGAAGGAATTTTCCTCCAGGGTAGATTGGCAGAGGCCCTGGAGGTTTTTCTCCTTCCTCTGTAGCATTGGGCACAGATCACAGCTGGAGGACTCTCTGCATGTTGGGGCCTTCAAAGTATTTGAAGGCTTCAATATCTGAGATCTAGGTGAGAGGATTATTCTAAGAGGGGTGGGCGAGATTCTGTGGCCTGCACTGTGCAGGGGGTCAGACTAGATGATCATAATGGTCCCTTCTGACCTTAAAGTCTATGAGTCTATGAGTGTGGGCGCTCTCTTGCGCAATAAGCTCCGATGGCCATTTTAACCATAGGGGCTTCTTGCGCGAGAAATTCACGTTGCCTGTCTACACTGGCCTCTTGTGGAAGAGCTCTTGCGCAAGAGGGCTTATTCCTCGTGGGGAGAGGAATAGCTCTTCCAGAAGAAGCCCTGTTTTACAACGCTAGACTGTAAATTTACTTCTGGAAGAAAGCTTGTGCAGTGTAGACAGCCGGCAAGTTTTTGCGGAAGAACGGCCGTTCTTCCGCAAGAAGCTGCCAGTGTAGACATAGCCTTAGTGTGGGGCACTGTCCCATGGAATGGCACTTAGTCCACTAACAGCGAGAAAAGAACAAGGGAGTGCGACAGCCGCAGCGGAGAGCCAGCTGGCTTCATGGCTCAAGCTGTGGAGGTCCCAGGTTCAAACCGGCCTGGTTACACTCCCACTGCCCTGGAATTACATCAGGAGGGAATTTTGCTTGGACCTATTCTGCTTCTCCCCTTTCAGACCTTTCCCCGTCAATACTGCAGGTTATTGGACATTCGGTGAGCGTTGGCTCACTGCTTCCAATGAAACTCCAGCTCCAGGGAAACGTATACGCCCCATTATCCCAGCGGTCTGCGTTCCATGCCGGCTGTGAGGTGCCTCGTAACGGGGTTCCTGGAATGACCTGGCATGGACAGGAAGCGATGGTTCCGATTTCCTGTTTGCACGCGAGACCCCCGCGGGTCAGGGCCCAGCACAGACGCTGCTAAGGAGGTCCCGTCCCTGCCCTCCCTTGCCTGCAGGCTAATGCGTCCACACAGACACGGCCCCGCTTCTCTGCGGGCGCTGACCCGGGAGGGAGGAGCTCTCACCAGCTGCTGAGGCCAGTGCAGATGGGGACAGACTAGCCTGTGGCAGGCAGGGCTGCACAGGGGCTTGGGAGGGGGCGGGGGAGAAATCAGAAACAGCTCCCCCCTTGTAACACATTATCCATGGGGGTAGGCCCGGGGATTGCAGAGTGAGCCTGCCCCACACTCACCGCAGGGGGGCTTTGCCCCAGGGGGCTGGGCCTGGCTCTCTGCTCTGGGCATTGTGCCCTGGGTCTCGGCACCACTCCGGATGGGAGTGGCATTCAGACTGAGCACACAGGGCCACGAGAGCACTCGGGCTGGGCCTGTCACGGCGCTGGTCAAACCTGGCCGGTGCTGTAACCCCCCTCAGATGGGGCAAATGGCCCCTTTTCTCTGCCCCCTGCCCCCAGCAGCCCTGGCCCCACAGAGCAAGCCCGGCCGACATTACGAGGTACAGGCACCAGGCAGCGGGTTTCCACGTCGTTCGGTGACTGTGTAGAAAAAAGAACAAACCGGCGTGAGGAAGCAAAGCTCTTCAGCCTTCAAAATCTGCACGTTGATGGGTGTAAATAAAAGCGCGCAAGAGATTCCCCTCACCCTTGGTGCCTGATAAGCTCTGACAGTCGCAGATACAGGTGGGGAAAAGCCATTACCTCCTTCAGACCAAAGGCAGATTGGCCTCTGATTGGGAGCCATCAAATATGAAATAATATTGCACTTCTTCTTTGGCTGGAGGCCCTGGCGCTTGGGTTTATTGATAATAATCCACTTGCCTGAAAAGTGGTTCCACGGCCAATGACACCAGCTACTTTTTCTAAGCGATTTTGTGTGCTGTAGCTCACTAGAAAATTGCAATGCTCTCTGGACAAGGTTTTGTCTAGATTTAGGGGGGGGAAAAGACGTACATTGTTGGCAATATTCATGCCTGTCCTAACTTAATTGAAATCTCGAATGGGCAGTGATGAATTTGGTCCGGTGTGACAGCTATATTTGCCCTATTCATCCACCCAATAAAAATGTTTCTTTTTGTGTAAGCAAATAAGAATAGAATCTATGTCCCCTCCCCCCCACCCCCCGGCAGGCAACAAAACCCTACTGAGAAGGGTACACGCGAATATTTTACAGGCTAGTTAGCCCTTGGTTTCATTTCGGTGGCTCCCAAATGGAACAATACTGACATCCAGAGACATGATAAAAACCTGCCGTTTGCCTGTTCCCTACAAGGTTTCAGATCTGACCAGGCCCAGTGAAAGATGTCAGTGAGATAATACAACGAATTCACATTAGAAATGCTGGAGGGGCAGGGGGAGGCTGGAACACATGACCCACGAGGAGAGGCCGAGGGATCTGGGCTTGTTTAGTCTGCAGAAGCGAAGAGCGAGGGGATTTGAGAGCAGCCTTTAACTCCCTGAAGGGGGGTTCCAAAGAGGCTGGAGAGAGGCTGTTCTCAGTGGGGGCAGAACAAGGAGCAATGGGCTCACGTTGCAGTGGGGGAGTCTAGGTTGGACATTAGGAAAAACAATTTCCCTAGGCGAGTGGGGAAGCACTGGGATGGGTTCCCCAAGGAGGGGGTGGAATCTCCATCCCTAGAGATGTCTAAGTCCCGGCTTGGCCAAGCCCTGGCTGGGATGACTGAGTTGGGTTGGTCCTGCTTTGGGCAGGGGGCTGGACTCCATGACTCCTGAGGTCTCTTCCGGCCCTGGGATTCTAGGATTCTATGAATATTTCATTACCTTAAAAATTGCATTGGAAGCCCAGCAACATTTCTTTCTTAGGGAAAACACTGGCTATTTCAAAGTCAAAACACAATGAAGGAATAATGAATATCGCCGAGCCTCATTTGCATACCTCAGGAGCCGCCATTTTTGCAGAAGAGGCTCTTGCGCCAGAAGGAGCTGTCTACACTGCCCCCTCTTGTGCAATGCCGCTACGCCGATTCTTTTCAGGATATTCCACGCTTAGCCCCATGTGCATATTTCTCGTGCAAGGAGCCGTGACTGTAGACGTAGCCGAAAGGTTTCCGTAAGGAACTCAGCGTGTCCTGAAGCGGAATTACCCTCGACGTGACAAGTCTCGGGGAGAGTCCTGTATATTGTAAACAGAATATACTGGTTTAAACGGTCGAGGATGAAAACAAGGAGGGATCCCGTGGCACCTTCACGACTAACCGATTTATTTGGGCCTCAGCTTTTGTGGGTGTCACGGGTAGAGTCACCACCCTGGCGCCGCCAGCTGGTTGCTCTAGGAATTCGCTCGCTGGACGCCTCCCCCTAGCGGGCGTCTCCCCGTGTTCCTCTCTGACCGCGGCGTCCTCTCCAGGACACAGCCCTCCGGCAGCGCCCACGCCAGTGTCTGCGCCCCCTTCCGGGGGGTTTATCCTGCCTGCACTCCAGGGTCCTCCCCTCCCCAGGGCACCCAGTTCCCCTGCCCCCACCTGGCCTCCGTGACCCACGGCCAGTCTCCCTCTAGCCCCTGCCTCGGGGCAAACTGCATCTGTAATGGCCACTCAGCACTGGCCAAGGGGGTGGACCTGCTGCCCCTGCCCACCATGGCTGCCCCTCGCAGCCCCAGCAGCCTCGGGCCTTGCATCGTGCCCTGCAGCCTGGGGGCTTGCCTGGCCAGAGCCTCCCCAGCCCTGCTCTGCCTCCAGGAGCCTCCTGCCTCCCTGGCAGCCAGGTCCCCCCTGCTCTCAGTCCGGAGCAGCAGGCAGCTCCCCCTCCCTCCCGGAGCCCTTCTTCATACAGCCCCCGCTGGGCCCCCATTAGCCGAGCTGCCTCAGCTGGGGTTGTGCCCTTAAGGGGCCAGTGCAGGGCAAACGCCCTATCACAGTGGGCAAAAATCTCACTTTGTCAGCTGCATCTGATGAGCTGGGGTTTTGCCCACAAAAGCTTAAGCCCAAATAAATCGGTTAGTCCTAAAGGTGTCACGGGACTTCTCCTCGTTTTTATCCTAGAACATTTTAAACTAGTATAGTTTGTTCTTAGTGGCTGTGTCTAGACTGGCCAGTTTTTCTGGAAAATCAGCCGCTTTTCCGGAAAAACTTGCCAGCTGTCTACACTGGCCGCTTGAATTTCCGCAAAAGCACTGACTTCCTACTGTAAGAAACCAGTGCTTCTTGCGGAAATACTATGCTGCTCCCGTTCGGGCAAAAGTCCCTTTTGCGCAAAACTTTTGCGCAAAAGGGCCAGTGTAGACAGCTCAGATTTGTTTCCTGCAAAAAAGCCCTGATCGCAAAAATGGCGATTGGGGCTTTTTTGCGCAAAAGCGCGTCTAGATTGGCCACAGACACTTTTCCGCAAAAAGTGCTTTTGCAGAAAAGCATCCTGCCAATCTAGACGCGCTTTTCTGAAAATGCTTTTAATGGAAAACTTTTCTGTTAAAAGCATTTGCGGAAAATCATGCCAGTCTAGACATAGCCTCTGTGTTTTCAAGTTTACCCTGAAAAGCTGCAGACTTTCGAAAGCTAAAAAGAAGAAAAAGTAAACAGGCCACTTCTGTCCTGGCCAGATACGTGTTGCTTCTGCTATATTTCAATCATTTAGAAAAAGATAGCATGGAGTGCTAGGAAATTGTACGAAAATCTTTCCATTAACACACACAGCAAAGCCAACTCATTAAATAAAACTAAAGGATGGGAGGTAAATAGGAAGCGCAATTGGTTAAGTAATTATTAACGGGAAGAACTGTGATATCTTTATTAACCCGTTGTATGTCTTCATTAAGCCACTGTAATATACAATGCTGAGAAGAAGAAACGGATGAATTATTGACTGCAGCTTAGGAGGAGAAGGAGGTGTAGAATACAAACAAGCGAGCTCTCTCGACATTGCCTAATTGAGGGTTATCACATCCCATAGATCCTGAGCGGATACAAACGCAGACAGTGATTCCAGCAAGGCCGCGCCGAGGAGCGTGGTTAGGCGGGCGCCTGCGCTTTGTAGACTCACAGCCATCCTCAGCATGACTGTTGGCTGTTGCATTTGAATATAAACAAATTAGTAAGTCCAGAGATCGCAGGTTTGATGGGGGGGGGGGAATAATGCGACCTACAGCCCCAGCTCCGCAGCGCTGCTCTCTCCAGGCCTTGTACCCTGGAGCCTTCCAGACAGAGTGCAGCCCTGCTCTTCCCAGCAGGAACCTCCTAACATCCCTGACGCCCCCTGGCCCTTGTTCAGGGCCTTGGGCTCCAGCCCTGGAGATGTCAACAGGTTTGCGCCCTTGCTGCTCTCCCGCCGTCAGCCCTGTCCAGCCCCAGCGTGGGGAGGCCAGACCACAAATCCCTCATGCCCCTTCTCTGCATTCAGCCTCCTCAAGGTCCCAGGCAGGTAAGTCTCCTGGCCTATTACTGCCTCTCCCCCGGGAGAACCAGCGGAGAACTTTCTACTCACCACAGCTTTACCTGGAGCCCCCCTCCTGCCCCCAAGTGACTCTAGTCAGACTCTGCCGAATGCCCGCTAGCCTTCGATCGCTCCCAAGAGACCCGAGCACCTGTTGGCGAGAAGCGGGAGTTCTACGTTCCTCACCTCCCTTTGAGGGGCTCTCCCAGTGCAGAAGGGCGCTGACAAGCAAATCACAGCACTGAAGTCTGGTTGTACCGAAGTGGGGCTAGAACCGGGTCTGTATCCTGGGGAGTGCTCCCACATCACCCCCAGAGGCGAGGCAGCACCAGACCCAGGGAGCACTGCGCAGAACAGGGGCAGTAGGAGTTGGCCAACCACCCTATTTAACCCCGGAGGGTGCCCCAGGAAGTTGTTTGGGCAACACCACAGATTTTGGGCCTGCTGTGACTCCAGACCTCTCCTGATTGCTGGCCCCCGACCCCAGCCTGAGTATGACCCCGAATCTTGCTTCTCCGGCTTCCTCCTTTTGCCCGAGGGTCCGCAACCCCCATTCAGCTCCAGCTCCCGCAGGAATCGGTTCGAGGCCCGATGCTGCTCGACATTTTCATCAATAATCTGGGTGTAACAATAAAATCACTGTGGGCAGCACAAAGATTGGCAAAGTGGTAAATAATGAGGAGGACTAGGGAGAAAGGCGGCTATTTAGATTTGGGCCACTGGGCCTTGAGCGCCTGAAGTCCAGGCCCAGACTGAGTCTCTGAAGGGTTGAGGGGATATACCTATCCAACAAAAATTGATGTATATTTTAGCATGTGTGCGTCCATCTGTCTGTGCGTCTGTTTGAGCAAATCGCTCTGATTTGCAGGGGGCTCCTCAGGTGTGGGGCTGGAGCACGCTGGCTGCCGGCCCCATCCCCCAGGGACTATAGAATAATTGAGTAACCAATAAGAATTCATGAGGTGACTCGACTATTCAATTAACAGAAATTTAACATTCCTAATGTAACCTTGGATAGGCCATGTGCTTTCAGGAGAGCAGCCCTGCTAATCCTCTGCCATTTCGGGTGGGTGGGGAGGGCTCTTGCCCCCCTTCCCGAATTTTGTGCCGAGGTCTTCTCACGCTAGCCCCAGACACAGCTCTTCACTGCCACAGCCTGAGTGTGATCCGAGATGCAGCAGGGAGTTTGCAGAGAGAAAGGGGGGCAGGGTTAAGGTAACAAAAGGCTTGCCAGTAAAGTACGGGTCACTAGACGACCCTGAAAGCATTGGCAGGCACTCCAGTTCAAAGACAGGAAACAAAGGGGAGGAATTAATGCTGAGGACAGAGCGAGGTAACTAGCGCTGCCCCCCAGCCGTCCGCCCTGGGACCGCTGGTTTTCAACATATTCATAGATGATCTGGAAAAGGGGTAACGAGCGAGGTGGGAAAGCGTGCACATGCTCTAAAACTACTCAGACAGCTACGTCCAAAGCAGACCGCAACAAGCTACCGAGGGATTTCACAAACCTGAGTGAGTGGGCAACGCAAGGGCAGATGAAATTCAATGTGGATAAACACAAAGTACTGCACGTGGCAAAATATAATCCCAACTAGACAAACAAAATGATGGGGTCTAAATTAGCTGAGCCCATCAATAACGAGGTCTTGGAGTGAACGTGTGCAGTCATCTGAAAATATCTGCTCCATGTCTGGTGGCCATCCAAAAGGCCAACACAACATTGGGACACCTTCAGAAAGGGATAGATAAGAAGACAGAAAATTATCCGGGAGGGATAGCTTAGTGGTTTGTGCATTAGCCTGCTAAACTCAGGGTTGTGAGCTCAATTCTTGAAGAGGCCATTTAGGGATCTGGGGCAAGATTTGTCAGGGGTGGTACTTGGTCCTGCTGTGAGGGCAGGGGGCTGGACTTGATGACCTCTCGAGGCTCCTTCCAGTTCTAGGAGATAGGCATCTCCATTCATTAAAATATGATACTCTATAAATCCATGGTATGCCCATACAGCGAATACTGAGTTCTCAGCTTGATCAACCCATCTCAAAAAAGATGATTTGGAAAAGGGACAGAGAAGGGCAACAGAAACTCTTGGGAACACTGAACACATTCTACGTGGGGAGAGATTAAAAAGACTGGGACTTTTCAGTTTGGAAAAGAGATGATTAAGGAGGGGATATGGTCGAGGTCTATACAGTCATGACGGGTGTGGAAAAAGTCATTAAGGAAGTGTTAGTTACTCCTTCCAATAACGCGAGAATGAGGAGTCCCGCAACGAAGTGAGCAGGCAGCAGATTAAAAACAAAGAGCGGTTCTAGAGAGGTGGCCACGTTAGTCTTTTCCAGCAAAAACCACAAGGAGTGCGGAGGCACTTTAGAGTGATGATTGTACTAGGGTGTCGGGGGGGGGGGGTACGTTTTCATCGGCTATAACTCACTTCCTCAGAGGCTGAAAAAGAAAAGAAAAAAAAGGACACAGAGGCGGGAGTGTGACCTCAGTGCTGCGCCCTCCCCCACTCCCCAAGCCCTGTGCTCCATGGCTGGAGTTCTCCCCTACTTCAGTAGGCAGAGCAGCTGGCTTCTTTGAGCATGCTGTCGGATCAGGGAGTGGGAAGGGAACATCAGGGAGCGGTGGGGGTATCCCCCCCAGAGCGGCTTCGCTTTACTCGCGACACTAGAACCAGCCCTGCACTGCATTCAGACGCAGGGCTCTGCCCCCATGTGATCTGCAGGAAGGGTGAGTCCAGCCTTCGTTAGCTAGCGCCTAGGCTTTGTAATGACCTTCTGCCCCCGTGAACGTCACCGCTGGGGAACGGACACCCCCCAGGCCATCAATGAACGTCCCAACAGGCCGAGTGTCCAAGCCCCGTTACCCACCCCCAGATTTACTAGAAGACTCCCAGATTGTCCGCACTGGACAATCCCAGTTTGTATCTTTTCCTCCCAGGGTTTCTTCTGTTGTTACTCTTCTCCATCTCGGGATATAAGCGACTAGTCAAGTAGCTGGACCTGGCGGGAGCAGGGATTGCTCAGTCCTGGCTTGCACCGGGTCCTGGATCTACCCCTGCTGCAGCTCTGCAGTGTAAATGTAGTACGAGACAAGCTGCCTGCTTGCCCGGCTCCTAGTACATTTCAATTGCAGAGCTGCAGCGGGGCCCCTTATCAACTATTTGCGTACTCGATACAAATCAGTCATTTACTCACTACGTAACCTCCTTACCTCCACGGACGTCACCTCCTTTCCCCTTCTAAAGGAAAGCAAGGCCAAGGGCAGGAAAACAAGGCCAAGGCCAGTGAATGCACAGGGCAGGATTCAGAAAAACACACCAACCAACGCGAGGGGAGGAAACAAAAGCGACATTAATATACATTTTCTGCAGAATTTCCCTCTATTAGTCAAGCCTTTTCATACTGAATACGCTACAGCCGTGTTGTCTGCCACCCTCATGTTCCCTCCATAATTCTCTGTCCGGTCATATAAAGAAATCCGCTCTGCATGGCTCCGCTGGGGGCCAGGACACACAACGCCCCCGAGAAGGGCTAGCTGTGCAAAGGGATACTTGGCGTACGGGAAGCAATGTGAAAGAACGACGATGTGCCCAGGACAAAGGGCAGGCACGGACAAGAGAGGGTGGGATGGCAGGTTAAAACACAAAGACCTACCGCATTTCAGGAAAGAGGCGAACAAGCTGGAAGATACCCAGCGAAGAGCAATGGGAATTATTCAAAATCTGCAAATCATGGCCAGTGAGGGCCAAAAGGGGGCTTGTTTGGTGTGGAAAGGGGAAGGCTGGGGGGCAAAGGTGACGGTAAGCTGGTGCACCCTGGTGCAACTTGCCAGTAAGGCACAGGCCCACTGGGGGCGGGGTCTGGATGCTGCCAGCACGCTTGGCTGTGTAGCCATGGTGCACACAGCCTCCACCCCAATGTTTGGGTGGCTGACAGCACAGTTCCTGCCACCCCAGGGACCCAGCAGCCAGTCACACACATCCCCAACCCCAAGATCCCCCCAACATCCCACCCCCCTGCCCTGAGCCCCCCACACTTCCCAATCCCCTGCCCTGACTCCTGCGCCCCACCCCCTAAGCCCCCGGTCTTCAGCTCCCCTTACCCCGCCCCACCCTACTCCCTTCCCCGAACCCCTACACTCCATCCCACTCCTAAATGTCTTACAGGTAATGTCCTGTCATTGCGCCCCACTCTGCTCCCCCAAGGGGAGTAAAACATTTAAGTTGCTCTCACCCCTGCTGAGAGGGGGTATGAGAACAGCTGTCAAGTACATACATGGCTGTCACAAGGAGGAGGATGAAAACTTGTTCTCCTTGGCGTCTGAGGATAGGACAAGAAGCAAAGGGCTTAAACTGCAGCAAGGGAGATTGAGGTTGGACATTAGGGAAAACTTGCTGCCTGTCAGGATGGTCAAACACTGGAATACATTGCCTAGGGGGGTTGTGGAATCCCCATCTCTGGAGATATTTAAGAGCAGGCTAGACAGACACTTGTCAGGGATGGTCTAGATGTGCTGGATCCTGCCGTGAGGGCAGGGGACTGGATTTGATGACCTCTCGAGGTCCCTTCTTGAGACCCTATGTTTCACTAGCCACAGGAGTCGGATTCACACCTGGCTACAGGACTGGCTCATTACAAGAACTTCTCTGCATTGCTGAACACACTTGTCATTTAAAGCTTTGTCTCAAGAAAGCTCCTTGTTCTCACGGGCTTACTGTCATTTTGAGGGATGATGAGTTCTAACGTCATTCACTCCCTCACCACTATCAAACACAAATGCTTCCTAGCAGAAGACTGGGGACAGGAAACCAGAGGAAACAGAGACTACAACTTTTAGGAGCGCCGCTGCAGATTTTAGAAAAACAGCCTAGCTTTTTCTGCAGGAGAAATGTTGCCTTTTGCTGCCATCTTGAGGCTACACAACACCCCACAGATGCAAAAGAGCCTGCTCAAATCATGCACTAAGGGCTGTGTCTAGACTGGCCAGTTTTTCCGGAAAATCAGCAGCTTTTCCGGAAAAACTTGCCAGCTGTATACACTGGCTGCTTGAATTTCCGGAAAAGCACTGGCGATCTCATGTAAGATTGTCAGTGCTTTTCTGGAAATACTGTGCTGCTCCCATTTGGGCAAAAGTCTTTCCGAAAGACTTTTGCGCAAAAGGGCCAGTGTAGACAGCACAGTACTGTTTTCCGCAAAAAAGCCCCGATGGCGAAAATGACGATCGGGGATTTTTTGTGGAAAACCACGTCTAGATTGGCCACGGACGCTTTTCCGCAAAAAGTGCTTTTGCGGAAAAGCATCCTGCCAATCTAGACGCGCTTTTCCAAAAATGCTTTTAACGGAAAACTTTTCCGTTAAAAGCATTTCCAGAAAATCATGCCAGTGTAGACATAGCCAAGATATTTAGTAAAGATCTTCCACTCAAGCCCATCTCTAAGCACCTCCCTCCCCCAAAAGAACACCCAGCTGGCAGGGCGTTCCCTGTGAGGGGTCCTTGGCTTTGGAATCTGCTTCCCTCTTGGTCCAAAATGCCCCAAATCTATTGCCCTGTAGGTCTCACTCCAAAGCCCATCTATTCTCCAGCAAAATACAGGACAATGTAGCACTTTAAAGACTAACAAGACGGTATATTAGATGATGAGCTTTCGTGGGCCAGACCCACTTCCTTGATCTGAGGAAGTGGGTCTGGCCCACGAAAGCTCATCATCTAATAAACTGTCTTGTTAGTCTTTAAAGTGCTACACAGTCCTGTATTTTGCTTCAGCTACCCCAGACTAACACGGCTACCTCTCTATTACATCTGGGCTACGTCTACACTGGCGTGAATTTCCGGAACTGCTTAAAATGGAATACTATTCCGTTTTCAGTTTTTCCGGAAAAGGAGCATCTACATTGGCAGGCTGCTTTTCCGGAAAAGCGTCTGTGGCCAATGTAGACGCGCTTTTCCGGAAAAGAGCCCCGAGCGCCATTTTCGCGATCGGGGCTTTTTTCCGGAAAAGACTACTGGGCTGTCTACACTGGCCCTTTTCCGGGACAGTGTTCCGGAATAAGGACTTATGCCCGAGCGGGAGCAGAATAGTTTTTCTGGAATAGCAGCTGATTTTGTACAGTAGAGCATCGTTGCTTTTCCGGAAATTCAAGGGCCAGTGTAGACAGCTCACAGCTTATTCCGGAAAAGCGGCTGATTTTCCGGAATAAGTGGCCCAGTGTAGACACAGCCCTATTCTCCAAGCCTTCTGGAGAGGAGGCAAGATTGTGAGGGTGGGAAGTGGTGACAGAGGCCTGGGTATTTTGGGCCTGGACGATCTCACACGGCTAGGAGAGGGTTTGGGTAGGACAGAGAGACTGCCATGCCACCCTAGGGGGTCAGCTGGGTCGTTTCATTTTTGACTATTGTCAAGAGCTCCGAGATCTAGGGGAGCTGTTCTTTTATCTCTTCCCTGTGTGGAACAAAATTCATAAATAAACATTAAATTCACTGAGCCTCACCTTGGGAACTTTGGCTTGAAAAGCATGGGTAACACATTCTACTTGGTGGGTATATCAAGTCAAGGCTAAGCGTATAATTAAGCAGGCTGAAAAGAATTGGATAAAACACTAGCAAAAGGCACAAAAACTAGCAGCAATTGTTTTTAGACCCTCTGAAGCAGGGAGCCTGCTGGACAATCAGAACATGTCTACACAGCAGCGTTATTTTGGAATAACGTTCGTTCTTCTGAAATAACTATGTGAGCGTCTCCACAGCTCCTTTATTTCGAAATAATTCTGAAATAACGGACGGCTTATTTTGACATTTGGAAACCTCGTTCCAGGAGGAATAACGCCTCTTCCAAAATAGCTTCAGAGAATGTTTTTACTGCAGAGAATGGGAGGGAGATTCCCCTTCTTTTCAAGTGACATATCTGAGGAGCTGTCCAGATGGAGAGGTCAGTAGGGAAGGGTTTGGAACAAATCGATAAACAGGAATAAGTCACCAGGACCAGATGGTATCACCCGAGAGTTCTGAAAGAACTCAAATGTGAAGTCACAGAACTTCTCACTGATACAGCCTCTGCATCAGAGGACAGGAGGGTAACTAATGTGATGCCATTTAAAAAAAAAAAAAAAAAGGCTCCAGAGGTAAGCTTGGCAATTACAGGCCAGTAACGTCTAACTTCAGTGCCAAGCAAACTAGTTGCAGCGATATTACAAAAGTAGACTGGCCAGAAACACAGTGGGCATGACTTATTCGGGCAGGGTCAGCTCAGGTTTTGCAAGGGGAAATGATTCCTCACCAGTCTATGAGAATTCTCTGATTGGATCAACAAACAGGTGGACAGGGGTGATTCGATGGGTATCGTGCGCTGGGACTTTCAGCAAGTCTTTGACAAGGTCCTTCACCAAAGGCTTGGGACGAGACGGAAGGTCCTCTCGGGCTTGTCACTGGTTAAATGACTGGTCAGAGCAAACGGTCCGTTTTCAGAATGGAAGGAGGTAACTTGTGTCTACCAGGGGTCTGCTTTGGGACCAGAATTGTCCTGCATATCCATGGATTATCTGGAAAGGGGGGAAACAGAGAGATGACAAAGTCAGAAAATTATACAAATTACTCAGGCTAGTTTAAGCCCAACACAGACAGAAGAGTTACACAGGGATCTCATGAAATTCAAGTTAACGCACATGGGAAAACTAAAATCTATGCATAGAAAATGGTGGGGTCTGAATTTTCTGTTACCTCTCAAGAAAGATATCTTGGAATCATAGTGGACAAGTCTCTGAAAACATCATCCCAATGTGTAGTGACAGTGAGAAACAGCTGACAGAATGTTAGGAAACATTATGAAAGGGACAGACAGTAAACCAGAAAATAGCATAATGCCACTATTTACATCCACGGTACGCCTACCCCTTGAATACTGCGTGCAGTTCTGATCCAGACAATGGAATATGTTAGAATTGGAAAAGATACAGAAAAGGGCAACAAAAGTTACTGGGGGCATGGAACAGCTTCGGTATGAGGAGAGATTAAGAAACTGGGACTGTTCAGTTTGGGGAAGAGGCAGCTAAGGGGGATAGAGAGGAGAGAGGCATTGAAAGAGCCGAAAACTTAAAAAAGAACAAAAAATTCCTTTAACCTCCCACATACTGCAGAGAGAGAAAGTGATCCCAACTTTAAACAAGAGTTACCACAACAAACCACATCCCTGAATGAACCTACCCCCCAACAGGAATCCCTGTGTCAGCATATCCCGATAGTTACTGACATTTCACGGAGCCCAACAAGCCTCGGAGGGGGAAGAGCTGGGCCCAGGAGACTGGGAGAACTCTCCAGGGCAGCAGCAGCCTTGGTGTAGCAAGAGATGTTGCTTTAACCCTGTGCTGCCCGAGTTCGGCTGGGGCAGGAATGGCCTGGAGTCGGAGCGCCCAAAGGCAGCACAAACCTCCTTTGACCCTCCGCTTTGGGCTGCACGTTCTGTGCTGCTGCACTCAGAATCTTGCCCCAGGGGCCAAAAATCAAAGTCCCCTTGCCCAGAGAGGGGAGGCTCCAGTTCTAGCTGCCTCTCTGCCCCAGGGCGTGCTAGACAGCCTGAGGAATTAGCGCCTCCCTACTTCACTGGGGGCCATATTGTTAAAAAAATAGATAAACCCGCTTTTACGCCAGCAAGTTGAGAACATTACAACCCTGTGATTCCAGACACACAGCGCTGGATGCTGGTTTTGCACGGCGCGCTGGTCCTAAGCTTCTTATTTATGTATTCCTCCTCCAAAAGAACAGCTCTCCCTTCCAAGCTCAGGGGCCTTTTAAAGATCCTTTTCACGCTCCCATTAACAGGGCTGATTCCTGTGTTTGGGGATCATTGCCACAGCACAGCCAGCGCAAAAGTAAACTGCTGGCAGCAGGCGAAACTCACGCCTAGTCAATGCTCCACAGTGCTACTGGCTGCGATCTGCATTCCACTCCCCTGCTGCCCAATGCAGGCAGCTGGTTCACTCTCACCGTATATCAGAACGTAAGAATGGCCACACTGGGTCAAACTAACGCTCCCTCCAACCCGTAGCCAGCACGAGGAGCTCCAGAGAGAACGAACACACGAGCAGTTACTGAGTGAGCCGGGTCCCCCAGGCCCGCCGAGTAGGGACGTACAATCCCTTTTAAGGCCTTGTCGACATTGGCACGGTTTGTCACCCACAGCTGCCTTTTGGCGACAGACCGGTGAGAGCGTTTCCTCTGCAATGCGGCTTGTGTCGGGAAAAACACCCCGTTTCGGTGACAAAAAACGTCCAGCCCTGCAAGAGACTTGCCTTTCGCCTCCCTTCTGGCCCCACTGAAATCAAGGGGGTTTTTTGCTATTGATTTCAACAGAGCCAGGTTTTTACCAGGGCTTTTTAAAAGCAAGATGGAAAATGACTTTGATGTCCCAGAGAGAGAATTGGGCTGGCATGAATTAGCCTGTAGCTGCCTGTTACGGGGCGAATCAGCCCTGCACTGGCCCAACAGGCACTAGCCATGCTCTTTTAGACAGAGGCCCCTCCGCCCAGTCCTTTGTGGCCCAGGGGCCACATCAGGGTATGGGAATTGTATGCCATGAATACTCGTGGAACTGGGATTGGGGTGTGGGAGGAGATGAGGGCTCTGACAAGGGTGGGGATGGGCTCTGAGCTGGGGAGTTCGCAATGCAGAAGGGAGATCAGGGCTCGGGCAGAGGGCTGGAGCACTGGGCGGGAGGTGCTGGCTCTGGGCTAGGACTGAGAGAGACTGGGAGGGTGATCGGGGCTGGGGCAGGGGTTGGGGTGTGTGGGGGTCTCAGGGGTGCAGGCCCTGGTTGCACTAGACCTATTCCAGCAGCTCCCAGAAGCAGCAGCATGTCCCCCTTCCATCTGACGCCGTGCACCGCTCCCCTAGCTGCAGGCACGGCCCAGGCGGCCCCATTGGTTGCAGTTCCCAGCCAATGGGACAGAGAGGGTGGTGCTCAGGGCCCGGGCAGCATGCCCCTACCTCAGAGGGGACACGCTGCTGCACAGCAGAGCAAGCTCCAGACCAGGGGTGGGCAAAACTAGGACCCACAGGCCGGATCCAGCCCACCAAATGGCAGGATCCAGCCCGCCAGCAGCCCAGCGGGAGCCTCAGGCAGGCTCCCTGCCGTCTGTGCCCCTGCATGCTGCTGAAAGCAGCCAGCTGTGGGAGCCCTGTGTCTCTCTGAGCACGGCGAGCCCCGTGGAGGGTGGGTCGCACACTGCCCCTGCCCCCAGCACAATCTCGCTGGAGAGCTGAATGGAAATGGCTGAGGGCCGGGATGCTGCCGGTTGCACTAGCTGGAGCCAGGACGTAAGAGGCAGCAGGGCAGCTCTCTGTGGGGCTCGCTGCTCCGGGGGCGGGAGGTGCCTCAGTTTCTCCTGGGAGAGGACTGCCTTCACTGCCAGGCAGGGAGGCCAGCCCGGCAGACCCAGACCCTGCCACATAGATGGGGAGGGTGGGGTGTCGATGAGACCGGAGACTCCAAAGACTTGGGCAGGAAGTGACAAGGAGAACTTTGCAGGGAGACAGAACTGGACCAAGACACGACGTATGTTGGTCAGACCTCACCGAACCAGAGGTGGGTAAACCTGCTACCGACAGGGCCCTGCGCCAGGATCCAGGAGAGAGGAAGGGCTGGGGTCCCCCACCCTACTGCCACCCACTGGGGGTGGTAGCCCAACCTGCCAATTGTATTGACTTTGGCCAGTAGATCACACTGCCCTCCTTTTAAGGGCTGCGTTAAAGGACATGGCTCCTGAGCCACACAACCCCAAGGCATGGGGCACCCCGTAAAACCTGGCCACAGGGCTACACCACCCTTTTCCCTGTCCCAAATAGTTATGGGGCATATCAGCCCTGGGTCCGCCCACTTAGAGAAAGCTGGCTCACCAGCCCAAGCACAAACTCACCAAGTGTGACGTAGTGGGGGTACCGGGCTGCTCTCTATGCTGGCTCTGTGGTAACCCCACTGGCTGCCGTCGGTACCACGGCTCAGCAGGACAGGGGGTGAGTCCTTATGCAAAGAGGGGCTCTCAACCTGTCCGACCAGCTACCCCCAGGAGAGAAACAAAGGCAGGTGGATGCCGCCCTGGCTGGGGGCAGGGCTGGAAGAGAGTGAGTTAGTTTCTGTCTGGGATGATGGAGGAGACAGCCTAGGGAAAAGAGCTGGAATTTAGGGGCCCAGAATCCCCCATCTCAAGGGGGGCTGAGGCATCCTAGGCCTGCCCTGGAACCAGATGACATCTGTGCTGTATCCTGGGGAAGCAATAAACTCCCTCTGTTCTACTGGCTGGTGGAGTCTGTTCGTGCCATTTCGGGGGTGCAGGAGGCGGGGGACCCCCAACGCGTCGTCACACCAAGCAACGCTCCAAATCTCCTTGCCAGCCTGTAGCACCGCTATCGCCTGCTCCCAACCGCTGGCCGGGCCAGGACCCTGCAGATGAGTGTGCCTGTCAGCCGCTGGGAGCAGTAGGGACGCAGGGCCCCACCCCGGAGAGTGAGAATGAACCCACTAAATGACAGCTCCATGCCTAGCTCCACCCCCCACCACGCCCCGGTGGGCCAGCCTCTGTTCGACCTTGCTTCCACGGCCCACCGGGGCATCAGCTGGAGAGTCCTGCACGGGCGGTGAGCACGGGCGTGTACGTGGCGCGGTTCACCCCCATTCCCGACACTCGCCCCTTCTGTAGCGTGAGGGAGACCCTGGCGCACGTCTACCTCGAGTGCGCCGGGCTACAGCCCCTCTTTCGGCTCCGCCAGAACCTCCGGTTGCACTTTTCCCCCCACCTGTTAATTTATGCACACCCCATCCGTGGCCCCACAAAGTCGCAGGACCTCCTGGTCAACCTCCTCCTGGCTATTGCTGAATTGGCAATCTCTAAAACCAGGGGGGAGGGGCCTGCGACTCTGGGGCCTATTTCCGTTCCTGTATCCGCTCACGTAACCGGGCAGAGTTCCACTGGGCGTCCGCTGGCCCTCTCGAGCCCTTCGAGGGGCAGTGGGCGCTGTCCGGGGTTCTCTGCTCGGTGTCCCCGTCCGGCTCCCTCGTTTTAGCCCTTTGACCCTGTTTTCTCATTATTGGTCCAACATAGTCAGTCGGTTTTCTGGGGTCTGTGGACCCTCCCTGTAGGCTGGGGGGGGTCCTTTAGATGTGGGAGGGCTAACGCCTGCCCACCGCCCGGACACCAAATAGTCCCGCCCCGCACCACTTAGCCCCGCCTACCTCTCTTTAGCCCCTGCCCCACCCCTCAGCCCTTAGCCCCGCCTACCTCTCTCGCTCTCGCCCCACCCCCTCAGCCCTTAGCCCCACCTACCTCTCTCGCTCTCGCCCCACCCCCTCAGCCCTTAGCCCCACCTACCTCTCTCGCTCTCGCCCCACCCCCTCAGCCCTTAGCCCCGCCTACCTCTCTTTAGCCCCTGCCGCACCCCTCAGCCCTTAGCCCCGCCTACCTCTCTCTCGCTCTCGCCCCACCCCCTCAGCCCTTAGCCCCGCCTACCTCTCTTTAGCCCCTGCCCCACCCCTCAGCCCTTAGCCCCGCCTACCTCTCTCTCGCTCTCGCCCCACCCCCTCAGCCCTTAGCCCCGCCTACCTCTCTCTCGCTCTCGCCCCACCCCCTCAGCCCTTAGCCCCGCCTACCTCTCTCTCGCTCTCGCCCCACCCCCTCAGCCCTTAGCCCCGCCTACCTCTCTCTCGCTCTCGCCCCACCCCCTCAGCCCTTAGCCCCGCCTACCTCTCTTTAGCCCCTGCCGCACCCCTCAGCCCTTAGCCCCGCCTACCTCTCTCTCGCTCTCGCCCCACCCCCTCAGCCTTTAGCCCCGCCCACCTCTCTCTAGCCCCTGCCCCACCCCTCAGCCCTTAGCCCCGCCTACCACTCTGGTTCTCACCCCACCCCTCAGCTCTTAGCCCCGCCCACCTCTCTAGCTCCCGCCCCACCCCCTCAGCCCATAACCCCGCCCACCTCTCTCGCTCTCGCCCCACCCCTCAGCCCCGCCCACGTCTGTCTCACCCCTCCCGCAGCCCCGCCCCTTAGCCCTTAGCCCCGCCCCGCGTTCCCTGGGCTCGCGCCGCGCCTCTAGCCCCGCCCCTCACGCTGTCCCCGCGCGCGGCGCCGCAGCCGGGTGGGCGGGGCCGGTGACGCAGGGGGCGGGGTCTCGCCGTAACAACAAGCGGCGGCCGGGCCGGGCCTGTGGGGCGCGCGGGTCGATGCGGGGGCGGCGGCCGGGGGGGGCCGCGCAGGTAGGGGCGGGGCTGGTGAGCCCGGGGGGGGGCCGCGCAGGTAGGGGCGGGGCTGGCGAGCCCGGGGGGAGGGTGCAGAGGGGCTGGTGAGCCCGGGGGGAGGGTGCAGAGGGGCGGGGGGCTGGCGAGCCCGGGGGGGGGAGGGTGCAGAGGGGGGGGGGGCTGGCGAGCCCGGGGGGGGGGAGGGTGCAGAGGGGCGGGGGGGCTGGTGAGCCCGGGGGGGGAGGGTGCAGAGGGGCGGGGGGGCTGGCGAGCCCGGGGGGGGGGGTGCAGAGGGGCGGGGGGCTGGCGAGCCCGGGGGGGGGGAGGGTGCAGAGGGGCGGGGGGCTGGCGAGCCCGGGGGGGGAGGGTGCAGAGGGGCGGGGGGCTGGCGAGCCCGGGGGGGAGGGTGCAGAGGGGCGGGGGGCTGGCGAGCCCGGGGGGGGGAGGGTGCAGAGGGGCGGGGGGGCTGGCGAGCCCGGGGGGGGGAGGGTGCAGAGGGGCGGGGGGCTGGCGAGCCCGGGGGGGGGAGGGTGCAGAGGGGCGGGGGGGCTGGCGGAGCCCGGGGGGGGGAGGGTGCAGAGGGGCGGGGGGGCTGGCGAGCCCGGGGGGGGAGGGTGCAGAGGGGCGGGGGGGGCTGGCGAGCCCGGGGGGGGAGGGTGCAGAGGGGCGGGGGGGCTGGGGAGCCCGGGGGGGGGGAGGGTGCAGAGGGGCGGGGGGGCTGGGGAGCCCGGGGGGGGGGAGGGTGCAGAGGGGCGGGGGGCTGGGGAGCCCGGGGGGGGGGAGGGTGCAGAGGGGCGGGGGGGCTGGGGAGCCCGGGGGGGGGGAGGGTGCAGAGGGGCGGGGGGGCTGGGGAGCCAGGGGGGGGGAGGGTGCAGAGGGGCGGGGGGCTGGGGAGCCCGGGGGGGGGAGGGTGCAGAGGGGCGGGGGGGCTGGGGAGCCCGGGGGGGGGAGGGTGCAGAGGGGCGGGGGGGCTGGTGAGCCCGGGGGGGGGAGGGTGCAGAGGGGCGGGGGGGCTGGTGAGCCCGGGGGCGGGCAGAGGGGCGGGGGGGCTGGTGAGCCCGGGGGGGGGGAGGGTGCAGAGGGGCGGGGGGGCTGGTGAGCCCGGGAGGGGGGGCGTGCAGGGGGGCGGGGGGGCTGGTGAGCCCGGGAGGGGGGGCGTGCAGAGGGGCGGGGGGCCCCAGAGGCTTGTGGGGGAAGCTGTGGGGCTGATGGGGGTGCTGCTGGCGGCAGCGGGTGTGTGTCAGGGTCCTTCCCGCTCCCCCTGCACCGCCTCCATTGGGCGAGGTGGCTGCTGCCCTGAGGGCCCCTCTCCCCAAGCAGTGACTGGCTCTGGGGAGGAGCCCACGCTGGGGCCTGCCCTGCACCCAGCTCTGCAGAGCTCCTCTCAGGCCAGGCCAGGCCAGGCCAGGCTGCCTGCCCCCTTAGCGCTGTCGGCACCGGGCGAGCGGGGTGGTGTGGGCCCTGCGCAGAGCCCCGGGGAGATGGCAGTAGCTGCCCCTGCCCATTGGGACCTGGGAGCTAACGCTGCAGATCAGCTTCTGGCAGGACCCCGAGCAGGCCTGCCTGGGGAGATGCCCTGACACTTAGGAACGTTTCTCTCAAAGCCTCTGAGCGTTTGAACTCTCCGGTCCCTGTGCTCGCTCCATTTTCTGTCTGCCCAGCCCCGTTTCTCGGTCCCGGCTTGTGCTTTGTCACCTTGTAGCCTGAGCTTTCTCTCCTATTCAGGCTGTACTGGCACAGAACGTGGGGTCTAAAGAACCAAGCAAAGTTCACGTGCCGAAGAGTAATGACTTGTGCTGAGTTTCTTATAATTAACTGAGCCTACTGCCTAAATGGGCTGCAGCTTTGTTTTCCTTCCTAGGAGCCACAAGTAGTGGTGGTCTACATTTCTCTTGTCTTTAGTGGGACATCATTTGAAATAAAGGCTGAGGCTGCGTCTAGACTGGCATGATTTCGTGCAAATACTTTTATTGGAAAAGTTTTTCCGTTAAAAGTATTTGCGCCAGAGAGCATCTACACTGGCACGGATGCTTTTGCACAAAACACGGATGCTTTTGCACAAAAGACATCTTTTGCGCAAAAGCATCTGTGCCAGTGTAGACACTGTCTGGCGCAAGAAAGCTCCGATGGCCATTTTAGCCGTCGGGCTTTCTTGCACAAGACATTAACTTGCCTGTCTACACTGGCCCTCTTGCGCAAGAATACTTGGGCAAGAGGGCTTATCCGTGAGTGGGAACATCAGAGTATTTGCGCAAGAACCACTGATTTTGTACAGTACAAAGTCAGTGTTCTTGCGCAAATTCTCGCGGCCAGTGTAGACAGGCAGCTGCTTTTGCGCAAAATCTTGCCAGTCTAGACGCACCCTGAAAGAAAATTACCTTGGTAAAAAGTGTGGTGCTATATGGGCTCAACTCTTTTCTCATGTTAAAAAACCAACTCCCCCCTTTCCCCCCCCCCGAAAAACAAAACAAAACTGGTGTCTTTAAACTCAATCTACAAGAATAAAATGCGTTTGAGACTTGGAAGCCTTAAGTTATAAGGAGCCACAGAAAGCCTTAGGTTTTTACAATAGTTATTGTGTAAATATTTATCATGACACTAGGCTTCCTCCACCACACGCCGCATTTGGAAATGGAATTACGCAATCAGGCAGCAGCAGAAACTAAAAACCCCCAAGTACAGTGCTATGTTAAATGTAAATGCTATTGGCATTTTTCCTCTGCGTGGTGAAGACACAAAATGTATTAAGTCAATGTTCAGATGTAAACTTCTGAAGGAACAAACACAATGTGCTGGTCAGAGTTACGGACATTTGAGAGTTAGGAACAACCTCCGTTCTCAAGGTGTTTGTAACTAACTGCTAGTGCTTCTTAAAACGAAAGGGTCCTGACCGTTTCCTGCAGCTCTAGGGTAACAATCATAAACACTCGCTCATTCTGGATGAATACTTCTTCCGTAACGTGGTGTCATGTAGAGCACTGAATGGTTTGGGATCCGAAGGCAGCATTATCTAGCAGGTTATGAAAATCAGACATTTGGCCCCCAAAAAACCCTTCCTGAGGTGCTTAAGATGGATATGCCTCAGGAGTCCTTGTGAATGGATTTCAGGCTACTTAACTAAACTGAACTCAGTACAACGGCCTCACATTTCTCTGATAACTGTCCTCTAAAGTCACTTATATAGTTGTGACAGTGACTAACCCCAGGTTATATTCAGCAAGAAAACACTTCTCGTGCTAGCAAGTCAGCCTGCCTGGACCCTAGGGGAGCGAACAGCATCTTGCGTATGCTGGTGACTCATCCCTTCTTGCAGACTGATCTCTCGGGGTACAGCTTAATGCGTCTAATACCCACTCGTGCTTTAAAACTAATCTCCACTAAGACTTTCTTCAGTGGAGTTGGGGAATTAGCCAGGTCAAATGGGAAGAAACCTACATATAAACTAGGAAATCTCAAAGCCATTTGATTCTTAGCAGGAGCCAAGAGGTCTTGGAAGTCTTGTATACTCGTTTATTTTAAGTTCTGATCCACTCGCTGTATTTTAAATGTGGTCGTTCCAAAAATGTATGCTCTTGGTACACTATATTAATACTTTTTCTCTTAATTGCAGGATGAAGACACTGTTTGAAGAGATCAAAGCATCAATTAAAAATAATTATGATCAGGACCGCTCGTTTTGGAGGCCTGTGCTCCCTTGGGGAGGGGTTTTTACTATCAAAGCTGGCCGCAAAGCTGTATCTTGCACACCACTTTACGTTGAAATAAATTTGAAAAACACTTGTACGATAGATGGATTCTTGATGTTGTTGTATGTCATTCTGCATGAAAACGAACACTTCCCCCGAGAGCTCTCCCTTCATTTAGGTAGAGAGTTTGTCGACTGCTTTCTCTACCTAATGGACTCCTATAACTTTACGACAGTGAAGCTGCTTTGGATTTGGGACAAGATGGAGAAAGGACAGTACAAATCTGAAGTGCACAAAGCTTCATTGGAAATTGATTTATTTGGAAACGAGCATGACAACTTTACAAAGAATCTAGAAAGCCTCATGTCTACCATTCAAGAAAGCTACTGCTCAAATTGGAGGTGTCCAACTCGTATGCAGGAAGATCAGCAGAGAACAATTATCATAAAGTAAGTTGCAGCTCATGCTGGCATGCAACGCTACTAAAATAAACTTCTCTGTCAAAGGGGGCAGTGGTCAGTGTTAGCTGTCAGAGGGCCTTATGAGCTAGAATACGTCCGTGGCTGTAGGTAACCGTCGCAAACGTACATACCCTGTGTGTTCAAATCATTCCTTTTAAGAACTCGCTATAGAAGACTTAGAAACAAGCCTTTCTGGCCAACGGTTGGTTGACAGTGTGATTAAAAATAACATATTAATTGCAGCCGAGCATGTCTCTAATATTCTGCAGTGCTAAAGCTTAAATTGCTTGTAATGCTCAGCTGGTTCGGTGGGAATGTTGGCTTGGAGAGCTATTTACCAAACACTGCTGGCTGGGCTTTCTTCCCTCTGTTTGGAGCGTGTGACATGAAAATTGCTTTCTTGCATTCGTAGCTGTCAGCTTACTGTGACGGAAAAAGAGCTCTCCAGCCGTGCCTGTCACTCGGGCCGGGTCCTTCGACTGCAGATTAACACTTGCAAAATGAATTACTGGCCTGAAACGGATTGTTACTTCCATAGTAAAGAATAAATGTCTAACGCTGCTGTTGTGTTGACCTGTCCCACCACTAACCGAGTAAATGTGTTTCCAGGAGTGAGGTGCTGGTGACCTTTGCAGCTCTACCTAGCAATTAGAGGCGGGTTCACAGGAATAAAAGCCACAGGGAGAGGGAGTCTGAGTTGCTGTTAGCAGCTCTGTCTCAAATGGGGAGGCTCCGGCGCCTGTGGAACTGGGGCAATAGGTTGCTAGGGGAGAGGGCCTTTCTCTAACGCTTCCCAAACCACTGCAGAGGCTGCTAGATGCTGGAGTCATGTGCTTCTCCATTGAAACGCTGCATTACATTACTGAGCGGGTTGTGGCATCTCTGCTCTGTTGCTTAGAACTCTCACCGTGTACCCAGCTCCAGAGAGCATTACGCTAAAACATAGCGGGTCTGATGAGGACAACCCTCACGGGCTGACTGCCCGAACCGGGTGCGGGGCTCAGGAGCGAGTCCTGGAGGAGCTGTAGGAAGGCACTTTTTAAAGAACGATTTCTTAGTGAAGTACAGTGATAGAGATGTAGCCGTGTTAGTCTGGTGCAGCTGAAACAAAATACAGGACTAGGTAGCACTTTAAAGACTAACAAGACAGTTTATTAGGTGATGAGCTTTCGTGGGCCAGACCCACTTCCTCAGATCAAATAGTGGAAGAAAATAGTCACAACCATATATACCAAAGGATACAATTAAAAAAATGAACACATATGAAAAGGACAAATCGCATTTCAGAACAGAAGGGGGATGGGCGGGGAGCTAATATCTGTGTTAATATCTGTGAGCTAATGATATTAGAGGTGATAATTGGGTAAGATAGCTTCCCCCCCCCGCCATCCCCCTCCTGTTCTGAAATGTGATTTGTCCTTTTCATATTTGTTCATTTTTTTAATTGTATCCTTTGGTATATATGGTTGTGACAATTTTCTTCCACTATTTGATCTGAGGAAGTGGGTCTGGCCCACGAAAGCTCATCATCTAATAAACCATCTTGTTAGTCTTTAAAGTGCTACATTGTCCTGTTTTTTGTTTTAGTGAAGTTCGTGAGGCCAAATCTCGAATCTGGGGTTATGAATTCAGTGGATCTGCTCAGAACGATCACTGACTGAGCTAGAAATGGAGCTTACTGCCTGACTCTCAGATCTGTCTAGTAGAAACTTTGAGAGCTCTTGCCGCATCAGTGGTACCAGCATGACTCATGATCAGTGATTCTTCACTCTCCTCTCCTGGAATCCTGTCTACCTCTCCCATGAGGTTTGTATACTAGCAGGCAGCTGCAGCCCATGAGCTAAAGTTACAACTGCAGCATAGTGACCGCATGGTAAGGCACAGGGCTCCGCTGTCACTTCAGAACGTCCATCTCGCAGATTGAGGGGCTGGCTTTCATGAGCTTGAAAGTTTGCTGGACTTAGATGCTCTCGGTTTTGAACGTTTACCCTTTCGCTGTCGGCCCTGAGCATCGACGAAAGCCTTTCTTCAGCGTGGAGTGTTTGATTTCTTAGCTAGTCAGGTCCCCTTGCCCCCTCCAAACCTTACTCTGCGTGAGAGGCCACATGCTACCTACCTGTTCTGTGCTTGACTCACACTTCTAGTTGTTAATGTCACACAGCAATAGGTGTAGCAATTAAGGCTTTGTTTCCACCATTCTTTGCTGATGTAATAGTTGGATAAGAAATCACATGCAAGTAAGTGCTGTAAACTCTTCTACCTCTTAAAAAAAAAAGACACATTTGTCTAATCCTCTCATGCTGAGTGTGAGTTTTTAATGACTGGATCTGTGATTTGAGGCAATAGTAGTTCAGGTTTGATGCCTTCCATACAGGAGACTGTCAGCTGTTGGCTGTTTTCAAACTGTCTCCTGTCCAGTGGACTCTTAAAACGTTCGTGCTGTAACCTAAGTGTGCACTACCCTCTGAGTCTAAATACATCACTTCTTTAGACAGACAGGCCAGCTGATCAGTGAAGTCTGTCTGAGTGTGCCTAAGGTGGGGGTCTTGTACTGTTTTGCAAACCAAAAAATCCCTCTACTCAAAAGGTGTGCTGTAAACACATTGACCAGGGAGTGTGGTATGGAACAGCGCGTGAACACAGGTTTTAGGTTTCTGTCTGAAACGCGAGATGAATAAGTCAACCAAGCACCGGCCTCCTGTCTGTACTCTACTCTTTCTATATATATTTTCTGAGGCGCAAGGTATTTGGATTACCCGACTAACCTCAAACACGAGGGAGGACGATCTTGCGGGTGATCCTAGAGTACAGAACAGAGCCTTTGGGCTTTATTATGCAGCACACACCACGCACAGATGCGTGGACCACGACAAGATGAGCTGAGCTTTAGCGGATGGCACAGCTGATAGACGTGAATCTCGGCGGGAGTGCTGTTCCGCAAACGTGGGGTTGGCGTTCTGAGCAAATGTTTTCGATATTTAAGTTCAAGTAGCAAGGCTCTTGCACAAGAGCTACCATTCTAAAGACTCGCTGTGGGAAGCCAGAGTGTGTCGTTGTGGTGGAACGGTTTGGTACTGTGCAAGGACAAAACATCTGATCAAATCTCTCTCTTTCAGTCCTCCCCAAGAAATTCCTCATGGAGACTTGATTCAGCGGGCGGTGGATGAATTATTCTGTTCCAAGATAGAGCTGTGTGAACAGTATGGGTAAGTGCCCAATGGGTATTTCGGGGGTATTTGCGATCCCAGAGGGGGCTGTGCACACTCTTAGCCTGTGTGCTAAACAGCCCTTCCCGTGGATTGAAATGCTCTGCGCGTGGTCCCAGCTAGGGATGGAAGAGCCCATGTAATTAGTTAACAGGTTAAATGTTCAGTTTCGCTGGTTAACTGATTGACATGGGGGCAGGCAGGGGGCTGTTCCAGCTGGCTGGGCTGAAGAGGCCTGCCTGCCCGCCCGCCATGGCCAGGCTGCAGCAGCCCTTGTGCCATGGGTAGGGCCTGCTCCAGCCCCACAGGAGAGGGAGGGAGGCAGGAGTCGGGGTGGGGTTGCCAGTCCCCAGACCAGACCGTGCAGGCTCGTGGGCTGGGAGTCAGCAGGCTCCTGCTGGATGGAAGTGGCAGCGGGGGGGAGCAGGAAGGAGGAACCCCCCCACCCATGCTGCTGCTTCCACCCAGCACAAGCCTGCTGCCTCTGAGCCCCTGTGGACTGGGAGCCGGCAGCCCTGCTCCCCCGTTCGTGGGAGGCTGCTAGGTTAACCATTCCCAGGTAAGTCTCACCCATGAAGGGTGATGCTTACCAGGTAACCAGTTAGCCAGTGACCCATTCAGCCCTCGTCTGGACCCCTCCGAACTGCACACGTCTTCCAGGGGTTCTTGCCACGGGGCTGCCTTCTGTGAACCCCGAGGCAGGAGCTGGGTCAGTGGTGGGCAGCGTGGGAGCCGCGTGCAGCCTGGGGGGGTTCCTGTGTGGCCGTTGGCCACGTGACAGGGTTGCCAGATTCCAGTGGTTTCCAGCCGCGTCGCTTTCCCCGACCAGCGTTAGTAAAGGGACACGCACGTAAAGCCAACATGCACGTGCTGCAGGGCCCAGCCGCCCCAGGCTCCGGCGCCCCGCGTGGTGCAGGCCCCGGCCGCCCCAGGCTCCAGCCGCCCCGCGTGGTGCAGGCCCTGGCCGCCCCAGGCCCCGGCGCCCCGCGTGGTGCAGGCCCCGGCCGCCCCAGGCTCCAGTGCCCTGCTGCAACGCTGGTGCCTGGGCTTGGGGCTCGGGATGGGGGCGCCGGAGCTGGTGGCCTGAGATCTGTCAGGTCAGATGAGATGAGCTGGCGGTTCCTTCTGCCCTTGCACGCTGGGCTTCTGCCTCCGCGTCCCTCTGCTAACCAGGCCCCATCCAGGCTGCTGCTTGGCTCTTGGCAGCAGCTCAGCGCCCTGGCCCAGTTTCCCGCCCCCCCGTCGGAGGTGGCCCGAGGTCCTAGAGGAGGGGAGGACGGTCCCTGGCCTCTGAGCGTGGCCGCTTGTTGCAGGCCTTTGGAAACGAGCTTGCTGGGGAGTCGGGGCAGCGAGGCCTGTCCCAGGCCAGGGCCATGGCGCTGCTCCCCCCCTTCCCCCGCTGAGTCCCAGCCAGGGCTCCGCTCTTGGAGATCAGGTTTCCTGAGCAGCTTCTCCGCGGTGTTGCTGTAGGCACCCGCCCCTCGGCTCCCCCGCCCCGCCCCCCCCCCCGCCCCCGGCCCCCCGCCCCCCCCGCCCCTCGGCTCCCCCGCCCCTCGGCTCCCCCCGCCCCCGGCCCCCCCCCGCCCCTCGGCTGGCGGCTCCCCCCGCCCCTCGGCTCCCCCGCCCCTCTGGCAGCTCTTGGGCCCAGTTTCAAACCAGCCTTTGGGTTTCCCTCCTCAAGCTGAGGCCCCCTGCCCCTGCCATTCCGCGGCGGGGTTGGATTGGAGCCCCCCGCCTGTCCCCGGAGGGCAGTCAGGGTCTCCGTCCGTCTGTCCGACAGGCGTCCCCGCAGCTCCCTGCCTCTGGGAGGTCAGGTCAGCTGTCAGCAGATGACACAGCCCCCCCCAGCACTCCCCCCTCCTGGGGCTAGGGCCCTCCCGCCGGCTTCCTCCCAGCTTGCCCCAGGTTCCTCGCGGGTGCACGGCCGCATCCCTGCCCCTAGCAGAGACTGCAGCGGGGGAGGGTGGGGTCACGGGGCTGCCCCCCATGTGCAATAGTGTAACCAGTGCATTCAGGCATCCCTAGTAAGGGAAGGGCCGTGTGGGGGTGGGAGGGGGGTGGCTGCACCCTCCCCCGATCTGTATGGGGAGGGACACTCACCGGGCAGGTGAGAGGCTGGCTGGCCCCTCCCCTCCGCCTACCCCGCCTCCCTCTAGAGAGGGCAGAGGAATTGCTGCTGTCCCCCTTGGGCAGGGAGCCAGGGACAGTGCCCAGGTCGCTGCGTCCCTCGCTCGGGCTGGGCAGCGCAGGGGCAGACGAAGCTGGACCTGCCCCAAGTGGGGGGGCATGCGCCCCTCCCCCAGCTGTGCCCGCTGGAGCTGCAGCAGCCACGGAGAGACGCTTCCCACCTGGCCCCAAGTGGCTGCGGGGACAGAGGGCTGGGGCTGGCCTCTCCCCGGGGCAGCCCCGCCCCGCCCCAGAGCAAGGATTCCAGGGCAGAGAGCCAGCAGTCAGTGAGTTCTGGCCCAGCACGGCTTGCTGCATGCGGGAGGCAGGGAAGGGTGGCCGGCAGCCTCGCCTGATTCCTCGGCTCGGGGACGCAGGGGAGAGCCGGTCGCTGTCCAAACCAAACGCTAATATGGGGGACAACCTGCCTCCAGTCCGGCTGGGAACTGAACCCGGCTGAGCCGCGCTGCCGGCCCAGTGGCACCACTGGCATTTCTGCTTCTCTGCTTGCAGCTGCACGGGCCTCCGAGAGTTCACCCAGCGCGTCTTCTGCCACGGGGCACCTCCCTTTGTGGTTTTCAACATGCAGCAGTGGAAGCCGGAGGAGCTGGCGTACGTCCCGTACCACTTGGATGTCTCTGACCACAAGTGAGTATTGTGCAGCCCTGGCTGGCTGAGCCAGGGGCTTTCATAGAGTCACAGAACACTAGGACTGGAAGGGACCTCGAGAGGCAGCGAGTCCAGTCCCCTGTCCTCACGGCAGGACCCAGCACTGTCTAGATCATCCCTGATAGACATTTATCTAACCTGCTCTTAAATATCTCCAGTGATGCAGATTCCACAACCTCCCTGGGCAATTTATTCCCTTGTTTCACCACCCTGACAGGCAGGAAGTTTTTCCTAATGTCCAACCTAAACCTCCCTGGCTGCAGTTTAAGCCCATTGCTTCTTGTCCTTTCCTCAGAGGCCAAGATGAACAAGTTTTCTCCCTCCTCCTTATGACACCCTTTTAGATACCTGAAAATGGCTATCATGTCCCCCCTCAATCTTCTCTTTTCTAAACTAAACAAACCCAATTCCTTCAGCCTTCCTTCCTAGCCCATGTTCTCTAGACCTTTCATCATTCTTGTCGCTCTTCCCTGGACCCTGTCCAATTTCTCCACATCCTTCTTGAAACGCGGTGCCCAGAACTGGACACGATACCCCAGCTGAGGCCTGACCAGCGCAGAGCAGAGCGGCAGAACGACTCCTCGTGTCTTGCTCACAACGCCCCGTTCCTGCAGCCCAGACCCGTTTGCCTTCCTCGCTGTGGGGCGCGCCGTGGCGGAAAGGAGCCTGTGGACGCCGGGGGCGGCCGTGCGATGGGGCTGGCTGGCGTTAGGCCCTGGCAGAGCTGTTCTCGTGTCAGAACCAGCCCTCCCGTGTCCTGCGGCGCAGGCCCTGCCCCTCTGGCTGGCAGCATCGGGGCAGGTCTGCACTGGGCCCCAGCTCGGAGCAGAGAACTTGGCTCTCTCCCGAGGGCAGGAAGTGAAGGGCGACGTGATGAGCCAGGAAGGAGACCAAGCCCCTCCCCCTGCCCCCCGCCCCTTACCCCCAGGGTTTGCAGCAGAGCCTCTAGTGCCGCCCCCATTCTTACCTTCGGCTGTGGGGAGAACCCGGAGGAGCAGAGACTGGGGGGCAGTAAGACAGGGCACTGGCCCCCCCCGCGGGCTCAGCCCCCCCCCCCCTCCAGGCAGCATCCCAGGCGCTTTGCCCCCTCCCTGATAAGGGGGGCAGGAGATAACTCAGCGTCCTGGCTTCCCTCCCCCAGGACTGAAAAGGGGTGGAGCTGTGGGCCAGGCAACCCCAGAGGCCCTGGAGACAGCTCAGTGGTGAGCCATGCCCCATCCGTCCCCAACTGAGGGCTGGCGACACTGGGCTGCTCCCCCCAGCCCTTGAGCTCTCTGGCCAGGCAGGGGTGGGATCCCTGCTGGACCCGGGCGGATCCCACGGAGCAGCCGCTGGGCTGCCTGGAGCCTTGTCCCCTCCCCTGGGGGTGGAAGTTGTGGCAGGGGAAAGAGCAGCCACTGGGCCAGTGGCGCAGCTGAGGGGAGGGGAAGGGGCAGGTTCCCCGCCCCCCCAATCCCTGACCAGCCCTGGCAGTGGTGAAAGCGCAGGGGGGTGCTTCTCCCTGGCTGGCTCAGGGTAGCCTGGAGGCCGCTGGCAGGCGGAGGAGAAGGCCAGCGGGCTGTGCCACTTGTGTCTCGCACTGGGCGAAACCCACACGGGAAGGGGAGCAGGGCACCAGGCAAACCAAGCCGGCTGGGGCGGGGGGAGGACGACGACAGTGGCAGGTGAATTGCGGCTCCGCTGCGGCGCTGGAAACCCAGCTCGGCAAGCGCAGAGAGCGGGGGCCGTTAAACCAACGAGCAGCAGGCAGGGTGCCAGCCCCAGCGGCTGAAGGGTAGCGACTGGCCGAAGCCGGGCGACCTGAGGCGTTAGTGCTCTAGGTCTGCCGAAGGGAAGCTGCTACAGTGCGGAGGAGCAGACCGAGGGGCCCATGAAGACTGGAGGGGCGCGGGGCTCAGGGTCCCGCAGCGCTGGAGCGAGCTGAGGCCGTGTGTCTCGGGACCCGCGCAGGGCGCCTCCGGAAGCAGGTGTCCCGGGTTCACCACGGATTTGGGCCTCTGGTTGGAGCGTGGGGAGCTCCCCGCGTCTGCTCCTCTCCAGCGTGTTCGAGCTATGCAGAGGAGAAGGGCCAATTTACACAACTGTGCAAAAGGTGGAAAATGTACAGATTCCTGGCAACCCTAAAATGACTATCTGTAAATTAAACAGGAGTTCAGATCCACTTTCTAGATGTTTGAGGTGGCTCAGAAGTTCCTCACCTCTGTGCTGGAACCAAATGTAGCAGCGGATTATGTTCAAGTTAAGTGTCTCAATTACAAACTTGCCAACCAGCAGGAAGACAATTTGTATCTCATCGAAAACCTGCAAGACACTGGAACGGCAAGCTCAGCTGAAATACGTATCTAGAGCTTGTGTACCACATTGTGGCAAATCAGCATGTTTCATTACTAGACAACCTTCCTTTCGTTATGAAACTCAAAAGTACAACTGCAAGACATGATTAAAAACCTGTGATTTAAAACAAGGTTTCTTGCTTCATGATTGAAATTGGGAATCTAAATCAAGTCACACTACTTAAATGTAATAAAATGTGTCATGTGGTATATTAAAAATGCCTCGTGGGCAGAAATTAATATAGTTTTTTTTATAGGAATGTAACAAATAATGGTACAGGAGTTAGATTATTTATATCAGAATTGAGTGCGAAGTAGGAGAAAAGGGAGACTGTTTCAAGCATGTGATTTAAGAATGTTATAAGAGGGGGATCGTGTGATAGGTAAGAGCAGAGAAGCTCTTAAGCAAATCCTATATAGATACAAGACCCAGGCGTTAGGGATAGACGAGGCTGGGTTGTTGGTAAAGACGATACTGACCGGGCCAAGAAATGGTTAAAAAACATCTGAAACAGTCTGGTTCTCCTGGAATGTTAGAGGATTAAACATCCCAATAAAACAGGAGTGGGGAACCTTTTTCCTAAAAATGAGCCAGGGGCCTTACAGCCCGAGGGGGAGGGGGGCAGGGGCAGAGGCAGGGGCGGAGGCTTGGTTTTCTGAGGCTTTGGGATTAGGGTTGACCCCTTTCCTATCCTGACAGGTCGGATGCCATTGCTGTGAATGGCAGTGGTGCCTGGGCTGTCCAGTTGGGAATGCTGGCAACCCTATCATTGGGAAGGGACCAAAACTCAGGGGTTCGGGGTGCGGGAGGGGCCTCTGGGGAGGGGCTTGGGATGAGGGTGGGGGGCTCAGGGCTAGGGCCAGGGGTTGGGGTGCTGGTGGAGGTGCAGGGTACGTACTTCCAGCAGCTCTCAGATTTGGAAGCAGCCAGCTTGTCCCTGAAGCCCCACAGCTTCCATTGCCCATGGTTCCTGCCCAATGGGAGCTGTGGGGGCCGTGCTGGCCGGTGAGGGTAGCATGCAGAGTTTCCCAGATCACTGCAAGCCAGCCCCGCAGGGGGTGCTGAGGCTCACGCCTTCTGGCCTATAGCACGGAGATTTGCCATGGGCCTGATGAAATTAAGCAGGAGGCTGGATTGGGCCCCACCCCTGCAATAGAACAGTACCGAAGGGTCGCTCTAGCACTGGCACTGCTCCAGCAGACTAATGTTAAAGCTTACACACAAAGTGAAGGGGTGCCCCATAGGTATGGCCCATCTCCCAGAAGAGAGGGGAGCACAGGCTAAGCAAACAAGGCAGGTAGGAACATTAAAAGATTCACATGACAGATGGGTTTTATTACATGGGTGTATTGGGGGTAAACATGTTACAACATGTAGCATATGCTACCCCCTTCTTCCATAGCACATGAATTCTGGCAGTGGCTCAGAAGTCACAAGCAATTACAGTTGCTTGTTTTGATTGGATGTAAGCCTGGAGGTTTATCACATGGCCATCTTTAATTAAAGATTAATCTTTGATTCCTGGAGGCTCTAGGACAATTCTGGGGGGATTGGTAACCCCATGGGCCATAGTGGCATGTAACTAACCCAATGGGGAACAGACTACCTACTAGACAATACGCTCCATTTTTAAAAAAATCAAATAATAGAATCACTAGGATACAAAGAATAGGTGTTTTTACACTCTCATACACTTTACTTTTGCCTCAGAAACTGTCAAAACATGCTAAATAGAATGAATGCTAAGCTTTAATAAATTATATTCTTTAGTGTTAGAATAAGCCATCTCTCTGGCCATGTGTCTGTGAAAAGACAGCACAACTCAAAAGTAGCTGCAGTTTTAGAAATCTATTGCCAAGACATTTTTAAATAATATAATCAACAGTTTTGCATTTAAAGCAAAATCCCTCCCAGGCTGTATTGTGTGAAAAACAGACCCAGCCGAAAACCAGGCTGGCTTATAGGTGCAAACAGAGTTTGCAGAAGCAACCCAACATGACTAATAGTGCGGCTTTATGGCCAGGGCTTACAAACCACAAAACTGGCATTAGGCTAACCGAGAAACCCTGCCAGCCCTCGTGTGCAGAGCTCCAGCGCTCAGAGCGCGTGGGGCAAGGCGGGCAGGTGGCTAGCCAGCCTCTTAAGAGAAGACCCAGAACTACCTGCTGTTGGTCATGGGCTGCGGAGTTTCCAGTTGCACAGCTGGCACAGCAGCACAGATCTGGGCTGCTTGTGGACTAGCCACTTGCTCATGAGGGGGTCTCATGCCCTTCCCAGGCAGGATTCACTGCAACTCCCAAGTCTTTTTCTGGGCAGTTTTATTCAGATATAGAAGTGAAACAAACCATTAACCGCAACAGACATTCTTCTGCTTCCCTGGGCTGCAGCACCTTGAGGTTTTTTCTTCCCTTGTCTCTCTCGATACTGGAATGTCAGTACTCAGTACACTACCCTGCATTCCCTCCTCTCTGCTCCCCATGCTTCAGGGGAAGCATGCAGAAGCACATCTCAGCTTCTCCCTTGCCAGCTGGATCTGATCGACGAGCAGGGCTGACCCCGAAGAAGCATGCCACCCTGTAATATAGAAAACTCTACTGGAGTTTCGGCATAAGCATGGCTCAACTTTGTGTGCCTGCCTGCCCTGCCATGCTCCATGGAGCCATAGAGGTTAGACTATCCTGTCTATTAGCACTTTCATTCCTTCTTCCCTACCATGTAATTCAGCAGCAACACACTCCACATGGATTTTGCGTTGCTTTTTCCGATACTAACCTGGAGTGGAAGGGACATAAAAGAAGCCGTTTCTGGAGCTAGGACTAGGACAATGATCTTCTCTTGCCACAGGCTGGCACCCTTGCTCCAGGATTTGCTCAAAGGGCCATCAGTCACCTGGCTCCACAAAGCGATTCTCAGAAGCAACACTGCCAGTGCTAGCTCCCCCCACAACTCCTCTTCACAACCAATTAAATGCCTGCCCTCCGGGTTAGCGCTATTTAGCAGAGTTGTGACTATTTGCTTCCACTGTTTGATCTGAGGAAGTGGGTCTGGCCCACGAAAGCTCATCACCTAATAAACCATCTTGTTAGTCTTTAAAGTGCTGCATAGTCCTGTATTTTATTTAGCAGAGTGTTTGTGAGGGTGATCTCTGTTTACCTTAATTTGCAGGTACTTATTGGAAGGTGCCACCTTATTTAATAAAGAGGAGCATCATTATTCTGCAGCTTTCCAGATCGATGGGTATTGGATGCATTATGATGGACTGAGAAATGTCAACTTAATTTTGTTAAATAAACCCCCAGAATTTCTTCTTTTGTCATCTCTGGTTTATATTAGGGCAGCAGAGACTAAATGACGTCCGTCTCACGGCTGCAAAGTCAAATCACGTTCCCTTCTCTGCCAACAATGCGGACCCACCCCACGTGGAGGTCTACACTTTATGTATACTTGGTATCCAAGAAGAGAGTAGAACTACAGTAGTTCTGGGATTGTATCCAATGCTTTCACTCGAGCTAAACATTTGAAATCAGAAACACTATGCAATTTTTGTTTAAAAAAAAAGAAGCTATTTTTATACAAGCAAATTTTATGCTAAAATAAAAAAGTAAAAAACCAAGAATGGTTGTATCCTTTGTTTTTTTTAATTACTATTTCAAAGTAGCTAATAGAACTGGCATATGTGATCTTGTAAATGAAAGATTAATGATAACGCACAAAGGGGGTGGGGTAGAGTTAAGGTTGCACAGCGCAGCTTAGTTCTGGCATTTCTTCATTTATGGGTGTGCTTGAGTTCATGGCTAAAAAACCCTGAGTAAACCTAAGCTTTCACAAGCGAAATAAGTATCAGTTATCTAATGCCCATTCCATCCACCAGCAGGCTCTGAGGAACATGCATAACTCACAGAAAATCTGTGGATTACATGTGCATGAATAGCCCCATTTTACAGACAGCACAGCGGAGTAAAGTTGACAGATTATTTCTGAGCCATAGAGTGGCTAAATGATTGAGTGGCATTTGCCACATGGAGGCTCTAGATGCTCTGTCCAGTTTGTGTAAACTCTCCCTGGGATAGGACTCCCTTGTTCGACAGGGTACTGAAATATGAACATGTCAATAGAAGTGGTTCTTGACTTGCTGGTTCCTTGCCCGTGGCCCCATGCTACATAGCAAAAGGTCTGCTGCTGTGGGGAGTCAGATCTCTTCTCTCTGTGCCTGGCCTAACAAGGGGGAAGGCACACAGGAACACGACAAGGCATGCATGCTGCTAACGCACTTTACACTGTTCCTGGCAGCATGCTACAAACAAGCTGTTAGAAATCAGTCTCTCCTCTGTACTGTGCTAACAGCAAATAAATTAGGCAGCAAAAAGTAGCCTGTGGCAAAAGGATTAGCCCTCTGACAAAATGTAAAGTTCTACCGCAAGTCATAGAATTATTGCAAAAAAAGGGAATCACATAGTATAGCACCGATGTTGAGGGGCACTCTACGGATATGTCTACACTGCAGAGTTTTTCCAGAAAAACAATACTTATGTCTACACTGCTATTTCGTTCTTTTGACAGAAAGTTGAAAGAATGGAGGGGTTTTTCTGACTGCGGTAATCCTCATTTACCAAAGAAGCAGCCTTTTTCCAAAAAAGCTTTTTCGGGAAAAAAGGCATGCATGGATGTGGAAGAGAGTGGTTTTTTCGAAAGAAGAGGCCTCCAGGAAAAAGCACAGGTGCCCTGGTGGCCACTCCGTCCACAGAAAACACAACTTACATGCAAGATAGCGTCCAATCAATGTGGGCGCTATCTTTTGAAAAAGCAGATTGCTTTTTCGTTGTGCTTTTGCTGCGTGGATGCTTTCTTTCTGAAGTTTTTCTGGGAGATCGCTTCCGGAATAGCTTCGTCCGAAAGAAGCCTGCAGTCTGGACGTAGCCTACATTAAGTTGTCAGCTTTTGCACTGTCCTCTGAATATGCAGATTAAAGAGCTACATATTTTATGCAAATTAAGCCACCTTTACAAGCATTTTATCTGTTCATCTCAACGGGGTCTGACTCAGACTCTGTACTTTGTTTTTCAAATGATCTAGCTATTAGTTTTAGTAACTTGCCAGTAAAAAGCAAACAAATGTAAGCTTCCAGAACAGATTTTCAGGGTAGAGGCAGAATTCTCAACCAACCAAACACTAAAAAAATACATTTCACCATGGAGGGAAGGTTGCTGGTCGTCCCCCGATTCTTCAGGAAAGGGCAGCAGAAATCATTTAGAAGCTTTCTGGGCCTGCAACACCTAACTCCTCTGTCCTTACTCTTTCTGATTGTAGTTAGCCAGGCCGTGAATCTGGGCTGTTTTAACATGTGCGGGTGTAACTGTGCCGCTTTTACCTATCCAAAACACTACCTCCCCCCTCCCTGACCTCCTCACCTTTGCTCTGCCTGAATTCTCTCTCATACATGCACACACCAACATAACTGGACTATCTGTGCAGAAGGACCAAGAACACAACAGATATGTTTGCTTCACGATGGCTTTTCCAAGAAAGTATTTTGCAAAAGCCTGACACATTAAAGGCAGCCAAGAGCCCCGGTAGCTTATGCTCGACCTGCACCAAAAGAGAGCAGCTTGGAGGGTGCATTCTGGGATGTTACAAACATGCAAAGCTAATAGGAGCAATGTCAGTTTTTTGGCTCTGCCACATCCCTCAGGTTTGCAGCTCGGCCCAATGGAGCTGGAACATCATGTTCAGAAAGCCGGAGACCCGCCTACAGTCAAATACTGGTATTGCTGATGATAACCTCTGCTGCTGCATTTAAAAGACAAAAATCCCATGAATCGAAACTGCCAAGCCCATGTTAGTGACATTGTTACCTTTGCGCACCTCATTCCCTTCCTGCAGATTTCAGGAGAGAAACATTTAACGGGCATCTTAAAATTGAGCTGTAGCCACGAGGGGGTCCCCGAGTTCTCCCCTTCCCCACTAGAGCCAGAATCCCTTCCACCCATGCCAGGAGTGGCCAGACGTACCCCCAATTCTATCACTGGAAGGGTATTATTTTGCTCTCTTATCCGAACGCAGAAGGGGATTAACACGTTTATATTGGGAATCTGGTAGAGGTTAAAAAAAAACACCCAGGCATAAGCAAAAGTTAAGACTCCAAAGGGAAATAGGCTCATATTAACTAGTTCTTTAAAGGAGTGGGGAAAGGAAATCATTTTTTTAACTAAGTTTTGCATCCCCCCCCATGGAACTACATTGTGACATCCCTGTTACATGTGTCCCCATCCTATTGTTTGCCAAACCCACTCTGATATCCTAGCCTATATGCAGGTCCTGACAGTTCATGTGTAGGCTGCGTAACCTGCAGCGGCTCCAGGGATTTCTACAGGGCTTCATGCAGGTGCTGCAGTGCACGCATGTATTAGCAATTGAAGATTGGAATCAAACTGAGAGCTTGTTTTAGCCTGTACAACTCAAGTTTGGCTCTTAGTTGAGGTCTCTAGCTACTGCTGCAATACCAGTAACACAGCAGAGCTACTCTAAAAACTCTGCAAGGGCCACAGGACATTGGGAATCTGGGAACTTGAAGGACCTGGAAGAAAAGCACTGACACTGACATATGGTTTAAACAATTGTACCGCTAGAGGTTCCCATGCCGTGGAGGTTGGGTCACACTGCTCTCAAACATGCAGTGAGAGGCACCTGAGACTGCCGAACACTTTGTGCCCAGAACATGAATTTTGCGGTCAGAGAAAGGTTTAAATCGGTAGGACGTGTCAAGTTTTTCCTGAAACTGAAATTTCAGATAGGAGTCTTAGACCCTCGTCTCCACTTGGTGGACAGGTACTTGTGGGGTAGAACAGGAGAAGGGCTTACTCCTACATACCTTGTGAGGTATGTGCAACAGGGCACTGCAGTGGAAAAAGACAAGCACAGATTATAGAACTTCTCTTTATAAAAAAATGTATTTTAAAAATGTCCATTGAGCATGTTAAGTGTAACATTTACCCATACAAAGAAACATGCACAACTTTTTAAACTTTACTGCCTTGTGCACAGGCACGGCTTTCATGAGACTTATCACGTATTGTATTTTATATGCGAATGTACACACACGGCCATCACAGCATTACCTGGGTGAAAGATGCAGGTGTGTGGGGCAGGACTACAGTTTAAGACTACGGTATAAACTCCTCCTCTGAAGTGGCTTCTGAGAAAGGCCTCAAAAGCAGCGTAACAGACAAAGGTCAGAAAGCAGATCTCTGAAAATTATGCTCTCTCTTTGGTTTAATACTAATTGGGAACTAGGTCCTGAGACCTAAATGGAGCCGCAAGGCCCTTAAGGGACCACATCACATGGACGTCATTGCATTTGATTGCATTTAAAAGCAGGATTAAAACCAGCATGCGTTTGCATTCACCATCCAGCCAAAATGTAAAAATAAAATCCTTTTTGCCCCAGATTTATTTAGTAAACATTTCACATTAAATGAAATACTGTTACAACAAATTGTTACAGCGCATTGTCACAACAGCAAACACATATTGAAAATACTATTAAAGAACAAAAATGCAAGTTATTCAGCAGTTTTTAAAACTCAAATGCCACTTATGAAAACAAAATCCTGCTGCTAAAAACGGTGTACACATGAAAATACTGTACAGACACAGAACTATATTTCTCATCTGAAACTCACAACCAGATCACACCTCACAAGTCAGAGTACAATATGGTACTCACTGTACAAAGGTTCCAACCTGCTTAAAGTTAAAATTCTCCTTGGGTTTAAAGTACAGCACAGCACGTAAGGCAAAATATAGGAATTATCATCCAGTTCTTTGAGTTTTAATTAAACATCAGGAATTTAAGGCAATCTTGGAAAATTTTTGCATTGTTTTATATAAATGAGTGGGGACTTACAGGTGACAAATTCACAAAAGCAACACTTAACTACCTCCAGTAAAACAGTTAGCTACTTGTAACACCAGAGCTGTATATTGGACACATTTGTCCCCTCAGAGATTCCAACTGGATATTCCAAAACGAAAGCATTTGGAACTGCAATGACTATCAGGAAACTTGCATATGGCATTTTATTAAGTTTCTTTTAAACAACTGAGCAAAAATCCAATGACTTTATGAACACACAAACTCACACCTATTTTAAAGTGCTTTCAAAAATAATCGTGTAATTAAGAAATAGAACTGGATGATAATTTAAATTGTATGACATCTTGTTTGAAGGTCTTAACTTTCAGATTGCATGAAAGATGGTACAGGCTGTACCAGGTTTATTTTAAATGCTAAACTGATTGCTGTATCAGATCTTCCTAAAATGGAGCACTTCGGTGATCAGCACAAGCAGCGTCCAAAACAGAAAAATGAGTATGTCATATCTGTTAGCGTACAGGATTCCTAAGTTTGACAGGCCGACAGCATATCTGAGTGTTCATCTTACACTGATGCACTTTATCAATATCCAAGCTAAACAGACCTGTATCTAGAAACAGCAGGATTTTTCATTAACTATTACTTCTTCCATTCTTAACATCAAACCTGAATACTAAAATGTTGCTTAATTTGGTATTCTAAATTTAGCAATAGGCTGCATTAACCTCAGTATCATGTGAAGTGGTAAGTCTATTTAACAATTTAATTTCACTATTGCCTAAATGAAAGGAATAACATACACTGCACTTGTAAAATGCTTTGAGATCCTGAAATGAAAGGCGCTATCTAGATATTGACAAACTATCACCATACCGGTCAGGTATGAATCTACTGACACCAGACCACGTAAGTCCATCTATTGTGCCACTTTCTGCACATGAACTTTTGTTTACTAATGATTCAAATGAGACTTAAGTGTGTATGTTAAAAAGCTGCATTCATGGAATATTCTTGTAAAAAAATTCTGTACATGTTGAATTACACACAAACATCTGTAGCTGTGTCAAGGCATAAACTCACCAATTAAACACTGTTCTGCAAACTAGGTTTTTGAGCATCTTTATCTCCTTGTTTAAATGGAGGATAAGATGCTCCTTAATTCACAAAATCCATGTATCACTGTGACATTGTGTAACTAGAAAGCAAAAAGCAGATGTAAACATTCAACTTGGGCATGTGCCCAAAACAACATGATTTTGGTTATGATCGGTTCCTAAAACTGCTTTGCTCTTCACTACCACAAACACTCCCTGTACAACTCCATAGCTACCTGTCTTCTATCAACAGATCAGCTGGAATCATTCAGTTATGCTATTATTGCTATGTAACTAGAATAAGCAATAGGTCATTCACATAAACAGCATATAAAATGCTTAATTTGTCCATTGTATTTGCTTACAAGTCCTGCTGAATTCTACCAAGTTAGTAAAGTATGAAAAATATTTGCAGGATTCCATAATTTGTGCAAACATTGGTAAAATGTAGATTTTTTTTTATGGTTAAAAGATAATTCTTTCATTGTTGAAGATGAATCTTAGCTTATGGAAGAACAAGAAAACTGCAGTTTGCCTGGCTGCAATTAGTTTTACAGGAGCTCAGACTAAATTAAGTACACCCAGAACACCTTATTTTATGTACTTAAAAATGGCTTTTTAGACAACATTGTCGAATATTATTGCACTTTCAAAATTAATATGTGAATTTTCAGAGTGAGGGGAAACGTACATTGGATTATTATGTTAAAATCGGGATGTGGAAAATAACTCCAGAAACAGAAAAATGTATCAAGTAACAAAATTGGCAAGGATAAGTACGAACATTAGACCACACTGCAAAATAAACATGATTCCTTGCTTAAAACAAAGAAAAATGTAGCAAAACATACTATAATAACCTAAATTAACATTTATTCAGTCATTTATTTTAATGACTGTTAATCCTGCACAGTCTTTTTTTAATTTATCCTTCCAAATCTTAACTAATTTTGATTACTGGTGTCACTGATGTAGACTTCTTTAGAGTCTGGTTTATCACAAGAATCACCTTCAGTATTCAGTTACAAAGGATATGTGCACAGTATAAAAACTATGCCCAGTGCTTTTTATTCAATGTGATATTTTTTAAAGGCAAAACTTGTTTAAAGAGGCAGAAATGCACTGTTCATCCAGTCCATGTTTATGAACAACAGGATTATTAAACTAGCTCAACTGAAAACATTTAGAGTATGTTGTGTTATTACTGATATTTTTATAGGCACAAATTAATCAAGCAGATAAAAAGAAACAAACACACTAGAGAACAATCAAAACAAATATTGTTTTACGCATACTGCACTAGATTGGTAACAGCCTTGTGGTAAATCCTACAGTTAGCACCATTTTGATACCTGAACACTCTGTAAAAGCAATCACACATTCTTAAAAGCGGGGGGAAAAAAAGTTACAAGAAAGTATAAACACAAGTCTGATAGTACTAGGGATGAGTTGGACACGTCTTTCTAAATATTTACACCTATGTTGTGAACTCTGCAGTGCTACTTAAGAAAACCAAGACATTGTTGATGAATTAACCATTTAAAGCTTTCTTTGCTTTACGATTACAAGCACATTGCAGACTAGGTAAGTAATTTCATCTAGCATTAGTCAGTCCACAACAAAATGATAGGGGAAGTTAAAGAGAGTCAGTTAGTTGCAGTTTGTTTCAATAGGTTCAAAAATATAAAAAGGCATGAAACTTACCTTGCCAATGTATTAACTTAAATTGTCACCAAAGATAATTATCTCCAGCCCAAAACACATTAAGCAGGTAACAAAGGAGAGTGTACAGGCAACATACTATGGCATTTATTATTTACAAACCTTGAGATTCAGACAGAAGGCAGCCCTTTAGTTGCTATTCATAGAAAAGTTTGTGAAGCACTGGCATTTTCTCAATATGAAGACACAGCCAGTCAATTATTAACAAATAGTCCAATCATACAACATACTCGAATATCTTTCATCCCTAGCACAGTAGACTGCATGTTTCATAGTAGGAAGAGGTAAAAGCTCTAAAAAGTGAAAGGATTAGCTGTACAGTAGGTTTTCTAATCCTATTCCAGGTGTTTTAATATTAAGATAACAATTTCATGCCAGTAACAGGATGCAGTCCATACCCCAGATTGGCAACAAGTCTTTCATTTGTTTTGTTTTGTGTAACTAACAATAAACCAAGGCCAACTTTTGGGAAAAAGACCAACTCTGTCAATCAAATCTTTACCCTTTTCCTCCAAACTCCAGAAAATGCAGCTGATGGTCTCCATGAATTGGGCATTTTTTCAAGCAGGTCCATGAGTTTACACTTTTCATCAAAGTGCAGTCAAACCAAAATTGCATCGACAGTACATCATGCCAGCAGAGTCCAGCCACGTATCCGAGATAGGGTCATATTTCTGGACAGTGTTCAGATAGGATGACCCTGAGTGACCGCCAACAACATAAAGGTAGTTATCAACTACCGCTGCACCAACTCCTATTAAAGGGAACAAGATGCAAAATTCATTAAGAATATAATTTAGCAGAACAGAAACATCAAAAGTAGAGTTTTTGAAGAAGGCTGCATGTGGGTGGAAAAAAAAAAATCAGTGCCCATTTGGATCCAGGTCTCCTTTCTTGAATCACCCTGCATCCTCCCACCCCCCAAGCCAAACACTGACCTTTTCCCCCCAGTCAGACAGGGAGGAAGGACTAGGCAGTACTGAGAATGAACCAGCTGCCTAGGACAGTTCTACCCCCATGTTCTACCTACCAGTATTAGTTTTTGTTTTATAAATCTTGGTCAAGATTTTGCCATTCTTTGAATGAAAATAATTTTCATTTCCAGATATTCATAAACAGACTCTTTGAAGTCAGTGGGGCCTAAGGCTCTACTCAATGTGAGTACAGGTTGAAGAATTAGGCCTTTTATAATAATTAGGAAAAGAAATTATCTTGTAATTTATTCACACAAAGCAAAAGATAAAGTGAATATTTAGTCATTCTTTCACAGGACATTAAATTTTTTTAGTGAGTGCTGATCTATTCAGGGAAAAGACATGATACTCTGAAGGCCAAGTCCTGCATCCTTAATCTTGTCATTCTTCTATCAAGTCAAATGGCAGTTTTGTCTCTAAGGTCACCAGGATAACCTCTTGGCATTCTCAACATTTTACACATTCCTACCTGTTCTAGGTTCCTTCATAGGTCTACACACCGTCCATTGATTTTGATGGGGGTCGTATCTCTCGATGCTTGACAAGTGAGATACCCCATTGTGTCCACCCACTACAAAAATGAAGCCCAGCATGACAGCAACACCAAAGTTTATCCTTTTGTCCGCCATTGAAGCTACCGTCTCCCATGAGTCTTTACTTGGATCATAACGTTCCATGCTGCAGATACAAATAAACAACTTGTAAGCCTTGGGTTTTAATGACAATTGTTTTCACTGAGTTTTATACCACAAGAGACTTATCTGCATTCACCAGGGATTTCTAGGTTGCTTCTCTCAACTAAAAAGTTTGCTCCATTGTGTAAGTCAATGAGGAAAAAAAATGTTTAGGCTACTGGAAAAATCCTGCAGTTTAGCTGCTTTTCACCAAGGCTGGTGCAAAGAAGCCACGAAACCAACATTAGGGATGTTAGATATTGTTTATTTTAGTAATCGTGTAGCTACAACAATTTTTAGCAGTCACGCAGTTATTAAAATGCTCCCCCTCCCAGGGAACCCCCTGCCAACTCTGCGCTTCAGCTTCTATCAATCCAGGCGTATCAGTTAGTCATTTAAATGACTGTACACTAGCCAACACTCAACAACAGAAGGATCCTCCAGCAAAGTAGAACTGGCATAACTGAAGAATCAGCCCACAGAATTGCCAACAACAATTTAAAAACCTTCCCTCATGGCCTGTTCTGCCTGTACCCAGAAATTATCAGGTTACGATAATCACAGGATACATTTTGAGGAGAAACAAGAGCGAGTACAGGCTGAGGGTTCTTGTGAAGGACAAGTGTTACTATAATTCAAGGAATAACAATCATCTGAACATTTCACAAGTCTGCAAGGGAGTTTAACTAGGACATCTTTCAGGCACAAGGATTTCCCCATCTTGCCCAAACACCGAGGCCGGAGGGGTGGTGATGGAAGTGGGGAAGGAGTACTCATCAAGAATGGCAAAACAGGGTTTGAAAATCACTGCATAGTAGCGGAGGATGAGACATATCCTCACTGCGGGTAAATTTGCAAGCAGCATGCAGCCCCGCAAAGCATGCTTCCCTGCGCTGCACGTGTACAGAAGACAGAATGGTTACTACAGACATAAGCAATGGCTGCAGTCCCACCAGATGAGCAGCCCCCGTGGCATAGGGGGCAGAAGAGGGGAGAAGACAGACAGAGGAACCAGGAGGAGAAGTGCACTGAAGGCAAGAAGCCTATTACAGAGGAGTCAGCTTCCAGGGCTTGTATGAGCCCGATGACCAAGTCACTAACAGGGTCCACAACCAGGGAAAACAGAGTCACTCAAGAGAAAGGGAATTTTGAAAAAGGAAAGCTAGAACTACCTGGCACAATTTCAATAGCTCTGTAACTGTGGGTGATGCTGGCAATTCCTTGGTGTTCAAGACACGAATGCATGATTGGAGTAAGGCTATCATAGCTGCTCAGTGTTGAGGTGTGGTCAGAGTGTTTCTTCCTTAAACTCTGCATTGGTTTAACACTTAAATAAGTACACTTCGCATTATTCCAGTGAGGAATGCAATAGTCCCTCCCCCAACATCTAACAAAACTCATGTCTAAGACACTCATGCGTGTCTTCGCCATTCATCAGCTGAACAGCACCTCCTTTGTCACAAACTAGGGGTCTGACTCTTTTGCCATTTAATTCAGCGCCAAGAACTTTAGCAGCAATAGAACCAGATGCCACGGCAGCAGTGCTCCATGAGCCTGCTGTTTAAAGTGAGGCCTTTTGAAGAGCGATGCCCAACTGTTCTGCTGCCATTGCTCATGAGGGGAAGTTTGTGTTGCTGCATCCTATGACCCTAATGCTGCAGCCAGAGCATAGATTTCACAAATTGGGGAGCATGGATTCTTGACCGTTTGCACAACACAAGCCATTACATTTGACTCAGGCACTGCTAGGCTGAGCCCAATGACGTTAGTTCAAAAGAAGATTAAACTGCTGCGTGCCACAGGCAAAGAACAGGAGAGACTGAGGTGCCTACAACCCTGTTGCAATGGCTTGAAACGGATTGAATGGGAGATGCCCACCAGCAGGTGGTTCCTGCTCCATGCTGCAGATGAAGGTAAAAACCTCCAAAGGCCCTGGCAACATGACCCAGGCTAAAAATTTCTTCTTGATCCCAAATCTGTCAATCAGTTAGACCCTGAGCAAAACCTGGCAGGTCAGCCATCTAGAAAGAAAATCACATCAGAGCACTGATCTATCCAATCTGATACTTCAGAGGGAGACAAAACAAACCAATACCTATCCGGTCAATTGCGCACCAGGAAAAAAAAAACCCTTCCTAAGCTTGCAGGGTGACTGGCTGAAGCATGAGATTTGAATATAGTCAGAGCTACAAGCATTATGAGCCTGTTTAGGGAAATGCAAGCAACCCTGTTCTTGCCACGGCCCAGGTAATAAGGGAATGGACAAGGGGATTCACGGCCAGAAGGGACCAGGGACCAAGATCCATGTGGTGAGAAGCTGGCAACTGACAGGAGTGCTGCTGACTTCAATGGAACTCATTATGGGTGTAAGGTTCCAAGCTCGGGGATCTGAACATAGGACGAAGGCCTCTGACTGTTTGTTTTTGTGCTCATCCTCCTGTACTGGATCTTTATAATCAAACAAGTCTAAAGCCCAGTTCAGCTCAGCAAGATACATGAGTAACCAGCCTTTTAGCACACGTGTAATCCCACTGCAATTATGGACTTGAGTAACTAAGTGAACAGAGGAGGCCAAAGCACTAGATAATGACCCTTTAGAATCTGGGTTTTCGTTTTTTTTTTTTTTTTTTCCATACTTGGGGTAAACACCTAATGCCTCAAAGATGCACCATGAATAAATATTCTGGAACTTTAGCTGGAAGATGGTCAATGTGCATATTTTAAGAATTTAGGATTACAGCCAGTAGAATGTGAGGACCTGCGATCACAAACACTTTTTTTTTTACATTGACAGCTTCATCTTGTTAGCCTCCGAATTTTTTAAGCTTTTAGATTTTTCTCTTAAGATTTGTATTCCAGGAAGAGCTGAGCTAGAGCACTTCAGCTGTACATTAAAAGAAGGCTTCCCAAAGGAATTCTCAGGTTGATGAAGCAGAGCAATAATTAATGAGGCCCACCGTGGTTTACCACTGATCTTACTTAGAAACGTTAACAAGCAGCTGCTGATCACAAGGTAAATATTATCCCTCATTCTCCAAGTTCATGTTAGTTTGATCCTGCAGACCTCAACAGTACGTACCTGTTCATATGGGCAGGCCCATAACCTCCGATGGCATAGATCATTCCATCCAAGACAGCAGCAGCAAAACAACTTCTTGTTTTACTCATTGGCGCCACCGGCTGCCATTCCTTAACCTTTGGAATGTATTTCTCTACTGACTGTAAATACGATTGCCCATCATAGCCACCTAAGGCATACAGTTCCCCTGCCAGAACCACTACTCCAAGAGTACTTCGGCTCTCATTCATTCTTTCAAGAGATGTCCAGGTATTTGTATCGGGATCCCAGCATTCCACTGAATTTTCATGCTTTCGGTAACTGATGCCTTGACACATGTGCGTTGCAATCCCTCCTACAACATAGATCTTCTGGTCCAGGACACATATTCCAAATTCATAGCGGGGAATGCTAAGAGGTGCCAGACCTATCCAGGAGTCTTTCTGCGGAAAATACATCTCAACACTGGAGAGGAAATAGAGAATTTGGATTAGGTGAACAGACTGTACTCTCTGAAGCTGTGCTAAGTCCTACCAAGTACTATTCATTTGTTAATGACTGGAATGAATGTTTCACACCCAGGCCTGATGTACCTTGGATCAGGCCTCAGGTCATCCAGATCCAAGAATACTGAGCATTTCACAGTCACTGATTAACATGTGTGAAAGAGTTATTCAGTGAGGTAACACTTCCTCCAAATATACAGTAAGAAGGGAAAATTCCTATAAGCCACCATGAAAATTATCACTATATGGTCACTCAACCCAGAAATCTGCTGACAACTGGCATTAATGTTGCCATAGGAAATCCTGCCTCTGCAGTCCCGGAGCCGGCGTCAGACCCCAATACGACTCCTGTGATCATAGTGGGATTTTTCCCACTCTTATTTCTTTGGTAGTTACAGAATCCAGCAACCTCAGTCTTCACAAAAAGGTTCAAGGCAAGAGACAGATAAAAATACAGCAGCAAATATTACAGCTCTGCTGTCCTGCAGGAGAAAGCATTCCGTGCTGCAGAATGGTATGGCCTATTTTCAGCTCCCTGCTTCGGGAGCAGCTATCTGCATGTGCTCTTCCCCCTTCCATCTCTTGCCTTGAATTTTTTAGAAAAGTTAAAAACAAAGAAACATACAAACAGCTCTTTATGTCCACATGAATTGTTTAAACTCAAGGACTTTGGTTCAATTACAGCAGGGCAGAGAAAAAGCTCCCTATTTCACTGCATTTGCTGAAGGCTTGAGGAGAGCAGAAAACAATGGATTTCTGACAAAAATATTGGGAAGAGTCTTACAATCAGTACTTCACTGTGAGACTTCGCAGAAGAACAGTACCAGAGAGACTACTGGAAAAGTACGCTATTGAACAGAAAGTCACAAATTCTCATGATCTCCAATCCTTAGATCTGAAAAACTGACAAATTTCCCATTTTGAGGGTACATCTACACAGCAGTGTTATTTCGGAATAATGTTAGTTATTCCAAAAATAACATAGCGCACATATACACACCATGCCTTTATTTTGAAAGGCTATTGAGCTGAAGGACTTCTTACTCTGACTCCTGTAACCCTCATTTTACGAGGAGTAAGGGAAGCTGAAGGAAGAGTGTTCTTCCTTTGACTTCCTGCTGTGTAGACAGTGCCAAAAGCTGAATTAAGCTATTTCAACTTCAGCTACGCAATTGACATAAATGAAGTTGCATAGCTTAATTCGACTTTAGCCGTGCTGTGTAGATGTACCCTGATTATCTTCTGTGCCAATATAGGTTGAATCTCTCTAGTCCGGCACTCTCTGGTCTGGTAACATCTGTGGTCTGACATGATTTTAGTCACTTATCGTGGGTGTGGCCAATTTTCCCATGGTCCCATAAAGTTTGCTACAGCCACCAGTCCTGGTTCTCAGTGTTCTGTGCTGTAATTCAGCTCTAATTTACCCCTAAATATTTGTTAAGAGCCCAGTAAGCGGTGGAAGTGCCGGTAATGCTATCAGACAATATTGACCTCTTGTGGATCATCAAATTCTCTGGTTCGCCACCGGTGAGGTCCTGAGGGTGCTGGACTAAAGAGGTTCAGCCTGTTGCGGTTTCCAATTTTCACTTTGCTTCAGAAACACTATGTTTTCAAATCAAGTTTGGAAAAGTTAAGTGTAGTAACATCTACAGTAAATCATAATAAAGAACATAACAAATAGTTCTCTCAAAATTAAAAACTTCAAATGACAAGCTATTTTTTTCTTTAAGTCATGTAATTTTATGAGTTTGGGTTCAAGTTATTTAAACAGATACTAAACGCCTTTGTACTCTAAGAACATGTCTGAATCATGGTAGGTATTACAACCCCATCCAGTATCTTTAAGCACCACTGTATTAAAATTATAAATGGTTTATGTATGATTGCATTCTATTCCATGGGAGAGGGCTACCAAAGCTCATGCAGGAAATGAAAACATTCGGGGCGATTAAGGCCTGTCACTAAGACTACAACTAGTATATTTAAATCTCTGTAGAGTTGTAAAACTGGGCTTTCTGGAAACAAGACAGAGAAAGGGATTTTGGTATAAAACGATGACCCTGAACTGACACACGGGGCCTACTGTATGATCCAGTGAGCAGACAGGACCTCTTGACCAAGGGCCCCAATCCCAAGGAAAGGCTGGAAAGACTTTGGCATCCTAGAGATCCCAAGACACTGATGGGTAACTGCTGGTAACATTTTACCATGCAGAGCAGAACCCCTCTTGTGTTTATCTTCTCTGTAATGCTTTTACCATAAGAATGCATATGCTAGCACAGAGCAAACTGGGCAGTAACTGGCAACATGATCTTCTGGTCCCCAGAGAGAAAGCAAAGCACAGGCCGCAGCCTTTGGGCAAACTGTCTTGCCCGGATATCACAGCATGGACGGGGAGCTGTGCAGCTTGAAAATGCCAGTCAGGAATGGAAGTGACATGGGTCTCCATCAAAGACAGGTAGAAGCTGGAATGGGCCCCCTACCCATGATTCCTTGAGGGTAAATACAGGTGCAATCACCAAGAAAGTGCAACATGAACAGCCCTATCATACAACAGTAGAATAAGGTTAGTGCTATAGTATTCTATGAACCACAAAACAAGTCACATTTGTCTGAAAATACAGGCAATACCCAAGAATACCAGAAATGGAAAACACCCAAGAAAAAGTCATGTTTCTCTCTCTTTCTAAAATACAGTTTGCTTTGGACATCTGACAACTCAGGTGTCTAGAGAATATGACCACTGGAGCCTATTCATAGGGAGGGACCTTGTTCAAGCTCTTGGATACCCTGGCTTGAAAGGTGGTGGGAAATTACATTTGCCTCCCTCAGGGAAGGATAGGAGCCCCTGCCCAAAAGAAAGGGAAGAAAGGGTTGTGTGGTGCACACAATTAATCAGTTACAAGGGAGATTAGCACATCTGGCTTCTCCTAGGCCAGTGGTCTCCAACCTTTTTACACCCAAGATCACTTTTTAAATGACAGACCAAGCCAAGATCTACCGCCCCGCCCCTTCCTTGAAGCCCCGCCCTCTCTATTCTCCTCCTCTCCATCACTTGCTATCCCCAATCCTTATACTGCTGCTCTTTTTTTTTATTCTTCTGTAGGAAGAGGTTTGTCCAACATTTGGCCTGTCTACACTGGACCAAATGTCAGGAAAAAACCCTTCTTTTGGAAGCCCCCTTATTCCTTGTGGAAAGAGGAACAAAGGGGTGACCAAAAGAGCCTGTTTGCTCTTCCACTAAAAAAGCGGAAGAACAAACGCAACCCTGGATGCAGAAGAGTTTTTCTGGGATATCTCCAGAATCCTGAAAAACTCCTGCAGTCTAGCTGGACCTTTGCTGGGCTGAGACAGGACGTGTAGGCTCTGGGGTGGGAATGAGGGATTTGGGCGTGGGAAGGAGTGAGAGGTGCAAGCTCTGGGAGGAAATCTGGATGGAGGAGGAGGTGGAGAAGGGGACACTGGCTCGGGGAGGGGGCTCCAGGCTGGGCAGTGTTGGGATACTAAGCAAGCCACAGGCTTGCGGATGTGAGGGTGCAGGAATTTGGGTTGGGGTATGTGAGGGGCTGAGGGCATGGGGTTCCAGTGTTTGATAGGTTCAGAGCTAGGGTCTGGGGAAGGGGGAGTGCAGGAGTGGTTGTGGCCAGATGGGGGCTTGGCCCCAATTGGGGGTTTGTTGGCCAGGCTTCATTTTTAAATAGAATAATATGTTAAACAGAAAACGTTTCTGCATTGTCTTTATTTATGAGAATGGCAGGGAACCTGCCTTGAGTCAGGGAACCTGCCTTGAACCTGCCACTGACCCATAGAAAAGTCATTTGGGAGCAGGGGACACAGTACTGGGGAGGAGTGCTAGTGGGTTCTGGAGCAGGGAACAGGGTGCCAGTGGGGGCAGGGGAGAGGGGGCAGGGTGCCAGGACAGGTTTCAGTAGTAGGAGACAGGGTGCCAGAAGGAACTGGTTTCTGCAGGGAGGGCAGGGTGCCGGGGGACAAGTTTCTGCAGGGGGGTGGGGGGGGCAGGTTTCTGCAGCTGGGTCGGGGGGGCAAGGGAGAGGGAACAGGGGGCCAGGAGGGCGGGGGACAAGTTTGGGGCAGAGGAGAGGGAACAAGGTTGGGGGCAGGGAGTTCCCTACACCAGCCACAGAGGGAAGCCTCCGACCCGCGCTCCCTCCGGACTGACCGCAGGGCAGCCGGGCTGGAGCGAAGAAAAGTGGCTGCTCGGCCAGCTGGCCATGGTGCTCAGCCAGGGTGCCACCACAAGCTCCACGTGGGCAGGCGCAGAGGGGAAGCCACCCAATCAGCTGGAGCACGGTTCAGCCTCCTCTGGGCTGAACCCCAGAGCCAGCAGGCCAGGCAGCTTCTCCTCTGCGCCCGCCCACGTGGTGCACCCTGGCTGAGCGCCATGGCCAGCTGGCCGGGCAGCTGCTTCTCTTCCCTCCAGCCCGGCTGCCCTGCACTCAGCCCAGGGAGGCTGCGCCTAGCTCCAGCTGTGCAAGCCACAGTCAGCTGGCTGGGGTGTTTCAGCCCTCCCAGCCTCCCAGCTCCCACCATTCCTTGCAGCTACTCACCTGTGGTGTTGCTCAGTGAGTAGCTGCTCCTCAAATGAGGAAATCTAATGTAAATGTCCTGCGCAGGCGCGCAGTTCAGAGAGGGCTCAAGAGCTACTCTTAGAGCCCCTGAGATCTACCGGTAGCTCACGATCTACTGGTTGGTGACCACGGTCCTAGGCCATGGGGATGATAGCAGCTGTTGCTATTAGTGCTACCATTAGTGCTGAATTAGCACCTCCTCTCTATTCCAAGCATTCACTCTCCTCCAACTCCAGCTGTGCGCTTTGGAGCATGCTCAGTGCAGGTGGAATGTTGTTAGAAGTGTGTTGCTACAATACTGTGTATATGCAAGTTACAAGAGTCAGAGTAGGGATGTTAGATATTGGTTAATTGAATAGTTGAGTAACCTCATGAATTCTTATCGCTTAGGAGACTATTCTATAGTCTGCGGGAGCGGGGCCAGCAGCCAGTGTGCTCCGGCCTCACTCCCAAGGAGCCCCCCCCCGCCACTCCATGCTGCTGCCACTGTATCAGAGACAGCAGCATGGGATGCCAGGTGGGAGCTGGTCTGCGAGGGGAGCCAGTTTAAAAACCAGCCCCCTTGTGGACCTGTGCTGTTGCCGTGGTGATCCTGCGGCCAGAAATGTGCCTTTTGCGGTCCGCATGAAAATCCAACAAAATTTGGGATTGACATTTTCCTCTGACTTAAGGATGTTAAATATCGACTATTTGATTAGTCAATAGGGCTTAGGGCTGTTGCTACACTTCAAAGGCCAAAACGCTGCATGGAGCCTGGGGTCAGCTGGGGACTAACCCACTGATACCGGGCTCCACGCGGCACTGCCACTTTGAAACACCGTGAGAAGCCTGATGCTGGGCTCCCTGTGAGTTTCAAAGTGGCAGCACCACACAGAGCCCGGGGTCAGCGGGGGATCCTGGGCTCTGCTGCTTTGAAATGCCATGAGGAGTCCCCAGCTGGCCCCAGGCTGCAGGCAGTGTTTTTAAAGCAGCAGTGCCACATGGAGCCTGGGGTCTGTCCCCCGGCTTCAAGTGGTGCTGCCGCTTTCAAGTACCCCTTCCATTTGCTGCCTCTTTCTGATAGAGGCAGCAAGTGGGGGAAGCGACTAGTTGACTAGTCCTTCACATCCCTGCTCTGACTTAGGGATGTAAAAGTGTAGTCAATTAACCAATAAGAGAAAGCTTGTAGGTTAATGCTATAGACTACACACATTTCCCCTCCTCTCCCACTGGTCAGCAGCCCAGCTTAGTTCCGGCTCACGCCAGGTCCAGGAGCTCAGACCACCCCCTAGACAGGGGCTGCTGCCTCCCTGTACCACTACCTCTTTATCAGTGCCAAATTTCCAAGTTCTTATTCCAAACACTGGAGACACACAGCTCTTAAAAATTACCCAGCCACCTATTTGAACTTGGAAGAGCTATTTCCACACCCCATCCCCTCATTCTTAGAGACCACTGTGCACTTTGTGCTATGGCACGCAAAGTCGGGAACAGTTCAGACTAAATGGTTTTAAGCAACTGAAAACCGAGGCTTATAAGTATAAAACATCCTAAACTAAAGGTGTAGCTACACTTCATCTATCAACACTACTTACAATAAAGGATTTAAAACGCTAAAATAGAACTTATTAACTTAAGTTAGACCACATCAAACATCACTTGAAAAAATAGTTAGTCCCAATTGTACATTCTGGTAAGTACAAGGTCTGTTTTAAGCCACCAAGAAGGTTTTGTGGGAAGCACATCTGTGACACCTACACTACAGTTTTACTATTTGGCAGTCAAGAACCGTGACTGTGGAGAGAAACAAAAATCATGTACACCATAAAGCTCTGAAAGGGTAGCAAGGCAAAAATAAATGCATGCCACCCAAATTATCTTGTGAGGCTTTGTAATATTTCTCATTGTAGAAAAGTTCCCAGCACAAATTAAGGAACACATTTCAGGGAAAATCATATACGAAAATAAAGATCACAATATGCTCTTGATAAGCCTGTTTCCTGTGATTTTTTTTAATTTGACTTTTAATTATTTAGATGTTCATGAAAGAAGGCAGAACACCGACCATCTCAAGACTGAAGTCCTTTAATTACAAATTAAACAATTACAGTCCAAAGACTGTTTCAACCTTACCTGGAGGGACACGTTAATACAGGTTGGACCTCCCTGGTCTGGCATCCTTGGACCTGACTGGTCCGTGATAAGGAATTTTTCCAGACCAGAGAAGGTAATTTCAGGCCCCCTGCTGCCACCCCCCCATCCCCCCAGGATTCCTGGTTCCCCCACATCACCCAGCTGAGCTGCGTGCCAGCTTCTGGCCTCTCCCGAGTTGAGCCCATGCACCAGTTCCTTGCCCCTCCCCCTTGCAGCCCAGAGGACCTTGCACTGGCTCCTGGTGCCGTCCCCTGCTCAGCCCAGCTGAGCCAGGAGCCGGCTCCCTGCCTTCCCACTCCTGCAGCTCAAATAAGCTGCACACTGGCTCCCAGTCCCCGCTTCACAGCCCAGCTGAGCCATGCACCAGCTCCTGGTCCTTGCAGCACAATGGGACTTTCTGCTCCTAGAACATCCATGGTCATGCCGGACCACAGATATTGCCGGACCATAGAATCCTGGATTTTAGAGATGCAAACTGTACCACATAGTTTCAGCAATTCTCCTTACCTTTCCAAACAAGCAAACAGCCCAGCTTTTCCTCCTACAGCACAAAGGACTTTAGGAGCACACCGTGGTCGTGTCATCAACACAGTTTGATGGGAAAGTCTGTGCTCAGGCATGAAGTGGTATTTCAGGGCTTCATTCAGTAGATGTTTACAAGTATGGTCATCACGAATAAGATGGTTTGCTTCATACAACCGAGTTAGAAACTTAACACTCAGCAGTGGCAACCGGACACAGTGAAGCAACTGCGCTAAGTACTTCTGTCGCTCCTGCACATCGTACTTGATCCAAGACTCCAGTGCATAAAAAACAGTCTCTTCTGTGACAACATTCAAACAGTCATTTGAAACAATTTCATCTAATTCAGCATGTGTGAGCTCAAAAAATTCTTCAGTCTGACAAACGTCTTCAAAATTCTGGCAAATATATTTGTTAGCAGCCAAGTAGAGGTCGTGGCAGCCATACGTCTCTGCGAAACGAGAAATCCCAATGCAGTTGCCAGGGTCTAGCTGGCTTTCGAGAAACGTGCAACATTCCTTTAGGACAAGTTTGATCTGAAGGAGATTTGCAGCTGGAAGAAGTGACTCTACAGTGTCCTGCGAGATGAATACAGTCCCTGTGTATGCATATTCCACTATGGCCTGCAGCGCAGCCTCATCAATGCACTGGAACTCTACCTCGGAGTTCTCCTTCTCTGAAAGATTTCCAGTGAACATGGCTTTGAAATATGGACTGATGCTAGCAAGTACCACCTTGTGTGCATGGATCTTGACATCACCGACTCTAAGGATAATGTCACATAGCTCATGGTGTTGGCGAAGGAGGTTCAAGCCCTGCAAAAGCTGTTCAGAGTGTAAGTGGGTTAAGTTGGCAAGCATGTAGGTTGGAGATGACTGGTCCATCTGTGACAAAGAAAATGTTAAATATGTTACTCAGAGTTCATTATCCATTTTACTTAGAACTCAAGCCATTAAAAAGACAACATTTCAAAAATCGTATTTATTTTTATAATTCACGCTATTATTTTAATTATTACACTATGCTCCAGTTGGACAACTAAAACAAACATTTTGCTTTCTGATTTCCCAACTAGCAAAGTGCTTTTTTATGCACGTTAAAGTCAAAGATATATATATTTTTTAATTTTCTCCCTTACAGAAGCTGTATTTTGGGTCTAGCATACTTGACAGCATGTTTGAAATGGGGGGTTGCATCAAATATACACAACCACGACAGTTTAAGAGATCATATTCATTTTGGCCAGAGCATAGAAGTTCGTAAACTTCTACAGATCACTGTCCTTCTCTGAGTAGTTGATGGGACAGTTCGTAACTCTGATCTTCTACTGTACTGAGCAAACCCTGCGAAAAGGAAACAATTACTACACATGTCCCTGTGCCATACACTCTTCAAAATTAATATTTTGCTAGGCAGTTCAATATTTTCCTCCTTCCTTCACAAGAACACTGGGGACTATTAATTATTTAATATTTAGAAAATGCTTTGAAGAAAAAAGTTCTTAAACATTACAAATTAAATTGCAGTTTTAGAAAACAAAGGGAGTGCTTATTTTAGAATCTCTTATTTCAAAATCATTTTAAACAATTATAAGGAACTATTCTGCCTACAAAACTAAACTACTTTTCTTATTATGACAGACTGACAATATCTTGAACAAACCTTATGGAATTAAGAAACTTCACTGAATTAAACCTTATTGAATTAGGGTTTCTTTGAGGCATTGTATATTAACAATGCAGCTGTGTGTTATTGGGGCACTGTATCTACCTTTTCTAGAAACAGGTGGTGGTGTTCCTAATCTACTTCCTCTGTCATCAATGCCTTGAAGCTAACATGCTGGAGAGGCTCACATATACTAGTTCAGATTGGATTCTCCAGGGATTAATGACAAAGAAAGGGGTTTGAATAACTAGCCTAGGTTTACACTGGCTCATGGGGTTTTCTTCCTGAACCAGCAAATGGACAGGACCCAGGATCTCCATCCTAAGGGTAGTGTTGGAAGGATTGTGTGCTTTTTTTAAGCTAAAATTGTGTTAAATCTATGGTCACAAGGAATCCCCTTGGGTGAAAGGCTGGAGGGCTGCTCCTGCCAGAATCGCTGTTAGGGTGATGTCCAGTAAGCTTATTAATATGTGTGTAGGTTCTTTCATTGTTTGCAAGATGGTTTCTTGGGGATGGTTCTTACCAGAAGAACAAACGCCGCTCACAAATGAAATGTAGCAAATATACCTGTGTTAACCGTCTCTGAAGAGGAAGTAAGCAGGTGTCCATCAGGAGCTTTTCTGTGCTGAGGATAACACGGGATAGGCAGGAAACCACACAGTCTGGCAAAACCCTGGTCAGAAGGCAAAGAGACACAGGTTTCCACCCAGAAAGGCAATGGCTAGGGAGCTGGAAGCCTGCGAGTGGGTGCACAGGCCTGACCATGGAGGGGAAATACAGCCCTGAACTGTGACGTCTATTATTATTTATTAAGGAAATATAATACCCCTGGCCTCCATCCTGAGTACAACCATTTGTATTTTTGTTACTGGTTCATAAACCACAGACATTTATTTGCTATTTTATTGCAGCCAGAATTATTACATTTGTTATTGGGGGGGAAAAAAGTGTCAAGTGGCTAAGAACTGGGGCAATGGAATTGCCTTTTGCAAATAACCATTAGAACTACCCCCTCATAGGTTTCCAGCACAATACAATAAACCATCAAAGTGCTCCTAGCTTTGTTCCAGTTAGGAATGTTAGCCAGTAGTCGACTACTTGACTTCTCAATTAAACTTATGCTTATCAGGCAGTCAACTGGTGTATCAACTACTCACTTCCCCCACCCCTTCCTGCCTCTATGAGAGGCGGTGGGGGGACAGGGGTCGGTGCTGGGGGGAGCTGGCTTAAAAGCCATATCTCCCCCCCCCCGTCCCCAGCAATATCGCCGTGGTGCTGCTCTGCCCCGCCCCTGCTGCCTCTATCACTCTTGATCATGACCCCCAACAAAAATACATATGAACATGGTGCCCTTCAGATTTCTCAATTTTAAATAAATCAGCTTTTCATCTGTTAAACTGACTACAGAACTTTCTCATTTTGCTTCTTGTAAGCTGATACTAAAACGTAAGGACTTGGTCACTGGCAAGTTTCTCTTCATCATATTTACAACTCCCCAACTAACATCTAATTTGCAGAGCAAAGCACTAAGTATTGAATCTGGAGGGACATAATTATTAGATCATGTTTAAATATAGAACATAGCAGTTGCTACCAAGAGGTGAAGAATTACAACCAAAGTAAAAACAATTTTGTGTACAAAAAACACACGACTTTACATCCCTTTCCTATTAGAATCTTGTATCAGGTTTTTAAGGAAACCCTTCACAATTCTCTGAAAACAGGACTGAGACAAATGGTCTCTGAATTTTCAGCATTCACAAGCTTAGTGATGCAATCTAGCAGCTAAAACCCCTACTTCTTATTTTTATTTCCTTTAGTTAAATGTATTTGCTTACAAAGATTATTCTACTTTGCCTCACTTCCTAATTTTACTCTAGGAACACACACAATCCAATGAACAACATCCTGAAAAAGACAAATTGCTAAAGATCCAGAATCATTACTGTGATAGGGAATAAAGCTCAGAACCTGCAAAAACTTGTGCATGTAATTTTGTGTGTGCGAGCAGACCCAAAGAATTAAATGTGGCTATTTACACTTGTGTTTACCAACACAGCGATCCTCAAATACATGCACTGAACCTTCATTCGTTTGAAGGAAGAACAAGATACATTCAGTAGAGAGAGACATATACTAAGGGTGTAAAATCCCCTTTAAAATGTTAACTGGTTAATTTATATGTTTAACTGGTTAACCAACCCGTTGTATTGTGCGGTGGGCCTGACTGGACTAGAGCAGCCTCTGCTCCAGCCAGGCCCACTGCAGCAGGCCACGCCACTGCTCTGGCTCGGCTCATCATACCACTCGGTCCAGCTGGGCCTACCACACGGCACCATGGGGTACTTCTCCAGTTGGGCTGGGCAGGACCTGAAGTACTGCACCATGTTGCAGGCGGGGGCTGCTCTGGCCAGCGTGGGTGTCGGTTAATCAGTTACCCTGGTAAGCATGCCAGGAAGGCAATGTTTACGAATAACCAGCTAACCTTTTACATCCTTAGTGCCTATTCAGATAACTTGCACTTAACAAAAGTGTGGTACTATTTCTATAAAACATGTAGATGAACTGTCAAGTTCTAGTCCTTTCTAATAACAAACATTAACATGGAAGTACAATAACTATAAAGAGAACTGTTAGGAAAAAGTCAAAATTAACTTGGAAAAGTTATGTTACGTTCTCTTGACCTATAAATCATCCTCCTTTCACAAATAATATTATGTAATGACTAGGGATGTAAAATCCCATATAATTAACCCATTAAACCAAGGGTAGGGAACCTAAGTCCTGGGGGCTGGATGCAGCCCCTGGCTTGCCTGGATCTGGCCCCCGAGGCTCAGGGCTTCCCCCCAGCATTGGGGAGTCCTTGCTGATGCTCCAGCTTTTCCCCCTTCCCTCCACCGTCCCACTATGGGGCTGAAGCACGCAAAATCTACTCGCCTGGGCTCCCTAGGCACTGGTGTGTGAAGTGCCTTCTTTTCAGTTTGGGGCCATTCTAGTGAGAGGTTTTTTATTGCTGTTTTTTTTTTTTTTTTGGCTTCTTACCTGTCTGCAGCCCAAGTGATAGAAGAGGGAAGATACAACAAATTAACTACCCTTTCAGACAAATTTACATCAGAAGAAATTAATAGCAAATTCCAAATAGCAGGCACAACTTTGGAAAATATGCTAGAAGGACATAGGTGTGGCTTTTGGGTACCATTACAATATAAATAATAGCTGTATATTGACAATCTCTTCAAAACACGGATTAGTTGAGACCTAACAAGCCTGCTCCATTTCTAAATTCTATGAACACATCATAGGACACTAAAGATAAGGGAGGTAAAATGCCAGTTAATCAGTTAACTGGTTAACACCTTAAACAGGATCCTACAGTATGCTTACTGGTGATGCTTACCAGTTAACTCAGGGGTGGGGAAACTCTTTTAGATTGAGGGCCACTAACCCACAGAAAAATCAGTTGGGGGCTGCACACAAGTGAGAAGTTAAAAACCAAACAAGCCCTCAATGACGTGGCCTCTGACTGAAAAGGAGAAAGACACTCTCCACATTTCTTTCACACACCAGAGCCTAGGCAGCCCAGCCTAGTAGATTTTGTGTGCTGCAGCCCCAGTGGGGACTGCCCAATGCTGAGGTGAGGGGCCCTAACACTCAGGGACCGGATCCAGGAAAGCCACGGGCCACATCCATCCCTGAGGTCGTAGGTTCCCTACCCGAGTTAACTGCTGACATCCTTACTAAATTCATGACTACTTTTGTCACCTCCACGCTGGATGTCCTCTACTTAGGGCTATTCCGAAAGTCAGCTCTGAAGTTTCAATCATAACAGAGCACACGCCTGCGAGGGGAAGGGCATGCGGTTAGCATTCTGCACTTGTTCTGCCAGCTCGACGTGGCTTCCTTTCCCGCACAGCACACGGTGCCGGGTTTGGCCCCACGGGTCAAGCTGGTTGGCCGTTTCCCCCTCACAAGACACCGACCGTGTCAGCATGTCCCCCGAGACGGAGACACTTGGGACCAAAGCGCCAGAGAGACCACAACGCTTCCCAGCGGGCTCCGGCCTCGTCGCCCGCCCGGCCAGGCCCGGCTCTCAGGGCTCAGCCCAGCGCGGAGGGTCCCAGGCCGGCCCGGACACAGCCCGAGGAAGCCAAATCCTGCGCCAAGTCGCGGGGGGGGGCAGGGAGGGTCGGTTCGGGGTCTGCCCGCCCCCCGTAGGAGCCCGGGCGGGGGGGGGGGGGCGGGGGGGGGGGGGTCGGTTCGGGGTCTGCCCCCCCCGTAGGAGCCCGGGCGGGGGGGGGGAGGGGGTCGGTTCGGGGTCTGCCCCCCCCCCGTAGGAGCCCGGGCGGGGGGGGGGGGTCGGTTCGGGGTCTGCCCCCCCGTGGGAGCCCGGGCGGGGGGGGTCGGTTCGGGGTCTGCCCCCCCGTGGGAGCCCGGGCGGGGGGGGGTCGGTTCGGGGTCTGCCCCCCCCCCCGTGGGAGCCCGGGCGGGGGGGGGTTCGGGGTCTGCCCCCCCGTGGGAGCCCGGGCGGGGGGGGTCGGTTCGGGGTCTGCCCCCCCCGTGGGAGCCCGGGCGGGGGGGGGTCGGTTCGGGGTCTGCCCCCCCCCCCCCGTGGGAGCCCGGGCGGGGGGGATTCGGGGTCTGCCCCCCCGTGGGAGCCCGGGCGGGGGGGGGTCGGTTCGGGGTCTGCCCCCCCGTGGGAGCCCGGGCGGGGGGGGGGGGGGGTCGGTTCGGGGTCTGCCCCCCCGTGGGAGCCCGGGCGGGGGGGGGTCGGTTCGGGGTCTGCCCCCCCCCCCGTGGGAGCCCGGGCGGGGGGGATTCGGGGTCTGCCCCCCCGTGGGAGCCCGGGCGGGGGGGGTCGGGGTCTGCCCCCCCCGTGGGAGCCCGGGCGGGGGGGGGGGGTCGGGGTCTGCCCCCCCCCCCGTGGGAGCCCGGGCGGGGGGGGGGGGGCGGGGGGGGGGGTCGGGGTCTGCTGCCCCCCCCCCCCGGGCGGGGGGGGTGGGAGCCCGGGCGGGGGGGGGGTCGGGGTCTGCCCCCCCCCCGTGGGAGCCCGGGCGGGGGGGGGGTCGGGGTCTCCCCCCCAGGCCGAGCCCCCCGCCCCGCTCACCGGAGTCATGAGGGCGGCAGAGGCCGGGACGAGGCCCCCCTGGCCTCCTGTCAGAGCCCACCACACGGCGCCGCTGCGTCACTTCCGGGCCTGCGCCTCACGCGGGGGGCCGCCCCCACGCCCCCTTCGCCGTCGCCATCTTAGGGGATCACGTGACCCCGGCGCCGCGCGCGGCTCGGCGCTGCCCCTGTGCGGCCCCGCGGGAAGGTCACGTGCCGGGCCTTGCGCCGCGAGGAGGGGGCGGCGCGACGCGTTGGTTCGCTCCACCCCCCCCCTCTCCCCTCGCGCTTGGTTGCGGCCGCGCAGGCGCCCGGCGGCCCTGGCGACGGCGATGTTTTCCTCTCAGGCCGGTGCCCGCCGCTGCCCGGGGGCGCCGCCGCCGCCCGCCCATGGCCGCGGCCCTCGCCCCGCCCCCGCGCGCGGGCAGCATGGAGCCCGGTGAGCGCGCGCCCGGCCCGGCCCGCCCCGCCCGCCCGCTGGTCCCGCGGGAGCTGCTCGCCCGCCTGCGCGACCGCCAGGACTACCGGGGCCGCGCGCGCGCCGTGGGCGAGCTGCGGCAGCTGCTGGGCGAGGCCCGCCTGGGCTCCGCGCCGCCCGCCGCGCTGCTGGGCCTCGCCGGCCTGCTCGACGCGCTGCTGGCCGACCCCAACTTCGAGGTGGCGCGCGGCGCCCTGGCGGCGCTGCACCTGCTGGCGCGGCGCCTGGGCGAGCGGGCCCGGCCCTGCCTGGCCGCGCTGGTGGCGGCCGCCGCGCAGGCGCTGGGCGACAGCAAGCTGGCCGTGCGGCTGGAGTGCACGCAGCTCTTCGGCAGCCTCATGCAGGCGGCGGGCCCGCAGCCCGTGCTGGGCCTGCTGCTGCGGCCGGAGCACCTGCGGCACCGCAGCGCCAAGGTGCGCGAGGAGGTGCTCAACATCTGCATGGGCGCCCTGCTCGCCTACCCGAGCGAGGACTTCGACCTGCCCGCGCTGGCCTTCGGCCTGGCGCCAGCCCTGCTGGACGGCAAGCGCAGGGTCCGCCACGCAGCCCTGGAGGCCTTCGCAGTGTTGGCCTCTTCCATGGGCGCCGGAAACACCGCCGTCCTTTTTAAGGCTGTGGATGCTGTGGAATTGCAGGAAAACGGGGACGGGGTGATGCATGCTGTGCAGGCCAGGCTGGCCAGGAAAACCTTGCCTAAACTAACAGACCAGGGCTTTGTGGAGTACGCTGTGCCCATGCCATCCTCTGCCCATGGCAGGGGGACCCATCTGCCCCATGGAGCAGACACAGATTGGTTGCTGGCAGGCAACAGGACTCAGAGCGCACACAGTTACTGTGGGGATCACACAAGGGATGCTACGCAAAACTCTGGCTCTCACAGCCCTTATACTGACCCAGGGATATGTCCCAGAAGGGCTTTAAGCGCAGGGAAAGGAAAAAACAAACTGCCTTGGGAAAACGAGCGGGCTGGAGGCTCCGGAGGCTGTTCAGGAAGCCAGACACCTTTTACAAAGGGCATAGAGCAGGTATGTACAATAATTCACTTACTGCTTTTTTCCAGTCTCTTCCAGATAAGGATCTCAGCTCTTTGTAAACGTTTAATGAATGAAGTACCAAGATCCTTTTGGTATAGGTGGCATTGCTTCTGAGCTTAACATCCATAAATTAGTGACTTAACCAAGGTCATCTGAAGTACCCTTTGCCTCTGCACTAGATAACTTTCCCTTCTCACTATTTGTTGGATGTTCATGCAGTCTGCCTTTCAGCTAAGACTTCTTAAATTAAACAGGTGGTTTAATTTTACTATGGGTTGCTAACTAGAAAGCTAACTGCTAATGAATGCTGGTTTAAAAAAAATCAGTCTTACTGAAACAGTTTTCCCTGCTGCAAGTTTTGCCTTCACATGTTAATTTTCAGTCACTTAATTATTTAAACTCTGTATTTTTGCTCATGTTTCAGTACCTTGGAATTTGCCCCATATAATGGATATAGAATAACTGAGAACTTGGGGAGGAGGGGTGTCATTATGCACAAACATGTTCCTTAAGCAGTGTTTCCGTGTCTGTACTAGTATCTGAAGTGATGAAACTTTAATATTGACAGTCTTGGATGCTGATGTCATGTATTTATCCATAGAACAGATAGTCTAGGTAAGTGTTTCAATGCTGGCCTACAGAGGTCATGTCTGTGGGTGAAAAATAGATTTCACTCTGTTCATGTGTTTCTGAGCCTTCTTATTATATTAAGGCTAATTGACAGTGAAACATAAAATTAATCTAGTTGTGTATCATGGTATGCATTAGTGTCATAAATCTTTCACCTTTTTTAAAACTAGGAAACTTTTCAGGAATTTGGAACTTCAGAAATTACCACTGTTTTACTGCTTGAAGAGAGAATCTTCTCCGTGACATCACAACTGGTCGCTGTGGAAATGGTTCTGATTTTTTTTTTTTAAGCGAATGTGCTCTCACCACTCACATATGCAGTGTGCAAAAGTGGCTTTAACCACAGAATTAGTAAAGAGTAGGCAGGAATGGTGTGAAATTCCCCCACATCAGTGTGTTTGTTTTGATTAGGGATGTTAAGATGCAGTTAATTGGCTAATTGAGTAGTTGATAGAATTTTTATCAACTACTCGATTAGTTGCCTAGGGAAAGCAGCCTGGCTCAATCCCAGCTCCCGCTGGGTTGGGACCCTCTACCCCTGCTGCAACTCTGCAGTTTAAATGTACTAATAGCTGGGTGGCCTGCCCACATGGCTCTTAGTAAATTTAAACTTCAGAGCCACAGTCCCAGAGCTGGGACTGAGGTGGGCTGCTTTGCAGCAGCCTCCTCTGCAGTCCTCCCTGCTCCTTCCCCCCCCCCTTCTCTGCTGCCTCTATGGGGGGAGGTGGCATTGTGGAGACAGTCCTGGAGGGAATCATTTTTTAAGCTGGCTCCCCCCAGCACTGGCTCCTTCTGCTCCCTCCCCTTGCTGCTCTGATACAGAGGCTGCGGACAGAGATGCAAGTAGTTGACTCAACTAACGGCTAAGCCTAGGATTATCGGTTAGTCAGCTACTTACTAACATCCCTAGTTTTGACCTGTAGAAACAGCCTCAGGTGTTAGTGAATTATTCACTACGATTTCTTATTCTCCTTGACATTGTTGGGATATAGTCTCTACTAGACCCAGAAGGTCGGCGTAACGTACACAACTCTAGCTATGTCAATAACATAGCTGGAGTCAGCATACCTTAAGCTGATCTTGGCGTTTGCGTTGTGTTCACAGTGGGAGGTCGACGGGAGCAAACACTCCTGTCGGTTTCCCTTACTTCCTGTGACTGATGCACGAAATCGAATGCCAGAAGATCAGTAAGGATGGGCTCCACCAAGGCCAGCAAGCTGAGCAGGGACTAGGAGCTGTCTAAGCTATTTAATAAGAAATGCTCGCATGAGAGGTGGCCTACGCTTGGCCTCTGAAGGGGACCTATCATCTGCTCTGGTTCCTGCACGAGTAGTTTGATGAATGGCCTAGGTTAGTGCCCTACGTTGGGGGAGGGGATAAAGCTGTACTGCCATGGAACCCGTGGCAGCAGATTGGTAAATAAAAACTTGGATAGCCTCTGCAAAATTCCATTGAGATCACGGTGAATGTAAACTTCCTTCTCAGCCCTGTCGATGAGTTACATAGAGAAATGTGCAGCTCACAGAAACACACCAGCCTCTCACTTTTCCAGCACTCCAAGAACTACAGCCGCTTACCTGTGTCTTATCCCCTTGCTTTCCAGTCCCTGGAAAGCAGTTGCTCAGACTGGTTATGTCCATCAGCACTGGAAAATACTTCTTGGTTGCCAGGTACACTTGACAACTATTGGGGAAGCCCCCTGGTCCTTGTCTTCCTCAACCTCGTCATCTACTATTTTATCCTTTCGGTTAGGTCCTCTCTGCTGCCTCCATGCCCTCCAAAGTATCCACGGGGTTCTTGGCGGAGGAGGTGGGCTCATCAGGCCTTATGGAAACATCAGGTCTTCAGTGGAGCATCAGATTGCTTCATGGGCCTTCTAGGCTTGTCCGAGTAGTTTAATCTTAGTTCTGCACTGCATCATGTCTTACTTATACCCCTTTTCGCACAAGGATGGAAAAATGTGCCTGTATGTGTCCCAGTTCCTGTGAGTCTTTCTCTGTTTGGACTGAACAGACTCCTCATACAGTGGTCGGATCCAACAGCTCTGCAGTGGTCCATGCTTTTGGTGGGATGGCTAGGCTCGTGGACCTGGGGAGACACTATGAGACCAGTGCATGCTGAGCCAACCCGTGGGGAGTCCAGGTGCTTAGGCTGCCTAGAGTACCACGGTTAGTAAGGTCAGCCCTGTGTGGTGAACCTCATGCATTGCATCACATGTCATAACAACCATGTGGACGGAATCCGTTACAATGGTCTCCAAAGAATTCACACAAAATCCAGCCATTAGGAAATGGAATTAAATAGGATTTAAATTTCACAGGGCTTGCGGGGCATAGGGGGGAGGTGGAGACGGGCAGGTACCCAGTGACCTGACTGCCAGACCGCAGAGTTCAAACTGCTGACCGGTGGCTGTTTGGTAATTGTGGCTTCCAGATTGTGGCCCAGATTCAGTGACAAAACACCTTGAGGTGTGTGCACTGCATGTTTGTTGACTGTACAGGGATGGGAAAAAGAAAAGTCCCTCGTGGAGCTGGAAGCTTTTTGTCGTTGAAAATCACCATTTTCCCCAACAAAAGTCACGTTACAGTGTGAATGCTCATGCAGTTTTGCCAACAAAAGGCGCTTTCCTTTGACAGAACTTGCCAGTGTAGACAAAGCCTGAGTTCCATTGTGTCTGAAACCTAGATGATAAATTCTTTGTAGCAGGGACTCTCTTTATTTCTTGCTTTCTGATGCCTGACACAATGAGGTTGTAAATCTTGGAAAAAATAAATATTCATGCATTTTGGGGGAAATTCAGTTATGATGTAAGCACATGAACTCTGTGCTCTTCGGTATAGATGTCAGGGCCGAACTGACCATTTGTTTTCTGTGCTTAGGGACATAATCTGCTAACTGAAAGAATTGATTAGCTCTGCTGTATGAGGAGAGTCACTTAGGACTTAGAAACCCAAAAAGAAAAGGGTTGGATAAATCTTAATTCTCAGGTTTTTGATTTTATAAAAATTCAAACCTCAAAGTATAAAAATTACAGAAAAAATATTTGGCATAGCTGACCTCTTTTGTAAATATGTTTAACTATTAATTTAGGGACATTCCTTTGAGCTGAGCTAGTTTAAAAATTAACCTTTGGAGGCATTTAATAGCTGAAATCTTACAAAATCAGTTTAATGTTTAATATTTTCTGCTCTCTGGTGGTAATATTTTTAGGGAGCAGTTTTTGGTGATCACTGACCCCCAGGACTTGTCTAGACTAGTTTGAGATGTAATTCTGGAATGTGTAAGCTAATGTGTTCTAGCGGAAAGTCTGCACTAAAAATGCGACACCAACACAGCTCTAGAGTTGTAGCTGTACTGCTGTAGCATAGACACTGCAGTAATGGAAGGTTTTTTTCTGTTTCTGTACTTAAATCTGCATATCTGCTAGTCCTGGCAGCTAGGTCAGTAGAAGAATTCTTCCATAGATGTCAGTATCTAACGTAGGCTGAGGTTGGCTTAAGTACATCCCATAGGGTGTGACATTTCTCTCAGCCCTGAACTAAGGTAGCTAGGGCACTCAGTCTTTTAGATGTAGACCAGGACATGTTTGAAAAATCTTATGTAGCCCATGTTTAAAGAGCTTTCCTGAGCTACAGTTTCACAAACCATTTTACTTAAGCAGTGCAGCATTTCTTTGTGGACTCCTTTTTCACATGAAAACTTTTGTTCTAGCTGTGAATTTACAGTTACAAGCTAAACTCTTGTAAGTCAGGTTTAAACCGCTAACAAAGTTAATGTGGGTTGCAATGTTTAAAATAAATTGGCATAAAAATTACACCTAGATATGTGAATACAAATTTGTGTGCTGCTTGGGTTTATCACATTCAAAACTGGTTGGGCTAATGTCTACACTGGGAAGCTTATTGCTCCATCTATGTTACTTTGCATACTTACTAGGCGACACTCTAACATTGGGGTGAGGATCACAGTCTGGAAGGGAAATTTACTCTATTGCTGTTAAAATAACAAAATCAGCAGCTTTGTCTTTGTGTTACATTAGTGTTGTTGTATAAAGGAGTATTTGTGCTTTTGTCAACTTAATTTTGATTTTTGCTAAGTGCCAACAATATTTTTGGACTCTAGATAAACTTAACATCCTATTACAGTAAAACTCCGATGGTTCGGCATCTGATGGTCTGGCACCATCAGGAACCCGGAAGTGCTCCGGGCAGCCGGACCATTAGAGCTGCTCTGCCCCCAGCTTCCCCGATTCAGCCGCTGCTAAAACTGACCAGCGGCTGAATCGGGGAAGCCGGGGGCAGAGCAGCTGGAGTGTTGCTGGGTAGGTCCCGTAGCGCTGCCCCTCGGCGCTGCGGGACCAACCCGGCAGCACCCCAGGTGTCCCCAAGTCAGCCACTGCTGAAACTGATCAGCGGCTGACTCCAGGAAGCCCGAGGCAGAGCTGCTCTGCGCCAGGCTTCCTGGAGTCAGCCGCTGGTCAGTTTCAGCAGCGGCTGAATCAGGACGCCTGGGGCAGAGCAACTGGGGTGCTGCCGGGTGGGTCCAGTAGCGCAGAGGAGCGGCGCTGCCGGACCAACCCGGCAGCACCCCAGCTGCTCTGCCCCAGGCGTCCCCAAGAGCAGTTGGGGTGCTGCTGGGTTGGTCTCGTAGTGCCAAGGTCGGACGAGCCCGGCAGCACTCCAGCTGCTCTGCTGCAGGCGTCACCGATTCAGCCGCTGCTGAAACTGACCAGCAGCGGCTGAATCAGGGATGCCTGGGCCAGAGCCGGACTATCGGAAGGGGGGGCTCTGAGGGGTCTGGACCCAGACCCCTCAGAGCCCCCCCTTCCGATAGTCCGGCATATCTGATAATCCGGCACCCCTTGGGTCCTAACGGTGCCGGATTATCGGAAGTTTACTGTACTATGGCTTCTTCTCTTTTCCATAGTCTGAGCACACAGAACTGATGATGATTCTAAGAACAAATATCTCTTCTAATCAGTTACTTGAAATATACCAAGCCACATTGTGTAGAATGATCAAGTAAAAAAGGAGAGACTCAGCTAGAATATTTTGGTTTTGAAGCTGCACACCTCTCTGTGGCAGTCATTGCTCCTTGATCTTGGTCAGCATTCATGTTTCACTGCAGTAATATTGCCAGCAGTACTGCGGAGTTGGAAAAGTTGGCACGTGTTCCCCTGTTGATTCCCCCCCCCTTGGAGGGTATCCTTGATAGAACTGAATGTGCTCCAACCAGCTTTCTTTCCTTGCAAGAGTTCCCTTTCCTGATCATGGTGCATATTAATGTCTTTGCCCAAATAGACACGTTGTTCAGCTTCATCGGTTCTCCCTTGAGTATTTTTTGGTCTTTTAGCAAGGCATCAGTCTGCATATATTTTGTTTTATAGTGATTCCTTTTCAGTTTAACTTAGCTTCTTTTTGTGTCTGTTTTCACAGCATTCATTGTAAACTGATGAAATGTTTGGCGATCAGCATAATATTGTCTGAATCTGAAATGTTTAACTACTTTCTGCTGTCTCTGGTCCCCCCCCCCGTCCCCCCCACAACTGATTTCATGTGGCTGAAGCACACAATCTACTAATCTGTCCACTCCCAAGACTCTGGTGTGCAAGGGGAATGTGGGGAATATTTTTCTCCTCCATCAGGGGCCACGTCAGTGAGGGTTTTTTTTAGCTTCTCACTTGAGTGCAGCCCCTGACTGATTTTTCTGTGGATCAGCGACCCCCGACTTATATCAGGGTGAGGAACCTTTTTTACACTCTCATTTCCCTACATCAAACTACTCAGACAAGCAAGCTAGCTCTGACTACACTACGGATATGACTGTTTGACACTTCCCTTTGCATCTTGGTCAAAAAAGATGTGTGGCAAGGAGGCATGGTTTCACCCGGCCTCTTCGCCAAGAATATAAAGCATATTAATTGTTAAGTCTGGCCCATCCCTGCTGGAGAGCGTTGTCAGTTGCTCCATAGTTAAGGTTGCAACCCAGTTCTCATTCCAAGGCTTGTAAATAGATTTTTAAGGCAAGGGGGGCATTATGGTCATATAGGTTTAATACGGAGATATACCATCTCATAGAGCTGGAAGGGACCTTGAGAGGTCATCAAGTCCAGTACCCTGCCCTCACAATAGGACCAAGTACCATCCCTGACAGATTTTGCCCCAGATCCCTAAATAGCCCCTTCAAGGATTGAGCTCACAACCATGGGTTTAGCAGGCCAATGCTCAAACCACTGAGCTATCCCTCCCCCGTCAAACCCTGATGTAGTTTGATGTAGGTTGTGTCTGCATTGAAAGACAGGGATGGTGTAGACGGAGCTTGGTCCTGCCTTGAGGGCGGGGGGCTGGACTCGATGACTTCTCGAGGTCCCTTCCAGTCCTATGATTCTATGAAAGGCTTAGCTCAAAATAAGCTACATAAATTCAGTTGCGTCAATTGCGTATTTTATTTTGAAATAGGGAGCGTCTACACAGCACTTATTTTGAAATAGAGCACTCTTCCTCCGAGTTCCCTTCTTCGTTGTACAGTGAGGTTTACAGGAATTGGAATAAGAAGTCCTCCAGCTTGACCGTATTTTGACACTATTTCGAAATAACTGCCTGCTGTGTAGATGTGGACTAAGTTATTTTGGAATAGCGCTAGTTACTTTGAAGTAGTGTTGCAGTGGAGACGTACCCATAGTTTGGTCTCCTGCATAATTCAGGCCAGAGAACATCACTGGTTAATTCTTGATGTAAGCCTATGCATTTTGTTTGAGCCAGACTACAGTTATATTTTTGACCAATCTAGTCTTGATTTAAAGGCTTGCCTTCTATTTGCCCTCCTACAGCTCTTTTGTATTGACAGAGGAGGAAGAACAGGAGAAATCCTGCTTTCCTTCTGTAACTCCTGCACTTGCCACAGTGAACACATCTTAATGCTTTTCCTGATCTCACTTGCGCCCACTCATGTTTTCCCTTATTATTCTCCTCCTTTCACTCTTGAGACTCTTCTTCACAATACAAAGCAGGACTTAGCCTCTCCCATTTAAAACAAAACTACTTACCCTTAGCCCACTTTTCCTCTTTAACATCAGTTAAGGCATTGTTTACAGCAGAGGTGGGCAAAAGGGCCTCTGCGGGCCGGATCCGGCCCACGGAGGCCCTGCTGCTCCCCAGGCCAATCAGGGCCTGGGGGCAGGGGAGCGCACGAAACTTCCTCCTGCCCTGTGAGGAGCACATGGCACTTTGAATTGCCATGTGCTCCTTGCAGGCCGGGGGTAGGGCGGGAGGAGGCTTCGGGCAGTTCCCCCACCCCCAGGCCAATCAGGTCCTGGGGAACTCCGTGAAGCTTACTTCACCCTGCGCTAGTGTATGGCACTTTTGAAGTGCCACCTGCTCTTCACAGGGCGGAAGGAGGCTTCCTGTGCTCCCCAGGCCCTGATTGGCCTGCGGCTGGGGAGCATGGAAAGCCTTTTCCCTCCCTGCCAGGGCCCTGCCAATCATGGTCTGGGGGTGGGGGAGCCCCTCCCCCCCCCTTTCCGGGCGGCCTTGGATCTCTTCAAAAATTTAAGTGGCCCTCGGCCCAAAATTATTGCCCACCCCTGGTTTCCAGTTTTTCTCAATTTCATCTTTTCCCATCTTCTGCTCTGTTCAGTTTACTTAACCCAGTCTTGCAAAATCTCCTGACTTCGGTTGAGCTAAAGTTCAGAACTACACTTAACCAGGCACCTGCCTTTTATGCAGTCAGCTGTGCTTTTCTTGGACTCTTCACCTCTCTTAGTTTTTGTGGTTGGTTTGTCCTCTACTTTTCTAATTGCTCCTTCAGTGGAGTTTTCTCATCTCCCCCTTCTCAACTTTCTGAGGTGGGTCTACAAAGCTCTTTTCTCCCTCTGCAGGTTTTTCCTCTAGGTAATCTCACCAGCAAACACAGGTTCAACTACAGTCAGTGTGTTGATGAAGTACACATTTACCTGTCTTGATCTATCTAAACTAATGGCTTGTCTCTGACATCTCATTGATGTCTAGCTATCCGCTTCTATTGTACTGACAGTGTTTTCTCATTATTTCCTTGTGCACTCTCTTCGTGTCCATTTGTTGCCTCCTTGGGGCAGGGATCATCTTTTTGTTCTATTGGGGTGCTCTTGCCTCCAGACTGAAAACTGTGTTTTGTTTGTTTATAATTAAAGGGCCGGCAGGGGGAAGAGAAAGTAAAGCTGTGATGGGGCAGGGGGTCTGAGGCCAAGTCTGTCCTGGGTGCATAGAAGGGTTAGAACATTTTTTTCCTTTTCATTCAGTGTAGCTGATTCTTGAATGTACAAATTATGGGCCAGATTTTGGAGTGATGCCGGGAGTTGTAAATTGCATGTGTACACACTTCCACATTAGCACAGCGGGAGCATCTAGAGCAACGGTTCCCAACCTTTTCCCGACGGGGACCCATTTTGACAATTCAGGAAGACTTGGTGACCCAGGGCAATTCAAAAACGGGGGGAGGAGGGAGGCAGAGCCACCTGGGGAGACACTTGGCGACCCTTTTGAAATGTAATGGTGACCCATATTTGGGTCCCGACCCATAGGTTGGGAAACCCTGCTCTAGAGTAAGATTGCTGATCTGTCCTGCCCCCTTTGTGGGCTGTAGCGGTGGCCGCTGGTTTCAGTGCTAGCACGACAGTTTCTAGTAAATTACATCCCTTATGACTAGCTTGGCAATGGAGCAGCTCCTAAATGAAGACAACTGTTACTTCAGGTTGTCTTCTAAATGTAATATTACAGTAATTAATTATTGTTTCCACTAGTTATAAGGAAAAATATTGGGCACATTATTATGCATAAATGTTTCTTTATATTTTCCGTTTTCTTACAGTTCTGTCCACACAACGATTTCCTTCATTCTCCAAAGTTAAGATCTTCTCAAGGAATGCCAGTCAGTGATGATTTATTTTTTAGCAGGAAAAAAGCTTCAAGGAATTTATTTCAGAATAGTCTAGATCTTAACTCTGAGCATTCTGCTGTTTGTCCTGGTAAGTATAGTTGTAGATAAGTGTGTTTAAATAAGCAAAAGGTGATCAGGTGCCTTTAGGAGAACTTGATAAGACATTTTGTGCTCATTTACACCATTCTGAGAACGTTTAATCGTTTGGAGATTTTTGTTTTTAATAGAAAAGCTATAGTATTGAGTAAATAAAAACCAAGTTTTTCCCAAGCTGCAGTAGATTGGCATAGCTGTGTTGAATTCATTGGTACTGTGCTGATTTACTCCAACTCAGAACTACAGTCACAGATTCTTAATCTTGATCTACACAGAACTTTGCACTAAGGATATTAGCATATAGATATTTACACGATTAACTGATAATCCCAGGCAGCAGGCATGGGGCACAGGAGCCGGTGCCCGTAGGGAGCCAGCTTTTAAAGCTACTCCCCACATGTACAGGTTCCCGTGGAGCCACTTCCCCTTGCCCCCCCTCCAACTGCCTCCCATGGAAGCGGCATAGTGGGAGCACTGGATCCCACGGAGTTGCCTCTGATTGAGTGGTTGCAGCATAGAGTCTGAGGGAGGACAAGCGGGAGCCGGTACATACAGGAAGCTGACTTTGAAGCCCTCTAAGTGTATTGGCTTCCATAGAGCCACCAGCCCCCCCTCTTGCTGCCTCAGAATCAGAGGCAGCAATGTGGGGAATGGGGAGGGACAGGCAGGAGCTGGTACGTGTAGGAGGCTGACATTCAAACCAGCTCCCCATGCATATCAGCTCCCGTGGATCCACCTGCCTCCCCCTTCTCCCTAGCACTGCTACCTCTATCAGGATGCTGAAGCAGCCTCTGTCAGCGGGGAGCTTGGACCTCCTGCACACGGGCTGCTACTGCGCCATGCTGCTGCTTCTGTATCAGAGGCAGCAGTGCAGGGTTACAGGTGGGAGCATGTTTGCTTGGAAAGCTGATTTTTAAACTGTTTCCCCTTGCGGACCAGTTACACCTGCCACCCCGCACTGCTGCCTCTGCTACAGAGGCAGCAACGTGGAATGGCAGGGGCTCTCTGGGAATGGGGCTGGGAGTGCACTGGCTGCTGCCCTGCCCCCGGGAGTATTTTCAGAGCTGTGCAACTACTAAAAATGGTTGCAGCTACACAATTACTAAAATACACGGTAGCTAACATCCCCCATTTGCACTGGTTTACATTTGTTTAACATCCCACCGTTTGTGGAGTCAGTTCGGTTTCTGTGTGGACACATGCTTTTAGTTTCACTTTATGCAATTTAATTTGTCCATTTAAGAAAAGATTACTAGGAAATAGTTCACTGTGTTAAATAGCTAAAACAAATGACATAATTTCAAGGTGACTTTTCTTCCTAAGGGGGAAATTGCTGTTATCACAGTTTCCATGTAGATCAACATGGAAATAGTTTTGATCAGAATTCTTGAGCATTGTGTAATATACAGTTCAGACTTCAGATTGAGTAGTAAATGAAGGGGCAGTGGAACAGTTTGAGACAACTTCTCTGTGGGAACGATTTGTTGAGAGAATAGTGCTTTATTGCTATGGAAACTGTTCTAGCAAAGACCCTTTTGAATAGTACCTTAATAAATGGAGCACTGAACTATTAATTGGGCAACTTGCAACAAAGGTTACATTTATGTAATGTTGACTTTTCAAAAATATTTTTGACAGCAGTAAAATGGTTTTCTATTGCCTATGTTTACTTTTCCCCTTTTCTGTTGCATGTAATGTGTCAGGGATAGACATTAAACTAGAAAGTGATTCACTAGTAGGTAGTGGTGAAAAGTGACTTGGAAACAGCTTTGAAAAGTTAGATTTCCCATTCCCCTGCTGCCCCCTTTAAAATAATTTGGAACTTTAAAAGATCAGCTGTCTGAAGGAGTGTGCATTCAGTGCACCACCTAACCTCTGATAGTTCTCATTTGTATTGCAATAGTGAAAAGGCACGCAGAGACACTGGGCAAGACCAAACTTGATTTGTTCCCTTTTCTTGGCAGCTCACTTTCTATAGGCCGTTTCCTTTGGGGAGCATTGATATATGTGAAATTCCAAATGTATTTACAGTTATGTTAAGAATGATGTCATTAAAAAACTTGTTACTTTTCTGTTTTAAAGCATTTTTCTCTCCTTTGTTTTTCTGTGTCCTAGGAAGAAATTATTCGTTAGATTTTTGTTTCATCTACTACAAATCTTATTGTTGGTAATGTGGTTTGGTAGAATCCCAGACTTCTTTGCTTCTTTATTCTAGCTTATGTGCATAAAGAACACTATAAGGTTGCTTAGAAACCCATGAGTGCAGCACTGAAAACTTTCAATCTTTTCATCTACGTTTTTTTATCCAAATTAAAAAAGTATTTTAAATCACCTTTGAATTAACGTTACGTTTATAACTATTTAACAACATTTAATTATTATTTCTGCTCTTATGTTCTGTGTTTAAATTGCACATGGAGATATTTGCTGAAATTGTTTTTTTTCTTTTGTTAGGTGTTATGGGCTCTCACCAGCCACATATTTCAGGGAAATGTGGACAACTTGGATACTCACGAATGCGGGGGAAGAGTGGTAGTGTGGGTTCTGATTTACAACTTTTAGGATTAAATAACCATCGTCAGGATAAAGGTAAATGAGCGCTAATAATACTACAAATGTCTGCACATTCCTTTGAGAATGATACTGTGTTGTCCTGTATGAGGCCTCTTAGTAAATTTTTTATTTTTATTTGGATCAAATATGATGCAGCAACTATTTTGTTAAGTAAAAGACGGATGCGATGGGAAAAAAATAGCTTAGAGTCAAAGTAGTTTAACTAAACACAAACATGGAAGTAGGATTTTTGATACCATGTAGCTTGTCCTACACTCATGACATTAGATGAGACAGATCGTTCCTATGATAGCTTGCATCTCTTGTTCAGGTAAAGCTCTGAACTTCACTTGTAACAGTTTGGATAAATGTATTGTTCATTGTAAAGTGTTAGTAGACTATATAGTCTAGCAAAGCAGACTCAGATGTCACTGGCTTCATAGTGGCATCCTATTGAATCTAACATTTTGAATGTTTTCGACAGAAGTGGGCAAGAGGCAGCTAGCGCCAAATCTGGCCCACCAAGCCCCACTGGATCTGGCCTATGGCTGCCTCACCTGAACCTTTAAGTAGAAAGCAGCTCACGCTTTAAAAAGCCAGCTGCCTCACTCGGGGTAGGCTGGGAGGGAGTATTTGCATGCTGCCTCATGCCCCCAGCAAAATCTCTCAGCTCCCATTGGCCAATTTCTAGCTAAGAGGACCTGGAAATTTTGCTGGGGGTAGGGGCAGTGTGGGAAACCTTCCTTCCTCTCCCCAATGCTTGGGGGCAACCAGCAGACAGTCTGCTTCAGGTTTCTGCAGGGTTGCTGGCTGGGAAGGTAAGTGCCTCCCACTCAGAGCCTGACTCTGGCACCCCACCCCACCTCTCCTCTCTATCTGCCCCACATCCCCACCCAAACCCTCTGTATCCCTTTTCACCCTTCTCCCAGGTCACAACTCCCTCCCAGACTCTGCACCCGTCCCCCAGGCCAGAATCCTCTTCTGTACTCATACCTCCTCCTGCACTGTGCATCCTAAACTGCTGCCCTAGATCATAGCCCCTTCCTTTACCCAAACTCCCTCTGACTCCTGAGCCCCTCCTGCACCTCCATCCCCTACCCCAAACTCCCTTCTCAACCCAGCCTCCATCCCAGACTGCACACCCCGGTCATAGAAGTGTGGCCCTTAACCACTTGCCACAATCTTGGAATGGCCTTTCATGAAAATTATTGCCCACCCCAGTTTTAGACTATTTTAAAGATGGTGATTGTTATGTAGTTGAATGTGATCATCGACTATGCATTTGTCTACATGAGGAATTGGGATGCCCTTATTCTGAAATAAGTGCCTTTTTTCTGAATGACTAATCCATTTTGGATTAAAGCCAAATTTGGAATAAGAGTTATTCTGAAATAGTTAATCTGCTTCAATGTCATACTCTACCTTATTCTGGATTATTTCTAATATGAAGACTTATGGCTTAATATGGCTTAACCACCATGTAAAAGAAGCAGTGAGGGACAAAAAGGTATCTTTTAAGAAGTGGAAGTCCAATCCTAGTGAGATAAATAGAAAAGAACATAAACACTGTCAAATCAAGTGTAAAAATGTAATAAGAAAAGCAAAAAAAGATTTTGAGGAACAGCTATCCAAAAACTCACAAAGAAATAACAAAATGTTTTTTAAATACATTAGAAGCAGGAAGCCTGCTAAAAGACCTGTGGGTCCCCTAGATGATTGAGCTATAAAAGGAGCAATCAAGGACGATAAAGCCATTGCGGAGAAACTAAATGATTTCTTTGCTTCAGTCTTCACGGCTGAGGACGTTGGGGAGATTCCTGAATCTGCACCGTCCTTTGTGGGTGATGAATCTGAGGAACTGTCCCGGATTGAAGTGTCATTAGAGGAGGTTTTGGAACAAATAGAAAAACTTAATGTTAACAAATCTCCGGGACCGGATGGCATTCATCCAAGGGTTCTAAAAGAACTCAAATGGGAAATTGCTGAGCTATTATCTGTGGTTTGTAACCTGTCCTTTAAATCGGCTTCCGTACCTAATGACGGGAAGGTAGCCAACGTGACACCAATATTTAAAAAGGGCTGTAGAGGCGATCCTGGCAATTACAGACCGGTAAGTCTAACTTCAGTACTGGGCAAATTAGTTGAAACAATAGTAAAGAATAAAATTGTGAAGTATGTAGAAGAACATAATTTGTTGGACAAAAGTCAACATGGTTTCTTTAAAGGGGAATCCTGTCTTACTAATCTGTTAGAGTTCTTTGAAGGGGTTAACAAACATGCGGACAAGGGGGATCCAGTAGATATAGTATACTTGGATTTTCAGAAAGCCTTTGACAAGGTCCCTCACTAAAGGCTCTTGTGTAAATTACATGGCCATGGGATAAAAGGGAAGGTCCTTTCTTGGATTGAGAACTGGTTAAGACAGGAAACAAAGGGTAGGAATAAATGGTAAATTTTCAGATTGGAGAGGGGTCACTAGTGGTGTATCCCAAGGGTGGGTCCTGGGACCAATCCTTTTCAACTTATTCATAAATGATCTGGAGAAAGGGGTAAGCAGTGAGGTGGTAAAGTTTGCAGATGATACAAAGCTGTTTAGGATAGTCAAGACAGAAGCAGACTGTGAGGGATGCCAAGAAGATCTCACCAAACTGAGTGGGCAACAAAATGGCAAATGAAATTTAATGTGGATAAGTGTAAAGTAATGCACATCGGGAAAAATAACCCCAACTATACGTACAGTATGATGGGGGCTAATTTGGCTACGACAAATCAGGAAAGAGATCTTGGAGTTATCGTGGACAGTTCTCTGAAAACTTCCACACAGTGTGCAGCGGCGGTCAAAAAGGCAAGTAGGATGCTAGGAATTATTAGGAAAGGGATAGAAAATAAGACCCAGAATATCTTACTGCCCCTGTATAAAACTATGGTACGTCCACATCTTGAATACTGTGTACAGATGTGGTCTCCTCACCTCAAAAAAGATATTTTGCCTGTGGAAAGGGTTCAGAAAAGGGCAACTAAAATGATTAGGGGTTTGGAACGGGTCCCATATGAGGAGAGGTTTAAAGCGACTGGGACTTTTCAGTTTAGAAAAGAGGAGACTGAGGGGGGATATGATAGAGGTCTATAAAATCATGAGTGGTGTGGAGAGGGCCGATAAAGAAAAGTTATTTATTAGTTCCCTAAATAGAAGAACTAGAGGACACCAAATGAAATTAATGGGGAGCAGGTTTAAAACTAATAAGCGAAAGTTCTTCTTCACACAGCGTGTAGTCAGCCTGTGGAACTCCTTGCCAGAGGAGGCTGTGAAGGCTAAGACTATAATAGAGTTTAAAGAGAAGCCAGATAATTTCATGGAGGTTAGGTCCATAAAAGGCTATTAGCCAGGGGATAAAATGGTGTCCTTGGCCTCTGTTTGTCAGAGGCTGGAGAGGGATGGCAGGAGACAAATCGCTTAATCATTGTCTTCGGTCCACCCTCTCTGGGGTACCTGGTGCTGTCCACTGTCGGTAGACAGGCTACTGGGCTAGATGGACCTTTGGTCTGACCCAATACGGCCGGTCTTATGTTCTTATGAAGACAAGTCCTTAACAAACGAATGCTTGAATCCTCCTAAAATTAGGGGGTTTTAAAAGCCTAATTGAAAGACAAGTTGAATAGAAAGAGAACTAAAATTAACATGCTGTTAGCTGTTAAAGAGGTTAACTCATAGTAATATTTTTTTTCATTCCTTCTAATATCAGTTTGTGCCAGCCTAAATTTTACCAAGACCCAGCAAACTTTTTGCAGTCCAGCAGAGCGTACTTTGTCCTTCCCAAGTTCTAACACAAGCCAAGGGGCCTTCATTCTTCCGTCTTATCCACTCTCGTCACCTAGAAACAGCCCAAAGCACAACTCCCCTCCTGCTGAATCTCCAAAGAAGTCTCAAGATAACGTGATCAACTTTTCAAATTCTTGGCCTCTTAAGAGCTTTGAAGGGCTTCCAAAGCCCAGTCCTCAGAAGAAGCTTCTAAATCAAAACTCCGGAGACAATGCAGGTAAAAATGCTGCAGAAAAATAAATTTAGGGTTGTACTTTCAGAAATGGCCTTCAAAAAAAGTTGCTCCTGGTGGAATTTTGCACAAAAAAAATAAAAATTCTGCCACAAGAAAATTAAATTCTGGGTTAGGGATTTAAGTGACTAGTCACTCCCCACCCCTTGCTGTCTCTATCAGCGAGGCAGCAAGCTGAGGGGGCAGGAGCAGATGCTGGGGGGAGCTGGCTTAAAAGTCGGTTCCCTGTAGCACCATCTCTGTGAGAGGCAGGGGAGGCAGAAGCTAGTGGGGGACCAGGCGCATCTGGTCCTAGACGCTGCGCCTCTGCTTTTTAAATGTATTAAGAGTCGCCAGGCTCTTAATACATTTAAAAGGCAGAGCCCCACTGCGGTTTTGCAGTTTCCTCCCTTATCAACTAATCAAGTAGTTGATGGAAATTCCATGGACTACTTGATTAGCTGATTAAACACAATTTAACATCCCTATTCTGTGCACAACATTTTAACACACTGAAAAATTCTTTATATTTTAATTGTCAATATAATACAATTTAATCACACCAGTTTCCGTTTAATTTTGGTCATTTATTTAAAAAATATTATTATCTGTCAGCAAGTAGATTTGTAACTATACAGACAACAACAAAAAATCAGGAAATGTTTTTTGACAAATACATTCCTTATTAGGTTTAGTAATACAGACCGAGTATTTAATTATTTGATACTTCATGGCATGCTGATATATTTTAACATATTTTGTGGAAATAATAAGGTCTTAATAATGAGAATTTTTCAGAGAAGCAGGGAGTTAGATGTGGCCAATTTTATGTGAAGGTTGTAGATCACCAAATTATACATCTCATTGGTGTCATTAGGTTTCTGTACATTGCCTGTGTCATGAGCTATTTGCATATTCTGCGTGCAGCAAAATTACATGTAGAATTTCCTATTGAAAATAGTGTTTCAACCAAAATTAAGGTCTTTAAAATATTTACATAATTTATTTTACAAATGTGTATTTAGTAAAAAGAAAAAAAAAAAAAATCCCCCTTAAAATGTTTGCTATGTTTCATGAAAATCAAATATGCATTTTACCCTAATAAATGATGTTCCCATCATTTTTCTGAAATGGTGACTCTGTTTTTTCTCCAGGGGAAAATTCACAGGAGAAACATTCTCCAATTCAGCTTAAACCAGCCTTGGTGAGATCGCCAGCTTCACGGAGAGGTTTGAATGCGACCAAACCCGTCCCCCCAATTCCCAGGGGGGCAAGCCCATTGCCTCATAAAGCTGAGTTAAACGCAGCAGGCCAGAAAAAGGAGGAGCATGAGGATACTTGGAAGAGTGAAAAAGACAAGAAACTTGAAATGAATCTTTCAGAGTTAAATGTCAGTGATAAGGAGCTGGACCAGGACGAGGTTTGATTTAAATGAGATTTTACATACTTTAAAATGATGCAAGAAAAAGCATTTTATTAAAACAACCTATGAGGCTGTGCCCCCTGCTCTCTGTGCTTGCCAACACCCCTTGGGGGGTGGGCAACCCCGGCTCCCTCGCCCTGCCCAGCCACTGGGGAAGGCCGGGCAGCGGTCCTGCCAGCCCGGGCCCCTTCCCCCCTGCCAGCCCAGGATCCTTTTCTCCCTCCTGCCCCTGGCCCCTCCAGCTGGAACCCCTTCTCCCTCCCACTCCTACCAGGGTCCATTCCCACTAACCTGTGAGTCAGGCTCCCTTCTCCCTCTGCCAGCTGTGGGCCTTTTCCCTCCCCGCAAAAATCCTAACCCCTCCCTCTCCCAGCCATGGTGCACATCAGGCCCAGCTCTAACCCAGGCGGGCCGAGGACGTGCAGGAGTGTCTGCTTGCCTGCCCCGTGTGGGGCGCAGTGAGGTGCAAGTAGTGCTGCGTACATGCGGCGCTACAGGGCACTGCAGGCCGCCGAGGTGGGGAAAGCAGCAGCGAGGGGGTGCCGCTGTCCTGACCGCTCCACTGTGCGCTCCTGCTGGCACTGCTCACTGCTCCAGCCCTGCCTGCAGAGCCCAGGGCTGCCCATCTACCTGCAGTGGAAGGGAAGGAGCAGACAAGTTGGTGCAGCGGCCTCCCTGGGTGGTTTGGGGATGCTCTGGCAGCTGCAGTAAGTGCAGCCGCTGGGGAGAGGGTGAGACTCCAGGGCGATAGCCCTATCCGGGCAGTCAGGCTCTGGCTCCCCAAGAGCTCTCTGCTGGCACATAAGCCCAGCTGGGAGCCCCGCTCCTAGTGCCTGTCCCCGGGCGGCTGTCCCAAGCACCATACACACAGACAGCCCCCGGCACCTGGGCTGTCACATCTGCAACGTGGGTTCTGCTGGCTCCTGTGCCATGTTGGTGTTGAAAGCCCTGTGGGGTGGGGGTGGAGGAAGGGGAGTAGAGGCTTGGTTTAAAATAGCAATTCTAAGTGGCGCAGGGAAGCAGCGACGTCGAGCTGGAAGAGGGGAGAGGGAGGAGGCAGACGGGACACAGAGTGACGTGAGGATGTCGGTCACTGTGTCATCCTGCAGGAAAACCCTTTTTTAACATACAGAGTGAAAGCAACCCCAACTGCCTATAAAATCTCAAGTGTAGGAGGAAAAAAATACATTTTTACTGCTGAACTTTATGATCTGTCACGAATACAAATAGACAACATTAAGATGATACTATGTGTCTGGTAGAAACTAACTGGAGCATATCCCCATTTTACTTAGCTATTTTGAGGTTGTTGATGTTCTCCATTGTAGTACTGTTGCATGAGTGAGACATATACACAGCCTCACCGTTTTTTCATTTTGTCCCAATTGAAACCATGTGCCACTTTTAATGTACAACTTAGAATCGTAGAATCATTGGACACTAAAATTTAAATACAGTAAACTTCCGATAATCCGGCACCTTTAGCACCCGGGGGTGCCGGATTATCAGATATGCCGGACTATCGGAAGGGGGGGGGCTATGAGGGGTCTGGGGTAGGGTGGGAGGGATGCCACCTCAGACCCTTCATAGCCCCCCCCTTCCGATACTCTGGCTCTGCCCCAGGCGTCCCTGATTCAGCCGCCGCTGAAACTGATCATCAGCAGCTGAATCGGGTACGCCTGGGGCAGAGCAGCTGGAGTGCTTCCGGGTTGGTCTGGTAGCGCCGACCCTTGGCGCGGTGAGACCAACCCGGCAGCACCCCAGCTGCTCTGCCCCAGGTGTCCCCAAGTCAGCAGCTGCTGATACTGACCAGCGGCTGATTCCAGGAAGCCGGGGCAGAGCAGCTCTGCCTCGGGCTTCCTGGCGTCAGCCGCTGGTCAGTTTCAGGACGGCTGAATCAGGACGCCTGGGGCAGAGCAGCTGGGGCGCTGCTGGGTTGGTCCCACAGCGCCGAGATGCGGCACTACTGGACCAACCCGGCAGCACCCCAGCAGCTCTAACCCAGCTGTCCCCAAGTCAGCTGCTGCTGAAACTGACCAGCGGCTGATTCCAGGAAGCCGGGGCAGAGCAGCTCTGCCTCTGGCTTCCTGGAGTCAGCCGCTGGTCAGTTTCAGCAGCGGCTGAATCGGGGACAGCAAGGGTGCTGCTGGGTTGGTCCCGCAGCCCCGAGGGGCAGCGCTATGGGACCTACCCGACAGCACTCCAGCTGCTCTGCCCCCGGCTTCCCCGATTCAGCCGCTGGTCAGTTTTAGCAGCTGCCAAATCCCGAATCGGGAAAGCTGGGGGCAGAGAAGCTCCAATGGTCCGGCTGCCCGGAGCACTTCCGGGTTCCTGATGGTGCCGGACCATCGGATGCCGGACCATCGGAGTTTTACTGTATTTAATCCTTTATTTTTATTTTATAGTAGGGTGGAAAATGCCAGGAAGCCAAGCGCTTGATTACTTGACCGACTTAGCTTCCAGAAATCTCTTGTTTAAACTCTGTTCACCTTTAAGATTTGTGGAAGTGCACTGTCTCTGACGCAACCCTTGACTATCCATGGAGTGAAATTAGAAAACCCTGATCTTAAAGCATCAGTTAGATGAATTAGGGTGTCACTGATGGAGCCATTCAGTGTATCCTGTCAGTACATAATGTGGAGCAATTATGATGTTAACACGGGTGTTGTATGGGAGCCACGTAAGATATTAAATGTAGATCCTGCTAGATTCAGCTCTCCTAAGGGGAGAAAGTGAATGCCCTATCCACTAGCTGCCCTATGCATTTCTATCGCTATCCACTAGGTCACTTCAGATCCCATCCCACTTCCCTACCTTCAGGACAACCCGTATCCTTCCTTCCTAATGCCAGAGCCTGGCTCCATCCCTGGGCAACTAGTGTTGGCACCCCAATGACTTCCTGAGTGGGCGGGGGGGGGGAGGTGGAGGGTGGCAGTTAGTACTCAAACGCACCGCCCTGCGCTCCCCAGGGTGGTCGGTTCAAGTCTCCTTCCTTCCCCCCTGCCAACACCAATTCCCCAGGGATGGAGCAGGCTCTGGTATTAGGAAGGCAGGATATGGGTATGCCCTGAGGATAATGAGGTAGGGTGGGTTCTGGAATGGCCTAGTGGATAGGGCATTTGCCTGAGGACAAATGCAGCTCTGTACAGGAGATTATAATGCAACTTCAGTACAGTTAAGTTAAAGCTTAATTTTATATTCATAAACAGTCATTTTTAAATTTTACCCTGTGGGGTTTCATCCTCTGAATCACCCTTGTACTGCATAAAAGGAAAGAACCATATGTTAAATTAGAGATTAAAGCAATCCTTGAATATACCTACCATACCAACAGTCACTGTAGCTAGGGTGGCAATGGGACACCTGTCTGTTTGCATCTTTTAATCCCAAGACCTAAAAATGAGAGCAAATAGGGTCAGCGGTAAATGGGCATAGATGCATTCCAAGGTATCCCAGAGTCAAATTAGCCCGTGGATTTCTGAGAGCCAAGATTAAGGGAGAAGAGAGTTCTGAGTTTGATGGGCAAGTGCTTTTGAGCCTGTGGGTGGGGTCAATGGGGTTGGCTAGTAAGGGGTTTCCGAGCAGTGAGGTTTGGTTGGAGGAAGCCCAAGAGGACACAGGAAACTCTCACCCTGCAGTGATTTGGGAGGGTTGATTGTGGGAGAATGGGGTGATCTGGCAAATGAGTGTGAATGCATTGGTGTGGGGGCATTGTATGGGTGAACGTTAGGAGTGGGAGATTGCAGTGTGAGAGGAGAGACAGTGAATGTGGCAAAACAGTCAGGAGGGCCCAACTTGAAATATTGTTTTCCTCTACCCGTTACTGTAACTTGTCCTCGTCTCCCTCCATTTCCTCCCCGCCAAAACCCTGGGTCGTAATACTGCCTACCGGTGCCCTGTTTCCCACTCTGAGTATCTCCTGCAAAGAGAGGGGAGACGATGCAGTGGAATGGGACTGGAATAGCTGTAGTTTCACGATTTACTTTGGGTAGCATCCTTTCTGATAGACTGTGGTAAGATTCATCTTTGCAGCTCTCCCAGCCCTGGCTGGGTCAGGGAGCAAAAATCAGACGCCGCTGAGCTCGCTCTCATGTGTAACATGAGTCCATTTAAGAATATTAGTTTTTTGTAAAAAGGATTGATAGTGTTGGTGTGAATAGTCTTTTGTAGTGAGCTTTGCAAAACAACCAGGGATGATGATGTGCATGCAGTGTTTGCGCTTGCATTAGCGCACTGTTAAGTTGTGCCTGTCTCTGTCACTTCGTAAGTATAATAATGATGTCTGGCAATTAAGATATCTACTGATATGTTCACTCCATATAGATTGTGTGTTTTGGGGCAAGATAAAGTTACTATCACCATCCAGTGACTAAAAGTTTAAGATTTTAGATGCAGTCTTATATTTGACAGCTTGGTTCTGTGTTGAAACAAATTACACATGCAGTGTGTTAACTCTGGAATTACTTTCAATTCTGTTTAGATGCAGAGTTCACTTAGGTCTCTCCGTAATAGTGCAGCTAAGAAGAGGGCAAAGCTGAGTGGCAGCACTTCAGATCTTGAGAGCCCTGATTCTGCGCTTAAACTTGATCTGACTACGGACTCCCCTTCTGGCACTTCCTCTCCAAATGTGAGCTCTCACAGTGAAAGTGGAGTTTACAGTCAGGAATCTCTGACTTCTCCATTGTCCACAACCTCTCAGGGAAAGATAACGTGAGTGTAATTTATTTGTTAAATCCTCATTGAGAATTCTAACATCTTTGTTTGGGTTGAGCGGGTGGGAAACTTGCATTTTTTAAATCTGACTGGTTTGCTTGGTGCCTAGATTTTATCCGAGAGTTACTTTCTCACTTAAAATGCACTGTACTGTGCTGCTGTGGTTAAATATTGTTCTAATTTGTTCCTGCTTTTTCTTTGACCCGATGCCAAGCTCTAGCTATAGTAACACGAAGTAGCCGTTAAAGCCCTGCTGTTGCTATATAAATATTTTATAATGAAGGTGAACCTGACATGGAAGATAAGTGAACCACAGTCTAAACAAATGAATAAAACAGAGAATGAATCAGGAGAAAGAGGTTTTCTTATTGCAGCCTGGAAAGTTAATCAGGAATGCATTTACTTAAATACCTTTTTTTGGTGGGGTGGAAACAAACAATTTAAACTTTTCTTATTGTTGCTAAATCTGAATTATCAATGAATGCATATTTTCATTGTAACATTAGTTGCTATGAATTTTTTTATATGTAATGCCTTCATTTTCTCAACCCCTTTGCAAAGAATTTGATGGGATTTGTTTTGATGCACTAAAATTGAACAGTTGGCTGCAATATGCACTTATTCTTAGCTTTGTAAAACTAAGTGGGAAACGTTTTGCCAAGTATTGCAAGTACAATCTCCTTAATTTCTTCCTGGGCACATGGTCAAGCTGCATGCAGGTGAGGCCTAAAGAACATAATGCAAAAACCTCTGGCATGCCATATCACTGCATCATGGGCTCTGAGCAGGAGAGCTGGGAACAGTATTCTGTAATACAGAACTTTTCCATTAGACCCTGATGTTGCAGCTTTAATGTATGACAGTGCTCACAGCTAATTCAAGTCCAGTCCACCAGGGAGAATGTGCCCTATATAAGGAAACTTGAATCTGTGCCAGAGTGGCAAAATGCCATCCCAGAAGTTATTAAATACCTTAACACGTTTCTTTATATTTTTCAGAGAGTTAAGTTCCAATGCTGGTGTAGGCTTTGTGGGAGTCCTAGGCATAGCTTCTAGGCTGAACCAAAGTAGGCCTGGCCATGGCAGAATATTAACACATGAGTGGTGTCCATTAGCAAAGTCACCACATTCATGACCTGAGGATGGGACAGGCACACCGAGTTCTCAAGTAACTATGCAAACAAATGCCACTAGAGATAGTTTTAGGGCTTCAGCAAGGCCTACAACTGGCTTTCCAGCATTGGAGGTTGAAATTCTGTTCACAGAACAAATACAGTGTGGGCAGGAGAAATTGAAACCAGCATTTCCTAGGGATGTGAATGGTTAACCATTCTGGCTGGGCTGGTGACCCCAGTTTAAGCAATTAAATGGCTAAATATAGCGTTTAACTGGGTTAACTAATTAAATGGGATTTTACATCCCTAGCATTTACCTCATCCTGCCTAGTGTAACTTTTTGTGCTTAGAAGTGGGTGGGGGGGAACCTGATTGCTACCAAATGAATTCTCTTTCTCTAATCTATAGTAACGTGACCATTTCTGGTGATGTGCTAGGAATATTTTGTGCTCAACCTGAAATAGAGAAACAACCCAACATATACTGTTTTCACATTAGGCAAAACATGTCCTTAGGCAGGCAGGCCTCCTCGTCCCATTCAGAAGTATAGTTATAGAGAAGTGATTTTTTTTTTTGTATTGCAGCAGCTCAGACATCTTTCCTCTACTTGGATGCAAATCGCGTCCAGCAAGACTGTCTTCAGCAAGGAATAGAAGTACTAGCATAATAGAACGGGGCTCTGCTGCAGGTAATTTGATGTGCATAAACAGAAAGATACAGCTAATTCAGTCAAAGTGAAGCCATTTTATTTTTAAGGCTCTATTTTAAGGCTCAGTATTTTCTTAGCTGCTACTGTAATGGAAGTATTCATAATTCATAAAATTAGATACACCTTAAGTAAGATTATCTAATGATGTCTCGTCTTGACCCATTAAATCTTATCCCAGAAGTATTTTTTAAGCTATATGAGATTTTAATTGACCATTTTCAAATTCTGCTCAGGGCTTTGGGGATTGTTTTTCTCTGCTCACACGGCTAGGGCATGTTAAGACTAACTCTTGCCATTAAATGGTGATGCAGCATGTCAGTGCTTTATGTTGAACACTTTGCTATGGATTCTGTTATACAGGGATAATGTTTCATGATAAAGCATCCTCAGATGTGAGCATAATTGGCCAACGTCTGAACTATGGGAATGGGCCTGGTGATTATGAAGATGACAAGCAGAGAGAAGTGTCACCTTGTGTTTTGAAGGGTCAGAACAAAGAGCACCAAAAGCATTGTAAACCTACAAAAGGTTAGTGAGTCACTTCCTATGTTCCTTTGATGTCTTATGTGGGAAAAAACCCCAATGTTTGCTAACTTCTTCTAAAGCAGATATTTTATGGACTTCAACTTGGTCCTATAACTTCAATTTCTATTTATATTAATAAGATATTTTCCTGAAATTCACAAGCAGGACTGTTAAAGTTTCAGAGATAGCAAATTACTTGAAGTTAATGATCAAAATCTCGATTTTTCTCAGCCAAAATGTAGATATGGCTATATATGTTTCATTTTTTAAAATAAGCCATCATTATTGGTGAAGTTCAGGAAGATAAATTGTAAGCTTTTGTGTTTCAGTTCTAATGAAGTCTTGAAAAGCTAAATTGATTTAATTTCTGCTCTCTGCGTCGTAATCAGTTGGTTAAGAATTTTGTCTTGTATGGTTTTTCTGACACAGCACGCTGTTAGCATACAGCAATGACAGTGTGTGTTTTTTTTAAATCAAGAAAGCTAAAAATGAAACTCAAACTAAAAGATACGGTTTCACCTTTTAGGTCACTTAAAATATGGCTGTGGTTGGGAGAGAAGAATATCTTGTGGCAGTATTTTAGTGTCAAATGTGAACTGAATTGGCCTTATATCTTATCACTTTTGTTTGGCAACACCAGTTTAATTCCTGTTGCTCATGACTGTTAGCCATCTGGGACAGCCCTGGTTTGGTCCCAAGCCTTTGTGCTCAAAAATCTTTTTTGCAGATTGTCAGATGTGGTGTTACGTGTTAACTCCATGGCAATAATTTAATGCTAAAGAATGTAATACCAGTCTGCCATTGTTACTGATTGAGTTTACCCTGTATGGAAACAGTGCAATCAGAACTAAAATCTATATTAATAGAAAAATTAAACTGCTAAAGTATGCAGTAATCAACATGAAGTGATCCTTGGAACAGAAAATTAATTGCTTTCAGTGGATGCTAAATTGGCACAATTGTGCTGAATTATTAGAAAAATAGTTAAATGCATGGAAAATAATTCTTGTAAGCAAGCTGTTATTTAGTATGTTTGAAAGTATTGATATTTAGCATATGTGATACAGTACTTTCCTTTGAGGATTTCAGCATTAATCAAGACTTGCAGTACTCTAGAAATACAGTCATGCTTAAGAGTGATTAATCAGTTGAAACTAAGCTTAAGATATTTTACTAAATATTAGGTAAATTAATGATATAGCTCTTCTTTATGTGTAATTTTTAGGCTTTACAGGGTCAACTTCTAGTTTACAGCAAATTAACAATCTAGACTTCATTTCACCGAGTGCCCTGTCTGAAGATTCTGTAGTAATTGTTGGAAAAGGTATTTTTAAAATTAATTTCCTATATATGTAATACGATTTTAGTATAGAAACAGACCTTGTATTTTTGGACAGTCAGGAGAAGGGGAGCTAAAATGAGTTCATTCACATATTTATAATATAACATCTAAACAATCCCCAAATTTAAAAATAAATAAAAATTATTGAAGGAGAAAATAGTATCGGAATGACTATTTTACACCCTTACTGAGAAATGTGATATAAACTGTACTACAGATTGAACCTCTTTAGTCCCGCACCCTTGAGACCTGACCAGTGGTGAACCACAGGAGGTCAATATTGTCGAGCAGCGTTACCAACACTTTCTCTGCTTACTGAGCTCTTGGAAGACATTGAGGGGTAAATTGGAGTTAAATGACAACACAGAACACCGAGAGCCATGAGTGGTGGCTTTCAACAACTTTATGGGACTGCAGGAAACTTGGCCACAACCATAAGTGGTCATCCAGCTACGTAAAATCGCGCCAGACCACGGATGTTGCTGAACCAGAGTGTGCTGGGCTAGAGACGTTCAACATGTGTAAGATTAGCATTAAATAAAGAACAGTAAGAAAATGAGGACAACATTTTGCCTATATACTCTCTCACTAAAAGACCCTTTGTAGTCAGTGGAAATGCGGAAATGTAACTATAGGTAGAATTTGGCATTAATATAGCCCACCCAGGTTTTGTTTTCTGGAATTATTTTTGCTTTGCTTTAGTTTCTTACTGAGTGACTTCTGCTGTGTGAAAATGACCTCTTGGTGAGGTTATGATATGATAACCATTTCAGGTGTTTTTGGAAGCCCCCCATCTGCGCCATTAACATACAGCCAGTCCATGATATCGTGTGTGGAGAACGGAGACGTCCATTCTCTCAAACAAGGCATTGAGCCTCTATCAGGGATCTATGGGAGAGCAGTCCAGCAGAACAGTGCACCTTTCCTTGATACTGAAAATGAGAAAGATGTAAGAGTGTAAAACAGAATTGATTGTGTTTTTTTTTTTTTTTTTTTTTTTAAAGTGTCACTAGAGAATACGGTTCTTATGTTCTCCAGATTCTGGTAAATCAATGTTTGATGAAAGTATAGTCACCAATATCTCAAGAGTCTGGTAATGGGCTACAGAGCCTTTATTTCTAGGTCTCTGATATAATTCCAGCACAGGCTGGAGATAAAACTCAATGAATAATGAGGAATCATTAGCCAACAACTAGATGACCACGGAAAAAATGGTGCTTGCTTTGCACATTTTTAGTAAACATTTATGTGAACAGTTTTGTTTGTACAAATATTCACACAAAGTTGTGTTCAGACCTGGAATAGGGATTTATTGTATTTGATCAGTCTCTTTATGTCAAGTCAAACAGATTAAAGGGCTAAATTTGGTGAAGGAACTGAATTGGTTATTGCAAATGTTCAATTCAATGCAATTTGATCAGCTGTACTAGGTACTCAGATACCGACATTTGGTGTTTTTTGGTGACTATGGGTATGTCTACACTACCCTCCTATTTTGAAATAGGAGGGTAATGTAGGCATACCGCAATTGCAAATGAAGCCCGGGATTTGAATTTCCCGGGCTTCATTTGCATAAGCCGGGCACCGCCATTTTTAAATCCCGTCTGGTTCAAACCCCATGCCACGCGGCTACATGCGGCACGAACTAGGTAGTTCGAACTAGGAAGCCTTTGCGGTATGCCTACATATGCAATTGCGGTATGCCTACATTACCCCGCTAGTTCGAAATAGCGGGGTAGTGTAGACATACCCTATGAAATTAGTTTCTCGGTGCAGTTCCTAGAGGACGTGTCCACAAAATGACCATTAAAATTAGCAATTTTTGTTGACACTGAGCAAAAGGACCAAGGATTGAATGGACATGGAGAAGGAACTTCCTGCCGGCCCTTAAAGCAGGCCCCTTGACAACTGGGATATTTTGGCAAGGCAGTCTGAGGAACCAGCTGCTGTTACTGACCATCATCTGTTGTGTGTGTGGGGGGGGAGGGGAGGGGCAAAAAAGAGGACTGCAGCTTGCAGATTTTTAATCCAGCACCATTCTTAAGATATATATTCCCTGTAAATAGTCTTGTCTCATTGTCTGCACCCTGGTGTGATTTCATGAAGAGTTGTTCTGCTATCTACATGTTGTTTAACTTTCTTATGATTTCTGAACATTAATATTTGTAGGTATAAATAATGCAAGGTAAAGGGTAGTACTTCAAAATGAAAATAAAAAATGACTAACTGAAAATATTCCTAAACTTTAAGGCCAGAAGGGACCATTGTGATCTTCTAGTCCCGTGGTCACCAGCCAGTAGATCAGGATCTACCAGTCGATCTTGGAACCTCTGACAGGTGATCCTGACTGGTCTGTCTGGGAGGCTATCAAGTACTTGTCCTTCAGCTGCCCTTCTCTACACTGTCCTGCTGCCCCTGGGAGCCTTCTGCTTGTTATGCAGGGTGGGGGAGACTGAGGCAGGGGAGTGCTGATGTCACTCTGTCCCCCTCTCCTGTACCCCATCTTCAAAGAGTGAGGAGGGTGGGGCCTCGCGAAGGTGTGGAACAGGGGTCGGGCCTTGGAGAAGGAGTAGGGCAGGGCAGAGGTATTTGGGTTTGAGGTAGATCCTGGACTGACTTAAATTCAAAAATTGGTCTTGTGCTTAAAAAGGTTGGAGACCACTGTTCTAGTCTGACCATCTACACATCACAGAACCTCACTCGCTCACTTTTGCAATAGGCCCATATCCTCTGGCTGAGTTACTGAAGTCCTCAGATCTTGATTTAAAGACTTCAAGTTCCAAAGACTCAACCATTTATTCTTAAACATAAACAGGATTGCAAGAGCCCTTAAAGTTGTTTTAAAATTAATCCGATCACATAGTTTGAAGATGATTGTCAAAAAACGTATTGTTAAAAAATTTAAAAAACTGAAGTTAGGCTGGACTTCATACTCTTTACTCAAATTAGTAAGTAGTTTCTCTCACAAGTAGTATCATGAAATGTAGGGGGTTCACAGGCCTGACCCCCTATTAGCTGAATTATCCATAGATTGCCATGAGTGATTATTTCTGAGCTGCAGAAATTCTCAGTGCTCATTATTCACAATATAATTAGTCCCATTGACTTAAATGGGATTGCTCACAGTGCATAGAGGTAAGCACATGGACAAGACTATGCAGGATTGGGTCCTAAATTAGCATAAATAATTCCAAAATGCACTATGGCATGATAGCAGAAGTTGTGAGCCCCTTTATTTAGTAAAGATGATTCCAAGTTTTAAATTATTGAATGAAGTATTTCAGTTCAATTATATTTTACACTACGACTTCTGTTTTGTGCAGATGAAAGTTGCCATGTCAAAATCTGCCAGGGATAAGATGAGGCAGAGGAGAAGAGAAGAAAAAGAACTGAGTCATAAAGAACATCAGGAAGTCAGTGATGAAAAAAAGGAACAAAATCCCCAGGAACGACTTAAACATTGTGAACCAGAGAAAATGGCAACAGAAAGTAATGTTTAATATTTTGTCAATTTAATGACGGACTGTTAAATGGTGTTGACTCAGAAGTATTTTCTAAACCTGGTATATCAGCACTAATTATTTAAGATTATGACTGTCCAAATTGACATCAGGTATTTCTGAAATTTTAAGATACGATGTAATCTCCTTAATGAGCTTATTTGTTGTTGGTATAAAATATTAGTAATAATAAGACAGGAACTTACGACAGATAGATTGACTATTTTTGAGATCTTTATAGAATACAGCATAGTACTATGAAAGAGTGACCTCTTCCCCTTTTCTGGTTTTCCTATTTTGTAGGTTTAGGTTTTTATGGAGATGCATTAATACCCTCCAAAAATGAGCCTTTATCTTTAGAAGATGTTGCCTTCAGTGCTCCACTAAAAAGAACATCCAGTGTAAAGAAGACACAGTCTTCAGTCTTGCTAGATTCAGGTAAGCGGTTACAGTTAGTTAAGTGTAAAAGACAGTATTAAAATGTTTGGATGCTGGCAGATGAGACAAGTCCCAAGTATAATCAGGCTCAGTTTTTTCAAAACTGCAGCAGTTTTTTGTTGTTGGTTTTTTTTTTCCAATTATGGAGATAATGTGCAGATCTGTGTTCTGCCCTTGCATTTTGGTTCACTGCTACCTACCGCGTATTACAGATTGAGATGGTTCCCATTGTACTGCCCAGTGAGAAGAGTGTTGTTCAGGATCTGGTTCAGGGAGTGTGCAGGCTCACTAGTTTTTGATTGCCTTACCAAAGGAATAAGAGTTGACAATGATCAGAAGTGTGACATCCAAAGAAAATAAAATTTTAGGCCTTTTATTTTTGGGTCAGTGCCAGTGTTTCCTCTAACATTTTCTATCCTTGGGCAGGTTGAAATTTCTTATGTGCAACTCCAATATTGAGGTAGTGTGTGGATGTGCTAAAGCGAGGGATATTTAAGAAGGAGCAATGCTTACGATATTTAATATGAAATTAATAAACAGAAAATGTATCACCCTTTCTAACAACTCAAGCTAGTAAACACACCAGAATGCATATTATCCATATGTAGCTCAGCTTTCAGGTGCTAAACAAATGTATGAGTCAACTAGAAATTGTATTTGCAAGGAGAGCATGACTAATACAGTATTTACTGACACTGGAAAGGAGAGTAAAAGGCATTCACTAAAGCTTAGACAGTTTCTCTGGGGAATGTTTAGGATCCATGCTGTATCAGATGAAATTTCTCCTGGTTTGAATCTTCCATCTTTTGTGTCACCAACTCTGAGGCTAAATCTAGACTACAGGTGTCTTTCTGAAGAAGCTTTTTTCGGAAGAGATCTTCCGAAAAAACTTCTTCCGAAAGAGAGCATCCACACTGCAAAAGTGCATTGAAAAAGCGATCTGCTTTTTCGAAAGAGAGCATCCAGACTGAATGGACACTCTCTCGCATGTAAGCTGTAATTGCAATGGACGGAATGGCCACCAGGACACCTGTGTTTTTTCCCCCTTTCAGAAAAAGGCTTCTTCCTCCTAGAATGAAGTTTACCAATGCCGAAAAAGCCCCTCTGTTCTTTAGATTGTTTCTTGCGGAAGAATGCAATTGCAGTGTGGATGTTCCTTAAGTTTTGTTGGAAAAATGGCCATTTTTACAACAAAACTCTGTAGTGTAGACATACCCAAAGAGTAGAAGCCACAGAGCAAATTTTAACATGTGGCTTCAGGGTTTGTAGACAGATGCATGTTTCAAAGAGCTTGCAAATAAGGTTTCATCCTACAAAACAACTAGCATCGCACCTAGTAGTTGCTACTTCAAACTCAGAGACAGAACTCTACTGCATAGCAAAGATCTGGCCTTGATGCAATACAATATACCATGTATTAATTAGTAACACAGGATTTAAATAAATCATTAAGATCAGAGTTTTAGATATCTGCAACACTCCAAAAATCTTCTGGTTAAAACAATCTTTTTCTTTCTTACCTTAAGCCATTAATACCCATGTGAATTAGTTTGAAATGTAATCATACAAATGTCCTGGCACATCCACCATGCAACCTGCTTTCCTCTTCACCCCAACCAGCCAGAGAGGACTGCAGCGAGTCAGGAGGACACCCTAAACAAACTGCCTCCTGCCTCCACCTCATTTTACAGATGCTAGCACCTACCCACCGCTTTTCTCTCACCTAACCCTGTACAATCTGCTACCCCCCCAGCCCAGCTGGGGGGTAGGATAAAATCCTGCTTCTCAGACTAGCAGGCACCAGCAGTCTATCTGGGAGTCAGGATCAGCACAAAAAAATTATCCACACCTCCCCCACGACACAGCAAAGACAAACTCCTCCTCCTTCCATCCCAGTGCCAGCACCCACCCACCCTCTCTTTCCCCCAGCTACCTCATGCAGTCAGCCCCTTGCTTTCCTTCCCAGCCCAGGAGGGTTGAGGAGACTGCTGGGTTTCTGCCTCTAACAGCTTCTCTCTCTTTCTCCTCACACACGGGACTCTCCAAACTCCCATCCCCTCTGACTCCCTCCCCCCAGTCACTTATTCTCTCCTTATCGCATGCTTACCTGCTCAGGGAGCCTCCTCAGTTCAAGCATGCAGCTAGGTCTGTTTAGCTGTTGCTTAGCGATGCCCTGCCACCTACCAGTCAGCTGAGCTCCCTGCCTGCATGGGAGCTTTGAACCTCTGAGCTTTGAACCACAGAACATAGCTGCACAGGCGCACAGCTTACAGACAACTTAGGTCAGTGCTCTCTTGAAATATTTTTCATTTACAGTTTGGCAAATAGGGACATTTGAAGCACCAGGGGATTTCATTTTGCGCCTCCCTCCCCTTCTTAGTGACTCAAAAATTATTTAATTGATTAAAAGTTATAAAAACCCCGGTACTGTGTGTCCGTTCAAGATAAGTTTTAAATGTCTGATAGAAAGCCCTTCAAATTGGAGCCCTCGAGTGGCTATGCTTCTAGTTCTTTAGCCATTATAAATAGGCTAGAACAGCAGCAACGCAAGCTAAAAAACAAATGTATTTTGGATTAGGACGTGATTTAGAAATTCTTCTTTCTAGTTTGCTAGTAAAACTTATTGAAAATCTACAGCAATTTTTTTGCAATTATGTCAGTAGTGTGATACAGAAACTGAATTTGAGCAATAGCTCATTAAAATTTAAAATGAATGATTCACTAGCAGTAACATTGAAAGGAATGATTGATGTGACCTATTCCCACTAAGAACATTTAATTGGAGATTCACGACTGCACAGCTTGAACATTAGCCTTTTCTGGGGAGCTGTTAAGTCCTTAGGCCAAGATTTTGTTGCTTCTTTAAACTAGAGAACCAATACTTGTAGTTTTGTATCAGAGAAGGGAGTAATTAGTAAGCAGTACTTAGCTTTTTTCTGAATTCTGGAAACATTCTGAGCTACAGGTAGATGATTAATTTTCAAATTAAGTAACTTCAAATGCATGCAGCAGCTTTCTTAGGTTTTTTGCAATACCTTTGAATGCATCTGAATTAATCTTTGAATTGTGTGTAATTCAAGTGAGTGCCTGTGTGTACCAATTCCCATTTACATGCACCAAATGGTGCACTTGAAAATATTGTGGTTGTTACTGGTGACCTTTTTGAAAACTCAGCCATGGTAATCTGCAGGGCTTACCAAGCGGCGGTGAGCCCCACTCACCAGCTGCGCGGTTCTGCGTTCTGTGCATGCGCAGATTGCTCTTCGCCGACTCTTCCAGGTTGTAATCCACTCGCCACGGGCGGGTAGATTACATTATTTGTCGAGCCCTGATAATCTGTCCAGTCACTAGCTTTAGTATAGTCAACTATGTTTGTCTTATGTCAGTTGCTTTCTTCATATTAGGAAGGTTAATCACTTACTATTGCGTAAATGCTTCATGACTTTACAGGTGAAACCTCTCCTGGACTTCAAGGTCAGTGTAAGGATCGGACCCCATCAGTCACTCATAGTCCAGAGATAATGGATCCATCAGAGTTGCGACCCTTTTCAAAACCTGAAATGGCACTCACAGATGCATTGCGACTTTTAGCTGATGATGACTGGTATGTATTCACACATACACAGCTATGTATCTAGGGCAGTGGTCTCCAACCTTTTTACACCCAAGATCACTTTTTAAGTCTCAGAACAGGCGAAGATCTACTGCCCCGCCCCTTCCTTGAAGCCCCGCCCTCTCTATTCTCCTGTCCATCACTTGCTATCCCCAGCCCTTATACACTCTGTTAAGCAGTTTATTTTTAAATTATGCAATATATAAAATTAAAATCACATGTTTATAGTTATGAAATAACTGTTCTGTTTTTAATTCATGCTATTTAAATGTCAAATGAAGCATTTACAATTATACATTTTGTTCTCTGCTATTTTGTAAATCTAAAATCAAGTATTGATAATTATATATTTTTTCTTCCAATAACAGTCTCAGTGTGACACCTGTGGCTGAACAGTATCTGCCAGTGTCTTGAAGTCTGGGTTGTAGTTTGAGATTGCTAGTCGTATACAGTCCATCAGATGGGCATCTGTGATCCTGCACTCAGCCTGGGAAGCTTGCTCCAGCACAGCTGGAGCTAGACGCAGCCTCCCTGGGCTGAGCGCAGGGCAGCCGGGCTGAAGGGAAGAGAAGTGGCTGCCCGGCCAGCTGGCCATGGCACTCAGCCAGGGTGCACCAAGCTCCACGTGGGCAGGTGCAGAGGAGAAACCGCCGATCAGCTGGAGCGCGGGGCAGCCTCTTTCAGCTGAAAGCCACAGTCAGCTGGCTGGGGTGTTTCAGCCCTCCCGACCTCCCAGCTCCCACCATTCCTCGCAGCTACTCACCTAATGAGGAAATCTAATGTAAATGTCCCGCGCAGGTGCGCAGTTCAGAGAGGGCTCAAGAGCTACTCTTAGAGCCCCTGAGATCTACTGGTAGATTGCGATCTACTGGTTGGTGACCACGGATCTAGGGTGTCTGATTATAAGATGCAGCATTTATGTTGATACTTTTTAAAAAATGAAGTGTACATAGTAGCTTTTTGATTAAAAAGCGAAGTCTGTTTAGTAAACCATAGGAAAAGAGGGCCTGTACTGATGGTTGTAAAGAGGATCTTGATAAAGTGAACTAGGCATAACTATTGGAATGGTGCCTTTCAGAGTTTGCACAGCTTGAAACAATAGCTTTGAGAGGTGGGACAAGCATCTCGGCTAGTTAATTCAAGACCCATTGTGCTGTGGAGCTCCCCACCATCACCATGTTGTTCCAGGTGTGACAATGGGTCTGTACAGACACTGCAGAGATGAGCAGTGGCATTAACCCCCTTCCTGCATCTCTTGGGGAGTGCTCACATGATGATGGACCTATGGCCCCATCTTGTCTTAATCCAGCTCTGCTGCCATCTGTACCAGACAATCATTGTGCAAGACTTTTTAGTTTAAATTACTGATGCATTGGGAGACAATTTGTACTCACTACTTGTTTCTTCAACATTCTCAATGGCTGTGCTAGTTGGACACAAAATCATAGAAATGTAGGGCTGGAAGGGAGCTCGAGAGGTCATCAATACGTAGAGTATCAGGGGCTGGCTTTCTGCTTTCCTGAACTGCGTAAGGCAGTGGTTCCCAGCTGGTCTGTGACGCTACTGCAGGGGGTCCCTGGAAAGTTTAAAAGTAAGGTTCGAGTCCACTCTGGTGGCCCCCATCCTTTTTTTCCCTTTTTTCTTCTTTTTTCTCCCCCAGGGATGGGGGGGTCTGTGAAATTGAAAAGGGGTCCATGTGCTCTAAAAGGTTTGGGACACTAACGTAAGGGAAATCTCCGACAGACTGCTCATTGAGGAGCAGGGCTCCAGTCCATGTCCCTATACTGAGGCAGAACTAACTAAACCTTGATGATCCCTGTGCAACCTGCTCTTAAAAATCTCCTGTGATGGGGACTTCACAGCATCCCTAGGAAGCCTGTTCAAGGGCTTCATTATCTTGATAGGGTTTTTTCCCCCAATAGCTAACCTAAATCTCCCTTGTAGCAGATTAAGCCTATGCCTGCTTGTCCTACCTTCAGTGGACATGGAGAACAATAGAGCACCATCCTCTTCGTAACAGCCCTTAACCAATTGAAAGAAAGACTGTTACCAAGTTCTCCCGCCCTCCCCCCGATTTTCGTTCCTCAAGACTGAATATGTCCAGATTGTGTAATCTTTCTTCCCAGGACAGGTTTTCTGAACCTTTTATAATTCTTGTTGCTCTCCTCTGGCTCTTGTCTGTCCGTCCCATGTCTTGTCTAAAGAGCATGGTCTTCGAATTGGATGCAGTGCTCCATCTGAGGCCTCCCCTGTGCTTACAGCCCAGTTGGTTTATGTGTGATCCACTGTCGCCCCAGACATTCTAAATATCTGCTGTGTTTGTGTGTTTTGTTGATACTGTTTTTCAATTAAATATTTATTTTATATAGGGAGAAGAAGATTGAAGGACTGAACTTTGTTCGGTGTTTGTCTGCTTACCATACTGATGTGTTGACTGGAAAACTGCATGAAACAAGCCTGGCTGTGGTGCAAGAGGTTAAATTTTCATATAAAAATCTTATACTAAAAATTCAGATTTGCTAGCACTGAGGTAAACATTTGAGTGGAGAGGTGTTCTGTCCAGCTGCTGCTGTTTTCTCTGTCATCTTGAAAAAGAATGGGTACACGGTTTCATGAAGCAGCTTGTATTTGGGATATTCAGTAGTTTTAAATTTGCTTAAAAGCTGTTAAAATTAAGATCTAGAATCTTATAGAATTTAATAAACTCCCACCTGTTAGGAATCAAGATGAGAATTTCTCTTTTTTTTAAATGACTAAAAATTTCCAAAGAGGAAAATAAAATTAAGCCTTGCTACTTTATTAAGTGTATTTACTAAATGTTACATATTGTTTGTTTGGCTCTTTCCTGTGTGCAGGTGAAGAACTTGCGCTCAGGCGTTTCCCGAGCTGCTGTGGTCTGTTTAGGGGATTTGTTCACATACCTGAAAAAGAGCATGGATCAAGAACTAGACAGTACTGTTAAAGTCCTCTTGCACAAAGCCGGAGAATCCAACACCTTTATAAGGGAAGATGTAGACAGAGCATTGAAGGCTATGGTTAATAATGTGACTCCAGCACGTGCACTTTGTGCTCTTATAAATGGAGGTCAAAGGTAACTCAGTTTGTCATGAAATAACTACAAAAAAAAAAAAAAACCCCAACCACAGTGTATCACATTAAGGATGTCAAGGGGTAACCGGTTAACTGGTAAGCATTGCCCTTACTGGGGGATGCTTACAGTAGCTATCTGTAGTAGTGTTCATTATCACATTGTTGAGAAGCTTGATAACATTTGTTGTCTTCTGACAGAGCTTATTTAATCCAATTTCATTTGCCCCGTTTTACTGGCACAAACCTTTTTCTTCAGCAATTTTGGGAAGGTGGTTTTCTTTCTTCTCTGGCTACCTCTGAACACACCCTTCTTGACCAGGTTCAGTTTTGAGACTGCACTTCTGTGAGTGGCTGTGTTTGCAGCTTCAGTAAGTAATCAAGTTGTGGTATATTTTGTCTTGGTGAGGCAGCTTATGCTGTTTATCTTTGTGGCAAAAATCATGATCTTTGACTGCAGCTTACAGTGTTTGTGCTTCCTCAACGTCAAACTGTCTTGCAGCAGCTCCATTGCTGCTAAGTTTTCAAGGCTGTAAACGTATATCTGCACTGCAGTTAGCCACCCGCAGCTGGCCTGCCAACCGTCAAGATTGTAATTAAACAGCCCCATAGTTGAGGATGTTAAATGGTTAACTGGTCAGCAATACCAGTAAACATGAGGCTAACCGGTTAAATGGCCCTTGCTGGTGAACTCCAGTGGTGGCCAGATGGCAGGATCTCATGACCATGTCAGGACTAGTGTTTGGTTCCAGGCCTGGCTGCCTGCTCTCCCAGCTCTTACTACATTTAAACTGCAGAGCTGCAGTGGGGGTAGGTCCGGACCTGGAAGCTAGAACTGAGCACTTCTTCCCTTATCACCTGATCATGTAATCAATACATATTCTATCGACTACACAATTAGCGAATTGCCTGCCTCTTAACATCCTTAGTCTGACAAGCAGAATGATGCTTTTACTTGCCTAGGAGCAGTTTTGTTTAGCTTGGTTTTGCAGACCATAGGGTTTTTTTGTTGGCTGGTACAGTCAAGTTACTCTTGCTCGGGTAAGTCATATTGCATCATCCCCCCCTCAGCCCTCTATCATCTACAGAGTCTCTCTCAAGTGTTAAATCCACTTAAAAATGGCCCTCTTAACCTTGGTAGCATTCCATAGATTGTCTCCACACTGTCACTTGAGCTGTTCCTCTTCCTTGCCCGCTCACTAAGATCCTCCAGTCTGGGTCTAGCCATTGTCTGCCCTTCCCATCCATGAAATAGGAATTGCTTTTCCACTTGTGCTCTGTTTCCCTCAAACCTGCAAATCACTTCACTTCTTAAAGTCTCTCTGCAAAGCTTCCCTTTTCATTTTAGCATGTACTGGCCAGCTATATATGTGGCATTTAGAACGTGGTACTGCTGTGATCACAGACAAGGTATTCCTAATACCAGATTTCTGTCTGATAAAATTGGGAAGAGGGCCAAATATTACATGTGCCTAATTTGCAGTTGTGCTTTCATGTATATGCATGGTAATTGGGGGTGTGAGTCTGAAATTTTGGCTGAGAATTTTCTATTTGCATGAAGGTAGTGTGACTTGCTAACATTACCTCTGGTGGGAAAATAGATATGAGGGGAGTTTTTAAAGGATAATTTAAAAAAAATACTGATTTATTTTATATGACTGTATATATTGGTGTCCTGAATATATTTCAGAGCACAGTAATGTATTGCTAATAAAGTTAGTGACTGAATACTAACTTGAATACTGCATGCAAATGTAGTTACCTCATCTCAAAAAAGATATATTGGCATTGGAAAAGGGTTCAGAAAAGGGCAGCAAAAATTGAGGGGTTTTGAATGGGTCCAATATGAAGAGAGATTAAAGACTTGGACTTTTCAGCTTAGAAAAGGGGAGCCTAACGGGGAATATGATATAGGTCTATAAAATCATGACAGATGTGGAAAACTGAATACGGAAAAATGTACTTATTCCCACAATATAAGAACTAGGGGTCACCAAATGAAATGAATAGGCAGCAGGTATAAAACAAACAAAAGGAAGCTTTTCTTCACTCAGCGCGCAGTCAACCTGTGGAACTCATTGTCAGAGGATGTTGTGAACACCAGGACTTTAACAGGGTTCAAAAAAGAGCTAGATAGATTCATGGCGGTTAGGTCCACCAATGGCTATTAGCCAGGATGGGTAGGTATGGTGTCCCTAACCTCTGTTTGTTAGAGGCTGGAAATGGATGACAGGAGAGGGATCACATGATGATTTATTGTGTTCCTGCCCTCTGGCCATCTGTATTGGCCACTGTTGGCAGACAGGATACTGGGCTAGTTGGACCTTTGGGCTGACCCATTATGGCTGTTCTTATGACTGTGTGTTGATAGGTACATTTCTTATTATTCATCTTTAAAACAGATAAATTAAATTGTTTAAATTAAGATTTTCTTGGCTTAAAAAGGATAGTGTTTAAAAGAAATAACGTTTCCCATCAGTATTTGCAACCCAATTTTTTGCAGCACTTTGCCAGTGTAGGAGTGTCAGAAAGTATAAATGATTTGAAACAAAAGGGAAATATATTCTTCTATTGTCATTGTGCAGTTGGATATGTGTAGAGTATGTATAGAAAAAGGAATAAAATGAAATTGAATCCAATGGTTTCCCTTTAAAAACGAGCAGTCCTGTGGCACCTTAGAGACTAACAAATATATATATATATATGCACGTGCACATACTTAGCCCTGTGCTCACTATGCTAGCCAACCCCCTCTCTCTGGCTGCTTTTGTGTCCAGAGAACCTGTTAATCTTGCACTGATTATATAGAAAAGTGAACAAACGAAGATCTAGACAAAAAAAAAGTGTTAATTTGTCTGTTGCTCATGTACTTTAGGACTTTAATAGGGTTAAAAAAAGAGCTAGATAGATTCATGGAGGTTAGATCCATCAATGCTTATTAGCCAGGATGGGCAGGAATGGTGTCCCTAGTCTGTTTGGGGAGGGATTACATGGGGATTACCTGTTGTGTTCCCTCCCTCTGGGACATCTGGTATTGGCCACTGTGGGCAGACAGGACACTGGGCTAGATGGACCTTTGGTCCGACCCAGTCTGGCCGTTATGTACTATGCGGTACAGATGGATGTACAGAGATCTGAGTTTCGCAGTTGGTTCCGGTTGAAGCACAAGTAAGTGAGATGCTGAGACTCCCACTTCAAGTAGGCTGATGACATCATTCTGTTGCGCGGCAGGAATTTATATAAATATAAATAAAAGTTTGTCCATTTCTGCTCCACGCCATCTCTTTGTACAAGGCTAGAATAAGTATCCAAATTTCAGCAGTTGGTCAGAAGAGCATTTGCAGCTTGGGTAGAAGGATTAAAACACAGTATTTTCAGTGAGCATTGTTGGAGTGAGAAAATACAGCTTAGCCCTTTCTGTGAGTCATTGGTGACCATACATCTCTTACTATTTCTTTCAGTCATTTGCACACTGCAGTGAGAAGATGCACGGCCCAGCACTTATCAGATGTGGTGGATCGAATGGGACCAGGCCGGATATTATCTGGAATTAAGGATGTTACTGACAGGATCTTACCTGCTGTAGCCAAGTTTGCGCAGGATGGTTCACAAGAAACGAGGTCTGTAGGCAGTAGTGTCACTTACATATAGCAAATAACTGTTCTAAACCAAAGATTATTTTCGTTCTTTAACTTATTAAACTAGCTTTTTCACCTTTTCACATCTGTAAAGTAGTTTTTCTTGAGTGTGGTTTCTTTGGAGGAGTTGGCAAGGGTAGTAAAGTCATATGGTTATCTGAAGGTCTTTCTGCACTTAGAAAATTGCATTTTAAGGTACATCCTCTTGGGATCAATTAGGAATCTAGTAATGAGCCAAATTTCCCTAATATTTTTGGTTAATATGAAATATTTTGCTATGGTTTTAGGTATTATGGTCGAAAGATGCTCTTCAGTATGATGACTCATCCAGACTTTGACAAAATGCTTGAAAAGTATGTGCCATCTAAGGATTTACCTTACATTAAGGAGTCTGTCAGCAGTCTACGTCAAAAGGTATATGGAAAAGCTTTCATCTAACAGGTTAGAAAAAAATAATTTTAGGGAGACTAAATGGCTCATGGTATCTGTAAGGTGATACAAAGCTATCAGTAAGCTGGCAGTCAGATGTGATTTTTAATACAGCCATTCCTCTGGGAAGAAAGGGTGCAAGTCATACCTTCAAGTTGGGTCCTATCCTGTAAAGGACTTGGGGCTTATGGTGGGATAACCAACTGAACATACGTTCCTAAAGCAGGGCTGTGGCTATGAAGGTAAATGCAGTCCTTGGATGTATTAATGGGGACATAGGAATAAGGAAGCGCTGAAACTACCTTTCTGAAACCCTGGCAAAATGCAAGCTGTGCTGTTCAGCGGAGGCTCTTGGCAGGAGGTGTCAGCACATCTAGCTGGCTTTATTACCTAGAGACTGTCCATGGTTCAGACTAAATCTGTGGGACTAAGAGGTACTGTTATGGATCATCCAGCACACTGAAAACCCTTCACCGTGTTCAGAAATGCAGATGCCAAGACCTCTCACAGCACGTTAGGCAAGTTGCAGATCAGGTTAATTCCTTGTGAGAGATGTTGAATTTCACATTTCTGATGATTACCTGCACCTTCCCTGGCACCTAGTACATACCTGGCATTCTAAGAGTCGGTTCTGAACCCTTAACGAGGCAATATGTAGTTAAATCTTCTAAACGTTCTTATTAAAATATTTATTCTTAGCGATGCATCATGGTAGATGCAACCACTTGTAGCTTGCTGCTTTTAAGAGGCTCGTGGTAGTCTGTTCCAGTGACTGCCCAATGGCTTATACCCTGTGTGATGACTTGAAAAGTCAAGTTACATATAAAACAAACGAATACTTCACAGTGAGGAGCATGAAGTGACTTACATCTCTTGAAATTTTATACTGTAACTAGGGATGTGAACAACTAGACGACAAGCAAATGTTTATCGGATAGTTGACACACTAGTCAACTAGTCACTTGCCCCCCTCGCTCCCAGCCCCACCTTGCTGCCTCTATCAGAAAGAGGCAGCAAGCGAGGGGGAAAAGGACTCCCCCACTGACCCCAGGCTCCATGCAGCGCTGCCACTTTGAAATGCCGCAGGAGCGCAGGGCCGGCGGGGGGATTGCTTGAGTCCCCCGCCGGCCCTGTGCTCCCTACAGTGCTTTCGCCTTTGAAGTGTAGTAAGAGCCCTGTATCCTTTTAAAATCCTGTGTCTTAAGACAAGTGAATTAATTTAAAATTGCCCTATACATCCCAGTAGCTATCCACTTCCCAAAATGAAAAGCTAGAAATTTGACAAATTGGCATTGAAAGTTTTAACTAACATACATAATGGGCTTCAGGAGGTAGCCGAGTTAGTCTGTACAGGATATATAATGGGTAGAAATCACTCCGTATTCTAGGTATTTGCACAGCTCAGATATTTAATCCAATAATTGCGGGATCATTAGGAGCATCTAAATGTAAAGATGACAACTTGAATAATCAGTTTCTCAATAAACTGCATATGGAAATAGACTAGTCTCTGGTGACTTTCTCCTTTGAAGCCTTAAACGGGGCCATGGATCAAGCAGTAGCAGTCGATGGTGTTCAGCTTTGGGTAGTTTGGGCTATCACCAGAGGATGTTGCTTTGACGCATTAATCAGGAAGGCATGAGGTGGAGGGGGAAACTGAAAGGAAATGAAGAGGTGAAATTGTGTGTGTTAAGTATCTTTCCTATTTATATTAATTGAATTAATATAATCAGTGAGTTTACAGTATTTCATCTTGGCCATGGTAAGTGATGTTAATACTAGGAGTCATTGGTCGTAGTATAAATTGTTATTGCTTTGGAATACAGTTGTATTGCAACTAGGGATGTTAAAAAGTGTTTTGGGTTTTTTTGGTAAACATGTAACCACTGAAATTTTCAGTGGTTACACATATACATGCGGGGGGAGGCGGCTCCTGCTTGCCTCCTGTGCTGCTGCCTCTGTATCATTGGTTAACTGTTTAACCATGTGCACTGTCAGACCAATCGGATAGCTTTCTTTGATAGGATATGGGGAAGTGGTGGACGTGGTATACCTAGACTTTAGTAAAGCATTTGATATGGTCCCACATGACCTTATCAATAAACTAGGGAAATACAACCAAGATGGGGCAACTATAAGGTGGGTGCATACTGATTGGATAACCGTTGTCAGAGAGTAGTGATTAATCCTTGATAGTCATGCTGGAAGGGTACAAGAAGTGGGGTTCCGCAGGGGTCTGGTTTGGGTCTGGTTCTGTTCAATATCTTCATCAATGATTTAGGTGATGGCATAGGAGAGGATGCTTATTAAGTTTGCAGATGATACCAAGCTGGGAGGGGTTGCAAGTTCTTTGGAGGATAGGATCATGCTTTGGAGGATCCAGTCAAACTGGAGAAATTGTCTGAAGTAAATAGGATGAAGTTTAATAAGGACAAATGCAAAGTGCTCCACTTAGGACAGAACAATCTGTTTCACGCACACAGAATGGGAAGCGACTGTCTAGGAAGGAGTCCGGCAGAAAAAGATCTAGGGGGTCATAAGCTAAATAAGAGTATAACAGTGTGAAACTGTTGCAAAAAAAAGCAAACATGATTCTGGGATGCATAAATAGGAGTGCGAGCAAGACATAAGAGGTAATTCTTCTGTTCTACTCTGCATTGATTAAGTCACAGTTGGAGTATTGTTTCGAGTTCTGGGCACCACATTTCAAAAAGGAGAAACTGGAGAAGAGCAAAAAAATATTTAAAGTGTAGAAAACATGAGCTGTAAGGGAAGACTGAAGAATTGGGCTTGTTTAGTTTGAAAAAGAGAAGACTTGAGGGGGGGATGGGACATGATAGCAATTTTCAAGTAACTAAAATGGAGTCACAAGGAGAATGGAGAAAATTTGTTCTCCTTGGTCTCGGAGGATAGAACAAGAATCAATGGGCTCAGATTGCAGCAAGGGAGGTTTAGGTTGGATATTAGGAAAATTTCCCAACAGTCAGGGTGGTTAAACACTGGAATAAATTGCCTAGGGAAGGTTGTGGACTCTCCATCACTTGAGATATTTAAGAGCAGGTTAGATTGGCATCTGGCAGGGAGGACCTAGATGGTCCCGCCATGAGGGCAGAGGGCTGGACTTGATGACCTCTCAATATCCTTTCCAGTTCTAGTGTTCTGTGATTCCTAATTGCAACTAGATTGTATCTATGAAAAGAGACAGAAGCAATGACAGATTAGATTTGCTTTGTTGCAACAAGTGGACTACATGGTACTACAATTTGATCAACCATTCGGCTTGCTAGTAAAATGCTTCTGACACCATGGCTGAGTACTGGGTAATCTCTTATTTATTTTCACATATTTGCAGGGCCTAGGAGAGATGCCTCTAGACACACCCTCAGCTAAAGGAAGACGTTCTCATACAGGTAGCATTGGACATTCCAGATCATCATCGACTTCGAGAGATGCTCTCAATATCACTGAAAGGTAGCATTATCTTGCCATTTTGCATACTCTAGTAACAATTACTCTCTAGGAAATGGCATGGAGTCTCCTAGCCAACTGGAGATAATAGAAAACCTTATTCATGGCCTTTGCAATGTGAGAGCTCAGCCTCGGAGGAATACAAGAGTACCTCTCGACCACAGATTGAAGTGACCGGTTGTGGATGTGAGCCTTCAGTCCAAGGAGGCTGAAACATGTTGGCTTCAGATGCCTCAAAATACTTTTCTCTGCCCATCAGAATCAACTCTATTTTGCTCAGGTTCATTTTCAGCCAGCATTAGCTGATCTCATTAGGGTGGGTAAGTGGAGCCAGCCGCTCTGGTGCAGAGCTGCTGGGAGAGCAGAAATGGGCTGTGAATTATGAGGGGTCGGAACAGGGGCCCTAAGCACTTCCTCTTTATGCCTTTGTACAGTAGCATGAGCGGGCCCAGATGCTTGCATAGGCCTCACAGGCCCTGCTAGTCAGAAGAATCCGATCTTGCAGGTGCACTTACAGTTGGATCCACACTGAAATCCTTGCGAACCATAGGGTATGGCAAGAAATGGTTCATTGTAAATGAGCCACTTGAGAAATTCCCAAATGCCTTTGCTAGGAAGTTTTTCCATTTTAGTTTTTGATATTTGTATAGCTGAGAATGTTCACTACCTAGAAATGTCCGACTGTTATGCAAATAACAGCAATCCTTTCCCCCTTCCTCGTCCCCTCACAGAGAGTTTACAGAAGCACGTGAGATGATGAGAAAACCAGTTGCTCGTAACTCACTAGAAAGTGCAGAATACGTGAAGGTTATTACAAGTTTACTGAATGCAAAAGATTTCCGGGACAGAATTAATGGAATTAAACAACTGTTGTCAGACACCGAGAACAATCAAGAACTCGTTGTTGCGAACATTGTGAAGGTAACTGTATACAAAACCACCGTCTTTGAAAGGCTCATTAAGCTTCATCCTGATTCTCTGTAGGAAAAGCCTTGATAATAAGAATGCGCTGCTTCAGAGATTCTCATTACTAAAAACATTGCTTTGTTCTTTTACTATGACAGTCTGACAAACAGGAGAGTTCCAGACCAAATGGGGAGTAGCTCAGGCCTGGTTAAAAAAGCGATGAGGTACAAAAATAGTGGGAAACAAATGGGGAAAGAGAGGGGCTTAGAGCTGTGTCTTAGAGATTGAAAGGGAAGGGATTGGAAAGACTGGGGAAGGCCAAATATCTGATTACAGAAATAATGTTGGAGCATTTTTTCCAATTACATCGGTTTTATTTTCATCTTAATTCCATGTTAAATTGTTGTGTGAATTAAACAAATCTATTACCCAGTTTGGATTTTCTCATTGTTACAGTTCTACCACCACTGTGTGAGCACTTGACTTTTACCTAGTCTTTTTTTAGGAAGGTCTCAACTGCATTAGCTAAAGGACTCAGGAGCCACTTAAGCAATCTTTCCGTGGCTTGCTTATTTTTGTGGTAGTTGGGCTTGGGGTATAATTGTTCTACATGTTGTATAAAGGAGGACATAACATCTGCCTGAAACCTTAGGTCTGATAAGTAAGGAAAACACACAAAAGTGGAAGAGAGACATACTATCAAAATTAGTACTCAAAAACTCCTGTGTTGTGTGTGAATTAAGATTGGTCTGTACAGAGCATGACTTACAGAAAATGCAAAAAGCAAAGGAATGAAAAGTTAATGTATCTGATGTGCTGGACCTTTTATTATTCCCCCTCCCCAGGGATGCCCGCCCACCTCATCACTAGACCCAGCACCAAACAAGACCACACTCAGCAATCTTAATCTGTCTTTAGTAGAGATGCTAGTATCCAGCACCCTTTCCCCCCAGTTCCTCTCTATCAACAACTGCCAGCCTTCCCTCAGCTTTCTTTACTATCTGTTCAGCCATAGTTGCTGAAAGTCTCACTCACTCTTGTTTGGGAACTTGAAGGAGAAGAGGTCTATTTCTGTTCCGAGGGTTTTTTTTTGTGTGTGTGTGTTTGCTTGCTTGCTTGCTTGCTAAGGAATATCATGTCTACCAAATAACAGCCTAAAATAGATTAGATGAAAACCCTGACAGAAACTCCTTACCTTTTATGGAGTTCTACATGGATCAGTTCTTGGACCAACACTAGTCAATGTTCTTATCAGTGATCTAGAAGAAAATATAAAACCATTGCTGGTAGAATTTGCAGATGACACAAAAATGGATAGTGCGGTAAATAGTGAGGGTGTTAAGTCAGTTACGCAGATAGATCTGGATTACTTGGTAGGGTGGTTCACAGAATCTATTATAGATATTTATAATATAGGGAAGTGTTCCTTAGCCTTTTTTTAATTAAGTACCCCCAGTACCTACAGTTTTCAGACACACACAGTTTTTTTCTACCATTGCAACACATTTGTTTAAACAACTTAATTGTAGCCGGGCGGGCGATGAAATCTTTGGGTGTAAAAAGTACAAAAATAATAAAGCACTGTAAAACTTAACTGAAATTTGGAGAAAACTGAATTTTTGTTTTGTGTTGATGTACCCCCCCCAGACTTCTCTTGAGTACCCCTGAGGGTACTTGTACCACTGGTTGAGAAATACTGATAAAGGTTGCTTTTGGATACTAGCTTAACCATAAATTCCTTTTTTAAACCCAAAGGCCTAAAGGATATTTATACAATTGTTGTGAACATGTCTAATAGCCTAAATGCTAGGCAGCTACTGCATTCAAACAATAACAAAACATTTATAATCATTTGATCAAAATACTTATAAAAGAGCTAATTCAGAGGATGCTGTTACCAATATTGGCCAACTCCAAGTTGTTTAGGTATTGGCAATAAACCTTAAAAGAGCTTACCCTTTTACAGCCTGTAACAAATAAATGATGTCATTGCTAATGGCTAACTAGCTAAAAACTAGGGTTTTGGCGGTTTGGGGTCATTGCTGGTTTCCCTGGTGCTGTCATTCCTCATTAACTGTTCCTGATAACTGGGGCCTTGTCTCTCTTCTATCTTGTCAGCTAGCTGTCAGGTCCAACTTTTCAATTAAGCCACATACTCTCAAGGCCTTCCCACAGCAGCTAACAGACCTGCATTGTACATGGCCTACAACACTTTTTAAACTAATTTAACTATTACTTAAACTGCAAAGCACATATATTTTTCTTCATTCCCACAGTTCATTTGTAAATATGCATTTAATGCAGCCAGTTATAAGAATATAATGCATCTAGAAACAAAGAATCCAGGCCCTACGCCTACAGAATGGGCACCGTATCTTGGAATGGTAGAAAGGCAGCTGAATGTGAATTTCCTTTATAGCTCCCTAGCAAGCAGACAAGCTTTTTGTGGCAGCAGGACCCTTCTGGAGGAAGAATAGTCAGTGCAGATTGTCGCTCTGATTCTAATCTTGTATTTCCTGAGCATATACGGTGTGCTTGTATTTCCTGAGCAAACAAGGAGTCATGTGGCACCTTGAAGACTAACAGGTTTATTAGGGCGTAAGCTTTGGTGGGCTGCTGCTCACTTTGTCATGCCTCTGACAAAGAAAGCTACAGCCCATGAAATCTTATGCCCTAATAAACTTGCTAGTTTTTAAGGTGCTATAAGACTCCTTGTTGTTTTTGCTGAAACAAACTAACATGGCTACTCCTGAGACAGATAAACTAGTTTAATTCCTTCACATAGGACAATTAGTCATTCAGGTAATCAGGTCAGATCACAAGTGGTTTACTATATGCAATTAGACATTCCGGCAATAATATTAATACTTCACAAGTCTTATCTAAATGATATAATATCCTCTTCTGATCTGAGTCAATAGAATACAGTAATGAAGCATTATAAGACAGGAACAGGATTTAGCGTTTCCAACTAATTAGATCACATTGTTGAACTTCTAACAAGATATAGGTTGACAGACAGACACAAACACTTAGCATCTATCCTTGATTCCTAGTGCTACAAATCAATGGGTTAATGAGTCTGGTCTAGGACAGCTCCTTGAAATCCACATACAAGTAGATTGTCTTGATTACATTTTAGTGCCTTGTGTTGAGACACCCAAAAGCTGACTATTCTGTCCGTGTCACAAAGATGCTTTATTTATCTCAAACAAAACTTGTGGGTTTTAATACAGAAATTGCTAAATGAGGTTCTCTGTATTACCAATGTTATGCACGAGGTCAGACGAGCAATGACTCTTAAACTTTCCAGACTATTGTACCCCAAGGAGACTGATTTGTCTTGTGTACCCCCAAGTTTAACTTAAAAACTACTTGCTTATGGTAAAAAATCAAGTGTCAGCACACTAGCACTGAATAGTGGCTGACTTTCTAATTTTTACAATATAATTATAAAAGAAATCAATTGTAAGTACAATATTTATATTCTATTTCAGTGTACCATACCTAGAGCAGTATAATCAAGTCAGTGTCTGTATGAAATTTTAGTTTGCATTGAGTTGGATAGTGCTTTTTATGTAACCTGTTGTAAAATTAGACAAATGTCTTGATGAGTTAATATCCCCTGGAAAAGGTTGACACATCTCCCAGGGATACACGTACCCATGGCTGAGAACCAGTGGAATAGGTGATGATAATGGTCTCTTCTGGCCTTAAAAGACTGTAACTAGAAATAGTTGTCTTGTCTGTTTAGTCTTTGCTTCTGGAAGGCAAAAACTACTTTGGTGTACTTGGATTTTATTATTTGTGTTGTGATAGCAAGTAGGGGTTGAAATCATAGACCAAGCTCCCACTGTTACGTGTGTCTATAAAATGCTATGGTAGGGGACACTCTACTCTTCTCATGCAAATTGTAGAAATTCAGTCTATTGCAATGAGAAGCCTTGGTTAAAAAATGAGTAGCACAAAAAAATACAGCTATCGGATCAAAAACTTACAGACGGGTAGTAGTGTAATCTTACTGAATTGTCCAGGAATTACTAGAATACATATGAACTGAGATAAAATTGAACTATATACAATATAATGTCAAATACGGTTTTACCTTGGGGGGAAAAAAGATAAATTCCCCGATGATTGCATATCAAAGTCTTGTTTTGGTTAAAATGCGCAACTCAGGTCACTCAGATAATGTGTGTGAGGGTAAAACATCAACCTACCCTAATTCCTGTGATGTTTGTATACTTTTTCAGATTTTTGATGCTTTCAAGTCTCGCTTACATGACTCCAACAGCAAAGTAAATCAGGTAGCTCTAGAGACAATGTACAAGATGATTCCTTTGCTGAAAGATAACTTATCACCTGTTATCAACATGTTGATTCCAGCCATGGTTGACAACAACCTGAACTCCAAGAATCCAGGGATCTATGCTGCTGCCACAAATGTTATTCAAGCTCTTTGTCAACATTTAGGTAACAAACTGTTTGAAAAAGCCAGTCTTTATAAACTGTTTCTTCCAAGCCATTGTGTATGTCTGGAGGGTTGGAGAGTGTTTAAGTATGTAGATAATCCCAGTTTAGATTGATTTTGGTGTGTTGGAAAGCATGGAGGGAAAAAGCTATCCATTTCCATTTCCACTTCCACATTGCAGTCACATCTGTACACTGTTTGCCCTAATCAGTCGTACACTAGGGATGTAAAATCCTGTTTAACCAGTTAACTGATTAAAGAGGGTGTGAATGGAGCTTGCTGGTTGGAACCAACTGTCTGCTAGCCATTCACATCCCTATCCTACACAGCACGGACATTGATGGAACAGTGTTGTTGTAAGTCAATTTATATAACTGAGGAAGGGGCGCAGTCCTGCAGATTAAGGAGCACCTGCTGGGAGGGCTTTAATAGAATTTAAAAGTGTAAAGCAACTCTGAGGACTACGCTTAGGGTTTTAGCTGCCATGTACTTTTCTAACTCTATGCATGTGTAGTAGTTAGTCTTTCCAATAAATCAGTTCTCTGATAGCTATTCATAAAAATTCACAAGTTTAAAAAAAAGGTGATCTTCAATGAAGGAGAAACTTTCTGTCTTGGTTCAGTAGTTTTTAAATAAATGGTGAACTGAAGATTCCATTTTATAAAGTTATTTTTATTTTGCCTATATACCTTGCTGTTGTGTAAATGTGTGTATTCCGATGGTTTTAACATCTTTTATTCTTTGAATTTAGATAACTACTTGCTTCTCCAACCATTCTGCACAAAGGCCCAGTTTTTGAATGGAAAAGCAAAACAGGACATGACAGAAAAGCTTGCTGGTAAAGTTGCATGTTGTTTTGCAAGTTCACTTTTGCTTGTATTCTATTTTCATTTGCCAAACTCACTTCTTGATGCAGGCAGCTGTTTATCACGAAAGTAATAGTATTGCATTTGGCAGAGATGCCCCGCAGCTACAGAAATCATGGGCATTGCCCACACAGCAATTCTCATGTCGAGTGCTCTGAGATGAAATAGTATTTTAAGCCAAAGGAGCAGATACACTAGTTGGTTGGATACTCCTGCAAAGGGGGCCATGGCCCAAATGACAGTGTAACCTTAATAGTTCTTGCCATATTGCTGGTTAGTTTTCATCTGGGACTGTGCTGTCAGTATTTCCATAACTGAAATAGGGTTTATTGTCACTTGGGTCGTGGTCACCCCAGGTGCTCTCTGCATCTTTGTGGAACAAGCCAGAAGACTGGGAGCTGTAGGAGAGGTTTGCTTACTCCTCTGTCATTTCTGGTGCTATATCTTTCCCACATCTGTACCTTTTTGAGGTAATCTTACAGTAATCTTACAATTAAACATGTAAAGTAAAATCTCTCCTAGTGTCTGGTTAATTAATATGTCAATTAGATGCTAGTGGCTGCAGAGGAACCCCGCTCCCCTTTTAGATTGTCCCAGACAGTTCACTAGGAGATGTAAGTAATTCTCCTCATTTGAATAGTGTCCTTATGGGTGCTGCGCTTCACATGTGCGTGTGCCTTCAGTGAATAATCTTCATTAGCAGGACCCGTTCCGGTCCCACATATGCTCTACTCTGCCTTGTCATGTTCTAGTGAAATTAATGGTACTAAATAGCTATGTACTCTGGTGATAAGATGAACATATGCCTGCAATATTTATGCTTTGAAGTCCTTAAATCTTAAGTAGGGGAATTAATTATTTATTCCTTTACTGCTCCAATGTGGTTAGTTCTGTCTGTTATGCCCCCAGTGTTACAGAACATATCATAGATCTGGAAGAGACCTCAGGAGGTCATCAAGTCCAGCCCCGTACCCAAGGCAGAACATAAGAATGGCCATACTGGGTCAGACCAAAGGTCCATCCAGCCCAATACTCTGTCTGCCCACAGTGGCCAATGCCAGTTGTCCCCAGAGGGAATGAATCGAAAATGTACCGATGAAGCGATCTCTTTCCTGCCATCCATCTCCACCCTCTGACAAACAGAGGCTAGGGACACCGTTCCTTACCCATCCTGGCTAATAGCCATTAATGGACTTAACCTCCATGAATTGATCTAGTTCTCTTTGAAACCCTGTTATAGTCCTAGCCTTCACAAACTCCTCAGGCAAGGAGTTCCACAGATGGACTATGCGCTGTGTGAAGAAGAACTTCCTTTTATTTGTTTTAAACCTGCTGCCCATTAGTTTCATTTGGCGGCCCCTAGTTCTTATATTATGAAAACAAGTAAATAACTTTTCCTTATTCACTTTCTCCACACCACTTATTGTTTTATAGACCTCTATCATATCCCTCCTTAGTCTCCTCTTTTCCAAGCTGAAAAGTCCCAGTCTCTTTAATCTCTCCTTATATGGGACCTGTTCCAAACCCCTCATCATTTTAGTTGTCCTTCTCTGAACCTTTTCTAATGCCAGTATATCTTTTTTGAGATGAGGAGACCACATCTGTACGCAGTATTCAAGATGTGGGCGTACCGTGGATTTATATACGGGCAATAAGATATTCTCCGTCTTATTCTCTATCCCTTTTTTAATGATTCCTAATATCCTGTTTGCTTTTTTGACTGCCGCTGCACACTGCGTGGACGTCTTCAGAGAACTATCCACGATGACTCCAAGATCTCTTTCCGGATATGTTCTTATGTTCTTTTCTACCACTTGGGTAATGGGCTAGTTAGCCTTTTGGGTTCTCCTCAGACCATCCCACTCTATCAGTCAGGCACAGCTTTACTGAGGTTTACCTGGCAGTGACCATTGGATCCCCAGTGAAATCAGCAGACTGTTTGTTGCCCAGCACTTTGTCAGTTATCCTACACACAAACTGCAATTCTGATGCAGTACAGTTATAATAACCCTATCTCAAAATGTCATCTTTTTCTAGATTTATTGGACGTTTTAAAAATGAATGTTTATAACTATTAACTAGTGATCTATGGATAGTTCTTTAAAAAGTAATACACCTATGAGGGGGAGATGATTTTTAAGTGATAGTATTTAAATTGGCTTCATAGATATTTTATTTGCAAAGAAAATACAAATATACAACATAGTGAATTTTTTTGCACGTTCTCTTAATTCTTTCAGATCTTGTTACAGAGCTGTACCCACGGAAGCCTCATGCTGTGGAGCAGAAAGTTTTAATTGTCCTGTGGCATCTCTTAGGAAACATGACAAATAGTGGCTCTCTTCCTGGAGCTGGAGGAAATATTCGGACAGCTACAGCTAAATTATCAAAAGCACTTTTTGCACAAATGGGTCAAAGCCTGTTAGTCCACGCTGCATCTCAGCCCCCACACATCAAACAGAGTTTAGAAGAATTTCTTGATATAGCTACCTAAAGTAAATTGTGTATGTGTGTAGAACAGTCAATACATATGTTGTATGACAGACTGGTAACTGTTTACATGAAGACAAGTGAAACAATTCTAAAGTTGCTTTTTCACAGTGCCTGCACTTTCATGTAGAAAACTAGAATAGCTGCCTTTAATGACAACCTGTAGAGCACCTCACTGTCCTGTATCAGCACACGTACACCAAATCAGTATAACACTCATGAACTTGCCTCACTGGTGTTGCTTGCAGGCCACATGGAAGTATCTATGGTCTTTAAAGAGAAGTCAGTCCTGCTCATTTGCACTCTTCTTTAGAAATTACAGCACAGTACCCCATGTGTAATAATAGATATGAAATTTGTAATAATATACTTTTATTATGTAATCATGTTCTGACATGTTTTCTCACTTAGCCTTACTTATGTAAGTGGAAAAAAAATCCTTGAGTGATATATATGGTACTAAGAACGGGTCTGTGACATTTGTGAAAAATATGTATTTCTTAAATCAATCCACTTACGATTGTGCAGTATTAGCTTGCTATTGCTCCTGTTACCTTGATATAACGTTTGACAGTTGGGCATAATCAGCTGCACAGATGTAAAATTTTAACAGGTTATAATGAAGCATGAGAAATGTAGAAAATGAATAATTTTTACAGATTTCAAAATACATGTCTTAAAAATTCATGTGGTGAATGTAACTTTCATCTTTTTGTTTAAAAACACTAAATTTTATCTGTCAAATATTTATAACGGTGTTCTCTCAGCCCACGTGTGTAATTCTGAACAACATAGTGCCAGGTCTTCAATAGCTTTTTTCAGAGTTCTTCAGCTACAAGTACTGTACTCATTTTAAAAAGAAAAAAGGAATGTTATAAAAATAAATGGATTTATTTCTGTAAAAGTGTGACGTTTCATTTAAACTTCCTCCCTTTAGATGCAGAAGGAAAAATCATAGACAACCAAACTTACAACAAAGACTGTTAGCTATAATGTTCTCATTTACCCTTGATATAATGATGACAATTACCATGAAGCAAGGTTCAGTTTTACGGTCAATGATGCCTAGCACTATGATGATGAAAAGTGTATTTCCCCCCTTAAAGTGTGAATTCAAGGAAATCACACCACTTGCTCTTTCGTGGTCCGCTTCCCTTAGATACACTTGACTGGAAAATCACTTGTAGATATGACAGGATTCTCAGTCCTTGCTTTTAGCTCCTTAATGCACGCCAGGGTGCCAGGGTGGCCAAAGGCCCCTGCTGCGGCGGGGCTGGCGGTACCCACTGCTTGCGGGGCACAAGGCCACGGGGGCTGGCTGGATCCGCTCCCGGGGCGGAGGTGCTGCCAGCCCCGACTCGGTGCAGCCCCTCAGCTCTATGGCGGAGCGGTGATGTTGGCGGGAGGCACGACAGTTCCCTGCGTTCTGCGCCCCTGGCTGGGACCCTGCTGTGTGAGGGGCAGTGCAGCCCTAAGCCAGGCAGGGGATCCAGCTGCTGCAGCCCAGCAATTCCCCGTGTGCGCGGGGGGGGGGGCGGGTTGAGCCTGGCGGGCCCGCGCCGGCTTCCCCATGCGCGCGGGGGGGGGGGGGGGGGGCGGGTTGCGGCCTCTCTGCAGGGCGGCGGTGGGGTAGGCCCCTAAGCCCCGCCCCCTGCTCCCTCAGAGGCGCGCCGCCGGGGAGGCGGGGCAGGAGCCGCCCTGAGGGGAACCCTCCGCACGCGGCACGTGCTCCGCGCCACGCTCAGGCGGGACGCGCCTTTCGGCCAGCGGGTAGCTCGGCGTCGCGCATGCGCGCGGCAAAGCGCGAGACCGGGGTGGGGACTAGCGCACGCGTCGTGGGGGACGGGCGGCGCATGCGTAACGGTTTCCCCGCCCTTCCCCGTCGGCGTGCGGGGCGGCGGCGCAGGCGCAGTGTCGCGGGGCGTCGTGCGCGCTCCCGCGGGGTCTGGCGGAGTCGGTGCGGCCCAGCGGGCCTGTGGCCTAGAGCCCCGCGCCAGGTGAGAGGGGGGGGGGTGAGAGCGCGGCGCTAGCCGGGGGGGGGGCAGCTTTCAACTCCCCCGCCCCCCCCCGCACCTGGCAGACTGGCCGGGGGGGGGGGGCAGCTTTCAACTCCCCCGCCCCCCCCCGCACCTGGCAGACTGGCCGGGGGGGGCAGCTTTCAACTCCCCCGCCCCCCCCCCCCCGCACCTGGCAGACTGGCCTGGGGGGGGGCAGCTTTCAACTCCCCCGCCCCCCCCCGCACCTGGCAGACTGGCCTGGGGGGGGCAGCTTTCAACTCCCCCGCCCCCCCCCGCACCTGGCAGACTGGCCGGGGGGGGCAGCTTTCAACTCCCCCGCCCCCCCCCCCCGCACCTGGCAGACTGGCCTGGGGGGGGGGCAGCTTTCAACTCCCCCGCCCCCCCCCCCGCACCTGGCAGACTGGCCTGGGGGGGGGCAGCTTTCAACTCCCCCCGTCCCCCCCGCACCTGGCAGACTGGCCTGGGGGGGGGGCAGCTTTCAACTCCCCCGCCCCCCCCCCGCACCTGGCAGACTGGCCTGGGGGGGGGGCAGCTTTCAACTCCCCCGCCCCCCCCCCGCACCTGGCAGACTGGCCTGGGGGGGGGGCAGCTTTCAACTCCCCCGCCCCCCCCCGCACCTGGCAGACTGGCCTGGGGGGGGCAGCTTTCAACTCCCCCGCCCCCCCCCCCGCACCTGGCAGACTGGCCTGGGGGGGGGGCAGCTTTCAACTCCCCCGCCCCCCCCCCCCGCACCTGGCAGACTGGCCTGGGGGGGGGGCAGCTTTCAACTCCCCCGCCCCCCCCCCGCACCTGGCAGACTGGCCTGGGGGGGGGGCAGCTTTCAACTCCCCCGCCCCCCCCCCGCACCTGGCAGACTGGCCTGGGGGGGGGCAGCTTTCAACTCCCCCGCCCCCCCCCGCACCTGGCAGACTGGCCTGGGGGGGGCAGCTTTCAACTCCCCCGCCCCCCCCCCCCCGCACCTGGCAGACTGGCCGGGGGGGGGCAGCTTTCAACTCCCCCCGCCCCCCCCGCACCTGGCAGACTGGCCTGGGGGGGGCAGCTTTCAACTCCCCCGCCCCCCCCGCACCTGGCAGACTGGCCTGGGGGGGGCAGCTTTCAACTCCCCCCGCCCCCCCCCGCACCTGGCAGACTGGCCTGGGGGGGGCAGCTTTCAACTCCCCCCGCCCCCCCCCCGCACCTGGCAGACTGGCCTGGGGGGGGCAGCTTTCAACTCCCCCCGCCCCCCCCCCGCACCTGGCAGACTGGCCTGGGGGGGGCAGCTTTCAACTCCCCCGCCCCCCTCCGCACCTGGCAGACTGGCCTGGGGGGGGCAGCTTTCAACTCCCCCGCCCCCCCCCGCACCTGGCAGACTGGCCGGGGGGGGGCAGCTTTCAACTCCCCCGCCCCCCCCGCACCTGGCAGACTGGCCTGGGGGGGGGCAGCTTTCAACTCCCCCGCCCCCCCCGCACCTGGCAGACTGGCCGGGGGGGGGCAGCTTTCAACTCCCCCGGCCCCCCCCCCCGCACCTGGCAGACTGGCCGGGGGGGGCAGCTTTCAACTCCCCCGCCCCCCCCGCACCTGGCAGACTGGCCGGGGGGGGGCAGCTTTCAACTCCCCCGCCCCCCCCCCCCCCCGCACCTGGCAGACTGGCCGGGGGGGGGCAGCTTTCAACTCCCCCCGCCCCCCCGCACCTGGCAGACTGGCCGGGGGGGGGGGCAGCTTTCAACTCCCCCCGCCCCCCCGCACCTGGCAGACTGGCCGGGGGGGGGGGCAGCTTTCAACTCCCCCCGCCCCCCCGCACCTGGCAGACTGGCCGGGGGGGGGCAGCTTTCAACTCCCCCCGCCCCCCCCCGCACCTGGCAGACTGGCCTGGGGGGGGGCAGCTTTCAACTCCCCCGCCCCCCCCCCCGCACCTGGCAGACTGGCCTGGGGGGGGGGCAGCTTTCAACTCCCCCGCCCCCCCCCGCACCTGGCAGACTGGCCGGGGGGGGGCAGCTTTCAACTCCCCCGCCCCCCCCCCCCCCCGCACCTGGCAGACTGGCCTGGGGGGGGGCAGCTTTCAACTCCCCCCGCCCCCCCCGCACCTGGCAGACTGGCCTGGGGGGGGCAGCTTTCAACTCCCCTGCCCCCCCCCGCACCTGGCAGACTGGCCTGGGGGGGGCAGCTTTCAACTCCCCCGCCCCCCCGCACTGGCAGACTGGCCGGGGGGGGGGGCAGCTTTCAACTCCCCCGCCCCCCCCCCCGCACCTGGCAGACTGGCCGGGGGGGGCAGCTTTCAACTCCCCCCGCCCCCCCCGCACCTGGCAGACTGGCCTGGGGGGGCAGCTTTCAACTCCCCCCGTCCCCCCCGCACCTGGCAGACTGGCCTGGGGGGGGGCAGCTTTCAACTCCCCCGCCCCCCCCCGCACCTGGCAGACTGGCCTGGGGGGGGCAGCTTTCAACTCCCCCCGCCCCCCCCGCACCTGGCAGACTGGCCTGGGGGGGCAGCTTTCAACTCCCCCGCCCCCCCCCCCGCACCTGGCAGACTGGCCTGGGGGGGGGGCAGCTTTCAACTCCCCCGCCCCCCCCCCGCACCTGGCAGACTGGCCTGGGGGGGCAGCTTTCAACTCCCCCGCCCCCCCCCCCCGCACCTGGCAGACTGGCCTGGGGGGGGCAGCTTTCATCTCCCCCGCCCCCCCCCCCCGCACCTGGCAGACTGGCCTGGGGGGGGGCAGCTTTCAACTCCCCCGCCCCCCCCCGCACCTGGCAGACTGGCCTGGGGGGGGGCAGCTTTCAACTCCCCCTGCCCCAGCGCCTCAGCGGGGGGCAGGGAAGAGCCAGCGCTCACTCGCTGTTCGCGCTTCTCTACCTGAGAACATCAGACGGGGTCAGACCAAAGGCCCATCCAGCCCAGGGGCCTGTCTGCCCACAGCGGCCACTGCCGGGTGCCCCCAAAGAGGGGACACAACAGGGAGTCCTCACATGATCCCTCCCGTCGCCCACCTCCAGGCAAACAGAGGCCAGGGACACCATTCCTACCCATCCTGGCTGACAGCCATTGATGGACCTAACCCCCATGAATCTATCTAGCTCTTGTTTGAACCCTGTTAGTGTTCTAGTCTTCATCACATCCTCTGGCAAGGAGTTCCACAGGTTGACTCTACGCTGAGTGAAGAAAAACTTCCTTTTGTTTGTTTTAAACCTGCTGCCTCTTCATTTCATTTGGTGACTCCTAGTTCTTATATTGTGGGAATAAGTAAAGAACTTTTCCTTATTCACTTTTTTTCACACCACTCATGATTTTTAAGACCATTATCATATTCCCCCTTAGTCTCCTCTTTTCTAAGATGAAATATTCAAGTATTTTTAATTCCTCTTTGGGACCTGTTCCAACCCCCCCCCCCAATCATTTTGTTGCCCTTTTCTGAACTTTTTCCAATGCCACTATATCTTTTTTGAGATGAGGTGACCACATCTGTATGCGGTATTCAAGATGTGGGCGTACCATGGTTTTATATAGAGGCAATAAGATATTTGTCTTATTCTCTATTCCTTTTTTAATTATTCCTAACATTGTTTGCTTTTTTCACTGCTGCTGCACACTGAGTGCTTTCAGAGAATTATCCACAGTGACTGCAAGATCTCTTTCTTCAGGAGAGAAAATAGTCACAACCATATATACCAAAGGATACAATTTAAAAAAATGAACACATCCCCCCCCCCTTCTATTTCCCTTCTGTTCTGAAATGTGATTTGTCCTTTTCATGTGTGTTCATTTTTTTAAATTGTATCCTTTGGTATATATGGTTGTGACTATTTTCTTCCACTATTTGATCTGAGGAAGTGGGTCTGGCCCACGAAAGCTAATAAACCATCTTGTTCGTCTTTAAAGTTCTACATAGTCCTGTATTCTTTACTTAAGAGCCTTTGGTGAGGGACCTTATCAAAGGCTTTCCGGAAATCTAAGTATACTATACCCACCAGATCCCCCCCTTGTTCTCGTGTTTGTTGACCCCCTCAAAGAACTCTGGCAGATTAGGAAGGCAGGATTTCCCTTTACAGAAACCATGTTGACTTTCCCTCAACAAATTATTTTCGTCTCTGTGTCTGACAGTTTTAACTAGAGCGGGGGGCTGGACTTGACGACCTTCTGGGGTCTCTTCCAGTTCTATGATTCTATGATAAGGGGATGGTTGGATGAAATAACAGGATCTTGGTAACTAATTGACCATTCATTATCAGTTGGAAATAGGTCAATGGAGGGATGATAGGAGTTGCTATAGGGAACTTTCTGGGTGTCTGGCTGGTGAGTCTTGCCCACATGCTCAGGGTTTAGCTGATCACCATATTTGGGGTCGGGAAGGAATTTTCCTCCAGGGTAGATTGGCAGAGGCCCTGGAGGTTTTTCGCCTTCCTCTGTAGCATTGGGCACAGATCACAGCTGAAGGACTCTCTGCATGTTGGGTCCTTCAAAGTATTTGAATGCTTCAATATCTTTGATATAGGTGAGAGGATTATTCTAAGAGGGGTGGTTGAGATTCTGTGGCCTGCACTGTGCAGGGGGTCAGACTAGATGATCATAATGGTCCCTTCTGACCTTAAAGTCTATGAGTCTATGAACTAATTTGCCTGGTACTGACATTAGACTTACTGGTCTGTAATTGTCGGGATCACTTCTAGAGCCCTTTTTAAATATTGGCATCGCGTTAGCGATCTTCCAGTCATTAGGTACAGAAGATGATTTAAAGGCTAGGTTACAAACCACAGTTAATAGTTCCGCAATTTCCCATTTGAGTTGTTTCAGAACTCTTGGGTGAATGCTATCTGGTCCCGGTGGCTTGTTACTGTTAACTATCAATTTGTTCCAAAACCTCCTCTAATGATGCCTCAGATTTGTCACCTAAAAAGAATGGCTCAGGTTTGGGAATCTCCCCAATATCCTCAGCTGTGAAGACTGAGGCAAAGAATTCATTTAGCTTCTCCGCAGTGACTTTATCATCTTTGAGTGCTGCTTTAGCACTCCTTTAGGTTGGACGCTAGGAAAAACTTCCTAAATGCCAGGGTAATTAAACCCTGGAATAAATTGCCAAGGGAGGCTGTGGAATCTCCATCACTAGAGATATTTAAGAGCAGGTTGGATAGACACCTGTCAGGGATGATCTAGATGGTGCTTGGTCCTACCGTGAGGGTAGGGGACTGGACTTGTTGATTTCTCAAGTCCCTTCTAGTTTGAGTATTCTATGATTCAACACCACGTGTACTGCCCTGACAGCTCGGTGTTACTTCATTATTTGTTGGAGAAAGGAGCCTTCAAACATTCATCTTCCCCTTGAAAGTACACGGTACTGAATCTTCAAGAGACCTCAAGAACTATTGTGAATATTCTCCATAGGGTAAATAATTTTCTGTGGGTTTGAGGGTGGAATTAAGAAGTAAGCCCAGAGAAACTTTTATTAGATGGAATTATGTAGGATCTAGAATGTGCTTTAGTCTATTCTAGAGCAGAATGTGCAATAATTTTTCACTTCTACTTGATTTGTTGTACTTCTGACATTTTTGATAATATAGGTATACAATTTTTCTCTTTAAAACGGAGGGAAAATGTTACTGTGTGAAAAGAAATAATTTATTCCAATATCGTGTTTGTATTCTTGTAAGGCAATGTTAGATGCAGTGGAGGTTCTTTAAAAATACATGAATGAGATCAGTTTTAAAACTTACAAAATTATTTAATTTACCTTCCCCCCCCCCCCAGCCCCCTTCTGTTCTGAAATTTGATTTGTCCTTTTCATGTGTGTTCATTTTTTTTAATTGTATCCTTTGGTATATATGGTTGTGACAATTTTCTTCCACTATTTGATCTAAGGAAGTGGGTCTGGCCCACGAAAGCTCATCACCTAATAAACCATCTTGTTAGTCTTTAAAGTGCTACGTAGTCCTGTTTTTTAATTCCAAAGAGTAAGTTTTAGTCTAAACTGGCAATATTAATTACTTAAAGCCACATTTTGATGAGTTGTTTGAGCTGTTTTGGTGATGCAGCCACATACCAACTCAAATAGTGAATCTCATCGCCAGAAGCAAGAGGAGAATCCCTATGCCTCATTTATTGCAGGGGTGGGTAATAATTTTTTATCGGGGCCACTCAAGCTTTTGCTCAGTGGTCAAGGGCTGCACTTTTCTATGGAGAGAGAGCGGGGTCTGGGACAGAGGTTGGGTGCAGAAAGGAGCTTGGGATAGGAGACCTGAGTACAATAGAGGATGTGGGGTCTGAGGGGGAGTTAGGGTGAAGGAGGGAGTTACGACCTGGGGCAGAGATGGGATACAGGGTCCAGAAGACGTATGGGTGCAGGAGAGGATTCTGGTAGGAGCGGAGGGATATAGGAGGTGCAGGGTCTGTGGGGGAGTTGAAATGGGAGGGGGAGTGCCAGAAGCAGGCTCTGGCTGGGAGGTACCTAAGCAACTCCCAGCTGGCAGCACTCTCAGGCAGCTTTCCTGCCTGTCAGCAGCCCCAGACGGTTCGTCTGGCTATTCCATGGGGCTCTCTGAGCTGTACGGGAGACTTGCGCTCTCCTGCTCCCAGCAAAATCTCTCTGCTCCTACGGGCTGGAAAGCAGCCAGTGGGGGCTGAGAAATTGTGCTACACTACCCTGCCTCCAGCAAGATCTCTTGGCTCCCATTGGTCAGTTTCCAGGGAGCAGCCAGCCACCTTGAGCAGTGCTACTCCATGCTGCAGGGGTAGGGATGTTAAATATCGTTAATTGAATAGTCGGTTAATCTTGTGAATTCTTATTGGTTACTCAACTAGTCTATAGTCCCGGGGGTGGTGCTGGCAGCCAGTGCACTCCGGCCCCACTGCTGAGGGGAGTATCAGTATCTGTATCCGAGGCAGCAGTGTGAGGTGCCATGTGGGAGCAGGTCCGTAAAGGGAGCTAGTTTAAAAAACAACTCCCCTTGCGGACCGCCTGCCTTGTGTTCCGCCCTCTGATACAGAGGCAGCACTGCGGGTTGGCAGCAGCAACCCCTGTCCTGGGGGGCAGTCTGAGCTCCTGGACCTGGCACAAGCTGGGCTGCATGCCTGTGTGGGAGAAAAATCCAATAACTCCAATTGTGTCTAAAGGGGGGACTGTGCAGAAATCAAACCTCTCTAAAAGAAAACTGCTGTAAGGGTTAAAAGTTTTCCAGGCCTCTCTCCCTGTAACAGAGAGAAATCAAATTAACTCTAATCAAGACCCTTACAATGCCTATCTCAAGTTCATGGATACTCCTAGTCTGTCACAACTTGCCATGTAAACTCTTATCTTTGTCACTGTTTGCCTTGTAAGACTACTCACTCCACATTCTCATGTGCCTTTGTTGTGTAAAACTTCTAGCACTCCTGGTGTGAACAGAAGTCTGAGTACTTCTGCTGAGACTTTGATATGTTAAGGAAAACAATCAACAACTGAACTGTCTAAGCATTCTGTATAAAGGATCAAAAACCCTGTAACTCAGGGCTGACTGCTACTGCTCTGCTGCCAGCCTGCATGCATGCATAATAAAGTTTTCCCTTCTAGATTTCTCTCCTGCCTCACTGATTTGACTTCCAGCCTCGGACCCTTCTGGGGGCTCTGTACCCCAGGGGAACGAGATTTCCCCCTCACCTGCCTGGCTTCTAATATAATTTAAATACAGAGCAGCAGTTGGGGTAGGTCCTGGATCTAGCACAAGCCAGGACTGAGCCAGACTGCTGGCCAGCCTGCTACTAAATTTACTGGCGAGTGGGGGGCGGGGAATGCATGTAGTCTATAGCATTAACTTTTGCTTTTTTTGCTTATCGGTTAATTTACTAATTGACTTTACTATTAGATCCCTATGCAGGGGTGGGCCAGATTAAAAGGATTGGTGGGCCGGATCTTGCCTACCCCAATTTATTGACTTCTCCTTCTCCGTGAGCTTCATAGGAGAGATGATCTCCCACTGCCAAAATTTGAGTTCCTACCCTGATTCTGCACCACTGCTCTGCCTTAGCACTTGTCTGTTCTCATTTCCGCTGTGTAGGAAAGATAGAAAATATGGCAAAAGACCAGCTTGGCTTAACAAGGAGATCTTGCACGATCTCAAAATAAAAAAGGAGTCTCATAAAAAATGGAAATTAGGACAAATAACAAAGGATGAATATAGGCAAGCAACACGGGAATGCAGGGGCAAGATTAGAAAGGCAAAGGCACAAAATGAGATCAAATTAGCTACAGGCATAAAGGGAAACAAGAAGACCTTTTATAAATACATTAAAAGCAAGAGGAAGACCAAGGACAGGGTAGGCCCACTGCTTAGTGAGGAGGGAGAAGCAGTAACAGGAAACTTGGAAATGGCGGAGATGCTCAATGACTTCTTTGTTTCGGTCTTCACCGAGAAGTCTGGAGGTGTGCCTAACGTAGTGAATACAAGCAGAGAGAGGGTAAGTTTAGAAGATAGGATACACAAAGAACAAGTTAAAAATCACTTAGGAAAGTTAGATGTCAGCAAGTCACCAGGTCCTGATGAAATGCATCCCAGGATACTCAAGGAGCTGATAGAGGAGGTATCTGAGCCTTTAGCTATGATCTTTGAAAAATCATGGCAGACAGGGGAGATTCCAGAAGACTGGAAAAGGGCAAATATTGTGCCCATCTATAAAAAGGGGAATAAGAACAACCCAGGAAACTATAGACCGGTCAGTTTAACGTCTGTCCCAGGGAAGATAATGGAGCAGGTAATTAAGGAAATCATATGCAAACACTTGGAAGGTAATAAAGTGATAGGGAATAGCCAGCATGGGTTTGTGAAGAACAAGTCATGCCAAACTAATCTGATAGCTTTCTTTGATAAGATAACGAGCCTTGTGGATAAGGGAGAAGCGGTGGATGTCATATACCTAGACTTTAGTAAGGCATTTGATACGGTCTCGCATGATATTCTTATTGATAAACTAGGCAAATATAACTTAGGGCCACGATAAGGTGGGTGCATAATTGGCTGGATAACCGTAGTCAGAGAGTGGTTGTTAACGGTTCTAAATCCTGCTGGAAAGGGATAACAAGTGGAGTTCCTCAAGGGTCTGTTTTGGGACCCATACTGTTCAATATCTTCATCAATGATGTAGATATTGGGATAGAGAGTACGCTTATTAAGTTTGCAGATGATACCAAACTGGGTGGGGTTGCGACTTCTTTGGAGGATAGGGACATAATTCAGAATGACCTTAGCAAGTTAGAGAAATGGTCGGAGGTAAACAGGATGAGGTTTAATAGAGAGAAATGCAAAGTGCTCCACTTAGGAAGGAACAATCAGTTCCATACATACAAGATGGGAAGCGACTGTCTAGGAAGGAGCATGGCAGAAAGGGATCTAGGGGTCATAGTGGACCACAAGTTGAATATGAGTCAACAGTGTGATGTTGTTGCAAAAAAAGCAAATATGATTCTAGGTTGTATTAACAGGTGTGTTGTAAGCAAAACTCGTGAAGTCATTCTGCCGCTCTACTCTGCACTAGTTAGGCCTCAGCTGGAGTACTGTGTCCAGTTCTGGGCGCCACATTTCAAGAAAGATGTGGAGAAATTGGAAAGGGTACAGAGAAGAGCGACAAGAATGATTAAAGGTTTAGAGAACATGACCTATGAAGCCAGGCTTCATGAACTGGGCTTGTTTAGTTTGGAAAAAAGAAGATTAAGGGGGGACATGATAGCGGCTTTCAAATATCTAAAAGGGTGTCACAAGGAGGAAGGAGAAAATTTATTCCTCTTGGTTTCTGAGGACAGGACAAGGAGTAATGGGCTTAAAGTGCAGCAGGGGAGGTTTAGATTGGACATTAGGAAAAAATTCCTAACTGTCAGGGTGGTCAAATATTGGAATAAATTGCCAAGGGAGGTGGTGGAATCTCCCTCTCTGGAGATATTTAAGAACAGGTTAGATAGACATCTGTCAGGGATGGTGTAGACGGAGCTTGATCCTGCCTTGAGGGCAGGGGGCTGGACTCGATGACCTCTCGAGGTCCCTTCCAGTCCTATGATTCTATGATTCTATGATTTTTGCACCTTAAAAATATTAGGGATGTGTTAATTTGTGTAAACGTGTATCTGCTGAAATTTTCAGCAGATACGTGTTTACACGCTGGGAGGTAGGACTGGAGGTGGCTTTAGCTGGCTCTCCATGAGAACTGGCTCCCGTTTTCCCACCCCCTTTGCTGCCTCTGGGTCCATGGATTAAGCTTCATGGTTACATGCAGGCTCCCGGTATGCACGGGGAGCTGGCTTTGTGCACATTGGCTCCCGGGAAGGTGTTCCCCCACCCCCGGTGTATGAGCACTGAAACTTTCAGCAGTTACACGTTTACTTGATTAAACACATTTTAACATCCCTAATACATGTTTCGTGGAAGACCCCTAATTATATTAAAGTTCCTTAAGTTTTCAGGAGAGGAACTTCCTCCTGGGGTCGGTAGGTATGTGGGATATGGCCTTCTAGCAGTGTAAAGCCATATAATTCTGTCTTAGGGAATCTACATGCATTATTGCCAGGTTGTTGCAAAACAACAAAGCTGTAATATTTTGTGCAATTTCTTTTTCTGAAACAAAATAAATCCCCATTTGATCTGACATGTGCAGCTCCAATGGTATTAAAATCCTGGGTTTGCACAGGTTAAGAATTTTCCAAACTTTGTATTTTTAACCATGCCTTGCACATAGCTGCCACCTTGTGTATGAGCAATAGTCTTGAATTACATTATTATACATCAGTTCTCAAATACGATATACAGTGAAGTCTCGACTATCCACCCTTTGTTTATCCGGCATTCTTTGTTATCCGACCTGCCGCCCTTCGCGTCACAGCAAGGGGTCTAGAGACGCTTCACCGCAATGGCCTTGCTTTCTCTGTCCCATTTCCCTTTTCCAGGGCTGGGCGGGAACTCTGGTTGGCATGTCTGCAGCATGCTCTTGTGGCTGAAGAATTCTGCATCAGCAAAGTTGCGTTTTTCCTGTTTTTCCTGTTTCTGGGGAAAGCAGAGAGCTTCTTGCCCTGCCATAGGGCTCAGGCAATCCACACACTCTGGAAAATCATCGCCCTGGATTGAGTGGCGGCACAGGATGAAAGCTGCGCTCCCTCCACAAGGCAGAGCCCCGGATCTTACTCTCGTTTGGGGAGAAATACAAGGGCTGGTCAAGGTAGCAGATTCAGGAGGTTTAGAACTGGACCCCGCAAGGTATTACAAAGGGCAAATTTATAAAATTAATTACTGTATTAAAGTTTTTTTCCGTATTATCCAACTTTTCTGCTATATGACCATCCTCCAGTCCTGTTTAGGTCGAATAATCGAGACTCTACTGTATTACCATATTTCTCAGACAGGATCTAATGCTCTGGCCCTTATTTCAGCGTATTCATCAATTTTCTTCAAATTTGGCTACTAAATAGTTCCTCCTTTTTTCTGTAGAAGCATTTGCTGATATGATACACTTGGTGTCTCTATGAGGGATCTCCTTCACTTCTGTCTTGTAAAGAAGCAACTTCCTGCTTGTGTCAAGTGCCTTTCATTGCAGCCTTCTTTGGGGATCTTACTCTCCCTTTAGGGGTGAAGTTTGGCATAGAAATTTAAGGAAGACTGAGAGTTGAAATTAACCCAGTGCTTTTTCTTACCCAACAGTGCAGTCTAGCTATGCCTTTGCAGGCAGGATGCATAAGCCTAGTCATCAATTCATTCAGCCAGCTTGCTGTTATCCAGCATGGTCAATAACGGGCAGAAAGGGGTTGACCTCTAGAACCACTTGGGTGTTGTTACTGTGACCTCAACTGAAAATAGAGTATTTTGGGAAAAAAAGCTGTCCGCTCCATGCTGTTAGCTGTCTGTACTACAAGACCATAGGGTAGTTCCTTAAGAGAGAATTTCATCCTTTTAAAGTTTACTGATGTGCTAACAAATACAGACAACATACACAAGGTCGGGGTAGGAGCAGTCTTTTACAGGCGAGAGAAACAAGTTTTCCAAATGAAAAATACTGTTCTACTAACAATTGTGTCAGGCAATGCAGGGTGGCAAGTGGCTCTCCTGCGTGCTCTTCATTTAAAACTTGGACAGGTGGGCTGGGACTAATGCACAGCACATGAGGGGAGGTGTTGCAGTTAACCAGGACCGTTAACCAATAGACAGTTGCTTATTGGTTAACCGGTCACTAAGTGAAGAAGATTTCATTCTCGATCAGCAGTATTAATTCAAAACAAAAAAAACCTGGATGTACCTGAGAACAAAGTTGCCTGCACTTTTACTTGCAGTCAGATGCTGAACAATGCTTTTCCATTCATCAGAGGGAACATGGTATTTTATTGGTTATTAATGTTTTATTTTTAAAAGAGGACACATTTTTACAATCAAATGGAAATGATTATAAATCTTTTAAAATTACCTTCTTCTTGCAATTCAGTTGAATTAAATGGAAGTGTTTTTCTACACCAATTAGGATAATTTAAAAATTGACACTTAAATTGTACTGGCATCTGGAAGATGATAATCTTTAATCTATTTTCATAGGATATCATTCAACAGAACAATACTGACAGCAACTATGCAGAACTCGGATCATACAGAGGATGAATCTAACCAAAGCAATGATAACAAAGTCGACAGCACTGACGCAGCAGGAGAGCAGCTTATGGACTTTAGCACGGAGATTATGAGCGTCACGGAGATGGAACAGTCTCCTGATAGCTCTCCTGGTGTAAATGAAGAGACTATTCAAGAGAGTGAAATACCAGATATTCAAAGTTTACACACAACTGATGTTGAAGCTCATTTCCCCCCTGAATATGAGAAGTTCTGGAAAGTAGTGGAGTTGAATCCCCAGGATTTCACAGGCTGGGTGTATCTACTGCAGTATGCAGAGCAGGAGGTTAGTGTATCGTTTTCCCCACAAATGCATAGCGGGATGAATTAAGGCATGGTTGAGTCCAGTCTTGTATTTAAAGTTGTATCTTAATCTGTAGCAGGTATTATTTCAAGACAGTGATTCTGGATTTCAGTGTGCTGCTGAGCCATGTTTTTTTTCCTCAAGGATGCATGTATGTCTGTGCTTTATACATAAAGAATTCTAGCCCCATACAAAAGGACATAAGAATGGCCATATTGGGTGGGACCAGTGGTCCATCTACCGCAGTACTGATGTTTCAGAAGGAATGAACCGAAGGACTGATGTTTCAGAAGGAATGAACAGGGCAATTATTGAGCAATCCTAGCCTGACATCTGCAGTCAGAGAGTATGGAAAATCAAAGCATGGGGACCCTAGCTCTGGTCAATTTTGGTGGCCAGCTGTGATGTGCCATGTCATTGACTAGTAGAGAGCAAAAATGAGGATAAGTCTTGAGAGCACTGAAATTTTCTAATTAGATTAAGTAGTTTTGTTTTCTTGTAAAATCCTTTTAAAACCACTCCATTTGTCTACAGACACACATTTTACTTGCATTACAGTCTAGCTAGCAAATGCTAGGGATGTTAAAATGTGTTTATTTTTGTAAATGTGTGACCTCTGAAATTTACAGCAGTTACAGGCATACATGAAGGAGTGGGGGAACAAGCAGGATCCGGCTTTTAAGCTGGGTCTCCACGATCATCAGCTCCTGCCTACCCTACCCTCCCTCTGCGCTGCTGACTCTGTATCAGAATTGGGGGAGGGGGGGAGAGGAGGGCAGGTGGCTCTGTGGGAGCTGCTATGTGTGGCTTCCCGTCCCCTCCCCCTGCCTTCTGATACAGGAGGGTGGGGGAGGGGCATTGTGTGTAATCATTAAGATTAACTGATGAGCACAGGCTCATCGGTTAATTGTGTACATGGGTTCACATTCACATCCATGAAGGCTACTTGTCCAGCACCTAGCACTAAAATAGGAGAGTCACACTTAAGAGTAAATACGGACACCACTTGTAATGCAGATAGATATCAGATGCCAGCAGATAATGGCTTTTTCTCAGTCTGTTGTTAAAAGTTCAAGTGCTGGCTTAGTTTTGTGCAAAACTTACTTTGTGTTTCCCGTGCATTTACATGAATGACATGAGCTCTAGAATCACTGAAAATCTGGAGCACTACTGACGGTTGTGTGTCGGAATGTCTAAACCAGCGGTTCCCAACCTTTCCCAGATGGGGACCCATTTTGACAATTCAGGAAGTCTTGGTGACCCAGGGCAGTTCAAAAACAGGGGGAGGAGAGGAGGCAGAGCCACCTGGGGAGACACTTGGTGACCCCTTTGAAATGTAATGGCGACCCATATTTGGGTCCCAACCCATAGGTTGGGAAACCCTGGTCTAAACAATCAAGTGCAGTGGCTGAAGTGGAAGGAAGAAGGTTCTGACTGATGCTAGCAGAATAGCTTGGGAACACTTCTGCTGTGCCTGCTTGCAACTTAATTTAGCTTAGGCCTTAGTGTTGTAATTATTTGTGCTCTTGGATATTCAGACACTGAGTATATTGTTTCATGTGCTGGCATTTCTTCACATAAATAAAAATAAGGCTAATAGAAAATTGGAGACTGAATATGTTTGCACCTTCATTCATAAAACTACCGAAAAACACTGATGTTCCAACATCGCTTTCTATGTTTGAATTGCAATGGTGCTTTCTGTGTAAGTTTCAAGTAACTAATGAAGAGCATACATTTTTTTCTTAAAAATTGTAAGCTAATTTTGTTACGTTTCTTATAGAACCACTTGCTGGCCGCCAGGAAAGCATTTGACACATTTTTCACGCATTATCCATATTGCTATGGCTATTGGAAAAAGTATGCAGACCTTGAAAAGCGACATGGCAACGTTAAACAGTCGGATGAGGTACGTAGGTAGCTGGCTCTAGCCATTGGGTCCTGTAAGCCAAATGATGACTAAACCACTGCAAGTCATTTTGGCTGCCAGTACCTACCAAAATGGTCAGATTTATAGGGATTTTGTTTGCACTTGTCACTTTTTTGTGGCATTTGTAGCTAATATTTTCTCTCTTTGTTGGCAGGTGCGTTAAACCTCAACAGTTTGTCAAGCTTTGCAGTGCAAGCCTCTGTATTACACTGCAGCTTAACAAGTAGGGCAGGGCTTTTCTGTCACTTACATTTATTTCTCATTTTCAAAACAATATAGTTGTTTTGCTGGTCACAATTGCTACGTCTTATTGCATTTTTGGTCAGACGCTGTCAATGATGCTCTAATGGGTCTGTGCCCTATGGTCTGTACCCCAAAGCCTGCCCACACAACCGGGTCAGAATGCAGGGACCGCTGCGCTTTGAAGATCAAGACTCCGCACGTGGAGATCAGAACATTGCCATGTTCTATCCAACCTCCACCCAAATGGTAATGGTAGATTATTTAAACAAAATTCCAGTACTTAGTATTTCTAAGGTTCACCGGATAACACAGTGATGCCTCTCTCTTGGGACACGATTAAATATTTGAAGTATAGTTTATATTGTTCTCTTCATAGGTGTATCGGAGAGGGCTGCAGGCAATACCTCTTAGTGTTGATCTTTGGATACATTATATAAACTTCTTAAAAGAGACACTGGATCCTGATGACTCTGAAACTAATAATACCGTTAGAGGGTAAGTTTTTTTTTTTTTTTTTTTAAAGACCTAAGAGAAACATAGATGAAGCTGTAAATGATACATAGCTACATGAAAGAGTAAAATCTTTAGCCATGAGAGCGAAGTTATGTAGCATCTAGCTGCATCGATGTCTCTACGTTTTTGTCTTGTATTCACTCCTCCTGAGAGCCTTGGGAATAAGCTCTTAGGGAGAAACTCTTCATGGGTTTTAATGGTTTGATTTCTTGTTTATGGGTCATTTTTCTGTTCTTATTTCTTTTATTGTGAAAATATTAAGACAAATCACTGTAGAGCTGCTTATTTAAAAGATCTTGTATTTATCCTATGTCTACAGAATATATTTGGGAACACAGATCATTTGAATCCCCAAAATATTGAGGTAAAAGCTACATAGAATATTCAAAGGCTCTTACCAAAAAAATCCATCAAATCCTTCTTACTACTTGAATAGTTGAAGTACTACATTCAGAAATGGCTGGTAAACATTTTTTTCCTTTTTCAGAGCCTATGAACATGCAGTGTTGGCTGCAGGGACAGACTTCCGCTCTGACAAACTATGGGAAATGTATCTAAATTGGGAAAATGAACAGGGCAACCTACGAGAAGTTACAGCTATATATGATCGTATCCTGGGGATTCCAACGCAACTCTATAGCCATCACTTCCAGAGGTAAGGATAACTTAACTTCATACTATTAATTGTGCTAAATAGGCATACGTATAAAAAAACAAAGCTCTTGGGTAATTGTCTTAATTATAAACAAATATATTTGTGTAGTTGTCTTACTCTAGCATCTGTATTTTAGAATCTACATTTTAGTTATGTTGACACTGAGTATATTGTTTCACATGCTGGCATTTCTTCACAAATGAAAATAAGGCTAATAGAAAATTGGAGACTGAATATGTTTGCACCTTCATTGATATACAGAGACTTCTCTTTAGGGAGCCATCAAAGTGACAAGAAGCAACAAGACCTCCCACTGATGGAAAATGTTTCACACAATGAATGTATCAAAGGACAGTTCATTTAAATCAGTAGTGCCTGGCGCTGTGAACCAGTTAGTTGAGAGTTACTGTCATTCTTTGGAGCACTGACACCAGGTTTAGGAACTGCCACCTAGAGAAATGCCAAAAATGTCAAAATTCACTTATGACTTCCTTTTTGGTGAAAAGGAAGGTCTGGGTATTGTTGGCGGGGGACACGCACAGGATTAACCAAGGAATGGCTGCCTCTGATTGAAAAGTTAGGTTATTCCACTTCTAATTCTGTATCCTGCAGCAATACTTGGCTGAACTGCGGGGTTTTTTTACTATAAACCAATTGAAGAAAAATATTTTATTCATTTTTAAATAGTGTAAATATCTATTAATTTGGATAGGATAAACATTTAAAAACCAGAAACCCAACTTAAGAGGTGCAGCAATCTTTTAAAAAACATTTTTGTTAGGAATTCCCAGCAAACTGGTCATTCCCTGAGAATTAACGTTATCCCATGCTATCCTATTCACTGCCTTTTCCCACTGCAGTTTGCAAATGTATTCACGATTAGAATCCTTTCTTTAATGCTTGCCCTGCATAGGACTTGAATCCTTTTGAAACAGGAAACTACTTTGTACACCTGACAATGTATATAATACAAAGATAAGTCATATCTCCAGCAGAGTTCTAGGTTATTTTTAAAAATTTAGCACGTAAAAATTGTGTAAAAAAAACAGTATTGGGTAAAAGAATGCTGTTTCTTTGCAGGTTTAAAGAACACATACAAAATAATTTGCCTCGAGATCTCTTATCTCCTGAGCAATTTATTCGTCTGCGCCGGGAATTGGCTTCTGTCAGTGGCCATGCTGGGGATGATGGTCCACCTGGAGATGACCTTCCTTCTGGAATTGAAGACATCACTGACCCTGCAAAGGTAAATATGCAGGCAAGGTGGAGGAACACGTTTGCATGTTTGTTGAATCTGCTGTGGCTAAGAGAAGGGGTTTTTTAATGTGCAGGTATGTACTATGTTTTTGGCTGATGGTGTGAGTGTCATCTCCTATATTTTAGCCAAAGAGTAGCAGTTAGTAGTTTGTGATTTGCTGTGTAGATGAGAAGAGATCTCCCTTACATTACACAGGTTTGAAAGAAAAGCAGTTACCTGCAAAATGTTAGCACTGAACCTTGAGTCCTTCAAATACATTTGCAAGGGTAAAAGTCGTGTTTTGTGAGTTTGTATTTATTTAGTAATGTCCCATGCAGATCTGTGCTCGTTTAAGGAAATGCAAAAGCGTGGTACCAACTAGAAAAAAGTACTCATTTGGAACTGTACTAATCTAAAGATGAAATCCTGTTTGGATATGACCCATCTCAGATTCATACCACTTCCAAAAATTAAGAGGTGGTCCATCACCGTGAGAACTAAGACAATGTGCACTTTTATTCCACTTGTTCAGGACAATACCTGAAGTAGCTGTGCAGCTTTCATATTTTCATTTATGCATATCAAGTCTATAGTTCGATGCAGTTGTAAGAAAGAGACAAGTAATTCTTTCACTCTACTCCACCCTGATTAGGCTTCAGCTGGAGTATTGTATCCAGTTCTGGGCACCACAGTTCCAGGAAAGATGTGAGGAAACTGGAGAAAGTATAGAGAAGAGCATCAAAAATGATTAAAGGTCTAGAAAACATGACCTCTGAGGGAAGTTTGGAAAAATTGAACTTTAGTCTGGAAAAGAGCAGACCGGGAGAGGGGATGTAAGTTTTCAAGTATGTTAAAAGGTTATTAGGTGGAGGGAGAGAACTTGTCCTATCCTCAGAGGTTAAGAACAAGAAGCAATGGACTTAATCACCCTGAAAGTTAGGGAATTTAAGCAGTGGAATAAATTGCCTAGAGATGTTGTGCACTTTCCTTAATTTGAGATTTTAAAGAGCTGGTTAGATACCTGTCAGGGATGGTCTAGATAATACTTAGCTCTGCTATGAGGGCAGAGGACTGGAATAGATGACCTCTCGAGGTCCCTTCTAGCATTGTGGTTCTATGGTTTTACAGACCAGTATTAATCACTTCTGTTGTGTATCTTTAGCTAATCACTGAAATAGAAAACATGAGACATAGGATCCAAGAGATGCGTCAAGAAATGTTTAATCACAATGAACATGAAGTCAGCAAGAGGTGGACCTTTGAAGAAGGAGTAAGTTTTCTCGTGTTAGCCTTTTTTGTGTGAAAGGCAGGGTGGTCTAAAGTAGGGATGTGAACAACTAGTCGACTATCTGATAAGTACATGCTTATCGGATAGTAGACACGCTAGTTGACTAGTCACTCTTCCCGTCCCCCCTGCCTTGCTGCCCCTATCAGAAATAGGCATTGGGTGGGCGGGGGGGGGAGAAGTGGTGTTTCAAAGCAGCAGGACCGTGTGGAGACCAGGGTCTGCTGCTTTGAAACACCACCCAGGCTGCATGCAGAGTTTCAAAGAGGCAGCGCTGCATGGAGCCTGGAGCCAGCAGGTGATTGCTTGAGTCCTCCTCTGGCCCTGTGCTCCCCACAGCGCTTTCGCCTTTGAAATGTATCAACAGTGCTGGGGCTGTTGCTACACTTCAAAGGCAGAGGCGCCCTATTGACTAATCAAATAGTCGATGCAAATTGCACCAACTATTCAATTAGCTGATTAATCTAAATTTAACATCCCTGGTTTAAAGGCATGAACATGAAACTGGGAACCAGAACTGACTAAATTACTAAACCAAAAGGAAAAACTATGCAGCACTTTAAAGACTAACAAGATGGTTTAATAGGTGATGAGCTTTTGTGGGCCAGACCCACTTCTGCTTATCACCTATTAAACCATCTTGTTAGTCTTTAAAGTGCTACATAGTCTGATCTTGCTAAAACAAAAGGAAAAACTAACCTGGCTACCTCTCTATGACTAAATTACTGTAAAGCTTTGGGCAGACAAATGGTTTGAACTGTGTAAACTTCACATATAGCATCGTTTGTACCGTGTGTAAGTAGGTACTGTCATAAATGTGGTATGTTGCAGATGTAAAACTACAGGTTGAACCTCTCAATTCCAGTAATCTGTGGCATAGCCCTGCCCAGCTGGAGGCAGTGGGGCCGGCTTCTGAGAGCATATCCCTGACCAGCGGGGGCTGGAAGCACAGCTCCGGCTCAGCATATTGAGGAGTGTAACCCTGTCCAAGAGCGCAGCCCCAGCTGGGGTCAGCACCCTGAGGAGTGTAGCCCCGACCCTGGGCATGAGCATAGCCGTGGCAGGGAGCCTGCAGTACCGAGTAGGTCCAACAGCCAGGAGGGGAGCGTTGACCTCCCTAGGTCTGGCAAACTGTGGTTCGGGACTTCTCAGATCCTGAGAGTGCCGGACCAGCGAGGTCCCACCTGTACTCTGTAGGGGGGGAAGGTTTCTTACGTTATCTTAAATGAAGTTGTCAACAAGATACAAAGTAAAGAGTAAAACTAGATGCAAAGTCTGGTGCTGCATGTCACGCTATGCAGCAACACCACTTTGTGCTGCACTCACTGCATTGTGTTTGCCTCCGAGCCGTCCGTCAAACCAAAACAGGCATATGAAATTGTATGTATTTAGCAAAGGGAAATTTTATTGTTGCAGTGTCAGCTTCTGAATTCTCATAAGTTTATTGTGCAAAAGTAATAGAAACGTGATTCTTGCCTTCAACTTTGTTTTTAACGAGGAAAAGCGTGCCAATGCCTAATGTTTGCATGAGTTGTCTCAAATTGGATTCTGAGGTTCATGTTTCATTGAAGGCAATGGAGACATGGGGAGTTCTTGCCCTTGCTTCTCTTTGTCTAGCAGTAGTTTTCTGTTGATTTTACACTAGCAGTTGTATTATTGCACGTAAAAAATAACTTTGAAATGAAAGCTTATGAATAAAACAGTGGAAAAGCTACTCCAGGGCAAAAAGTGTAGGTCAGGCATGGTTGCATTAAAGCTTTTTTCCATTGCATAGATTTCAGTCCATGATTTCGTTGAGTTCTCTGTTCCGTGCTAAAGCAGAACAAGGTCTGTACAGACTTAGTGGCCTGTAGTAGCTATGAATGCTCAAAAACCAGAGGAGAATTGTGATATGGGTCCCCCTTTCCTTGTCATGCCAGCAACTTAGAGGGTTGGCTCTATTCCACTGCAGGATTGTCAGTGCCCCATTGCTTCCTTTGGGGCCATAATACATTGGCAATGCTTTGCAAAGTGGCTAGGCCTGATCTGAGGATCCTGATCAGGATTTTTACAAAAAGCCATAAGAATAGCCATACTGATCCAGTCATTGGACCATCTCGCCTAGTGTCCTGTGTCTAATGGCAGGTGTAGTGTAGTGAGGATTCATCCTCGCTTGTCCACTCCCAGCTCTTGACTAGTAGCTATTGATGGGCCTGTCCTCCATGAACTTAGCTAATTCTTTTTATGTTTTAACTCCGCTGTATTTTGGCCTTCACAACATCCCCTAGCAAGGAGTCTCTCAGATTGACTGGGCATTGTATAAAGTACTTCCTTTTATTTGTTTTAAACCTACTGCATCTTGATTTCACTGGGTGGCCCCTGCTTCTTGTGTTATGTGAAGGTATAAATAACATTTCTTAGTCACTTTTTCCACACCATTCTTGATTTTTGTAGACCTCTAGCATATTCCTCTTAGTCTCTCACAACTTTTCAGTGCTGCCACGTTTGGGTTGCAGACAAGGCAGAGGATTGAGTACTAACAGTATTACACTTGTGAGTTCTTTATTTAAAAAATACTGTTAGAAAAGCTGTTTTCACAAGACCTTGATTTTGGCCCAAGCTTGACTAGGCAGTTACAGTATCCCTTTAAACGTCCATTCAGACCTGGGTATTCGAATAGCCTGCATAAGGTCAATACTCTGAAAAGTCAAAGGGTTTGGTCTGCGACATCCAAACAGTTTCTTACTGTGTGTTTTTGATGAAGTTGTTGAATTTGACTCCCATATTCTGCATCTGTTGCAGATCAAACGACCTTACTTCCATGTAAAGCCTTTGGAGAAAGCCCAGTTGAAAAACTGGAAAGAGTACTTAGAATTTGAGATAGAAAATGGGACTCATGAGCGAGTTGTGGTCCTTTTTGAAAGATGTGTTATTTCATGTGCCCTCTATGAGGACTTCTGGATTAAGGTAAGGGAAGTGATTGACTCAGCAATTCTTACGGATTGCAAACATTAATCTAGTGACTAACCTTTTGTACTCTTGTTGAATGTTGTTCATATATAACTGTATCTGTTGCATTAGGAGATGGTCTGCTTGCAACCAGATTTGACTGCTGCATATGCCAACTTCGTTGCCTCTCTACGTCCTTCCTTACAGAAACTAGTCTAGTGGTTCCATAAAGGTGCTGAATGGGTTTAAACAAAAGAATTTTATCGTTCTGTCATGTATTTAAAGACTAAAAATAAACTTTAAATTATTCAATCTATACTCTGTTTTCAAATGTAGTATGCCAAGTACATGGAGAATCACAGTATTGAGGGAGTGAGGCATGTCTACAGCAGAGCCTGTACAATACACCTCCCTAAGAAGCCAACGGTTCATATGCTATGGGCGGCCTTTGAAGAACAGCAGGGTAAGAGCCATCTTAGTGTGCCTTTTCTGCTTACATTTAGCTTTTTGATTGTTCCTGGCAGTGATTTTTTTCATGAGGTGATGGTGTCCCAGAAAGATCTGCATTGAATATTTATCTAACTTTTTTAGGGAACATCAACGAAGCAAGAAGAATTTTGAAAACATTTGAGGAGTATGTTCTGGGACTCGCAATGGTTCGCTTGCGAAGAGTTAGCTTAGAACGCCGACATGGAAACATGGAAGAAGCTGAACACCTGCTTCAGGAAGCTGTTAAGAATGCTAAGTCAAGTGGTGAATCATCATTTTATGCCATCAAACTAGCTCGACATCTTTTCAAAGTTCAGAAGAACCTTCCAAAAGCAAGAAAAGTGCTGATGGAAGCCATTGAGAGAGACAAAGTATGTGTTTCCTGGAGGCTTTCTAAGCAGTCTTGTGATTTCATTACTTTCCTCTTTTGAGTCAATGCTTTAAAATACGGCAACAATGATGACAGGTTTTCACACTGTATGTAAAGCATGTTCTTGCTACATGGAGACACCAGTCCCTCTAAGCTGATGTTGCCGGACTTATAGGTTATGGCTCTTGCCTTGCTCACCCTTCAGAGAGCGTCCAGGATTCCACTAGTGTTCGGAGACACCTTTGTTATCCTCTGCCCTGCTCCCTTTCAAGGGTTACAAACAATGCTGGGATGCTAACAGTGCATGGAAGGAACTGATTAAATACCATTGCTAGTGTTACTATCTGGGGATCACTTAATTTGGGTGCCAGAACTGCTTGGTCTTCCAGCCTTCATACTAATTGCAAGAGGACATGTCCCCTCAGATCTACTGTAGACCACATGCACTTGTATATAGAACAACACAGGTTGAACAGCACATAAATGTATACTCTGAGAGGGGAAACCTTTGTATTGACTACATTAGAATGTCTGTTTACGAGCTAGGACACTCTAGTGTGCAAAGCCGTTGAACTTACTAGAAAAAGATGCTAGTGATGTACTTGGGCAAACACTGTTTTACAGCAATCACTAACTTTTTTATACAGGAGAACACTAAATTGTACCTTAATTTACTTGAAATGGAGTATAATGGGGATCTCAAGCAGAACGAAGAGAACATCCTCACATGTTTCGACAAAGCTGTCAATGGTACATTGTCCATAAAAATGAGGATTACATTTTCTCAGCGAAAAGTGGAATTTCTGGAAGATTTTGGTTCTGATGTGAACAAGTAAGATTTATTCTGTCCTCTGACTATAATAGGGCGTCACTGAATGAGGTTCTGTTTATAACTTTCATGGGAACTATCCATGTAAGTCTCAGGAATGGTCCTGCGGGCAAAATATCTGAGATGTGAAGAACGAAAAGAATAGGGAGGTAATGCCAGACCTACTTGTGTCGAAGGAGATGGCTGGTGGAAGGAGCAATTTTGGTCTGTCAGGTTTTGAACTTCAGTAGTAAGAGGAATCTGAATTAAATGAAATTAAGATGTAAATGAAGTTTCTGGGCAATATAAAAAATTGTTGCTCCAATTGAAAATGGATTGCTTTATGCACAAAGTATGTTACTTGATAATTATGTGGCTTTCATACAGCATTGAACTCCTCTATTTTTCACACTACTAGGAAGGTCTTTAGATCTGTAAATGAATTATCACAACAATCTAAAACACCATGTTTGTTTGGTGCAGTATAAATGTGTTTATAAACACAACTGCAAGTAATTAAGTTGGTACTGTAGTGGGAAAAATGTCTGTTCACAAGCCACTAAAAATCTTCATTTTACACACACGCGCGCGCACGCGCACACACACACACACACACATTACACATGAAAATAATTCAAACTAGCAAGCTTTTTGGTCTTCCTCACTTCATAGTAAATAGCTTTAATCTTTTGGTCTTAATTTGATTTAAAAACAATTAGTTTACCTTGGCGTAGCTTCATAGAATTAATCTGAAAGACACATTTAATAATTGTCACTTTAAAACATCCTTTGATTAAATGGATGGTAGATGCAGGGGTTAGTAGCTTAATCGTTTGAACTGTTTGAAAAATGTCACATGCACACTAAACAGATTTTGCGGGACGTGTGTTTTTTCTTTTTCAGGCTTTTAGATGCCTATGATGAACATCAGACACTTCTAAAAGAGCAGGATTCTTTAAAAAGGAAAGCAGAAAATGGGTATGAGCTATATTCTTTTCATGCTTCCAAGTCAGTTCATAGTTCGTGAAATAATGGCTTTGCTTTGAATTTTGGGGAATCAAAGACAGGATCCTGGGGTTTTGCAGAAGTCAGAGTGTAAATTATGTGTAGTGTATCGAAGATGAAAAAGTTTTGAAATGCTTTTGGAGAATGTCACGGACTGCCCATACTTATCATTAAGTACTTTGGGTTTTTCATAAACTATTAGGGGTTTTGCATCATGTTCCCCAGGAGATCTAAAAGAAAAGGGAGAGGCAGTAAATATCAAATAAGTGAGGCATCTAGTTATCTCTGACTTGACTGTACCATTTTTTTACCTTCATTTACAGCATTTGCATCCCACAAGTACTTAAACTCAAAAGCTTATTCTGGAAGCTATTAGAATCCTAGAAGTGTAAAAACCCACAAACACCGCATTCCCCCCATAGAATCGTAGAAATGCAGGGCTGGAAGGGACCTCCAGAAGTATCAGGTTTGTCCCCCTGCATTGCTGCAGGACCAAGTAACCCTAGACCATGCCTTACAAGTGTCTGTCCGACCCGCTCTTGAGAAACTCCAATGATGGGGGTTCCACAGTCTCCCTTCGAAGCTTATTCCAGAACTGAACTACTCTTATTTAAAAAAAGGTTTTCCTGTAACCCAGCCTAAATCTCCCTTACTGCAGATTAAGCCCCTTAGAACATAAGAACATAAGAATGGCTGTACTGGGTCAGACCAAAGGTCCATCTAGCCCAGTATCCTGTCTGCCGACAGTAGCCAACACCAGGTGCCCCAGAGAGGGTTGACCGAAGACAATGATCAAGCGATTTGTCTCCTGCCATCCCTCTCCAGCCTCTGACAAACAGAGGCCAAGGACACCATTTCATTCCCTGGCTAATAGCCTTTTATGGACCTAACCTCCATGAAATTATCCAGCTTCTCTTTAAACTCTCTTATAGTCCTTACTACTTGTTCTCTCTGCGGTGGACATGGAGACAATGGATTGCTGTTTTCATAACATTCCTTAGCATGTTTGAAGACACGGGTGGGATGGGTGATAATTTTTTTTCCAGACCCTAAGCATGCCCAGGTGTTTTAACCTGTCCTTATAGGTCAGGGTTTCTAAACATTTTATCACTTTTGTTGCTCTCTTCTAGACACTCTGTAATTTGTCCAGTTGTGGCCTAAAGTATGGCCCCCAGAATTGGACAGTATGCTCCACCGTGGCCAGACAGTTACTTCCTGTCCTTACGTATAACATTTCCAGAACATAAGCCTTTTTTGCAGCTGTGCACGTTGACCCGTACTCATTTTGTGATTCACTATGACCCCAGGTCCTTTTCAACAGTACTAGCACCTAGCCAGTTACTCCCCATTTTGTAGTTGTGCATTTGACTTTTTTCCTTCCTAAGTGAAGTAATTTGCAAGTGTCTGTACCAACTCTCCAATTTAGCAAGGTCACTTTTAATTCTCATCCTGTCTTCCAAGGTGCTTGCCAGTTAGTGTCATCTTCGCACTTTATAAGCATCTTCTTGACTCCGTTACTGAAATTATTAATGAAAATATTGAATGCAGGTTGAACCTCTCTAGGCCAGCACTCTGGTCCAGCAACATCCGTGGTCCGTCTTGATTTTAGTTATTCGGATGTCAACTTATCCTGGGTGTGGCCAAGTTTCCTGCAGTCTCATAAAGTTTGTTTGCAGCCACTAGTCCTGGCTCTGTGTTCTGCATTGTTGTTTAGCTCTGATTTACCCCTCAATGTTTTCCAAGAGCCCAGTAGCAGTTGGTAATGCTGCAAGATGACATTGACCTCCTGGGGTTTGGCAAATTCTCTGGTTTGGTGCTGGACTAGAGAGGGTCAGCCTGTAGTATGGGCATTAGATACCCAGACAGTTATTACCAGTGGTACAGTCTTTGATTAGGGCCTGTCAGTCAGGCATGCACCCATCTTACAAACATTTCATCTAGACCACACCTCCCTTGTTTATCAGAATATGTGCAGCTGTCAAGACTGACTTCACTTGAAGAGTTATCATGCCTGCTCTCCCCCCCCCCCCACACACACACTTCCATCTGCTATGCCAGCAGCCCTGTGAAAGAAGGTAATTAGGTTGGTTTGGCATAACTTGTTCTTCACAAATCCATGCTGGCTATTGCATATAACCATATAATCCTGTAGGTACTTACCAACTGATTGTGTAATAATTTGTTCCAGTGTCTTTCCAGGTATCAAAGATAGGCTGACTGGTCTGTAATTCCTCAGGTTCTCTTTGTTCCCGTGTGTGTGTGTCTGTGCTTCTCCAGTTAGATGAGACCTCACCTATCCTGCAGGAGTGGGCTAAGATAATTGCTAAGAGTTCTGAGAGTGTTTCCATCAGTTCCTTGACTACGCTAGGATGAATTTCATCAGGCTCTGTCCACTTGACTGTACTCTATCAGTATACTTGAAGATTTACCCAGCCCTTTCCCAGGTCCTTCAGGGCAGAGGGCTGGCAGTGGTGGGGGTGCAGGAGTCAGGGCAGGGCCTTGGGGATGTGGGGGAGCAAGGCAGGAGATTGGGGGCATGGGAGTTGAGAGAGAGAGGATTGGTGGGTGAGATGGGCTTCAGGGCAGGGGTCCCATCCAAGGGGCCTTCTCTCTCTCCTTCCAGCCCCTTCCTCCCCACTTGGTGCTGCAGCCAAGGGCTAGGAGGGGAGGGTTTGGGTCAGGCTCCTACCTGGCCTGATGGCAGGCAAGTTGGCAGAGCCCCAGCCCTGCTAAACACACTCATGGAGGTGTGGCTGCCCCCAGTGGCCACTCTCAGTATCGCATCCCTCCTCTGTGCCCCTCCCTACCATGCTATGGAAAACAGTCCCATTCCAGCACTTCTCATTTTCGTGGCATTATCAAACCCTATCCCTGATTTAACTTAGGAGAAGAGGAAGCTGCATAGCAAATTTGGTGGCCCTAGCTCTTACCGTTTAGGAGGAATTCTTGAACTAATGGACTCGCAGACAGACATACAAATCTCTAGAATATATGTATATAGACTTGTCCTTTGGCTACTTAGGCTTGCATTTCTTCCCCCTTGCAGTTAATATTGTGTGGAATATCGGGTCACTATTAATTAACCTTCGTAGTGAAATCTGAAGCAAAATGAATTTTTCTCAGTCTTTGTGATGTTATCAATCACTAGTTCTCCTTCCCCACTAAGGAGAAGATGTTCACTTTCCTTCATCTCCTGCTCCGAAATGTGTTTAAAGAACTTCTCACTGTCTTGTGTTCCTGGCTCACTGTAACTCATTTGTCCCTACATACTTGTGCTGCTGTTCTGTCCTCCCGCTTAGCATTTGTCCATGTTTCCTTTTTTGTAGGGTTAGTTTCTGATGCTCTTGTCCTCAAAGAGCACCTGATGGGACCATATTGGTCTCTTACAAACCTTCCTCTTTCCTTCACGGGGGAAGAGTTTCCTGTTTTGCCTTTCGTATTGCTCCTAGCACAACTGTCATCTCTTCTAAATCCCTTTTGCTTAGATTTTCTTTCCATGGACGCTTACCTACAAGCTTTCTGTGTTTGTGAGAATTTGCTTTTTTTTAAGTAGATTGTCCTGGTGGTATTGCTCTTCCTCCTTTTTTTCCCCTTGAAATCTAATTTCATGAGCCCTTTCACCCAAACGGCCTTTCACCTTCAGGTTTATTGCCTGCGGATCAGAATCAAATCGCAAATGCCTGCCCCTAGTTCCTTCTTTCCACATTTTCAAACAGAATTGTCTTTCATACGTTCCAAGAACCAGCTGGAAATGCGTTTTGCCATATTAGCTTTCTAGCAGATACCCGAGTAGGTACAATCCCCAATTACTATTGGTATGTGGTGTGTGTTTTAGATATGCCTCCTCCACCACCTCCTCATTTGGTGGTCTATAAAAGACCCTACATTGTCACCCCTATTTTTTATCCTTTTAATCTTCTCCCAGAGATTTTAAACTGGTCTGCCTCTGCTGTGGTCCTGCATCACAGAGCATGTGTGTATGTTTGTGATGTTTCATGCACAGTCATCCCCTTTCTGTTCTGCCTGACCTTCTGGAACAAGCTCTACCCCAGTATTCCAGTCATGGGACTTATCCCACCAGGTCTCTGTGATGCCAGATAAGTTGTCATTAACCTATGGATTAATGCTTCAGTTCTCCAGTTTATTCCTCATACTCTTTGTATTTGTATGTAGGCATCTAAGATGTTGCGCAGCTTCCCACACTGGTGTGCCTCTTGGGTCTTACAATCTTGTACGTTTCAGCGTCCCCCTTGCCGACCGCTTGCCCCCTTTGAACCTAGTTTGTCTCAAATGTGCTGCTCTTAGCTAATCCTTGCAGCCATGCATTCATCTCCAGGGTGCCCGTATGCCTGCCCTGGGTCTTCACCCTCAACCAGGATTGACAAGAACACAACCTGAGCTCCAGACTCTCACCCTTGTTTCCTGAGCCTTGTAGTCACTGCTGATCTTCTAGTTCTCACATAGGTGAGCAGCAGGGGGTAGCTATCACAGGGACAGCCTTAGCATAATAGCTGGATGCAGGCTTCACCTCCCGAACATGATATCAGGTTAGCAGATGAATGCTTTTTCCCCTCAGCAGTCCCCAACCACCAGTACCCCATGCTCCCTCTTCTTGGGTACTGTGGCAGTGAGATGCCCAGCCTTAGGGACTGTGGGGCCTGCTCCTCCTCTCCTGTTGCCAGTGCAGCGTACCGGCTCTTCCCCTTGAGGGATGGGGTGTTGAGTGGGAAGTGAGCACTGCTCGCTGCCTGTGATTGCCAGCAACCAGTCTCTTCCCGTAGAACGGCTGGTTTTCCGTCCTCCTCTGCTGCCACTATAGTCAGCTAGCATCTTCCATCCCAGATGTTTTCACAGGCATCCTGCTGATGAAGTCCTGCTCCTGGAGTTGCAATCTCCTACAGATTTCTTACCTGCTTCCTGAGGGACTCCATCCTGGGCGGTGTTCTCTCCCTGGCATTCATCAGGGGGACATGCAGGTCTCATTCCCAGCAAGTCAAGGCAAGGGAACCTTCAGGGGGTCAGGATGGCTGTCTGAAGGCAGGCCCACAAGTGCCATCAGAGTAAAGCTATCAGTGGTGTTGACGACACGTCATTTCCGGCCCCGTAGCAAGTTCTTCCTTGTAGAATACCGGCTGGCTGATTCCTTTAGTATCTCAGCTGCCTTCATCTCGCCAGCCAGGAGACTTTCCAAGTGCAGACCAGAGGGCTTTCATCCATAAAGTAACTCTAAGGTGCTTTACAAAGGAGATCTGTTTTGATTAAGAAAAATGTTGGCCCTAGTTTTCAAGAGTATAAAAGAAGACAAAGTAGAATTTACAAATATTACATCTCCAAAATATCACTCATTGTTCCCACTGTTGGTTTTAAATAGTCTGGCTTCATAGATCAAGATAGCTAAAAACTCTCTCTCAGCTCTTCCTTTGGGGTAATGGCGGCGAGTAGTCCTGTGGCACCTTATAGACTAACAGATGTATTGGAGCATAAGCTTTCGTGGGCAAAGACCCACGTCGTCAGACGCATGCACAGGACTCCTCGCCGCTTTTGCAGATTCAGACCAACATGGCTACCCCTCTGATATTTGGAGTAATGAAAAGTTTAGGGTGAAAATACCTTAACAAATTCCATGTCTAGAAAAATAGTGAAAATTAGCAAACAGAAGGGGCTCATGAGCACCATTTGATTGTACAGATTTGTAGGATATGGGAGGTGGATGAAGCCTCTGGATCCTTTCCCATTCTCTACATTGGTGTCCAAAATGGAACATGGGATTCCAGCTAAGGCCTAAATTAGCTCTGGGCAGAGCAGAGCAGGACGTGCCTATTCACAGGCACACTATCAGCTGGCACTTTGCTTCCATTAACTAAAACCCCGTTACTAGATCATATTTAACATCTCGAATAAACAACACAATGTTGAAAAGTCAATGAGTAAAAACGTGTTTTGTTTTTGGAATAACTTGCAAGTTAATAGAAGTAAGTTATTGACCTTTTGGAGTCGCAAGGGGTTAATGTCTTAGATACGAGTTGAAAAGCTGCTGGCTGGATTCAGTTGGCCTTTTCTGAAATAACCAAATAGTCATTCAAATGGCCTTAAATATCCGCCAGAAGTTGCATCAAGCATCTTGGGCCAGTATCTGAGACTGGTTAGATTACGAGGTTAAAGTGCCTCGTACAAAAAAGAGTTTTGGAGAAAATTAAACAAGCTCTGAAGGTTCTTAAACCTCTGAAGTGGGGTTTAACATTCCCCGAACCAGCTTTTCCTTGCCTCTTCATAAGCATTTTTAGATTGGCGCTCAGGGATTTGAATCGTTGCTGACAATGCCTGGCAGCTATAGGAATGTCAGCAGGAGGCTTGGGACTGTTTGTAGGCGAATGGATATCGGGGGGGAATATCCTTTCCACAGATTAGAGCATTTAAAAGTGTGTCCTCTGTCACTTTGTGTAGTGGAGGTGGCCGTATCCGCGCCCTGTGAGGGGATGGGTGTCCGGGAGAAGAGCAGACACCGGGGGTGCTACACACTGCACTTGTTTCCACATTCGCTGTGTGAACAGTCCCTGTCCCCTGAGGCTTGTTTCTTATGCGAGAACCTTTGTTTGGCATCCAAGAGAACCAGAGGCAGGGCCAAGCTCAGGCCTTGCAAAGGTGCGAATCTCTTTTCAGTCCCCACAGTCAGTGTGACTACAGCCAGGCCTGACTATCTCCTGAAATAGGCCTAGGAGACAGGAAAATTCACTGATCAAGTGTGTGTGTCCCCTTTACCTTCAGACAGGTGAGTACTGGGGACAGAGGGCCTTCCCTGTTCCCTTGGCCCCTCCGTCTCCCTTTAGCTGCAACTTTCTGACCTTGCAGAGAAACATCACAGCATTGCATACAAGTCTGCATGTGAGCATTTCAGAGCTTGCACTGTTCCCTACAAATCCACTCTTCCTCCTACCGTCCTAACCATGACTGCCAGACTTCTAGGGTTACTACCTGAGGCTACAAATAACATCGAGTGTAGCATCTCAGGGAGAATTCCTGCAAGTTTGGCCTAGGCAACACTTCAACCTAACAATGAGTTCTGTTTTTAAAGGAAGTGTCTAGTTTACAACTCTGCTTAGTTACCCATCATTCCCGTATTGGCTAAGAGCGTGCCCCAAATGTTTAGCAAATTCAGGCTAGTCCCTTATTCAACATAAGATGTGTTGGCGGAGTCAGGAATGTACAGGTTACAAGGCAGAGAGGCTAACGAGCACTGCTGCCATAAATAACGATAGCCTGGGGCCCGAACTTGATTACATAAAGATGGGTCGCTCTGTCTGTGGTTAGGGTCGGAATGAGTAGCTTTGAAAAATTACATGCTGCCATCTTCAGCTCCGGTTCACTTCTGCAAAGCAGCATTGCCGCGATTCTTACAAATACACATGTGGGTAGGAAGTCAAGGCCTTCTAGATCGTGTATTAAAAGCTGTGAAACCAAATACATTTACTTTTGCAGATCCGGGGAGCCAGGTGAGAAGAAAGCTCATACAGACGATGTGACGTTGGCATCGACCCAAATGATGGATGGAGACATGCAAGCTAATCAAGTTGCATATAATTACAATGCATGGTATCAGGTGCGTATGGGTAATCGCTGTCTGTGACTCTACATTTTGAATTTATACCCTCTAATTTACCCCCCAAGGACTTTATCTGCAATTAGATACTTAATGTCTCAGATAAAATGAGTTCTGCCCCCTTCCCTTGTGTACTCGCACTGCCCACTGTGTGAACTTCTTCCTCTCTAGTGGAGCAAGCGTGGCACGGGCCAGCTCTTGTGTGACCTGGCTGCTTGCAGATACAACCCCAGAGTACGCTAACAGGTGAGGGAAATCCGCCTCTCTTCATGCTGGCGGCACCTTGCCTTGGCGTCGGAGGCCCACACTGCTGCAGAAAGGCCAGTGCAAGGTTGCTGTGTCAGAGAGCTGGCCTCTTAAAATGCTTGCATGCTTAACTGAGTCTGACTTGCTTTTTATGGTCATCCATTTGAGAGGGAGTGTCACGGAGTGTCTGTGTTTCCCGTCTTGGTGGGTGGCCTCCTGTGACGCTCCCTCTGTTTCCTCTCGTTGGACATGGAAGCAGGATAGAACTTAATGTCTGTTAGGCGTTAGCTCCAGCTAAACTGCTCAGAACTCTCCATAATACACCCCACCTGCCACAAACAACAGATAAACTAGGACCCACCCAGACCGATTCCTGACAGTTCAACATCCCCACATTTAGCACCGTTCAGCCACCTCGTGGTCGATTGTTAAATCGTCAGGCTTTGAGCCTTGCTCTTCATGCGACAGGCTAATTCTGCTAATGGGTGGGCACAGCAGTGTCTCTTCTGTGTGGGAGTGAATCGTGCATATGGGACGTATTTGGAATATTCCGGTTTTTTGGGGGGAGTTGCAGGACACTGAACTGCAGCTCCATTCACTAGAGTGATCAGTGAAGGGTTTGTCTGGATCCAGAGGAGTTAGATGCCACCTGGTACCTGAGAAAACACCTACAGGCTCCCCCTCCAATAGACATGGGAGGCCGAAAGCTGGTGCCAAAGTAGATGCAGACATCAAAGTCTGGTGTCGAGAGGACACAAACGTCAGGGCTGAAACTCTAGGCCAGTGTTCCTCAGTGTGGATCTGCGGACTGCTTTGAGAAACATTGCTCTGGGCAGAGCATGTGGTCTTGTGGGGGAAAGGCTGCACGAAGCCTTGGGGGGAGGGAGAAAGGAGATCCCTGAATCCAGAGCTAGAAATGACTCCTTCCTAAGCATCGCGGTGCACCCGCTCTGCAAACATCAGCACTGGTGCCAGCAACAGTCACTGATGGCACCGGTACATGGGTGTTGGGAAGATTATGGGCCCGTACTGAAAACTACCCTCCTACTGAGAACTGCTGCCCTAGACCCAAGGACAGAGAATGCTTGACCTTGGCATGTGCCTTAGCAGCTCCACTAGAAGAAATCTGTTCCTCCCTGCTGTCACGGGGCTGTGCCTTCTCACCACCCTCAAGCAGAGAATCCTCTCTCTGAAGTCGACTCGTGAGACCCTGGATAGACCAGTTGGCTCTCCCTAGAGAGGGGCTAGTATTGGACTTCCATTAGCAGGCAAGCCAGTCATACCCATATGGAATATCACCATTGACCTGGGTTTACTGGGGTCCTTCTTTGCATGGTTCCTGGAGGAGAGTTCCATCTCCTGCATGGAAGTGGATGAGGCTGCACTCTGCAGGGCATGGCTTGCTAGACCACAAGCAGAGAGCCAGGAACAGAGCCAGGAATTGTCAAGCATAGGATCAGAGGATCAGCACTGTCGTGCCTTGCCAGGACTTCTCAGCCTCGTCACAAGACCCCAGCACCAGCTGACTAGAATATTTTGAGATCTGCTGAACAGAAAAGCAGAGACTCCTGAAATAGATGTTAGTTAACCAAGAAAAACATCTTGTAAACTTAATATGCTGAATATACTGAGCCCAGCCAAGATTGCCGTCCCGCTGATTGACGGCCGGTGCGTCAGTGGGGTCAAGACTGGCATCTCTTGCAAGAGTATCTGTGCAGAAGGATATGGATATTTTTATCCCACCCTCTCCAGAGCTCCCTGGCAGTCTTAGTGGTGTGAGAAAAGTCTAACGAGAGCACCCTCGGGGGTGTGTGTGTGTGTGGGGTGAACTACAAAGTCCTTGTGGAAAAGTACAATTTTCTAACGTGGGGACACAGTGACTGGCTTTGATGTCCAAGCTTCCTTCAGAAAACAGAGATGAGCCCAGGGAGGTAATCCAAGAGGTCCAGTTAGGAATGAAGATGTCCCTACGAGCAGGCATGCAGCTCGGGTCCATGGCTAAGACGGTGGTTCTATGACATGCTTCCTGGCTCCAGACATCAGAGATTCCCAACAAGGTGTAGGACGCAATATAGGTTCTACTCTGAGGGGATGGAGTTGGGCAGCCAACACACAGACACTGCTCTGCATTTCTAAAAGGGTCTGAGGGCTACCTCTGCAGCGTGGGAATGTTACCATACTTCCTTACTACAAATTGTATCACTGCCAACCTCAGATGAGAGAGGAACCCATCGTAGCCTGGAAAGCAACCCAGTCAGACCCCAAAATAATGTCTAGGGACACACTGAGCACTAGTGGCATGTACAGAACGGATGGGAGTTGGCTCAGAACATGCCCCGTTTGTAAGTTGCTGTATCCCGTTCCACCACGTGCGGAGTGCTGTGACATCTGACCGGTTGGTGTTGGAAATCAGTACCCGGGGCTGGTCCATTGGATTTCTTGTACTGGGTCTTTCTCACGAGAGCCTGCTGCAAACGGACATGGGTTTGTAGCTTCATCTAGAAGCCAAGGAGGAGGTGCTGTCTGAGTGCAGGGGACGTGTCCACAGCCAGAGGGCTAGAGAGTACCACAGGGGTCACCCAGTCCCACTGCAGGGTTTGTTGGGTCTGTTCAAGGCAAACGGCTGTCCAGACTCGCGTTGGTCTCCAGTGAGAGTCCCTGCCCCTCTCCAGCCATCTGTTCCATTGCCCTGCTGCTCTTACAGTCGGCGCTTTTCTCAAGATTGAATCTCAAATCTGCTAGACTAGAGTTTCAACCAGACTGCCTCTTGTCCGGCCCTCTGTGGAAAGAACAACTTCCCATCTTCCTTACGGCAGGCTTTCAGGTATTTAAAGATGCTCTCTTGTCCTCCCTCTAATGCCCTCTTTCCAAACGGATCCATTTCCTTTGCTGTTGATCGGACGGTTTGCATTCCATTCGTTTTACGATCTTTGCCCCTTGCCCTTTGGATCCTTTCTGTCCAGTAGTAACCAAACTGACAGCGGACTCGGTGGGGCCTAGCCAGCACTAGGTAGAGCAGTCCTGCCCTGTCCCGTGACATGCATGCTGTGCCTCTGTTAATGCAATTCAGATTGCATTTGCTTTTTTGGCAAGGGCATTGCATTGCTGACTCCATGTTGAGGGTGGGACCCACCACAATTCCCAGCTCCTTCTCAGGAGTGCTGCTGCCAGACCAGTTATCCCCCACTCTGTGTTTGTGCATTTGTGCTTTCCCCTGGGTTTAGCACCTTACATTTGCGTGTGTGGAATTTCATTTTGGTGTCTAAGGCCAAGTTCACCGATTTATCAAGATCTCTCTGAATTTTAGCCTTATCTTAGAGTGTTGGCAATCCCTCCTTTTTCCCCAGCTTTGTAACCTGCAAATGTAATCTGCTCATACCTACAGCTCGTTAATAAAAACGTTAAAAGAATATTGGACCTAGAACAGATCCCTGGGAACCTCTCTTGAGATCTCCCTTCAGTCTGACATTCCATTAACAGTTATTTTGTGTGTGTGTTAACCAGTGTTATAGCCACTGAATGGCCGTTCCAGAGAGATTGAGAAATGCAAACTCATTTATCAGAATGTCACAGGGGCCGGTCTTAAAAGCCTTGTTGAATTCTAGGTACGTTATATGCACCACTTTCTCTACATCCACTAAGCTAGTTATTCTGTCAAAGAAAGAAATCAGGCTCGTTTGTCAGGATTTGTTATTGGTAAATAAAAGCTTTCATGTACCTAAAAGGTTGTTACAAGGAGGAGAGGGGGGGAAAAAAAAGTCTCCTTAACTCCGAGGATTGGACAAGAAGCAATGGGCTTAAATTGCAGCAAGGGAGGTTTAGGTTGGACATTAGGAAAAACTTCCTAACTGTCAGGGTGGTTAAACACTGGGATAAGTTGCCGAGGGAGGTTGTGGAGTCTCCATCGCTGGAGATATTTAAGAGCAGGTTGGACAGACAGGGATGACCTAGACGGTGCTTGATCCTGACGTGAGGGCAGGGGACTGGACTTGATGACCTCTGGAGGTTCCTTCCAGTTCTGTGGTTCTATAAATCCATTGTCCATTCTGGCTGCTGATTACTCCTTTCTGGCATTCAAAAATGGACTGTTTTATACATTGGTCTAGTAAATGCTCAAGTACCAAGGTCAGGCTGCCTGTTTATAGTTCCCCAGCTGCTCCTGTCTCTCTTTTTAAAGACGGCCACTATGTTCGTCCTTTTCCAGTCTTCCAGGACTTCTCCAGGCATCCACCAGTTGGCAAATGTTAGTGCTAGGAGTTGCAAGATTACTTCAGCATCTGGTACAAAGAAGAGTTTTGTCCTGTCCTAGACCTAAGGAGACTCAAATACCGATGCAGCAACGTCTTCAGCCTACTTCAGAAATACACTAGTATCTGAGACTTGCCAAGCAGGAACCTACCAACCAAATGGACAGGGGAACAGAGCTTCGATTATTGACCAAAATAGTTACAATTTCTCACTCCTAGCATCCCGCGAGGGGGCTCCTTGTCAGACCCCAGCGCTGGGATCCAGAGTCCATACCAACCACAGGCTGATTTGGGAGGGAGCTGCCAGAAGTCCATGGCCTCCCTGCCCTTAATGCTCTCACAAGTTCAGAGGGTGCACATGGAGCTCTGTGGAATAGCAGAGCTATTAAAAAGATTCCAGTCTGGTAACACGTGGTCTCCACGCACCGGACCACCTTGAAGTGCTCCGGGTACGTGACCAGTCGATGCAGGATAAGTGATCTTTCCTGGTGGGACGGGTGGAGGTAGTCTGTTGAAATTACAGCTTCTCAAATATTGAAAGTGATTTTCTGCTCATTTATCCCATGATTTCTCTTTTCCAGTACAACTACCAGAATGCGTGGAATTACGGACAGTATTATACTTCTCCAACCTGAGCTGAAGAGAGACTGGCGTCTGTTGTAGAGTTTCAGCAGAGATGGAGTATGGAAATATATTTTTTTAAATTAGGGGTGTGAACAAATGAACTATCATAATATCGCAGCTTTGTCTTTTTGCATGTGAAGTGGGCCCATGCTAACAGGATACGGGAAGCAGGAGTTGTGTGTTGGTAAATTATACATCGATCTAGGTATGGTAACTATTGCTTGTTACCATCAATGCAACTTTATTTCCCACACTAACTTATGGAAACTTCTCTGGAGGCTTTTTTGTTCTGTTCTGAGTTAGCATTGCTTCAGTAGGCATTTTTAAATCCTTCAAGCTGTCTTTCAAGCAGTGAGGAAATTCTCCTGTCCGGTGTTTCACAGTAGCCACTACGGGAGATGAGCAATATAGAACAGTGTCTGAACATGAGCAGGTACTCTTTGATTGTTTTCATCTTTACCTGCTCTTCTCTTCGCCATCCAAAATCCTCATTTCCTGCCATGCTCCTCCTTTGAAATTTTTCATGGTCCCAGTGAGCAGTACCCTAAAGAGTCTTTATTGCCATGATCATATAATGTATCCGGTAATGTCAACATTTGAAATTTGTAGCATGTATTTTCTATTTAACTTGCGGTCACAAATTAATGCAGTGCAAAATGGTTGCATCCCTTTTTTAAAAAGGCATCAATGGTGTTTGGGGTGGATGTTTGTATTGAGAATTCTTCACGTACAAGTTGTGAGCAAACTTTTTCATTTTGATCAAAGTGATCATTCTCTTTTGTAATAAAACCAAGGCATTCTTCAGTAAGTAGTCTTTGAGCTTTGTTGGATTGTCTTGTTTTTGCCTCATTAAAATGTGTGTGTAAAAACTCAATGTTGCCCAGCTGAAGAATGTGTGTGTGTCTACACTACAGTGAAACACCCACAACTGGCCTGGGTCAGCTGCCTCAGGCTTAGGGGCTATAAAATTGTAGTATAGACAGCAGAGCTCAGGCCCAAGTCAGCTGACGGGGACAGCCGTGGGTGTTCAACTGGAGTGTAGATGACAACCAGTGTAGACAGCTCCTTCTTGTGCAAAAGCCCCTTCTGCAAAAATGGTGCCTCATTTGCATCTCTTCTTGCACAACAACGCACAGTGTAGACGTAGCCTTGTTGTGCAGAGTGGTTTTTTCACATACCCGAGTGACAAAGCCTGTGTAATACTGACAAATTGGTAATTGAGACAACTTCTTAGAGCGCAAAAGCTTGACTCATTCACCAATAACTGTTAGTCTAACATTACTTCCTGCCCCTGGTCATACAATGTAGTGTACAGTTCTAGCTAAGAATGTAAGGGCCACTCTGGGCCAGACCAAGGTAGGGAGGTAGACAACTAGTCGACTATACGATAAGTCACTTCCCCCATCCCTCCTCTATCAGGCAGGGAGGGGGAGCACGAGCTGGTACTGGGGGGAGCTGGTTTCTCCATGGGGGGAGGACAGGGACACTGCAGGGAACTGGCAGTGCTTCTGACTTCAAAAGCAGGGAACATGGGGCCAGCAGGGGACTGCTAGACTGTCCCGCGCTCCTGCCTTTGAGATGCTCTTGCTACATTTCGGAGGTGCCCTGTCAAGTAATCGAATAGTCGATGCAACTTCCATCAGCTATTCAATTAGTTGATTAATCTAAACTTAACATCTTTAGACCACGGGTCTAAGTCTTCGGCAGTGGTCAATTCCAGGTGCTTCAAAGGGAATGAGTAGAATAGGCACTGAACAAGTAATCTGTCCCCAGCTGCTGGAGCCAGCACACGCTCTTCAGCAGACATTGGTCTGACATCGAGCCGCAGGCATCTTGTGTGTCTGCAGCTGTAAGGCCCAGTGACACATGTCGTTAACAATCCTGGGATCTTAAGGTGATCTACTCCCAGGTGTTGCCCATCCTCACGCAGGCACCTTTAAACCACCATGAGCTGCTAGCATGGCAGTATTGAGCATGTACAACTTAAAGGGAACTTTCCACTGCTGGATCTGCCGTCTGCATCCCCAAAGGCCACAGTCGGTTGAGAAGCCCTAGGCGTAAATTCTGAAGTCGAGACGCAATGGAAATCAAAGCTACAAATCCTAGTTGGCATTCTGCAGTGCTCAAACTACCAACACTGGAGCAGTGCCATGGTGGGCCAGGACGCTCTGCTGACCAGGTCTGGGGCAAGCATGTTGCAAAACTGCTCCCCGACTTCGCTCCTCTATAGCATCCGCATGTTTAATACCAGCCCCTGCACTGCTCCTCTTCCAATACTTCGGGTGCCACAGTTCCTGGGTATAAAAACCTGCAAATCAATCATCCATGCCACCTGATAGTGTGTCTCTGAAAGTCTTAAAAGTGCTTTTAAGTGGTAAACATTCATAAAGGAGAAATAACTTTGTGTCAATACCCCCGCCCCAGAGCCGGGTTGGTTCAATCAATCCCTGGAATTGTTTTTGTTTCAGGACAACAGCCCTTTTAGACTTAACTCAGATCAACGTGGAGGAAGTGCTGTGAATGTGGAAGCAACCAGGAATTGACAGATTTCATAAGTAAGGAATGGCAAGCACGAGGGCAGTGGAATCAGGACAAGGAACTGCAAGAAAACAGACTAACAAACCCTGAGATTAGGTCAGTAGAGTTCCCTGTAAGGAAATAAGGGACGAGGACCTCAGGCGAGCTGGCGGTTTCTCAAGAGGCAATGTTAAACGTGCTACATGAAACTGTCCCGATGCAAAGGACAGTCTGGAAGAATAGTGAGGCCTTATGACTCCAGGCACTCACCAGTGATCTGAAAGGAGTCCTGTTCTGCATGTCCATTAAACACGAAGCTCATCACTTGTACCCACTGGAACCGAGGGCTATTTAGAGTTAGATAGTAGCAAAGACTAACTACAAGGCAAAACGAGGTGTCAGAATAGGCTTCCAAAGGGTTTGGGATCCCTCTCTTTGGAGGTTTTAAATGATTTGGACAAACCCACACCATTTGAGTTATTTTCTTGGTCCAGTCTGCTGCAGTGAGGCAGGACCTGATGACCTTCTGAGGTATTAGCATGTTTCTGCAGCGTGGGGAACAGAACTGAACTCTGCCTTTCTCGCCTCAACTACGATATTGTGCCACTTATGCAGAAGGCTGCAGCTTCCAGTCTGTACAGTTTAGAACTACACACTAAGCAGCTGCACCACTCTCCTCCTCAGTAAGCATGTGTTCAACTGAGCCAACATTTTCAATGCTCCTCCACAGGACCCAGACTGCTATCCATTTCTATTCCTGTGGGAAACAGCCCCAGCTGGAATCACGGGAGGGACTGTAGTTTCCAAAAGGAGAAGGGCTCTTCCTGGGGGAGAGGGATTAAGCTTCTTCGTGGCTGCTATTGCCTTCTAAGATCCAGGAATTTATTCTCATAACTCTGAGCCTCCAGTGCTCCTGCCCAACCTCGATTCAGAGCTAAGGCTACTGATCATCGGGTTTGATCTCAACAGATCCTAGGACTCCCCCAAAGAAATCCTAGTCCACACACTTGAGCAAAAGCAGCAAGGAGTCCTGTGGCACCTTATAGACGAACTGAAGTGTTGAGCAAGACATCCAGTCTTGATATGAAAATCCACAGCCACCCCTGCTAAGTTGTTCCAGTGGTTACTTACAGAGGTAAAAAGGCACCAGATACCATTACTCCGCAAGGTCCAACTAAACCTTGAGCTATGCCTGGAACACTACTGAGAGGTAGCTGCTAGTGCTGTGTCTTGTCCTGCTCCTCTTTCCAAGTACAGGCAGTCCCCGGGTTACGTACAAGATAGGGACTGTAGGTTTGTTCTTCAGTTGAATTTGTATGTAAGTTGGAACTGGTACATATTGTAGGGGAAACTCTAGCCAGACATTTCTCCAGAGCTCAGTTTTATTCTCCCACGCCTCACTTCCCTCAGTCCTTTATTCTCAAGCTGAGGTGTCTGCTGAGAAAAGCCGCTCCGTGTCTCCCTGGTCTGCTGGGGGGGGGGGGGCGCGCTGGCTTCGTGTCTCCCTGGTCTGCTGGGGGGAAGCAGCTAGTGCGGGGTTGCCTCACCCCGTTTGTAAGTAGGGATCTGATGTAAGTCGGATCCATGTAATCCAGGGACTGCCTGTAGAGTGCAGTTTAATTAACCTCTAAAAATCCACTCTTGTATCACTAAAGACAACTAAGCCAACTGCAGTAAGCATTTGGCCAGGGCTTGCTTGCTCAGCTTATAGAATTTTCCTTGCACAAAGCTAAAAAGTGGACACCCAGCGTACATGGGTCTGAAGCAGGCACTGCTAGGGGCTTAAAGGAAGGTAGAAGTGCAACGGCATAGAAGGGAGGGTTTAACAGCCAGGTCAACGTGGAGGGGAAAACCGAGACAATTGAAGTGCTTTTCCCTTCTCCCTTTGTTGCAACAGACTGTACAAAACTTCTTCCACTGCAGCAGAACGGATTTTCCAGGTCAGTTTACTGAAGTAGGGACACTCAAGAAAAAAAAAAGTTCAACTAGCTGCATGTATAAACTATTTTATTTAGTGATGTTTTACTGTACAGCAATTGGGGGGAAGGGGAGAAAACCAATGATTTTCAATACAGAAGGCCACAGCTGTAACTCTCTCCTGAAGCTGTAAGAACAGAATTGCAGTTTGCAGATCTCGCGCATGGATGAATTCACAGCAGCACAGAACCAAGTTCTTCGATATCATTCAATATCCACCAATTCAACTTCAAAGAAGAGTTTTGCATTTGGAGGAATCCTGTTTGCACAAGAGTTAAAGACAATTTCACACCATCCAGTTTGATGCATAAGTTGGCTAGACCGACCATGTGATTTACCACCTGTTGTGTGGGCTGCCCTTTCCAAACCTGACATTTCAGTAACCCCTCGCTGGGAAAGTGTTCTCCTCCCTAAGCCAGAAAGGCTGCATGCTAGAGCCAAGACATGAAATCATTCACTATCTCTGGAACACGGCAGTGACCCTCTGGAACCCACAGTGCCAGCGGTTCAGCAGGTTTCACAGTCTTAATGAAATGCTTGTGGAATGACACGCCCCTCTCCCCTCCCCGATGTGCAATGATAGAAGCACGTCAGGATGAAGATACGGCAATAAATCTGCCTCCTGCTCGGGTACTCTGAATGACGCTGATTCAGGTTTTAGGAAGGGGGGAATCTGGAGAGAATCAACTTCCTTGTCAGAGCTACAGGTCCCAAAAGAGCCATGGAGTAGGAGCAAGGGGGAACCTACAGCAGGGCGGGAAATCTAAGGCCCAGTAGCCCCAGTTTACCTGGATCTGGCCCGAGACCAGGGGCTTCTCACCCAACACTGGGGAGCTCATGCTGGCGATCCAGGGCCCCTGCCGTCCCCTCGCGGGCTGGAGCGCACAAACCCTACTAGCCTGGGCCCACCTAGGCTCTGGTGTGCGAGGGGAACGGGGGGAGGGTCGTCGTCTTTGGTTGGGGCCCTGGGGGCCGTGTCAGTGAGGGGTTTGTTTAGTTTTTTGCTTCTTGCTTGTGTGCGGCCCCCGACTGATTTTTCTGTGGGTCAGCGACCCCCGACCTACAGCTGCCAAAGGGGGGAGCAGTGCTCAGAATCTGCTGAGACGTTTCAGTGGGGGTCCTGTCTCCTTTCCATTAGCCCTTGCTGCTGTCCTGGAAGGGGGGACACAAGTTGAGAGGACGGAGACAAAGAGGTGACATTTCCCTTCCCCTCCTGCTAGCAGCACAAACAGCTGGCAAGGAACAGAGACAGGCAGCGTTCAGCAGGACAGTCCTCTCCCTTGTTCTCCTTACGTCCTCCCTCCAGGCCTATCCTGGAACGTGTGCAGACCCCTTCTCTGAACTGCTGTTGCTGCAACGGCAGCAGAGCTCTCCCCAACTGTTTAGAACGGCCAGACGGACCGGGTTGATCTAGTTGGGATTGGTCCTGCCTAGAGCGGGGGCTGGACTTGACATCCTGAGGTCTCTTCCAGCTCTATGATTCTATGACTAAGGGCCCACCCGGCCCATTGAAAGAAGCGACCTCTGAAACAAGCACGAGCGAGTCCCGTCCGGTAAGTCAGACACCGCATTGCCAACGTTCACCCGGCCAGAAATCCGGCTGTGCCTCGCTCACGGGTTTCCAGAGGGAACCACCTTGCCGCAAGGAGCCGTTACGCGCAACAAGCACGTTCTCAAGAGATGCGGCCCGTGCCGGTCGTGTTTTCGAGTGAAAGGATACTTGGCGTCAGGCTGCCCTTTCTTGCCATACGCCCATTCCGGTTCTATTTCCAGATGAGCCTTCTCCCCTTTACTCATCGTCAGCAGAGCTTCATCCCACTACAAAAGACAGTGCGTTGTAATGTGAACTTCAAAAGACGACCTCATTTCCCCCGTTTGGCTTCTGTCCTTTAAGGGCCTGGGCTCTGAGCCACAGCACACGCCCTGCAACGCTTTCCGGCTCGCAGCGTTCAAGCAGTGCTGGACAACTGGAGTTTTCCTTTTAAAAAACAAACATTCCCACAGGTAACACCTGCTCGAGAGCTGCGCTAGGATTCGCTGCCACTGAGTTGATGCATTGCGCAGGCGCACACAGTACAGCGGCCATCAGTCTCCACTTTATTGTGCCCCAGATGTGAAGACGCACGGCTAGGTCTACACTGGCGGGTTCTTGCGCAAGAACCCGCAGAGCGTCCACACTGCCCACCCACTCTTGCGCAGATGGTTTACAGTCCGGCCTCGGCAGACAGGGCTTCTTGCGCAAGAGCTACGCTCTTTTCTAACGGGTGAGCTCTCTTGCGCAAGAGGGCAGTGTGGACGCTCGGCAGGGATTTCTTGCACAAGAAACCGCTATGGCTAAAATGGCCATTGGAGCCTTCTTGAGCAAGAGAGCGTCCACCCTTCCATGGGCGCTCTTGCGCAAAAGCAACATGGCAGTGTGGACGTGTTCTTGTGCAAGAACCCGCCAGTGCAGACATAGCCTAGTAGGCCAGATCCGTACGGCAGTAGGAGTAGAAAACCCAGAGTGCACTTTGTTTGGGTCTTTCTGAAGTTTGACAGCTAATTCTCTCAGTGCCCAGTCCTCCCCATGCCAAACCTCCCCGCTAGTGTTCGGAGTTTAGCTCCGTACCAGCTTATCACGACGAACAGGCGGTGTTCCTATTAGGGACATAGGGGAGTAGTTGAGCCAACTCCTCGCATCGCCCCACCATTCTGCCTCTATCAGCAGGCAGCGAGGTCGGGGGACGGACCGAGCGGGCAGAGGCGCAGCGGGAACCCAGCCCGAGCAAGGACTGAAGCAGTCGCTGCTCACACCAGGTTCCTCGCTGCGCCTCTGCCTTTGAAACGTAGCAAAAGCCGCGGGCAGCTCTTCCTGCATTTCAAAGGCAGAGGCGCAGCAGGGATAGCGAGCGCCCCCTCCCCTTTATCGACTAATCCAGTAGTGGATGGAAATGCAGTCCACGACTGGGCTCGCTGATGAGTCGAAATTCAACGTCCCGTCTCAGCCGTGGGAGGTGTGTGTCCACAAGCCAAGCATGGACGCTCTACAGCAGCGGTTCCCAACCTCTTCCCGATGGGGACCCGTTCTGACAATTCAGGAAGGCTTAGTGACCCAGGGCAATTCAAAACGTGCAAATGGCTCCTTAAGAGCCACCTGGGGAGACACCTGGCCACCCTTTTGAAATGTAATGTTGACCCATATTTGGGTCCGGACCCAGAGGTTGGGAAACCCTGATCTAGAGCAAGCGACGAAAGTGGAGCCAAGCAGCTCTCACAAGTGAGCGCTTGCAGAGTGGGCCTGGGCCCAGTGACATTCTGGGTTCTCACCCTGTCTCAGGACGGCCACCCAGCACCAGCACCAGTCGGGCAGAGCACTGGTGGGGAACTCGCCTGCGCGAAGACTTACTGCTGCCCGGAGCAAATGGAGGCAAAACGCAGGCCTGGCGCTCCGCTCTGCACCGAGAGGTTCACACGTCCCGCCCCACTGCATCCACCTCTGCCCCCCTTCACCAGGCCCTCCCGGGCAGGCAGCTGCGTCAGGGGCGTGAGGCTTTGGCTACAGCACTAGATCAACCCCCTGCACGAGGGGAGCAGCTGACGGCGCCTGTTCACACTGACACCGTAGAGTGCTAACTTGCGGGGGGGGGGGGGTGGCTGCACAGACCTAGCCTTAGGGCCACCCTTCTGCGCTAGCGGCAGTGCGAGCACGGCGCCCTGCGCACGGACGGAGCTGGATTGCAAAGGCGTGCATCAGCCTGCCGGAGTCCTGGATGAGCTTCAGCCGCAGCACCCCGGCAGAGAGCCGGCCAGCAAACACGGCATGACGGGAGCGCGGGGACGTGCCCGGCACTGCACCCGGGAGACGGTGCGTCAAAGAGGGGCTCTGGCCTGCCAGGTGACTGGAACCAGCACCTGCTGTCAGTCCGGGCAGGGGGAGGGCCAGGCGCACACGGGGCTCGAGTGCCCATCTGCCTCGTTAGGCTCAACAGACCGACAAAGCCGCCGCTCAGCTGCCACCAAACCCTCTACAGGGCGCAGTGCAGAGGCGCCCGGCGACAGGCCAAGCTCTCGCCCCTCGCCCGACAAGCCCCATGGCATTTCCCAAACGAGGCGTCCCCGGCTGGGCCGCACCTTCCCTGCCCCGCGCAGGGCAAAGGCAGCAATTCGGGGGCCCGTCCGGATCAGAAGACCCACAGCTCAGGGGTGAGGGCCCTCGCCTGGCTCGCTTGATCTGGGTCCGGGACGTGGCTCAATGGCTCCAGAGAGCTGCTGACTATTCTGGGCCGCTCTGCCCTGTTGGTGCGGCTCCAGTCTGTGGAAAGACCTGACTCTTCACCGGCGCGGGGACCCAACCCCGACTCCCCAGCCGTGCTGACTGCGGCCCTTGCTCCCCACTCTGGCCTAATGGATATTAATTCTTTAGACAGAGAAGCTATCCCCTCCCCCCCACACAGACCCGTGGTCAGGACACAGAACTGTTCCATGGGAGATTGGGGCTCAAGTCCCTGCTCCGACTCAGTGCAGGGGCCTCAGTGCAGGACCCTGGCATCTCACCAGTGCCATGACCTCTGGACTACGGCTACCATGGGCTGCCGAGTGGTCTCGCTGGCACAGCACATGGGGTGGGCAAGGGGCTTCCGTGGGCCAGATCCGGCCCATAGATCAGGGCCAATCGGGGCCTGGGGAGCGAACGAGGTCTCTTCCCGCGACGCACTTTCACTTTCACTTTAAGTGCCATGCGCCCCTTGCGGGGGGGGGGGGGGGGGAGAGACTGGGCCTGGGGGAGCTCGCCAAGTCTCCTCCTGCCCTGCAGGGGGGCGGGTGCCTAGAGGGAGCCACCAGCTATTCAGAACAGCTGGCAGTTCTCTCTAGGCGGGGGTGGGGGGAGAGGACACAGGGGCAAAGACTTCACGTGTCCCCCTCCACCCCCAAACCAATCACGATCTGTGGGAGGGGAGTATGGAAGTGCCCTGGTCTGCCCCTTCTGACAGAGGCCCCGCCCCTTGCAGGGTGGCCGGGGCCACTTCAAAAACTAGTGAAGTGGCCCCCAGTCTCAAATGATTGCGCATCCCTGGTGTGGGCCCTGCTGCCAGGGGAGGGATCACAGCGAATTCCAAGCCGAGAGAGGTGCCTCCCTCCAGCCTGCCAAGTGCCTGTGCTCAACCCGTGGGGATGAGGCACCCGCACGCCCATGAGGAACTGGTCCTCCGCCCTGGCCCCTCTTCTGCATTCCACACTTCTCCTCGGGCACTTCCCCACTCGGCTCCACTGCGTCCTGAGAATCCCCTTCCTAAGCACCTCACGCAGGGCTGCGACGGCAGGACAGCCAGAGGGACTCCACTGAACGCTGCCCCCAGCCGAGGAGCACTACGCGCTGTCAAGGAACGAGAGCGCTCGCTGCGCCAAAGATCGCCCCACTAATACTGCTGGCCATGTGTAGTTAGGGGAAGGGACCGGCCCCCAGACGTTCAAGTGCATTTATGGACAACTGAAACGGAACATGTAACTGGCGTAAGAGCGGTCAACTCGCTCCCTTCCCCATATAACGCAAAGCAGCACCCAACAGATGCACACCAAGGGCTAATCCCCATCAGGCTCTGATCAGACTTTTATGGGGTTTACTTACGCCTCTGATAACTTTTCCTACGCCAACTCTGAAACTTAAAGGTTTGGCTCCTTTCTTCTTCTTTGAACCTGCAAAACACTTGTGTATACATTTATCCAGCCAGAGTCAAACCCTTAACTAGCTCTCACTAATATTTCTGACCAGAATTACCCCGACGGTTATGCACCCCAAATATCTACTGCACCAAGATGTACGCTCGTTTATGGGCGATAAAGGAATCTCTCCACATTCCGTATCATTGAATTATTCAAAATAGCAGCTCAATAGCACTCAGTGGGGGCAATTCAGTCTTGATGCAAGTGCCCATCGTTTCTTTACCAGCTGCATTAGCACCAGAGTGTCATGGATGTGGGAGAGGGATTCCATCTAGCTGTGGAATTCGAAATGCAGAAAGAGACTGTATTTGGCTTGCAACATGCTGGGTAACATCAGCAGGGCACCAATGTTATAACCCTTGACTGGAGTAGAAAATGGATTGTAAACCAATGAGCAGACCCTTACACCCCACTGCAATGACATTGTCCCTTTAACAGAGCTGCAACACTGCTGCCAAATGGACCTTTTGAGCACTTGTCCCCTTCCCCATAAACTCTGCACGTTACACACTTCTCCCCAAAACCCGTCTACACGATCGATACTACACGTCGTCTGCTCGGGCAGTTAAATACGCTACTGCCCCTCACGCTCTATAGCTAATTAAAAGCCCTTCTGCAGAGCCTAAGTCAGTATGCCTCAGGTTATCCATGGCCCGAGGCAGATGCAGGGATCTGGTTACTGAGTCCTGCTTTCTCTCTCGGAATGATGATCCCAAGAACTGTCAGCGGGAAGACCCCGATCTCACCAGGACGAAGGGGCAGAAGCAATCTGAGGACTCAGTCCATTCAAGCTTTTTAAGAAATATAAACAGTGTCTGACAAGACAATGTGGTGACCAGCGTTCCAGCTAATTTCTTCCACTCCTCTCAATGGAAACCATTTGAACTCTTTCAACCTGCAAGAGCTTGCTAGTCACGTGACCTTACTTGTTTGAATATTGGTGTCGAAGACCGTCCCATCCTGTAACTTTCCCGTATACCAGCAATGAACGACGTCTCCTTTTTTTGGAAAGTTAGTTTTATCCCCCTTTTTCAGAACTGACTTGGTATATTTTGGCGGACCCTAAATTAAAACAGAAAGAGAGAATTACCATGACCCCAATGACTAATCGCAAGTTCTCAAAGCACACAATGGACCTCCATTCACTTGGGTTGTTTAGATACGAAGGTGAACAGCCCCCATAAATGCTTTTCAATTAATACTACGTGCACGGTACGTTGGCATCCTTTGGCAAGGGAAGGGTTAGATAAATGTAACCTATGCCAGATCATGCCAAAGGTATTTAAAGTGCTGTGGAGAAATGTGCATGAGAATAGCTACTGACTCAAAATATGCAGGAAATGCTGGGAGAGAAATTGAATCAAGGTCCACTTTTTCAATCAGATGAGGGTCCTCCACTAAGCTACAAATACAAACTCATGAACAACTTGCCAGTAGACACTTCCCAGCAGCCAGTTCTGGCGAGACAGCAAGCCAAGAGCACTTAATGTCTCCTTACGTTTGTACAAGTTGAGCTGCTCAGCTCAATTTCTTCACTTGGACTCTAGCCCTCAAACATCCCCCATCCAGTTAGTGACGATTCCAACGAGAGAAAATGCCGAGGGGTTACATTGTACCAATACGACATTTTGCAGTAACACTAGCACTTTCTGCTTGGACACTGCCATCCAATTCACGAAAGTTTATCCACCTTACCACTTCACTTCCAAGAACTGTCCTGTTTAGCTTCAACAATTTCGGACTCAATTCATTCATCCGTTTCAGGCTGCACTGTTTAACAACTACCCCACAACCCCACCTACTCACATTCCCTTTTATCATTCCAAGTTTCATACTACTACATAGGCAGTAGTCCTGATCTAAGATACATACCTCATCAACAATCTCTTCTGACTTGGTTTCTTTTGCCTTGTCTTCATTAACCTTGACATTTTTTACTTGCTCTGTCACTTTATCTGTATTTTCCGTGCTTTTAAAGCGCTGTAAGGAAAAAAAGACCATTACCATCTACATCATAGGACAGAAAATCCTTCAGAAGGCCGTCAAAAGTATATGAAAGCTGCAAAATAAATTTAAGGACCAGTTCTGGAGAAGAATCAATCATGGATTCCAATAAAGTCTGCAGTCGCTGCAGTTGTAAGGGTCTACGAAGAGAACAAGAGGAGTGAGGTCATATTTGTATTGGACCACCCTCCACTGGCAATAAAGCCGCTTTCAAGCTACACACAGCCCTTCTTCAGATCTGGGTACAGTAGCGTCTCATAACTAAATACAAGGGGGACTAGATTGTTTAGCGTAAATACTTAACTTATACCCTAACGCTATGTCTACACTAGCGCAATCTTGCGCAAAAGCAGACGCTCTTGCGCAAAAACTTGCTGCCTGTCTACACTGGCCATGTGTTCTTGCACAAGTAAACTGATGTTCTACTGTATGAAGTCAGGGCTTCTTGCGCCAGAACTCTGATGCTCCCGCTCAGGAATAAGCCCTTTTGCACAACTGTTTTTGCGCAAGAGGCCAGTGTAGACAGGCAACATGAATTTCTTGCACAAGAAAGCCCTATGGCTAAAATGGCCATCAGAGCTTTCTTGTGCAAGAGTGTGTCTACACTGGCATGGATACTCTTGTGCAAAAGCACATGCCAGTGCAGACGCTGTCTTCTGGAAGAGTTTTTGTGTGAGAACACGCCAGTGTAGCCGTAGCCTTCGGGTACACAGCAGCGTTATTTCAGAATAATGTTGAGTTGAGCTGGAGGACTTCTTACTCCAACTCCTGTAACCCTCCTTTTATGAGTAAGGGAAGTCAAGGGAAGTCAAAGGAAGAGTGCTACAATTGTCGTGGCTGACATTGTGTAGCTTAATTCAACTTTAGCCCTGTTGTGTAGACATGCCCATAGACACCATTCAAGGGAAAGTGACCAGTTAACACTGCTCCAATCATAAAACAAAACCGGGGGATTAGTGGGTTATAGATTGGAACCGAGCTGGTACGTGTCAGAGGCAGGAGTGCGGGTGTGGGGGAGCAGGCTGGAGCTTCACAGAGCCGCCTGCTCCCCCCTGCAACCTGCTGCCTCCTACAGAGGAGGTACAGAAGCAGCACTATGGAGAGGCAGGGGGCTCCTCGGGAGTGCACTGGCTGCCAGCCCCATCCCATGCGACTATCGAATAGTCACGTAATTGCTAAAATGTCACGTAGTTATTAGGGCTGTCAATGAATGCGTATTAACGCAGGGCAGAATTAATGGGTTAATTTTTTTAACATGCATTCATTGCAGGTGTTTCCGTGGCACTGCCCCTTTGAAACGCTGTCACAGCATTTCCAAGGGGCAGTGCCAAGAGGAGCCGTGGATCAGCTGTGCAGGCACTGCCCCTTTGAAACGCCGCTTCCGCTTTGAAATGGAACAAGACCCGCCAGGCCAAAGGCCCAAGTGCTTTCTGTGTGCTGCCAGCTGGGCTCCATGTGGTGCCGCTTTGAAATGTACCAGATCTCCAGCGGGGACATTTCAAAGGTGGAACGTCGCCGCTGCGCCCCTGCCCCTCCCAGCACCCTCTTCTCTTCCTCCCCCCCTTGCTGCCTCTTTCTGACAGAGGCAGCAAGCTGGGGGGCAGGGGCGGGGGAAGTGACTAGTGTGTCGATTATCCGATAAGCTTTTGCTTATTGGATAGTCGATTAGTCACTCACATCCCTAGAGCACACATCACCTCTCAGCTATAACTCTGTGGCTGTTCTTATTGGCAGGAGTGTGCATGAAACAGGCAGAACAAATGATGGTACCAACTATGCAGAGTACAGTCAAACATGTAAACCACAAACAGAAAAATCTCAAATTTCACTTAGCAATGATGTGTAAGAGTCACAACAGGCATATACACTCTATTGTAATGCAAGTGTGAGTGAGAAGCTGATCGTGTCCTTTGATGTCCATGAATGCCATTTTCACACATACAAATGAAAAGCAACAAGAATTTTCTTCATACTCTTAAAAACAAAAACATGCTTCAGCAATAGGACGATTCAGCCAAACAGGCAAATACCGTATATACTCGAGTATAAGCCGAGTTTTTCAGCACAGTTTTTGTGCTGAAAAATGCCCCCCTCGGCTTATACTCGAGTCAGCATCTCGAGAACTGAGGCGGGCAAAGCCTCAGAGGCGCGGGACCCCCCCCGCGGCTGCGGCTTCAGTCCGGGAGCCTGTGGTCTGCTGGGGACGGTCCCCAGCAGACCACAGGCACCCAGATTGAAGCGGCAGCAGTTCCCCGCGCCTCTGAGGCTTTGCTCTGCTGAGGTCTCCAGCAGACCAGGGGCACCGGAGCAGCTTTCGCCCCGACTTCCGGGGCTAGACCCGGTATCTATCTTCATTTTTTACATTTACCAGTAGCTGCCTCATTTCCTACCCTAGGCTTATACGCGAGTCAATACTTTTTCCCAGTTTTTGGGGGTAAAATTAGGTGCCTCGGCTTATATTCGGGTCGACTTATACTCGAGTATATACGGTAGTCTGGATTGCACGGAAATGGGGCTGGAGCGAAAACCATCTGCGTTCTCAGGCACAAGGAAGGGCTGGAAGAACAAGGAGCAGCTCTTCCTCCCACCCAGGCCCAGGAAAGGGAGGTACCCACCTGAGTTTCAAAAAGCTGGTTATAAGCTGTAACTAGCTGGTCCTTGTTTGCAGTCTTGGCCACATTTTTTATTTGCCCCAGTAACTTGTGTTCTGCAAGAAACTACAGACAAGAGGGGGAAATTGAGCTGAGCTGTCAGGGCTTCCCATGCAGAGCCCCAGGGCCAGGGGGGTGGCAGGACGGATCGGTCACGCGCATACCGATGCCCGGGGGTGTGCAGTCAGGGTGGGGGTGTGGCAGGGTGCAGTGGGCTGGAAGGATCACGGTACAGGAGGTCCCCACTGTAAGTCACATCCCTTCCGCACGAGCGCTGTTGCCCCTTGCAGGTTTGGACGTGTTCCAAGTCCTCCCGTTCCCCGCCCCCGAGTCCCGCAACCCCCCCAGTCTGCGCGAACGGGAGTCAGAGGCGGAGAATTCCTGCTTCGGGCTGTTTCTCTAAATAGTTTTGGAAGGTCTCGGACTCCGCCCTGGGCAGCGCCTGGAGGCAGCGGGGCCCACGGGGATGGGCCTGGCCTGGGGCTTAAGAGGGGATCCAGCCAAAGTGGGGGAGCTGGGGCTGGGAACCGGATGCACCTGAGGGGGGGTGTCCAGCCGGGGGATGGGGAGGGGGGGGCTGGTCTAGCCAGGTGGGTTCTGGGGGGGCGGCTCCCGGGCAGGTTGAGGGGGTCAGAGTGGGGGGGCCGGCGGGGAGGGCTGGGGGGGCCTGGTGGGGGGAGGTTGAGGCTGGGGGGGGCCGGGTCCAGCCGTGGGGCTCGGAGCGGGGGGGGGCCGGCAGGAGGGGTCGGGGATTCAGAGCGGGGGGGGGCTCGGAGCGGGGGAGCTCGGCGGGGGGGGGGGGGGGGGGGGGGCCGGCGGGGGGGTCGGGGGGGGGGCCCGGGGGGGGGGGGCTCGGAGGGGGGGGGGGCCGGGGGGGGTCAGAGGGGGGGGGGGCTCGGCGGGGGGGGGGCGGGGGGGGGGGGGGTCGGGGGGGGGGGGCGGGGGGGGGGTCAGAGCGGGGGGGGCCGCACCGCCTGCGCCGCGTGCTGCTGCAGGAAGTGGATAATGTCCTTCTTGGGCAGCGCCTCGCTCCGCAGCTCCGCCTCGCTCCAGCGCCGCGCCGGGGCCGCCGCCATCTCGCCGCGCCGGCTCCGCCCCGAGCAGCGCCCGGGGCCTGTGGGGGAGGGGGCGGGGCCGGGGCGGGGCCTGCGGTGAGTGGGCGGGGCCTGCGGCGAGGGGGCGGGGCCGGGGCTGTGAGACCCGCGCGCTGGCTGAAGGGGAGGAGCTTCCCCGGGCCGGGCCGCTGGGCCTGGAGTCGCGGGCGGCCCGGCACGTGCGGAGCAGCGCGGGGTCCGGTGGCTCCTAGAGACCCGGGCCGGGCTCCGTGCGCCTCGCCCAGCGCAGCTCGGCCCCCTGCCGCGCAGCGCCCGCCCCCTTCGTACTCCCCTCCCGCCTCCATTTCCCGGCATGCCGCGGGGCCCGCCCCTCCCGCCTCCATTTCCCGGCATGCCGCGGGGCCCGCCCCTCCCGCCTCCATTTCCCGGCATGCCGCGGGGCCCGCCCCGCCCGCCTCCATTTCCCGGCATGCCGCGGGGCCCGCCCCTCCCGACTCCATTTCCCGGCATGCCGCGGGGCCCGCCCCGCCCGCCTCCATTTCCCGGCATGCCGCGGGGCCTGCCCCAGGCGGCCCGTGGGGACTCCGCTTCCCAGCATGCCGCGGGGCGCTCGCGGCCGGCCGCCGAGCGTGGCGGGGTTTTCAAGCGCCGCCGGCCCCAAGATGGCGGCGGGGCGGGCGCTGAGGCGTCGAGCATGAGCGGCGGGCAGCGGACCCTGTTCCAGAGCTGGGGCTCCCGCGCCCCGGGGCCGCGGCGGGAGGCGGCTCCCGGCGGCGGGGCGCGGAGCCAGCGGGCCGGGCCCGGCGCGGCGGCGGTTGAGGAGACTGAGGCGGCGGTTGAGACGGTTGAGGCGACGGTTGAGAAGGCTGAGGCGGCGGTTGGGACGGTTGAGAAGGCTGAGGCGACGGTTGAGGAGGCGGAGGCGGCGGTTGGGACGGTTGAGGAGGCCGAGGCGGCGGCGGAGGACGCCCTGCTGGCGGCGGCGGCGGCCGAGGCGGAGCGCAGCGGGTTCTGCGCGGCGGCCGGCGCGCTGTGGATCTACCCCAGCAACTGGGCGGTGCGCGGCTACCAGGAGCGGCTGGCGCGGGCGGCGCTGCTGGCCAACACGCTGGTGTGCCTGCCCACCGGGCTGGGCAAGACCTTCGTGGCCGCCGTGGTGCTCTACAACTTCTACCGCTGGTTCCCCTCCGCCAAGGCGCTCTTCCTGGCGCCCACCAAGCCGCTGGTGGCGCAGCAGCGGGAGGCCTGCGCCCGCGTCATGGGCATCCCCGCGCACCACATGGCCGAGATGACGGGTACGGCCGAGTGACCCGCCAGCCTGTATTTGCAAAGCACGTCGCGCCGGAGCCCGTCTCACTCCCGCTCGTGGGAGCGCTCCTTTCGCCAGGGCTGCGTCTAGACTGGAAAGTTTTCCCGCAAAAACTTGCCAGCTGTCTACACTGGCCGCTTGATTTTGCGCAAAAGCACTGACGTTCCACTGTCCGAAATCAGTGCTTCTTGCGCAAATGCTTTGATGTTCCCGTTCAGGCAAAAGCCCTTTTCCGGAAATGTTTTTGCGCAAGCGGGCCAGTGTAGATAGCTGAAAACTGTTTTGTGCAATAAAGCCCCGATGGCGAAAATGGCGATTGGGGCTTTCTTGCGCAAAATCACGTCGAGATTGGCACGGACACTTTTCTGCAAAAAGTGCTTTTGCGGAAAAGCGTCCGTGCCAATCTAGGCGCTCTTTTCCGCAAATGCTTTTAACGGAAAAACTTTTCCATTAAAAGCATTTGTGGAAAATCATGCCAGTCTAGACGTAGCTCAGGAGTAAGGGAAGTCTCCCTTTTACTCCCTGCTGTGCCGACCCTCCGAAAGCCCAGTCGAGTTGTATCGACTTCAGCTGCTCAATTGACGTCACGGACGTTGCAAAGTTGATTTGGACTTTATGTCTGCACAGCAGGACAAGCAAGTCTCCTTATGACCTATGAGGAGAGGCTGAAGAATTTGGGTTTGTTTAGTCTGCAGAAGTGAAGAGTGAGGGGGAGTTTGAGAGCAGCCTTCAACTTCCTGAAGGGAGGTTCCAAAGAGGATGGAGAGAGGCTGTTCTCAGTAGTGACAGATGGCAGAACAAGGAGCAATGGTCTTCAGTTGCAATGGGAGAGGCCTAAGTTGGATATTAGGGAAAAACTATTTCCCTAGGAGAGTGGTGAAGCACTGGGATGGGTTCCCTAGGGAAGTAGTGGAGTCTCCATCCCTAGCAGTGTTTAAGTCTCAGCTTGACAAAGCCCTGGGGCTGGACTTGCTGACCTTCTGAGGTCTCTTCCAGCTCTATGGTTCTATAAGCAGGGCTACCCATAGTGAACACTGTTTCAGAGCTGGTTGGACACCACAGCTTTAAAGCCTGGAGCCTGCCACATCAGCATTGGGAAGTGTTGTGGAGCTACTGTGGTGCTCCCATCCTCTCCATGCTCTGTGTACTTGGGAAACTTGCCATCAAATCCCAGCTGGGAGTGTGGGGTTAGGCAGGTCTTCTCACCCGCCCCTCTTGCCTTGCTGGCCTATAGGCTTTGTGGCTATGACCCTCCTCTCTATTTCTAGGAGCTGAGAGAGGCTCCTTGACATCCCAAGGCATCCTGCTCTCTATTCAGATGAGCATGCTTTTTTTAAATTTTTTATTCAAGTACAGTGGCTATTTGCAGTCCCAAGTGGATGGTGTCATCAGGTACCTGAGATTTCCTGAATAGTTTGCAAAAGTTTTTAACTTAAATGGACATGGTAGGGTAGACATGGCAAAATGTCACCTATCTCTGTTATATACAGCTATTAATCCATATATCATGAGTGAGAAACAAACATAGCCCAAATTAGAGCTTGTCACTTGAAATCTATGTGAATTAAATTAAGAGGAATATTGGCTTTTGTGTGTCAACCAATGAGTTTGTTTTAAAAGAATCTTAGACTTGTGGACAAGATGTTGCTTGTGATAACCTTCTTAAAGTCTGCTGTTCACTTATGCTGTTCCGCTTTAAGGCACTTTCCCATGTTGAAATCTGTAATAATGCTTGTTTTTGCTCCCCCCTCCCCCCAGGAGGTACCCAGGTTCTCAATAGGAAGGAAATCTGGCACAATAAGAGGGTCTTTTTTCTTACACCGCAAATAATGGTAAATGATCTTTCTCGTGGAACCTGTCCTGCTGCAGAAATAAAGTGTCTTGTTATTGATGAAGCCCACAAAGCTCTTGGAAACCATGCCTACTGCCAGGTAATGGAGGACTAATGTTAACTCCACCCTCTGAGTCATTTCTTTTTGTGATCGTTGTTTATTTAAATAAACTGTATTGTAAGCAGATGGCTCTACAGTTTCTTAAACTGAGGATTTTGTAAGAAATTAACAAAGATAATTATTTTATGGTTTATAATGCCTTTATATGAGTAATGGATAAATTATGCCCAGCAAGAATGGAGAGAGAAGCAATTTATATGGTGTGTATAGAACTGCATTTTCTGTTCAGAAATAAATTTTTAAAACTTAGATTGTCAGAAATTAAAAATGCATTTGTAGAGTGGGGCTTTTCCGTAGGGAGTGGGCATGTTTATTAGCACACTCTCCTGCATTCTGCCTGGCTCATATTGTTAAGGAATTAAAAGTTTAAATGGGAGACTTCAGTGGCACCAAAATTAGAGATTACAAACTAAACCACATTTCTGGAAAAGCTTTATTTAAATTGAACTACATTCTGAGCCCAGTTTGACCAGTGTTGACGTATCACTTTCTTGTCTCATGCAGAGAAAAATGCATTGACATACCTTGGTTAAATTTCTCGCAATCAATACTTGACTTGAAAGTTATGGAACATGTTATGTACTGAGAAATTTGCAACAAACTAATGTACTACAGGTTGAACCTCTATGGTCCGTGACTCTCTGGTCAGGCAACATCTGTGGACTGGCAAGACAATGGATGTTGCATGACCAGAGACCCACAGAGGTTGCCAGTGACTGGCAGACCGCAGGACCAGTGGCCTGGGGCCATGGAGTCTGGCCAGCGAGCTGGCAGCTGAGGCAAGGAAGCCCTACCGGCTGAGGCTAGTAGCCAGGAACAGGGAGGAAGCCCTGCTGCAGCCTGGGGGTGTGTCTAGACTACAGGGTTTTGTCGACAAAAGTGGACTTTTGTAGACAAAACTATACCTGCATCCCATTATCTTGGCTAAGTGCTATGGGAGAATAGATGCCTGTGCTGGCAGGCTGCTGCTGCTTGATCCTGCAGGCTTGTACATCGGTTGCATATTGACTGCCTTTATGAGCTGAATATGGATGGCTTCAAAGGAACAGCCTGCCATTTTCCCAGCTGCCATAAAATCAAGTTTACAGTACAGGCGGTCCCTGGGTTACGTACAAGATAGGGACTGTAGGTTTGTTCTTAAGTTGAATCTGTATGTAAGTCGGAACTGGTACATATTGTAGGGGAAACTCTAGCCAAATATTTCTCCAGAGCTCAGTTTTATTCTCCCACACCTCACTTTCCTCAATCCTTTCTTCTCAAGCTGAGGTGTCTGCTGAGAAAAGCCGCTCCGTGTTTCCCTGGTCTGCTGGGGAGGAGGGGCGCTAGCTTCGAGTCTCCCTGGTCTGCTGGGGGGAAGCAGCTAGTGCGGGGTTGCCTCACCCCGTTTGTAAGTAGGGATCCGATGTAAGTCGGATCCATGTAACCCGGGGACTGCCTGTAAAAGGCAGATGGGTGCAAGTGGGTTCATATGGCTCTTGCCACCTAGTGCAGCTCCTTGTTCATGCTTCATCATTTGAGATCAGTTGTGCACCTAGTTTGTACATACTGGCTTTCAGATTAGCTCTCCAGATTTCCTTTTTGGCAACTTATTTGGCTAATATGCTTAAATCCACGTGCTGAATCCAGTAATAATGTATTTCATTGCTTACCCAAATAGTTCTAGTACAGTCAATAGGCAGCCCGCGAGCCAAAGGCAGACCACCAGATACTTTTGAAAGGACTCCAAAAATCTTTTAATGCAATGGACTATTGTTATTTTTCCTGAACGTTGACTATACCTTGAACTTATACATTTGGACCTTGGAGGAAAAATGACTCTTGGTTCCACTTGGCTCTGGAAGGTATTGCACGTAATCTATGTAGCGAAGGAGGCGGGGGAAGGAATGAGGGATTGACAGTCATTGTTGGATTCTGTTTCTAGGGTAGGCACTAACTTGGTGGAGAATGCTTTTCTGAACGTTTTAAGTTGTAATTTTTCCCAGATGTAAACCATTGTAAATAAGAACTTTTCTTTTATACGGATATTAATGTATCTCTTGCTTTTCTCAGGTTGTGAGAGAACTATGCAAATATACAACCCAGTTTCGAGTCTTGGCTCTAAGTGCCACACCAGGCAGTGACACAAAGGTAAGCCGAGTGCTGCATTAGTGGACTGAGTAGCTAGTTGTAGTACCAGTTTGCATATGAAGGAACACAGTGAAAGCTATTAAAATGCACCAAATAAGGATTATTCCATTATGCTATACAGAACCCTTTGTGTAATTGCACTCCTATTGCTATAACTTTTGCCTTTTCTACATTTATCCCTTCATTACTCGCTTCGGCAGCACATATACTAAAAAGGGAACGATACTGAGAAGATTAGCATGGCCCTCGTTCAAGGATGACATGCAAATTCGTGAAGTGTTCCATATATTATCTAAAATTAGACTGCACACTCTCCAGAGCAAAGCCCCTCTTGTACAGTGAAGTGCTTAGCATGCTTAAAAAACACATGATACATTTGCATTGCTGTATTTTGTTTCACTCTAAGTAAGTTTTACTCTGGCGTGATGTGTCTGGAGAACGATGGCTGGAATTTTCAGAGTCTAAGGCAGTTAGGCACCTTAATCTTTAAAATAAAACTTAGTGTTTTCCTTATGAAGTTTTCCAAATTATATCTACTTAAAAATTAAGTACTGGAATTAAGTTTGGTACTATTCAGTTTTTTCTTTTCTCTAGCCCATATACACTGTATCTGGAAATGCAGGAAGGTTCTGTCTTTTCTCACTGTCTCCTGATGCTTAGTTCATTTTGGGATTTAAAAGAAACAAAGCAATCTGGCTTAGGGTGACAGTACTTCAACAACCCTGTTGCAAGTAGTGATAGCCCCCCACATGTAACAACACTCCTGATACACTATCCCGTACCTGAGGGCATTAGATAAAACACTATAACAGAAGAAGGAAATCACAATAAATAACCATTATATGCCAAGAGAACTTAGCCTTAAAAGATTGCTTAAGGAGAAATTTAAGTTTACGACACTTCCTACTTTGTGGTGGCCCTTTTCACATTATACAAATTATATTCGTTTTCTGATAGAAATCTTTGATTAAAACACTTCAGAGAGGTTGCTTATTTGATGTAAGGAAACATTAAGACTCATATCTGTGTTTATATAAGGGTTAGTATTGTAATGGCAGTTTCCATATGAAGTGTAGCTCATTGCTGTTACCCCTTTCTTGCATCCTTTTCCTCTGGGTCTCCTTTCCACATTAGCATGCTTTGTATGGTGAGCTCTGCATCCATAGTATTTCAGCCTCCTTTTTTCCCCTTCACTCATCTTTTTACAAAGAAAAGTCATCAACACGTGAATGTTGCTCTCTTGGCAGCACCAGTTTGTTGATTGGTGCATGATCCTAGTCAGATGAAGTGGCTTCTGCAGCCTTGTTAGTGTTGCTCTTCAATACTAGTGTTAATGTTATGCTGCCAACTCCTAAATAATATTAGAAGAAACAGGGAATAGTGATAGAATAGTTCTAACTCAAAAGATAACATTAATCAAACTTACATTAAGTAGTTTCTCTTTCTATAACTGTTTTAATTAGGGAAGTGATGGCATAAACATGTAAATGAGCCTGGGCTCATTGGTTAACTTTCACTGGTGCACACAGATTCTTAACTCCCCCGCCTCCCCCTCCCCCGCCTCTATCAGTGGCAGCGGGGAGGGGGCTTTTAAGCAACCTCCCCACAAGTGCCGGTTCCTGGGGAACTGTTACCCCCACCCTCCTGGTGCTGCTGCTTCTGCGTCAGAGGGAGCAGCACGGATTGGGGTGTAGGTGGGAACCGGTACACGTGGGGAGTCGGCTTAAAAGCCTCCCCTGCGTATAACCTTTTAGCAGTTATATGTTTACTGAAATAAACACATTTTAACATCTCTAGTTTTAATGAACATTCTACTTGCTATGTACATGATGTAGTAGGGGATTTTTTGACTACTTTTTGTACACATTGTTTTATTTCATGTTTAAAATGGCTGAAATAATAAATCAGAGCTCCTAGTTATAGTGAAGACTGCTGCAAAATGAATTGTCTACAGATCTCTCACTACAGGTAATGTTTCTTTGCTATTTCAAATAGTTTTACAGGCCCTATGAAGATAACATTCACAATGTCCTTGATATAGAGCACTGAGATGACATTAAAATACATGATGTAAAATACTCTTTTCCTGTCATTTCTTCATAGGCTGTACAGGAAGTTATTTCCAACCTATTGATAGCACAGATAGAGCTGTGTTCTGAAGATTCCCCAGATATTCGGCCTTATTCTCATGCACGACAAATTGAAAAATGTGTTGTTCCACTTGGTAAAGAACTATCAGAAATTCAGAATGCTTACATCAGAGTGAGTTATTACTTTTTTACTACTAAAGAGCTAATGTCACTATAGAAACAGTAATACATACCTTGTTTAATTCCTCTGACTATTAAGACATACTCTATTAAGCTAACTTATATTATTTATGCTGTTGATATTTTGCTTTTATTTAGTTCAGCTATTAAAACAGAATTGCCAGTTCTGCTTTTGTTAGTACTGTATCACTTACTACTTCTAATGCACCTTCTTCAAGTTTTTGTTTGGCTTCACCTCAGCATGAGATAATGTTTACAATTAAGCTTTGATTAAATCTTGTTACATGGTGTCTTACTCCATTAAGAAATCCTCAAAACCTACATTAGGGCCTAAACTAAATTGACAAGTCTATTTTAAGTAGGATATTGTAACAGTATGGACATGGATACAATTCTCAAGCTAGTCATTTCATTGCTATACAGGCAGTCCCCGACTTACGTCGGATCCGCACTTACGAATGGGCCTGCCGCCCGTGTACTCCGGGGCTTTCTCCGCATCTCCCTGGTCTGCAGACCAGGAAGACACGGAGCAAAGCCGCGGGGGGGCTTGGGCAGCGAGGCAGCCCAGGTGCGCCTGTGCTACTCCGCCGCCGGCTTCCCCGAGGCTTTGCAAAGCCGCGGGGGGGCTCGGGCAGCGAGGCAGGGGAGCAACCCAGCAGCACCCCAGCTGCTCTGCCCCAGGCGTCCCCAAGTCAGCTGCTGCTGAAACTGACCAGCACTGACTACAGGAAGCCCGAGGCAGAGTTGCTCTGCCCCGGGCTTCCTGGAATCAGCTGCTGATCAGTTTCAGCAGCAGCTGACTTGGGACGCTTGGGGTTCTTAAGTTGATTCTGTATGTAAGTCAGAACTGGCGGTCAGTTTCAGCAGCGGCTGAATCTGGACGCCAGTTCCGACTTACATACAGATTCAACTTAAGAACAAACCTACAGTCCCTATCTTGTATGTAACCCGGGGACTGCCTGTTCTTAAGTTATTCTTGTACCATGAGTACTGAATCAAATGCCTGTCTTCCTTCCTGTGAAAATGGAACTTTTGATTCTTAGCTGCTTTGTAAATTAAATAGATTTTTCTTCTTTAAAAAGAGTTGTCTAGTGAGAGAACCTCAAACTGTTGCAAACTGCATGTTTTAAAGACCTGACTGAGATGGTAATGAACATTAAGAGGCTGCCAACTGATGGTTGTTCAGTGGCCTGTCTAGTCTCAGGTTCTATTAGACAGATGTCTGCATCATGAAAGTAATCATTTATAAGTGGAATCTTGTTGGACTTCTCCTTCCATGGTTTTAGTAAAAAACCAAAACAAAAGCAGTAGAATGGTTTTTATACAGATGTTTAATCTCGTGAAGAAAAATATACAGAGCATAATAGTTCTTGTAAAATGAATAAATAAGCCATTTCCTAACTGAATTTAAAGTTACTTATGTTAAAAATGGGGGCTCTTCCTAGAAATTTTCAGCTATTCATTTGGATGTTCATAGTTGCTAGATTTAACAAGTTTTTTCTAAGTTTTTTTTTTTTAAACTGTTGATCCACCATGTTATGAAAGGGGTAATTTGGTTTCCATGTTAATGATAAGAATTTTTGTTAGGGTCTATGTGAAGAGCGATAAGTATCTGAAGAATGCTTTCTTATTTATGTACCTTTAGAGAGAACTTTTAACCTGGAGCTATTTTCAGATCTGCAATTTTACAGAGCATCTGAGAGACAGTAACACCAATTGAATTACATTTTAAGCCAGTGCAAATCTTGTGCAGTAGGGATGTTAAATTTAGCTTACCATAAATTAGCATATATAGCCCGCGGGTTTATACATGTTTTAACAAACCCCGCTCCCCCGTGGGGTATACACGTTTATTTTTACTCATGGGGTTCTGCCTCGCTGCGGCTGCACGGGGCTTGGGGGCGAATGCGGCTCTTCTCCCGCAGGCCGGCCAGTGCGCCTGTGCTATGATCTCTATTCCCCTGCCCGGAGTAGGGTGAGTTGCGGCTGTTCAGGGCCTGGGGGCGAGTGCAGCTCCCCTCCCGTGCTCTCTGTTCCCTCCTCCCCCCACCCCCCCACGCTGGCAGCTGGTATGTCCAGTCACTGTGAATTAGCAGATAACCCGCGGATTCTATCTAAGACTTTTTCTACACAATCAGGAAAAGCCGCGGGTTATACTCATGTGCGGGTTATATACGCTAATTCACGGTAATCAACTAATCGACACATTGAAGGAATTTCCATCGATTAGTCGGTAAGCGGGGGAGCTGGAGCGGGATTATCTCCCGTTTCTGGGAGCTAACCCTCCTTCGGTTCTGCCTTTTAAATGTATTAAAAGCCTGCTGGTTCTCCTCCTCCCTTCTGTTTCACACCAGCCTTTTAAATGCATCAAGAGCCGGAAGGCTCTTAATGCATTTAAAAAGCAGAGGTGCAGCATCTGGGACTGGGTGCAAGCTCAGAATCAGCTGATACCCCGCTCGCACTCAGTCCACGCTACCCCCCTGCCTCCCCTCTCCCCAGTGGAAACTAGTTGTTTACATCCCTTCTGTGCAGTCACTCATTTTGGCTTAAATGTAGCGTATTTTGGTTTAATTTAGATTTAGAACCAGATTTAAGCTAAACTGAAACAAGTGTCCACCAAAAATGTATAAAAGTAAAATTAAATCAATGAAGTTTCTATGTGGAGACCAAACTTGATTTTCTGTAATGGGTGTAAACATGGTTTCAGTTGTGTTAATTTCATTTTTAGTTTTGGCACTGGAACTTAAGGTTTTTGCTATTTGACTTATAATGTAAAAGTTCTTTTGTGCCTATACTGAGGATAGACACAGAAAAGAAGTAGGAATGTGAATAAGTACTGTACCAATTTTCTCCTGCATTTTACTTGTAGAGTACTCGGGCAGGCTAACATGCTTTGGGTGGCATAGAGAAGTAGCTCTGGTAACTATCTTCTGAGATGTACTTTCTTGCACTTATGCATCAGTTTCAAAAAAGGATGGAGCCGTGACCCCGCTGTCTTACACATTGGTGCTTAGCCTTTGTTGGCTCTTCCACTCCTTGAGAACGGGATGGTTTGTGGCTACCCTGATGGGTGTAAAGAGGGAGAGCTTCTGTCCTCCTCCAGGGCCAGTTACCATCACAGCATTTTCAAGTGCGTGGTGATGGGGCAAAGGAGGGAGAACATTTTCAAGTGTACAGATGGCACTCTTGATTAGGACAGGATAGGCCTGTTTCTCAATGGAGAGAGAAAAACAATAAAAGAAATGTGGAATTGACAGATATGCTTAATGACTTCTTTGTTTTGGTTTTCACCAAGAAGGTTTGTGGTGATTTGATATGTAACATACAGAATGCTAATGGAAATGGGGTAGGATCAGAAGCTGAAATAAGCAACAAGTAAGTTAAAATTGCTTAGACAAGTGAGATGTCTTCACATCACCAGGGTCTGATACTCAAGGAGCAGACTGAGGAGATAGCTGAGCCATTAGCTATTATCTTAGAAAAGTCATCGAAGTTGAGAGAGATTCCAGAAGACTGGAAAAGGGCAAAATAGTGTCTAGCTAGAATAAGGGAAATAAGGACAATTCAGGGAATTGGATCAATCAACTTAATTTCTATGACTGGAAAGATGAGCGCAAATACTTATGCAATTTGCAAAAATTTAGATGATAATACAGTGATAAGTAATTGTCAGCATGGATTTATCAAGAACAAATCGTGTCAAACCAACCTGATAGCTTTCCTTGAAAAGGTAACAAGCCTTGTGGATGTGGGAAGAAGTAGATGTAATATAATTATAAAAATAGAGGGAGAGTGCTTTCGATATAGTCTCACATGGCCGCCTCATTAATGAACTAGAGAAATAAAATCAGATGGAATTACTACACGGTTTGTGTATAACTTTGCATAGCTATTCCCCAGGAGTAGTTATCGAAAGCTGGAAGGGCATAATGTTTGGGGTTCAACAGGGATGAGTTCTGGCTCTGGTTGTATTCCATATCTTCATCAATGATATAGCTAATGGCATAGAAAGGATGCTTATTAAGTTTATGGATGATACAATCCCTCCCAGACAAGTAAGTATTTCTGAGGACAGGATTATAATGCAAAATGATCTGGAGAAATAAATCTGAGGTAAGATGAAATTCAACAAAGACGAAATTCAAGAAGGGCAAAGGCAAAGTACTCCACTTAGGAAGGATCAATCAGTTGCACACCTACAAAATTGGAAATGACAGCCTAGGAAGGAGTACGGTGGAAAGGGATGTAGAGGTTATAGTGGGCCACAAGCTAAATACCAGTCAACGGTGTGATACTGTTGCAAAAAAAGTAAATGTCTTGCTTACAATACTACTGCTAATACATTCCAGAATGACAAGAGAAGTAATACTTCTGTTCTACTCTGCACTGATTAGGCCTCGTCTGGAGTACCATGGCCAGTTCTAGGCTTCACGTTTCCAGAAAGATTTGGAGAAGGTCCAGAGAAGAGCAACAAAAATGTCTAGAAAAAGTGACTTTTGAGGGAAGACTGAAAGAACTGAGTTTTAGCCTGGAAAAGAGAAGACTGAGGGGGAACATACCAGTTTTCAAGTATCTAAAACGTTACAAGGAAGAGTGAAAAAAATTGTTCTCCTTGGCCTCTGAGGATAGGACAAGAAGCAAGGGGCTTAAACTGCAGCAAGGGAGGTTAGGTTGGACATTAGGGAAAAACTTAACTGTCGGGGCCTAAGCTCTAGAATAAATTGTGTAGGGAAGTAGTGGAATTTCCATTGTTGGAGATATTTAAGAGCAGGCTAGGCAAACACTTGTCAGGGTTGGCCTTAGCTTGGGGGAGGAGGGAATAATTTTTGAAGTGGGGCCACTTCACTAATTTTGGAAATAGTTACAGGCTTTGGGTGGGACCTCACACAAAGGGGCAGGGCCAGGAGACTGGGTGCTCCCTCGCCCACAGAACCTGATTGGCAGGACGGTGAGGAGCGGGTGGTCTTTGCCCCCTACCCTGCCAGAGGTGTCGGTGCCTAGAAAGAACCGCCAGCTGTTGAAAACAACTGGAGGTTCCCTGTAGGTGCTGCGCGCTCTTGGCAGCATGAGGAGGCTTTGTGCGCTCCCCCCCACCCACAGGACAATCAGGGCCTGGGGAGCATGTGAAGTTTTTTCCAGGGTAAGGCAGGGAATGAACTGATTTGGGGGAAGGGGGAGGCGGTGGTGGTGGCAGAAGGACTTTAGGGAAATATTTTTTCTCTCCCCCTCCCCCCCCCGCCCCGAGCCAGATGGACTTCCCCTTCCAGGAACCCAAGGTGTGCAGTCCTACGGGGAAGGAGGGGGGGTGGTGGTGGCAGCTGCATCAGGAGGGGGCCAAAGGGAGGCTTTCCCTTTAGTTCAGGAGGTGCCTCACCTCCCAGCTTCTGGGAAGTCTCTTGCTCCCTGCCCTACCAGGGGTGAGTGGTTCCCTCTGGTGCTGCGTGGGGGGGAGGAGACTTTGCACCCCCACTCTCTCCACCCTCACCCAGCACGTAAAGTCTCTTGCTCCCTGTCCTGCTAGGGCCACACGCCCCTGGTGAGGGGAGAGACTTTGCACACTCCCCCATCCCTAGTTGTACGCAGGGTCTTAGATGGGACTCTACTTGGGTGGCTAGACTGTGCTGCCTCCTATGCTGCTGAAAGGACACTGCTGTTTTCAGCATTTTAGCTCAGTCACAGTGAGCATGTCTACCCAACTGGGGAATTACACCTCCAGGTGCACAGAAGAGGTGCACCCAAACAGCAGTTCCAGGCTGACAGCTGCTAGGTAGCAGTCATTTTGGGGCTACTTGTACATACTTGTTCCAAAGCCTGGCAAGGAGTGTGTGGCTTGTTACTGGAAAAGTTGTGAAAAGGGCCTTTTAGTTTTTCCTCTCTCTACCAGCTTACATATTAAACTAGTCCGGGGTCAGCAACCTATGGCTTGCAAGCCAGATACCGCTCAGTACAGAGCCAAATATGGCTTGCAGCTGGAGCCCAGCTCCTTCCATAATGGGGAGCCCGTGCTGGCTCTCTAGCCTCGTGCCCCTTCCCTCCCCCCTCCCACCCCAGGGCTCCACAAGATTGGAGCGCTGGCACTGGCTTCCTGCAGGAGGAGGGGGCGAAAGAGCCCCAAGCCTAGCTGTGCGATCAAGGAAGAAGTGCAGTCACAAGCGGCTCCACATGCTGCTATTCCCCCAACCGGGGGAGGAGGAGGAGCAGCAGCAGCGCATGGATGGATGCGCTGCCTGGAGGCTTTTTCCCACTGCTCCCAGTGGCTGCAATCCCGCCAATGGGAGGAGCAGGAGGCCATGCCTGGAACACTGTGCTAGAAGTGGTGCAGGGGGCAAAGGCAAATAAGTGCCCCCCTCTTCCCCCTCATACCCAGATCCTGCAACACATCCCCCCACTCATACTCCCCAAACCGAGACCCCACGCTCCCAGCCTGCTCCTGTACCCTTCCCCTAACAAGGGACCCTAACTCAATCCCCTCCTACATTCTTCACCATGGCCAGAGACCCCAGCCTATGCCTGCATCCTCCCCCTTGACCAGACACCCTTTCCTCGGGCCAGACATCCTACCCACAACCTGCTCCCACAACCCTTCCCCTCTCCCGTACCTCACCAGCCCAGATCCTGCACCCCCACCCCTAACTCATTCACTGGCAGCTCAGTCCTGCACACTTAACCCCTCATTTTTGGCCCCACCCCAGAGCCTGGGGGGACCCACAAAATCTACTAACCTGCGAAACCCAGTGAGTTAATTTGGCCTAAGGCTTTGAACCTCAGTCCTCCTTGCTTCTCCCCCCTCCCCATGCGGTTGGAGCACCAGGGAAGTTGGGGTGTCTGAATTGGGGGTGACAGTTGTGGGTTTTGGGATGTTTTGGTTTGGTTCGGGGTTTGTTTGTATTTTACCAATTCTGAGCACCACACTTGTGGTAAATGAAATTATTATTCTCTCATGTTAGTTTAATATTTCCTTTCATACTGGTTACAGTAAACTGTTCTCCCTAGCTGCAGCACTAGCAAAATGACCCTAATTTGGCCCCGATCCTGCGGCAGGCCCCATGGTCTGGCCCCCATCTGGCTGCAGCAAGGTGTGAGGGGGTGGCCATGATCTGGCTGTAGCAATCCTGGCCCAGCCCCTTGCAGCAGCCCAGCCCCAGCCAGGCAAGGTAATCTGTCCCCAGGCCTCCCCCTTCCCACCCTTCAGTGCCCTGCCTTACCTCCTGCACTTTCCACACACACCAGCCCCCTGCCCTGAGCCCCTCATAGATCCCAGCCCTGATTTCTGTACCCCCACATCCATAAATTAACTCTTATAGGGTTCCCAGGTTAATGCATTTTGTGGGTCCCCCAGGCTCTGTTGGGGGGGTACAAATGAGGGGTTCCATGTGCGGGACAGAGCACATGGGGATGCAGGATCTGGGCAGGTGAGGCGCAGGAAGAGGGGGAGGCTGCGAGGTTTGGCCGGGGGGGAGGGTGTAGGAGCAGCAGAAGTTCCATTAAATAAAGTCTGAGTACAATGTTTCATTTATGCTATAAATCATTGTGTCAATTAGCAATAATATTAAGTTGTGTGTTTTCAGCCATGCAAATAAGCATTCTTATGCTGGCTCTTTGTTGACCACTTGTTCTGAATTTTGATGTAATTTGGCTCTTTGGTTTGAAAGGGTAGCTGGCTCCTGAATTCTTCCTTGAGGACGTCATTTTATACCCTCTATGGTTTTGCTGTTTTATTCATAGCTATGTTTTGGCTTCAAGGTGATTGGCAAAGGTGTATAACTGGATTCTGAAGTAGAATAGGATTCTGAAAAGCTTTTTTGAAGTGTGCATGTTTTATATAGGTCATTTTCTGACTGCCATTAAACTAGTAGGGTTGACATCACAACAAGGAAATATAAGCTGATTGACACCATTTAAATGTTTTTTAACAGTTCTCTAACTTAGATGTCTTTCAAATAATTTGGAGAAAAGTCTGAATTCCATCCATCAAGCATGTCTATCAAGTTTTCGCAAAACCTCTGACGAGTAGGCATACATGGGTTAAAAAACATTTATCAGGCGATAGATTTGATATCTAAGTTTAAAAAAATATACTAGTATATGTATGTTAAGCACAGTTTGCTTGAAAAGTCAGACCCACATGCATCATGAACAATACAATCTGAAGCTTTATTTATGACAATCTGTAACATAAACAAGACACAAGTTTCAGAGAAAGTGAAGGACAGTGTAAAACAAGCTACAGCAATAATGCAGCAAAGCTGGAAAAATCCATTGTGGTTCTGTAGTCAAACACTTATCCTTGTAAAAATAAATAAGCAAGGCCCTGAGTTTCACAATAACTGAATTAAACATCTTAGGCACTAATACTGGTTTGAAAAGTACAAAGTAGGCAGGGCAGGGCAACAAGGTTTCAGTATTAAGGCGGAAATATTTAAATTGTTTTATTAGATGCTTTTAAGAGTGTACTGTGTCCAACCTATTTAAACATTTCAAATTAAAAATATGAATGATGTTAGTATTGGTTTGAGAGAATACATTAGAACTTCAGTGTCACAAACATGAGTTACGAACTGTCCAGTCAGGTACACACCTCATTTGAAATTTGTAGTACATAATTAGGCAGCAGTAAACGTGCGGGGGAAGCAAAATATAGTACGATACTGTGTAAACATAAACTACTTAAAAAAGGAACGAAACATTTGTCTTCATTGTAAAGTTTAAAAGCTGTATTAAGTTACTATTCAGTTGTAGACTTTTGAGAGAGAAACTGTAATGTTCTGTTCAGAGTTACAAGCGTTTCATAGTTAAAAACAACCTCCATTCCCAAAGTGTTTGTAACCCTGCGATTCTACTGTATAGCAAAAGGAGAATAATAAAGTGTCTAATCAGATAATGGGAAACAGGTACCCTGATTTTATACATGTGAATTTTTATGATTTATTAGACATTTCTTCCCCATATCCTTCAAACGTTTCTATGTAAGAATAGCAAGATTTCAATGAGCTTCATCAATGTAACTATAAAATATTCTTTTTATAGATTAGCATATAAATGGGAAAACATCTACAGAAATAAGTTTTCCATAGCCATACAGTGTACCTTCAAACTTGAAATTTAATTGGTGCTTCTAGCAGCTTAAGCAATTAATAGAACTCAAAATAAATATTAACATTCTACATTAATCCATCATTTAAATAAAATGACACTCTACATTCTACTGCAGTTTTCAGTGTGCTGGAGAACACACATTCAGATACTGTATGAAGATTTTTCTGTAGATTACACATTAATAAGAATGTTTTTGTGTGACCTTGCCTGATACCCACAAAATAAAATAAATTAAATATTTCTGTAACTACACTGAAAACTGTATAAGAACTGACGAAGTGAATCTGATGAAGTGGGTCTTTGCCCACTTATGCTCCAACACTTTGGTTAGTCTATAAGGTGCCACAGGACTCCTTGCCGCGTTTGTATAATTACTGAAACTTAAGGTTTTATATATTTGTAGATTAAATTCAAACTGCTTTCGGACTGCAGGCATTAAGTGGTTTATGAAGTTTGTATTACCATAAGCATGTTTTGGTAATATTACTATTGGGTCATCAATATACAGATCTTGTCAGCTGTCTGCCAGGAAACCTTGGTAACCCATTGTGAAACAACCTATTTCTCCCCTTGCCTGTATTTGCCATGTACCATCCTTGGTCGGACAGAAACTGACATTTAACTGCATCTCTGGATTTTGTATGTAAACTCTGAGGTCTGTATAAGCTATATATTTACACTTAAGCAGTCTTTGAGACACTGGGGAAAAGCTTATAAAAACAAAGCTGGTGTGGGATATTTTAATGACTAAAAAACTAAATGGGAAACTGCCAGTTTTACAACCGGATTCAAAGTAAGACTGGATCTGTTAAAGACAGTAGGCAATACCCAGGAAAAAATCATGGAGTTATGTGACTTGAGACAGTTATCTTCCCCATTCACTTTTCATACTATTTGTTCTCTTTTTCTTGTTGCTGCTTCCTCATCTTTTTCTCCTTCGTCTCCTTGTTCCTTCTGTATCTCTTGTAGGCAGCCACCACAAGAGGGCAACTTGATCACACATTTAAGTAGATCTGCTATTAACATTTCATTGAGTCAGGGCAGTTTTTTGAGGACAAATTCAAGGAAACCAATACATTTTTAATTTTCATAGTATTCTCTGAATACTTGCTTAAGAGAAGAGTGGCTATCTTTTAACAGTTGATCTCACAATTGTAAATTAACCAAAGTATTTTCATATGTTTTGGAAAAAGTCTGCTGTTAGAAAATGCTATTTCTTTTCAACCCTAGTTTTTAAAATTTCCCTCTTCCCGGAAAGTATAATTCTGTACATTCAAATGTCCCCACTGAGATGTTAACTTCTTTCATTGTTACTGGAGGTACTGAAACAAATATGTTCTCTAAAAACTACTCAATTTTCATATATATAATAATTATAATATTCTGTATGGTTAACCATTAGATTTTTCCTGTGAATGCATTTTTTTCAGTTGTAATTTTGTGAAATTATTACTGGGTATCAGAATCAGTCTGTATACTAGCTATCAGAGCAATGGAGATCTGGAAGGGCCTTTGGGAGGTCATCAAGCCTAATGCCTGTGCTGAAGCAGGGCCCAGGTAAACCTAAACCATCTCAGACAGGTGTTTGTCCAACTTGTTAAAAACCTCAAGTGATGGGGATTGTACAACCTCCCTTAGAAGTCTATCCCAGAGTTAAACTAGCCTTATAGTTTTCCTACCATCGAACCTAAATCTTCCTTGCTTAAGATCCATTACTACTTTTCCTATCTTCAGTGGACATGGAGAACAACTGAACACCTTACTCGCTAAAAGCCTGTAATTTAATTGACAGCTGTGTTCATTCACTCCTTAGTTGTCATTTCTCAAAGAAACTGGGTAGTTAATCTTAACCTTTCCTCGGTGATGAGGTTTTAAAACCGTTGCTCATTTTTGTTGTAGATTGTCCAGTTTGTCGACGTTTCCTGAAGTGTGGTGCCCAGAATTGGACACATTACTCAAGTTGAGGCGTGATTACTGCCTAGCAGAGTTGGAACAGTAACCTCTCATGCCTTACAGATGATAATTCTGTTAATGCATTCCAGAATATTAGCTTTTTTGCATCAGTATCTCATTGTTTATTTGTATACAATTTGTGATCCACTAGAACTCTGTTCCTTCTTAACAGTAGTGTCAGCTAGACAGGTATTTCCCACTTTGTAGTTGTGCATTGTACTTGTTTTCATTAAATTTCATTTTGTTGAATTCAGACCAAATCTCCAATTTCTCTAAATAGCTTTGAATTATCCTGTCCTCCAAAACATGTGCAGCCCCTCCCAACTGAGAGCCATCCATAAACTTTATAAGCGTTCTCTGTTACATTCTAGTCATGACTGAAAATATTAAATAGCGCCAGACCCAGAACTGACCCCTGCGAGACTCCACTAGATAATGCTGCACCATCTTTTTTTGACAGCAAACCATTGATAACCGCTCTGAATATGGTCTGTCATCTAGTTGCACGCTCCCCTCATATTAATTAGACCATATTTTCTTAAATTGCATAGAAGACTGTCCTGTGGAATGGTATCAAAAGTGTCATTAAAATCAAGATGTATCACACCTTTCTATCAACTAGAACAGTAACCCTGTTAGAGTGAAGTTTGGTTGATGTGGTAGGATTTGTTCTTGACAAATTGATAATATATTCCTGTTGTCTGTTCTAGAAATTCCTCATCAGTTCCTCCTTCTCGTGGTCTGTAGTTGATTACTAACGTGTCACATTATTTCTCCCCCTTTTATCTTGTAACTGGTTTGAGTCCCACTTCTTCCTGGACCTCCATGTTTTTTGCCCTTCCTGTTATTCCTGAGCAAGCTATTCCCCTAAATAGCAATATTTCAGTCATAAGATTTCATTCACATTTCTGTGATGTCAATTAACTTGTCTTGATTACTATATTATGAGTATATAGACAAAGCTCAAGTTTTACAAGATCATGTCACTCAGTACAGGCAGTCCCTGGGTTACGTACAAGATAGGGACTATAGGTTTGTTCTTAAGTTGAATTTGTATGTAAATTGGAACTGGCGTCCAGATTCAGCCGCTGCTGAAACTGATCAGCGGCTGATTACAGGAAGCCCGAGGCAGAGTTGCTCTGCCCTGGGCTTCCTGGAATCAGCCGCTGATCAGTTTCAACAGTGGCTGAATCTGGACGCCTAGGACAGAACAGCTGGGGTGCTGTCGGGTAGGTCCCCGCAGCGCCGCACCTCAGCGCTGTGGGGACCAACTCGGCAGCACCACAGCAGCTCTAACCCAGCTGTCCCCAAGTCAGCTGTTGCTGAAACTGATCAGCGGCTGATTCCAGGAAGCCCGGGGCAGAGCAACTCTGCCTCGGGCTTCCTGTAGTCAGCTGCTGGTCAGTTTCAGCAGCGGCTGACTTGGGGATGCCTGGGGCAGAGCAGCTGGGGTGCTGCCGGGTTGGTCCAGTAGCGCCGCTCCTCGGGTTGGTCCAGTAGCACCCCAGCTGCTCTGCCCCAGGCGTCCTGATTCAGCCGCTGCTGAAACTGACCAACAGCAGCTGAATCAGGACGCCTGAGGCAGAGCCGCTCGGGTGCTGCTGGGTTGGTCCAGTAGTGTCGAGGAGCGGCGCTGCGGGACCAACCCGGCAGTGCCCCAGCTGCTCTACCCCAGGCGTCCGCGAGAAAAGCCTGGTCTGCTGGGGGGGGGGGGGGGGCAAACTTGCTACACCCCCCCCCCCCCCCCCCAGCAGACCAGGGAGTCGTGGAGCAGCTTTTCTCGCCCCAGAGGATGCAGGCGGTGGGACCGCGGCGCATCTGGGCGGTCCTGCCGCCCGCGTCCTTCGGGGCGAGAAAAGCCCCGTTCGTAACTGCGGATCCGACATAAGTCGGATCCGCGTAACTCGCGGACTGCCTGTATTCAGAAAGCTGAACAACTGAGCAGTAATGCTATACTCTCTTGAATACAGTATTCAGTCATATATGGTGTATCAGTCTTTGACAGGATAAACAAACCTTTTTGATAAGGGGGAGTGGTGGACATGGTATATCTAGAACTGAGTAAAATATTTGATATGGTCTCACATGACCGTCTTATCAATAAACTAGGCAAATACAACCTACATTGAGTTTATAAGGTGGGTGCATACTTGGCTGGATAACTGTTCTCAGAGTAGTTATTAACGGTTCACAATCCTGCTGGAAGGGCTCAACAAGTGGGGTTCTGCAGGTGTCAATTTTGGGATCAGTTCTGTTCAATATCTTTATCAACGATTTAGATATTGGCATACACAGTATGATTATTAAATTTTGTCGAAGCAAAAACACGCTCCTCTCTGTTTAGGCAGCTAACAAACAGATAGCTTTATTGATCAGTAAAGCAAAGTGAGCCAAACGTGGTCCCAGCAGAGCCTGGCCCAGTAAGGCTGGCTAATACAATCAATCCTAGTATTTTATATCCTTAACCAAACAAGTCTGATGTCAGGACAAGAAATCAAAGTGAACTTCAAAGAGGAATTACTATCAGCAGAGAAAGAAACAGGTTGAAAGTGAGTTCAAGCTTCAGCTCAGAATAGTTCATTAACACATTCCAACAGCGCATCCCTCTGGCCTCTCCCCACCTTGGTGAAGGCCAGTTCACTCCCTCGTGCAGACACAAACTGAGGTTTATACATAATGGTTTCTAGCTAAATATGAAATGGTTTCTACAGTTTGTAGATACCACCAATCTGGGAGGTGTTGCAAGCGCTTTGGAGGATATAGTCATAATTCAAAATGATCTGGAGAAATGGTCTGAAGTACAGTAAATAGGATGAAGTTTAATGAAGACAAATGCAAAATAATCCGCTTAGGAAGGAACAATTCATTTCATATATACAGAATGGGAAGCAACTGTCTAGGAAGGAGTATTGCTGAAAGGGATCTAGGAGTCATAGAGGACCACAAGCTAAATATGAGCCAGCAGTGTGATACTGCTGCAAAAAAGCCAACATGATTCTGGGTACGTTAACAGGACTGTTGTGAGCAAGACAAGTGAAGTCATTCTTCCGCTCTACTCTGTGCTGATTAGGCCTCGGTTGGAGTATTGTGTCCTGTTCTGGGCACCACATTTCAAGAAAGATGTGATGAAATTGGAGAAGGTCCAGGGAAGCGCAACAAAAATGATTAAAGATCCAGACCTAACCTATGAGGGAAGACCGAAAGAATGGGGCTTGTTTAGTTTATAAAAGAGAATACTTGGAGGGGACATGATAGCAATTTTCAAGTACAGGCAGTCCCCGAGTTACGCGGATACGACTTATGTCGGATCCGCAGTTACGAATGGGGATTTTCTCGCCCTGGAGGACTGGAGCGGCAGGACGCCGGGTCCCACCGCCCACCTCCTCCAGGGTGAGAAAAGCTGCTCCCCGTCTCCCTGGTCTGCTGGGGGAGCCAGCAGACCAGGGAGACGCTGAGCAAAGCGGCGGAGGACCCGGGGCCGGACCCGCGGCCGCTTCCAGATCAGCTGGAAGCATCGCGGGTCCGGCCCCGGGTCCTCCGCGGCTTTGCTCAGCGTCTCCCTGGACCAGCGAGACGCTGCAGACCAGGGAGACACTGAGCAAAGCCGTGGAGGACCCGGGCCGGACTGTGGCGCTTCCAGCTGATCTGGAAGCGCCGCGGTCCGGCCCGGGTCCTCCACCGCTTTGCTCCGCCTCTCCCTGGTCTGCTGGGGGGGGAATGCAGCTAGTGGCCCCCCCCCCCCCCCAAGCCACCCCCAGCAGACCAGGGAGACGTGGAGCAAAGCCCGGGGCCTGTGGTAGAGCAGGTGGGGCACTGCCGGTTGGTCCCGCAGTACCGCTCCTTGGCACTACTGGACCAACCCGGCAGCACCCCAGCTGCTCTGCCCCAGGAGTCCTGATTCAGCCGCTGCTGATCAGTTTCAGCAGTGGCTGAACTGGATGTCAGTTCCGACTTACATACAAATTCAACTTAAGAACAAACCTACAGTCCCTATCTTGTATGTAACCCGGGGACTGCCTGTACCTAAAAGAGTGTTACAAGGAGGAGGAAAAAAACTGTTCTCAACCTCTTGTGCTAGGACAAGAAGCAATGGGCTTAATTTGCAGCAAAGGAGGTTTAGGTTAGACATTAGGAAAAACTTCCTACCTGTCAGGGTGGGTAAGCACTGAAATAAATTGGTTAGGGAGCTTGTGGAATCTCCATCATCAGAGATATTTAAGAGCAGGTTAGATAGACGTTTGTCAGGGATGATCTACATCAGGGCTACTCAACTTTGGAAGACCTGGGGGCCACAATAATACTCACAGCACATGCCGAAGGCCACAACTTAAGTGTGGTTGCATATACATGTGAGTATATATGCAAATAGCTTTTCACACTGACAGGCATGAATACGAACATTAAGGTAAGACTACACTGAACACAGGCCCCATTTAAGTCAGTCCGCTGGCTTAATATTTACCTGATTTCCACCCATATGACAGCAGTTTTAATGAGCAATGACAGTTCAGATATTTAACTACTAAAACTCCTATCAGCGGGGTCATTATATTGACTACTTCTTTTGCCCGTGTGTTGAGCCCTGTGTAAATCCAAACTGCACCATGGGCCACAAACTAATGGCCCACCAGCTGCGTGCTGAGTCGCTCTGATCTAGATGGTGCTTGGTCCTGCTGCAAAGGCAGGAGATTGGATTTGATGACCTCTCAAGGTCCCTTCCTATTTTAGAATTTTATGATTCTGTGGGTGTGTGCTACAAAGTTTAAGAAAGTTGTGGAAAAAGTGAACTATTTACTAAGGCTATGTCTAGAGGACATCCCTCTGTCGAAAGAGGGATATAAATGAACCTGATCGAAAGCGCAAATGAAATGTGGATTTAAATATCCCGTCCTTCATTTGCATATTCACGTCCGATCGCTGTTTCGAAAAAGGGTATTTTGAAAGTAAAACCACAGAGATATGTGGTTCTTTCGAAAAAAAACAACCCTTTTTCGAAAGAACCAGTACTCATTTTTTCAGGACTACAGGTTCTTTCAAAAAAAGGTGTTTTTTTTTTTTCAAAAATACTGTCTAGACTGCGGTTTCACTTTCGAAATACCCTTTTTCAAAACAGCGATCAGACATGAATATGCAAATGAATGAAGGGATATTTAAATCCGCGCTTCATTTGCACTTTCAATCAGGCTCATTTACATCCCTCTTCCGACAGAGGGATGTTGTCTAGACGTGCCCAAAGAGAAAATATTGACTGTGTAATGTGATTGACTGTTCACATCCTGGTCCCAATATTTCAAAGGCTACAAATACTTTCTTTTTGAGAAGTGTGGGGAAAACTTGTACTCAAGGACGGTATTCTTCAAAGCACTTGACCAAACTCTGTTCCCAATTTCCATTACTGATTACACCTCACTAGGCCAGCATACTTGGGAACAGACTGGTGCCAAACCAGGAGAGGTCAATATCATCTAGTATCATTACCAAAACTTCCACTGCTTACTGGGCTCTTAGAAGACATTTATGGGTAAATTAGAGCTATTACAGAACACTGAGAGCCAGGACTGGTGACTGTAAACAAACTTTATGGGACCGTGGGGAACTTAGTCATGCCCATGAGAAATGGACATTTGACGAATTAAAATCATGCTAGAGCAGAGAGTGCTGGACTAGAGGTGTTCAACCTGTGTTGTCTTCTACAGGAGCAGAGTTAGGCCAATAATAAGCACTTTTGAAAAATCTCAAGCTAAATGTTTAGGGCATCTTAGAGACACTGTACTGGGAAAAATATTTAAAATGTAAATATTTGAAAAATCTAAAACCAAATTAGTGTTTAACACTACAATTTGAACTTATGAACTATACCTTTGAGAGTTGAATTTACCTCGTTCACAAAGATTACATGAATCAATTTAAAAAGTTTCACAAATCTCAATGAAATATTATGGATAAACTGTAAAACTTAAGTATCTAATAAACTGGGTACAGGACTTCAAAATTGTCAATATGATTTCAGATATTAATGCCAATGGCCCAATAATTAAATTGGATTTGATTGTCATGCTATTTTGATAAACTAATACATAGTTTAGAAAAATAGGGTTAAAACTGTGTGTGGATTATCACAAAGACTTAGAGGTATCAGCTAGCCTCACGATTCATTTACAAATTTGTGTACAAACGGAATTTGGATAATGCTAGGCTTTAGAAGTGGGAGGCTATGGTCTTTGCAGGAACCATATTTCATTGTGTCGATTTGCAGCAGCTGGATTGGTGTATCCTGCAACAATGAATATATTCTGCAAACATAGCTCCGGACTCTCCAGAAGTTCTGCCAACAAGTTTATTTCTCTCATTATTGAATCTTCATTGGTGACCCCTCTGAAGCTCCTGCAACAACCAATTTTTAATTATATTCTATTGTTTTATTGTATTCCTGGAGTCCCCTCTAGACCTGGAAGATTCTTTCCCTTCCCAGGGTTCTATGGTGGTGATTCAATAATGCTTCTAAATGTATGTATCGTATATGGTGGTGATAGCTAAAATTTTACTTAACCCAACATTTACAATTGTCAGGTATGATGTGCCCTGTTTCACTAATTATTCTGTTTCTCTTTATAAAAAAAAGAATACAAGTAGAACTGTAACTAATTTACTTCAAAAAGTTAAATACTTCTGTAATCTGTCAGGCTACATAACCTAATAGTTGTCTCCTGAATTGACTTTCACTTTGATTTCTGAAACAAGGGATAGTTAATGAAGATAACACAAGCTTTAATTTTCAATATATTAGGATTTGGCAAGTACTAAACGCTGTTTTAAATACATAGGAAGAGACTTGTACTACCTGAGACTTCATTAGCACAGGACTGATATGTTGCTTACCTAGTATAAACAACAGTAGGCGGCCACTCTTCAATAATTATGTCAGGATCATAAGGCTGAGGTGGATGATCCTGCAGGAGTTCAGGTAGGTAGTATGCGACTGTCACCGAACGTGTGATCTCGGCATGAGATTCGTTAGTATGCACTATTGTCACAATGGGTATAGTCATCCCCAGGTACAATCCTGAAGAATAATATACAAGCATCACTCTAGAGAACCCAAGCAAACTTTTGCACTCTGTCTTTATTAAGTTTTAAAGTTTGTCTGTACATGGATTAAGAACATTCAAAATAAAGTCCTGTAATGGGAAATGATAGCAGAATGGAATTCAGTAGATCTTGAAAGTGATGGGTTTAGTGCTGTTGGCTGGAAACAGCTGTTGATATGAACATTCCACCGTGTCTCGGAATTAAGTGTTCTGAGAGCTCTTCTGTGTCTAGATGTAGTGAGGTTTAGCAAATATAGGCTTATCTATACACGAAAGTTAATCGGCTATAGGGTGTGAATTGAAAGCAGGTTAATTATTCTTCATTAACTCCATATGTGGATGCTGTTCTGGACTGAGTACCTTTATATGAATTAACTTAATCCACTTGGATTTGGAATTGGAGCATTCTTATTGCAGAAAAGGAGCCTCCATACATGGAGTTGCATGGGAATAACTCCGTGCTGAGAAGACAACACAGGAAGCCTAATTCTGAACACTTGTCTTTTTAGGTTTATTAATCTAACAAACTTGTATGCGTATAACACACATTCTCTCCTGATAATTTATTTTGCATTTTAATGCAGCCAAATGCAAAATTATGTGTCTAGTAATGCAGACCATATAGACTGAGTGAGGGACTGCATCCCGGAAAGCAGTGACACTGAAAGATCTAGGGGTCAGAATTCAACATGTGTTCATAATAGGATACAGTGGAAAAAATGACTAAGTAGGGAGGTGATTTTACGTCTGTATATGGGTATTGATGAGACTGAGCACTGAGATATTTTGTTCGATTCTGGAGTTCACATTTTAGAAAGGAAGTTGGAAAATGGGATGATTTGATTAGTCTGTGTGTATTTTGGTGGGAGAAAACCCTGTGTACTAAAGGGCTCAGGAATGTATCAAAAAAAGTACAGGAATTAATATAAGAAAGCTGAAACCAGAGAAATTTGTATTGGAAATTAGACAAACTTTTAACAGAAAGGATGACTAATCATTGGAACAAATCTCCAAATCAAGACTGGATGCCTTGACAGCTTCTTTTGGCTAAAGTGTATTTGGTTCAGTAAGAAGATACTTTGGTGAAATTTAATAATCTGTGTTATATCAAGGATCAGATTAGAAACATATGATGTAATAGTCTGGTCTTTTGCTGTGCAAACTGACGCTTAGAATTTTTCAGTAGTATTCCAGCTGTTCAGAAATACAGCTGTTCAGAACGACTCATTTGTCTAGTGTACTCTGTGCAAGTTAGGAATAGGAAGGTTTAACTGGTAAGTTGCCCTGGCCAGGCTGGAGCAGCCTTTGTCCGCAGTGAGCCAGGGTGCCCCACGGACAGAAGCTGCTCCAGTCTGGCCAGTGGTGTGGGGTGGGGAGGAGGGAATTATTTCAGCCTGGCTGAAGTGGACTCCAACCTCCCCTTTAATCCCAATTAAATGGGATTTTATTGTAAGTACAAGAATTCCAGACCATGGGAATGTGGAAGCAAGAAGACGTGGTGGGAAACGAAAGCTGGCGATCAGTTGTCAATAAAACACACGGTTTTGAAATGTTGATGCAAGGAGGCACTTCAGTTTGGGGACTAGGGGCTGTTTTTTTTTTTTTTTTATTTCCAGGACAAAAAAGCTGTCTCAAATTGCTGCTTCTACTGTGAAGGACTGTGCATTTGCAACTGGTTGGTACAAATCCAAACTAGAATTGATGAGAGAGGCTGGAGCATAAATAGCAGAAGATGTTCTATTTCAAAACTAGTATCTCTAGTTACCTGAAGAGTTCTGTTCACAAATATATTTCATAATCTTCATAAATCCCAGACATATGCTCTGTTCATATTGTTGTTCTTGCATTTTAATACAAGCCCATTTAGCTTTTCCATATTGGCGTTTTTCATAAAGCACTTCCCCAAACTGCAAACCAAAATAATCAGACAATTTAAATTTGACATTAAGCTTTGGTATAAAGGACTTTTCAGTGTTTAAGAAAAGAATCAGCTCCTTTTCCTGTTTTGAAAGGAAATAAGCTAACTGGTATAAGGTCAGGAGAAAATATAAATGACTAGTAATTATTTCCAATGCCTTGATGTTCAATTTAAAAATGCTTTTCAATTCTTAAATATTTAGTTGACTTTTATGTAGCTAGCTCAAATATACCCTTGTTTAATGAGCATTCTCTCATATACTCCCGTGGTGAGTAGATTTCAGCCGGGTGCCCCATTCATTTGTGGCACGTGCATGAGCAGTGCGGGGCTGGCGAGGGGCTTTCGCCGCTGGTCATCAAGCCCTGGTCATGATTGTCTGGTAATGCATAGGCATAATGAGACCAAATTGAGGTTGCATGGGGAGGGCACCTTTAACTGTGGCATTTCCTATCTTCTTAGTGTTTGACTTTGAAAACTTATGTTATTTTATTGTAATTTTATGTATGTGTAGAGACAAAGTAGGTGAGGTAATATCTTTTATAGGACCAAAGTTAGGCAAGGGCTCTCACATACAGAAGTTGGTTCAATATGGGTATGTCTACACTACCCCCCTAGTTCCACGAGGCGTACAGCTAGTTCAGATAGGAAGCCTAATCCGAACTAGCTAGTCCGTGCCGCGTGTAGCCGCGTGACATGGAGTCCGAACTAGCCGGCATTTAAAAATGGCGCCGGCCGGCTTCATGGAAATGAAGCCCGGGAAATTTAAATCCCGGGCTTCATTTGCAACTCCGTATGACTACATTACCCCCCCTAGTCTGAAGATACTACCTTGCCCACCTTCTCTTTCTAGTATCTTGGGACCAACATTGCTTTTAAAAAAGCAATCTGGGGAAAAAAGCGTGTGTGGCATTGTATTGTCACCAACATGGTTCATCCGGAGGTGTGGAAACATTATATTCACTGTGAAGACTTCTGCTGCTTGAGGTAAAGAAGTAGCTGATAGAGGATACGGTACTACTGCTATGTGCACTTTCACTAGAGGGTTGAATACTTTGCCAATAGTTTTCATAGTTGCTGATAGAAGAATGGCAAGGCTCAAGAATCTGGAATTTGATTCCAGCCTCTGAGTGAGAGAGTGCTTTACAGAGCACAGACTCTCCTACTCATTCTCCTCCAACCTTAACCTTTTCTGCCTGACCACACTGCTGTTTGTAATGACTCGTAAAACAGCAGCTACAACTGTGATTGCAATTGGTGAAAAATCCTTAATCTGAAATGTGTTTGCAGGGAATGTTTGTAATTCCAATAACTAGTAATGGCTATTTGTGAACAAGGTGAACTTAATTGAATTAGCTATGGATCAGCTTATCTCCACCTTTTCACTTTTAAATACCTATGGAGGTTTTTTGGTTTTTGTTTTTTTTTAACTCAGAATGTTAACAGCCTTTGTGTTCTGGTGAAACAATGGATCTGGCCAGTTTAGTGACACATTGAGCATGCAAGTGGAAAAGGAGAAATTAATTTAAAATAATCCTGAGGAGTGGAAGTGCTATCTAGGAGACGTTTTACAGACAAAGATTAGATTTCCATGTGTATTCCTGAAATCTGTCAAGGAGAGCCAGACTGTAACTGACCATCTCTGAGTAGAACCAGAGTGAGAATGGGTTGTGTGAGATGGCAGATTCACAAATCAAAAGCAGACTTAATGGCAGTCGCTTTTGAAGCTAAAGTACTTAGCTTGCATTAAACTTGTGGTAGTTATGCAATGTTCATACAAATCTCATACTCTCTCACCTTTGTCTAATTTGGACTTAAACTTAGTTGCTTGGGAAAACACTGATTTTATTTTTAAAAATTATATTTGAAAAATAACATCTCTTGTATACCTGGCAAGACACATTTTGGATTTTAATTTGAGGGGGGGGGGAGTATTCAGAATTTTGAACTCTTGTTTTGCAAATAAAGGGAAATGTCCTCAAAAACCCTGTAAGTACACAGTTACTGATGAGTATGTGCATAGTATGTGCACTTCCCAAAAGTGGTTTTGGATCTCCTAACTTTCATTCAGGCATGCTGACTTCAGTCATTTGTGTGCATTGTTCTTCCCTTCTTCAACTATGGACTGGTGGACATAGGGCGAGCCTTGCTGCCTCATGTTTTCAGTTATCGGTCTTGCAACACTTACAAAATTAAATTATCAAACTGTAATCATTATAAATACCAGACAGGAGAAGCATTACCTTTTCTTTGCGGTGTATCAGTGTAAATGGGATACTTTCCCTCTCCTGCTGTTGATTATTTCTGGTCAGTTGCTGGATTGGTTGTGCCATGTCTGCAATGAGATCATATGTTCTTAATTCTAGAACTGAAACTACAGAAATGAGTAAATACACCTTGACTTACTTTGGTCTGCTTAGCTCTTGTTTTGTTAAAAATGAGCATGATTTTCTCCAGTATAGAAGGGCGTAGTCAGTTGCTCTTACCTCTGCCTCTCTAAAATGAAAGCAAATTTGAAACTTTCTGTTCGCATCACAAAGTACCATATCATCTGAGTCCTGCTATTGTCCCCAGTTCCTTGTTGACACTCCCACTGTGCCAGTAGAAAACCCCAATATATATGGATGTTCAGGAAGCAATGCATAGATAAGAGTCTAGCTATGACCTCACAGTATCCTGTCTCCTCCAGTAATTGTCACTATATCTCTGAGGATTAATCTACACTTGCATCAGAGGGGTAGTCGTGTTAGTCTGAATTTGAAAAAGCGACAAGGAGTCCTGTGGCATTTTATAGACTAACAGATGTATTGGAGCATAAGCTTTCGTGGGCAAAGACCCACTTCATCAGATGCATCTTGCACAAAATGGTAGCAGTCATTTATTTCTCCTGGTAGAGGAAACAGAGTACCTTACTATAGTACTTAATTGGCTCTGTTGAATCTAATTCACTGTCCTGGTCTTAATCCCTGAAGCCCTCAAAGAGTTAGTTTTAACTTTCTTAAACCTCAGTCTTCACCGTCTCAGCACCTTTGGCCTTGGATTCAAATTCCATAGGGTGACCCTTGCCACTGTAATCTCCACCTTCGATTTCTGGCATACAGGTTTGAATGAGTGTGTGTCACATGCAGCATGCCAGACATCTGCAGTCTTTGAAAGGGTGGTTAAGAATGGAGGATACATCAACCTCAAACAGGCAAAGCATGGACTGGTTGGTCAGTTTTTTAAAGTCTACCACCGTTTGCAGCCTGTCACCATAAGTACCAGAGGTTCTGCTGCACGGGAAGTAGAAGCCTGGGGTCCCTCTTCTGTGCTGTGTCTCTCCTCTGTTGAGTTCTTGATGTGACATGTGCCTTTCCATTAAGCCCCATGATGCCTTGGGTTTTGAGGAATTTGAGGTGGGTTGGGTTATTGTAATTCCAGCAAAATCCAAACAGCTCTGGTACTCAATTCTCGTGAACCTTTCACAAAGATTCATCAGATCTGGTCTTACAGAACCAAGGGTGGATCCTGTATCTGGCATCCTGGATGCTGACAGGCTGATGTCTACAGAAAGGATCTACTCTGTGCACTTCAGGCTATCTTGCTCCCAAACAGGAAACCACTGGCCAGACTGACAGAGCCAGATGGAAGAGGGTTTCTGTCTATGGAATATGGTATCAGCTCTTGCTTGGTAGTAGCCCCTGTTTCAGCTATACTCCCCCGCGTGCAGGAAGGCAGCAAGGGAACAAAATCCCTAGTGTGTGATGGACCGGTGTTTTAGGTACTGCGCCGGCTATTGGGGCAGGGGGGAGAGCAGCCCGCGCACTTCCGGGACTGGTGCACAGCTGCAGAAGTACCCCCCTCCCCCCAACCCTACAGGAAGCCCACACTGCCTCTTTTGACACTGGGAGTTCAGCACGGCATTCATCTGGGGGTTGTGGGCAGCAAGGCAGGCTCTCGCAAAAAATGTTGAGTCCCAGTATTTTTTTCCTAAGGACCAGTACTGGGCCACGGACCACAGTTTGGGAAACGCTGCTCTAGTACATGTTGAGGAAGACAGCCTTACATCGGCTAGGGGAATAGGAGAGATTCAGATCTTTATGGTGGGTCTCTCCTCTGACACTTTTCACAAGAACACTCATTCTCCTACCTCACCATTAACTTTCTGCATAAGAGGGTTTCCAATATCTGAATTAGTGTTTTCACCTTCCCTAAATTGCATTCCACTCCAGTTAAAATGAGACTTCACATCTTGGATATCCTGATTGTTGTCATTGCATTTAGATATGACCATGCCATTCAGGTGTACAGCTAGGACTCTGTATAGTAATTGCAGAATGGGCTAAGGAGCAACCTGTGTTACTGGTTGTCGAAGCAGGTCCCTGGTTGTCTTATGACAAGGTTTAGCTAAGATCTATCTGGACAGATTACAGCTCACTCGGGGCTTGAGCAGCATTGGTGAGCAGCTTGCGTAATATCCCCCTACTATCAGAGAGGGGTAGCGCATCAACGTGGGCTTCAGTGCATACTGTTACCACTCACTATTCCCTGATGGAAGCCTCTATGTTGGAGACTTGTTTTGGTAGGGTGAAGATTCTACAATCGTTCTGCTAGCTCTAGACAGTTATTGTAGTCACTGCATATCTGTAGCCTATAGGGATAACCTGCTTGCTTGCCTGTAGATATAAGTTTATTATTTCCTTATGGTTTTGATTATATGCTGTTATAATAAATCACGGTAGGTTTATATTGGCAGTTTGGTTGTGACATAAGAGACTTAGCCCTGGACTACACTAGGGAATTATTTCGAAATAATCACTCTCCAGAGTATTCAAAGTAATTACTCCCCAGTGCTTTCTGGGGCTCTAAGTTGAGGTAGTGCATCTGCATTAAGGGAGCCTTCCTCAGTTTAATTTTGAGGCTTCCCTGTAGTGTAGACAAGTTATTTTGAAATAGTTATTTTAGGAGTTATTTTGAAATAATTTTCTAGTGTAGACATGCTGTTACAGGCCATGTCCTGTATGTTGAGCTATGTTGTCTGAGACCTTTCACTGAGAGAGCTCACATATGTTCAGGACCTTTCCCTAGGCGATAAGAGAGTAACTTTCCATGGTATTGGGGTTTCCAAGAATAACCTCAAACTTAGCAGGTACATCATTACTTAGAAAAACAAAAAACCAGTCAAGACCAGACCAAATAACTGGGTGGGACAGAAATAATAAATGTGATAAAAGTCCCATGGTAACAAATTAACATATAAGTTGAGATCAATGATATACTGACCTATTGGGAAAAGACACTTCACCATTAGTAAGGGGAGGAATACAAATAAGGAGAAAAGGAAACATCCCCTACTTAATATTCATCAGACATAATGTCAGCATAACATATGCTAAGAGGCATCCTAGCCAAGGGGCGGTAGGAGATACAGTCCTTAGGAGGTGCCAGATGAAGCCCCTGTTGATGGGGGTGGTACAAGTGATACAGAAGATGACGGCTAACACTCTGGATTGTTCTAGAAGGAACGGTGCGAGTACATGGTATGGAAATACAGATGTACATTCCCTGTTTATCTTATGGCATTAGGGTATTTGTGCTAAATGTATAAATAAGCTATATTTACAAATATACAGGAGTTTCTATAGTGTGAGTGTTGCATCTATGCACATCAGGCTGTGCCTCCCTAAATGGGGATTCTCGGGTTTGACAACATCTGTGATCCTTTTGGACCACGGACATTCCTGAACCAGAGAGCCCCATGGCATGCGGGGGAGGGAGGGACAGCGGGGCTGGTGCCTGGGCCAGAAGAAGCTGGCAGCAAGAAGGATCAGAGGGCTGGGAAGCTAGGTAGGGAACTTCCCCTGGTCCAGCAAATTATCGTTCGGGACTGGTAACTGTATTTATTAGTACAACTGAGTTTTAGATCGGAGACCACGAGTGTAGATGTCTATTGGGTGGAAAGATTAGTTTTTAAATATTTACAGTAGTTTTATTATTGCTTACTTAAGTGCTGTTTGTGTGACTTGAATGTCATGCTGTAATGAAGAGAACTCTGTTGTTGAAAATTTCATATGAATTGGTTAACTTTAGTTTAAACCTTACACTTTTTTTTGGGGGGGGGGGGCTAGTAATTGAAACACCAGATCCTGCTTTAATATGATCGGAGACTGAATTACAATTTGATATCTAGGAGAGTTGTAGCTGTATTGGTCCCAGGATATGAGAGGGAGGGTGTGTAAGAGGTTTTATTGGATCAAAATCTGTTGTGAGGAGTTAATTTCAAGTTACACAGCCCTTCAGTTCTGAAAAAGGTACTCGGACAGGAGAAGGGGAGTACTGGCTCCGTCTCTTCCCCCTCACTGACTCCACCCCTCCTATCCCTGCCTACCTGTTCTCAGCACCCCCCAGAGCACCAGGGCTGAGTGGTACTGCTTGGGCTGAAACTGCCCAGCTAACTACTTACGTCAAACCTTGTATTTTGTTGTGACACTCTGGGCTTGTCTACACTACCATTTACTTTGGTATAATTTACATTGCTCAGGGATGTGATTAATCCACACTCAGTGTGACACAAATTACACTCACCTAAGGACCTAAGCACCAGTGTAGGTACAGGTTGAACTTTTCTTGCCCCAAATACTCTGGTTTGGCAACATCTGTGGTCTGAAATGATTTGAATTAGCCAGATGTCCCCTTATAATGGGCATGGTCAAGTTTCCCACAGTCCCATAAAGTTGTTTACAGCCACCAGTACTAGCTTTGTGTTCTGCGCTGGTGATACGGAGATTTGAAGTAAAATACATATTGCTCAATTCAAACTGTTTGCTTTTAAATGTGTCTTTTGTCTGTGTGAAGAACAAATCCTGTCAAATCAATCTGATAGCTTTCTTTGATAGGATAACGAGTCTTGTGGATAAGGGAGAAGCAGTAGATGTGGTATACCTAGACTTTAGTAAGGCGTTTGATACGGTCTCGCATGATATTCTTATCAATAAACTAGGCAAATACAACTTAGATGGGGCTACTAAAAGGTGGGTGCATAACTGGCTGGATAACCGTACTCGGACAGTAGTTATTAATGGTTCACAATCCTGCTGGAAAGATATAACAAGTGGGGTTCTGCAAGGGTCTGTTTTGGGACCAGCTGTGTTCAATATCTTCAACAATGATTTAGATATTGGCATAGAAAGTGCACTTATTAAGTTTGCAGATACCACCAAGCTGAGAGGGGTTGCGACTAATCTGGAAGATGGGTCCTAATTCAAAATGATCTGGACAAATTGGAGAAATGGTCTGAGGTAAACGGGATTAAATTTAATAAAGACAAATGCAAAGTGCTCTACTTAGGAAGGAACAATCAGTTTCACACATACAGAATGGGAAGCAACTATCTAGGAAGGAGTATGGCAGAAAGGAATCTAGGGGTTATAGAGGACCACAAGCTGAAGATGAGTCAGCAGTGTGATGCTGTTGCAAAAGAAGCAAACAATTCTGGGATGCATTAACAGGTGTGTTGTGAGCAAGACACAAGAAGTCATTCTTCCTCTCTACTCTGTGCTGGTGAGGCCTCAGTTGGAGTCTTGTGTCCAGTTCTGGGCACCACGTTTCAAGAAAGATATGGAGAAATTGGAGAGGGTCCAGGGAAGAGCAACAAGAATGATGAAAGGTCTAGAGAACATGATCTGTGAAGGAAGGCTGAAAGAATTGGGTTTGTTTAGTGTAGAAAAGAGAAGATTGAGGGGGGACACGATAGCCATTTTCAGGTATCTAAAAGGGTGTCATAAGGAGGAGAGAGAAAACTTGTTCATCTTGGCCTCTGAGGATAGAACAAGAAGCAAAGGGCTTAAACTGCAGCAAGGGAGGTTTAGGTTGGACATTAGGAAAAAGTTCCTACCTGTCAGGGTGGTCAAACACTGGAATAAACTGCCCAGGGAGGTTGTGGAATCCCCATCTCTGGAGATATTTAAGAGCAGGTTAGATAAATGTCTATCAGGGATGGTCTAGACAGTATTGGGTCCTGCCATGAGGGCAGGGGACTGGACTCGATGACCTCTTGAGGTCCCTTCTAGTCCTAGTATTCTACGAGAAATGTGAACATTTGTTATGGATTTAGTGTTCCATGAAAACTAGTATATTATGTATTTTTAAAATAGTGCCCACAGGTGTGGTAGTTACTTGTTATGGGTGTCTGTACTTAAAAGGTTATATTCAGACATATTAGACGTGAAGTAACTTTGGGAGAGAGTAGGCTGAAGAAAGATGAGCTGTCGCCCCACAGCTACATGAAGAGTCAGTTACAAGTATGTGTACATCTTGATGGTTCAACTATTTAAATTTTAAAATGATAATTAGGATTGACTGTATATGTGAGTGTTGTAGAAGAAGCAAGTCTTTGGTATTTCAGTGAGAAGCAAGTAGGCCTGATGTATTTGACTGTATTTGTTTTAGAAGTCAATTAACATGAAGTTTTGGTTGCCTCTGATTGTGGTGCGTCTTACTAGCATGTATATTCACCAGATACTGACTGTCATACCAGGCACCCGATCTAAGTTCATCATAGCTGCTGAAGGCCTCCTGTGAGAAAACAGAGATTCTACTTGGTAGTCACTAACCTAAGTAGGTTTATGGTGGCACACAAAATGCCTGTTATATGATGATGATAAATATCTTATTAGCTATTAACTTTAAAATTCAGCAACTGGCTGCTTCGAAGAATTAGGATAGGCTTGGTTTTAGCATTTAAAAAAAAACATTGTAAGGTGCCTCTTGTTTAAATTGGAATAAAGTAATCTGAAATATCTGCAATTATAGATTTCTTGTTTCTGATGATAATAGTGAAGGAACCATGTTTCTAACTAAACAGATCTAGGATGGTTTATTTTTTTTCTCGTTTTTTTCCTCCATTTCTGTGTTTATGTTGAGGCATTGCCATGGTCCCAATGGTAGGCACTGCTTTGACTGTTGCAACAGTAATAGAGCTTCAGTCACTTTCTACAAATACTAAAAATAAGTAACTTTATTAGAGAAGCAGTATTCTTCTAAAAGTTACTTTTCTCAGTAGATATACTATCAGGACACATTCTAGCTTCTTCTGTCTGTCTTTCTGAGCTTCTGGAGAATCGGGGCCTGGATGAGATCGAATTAGGATTTGCAACTCCAGCTCCTTAATAGTGTAGCTTAAATCAAAGTAGCTTAACTCGAATTTTAGTGCCATCTACGCTACGGGAAGTCGAAAGGAGCACACTGTCCCTTCTACTTCCTTTTTTTTTTTTTGGGTGGGCGGGTGTTAGCCCGCCCACATCTAAAGGACCTCCCCCCATCCTGAGGGGAGGGTCCACAGAATCTGGAAAAACCAACTAATTACTGGGGACAAATAATGAAAAAACAGGGACGGGTGTGAGGGTCAAAGGGTTAAAACGAGGGAACCGGATAGGGACACCGAGCAGAGAACCCCAGACACAGCGCCCACTGCCCCCCGAAGGTCTCGAGAGAGCCAGCGGACGCTGCCCATTTGAACTCTGCCCGGATACGTGAGCAGATGCAGGAACGGAAATAGGCCCCACAGTCGCAGGCCCCTCCCCCGGCCAACCTCTTCTCCCTGGTTTTGTAGATTGCCCATTTGGCCATAGCCAGGAGGAGGTTGACCAGGAGGTCCCGCGACTTTGTGGGGCCACGGATGGAATGTGCGTAAATTAACAAGTGGGGGGAAAAGTGAAGCCAGAACCGCAACAGGAGGTTCTGGAGGAGCCGAAAGAGGGGTTGTAGCCTGGCGCACTCGATGTAGATGTGCGCCAGCGTCTCCCTCACGCCACAGAAGAGGCACGTGTTGGGGGTGGGGTTGAACCGCGCCAAGTACACGCCCGTGCTCACCACGCTGTGCAGGATTCTCCAGCAGATGTCCCCGGTGGGCTGTAGAACCAAGGTCGAATAGAGGCTGGCCCACCGGGGCTCCCCACCCTCCATTGGTGCTAGGAGGTCCCGCCACTTGGTGTCTGGGTGGGACACGAGGGCGGGGAAGTGGAGCGTGTGAAGCACGAGCGTTTACAGGTGACTCTTTGACGCGGTTCGGAAGGGGACTGGCTGCATCGTGTGCAGCCGGCTAAGATGACGAGGGGGAGGCAGTCAGGAAGGTACACAGGGCTTGGGGCCGATGGAGAGTTCAGGAGGGCTGGGGCTGAGGGGTGGGCGGGGTGCACCCTCTCGCAGGACCTTTTCGAGGTAAACCCGAGCAGTGGGCGGCAAAGCGTCCTTCACCTCCTGAAGTACGCGCTGGGGAGTACGTAGGGTGGAGAGCCCCATGCGCTGGGCGAGTGCCCGAGGATCCACCCAGTCTCCCCGGCGGTAGTCCAGGAGGTCTCCGACTCTGGTGGTGTCCGCCAAGACCAACCTCCGGCGCACTGAGGGGAGACTCGCCGCCTGCACACGTAGATGGGGGTTGTGTAGCAGGGGCTCCGCGAGGAGGTCTGCTCCCAAGGTGGCTCCCAAGGACCTGGTCGTCGCAAGCAGCTTCCAGGTGCGGAGGAGGTCCTGGTAGAAGGCCGGTAGCCCGGAGAGGTCTCGTGGAAGACCTCTCAAATAAAAGAGCTGCTGGTCATATCGGAGCCCTCAGAAGCGGCAAAGGAAGGCGTGCGCAAACGTGCTCCACGCCGGACTACCTGCATCAAAGAGGAGTCTCTGCAGGGCCCGGAGGCGGAGGATGTGAACCCGCGTGCGCAAACACGTCAGGCCCTGCCCTCCCTCCTCCAGGGGGAGATGGAGAACCCCTGCAGGGACCCAATGCAGTCCTGGCCAGAAGAACCGCAGCATCAGCTGCTGGATATGGGCCAGGAAACCCGGGGGCGGGACCAGGGTGCTGAGATGGTGCCAAAGCATAGACAGGACCAATTGGTTAAGTACTAGTGCCCTCCCACACAGGGAGAGGCACCGGAGCAATCCCATCCACCTCTGCAACCGCTCAACCACCCTGGCCTCTAAACCTTGCCAGTTCTCCAGCGGAGAGGGATGCGTGGCAGAGAGAAAAACGCCGAGATAGAGCAGCGGACCCGCGCTCCACCTGATGGCTTGAAGCGCGGGTGGGAGGGAGCCTGCTTGACACCAGGCCCCCTACCACCAGGCCAGAGCTCTTGACCCAGTTGACCCAGGAGGAGGAGGCTGCCGAGTAAACGGCTTGGCAAGCCTCCACCCGCGCCAGGTCTCCCGGGTCCTGGACCACAAGGAGCACATCGTCGGCATACGCTGACAGGACCAGCCTCGTCTCCGGCTCACGGAGCACCAACCCCGTCAACCTCTTGCAAAGGAGACGGAGGAAGGGCTCCATGGCCAGAGCGTAGAGCTGGCCTGACAGCGGACAGCCTTGACATACTCCCCACCCGAAGTTGACCAAGTTGAGCTTGACCAAGCACTCTGCGGAGGCATACAGCACCTGGAGAAACCCCACAAAATGGGGCCTGAAGCCGAAGGCCCGCAGGGTGCCCAGGAAGTACCCGTGGTCCAGCCGGTCGAACGCCTTCTCCTGATCCAAAGACAGGAGGGTGAACGACAGACCATCCCTACACCCGAGCTCTAAGAGATCCCGGACCAGAAAGAGGTTGTCGAAGATGGTTCGGCCTGGGACGGTGTAGGTCTGGTCTGGATGAACCACGTCTGCCAGCACAGACTTCAGCCTTAGGGAGATGGCTTTGGCAACGATTTTATAGTCCATGCTGAGGAGCGAGACGGGATGCCAATTCCACAGATCACGGAGGTCCCCCTTCTTGGGCAGCAAGGCAAGCACGGCTCGCCTGCACGATAAAGGGAGGACCCCGCTCTCCAAGGACTCGGCCCAGACGCTAGCAAGGTCTGGGCTGAGGATGTCCCAGAACACGCGGTAGAACTCCACGGTTAGCCCGTCCATGCCCGGGGATTTATTGATGGACATGAGACGGAGGGCTTCCAAGAACTCGGCCAGGGAGAGAGGCAGCTTTAGCCGGTCCCGGTCGCCCGCGCTGACCGTCGGGAGTTCATTCCAGAGAACCCTGTGGGCGTCGGTCGGATCCGGGGAGAAGAGAGAGGCGTAGAAGGCATGAGCCCTCTCGCGCATCTCCACCGGATCCGTGAGGAGGGGTGCCGTCCTCTGCTGGAAGGCAGACGATGTGTCTTTTAGCCCCCCTCTTTTTTCCCCAGGGCATAGAAGAAGCGGGAACCTCGATCCATCTCCCAAAGGAGATGGATACGAGAACGAACAAAGGCACCCCGGGCTCAAAGGTCCTCCAGGGCCTGGAGTTCCTCCTGCTTCTCCCAGTATGCTCCGCAGAGGGGCAGATCCTCAGGGCCGGTGGCCAGCCGCCTCTCTAGCTCTAAAACCTCCCGTTCCAACTGCTCTATGGCCGCATCCCTCCGCCGGCTGGCCCCCCGGGTGTAGTTCCGGCAGAAGAGCCGCGTGCGCACCTTCCCCACATCCCACCACTGCCGTGCCGAGGGAAAGGTGCACCGCCACCTGTGCCAGGCCAGCCAAAACTCCCGGAAGGAGGCTACGAAGCCCACATCCTCCAGCAGGCTGTTATTGAAATGCCAGTAGGCCGGCCCCGGCCTCTCCGAAGAAAGAGAGGCCTTCACGGCCACTAAATGGTGGTCCGAGAACCGGGCCGGCCGAATGCTGGAGGAGTGGGCCCGAAAGAGATGATGGCGAGACAGATAAATGCGGTCCAACCGGGAGTGGAAAGACCGATGACCCACCACCTGGACGTAGGTAAATACCGTTTCCTCACCCAGGTGGAGGTCACACCAGACGTCCACCAGGGAGTGATGGTCTATTATCTCCCTGAGGACGTCCGCGGCGGCCGGGCACTGCTCGAGCCCCGTACGGTCCCGGTCCTCGAGGGTGCAATTGAAGTTCCCGCCCGAAACCAGGCACTCACAAGGGTCCAAAGAGCCGAGGAAGGCAGACGCCTCCTGATAGAAGTGGAGTTTCTCTGAGACGGATGACGGGGCGTAGATGTTGACAAGATTTAATATCAGCCCCTCTATCCGAACCCGGAGATGCAGCAGTCGACCCTGCATGACCTCAGCGGTCCCCAGCACCTCGGGCTGCATGTTCGGGGAGAACAGGGTAGCCACCCCGGCTTGACGGACCGACAAGAGGCTGAAATAAACTCTGTCCCCCCACTCCAGCTGCCATCTAGCCTCTGCGGCCAGAGCTGCGTGGGTCTCCTGGAGGAATACGACAGAGTACCTCCCCTTCCGAAGGAAGGAGAGTACCTGACACCTACGGAGGCTGGACCTGTAGCCCCGGGTGTTTAGAGTGGCAATGATGAGCGCCGGCATTGAGAGGGCTGGGAAAGATCCTTATTGGCAGGAGTGCCAGCGGCCCCCATTGGTCCTTGCAGCAAACCGTGACCATGCCCAAAAGTGAGCAGGGCGTCATGGAAGCTGCGGACCCGCTGGTAAGCCATGGCCTCCCGCCGCCCGGTCCTTTTACCCTCCCCCAGGAGGGCCCTTACTATTTGTAGGATGAGATGAAAATCTCCCCAGCGCTGAAGGGCGAGAGCAACTTTGTTCTTGGAGCCTCGAATGTCTTCCAAGAAACTCCTCGTAGGAGCAGGACTATCGGCATCGATAGGAGTGCCCTCTCCATTCGAATTGGTGTGTCTTCTCTAGATCCGCTAATTCGAATCCCAGAAGATCGAATGTGGCTGCTTCGATCTTATCTGTAGAGTAGACATGGCCTGTGTGATCAGAAGGGTTCCTTCATAAGCTATAGACTACCACTGCAGACTTTCATGATATGTATATCAGAACCAGTTCAAATCTATGAGCAATCTACGGCATCTAAAGTGGGACCTTATTTTATGAGTTGCTAGTGGTCTGTCAAACTTGAAAATAATCTAGGGCCCCCTCTAAGTACTTGCTTTATTTGGGAGTATCTCGTCTCAGCACCTAAAAACTAGAACAAAGCTTTAGGATTCCACTCATCTCCATGGAAACAGAAGATCATCCCACAGGCACCTAGCTAAAGGTGGGGAAGTCAACTGTTGGAGAATTGGGAACCGGGGGGGGGGGGGGGACATACTAGGGATGCAGCAAACACATTCTTTTAGCCAATGCTTAGTGTTTTAATCTCCAACACAGAATCTGTCTTGGTTTTCCGAGGACAGGTTAGGTTTGAATTTGCTCCAAAATTGTATTATAAAGTTGTCACTTTATTCTAGTCTGGCACTCTCTGGTCTGGAATGATTTTAGTTAGCCAGATATGCACTTATTATGGGTATAGCCAAGTTTCTTGCAGTCCTATAAAGTTTGTTTACTTCTCCCGGTCCTGGCTCTGTGTTCTGTACGGTTGTTTAGCTCTAATTTACCCCTAAAATGTCTTCTAAGAGCCCAGTAAGCGGTGGAAGTGTCGGTAATGCTGTTAGACAATATTGACGTCCTGTGGTCCAGTAAATTCTCTAGTTGGGCTCTGGTCAGGTCACAAGGGTACTGACTAGAGGGATTCAACCTGTGGTGAGGACTTGTATCTGTTAAAAGACATGTTTAAAGAGTGGCATCTCAAAACTTTGACTCTTTCTGGATCTGTCACCAACCCCCTCTGTTTGAATGCCCTAAACTGCAATTCATTTCACATGCTAATGGACTCAATCCTTATGAAAGCTGGTTGGTACACTACCAACTTAACAGCTCTTGAAGGTGCAAACAGCTCTTTATGTAGACTCCTAAGTCAGGAAGGATACTATCAATTGACTTTGATTCTTATCTGCTTCCTTTTAACTACCCAATCTTCAGATACTTACTGATTTCCCCTTGCTTCCTGTATCCCAACCCCCCCTTCTTTTTTTCCCTCTTCCCTCCTCTCTCCTATTTATTTTGGGTCTGCACATCCTAAATTCATAACTCCAGTCATCTGAAGAAGTGGGTTGTGCCCACAAAAGCTCATGATACCATTTACATGTTGTTAGTCTATAAAGTGCTACCAGACAATTTGTTGTTTTTTAACTGTAAAACAGTGCCAGAGCAATCCCTTTCCTCTGCCTTCTCCCCCCCCCCCCCCCAACAGCCTCAGTTACCTACAGAACTTGATTTAATCTTATGTTCCTCCTCTGACTTCTCACAATCTGGTTTGCTGTCACTCTAAACGTCCACTTTCTTCATGTCTTGCAAACTCTCTCATTTGTTTTAGGAAACATAGCCCCAGGATACTGATTTTCAAATGGGGAGGGACTCTATTCAATTTGCATTTTGGAAAGTTTTGAGTTTTTGATGGCTCTGCTTACATCGAACAGAAGCACATTCAGCACCACTGCCTACTGTATCTGGGCTACAGGCTGTAAACCCCATGAGGCAGTCCCTAGAAGCAGTGTCTTTTTGTGGGCTGTCGTCATCAAAAACAATATTGGCTGGTACCTCTTTTCAGTTTCAAGGGAGGTGCAAGGGGTTTGTCTGTTTGCTCAAACCGGTTTGCCTATCCTTAATTGTAATACAGGAAAGAAGACAATGAAGCTTAGGATGAGAAACGTAAACATGACCTGAAATGGAAAATAGGTTGGGTTTTGTGACTTGTTGGTTGCTGTTTGTTTGAATTTTGGGAATACAAAGTCTAGATGGTTTTTTGCTGGTTTTTGTTGATCTCAGATATGGACTCAGCTTTCTCATGTTTTAGGAACAATGTGGGAGATGTTGGAAAAAATCCTCCCTCAAGTATTTCTCAATTTGTTTAATGCCCATAAGTGTTAAGCAGTTTGAATAAAAATCACTCAATTATCTTTTTCTCCTTATGTCACCCTACACGTTCTGAGAACTATAATATTTCAGGTTCCTGAACTTCTCAAAAATGGAAATAAAACAAACCAGCAACTAACCCGCGCTCAACAGCCAGGCTTGAGATATTATAAAGAAGCCAAAGGTCACTTTTTGCCTATTGTAGGTCACAAAATTGAGTCATCTTATCCTGTTTTGATTCTGTCTCTGATCTTAACGTTGTAAAAACAGTGAGGACCAAAGATGGAAGGGGGTATTGGGAGGTCCTTCTCAAAAAACAAAACCAAAGAAAACCCAAAAATCTTTAGATGAGCTATCCATTTTTTTAAACTTGATGTATGTCCTGTTCTACAAATGAGTCAAGACCTGAATAATTACTTCAATTCTGCAATTATTATGAAAAATTTTAGCTGCAACTTTGTTTATCCAAGGTTTGATCTCATTATCTTTCATGCATATTGCTTGCTCTGTTTTTGATGGCTATATATCTTAGAATTGGAAGCTGAACTTCTAAAAACCACCTGTATTTACATTCCCTTAACTATGGCAAAAAGGCTGTTACACACTAGCTGATATCAAACACACTTTAAAATGAGTGCTCCCTTTCCCACACCCTCACATTAAGATGTTACTCTGTGGGAAATTTGAGGCTGATAGTGTTGACAGTTTTTTTTGGTGTGTGTCTCAAATTCAAATTAGAAGGCATAAAATCTAGCTTGTAAACGAACTATGTAGTCACTATTTCAAAAATGTGTGGGCAAGCTGTGTGGTCAGTCACAGTAGAACCGCAGTCTAAACAGCCAGTCTCCCTCCCCAACCATTTATTTTCTCCAAAGGGCTGGAAGGATCTTGCTTCCTCTTCCCCTCTGTCTCGCTGTACAGCCCAGCATTTGGAAAAACGGCACCGCGGTGATGGGGTCAGCCTGGACCGTCACCTCCCTGACCGACACGCGCCTGCCTCCCTTCTGCATAATCCCGCTAAATCCTAAACTCTTGATTTTGATTGAGCGATGGACTGGGCCAGGGGCTCGGCCGGGAGCGTGTGGCCATGCCCCGGCCCAGGGAGCGGGGGGGCGCGGCTGCAGCGCACGGTCCAGCCGCCCTCTCCGCCTCTTCTCCCAGCTGGCCTGGCCCCCGCCGCGCTGGCAGCTCTTACCGCTGGGCACGTCCACCTCGTGCCCCCGGCCCACGCTCTGCCAGTAGCTCAGCAGCCGCTCCTGCTCGGCGTCGTCCTGCCGGCCGCCGGGGCTGTGGCAGGGCGAGTCGGGGCCCGGCTCCTCGGCCATGCCGTCCAGCTCCTCCAGCGTGATCGCGCCGGGCTCCGCGGCCGCGCCGCTCATGCGGCAGCTGAGCGCGTCCTGCTGCATCTGCGCCCGGCCTGTGGCGGCGGCTCTGCGAGCGGCGCTTTTCTCGGCCCGCCGCGGGCTTCTGCGGGGCGGGGGCGCGCGGGGCAGCCTGCTCCGAGGGGCCGCCTGCGCCGGCTCGCCCCGCCCCCCCCCCTCCCGCGCGGGCAGGGCGGGGTGCCCCTCTCTCCTGCGAGCTGCCGGCGGTGCGTGTCTAGGGCAGTGCTCCCCAACCCCTCTGGCGGGGGTCCTGTCCAGAGCCTCACTTCATCTGCCCCTCTCAGCACTGCCCTCTGCCTTGGAGCTGCCCCCCAGCCCGGGAGCCTCCTGCTTGCTGTGCAGGGCACAGGAGAAGCGGAGGGGGTGCTGATGTCAAGGTGCCCCTCTCTCCGCTCTGTACCCCATGGGGGGGGGGAACAGGGACGGAGAGTCTGCTGGTTGCTTTTGGGAGTGGTGCAGGCCAGAGTAGGGGTGAGCCTGCCGTAGTCCCCTGCACCACCACCCTGCAGCCACCTGTGGTAATTGGTGCCCAGCTGGAGCCTGCATTCCAAACCCTGCTCCAGTCCTGAACCCCTCAAGCACCCCAAACCACTGCCCTCACCCTGAGTCCCCCTGCACCCAGACTTCCTCTCAGAGCCAGTACCTTCAATCCCCTCCTGCACCTTACCTCCCTGCCCCAGGCTCAACTCAGAACCCCCTCCCACACTTCAAATCCTTTAGCCCAAGATCAGAGACCGCATCCCCTAACCTGATTGGGGAGCAGGAGGGGCAAGAGTCTTTGGCTACGTCTAGACTGGCACGATTTTCCGCAAATGCTTTTAACGGAAAAGTTTTTCCATTAAAAGCATTTGCGGAAGAGAGCGTCTAGATTGGCACGGACGCTTTTTCACAAAAGCACTTTTTGCGGAAAAGCGTCCGTGTCAGTCTAGATGCGGCTTTGTGCAAGAAAGCCAAAATGGCGATCGGGGCTATCAGGGCTTTTTTGCGCAAAACAATACCGCGTTGTCTACAGTGGCCCTCTTGTGCAAAAGCATTTGCACAAAAGGGCTTTTGCCTGAACGGGAGCAGCATAGTATTTCCGTAAGAACACTGACAATTTTACATGAGATCGTCAGTGTTCTTGCGGAAATTCAAGCGGCCAGTGTAGACAGCTGGCAAGTTTTTCCCGCAAAAGCAGTTGCTTTTGCGGGAAAAACTTGCCAGTCTAGATGCAGCCTTTGGGTTTGAGGTGGATCCTGGATTGCACTTAAATTCAAAAAGTGATCTGCTTAAAAAGGTTGGAGACTACTGTTCTAGATTAAACAGCATTCTGCATTCAAACAGACCTTACACCGGAACTGCTCTAAATACTGTGCTATACTGCCTCCACGTTGTCACACACAGGCTGTGTCTAGACTGGCAAGTTTTTCCGGAAAATCATCTGCTTTTCCAGAAAAACTTGCCAGCTGTCTACACTGGTCGCTTGAATTTCCAGAAGAGCTCTGACGATCTTCTGTAAAATCATCAGTGCTTTTCTGGAAAAACTATGCTGCTCCCGTTCGGGCAAAAGTCTTTTTCCGAAAGACTTTTGCCCAAAAGGGCCAGTGTAGACAGCATAGTACTGTTTTCCGCAAAAAAGCCCCGATCGGGGGGAAAAAGGCGATCGGGGCTTTTTTGCGGAAAAGCGCATCTAGATTGGCCACAGACACTTTTCCGCAAAAAGTGCTTTTCCAGAAAAGCGTCCTGCCAATCTAGATGCGCTTTTCCGAAAATGCTTTTAACGGAAAACTTTTCCATTAAAAGCATTTTCGGAAATTCATGCCAGTGTAGACGTAGCCACAGTGTCCGCCAAGGTCAAGAGATAAGACCCCTGGCTGAAGCCTGACACCCCATGGAGTATTCCATATATGCATGGGAATGGGTGTGGCATGCAAGGCCGTCAGTGGGGGGTGGATGGTAGCAACATTGTGCTGCACAGCCATATCATTCCTGCCCTCTTCCTTCCCAGCAGCAACTGTGTGCAAGATTTGTGGGTGTGACTGCATTGGTGCTCCAGCCCTGGAGCAGCCACAGGAAAAAAAATGGCGGGTGCTTAGCATCTTTAGCACCTCCCTGTACCCCAGTGCTCCCCAGCTCTCTCACCAGTCAGCCTCTCCCTTTCTTCTCCATGCCTCCCACCAGCCATAGATCTACTGTTCCATGGTGTGGAGGAAGCAATGTGGAGGAGGAGCAAGGGGTGGAACAGGGTGGGAAAAGGTAGAGCTGAGATGAGAAGAGGCAGGAGAGGTGGGGACTTGGGGAGAAGGGGTGGAGTTGGGGCAGTGTCTGGGGCAGAGTCAGGGGCGGGGACCCCTCCCAGGACATAAACTCAGTATGTATGGCAGGGTTCCATCAGGATCAGTCTAAGAATGGGCAGAGGAGCTTTTTTGTCACCTGGTGTATACGTGGCACGGTTACGTAGAGGTACAACCCAAATGCACAGAATTCCAGGCACTTTGTGCGGAATCTTTCAATAGATGGCCTCCACATGTATTTTTCTTATAACATCACCCAGCATTGTTGTATACAACACCCGGTAAAGAATCAAATCCAAATATTAAAAAGGCTCGTGTTGTCTCCTCTCTACTTGCCCCAAGGCAATTAGATGTTTGTCCCCTTGTGGGGTTTTAATTTGTTCTTACTTCCTCTCTTTTCTATTCCTTTTGACATCACATCCTTTTGGTTTGTCCTCTTTCAGTTTTTAACTCCAATTACAGGCAAGCTAAATCAAATAAGTCAGTCTTGCCCGTGGTTCTTAAGGCTGCAATGTCAGACAAAACAGCCAGAGCCACAGGTGCCAGAGGCATGGCCCTGTTGCCAAGAAAGCCCTGTGTGTCGTTTTCACCAGCTCCACTTTTCAGGTTGACAAATTCCTAACCTGAGAGTAAATGTACTTGCAAGAGAGTTATTGTGCTAAGAGGGTTGTTCTAATGAGCCACAGAGGATTTTGAAAATTAAGACCAGACACTGAATTCAATTCAGTAGTGTGGGCAGCACCAGGATTATGTGCCACTGTGATATTCCAGTAGGGGAAGGCTGCATTCTGGACTAATTCTGTATAGTCCTATCAAGGCATAGTGGGGATCACGTTGCTGTGTTCAAGTCACCATCTGACCGTGTGGGACACAGGCTTTTAGCCATTTCAGGGGTCAGGGGTCATCTTTCACTGCCGTAACTATTTGAGACTCCAGCAGGAACGTACAGGCCAATGTGATCTTTTGAGACCTAGTGATTATAACATGCATAAATACAATCACATGCATAGCATTTCTAATAATGGCTAAGGTTGCAGGCATAGATTGACTCTCAAGCAATATATTAGCAATAACCCCTCCCCCCCTTTTTTTGGACCAGATATTATGGTGATGGGCTCAGCATGAATGCATTGCTTAGTCTTCATTCTTTCCAGCAGTATCAATTGGAGTTTAACAAGATACTGTTTGTTCTGGTGAAGACATACAGTTGTTCTGAAGAGACTTGTGCTGTAGTTAGTGTTTTTTGTTGTTTTCAAGGCAAATTCTAAGACTCAACAGAGAAGCAATTATTCAGTTTACAAACTGACCTTACACTGGGTCATCACTAGTATGTTTCATGCCATCATATGATAAATGGTCAGGGCAATGCATACTGTTGTTGATTCTTCTGATTGCAGGATGGTGTATTTCAAAGCTGCCAAGCTGCACATGTGGACAGATGTAGAAATGTTGTTAGGTGCATACAGACGCTGAAGCTTTGCTGACCATTTAACTGTAGACACTTTGGGTATACCTATGCTGCTGTAAAACCTGCAGCATGGCTGTGGCTGGCTCAGATCAGCTGACTCTCCCTCTGACTGCTGAGCTAAAAGTTCCAGGGTTAGACAGTCAGGCTCTGAAATCCCAATCCCAGGATGGGCCTCAGAGTCTGAGCCCAAATGCCTACACTGTTATTTTGCGCCCTGCAAGCCTGAGTCAAATGACTTTGGCTCTGAGACTTGGGATCTTGGTTATTTTACTGCAGTTTAAATATACCCCATGACTTTGTTTTATCCCATACAGAGCCTCACTTAGGATACGTCTACACAGCAGGGCTAAAGTCGAATTAAGCTCCGCAACTTCAGCTACATCAATTGCGTAGCAGAAGTCAAAACAGTTTAATTTGGCTTTTGGTGCCATCTATGAAACAGAAAGTCAAAGGAAGAACACTCTTCCTTTGACTTTCCTTACTTCTCATGAAATGAGGGTTATCGGAGTCGGAGTAAGAAGTCCTCCAGCTCAACATTATTTCAAAATAAAGGCTTGTAGAGTAGACGCACACTGTTATTTCGGAATAATGCTGTGTAGACGTAGCCTTAGAGAATAACCGTCCCTGCACTCTCATCGCCCCACCCTCCTAGTGTTGAAGATACACATGTTGAACTTGAAACACCTTTAAAAAACAAATAAAATATGATCTTGATCAATTTGTGCATTTGTTTCTTTGGTGTAATTCCGATAATGGCATAAGGATATTGCTCTTCTTATGGAGAAATCTCTGTTTACCGTTTTAAATTTCAAACTGAGTTTAGCCTTTCTGCCAAAAGACAGAATTCTTGTATTCTATAAAGTTCAGTGTGTTCTTTGTACAGTAGCAACATGCTTTGTGCTATTTTTGAGAATGGTATTTACATTATAAAATCTTTTCTCTTGGATTGTTAACGTAGCTATAAAAAGTATGTTAGAGAAATCCCATAATTAGTGTAGACAGATTTTAAAGTAAAAGGAATCTACTTATTTTCATTGAGGAAGGAAGGTGAGCTGTGATGTGCATTTTTTGACACAGACGCTGCATGTATTTCCCTTTAAAACTTTATCACAGTCTAGGCTCCTTTTTATTTGGTTTAAAATTGGTTATACAAGACTATGGTATTTGGGTGTAATTTAATTAATACAAAGGCAAGAAAACTGTGTGGAGTCTCTTCTGAGTGGCTTCAAACAACTTTTAAATCTAATAGAGATGAAAAACTCACTGCAAGATGTGGAAAGGAACCTAAACCTCTGGATCTTTTTATGAATAATATAGATTCATCTGAGCAGAAGGCAAAAGGAAGAAGTAAGGAGAGACTGAAGGATTTGAAAGAATTCATATGTTTATCACAAAGACAACTTAAAGGATATAAGTGCTGTTATTGGATAGACTGCAGGGAATTTCACACCAAGTCTGTGTTTGTTTAGCTTTGTTTGTCAGCTTAGTTTTGGAGAATTTAAAAAATGATTTCAAGGTTATATAGCAGTGTATAATTTTGTCTTTTAATTTTTAGAATTTACATGGATTAAGTTGCCTTGACAAGTGATTAAGTTGCCTAACTCTGCTGTCTAGGAATAATCCTAGCCACCTTTATAAATAAAAATTAAGCCAAAAGAGAACACATTAATGTCATGAATTAGTGAGCGATCACAGGGGTACTTCAAAACATCTTATCAGATTTGACTTAATATGCATATTATTCTTAAATATATTAAAAACATTTTTTGCAAACTGTGCAAGATTTGTGTATAGGTCTCAAATGATTCCATGTATATGAAAGGGTATCATTAGAGGGCCAAAGGAAACTTTTGTGTGGTTCAGTGCCTTACTTAGGTGGTGTTGGCATGAAATTGATTAGTTTTTAAGTGTTGAAATTTATGTTGATTTTGTTTGGTAGGGGGAGATATTTCATTTAATTTGATGCCATATGCTAGTGCATTCTTGGCTATTCTCCCAATTGGTAGAATGGAATAACTGTGTGTACTAGTCTTTGCATGCACTGTTGATGGTGTATTCAGTTGCTCCTTGACTGACCTTATTGAAGCAGAAAAGTACTCAGGCACTATAGAAACTTCTATGTTTACCCTCAAAAGAAAATCTACTTGTTCTACTGTTCTGTTTTAAACATTATTTTTTTGTACTATTGTATAACTAAAATGTCCTGGAAAGATTGAAATTATTTTCAGTTACTCTGCTTGTTAATTAGAGCTGATTGAAATCAGATACTGAGAGATTAGTTAAATGTAATGAATCACTTGTATCTGAGTGAAGCATGTTGTGTCTTTTCTAAGTAGGTTATGTTTACAGTTCTTATTTGATTGAGTTTTGAAGCTCCAGGTGACTGAATCCTGCTGTCTTAGCTGTTCCTGGTTTGTTTTGTATGAGATGATTAGCTCAGATATATAGTGGTGGTATCATTTTCTTCCATACTGCAGTTTAGGTCAGGGAGATGAAACACAAGCACTCATAAAATAGTGTTTAAAAAAAAAAAAAAAAAGCACTTGCACATAAAACCGTAGCTATGATGGTATTAAAATTAAGCTCACACCTTCAGTCTTTTTAAAGGAAAATGTCTTCCTTCATGTTTTGTATACACTATTTTTAGTTAGATGTCCAATTTATTTATTATCGTATATTCAAATACTAATGTACACTATACAGGTCTTTGAGTGTAATGCACACTACACTTTTGCCTTCAGATCTTTAATGTTCTCATGTTTATCTTATACTAGTAGTGCATTATGGAAGTTATTTGTTGGAATGGACTGTTGTAATCTACTATATTCTGTGAGAAGTAATATCTCCCCTGACCTGCTTGATTCACATTGACTATTTAAATAGTTTATTCTAGTGTGTAATGCAGATTTTGCTCAGGTTCCATCATGTTTATTTTAGCAGTTGGTGGGTGTCATTTACAGGTTATATGTCAATATATGCCATAGAATGTGTATTTCTTCATCTCAGCAAGGACCATACAGATTCTAGAACAGTTCTTCAACTGGATTGCAGCTTTTGGGGCAGAACTCAGTCTTACTGACTGAAGGGGGTATGACTGTTTTGCTGAAGAGCACACCACTTCTGTTCTGCCTTCTCTTACAGCAAGGAGTTCTTGTTCACCCTGCCTGTATCTGTGATTTAGGATGTTCTGTTTTTTTTTTCCTAAGTTAAAATAAATTTTAAATGTGTAGTGCAGAAATCTGGGCAAGTGTTGTTCACTGGTTTTTCAAACAGAAACATTGGATTCTTGGCTTCCCTTTCTTCCTGAAGTACTACAGCTCTGTAGCCTTGGCTTTTTTCTGCTTGATTGAACTAGAGGGAAAACTATATTCATGCACTTATTGCCCAACAGTGCATAGACAATAAGTTCTGCTTGTTTTGTGGCCAGCTCAGGAAGGGGTCACCCTAGTTGCCCTCTCCTGAGCCAATTAGAATCAGGAAGGCCCAACAGTGAAGCAGCAAGCAATCCCCTTGATCTCGCCTACTTTGCTTCATTTCCTCCAGGGAGGGAGCAGGTGACAGAATGATATGAAGGCAGTTCTCCCAAAGTAGAAATTGCTACTGACAGGTTGCATGAACCTGCTGCATTAGCCTCAGCAGTTTGTGATCCCAGCAGTGGATAATTTCTGTCTTCCAATGCAAAGCCATGGAAGGAAGCAAGAGAAGCTGGCCCAGATCTACCCAACAGAGCATTAACTTTGTAGCTGGAGACCCAGACTCCTTTTCCAATAAACAGCTCACAGTTATGGGCTACTAGTTGGGTTTTCCGCCTCTAACAGCGCAGTGACACCCAGGCAGCAGTGAGATGTTTCCTTACTGAATCTCCAGTCCCTCCTCTCCCACTTCCTCCCCTTTCCCACTGGTGAGTCTGAGACTTGCACTTTTTTTCAAGGGGAATCTCTGTAGATGAACTGAGACAGTTAATTGCTCTCCCCTCCACCAGGACATGTCTTCAGGTGCCTTAACAGGTCTTACTCTAGCAAATGCAACATAAAGAGCCAGAGTGTGACCATCTGGGCACTGCTGAGGGCATCTGCTCAGGGCGAATTGCTCAAAACCACGGCTGCTTACAGCCCCAGACTGGGGACCTTTCCCAAACAGGTCACAAACCAGTCACATCGAGCGCTTCAGCTGCCAATCCGGCCAGCAGGAAGCCTCACAAGCCAAACCCCTCAGACAGCCCAGCTCTCCTGTGCCACAATCAGCCCTGGACCTGCACACAAGTGAGGGGTTATGGAACCCGATCTCACCTACCCTAAACGGATCCTCCCAGTCCCAAAGAACCAGCCACAGACCCCTGGACAATTTACACGCTGGATCTTACCCACAAGAGCACGCTGGGCCAATTATTTAGAATCTAAAATCGAAAGGTTTATTGATAAAAGAAAGAGAAGGTGGAGAGTGAGGTTAAGGAGAATACGTTACATGCACCGATCACCAAGTTCTCGATGCCGGCTCTCAGCAGAGATGTTACAAACTGCTCTCTTAAAAGTCTCCGGTGTCCATCCTATGTCAGGATGGGTTAGCAATCCTCCCCGGCTCTCTGTCCCTCGCAAGGCTGCATCTGGGATCAGTAACGGAATTGAAGACAAGATGGAGTCCACCTCATGGCACTTTATATCCATTCCTGGTACCTTCCAAGCTGGAGTGTGTCACATGGTCAAGTGACCTGTCTGTGTTCCACGTGCCGGCAGCCATTATGCCCTGGCTGGTTTGCAGGGTTCCAGAACATTCCTCAGGTGTGTATTGGGCACCGTGAGAACCATTGTCCTTGGAGCCGTGCTAATTAGCATAGTCATTGACTGAGCAATCCTTCTTTACAACAGGCGGTCCAGGCCCATTGCTCTGTCTCAGGCAGAGAACGTTCATGGTACAAGCCCATGTTCATAACCCCACATACAGACATCACACAAGTACATGAGTAGCACACACAGAATCAGTAGGACACAAGCTTCCATTTGACACCTCACATGGCACTCTATGTATATGCTTTGGGGCAAACACCTTCCCCTCCCCCCTGAGTGCAGCAGAGATCTGGCTGCTCCCCTTAAAATCCAAGTTGTTGTCCTACATGCAGATGAATTGTAGACTTGGTAATTACCATAGTTAAAGAGACCAAAATACATGAAAAGTAGATATGTGCAAAGTAAACTGAAATAGTTGACGCCTGGAATAAACATGTGTTCTGCTTCTAAAACTGTGATGTATCTGACATTGATTTCCTGCTGGTTTTGGTATGTTTCACTCTTGACAAAGGGGGCACTTTCCCAAACCATTTCCGTCTGGTTTAGCCTTAACCAGTGTTAAAAGTTGTTGAAGCCGTTGATACCCCAAGATTCTAGTAAGCAGTCCTGTACTCAGTATTGCAGTTAGCCTTGTTTTTCATTATGTTTAACAAAAATAATTATGAACAATATGGCATCCAGAGCTTTCTGAAGATTCAGAATTCTCTGGCTTTTGTACTAATTCAACTGTACTCACCCTACAACTGTAGTAAAAACTAAGTGCGCTTCTTCCCCTCCATTGCTTATGCTCGAAACAGCACGTATCATTTAGCTGATTGCGCATGTCTTAGAGGCTGCTAAACTTTCTGCCAGGGAACTGAGTAAACTTGCAGTGACCAATCACGTTGCGACACGCTAACCAGAAGGAATGTGAAATCTATAAAAGTTTCAGCTCAGGCGATGCTCAAGGTCGACCTTGCTTTGGGCACTGAGCTCCTCGGCTGAACTTGTTTGCAAACAATAAAACAGAGTTGGAGCCAGCCTGAAAGTGAGACTCTCTTCTTGAGGAAAACTGAACTAGCCTCCAGGGGATGAAACTAGCAATTTATGCAACACAACCCCTGGGAAATGTTGTAAACATAGTTAGTATAGACAGTACCTCAGTCTGATTACTAGTGCATACAACTAGCATGAATTCAGAACTGATAGTCTCTTGTCATATTAAGCCAAAGATATCTTTGGAGAAAACTTGTGATAGTTTTATAGCATGCTAAGGTGTTTTTGATACTGCTACCCAAATGGACCAACACACCAAAAAAGCTATTTGCCTAGGGCAAATCTCATTACTCCAGTGATAAAATGGTAGAGTTAGTACTCCATGCAAAACTCTGTATGGGGGGGATTCCTAACCACTTTTGGCAAAGGAACAAAGCAGAAAAAAGCAGTATTAAGATGAATTAGAGCAGGTCATTTCCCTTGCTCTACTGAAGTGGAAAACAGGCTTGCATAATATGTCGGAATACAAATAAAAACAAAAAAACATTTAGCCTAAAAGATACAAGAAACTTACACCGGCAGTGGAGAACAGCATAATGGGATGTAACGTGGGCAGTATCCATCTGCTACGCTATAAACTATCTCCAAGTGAATGCAATCATCAAACAGGCTCCACTGCAGAGAATCCCACTTTGCAAACTCACCAGTTAGTGTACAAACCAGGCAAGCCAGTTACATTCTGCTTACTTTATTTCTGTGTGGCAGGTAACTGTGTATTAAAGCTGCCTGTTAATTATAGACCAACAGAATTTTGAAAAAAGCATAATTTTTTCTCTTTACATGACGTGTGCTTTTTGTTTTATCTACAGATTTTGGAAACGTTTGCTGGCCGCCTGATTAAAATTCGAGTTTTGGCCCAGCGTGATATTCCCAGCCTTACGAAGTACCAGATAATTATAGCCAGAGATCAATTTAGGAAAAACCCTTCTTCCCACAATGCGGTAAATATTACTTAGTATTGTTGTTTGGTGTATGAGTTTATTCAGTATTCAATAAACAGTAGTAACACTACTTCATTAACATAGTACATAAAATACCAATGGGTCTCAAAAATGCTTGAGTGGCTATAACTAGAAATTACCATAGATGTGCAGCCCCAGGGCTGGAATGTGCCAACTTGTGTAAATGCTCTCAACACCACTGCAGCACCAGTTAGGACAAAGAAGGTAGAATACGTTCATCTGAAGCTATAGATCAGTGGTCACCAACCAGTCTATCGGGATTGACTGGTAGATCTTGGAGCCTCTGACAGGGGATCCTGACAGGTTTGGCCAAGAGGCTATCTAATGCCGGCACTTCAGCTGCCCTTCCCCGCACTGCTGGGCACTTCCTGCCCTTTGCCTTGGAGCTGTTCCCCACTCCCACTTGCTGGGCAGGGCAGGGAAGAGAAGGGAGAGGAGGGGCGCTGACGCCAAGGTGCCTCCTCTCCCACCCTGTAGCCTATCTCCACAGAATGGAGGGGGGCACAACAGGGCCTGGGAGGGAGGGAGTTTGCTGGCTGCTTTTGAGAGTGGTGCAGGGCCAGGGCAGGGATGAGCCTGCCTTAGCCCCACAGCACTACCTGTGGTAAGCAGTGTCCAGATAGAGCCTGCATCCTGCCCCCCGTCCCAGTAAAAAAACAAAAACAAAAAAAAACACCTGCACCCCAAGTCCCTGCCCTAGCCCTGTGTCCCCCCCAGACCCAAACTCCCTTAGGCCTGTACCCTGAACCCCCTCCTGCACCCCAACTCCCTGACCCAGGCTCAGCCCAGAAACCCTCACACTCCAAATCCCTTAACCCAAGACCAGAGCCTGCACCCCAGCCCTCTGCCCCTGCCTGATGAAAGGGAGGAAGAACGGGGGAGGATGGAGCGAGCAGAGGCGGAGCCTTGGAGAAGGGGCACAAAGGAGGTGGGGCAAGGGTATTTGGGTTTGAGGTAGATCCTGGATTGCCCTTAAATTCAAAAAGTGATCTCCTGCTTGAAAAGGTTGGAGATCACTGCTCTATAAGGAACTAGACACACAGAATATAACTACCAGATTTCACTTAGGCCTGAATATTCAGCTCATGCATCTCCTTGTCTAAATTGCCTCAGGATATTTAGTAGTCACAAGTAGTCTGCCCTAGTCTATCCTTTGTTTATTCAGTAATCCAGGTGACAGCTATACACAGAAACTCAGTCCATTTATGACTTTCCAAAAGTCCTGTAAGTGCCTTAAGCATATCAGCGAGTGTAATTAATAACAGCCAATATAATTTAATTAAGTCAAGATGCTTAGCCTAGCTTGGGTAAGTGTGAAGAAAATATCACCCTGCCAAATGAAATAAGCAGTACAAGCAATAACACAAAATGGAATTCCCTTGGTAAGTCAGATAGTTAATTCTTCCACGAGGACAAGTAAAACAGCTTTGGTGTGTTTTGGAAATGTGTTTACCAATGTCTGTTATCTCAATTCCTTTATCAAAAACATGACTCCTTTGAGATTGAAGAGTTACTTTTTTTCGTTATTAGAAAACTTTCCCGAACAATTTCCAGTCTGCTTTATGAGGATTTTGGGAAACAAATCACCAATTTAGTATTGTATTCTTTTGCAGGTGTTTTTCAGAAGTTTAACTGATTTTTGGCATAAAAAATTGCAGTATGATTCCTGTTGTTTATTCACCTTTTTAGTTCAATCCAATGTGTCAAAATTTGTTTTCTTAGGGAATACAACAGGGCATCATTGAAGGAGATTTTGCTCTTTGCATTAGTTTGTATCATGGTTATGAGCTACTGCTGCAGATGGGAACACGATCCTTATTTATCTTCTTGTGTGGAATTATGGATGGATCAAAAGGTAAAATGCATTCACAAACAGACTTTCTCTACCCCTCATTTCCTCCTCCAATTTAATTTTCAGGAAATAAAAAATGTATGTTGAGTGCCATGTAAATAAGAGTAATCACCTTTTTTTTTCCTGAATAATTGTAATGACAGTTTAACAAATGTGTTCCTAATGAAATTTATGTGTGTTCTTTTTTGCAGCTTACATTTTGATTAAAATATCATGTTCAACGTAAGCCTTTAGACATCATCTATAGGTGAGATAGTGTAGTTAGAAACAATTGTGTTTGTATGGAGATAGCTCAGTGATGTATGGGAAAGATGGAATCAGAGTTCAGAGCACGATACAGCAATAGACCAGAAAAGATACCGAATCAACAAGTAGAAGGTCTGTGCAGAAAAGATTAGGTCTTTAAGGCAGTATCTATGCTGGCCAAACCCCCCCCCCCCCCCCCCAAAAAAAAACCTAAACAAAAACCCCACACACATTCTAGTAATTCCCCAACAGTTCAGCCTGTTGGTATTAGCAGCCATGGAAGACATAGGGTGATGCTATATTGGTTTTTTCCATCATGTCTCCTGGCCTTGCAAGTAAAATGTCTGAACCCTGTCTGCACTACATCTTCCTGTCTTGCCATCACCAGTTGACAATGGTGTGCTCCATTTTTGGTGCTGTAGAATAGGGATGTTAAATGTAATTAACGAATCGACTAGTCAGTTAGTCGTTAAGCAGGGGAGCTGCAGCAGCGTTAGCGCCCGGCTCTGGGAGCTAACCCTCGCTGCGGCTCTGCCTTTTAAATGTATTAAGAGCTATCAGGTTCTTAATACATTTAAAAGGGTGAAGCGCAGTGGGGGGGACCCAGTGTGAGCTGGAACAGCTGAATCCCTGCTCATGTCCAGTCCCTGCTAACCCCTTGCCTCCCCTCCCCTCTGCAGAGACAGTGCTAGCGGGAACCGATTTTTAATCTGGCTCCCTCCAGCACCGGCTCCCTCCCCCCAATAGAAGCAGCAAGGTGGGGGGAAGTGACTAGTTGAGAGATTAGTCAACTATCCGATGAGCTTATGCTTAGTCACTTACATCCCTAATGGAGACAAGATCTTATTGTGATATAAAACCTGGATTCGTCTTTGAAAGGCCTATGCATATTCCTGTTTCTGGGATTAGTGTCTCTTGGCATCAAGCTGTGTGATTGTCTAGAGAGCCGTGTCTGGGGACCTTGCTCTGTGTGTGTGCATGCGCGTGTGTGTGCGTGTGATGAAGGGCTCTTAGAGTTTAAAATGGGTATGGGGGTATGGTCCCAACTGCTTTTCAGTCTCCTCTTAATTGCCAAAGGTGCAGTTGTTTCACACAGGATCCTTGATGCTTTCCTCATCCAGTGTCAGCGTATTCACGTGTTCAGAGAAAAGGTCGACCCATCTGGATTGGTTGAATTTGGTGTTGAGAACCTGGCATGGTTAACTCTGCTTTTATAGAGAGCATTATAGCCCCCTGATCTACTAGGGTCTACTATGTTGGCACCCTTATGCCACTTTTTCCTCTCCTAGCGTATGTCTACATTACCACCTAGTTCGAACTAGGGAAGTTAATGTAGGCAACCGAAGTTGCAAATGAAGCTCGGGATTTGAATTTCCCGGGCTTCATTTGCATCTTGCCTGGCGCCGCCATTTTTAGATCCCTGCTAATTCGGACTCCGTGCCCGCAGCTACACGCGGCACGGAGTAGGTAGTTCGGATTAGGCTTCCTTGCTACACCTTGCTCTGGAACCTATTATTCTGCAGTGCCATTAAATCTTTAATCCTATTTTAGGTACTTATCTGTTACTGTAGTATCTGAGCACATCACTATCTTTAATGTGTATTTTACCCCACGATGCATCTGTGAGGAAGGGAAGTTCTGTAGGTCCCAGCTTAAAGATGGGGACCAAGAGCGCAGAGAGGATAAGTGACTTGCCCATGGTCACACAAGAAGTCTGTGTCAGAAAAGAGACTTGAACCTTGTCTCTCAAGTCATGGGCCATTGCTTTAACTACTGGACCATCCTTCTAATACCTATCTTCCATCTGAGCACAACAGGCAGCCTTTATCTCAGTTGAGTTTTTATTGTTTAAACTTTCCAGAACCTGTACACTCAAGTATTGACAGTGCCTAATGTAAAGCACTTGTGAAGTTGTCATTCTCAGCAGAAATTTAGAACATTAATTGCTTAGAATTGTGGTGTGCTGTTCCTATGCAACACAACAGCTGGAAATTAAAACTTGTGAATTGACCCTGGCATTTATATCACCTCTTTTTACAGGAAAAACTCTAACCTTTGTGGCCATTTTCAGTCTCAAGCCATTTGTTTCCATTTTGTACAGGCCACTAACTGGTCTGTATTTTCCCAGATCTCATTTATGTCTCTGTTATAACTTGTTCCTTGTTCATTCATCCAGCTATGTCAAAAGGTATTAACTAATCTGAACACAGCATCCATACTGCAAGCATTCTTCATAGTTTTTTTAATAGAAATTGTAAAGCCATTACTTGAAACTGTATGTTTCTAAAGCAAAAAATGTGCTGTTCTTCACTGAAGTCTGGGAGAGCAAGCTTGTGGGCATTTCTAACACTCTTGATCCGCCATCCAATGGTGATGCTCATTTTTAGGTCCTTGTTCCCCTAGAACTGCTCATCCCACCTTGTAAGAGCTGCTGCTCATAGTCTCTCACAAAGGGGAGCATGCAGAGGCCACTTAACAAGAGATTACTTACCAGTAACTATTTTCCAAGTATGTCACATCTGCATAGTCCCACTCCACACCAACTCTCCTCCACTTTAGAGTTTCAGGTCAAGAATTCCAAAATTAGGCAAGGAACTGAGGAGCCTTTGGAATTCTCCTTACGAAGCAAAATGACTCTAGATGATTGTGCAGCTCCATGCTAGGAGATGCCAGCCACACAAGTTTGAGTGTGCAGTAGTGTCATTCTCAAGCAGTAACACTTGGGGGTCACTGCCACCCATCCTTTCTTTGTGGCTAGATGAAAAGGGATGTTGGTCTACAAACTTTCTTTTGTAACATGGAAAAGGCTGAGAACCACTTACGTCTAAAGGGGTCAAGGAACAAACAGGTGCATAGAGTAAGATACACAGTATGTATTAGCCACTTACGGTATGTCTGCATTGTGTCATAAGCCCTGGTCTGTGGGACCTGCGCTGGTCTTTCCATGCTTATTTTTGAGCATCCACACTGCGTTGTAAACCAGGGTCTACGCTGGTTGTATGCTGACCGTGCTCAACCATGCTGGCGTGTCCATACTGCACTACATAGACCTTCTAACTAGGGATGTAAGTGTAGCGCCCCCTCTCCACCTGGTTACCTTCTTTAAAGCCAATCTCCTTACAGGTTTTGATAGGTCTGGGTTCTTCTGGATCCTGTCATACACTCAACTTTATTTTTTCTGATTGATGTACTTGGCGGTGCCTCCACCCCCCTCACTCCTTCCTGGCAGGGTCACCAGGGCAGCTTGGGAGGAAATTCTAGCCCAGATAGTAATCCCCATGTATTTGCCAGATAGTTGGAGACTCCCAGAAATTAGCACAAACACATACACTATATTAAACACAGTTATATTAAACAGGAGACCAATATAACAGAACAGGGTAAAACACTATTTTTAGGGTCACCGGTGCCCAGCAACTGTAAGATCAGGGTCCCGTTGGTACACGTACTTTGTTGGGGCCCTTGATGACTGTTGACCACACAATCCTTCTCTGCAGTGGTTTAGCAGTGAGGCTGACTAGGTCCAGTGCAGCCCAAAGGACTCACACATGGGAGAAGGCAGTAAATCCCTCCACAGTTTAATATGCTGCAGGTAATAAAATCCCCAAACGAATCCCCTGCCTAACTAAAAATTGGTGCACTCACACACTCCCTGAATGAGCCTCAGGTTGAGAGATGACTCAGTCACTGCAAAGGGGCTGCTCTCTTCTCGCAGGGATCCTCTTCAGGCAGGAGTCAGGCTGCTTCGGTCCCAGGATTTCCCCTCCCCGCGAAGGGTGCAAGGCTCAAGGTGCAGACCACACAACTGCACCAAAATTCAAACTATAACCTCCTAGCCCAGCATGCAGACCCACCCAGCAGGCAGCAGCCCTGAACTCGCTGCTAGAGCAGAGCTGACCATGCGGTGACTGGTCTCACCCAGGGAGCTGGAGCCCACTCAGCCTGGCTGGGGAAGCCTCCCAGCAAACTCCACAACTGGGAATCAACAGTGGAGACATAAACCCAGCTGAGGGATCCTGCCTTCAGGTCCCTAGAGGCCAGTTCTCAGGGGAAACCCTGCATGCAGGCCTGGGACTTACTAGCTCCCACACAGCCAGCCTCCCCTTGCCCTGCTGGCTCCAGACTCCCCCCAACAATGGTCTCTCCTTCCCCCTGGGAGGGGCATCTCACTCCCCATGGGTTGCCGGGCAGACTCTGGCCCTGGTAGGGTGGGGGAGCCAAGGCAAACTCAGAGCCTCTCCCTGAGCTGCCAGCAGACAAGGCCCCAGGAATCCAAGTAATCTCCTTGGGGGTTACATAAGCAACTAATCGACTAGTCAACTATCCAATAAGCAAGAGCTTATCAGATAGTTGACACACTAGTTGACGAGTCACTTCCCTCCTCCGCTCCACCGTTGCCTCTATCAGAAAGAGGCAGCTGAAGGGGAAGAGGAGGTGCTGTGGGGAGCCGGCTTCAAAGCTGGTTTCCTCCAGCTCCATGGAACGGGACAGGAGTGTAGTGGTGGTGTTCTGCATTTGAAATGTGCAAGTGTAGGGTATTCCCAACAACAGAGACTCCCCACTGGGGCTCTTGTACATTTCAGAGCGGAAACACAGGGAGCCTGTGGCCAGCGGGGGACTTAGAGAGCTGGCTTCCTCTTGGCTTAAAGTGTCTTTACTAGAAGCACTCCAATGATGCAGCTGCATCAGTGCAGCTCTGCCAATGCATAGAATCATAGAATAATAGGACTGGAAGGGATCTCAAGAGGTCATCGAGTCCAGCCCCCTGCCCTCAAGGCAGGACCAAGCTCCGTCTACACCATCCCTGACCGATGTCTATCTAACCTGTTCTTAAATATCTCCAGAGAGGGAGATTCCACCACCTCCCTTGGCAATTTATTCCAATATTTGACCACCCTGACAGTTAGGAATTTTTTCCTAATGTCCAATCTAAACCTCCCCTGCTGCACTTTAAGCCCATTACTCCTTGTCCTGTCCTCAGAAACCAAGAGGAACAAAGTTTCTCCTTCCTCCTTGTGACACCCTTTTAGATATTTGAAAACCGCTATCATGTCCCCCCTTAATCTTCTTTTTTCCAAACTAAACAAGCTCAGTTCATGAAGCCTGGCTTCATAGGTCATGTTCTCTAAACCTTTAATCATTCTTGTCGCTCTTCTCTGTACCCTTTCCAATTTCTCCACATCTTTCTTGAAATGTGGCGCCCAGAACTGGACACAGTACTCCAGCTGAGGCCTAACTAGTGTAGAGTAGAGCAGCAGAATGACTTCACGAGTTTTGCTTACAACACACCTGTTGATACAATCTAGAATCATATTTGCTTTTTTTGCAACAGCATCACACTGTTGACTCATATTCAACTTGTGGTCCACTATGATCCCTAGATCCCTTTCCGCCATGCTCCTTCCTAGACAGTCGCTTCCCATCTTGTATGTATGGAACTGATTGTTCCTTCCTAAGTGTAGCACTTTGCATTTCTCTTTATTAAACCTCATCCTGTTTACCTCTGACCATTTCTCTAACTTGCTAAGGGCATTTTGAATTATGTCCCTATCCTCCAAAGAAGTTGCAACCCCACCCAGTTTGGTATCATCTGCAAACTTCATTGAGAAGTTGATTACTGACAACATGCTCAGTCCTAGTGGCATTCCTTGAACCCATACTTACCACAGTTCAGTTGTTAGGGTAACCAGGACAAAAAAAATTCTGCACTGTTACAGAAACATTCAGAAAGACATTTAATTCTGTCCTGTTTACACTAGTAGTTCAGCTCTCTTAATCTTGAATGAGTGCAAAAGCATCATCAACAGCTGGCCAGTTTTCGTAAGTAAAATGGATGACATTAAAAAGACAAGGTGGGCGGCAAGGTAGTGTTTTTTGTTAGACCGTCTTGTTGGCGAAAAGGACAAGCTTGAGACTAATAATTTGTAATATGCCTTAACAGGATATAGACCTCTGTTATGTGCATGTAATCCTCTAACACTCCCTGAAATAATACTGACTCCTAATTACATAAACCTTTTCATAATAACCTTAGTTTTTTCAGAAAATGTGTATGTCAGTTAAAGAACTGTGGAATTGATTCTAAATTAAAGCTAATGTATATGTAGCAAAACACCAGATCTTTAAGATTTATTTAAGAGATTGACTATTTAACCATTTTATCTTTAAAGGCTTGACTCGCACCAGGAATGAACTTAGCCGGAATGAGGACTTCATGAAACTATATCAGGAACTTGAAAACATGTTTTCAGATACATCTGTAACTTCAGCAAATGGAAATCTTCTTTACAATAGAACAGGTCTGTGTTTATCTTTGAAGTCAGCATCTTTGCATATCCTGAATATTTTCTAGAAGAGGCTTTTTTTCCCCTCAAAATTTAATCCTGATGCTTTGATAAACAAAAAGCCTTTAATTCCTGATGAATTCAGGTGCAAACTAAATCTGATATTTGTGAGGCCTCTCTTTGCTAGTGCTCTTTACAGTTAAGACTGCACTAAATTGGATGGTAATATCATCTCTTATTGAATTTAACTATTAGCTATCATCTCTTAACCAGATTTGTGAAATACTTTTTAAATTTGACCACAAAAAAAGTAAAGCTCAAGACTTGAAAAACTGGGTTTAAAAAACATTTGCTTCAGCAATGAGTTTACTGATGTTGATGTACTAGATAATTATTGTAATTAGATTGGAATTGTTGGTAATTGGTGCTTGTCATACTTGGAAGAGAGACGCAGAATAAGAAAAAAAGGCTCACACACCTCTTACATATTTACTCCAAATAAAGATACATGGGTATATTTTAAAAAATAACTTTATTTGGCTTACAGGGCCTAAAAATAAAATCATCTACAGTCATCCAAAATTAAAGAAATTAGAAGAAGTCGTTGTAGAACACTTCAAATCCTGGAAGGGATATTCAGGTAAGTGTTAGTCTTCAAAATATAAATTTAATAGCACTAGATGAGTATGAATCCATAATATTCTTCTTTAATTGAACAGTCTCTAGCCTCTGTTTGCCAGAAACTGGGAATGGATGACAGGGGATGGATCACGTGATGATTCCCTGTTTTATTCATTCTCTCTGGAGCATGTGGCATTGGCCACTGTTTTAAGACAGGACATTGGGCTAGATGGAACTTTGGTTTGACCCAGTTTGGAGTTATTTTCCTTAATGGATTGATACTCTTGGATATTTTGCTGGGTATTTTTATTTCATCCATTTGGGAAAAAAATCACTGAAAAAAGCAAGTTACCATCATAGAGTTAAGTGACATTCCTTTATGGGTTAAACTTATTTCACTATAAATTCTTGCATAACACTAACCAACAGTTAGAACAATGAAAACAAACATTTTAGTTTTGTTACTGGAGTCTCAATTGTTCCAGATTTTCATGGCCATAGGACAGGCTGTGGAATCCAACTCCCTCTGCAGACTTATGACTCTGAAGCTATGATTTTGTTTAAAAAAAAAAAAAAAATCTTTTCCCTGAGTCATCAGAGAACTTCAATCATCAGAAAATTTCAGTTAATGGGGAGGAAGAGGTGTATCAGTTTTCATTATGGAGTTCAAAGATACAACACTTGATGCTCCTAACTAGAGATGTTAAGGACTAGTCGACTAGTTGTTTCCCTTCCCCCGTTGCTGCCTCTATCAGAGGGGAGTACTTCAAAGCAGCAGAGCTGCACAGAGCCCTGGATCAGCTGTGCAGTGCTGCTCCTTTGAAACGCTACCCTAGGGTCAGCTAGGGAGTCCTCAGCTGATCCCTGGCTCTGTGCAGCATTTCAAAGGGGTGGCGCTGCCCGATCAACTAATTGAATAGTCGATGCAAAAATGCATTGACTATTCGATTAGTGAATTACACACTACTTAACATCTTTACTCCTAATGTGGGATTCTGTGAAAAGCCATGGAAGTCACCTCATATAATTAGTGCGTATGTTTGTGCCTTAAATCATGCAAAACATTTCCTTGGTATAATAGTTTAGTTGATGCAAGTAATTCCAGTCTTACTTTCAGAGTTCCTCAGGCTTCTTTTTGTGGAGCAATCCGTGCTCGTAGCATTGAGAAGTTGACACAACAAGCAGCCTCTTATCTCTCAATACTACTTCAGAACTTTTTGATATGTACTGGCACCTGGAAGCATAAGTTGCATGTTTGAAAATAAAACCGGTTTTAGTGTTCCAATCAGTTGGGGGAAATCTTAAATTTAAAGCCTGGGAGAAGAAACAAATTTAAGGTAGACCGGCTTTTAGGTATATTTTGGCAAGTTGATCTCATTTCTCTGGTCACATGGAATTATATATTATATGAACGTGATAGGCCAGGGTCAAATACAGACTAGAGTGTGAGAGGAGCTGCGGTATCCCCATCCAGCAACTTTGCATGCTTTACAATGCCTTCTGGGCTGCTTACAATCCGCCTTCTAGCATAAGGAGAAAAGGCATCCTCTCGGGTATTGAAGTCCCAGATTTAGTGGTGCTTCTGCAAGGCAAAGATGTCACTGGCTACAAGATTTTGCAGGGGTAATTCAAGTTGATTTTTGATCTGTGAAGCCCTTTGAGGTTAGGCTCTTTCGCTTCTGAGAGGCTGCATCTCTCCTTATGCTCCAAACCCAGCATGCTAGCCACTAGCTATTTGGCTGTTTGAGTGTGGCTAGTTGATTCACAAAATTATTTACGTTTTCAGAATAATGTGGCTAGTTCAGAACTGGTTGGACACCATGGTTCTCAGCCAATTCTTGAGACAACTAGAATGCCAAGCATCATAAGTGTGCTGCAAATACAAAATAAAATTCAGCTGCAATTTTCCTTTGGGGCCTGTGATCACTGCTTCAGTTCAAATATTTAACTGATCTACCGAAAAAAAGTAATGTCTGATTGATCGCCCCTGACTTTCAAAGTGTGTGTCTTGTCTCCATAGCTCACTACTCTTACGATTTTCATTCCTTGGCTCCCACAGTTTCAACAGAATATCAAATTATTAAAAACAAAGTTTGGCCAATATACATGGCAGTGGGGCATTGCTGGCATTTGATGGCATAGATCACATTCGTGGATGTGCAGTTAAATGAGCCTTTGATTTGGTGGGTGATGTCATTGGATCCACTCTGAGGCTTTGGGGAAAAGGCCAATTCTCGCTTACAGACATTCCCTTACCCTCAAACAAATTCTTTCCAGTAACCACGCAGCACACCTCCATCATCATCATCCAGGAACCCACCCCTGCAATCAGCCACCAAATCAAAGGCTCATATAACTGCACATCCACTAATGTGATCTATGCCAGCAATGCCCCACTGCAATGTATATTGGCCAAAGTGGACAATCTCCGTGGGAAAGAATTAATGGACACAAATCAGATATCCAAAAAGGCAACGCACAGAAACCTGTTGAAGAACACTTTGATATTCCTGGACACTCATTAACAGATCTCCAAGTCGCCGTTTCGTTTCAGACCAATTCCACAAGCCAAATACACAGGGAAGGATTGGAGCTTAACTTCATTCACAAGTTTAATTCTTATGCTAGTGGTCTGAACCAGGATATAGGATGGCTCCCACACTATCTTCCATCTTTTAATGACTTAACAGCCTCTTGTAACTATTTGAACTATCTACTTACTCTCTCTCTCTTTTTCTTCCACCCCTTTCCTTTTACCCCCCTCCTTCTCCCCTTCCCTTATTTATTCTGGATCTGGACTTATTATACTCCGGTCATTTGAAGAAGTGGGTTTTGCCCATGAAAGCTCATGATACCATCTACATGTTTTGTTAGTCTTTAAGGTGCTACTAGACTATTCATTGTTTTTTAAGTTTTTACAAAATATCAGTTCACCAGCAGCATTCCAATGAGTAAAATAAACAAGGAATACAGACAACACAGTCTTTTAGGTTGTGACTGTTTGGACTGTCTCTTGTTCCATGTATCTTCAATGGTAGGTAAAGCAGAGCTTTCAGTAATAGCAAGATGCCTGTCTCTTGTCTACTCCCTAGTTATGTGGCAAGCCAGGGTGTGAATCTACAACACTCAGTAACTTGCAGTTTGGATGCCACCATGGCATCATGGAAGTCCCAGTATGCAGCTTAGTGTATTGCTCTGTTACTTGTTGAGCTGACAGCTCACCCAGAAGCCCAAGTTGCACACTTAGCAATAATTTCTAGTAGTAACTGGTAAAGGCTTTCATCAAAGATATTCATCCTGATATATCACTTAAGTTCCATGTTTTGGCTGAACCATTCTGTGCTCTAATCTTTCCTGAGTAGTGTGTATTTTTATTGCATACTTCACTTGTTCCTCCTGTTTTGTTCCCCCTTTTGTGAGGTCATTATATAGTTGCTTTGGTGTTCGATTGCAGATTCTTTGTTGCGTGACCAAATCTTAATTTTATTTTGCGGCATCTACTGCATGCACATTTGGGCTTTATAAAGCAATTAATTATAACAGCAAATGGTGACATGGGAGCAAGGAATTCTCAGTGCAGGGCCCTCTGTTGAATCCGTTCCAAAGCAGAGCTAGTGTTTATTCTGCCTGGTATGCTCCAGGGAGTGACTGTGTCCTTTCTGTACTGAATGAGGAAAGTTTTCTTTTTTTTTTAATAGGTTGGGAAGCTTGTAATTGTCACTTTTCTTAACATGAGGTGCATTTGGGTGGCTTTGTGTTCCTAGCAAAAACAGGCGAGGCTCGCTGTGTAAATCACAAACTGAAATGGAATCCTCTGGGGCACAATCATCTCCTGAATGAAGAGAAGGGAGTGGCGCATGCCCAACGAAGGGGTGACCTGGCCCTGCGTTTTTCATTTGTTGTGAATATAAAATGCTTTTTTAGCTCAAACTTATTTTTGTCTTGAACAGATCAAAGCACATCTGATAGCAAAGCCAGTGATACCAGAGTTATGATCTTTTCTTCATTTCGGGACAGCGTCCAAGAAATTGCTGAAATTCTTTCTCAGCACCATCCCATTGTCAGAGTAATGACCTTCGTTGGACACTCCACAGGAAAGAGCATGAAGGGCTTTTCACAAAAAGAACAGCTTGAGGTAAAGTCATAATCAGGCTTGTTTGAGAGATGGCTACAGGGAATATGCAAATATGTACTGTATAGAAATCATAGAATCATAGAATAATAGGACTGGAAGGGACCTCGAGAGGTCATCGAGTCCAGCCCCCCGCCCTCAAGGCAAGACCAAGCTCCGTCTACACCATCCCTGACAGATGTCTATCTAACCTGTTCTTAAATATCTCCAGAGAGGGAGATTCCACCACCTCCCTTGGCAATTTATTCCAATATTTGACCACCCTGACAGTTAGGAATTTTTTCCTAATGTCCAATCTAAACCTCCCCTGCTGCACTTTAAGCCCATTACTCCTTGTCCTGTCCTCAGAAACCAAGAGGAACAAATTTTCTCCTTCCTCCTTGTGACACCCTTTTAGATATTTGAAAACCGCTATCATGTCCCCCCTTAATCTTCTTTTTTCCAAACTAAACAAGCCCAGTTCATGAAGCCAGGCTTCATAGCTCATGTTCTCTAAACCTTTAATCATTCTTGTCGCTCTTCTCTGTACCCTTTCCAATTTCTCCACATCTTTCTTGAAATGTGGCGCCCAGAACTGGACACAGTACTCCAGCTGAGGCCTAACTAGTGCAGAGTAGAGCGGCAGAATGACTTCACGTGTTTTGCTTACAACACACCTGTTGATACAACCTAGAATCATATTTGCTTTTTTTGCAACAGCATCACACTGTTGACACATATTCAACTTGTGGTCCACTATGACCCCTAGATCCCTTTCCGCCATGCTCCTTCCTAGACAGTCGCTTCCCATCTTGTATGTATGGAACTGATTGTTCCTTCCTAAGTGGAGCACTTTGCGTTTCTCTTTATTAAACTTCATCCTGTTTACCTCTGACCATTTCTGTATGTATGTTTGATGTATGTTTTAATCCATTTTTAGGTGGTAAAACGCTTTCGTGAAGGTGGCTATAATACACTGGTATCTACATGTGTAGGAGAAGAAGGTTTAGATATTGGAGAAGTTGACCTTATAGTCTGTTTTGATGCTCAAAAAAGTCCAATTCGTCTTGTGCAGCGAATGGGTCGAACTGGGCGCAAGCGACAAGGCAGAATCGTTGTCATACTTGCAGAAGGACGGGAAGAACGGGTGAGTTAAGAATTCTCTCATTGTAGTAATTTTGAGCATTTCAATCTTATCACAAAACAATTGCATGAGGGTTGATTGAAATCCGGGGGAGCCTGATGATGGTGGTGAACTCTTTGCATTAATAGTTCAAATATACATTCTGGATTTGCAAATATACTTTGAGAATCCTCCTTTTGCATATGCGCATTTTAGAAATGCTGGAAATGTGGAAGTTTAGTACATCAAGCTTTCATCTCCCCCCCCCCCCCTCCACCCAGTCTTAATTCTTTCAAAACTTATGAGGTACATCAGTACAGGGAGTCCCCGGGTTACGTACAAGATAGGGACTGTAGGTTTGTTTTTAAGTTGAATCTGTATGTAAGTCGGAACTGGCGTCCAGATTCAGCCGCTGCTGAAACTGACCAGCGGCTGACTACAGGAAGCCCGAGGCAGAGTTGCTCCAGCTGCGCCCCCCCTCTAGCAGATGAGGGAGACGTGGGCGGCGGGACCGAGACGCGCCACGGTCCCCCCGCCCGGGTCCTCCGCGTCTTTGCTCCGCGTCTCCCTGGTCTGCTGGGGGGGGGGGGAACAAAAGACCAGGGGGATGTGGAGCAGCTTTTCTCGCCCTGGAGGATGCGGGCGGCGGGACCACGGCACGCCTGGGCAGTCTCGCCGCCCCCGTCCTCGGGGTGAGAAAAGCCCCATTCGTAACTACGGATCCGACTTAAGTCGGATCGGCGTAACCCGGGGACTGCCTGTAATTGATAGACTGAAGCAAATAAGATTGTGACTTGCTTAAGTTCAGAAAATAATTGCAGAGCTGGCAATAGAGTCCAGGAGTCAGGAGGGTAGGAGTCAAGTAAGTCTTGTGGAAAGCCCCTTGCAACAGCAGTGCTGTGTGTGAGATCTGAGGAGATCTGCATAAATGGAAATCTCTAACAGAGCTGAGCATCCCACCTCAGCTTAACAGTCTCACTTGATACTATTCTGGTCCAAGATGTGATGTTTGTATCTGGCAGAGATTGTGGGATGGCAGAGATTTGATTCCCAGACAAGACAGAGATGTGATTGCCCTTCTGAGCAGTTCCTCAGGGATACTGTATTTGAAAAGAAAAAAGGACGGCCATGTGGTCTTTAAATGTTAAGTGGATATTTTCAGTTGCCACCCATAAAGTCTACTTGATTGCTGTTCATGTGGAAAAGCTCCGTATACCATGGGATACTAATGTGGTCCTTTGCTGAAGCTTCCTTTTGAAGCATTGGGTTCACGTGGAGGTAGATGGTTCTGGTCATTCGTTTGTAAGCATTAGATTCCAAACACCACTTTTGGACAGGAGCTAGGAATGGTGGGAGCAGGCAATCATTTCTCAGGTTGGCAGCCAAAGATTTTGAGAGCAACTAGAGTAAGAAAAGGTATGTGAAAGCTCAGCCCTATAAGTTCTAAAGAGAAAAAATATTCAGGACGATTGTCTGACACAACCATACAGATTCTTCTTCGAGTGCTTGCTCATGTCCATTCTGATTGGGTGTACGCGCGCCGCGTGCACGGATTCCGGAGCTTTTTTCCCTTAGCAGTATCCATAGGGCCAGCAGGGAGCCCGCTGGAGTGGCGCTGGTATACTGGTGCATATATACCCCTGCTGGCCCTCCCACCCCTCAGTTCCTTCTTACCGCCCGTGAGGGTAGCTGGAGCGTGCTTCAGGCTATTGCCTATCTCTTAGCAGCTTATCTCTTATCCGTTGTATTATAGTTCACAGTTGAAGTTTCTTATCTAGTTGAGTAGTTAAGTATTGTAAATAGTTATTTAGATAAGGGAGCAGTGGAACCCTCCCGGGAGGGAGGGCATGCCAGGGCCCCAGGGCTTTAAACCCTGTGCCTCCTGCTCCAAGCCTATGCCCTGCGGAGATCCCCATTCTGATTGCCTAAAGTGTCTGGGTGAGGCCCATCGAGCTGAAAGCTGCTCTATCTGTAAGAGCTTTAAGCCCCGGACTAAGAAGGAGAGGGACTCCCGGCTGAAACTCCTGCTAATGGAGTCGGCACTGCAGCTTCAGAGCGAGGAGCGGCCTCACTCTGCCCGCAGCGCACTGTTGGCGGCACCGTCGGACAGCAAGGCACCGAGGCGCAGATCGCCGTCACCGGTGCCGAGGGCCTCTAAAAGCTCGAGGGGACGCTCGGCAGAGAGGAGTGCCCAGAAGGTGTGCCCTAAGGAGGGGCACCTTTCTTCTAAGTCCTCTAGAAAGGGGTGCAGCCCGGACAAGGGCAAGAGCCCTGGGCAGCCCGTGGGGCTAGGAGAGGTCCGTCGGCCCTCCACCCCAGAAACTTTTGAGGCGGCCCGGGACCTCATTCACATGGCTGTGGATGAAGGGGAAGGCCCGGTGCCGCAGGAGCGGACCGCGCCGGCGCCGGCCTCAAGTGCCCCCCAGCAGGACATGGCCGGGTCGTGGGACCCTTTGGGCGAAGGGCAGGCCTCGGCCCAGCAGCAGCAGTTTCTCCCGGTGCCGGGGAGAACACTGGCACCGGAGCCAGGATGAACACCGGCACCGACCCCGGGCCCGCTCCCGACAGCACCAGCAGCGACTCCGGGAGCGTGTGGGCTTGCGACGCCGACGGCACTGGCACCGGGTCCGGTGCCGCAGACGGCTCCCTGGGCGGTGCAGGGCCCTGCGCCGTACTACGCGCCACCTGCGGTGCCGCAGCAGGCGCCCCGCACGGCACCGACGCTGATGCCTCTCCCGGCACCGATCCCTGCTTACTCCTTGGGACTATTAGGGTATGTCTATTAGACTATTAGGGTATGTCTACACTACAAAGTTAATTTGAACTAACAGCTGTTAGTTCGAATTAACTTTGATAGGCGCTACACATACAAACCGCTAGTTCGAACTTAATTCAAACTAGCGGAGCGCTTAATTTGAACTAGGTAAACCTCATTCTACGAGGACTAACGCCTAGTTCAAATTAAGCAGTTCGAATTAAGGGCTGTGTAGACGCCTTCAGGTAGGGACTCACTCGGACATTCTGTCACTTCTCTCTCTCTCTCTCTCTTTCAAGTGACATGCCCACTTTTGATACGATGTACAAAAAATAAATGTTGTGTAATCCTGTTCTTTCTGTAGTTACACTTTTCTTGGGGGGTTCTTACTCAGGTAACATTCTCAGACGTGTCTGTGCTTTCTTCAGGGCTCTGTGTTATGCTCTGATTTATTTTCATAAATGAATGTGTCAAGCCATCGCCTCATCTCATTTAACTTGTGAGTGGGAAGGCAAGAATGGGGTGGGAAGAAAGATAGTGGATATCTTTTTGGTTAGTGTTTCTCCCTCCACCCCCAGGAACTTTTACGACGCGGACATGCTTTTTCTATGTAACCAGGTGGCCTGACGATTGTCATCCTTTTCCTTCCTCTCCTCATCCTCTGAGGAGGTTGGATTATGACACCTTGCCCACACCGCTGTGAACCACTTACTCACACTAGTAGCTCCATTGATTTCACTGGGGCTATTCATGTGAGTAAAAGATCCACAATCTGGGTTTGATGTGACACGTCAAATTTGGGCGACATTCTTTGGGTTTTGCAATACACGTTTGGGGACTCAAATTTAGTACATAACAAAAATATTTAAAAATACCTGAATGTTCAAGTGCCCTTTCAGTTCTCATGTTTATAAGGTAAAACTCTCCAGTAACAAGTGGCTTATCCTCTATTTTACAGACTTACAATCAAAGCCAGTCCAACAAAAAGAGCATTTACAAAGCAATCTCAGAAAACAAAATGCTTCACTTTTATCAGCAAAGCCCTCGTATGATTCCTGAAGGAATAACCCCAAAGTTGCACAAAATGTTTATCACTCCTGCAATAAGTGAACCAAATAATTCAAGATCGCTTTCCAAAGAGAGAAGATCCAGCTCCCTCCATCATAAATCCGCCCTTTTTTCCATGGGCTCAAGTAAGCGTACGATGATTTCTTTGTGTCTTGTGTAAGCTGATGTCTTGACTGCATTGTGGTACTGAAACATGTGCAAAACTGTTCATAAGTGTTATGGGTTGTTAGCTCAGTTTTAGTACAACACTGCTCGTTGATTTGAAATTGCCCTGTGTCATCAGAATGCTCTGCACATTTCTTATTTCTATCAGATAAGTGTACTTGCTGTGAGTGGAACAGAATCCATTACTGCTTAAAATCAGAGATCCTAACTATTTGAGTAATGTGTTTAAGAGACTATTTTTAGATGCAGTGTTTGCTGTAATCTCCCAGCCATCCTGTGGAACAGTGCGCTGCTTGATCATTGCCACTGAACAAAGTGCATGCAGTCGGACTTCTGAAGTTCTGGCAACCCCAGCCTCATTCCAGCCCTCACTTCCCTCCAGTAGCCTGAGTGCTACCTAACTACCCAGGGTCGTAGGTTCAGGTGGTCAGGACTTTACTTAAGAATAATGCTTACTCTCAAGGATCAAAGGAAGGAAGGTCAGAGGTGCACAGCCTGTAGTACAGTCGTCATGCCATTGGCTGCTGCTCATATTGCAACTTTTAATACCTTTATCCCTTAGAGGACGAAGGCCCATCGAGTTCATGAATCCTGGTTAGGTGCTTGAGAGGTACTTGGTCTGAATTGATCTTAAAACTGTTACTGTTCTGCTTCAGAAGTAAGTGTCTGAGGAAAGAGGCCTAATTTCTCCATGCCTTGGTTTCTTAAGCAACTTCTCAGAAGGCCTCCAAGCAAGGGAGATTGGTAAAACTTACAAACTCTTTCAAACTCTGCTCCCTCCAGCTCCATCTTGTTTCCATCCTGTTGGCCCGGGCCAGACTCGGGCGTCACAGGGTAGAACATGTACAATTAGTCACTTTGTTCTCCTAGAACTGCAGCCACCTGCATATTCCACTTTTGCAGAAAACCTGACTCACAAATTTACCTCGGAGGCCTTGTCTACGCTGGGAATTTGTCAGACTTCCAGCAGCAGACAGTCAACCATGGTGGTGCTGCATTGTTGGAGCTGATGACTGCTTGAGAAAGCATAAGGACTTGGGGAAGGAGAGATTCTTTTTCACCTGATTCCTTCCAGCAGTTACAAATACCAGAGCTTAAAAGGAAGGGGAAGGCTTAATCATACTATAGGAAGAGGCAGAGAGTTTTCTGCTAAACCAGACAATTCCAGCCAAGGATTTTGAGCTTATTTCTTTTGTATTGAATCTTTCCCTTCAAGGAATCCTACTTTCACAGAAAAACATGTCTGCTTTCCCTCTTGACCTGGATACTGAGAAGATTAAGAGCTCATGAAATGGTTTAGACTTTAAAAGTGATCTACATAAATTACAAGTGCTCCCCAAAGACTTCTGTGACTCCTAAGCTACACTCCATAAGATTGATCCAGCCATTTAATTTAATTTAATTTAATCAGAGTATTTACACTGTCTCCATCTCTGAGTTGTCTCACAGGCATGGTCACTGAAATGGGCAGACCTTTTCAACCCCACTTTTAAACTATTACTGAACAGGTCACTTCCTAACCTGACTTTTTAACGACACAGTAAGACCTTTGTGTTTGTCTCTGTAGGGTTGCGTATGTGACTGAATAGTGTGGAGTAAACTAACAGTTCTAAGTGTTGTATTATTTATAGGCAAATAACTATTATTGGAAAACTTACTTGTTACATACAGAATAATTTGTCATGGAGGAATGAAAATGCTGGTGAAATATTTGACTGCTTGACCTTGTTGCAGATGTCACCTTTTACTCGGTGTCTTCTAACTGCCAGTCAGAGCACATCTGGTTAGTACCCTGTCATTTGCCAGTGCTTTCACTTGAAACTCTGGTGTTGTGAACAGTGGTACAGGGGAACTGATGTTAATAATGAAAAGTATTTAAAAAATGAGCCTGGTGACAGGCTTGCAGTTTCTGATTGTTTCGTTTCTTACATGATCTTGATAGCCACATTGCTGGGTGTTGCATACCCAATGACTCAGCCATCCTGACTATCCTGGTCTGTCCCCATGTTTCTACAGCTGCTAGTTTTGATACTAAATTTTGCAGTATTGATTCATCCATTGAAGCGCATAACCATTTTTACACATGTAAAAATATATTTTTATGTTTTAATTGGTTGAGGAGCCAAAAATTAGCTACTGAGAGAGTCCTAGGTGGGTACAAAGTTAGTATCCACATCTGCAAAAAATATCCGCACATGTGGATAGCCATGAATATATAGCAGATATCCGCAAATTTGCAGGGTTTTAGCTGATGAGGTGAAACATCACATTAACTCCATACATGTTCAGTTTGAATGTAAAAACCATGCAGGCCTGTGATATTACAGTGCTGTTCAAAGTAGGTTACAAAAACTCAATAAAACTTGACTTGAGGAATCCTACCTGAATGTTTGGCTTGTGAAAGCAAATTAAAAAAAGGCTCCAAGAGTCCTTCTGAATGTTACATTACTTCCTGACAACACGCTTGAAGGGTTTGAGGATTTTGCAGTATGGTCCAAACATAATAGTATGGTGTGCTGGACATCATGGCTTCATTTTGGTTAACGGTAAATTTGTGTATTGCTTCCTAAGTGTTGAACATTCTGATCTGTTTGAAGGAGCAAGTTGTAGAATTGGGATTCTGTAGTACATTCCATCTCAAGAGATACGCTTTGTACTTCAGAACAAACAGATTATATTCACTTTATTAAGTAACGAAGATTTTAATTGAGCTCAGAAAGCCTGTGTCTTAATGTGTGTTAGATTTGTTCCCTTCAGGCAACAGCAATAGAAAGTTTGTTTTTTTTAAAAGTTACTAAAGAAGATTATTACCGTTGAAAAATAGTTCACAAAAAGGCAGATTCTTTAACAGAAGGTAATGGACACAGGGAAATAATGTGGTATTACATTGTAAACAATCTCTGAAAGCAGGACCAAGTCATTATTCACTCTCATTTCATTCACACTCATTTCATTGTTTGTGTTACCGTTGCAATTTTATGCCTTACAGAAAAATGACTTATCTTACCCAGTGGTGCATCATGTACGATACATTAAAAGGTGACACAAAACTGATTGCCGGTCTCAAAGCAGACTGTTTAAAAACCTGGGCATGAACCCCCAACTGCACTAAGTGCTGACTCCTCTGAGACTTAAACAACCTCAACACCGAGTCACAGACAGTCCCTCTGGGCACTCCAAGTGAGCATATCTTTGTGATCGATGGTCCTTACACCAAAATCACAGCAATGTTCAAGTTCCTCCTAATCTCCAGGGACTGACTTCAGGTCAGTTGCACTTTTGGTCTCACACCAAAGACAGTGCTTGTAGCCAATCCGATAGTAACCTCCTGAAGCATCTGTTCCATTCTCCTTCTGCTCTTACTGTTAGGAAATTTTCCTAAGAGGTAATGTAAATCTGCTACTCCGTCTCTTGAACCAATTGTCTCTTGTCCTGTCTTTAGTCCTTTAGCTCAGTGGTCCCCAACCTTTTGGGGCTTCCATGCACCTGGGGGCGGGGCCGCACATGCACCTCATGCCCAGGTCCCGGGGCGCAAGAATGGCTTGGGCTGGCCCTGATCACTCGGCGGGTGTACGTAAATGCCCCGGCGGGCGCTATGGTGCCCATGGGCACCACGTTGGGGACCACTGCTTAGTTGATGGGTTCTCAGCCCATAAGTAGAGTTTCCAGTTACACAATCCAGCTAGAGTCAGTTTGGTATTGATGGGCCTCCTCTTTTGGGAGGGAGAGTTAAAGTGTGAGACAATTGACAAGCATTCAATAGAGGCCCAACTAGGGATGTAAAAACCACAGAAAATTGTTAACTGGTTAAACGATTTTTTTTAACTGGTTAATCACTGACCACGATCAGTGCGGGCTGTCCTTGCCCTTGAGTTAGACACTGTGAAAATAGTCTTCCAGGTGACTGCAGAACTGCATCGTGGTGGTGGGGGAGAGTCCCTGAGATAAGGCAGACTCTTCTGCTTGGCTGGATAGATTAATAAAGATGGGTGAATTGAGTGTACCACTGTTGTAGCCTCCTGTGGCCTATAGGAATTTAGATAATTTATTGCCCTTTTACTTTTATGGGAAGTAAAGTGTATGTGTGGTGTAAATGGCTTGTTTTCCTTTTTGGGACGTCCATTCACATGGAAGTTTGTGTGGAATCTTGTTTTTTGGGGAGAGAGTGTCTCCAATTTGAGAGCTTATTCTTGGTCGTCTCCTGTTTGCTGTAAAGGATACTGATTAAGTGGTTCCTTTTTTTTTTTTTTTTTTTTTAAGAGAGTCTCTTTCCAAATTAATTGGCCTCAGGTGCCTTAATGAGCCTAATGGTGTTCATTGACTCTGTGGGCTAAATGGGGTCAAGTATCAATTAGCATGGAATAGCCTTCTTTGTTTTGGTTACTTAGGTAATAGGGACATGCTTATCCTGTGGTTAGTATATCTGCCTTCTACTGCTCTTCTGTACCAAACTGGCCTGAGACTGTCACAAGTCTCTCTTACTCCCTGTATCCATCTCCCCCAAAATAGTTAAATAGGAAGTTTTTTCATGTTGTCTCTTGAAACTGCAATTGTGATAGCGTATAATGACACTGGTGCTTGCTTTCTAAATCCTTTGTTTACAGCTACAAACAATTTCCCTTACTGTGGATTTTTGGAAACACAAAAACATTACAAGTCTAATTCCTAACACTAAAACCAAACTGAGCTATTTCCCTCTGCTATTTAGGTCATGCCTTCTTTAAAGCCAGTCTTTGGTTGGGCTACTTAGGGCTTCTGTTTCTTTCCTCTTAACATCGAGCCCTGGCGCATGGTACTATTATGTAATGGATTGTAATGTAGCAAATTAGTAAACAGCTTTCTTCTGGCCCTGAGTTAGTATCTTTAAGAAATGTTGATCTTTATTAATCTTAAATAGCTTGGAGGGGAAGTAAGGTTAGTTTCAGGCAATGAGGTGAATGGGTGAGTATTTTAAAAGCATAAAGGGCTGAGAAACTTTCATCTTTCTGTTGATCCTTATTTTATCCATTACAAAAAACATCTTCAATAACAATATCTCGTACTAATCAAAGAACCTAACTAAATCTTAAGCACCCCTCATCAACTATTTTGTTTATACCATATTTCTGTACTTTTGGCCTTTCTCTAGACATATATTTACCCACATACTTGGAGGCACCAGCCATAATAAAAAATAGCTCAGTATTTGGTGTCATGAAGTTCCTGAATGCCTATCACTCACAGGTTAAAAAACAACACTGGCCTTTAAATTCAAACATGCCCTTTGGTAATGTAGAGATTCTGGGAGAACAGATAATATGCAAATACATGTAATATACAAGAACCAGAGGTCTGAAAAGGTTAATATTTACTACCAGTGTGGCAACAGAAATTTTGTTTTACTGTGATTGGTACCATATGAGGTCCTAATTAATATCTGTGTCTTTTTCCTTTAATACATAGATTTATTTTTCCTGAGATGTTTTCATTTTTACCCATTTGCAGGCACAAAGCAAACAGATTCTCATGAAAATTGGTGCCTCACATCAGAAGAATTTGAAGAATGGAGCCGCTTATATAAACTAAAAGAAAGCGATGGAGTCAAAGAACCAATATTGCCTCAAAGTCACTTTGAAACTTTAGAAAATATGGAGGAAATAGCAGTATGTTCAACCTTAATGTAATGTTAGTAGCAGACCCAGAGAAATTACAGAATGAATCTCCACCACTGATTTTTTTTGAACGTGTTTTTTTTTATCATTACATTAGAATAGATCTGATAATTTTACAGTGTAGAAATTGTGTGGTGCTGCCAGATGCTGACAGATACCTAATGAGTTTCCCAGACCAGGATTCTTTTCCATATACTTGAAAACAATCCAAAGAAATCCTTTGACGGGGAAAATAATCCCAAAGGCTTCTGGGGAGCAAATCAAATGAATTAAAAAGATTCTAAAGAAGCATATCTTAACAAATAAATATCAGAATGGTTCGTTCTCATATACAATTTAAGTACAGAGACTTATAGAATCCTAGATTGATTGGCATGTGAGACTTTTCTAATATCAGAGGCTCACTTCCTGTAAATTAAAGTATTTGCAGAATATTGTCATGTCTCCTGTTGCTATTATAAGGATAGGATACTTATTTTTGGTAGATACAATTTGTGTTAACACTTCCAAAGGTTACCTGCACTCCTTTGTCAAAAAAGATACTATATCCTCAGTGATGATACTCCAGTAACTGTGAGTAAAGTAAGAGCTCTGTTATCCAGCACTCAGTTTACCAGAAAGCTCAGTACTACTACTGGATTAGTTAGTGTCTGTATACTGTTTTCTTCTTCATTTATTTTGAAATCCCTAGTTTTACCTGGAGAAGGAAAGACTCCCACTCAATGGGCTATTTCATGATGCAAAAGAATAAATAGGGATCCCCATCTGTAACTTCACATTTCAGACCGGCGTGCAATGTGCATGACAAATGGCTTCAGTACAGAATACATAGCTCAGACTAAAAGCAGAGAATATTTCCTTTTATGAAAACACACATTCCCCCTTATAATAATAAGTTTATAAATCTTTTATTTTGGTCAGGACATTTAACGAGGAAGGTTCCCATAGAAAACTATTTGTTTTGTGAATCAATTGCTATATTGAAATGTTCATGATCATATTTGTTTGAAACTGCAGGCATCTCAAGCGGAAGACGCTCATAAACTTTCCCTATCTGAGTGGAGACTTTGGCAGAATCGTCCCTTTCCTACTCATCTGGTTGATCACTCGGCTCGTTGTTTCCATTTTATTGATGTTATGGAAATGATAGAACTGATGAGACATGAAGAGGTAGGCTCTTTGAGTTACTGGGTTTGACTTTTATGCAAGCACAGATATCCATCAACTACATAATTATAAAAAAGCAAATTTCAATAAGTTTAAAGGCTTATCTACACAAAAATTCACAGGGAGGTAAGCATGAAATTGCTAGGGTATATATTTAATGCGTAACAGCTGTCCCACATTAATTCCTTGTGTGGACACACTTATTTCACACTGAGTACTTTCAATTAAAAAGTGGATTAAGCTAAACCACAATAGTAGTTTAGGTTAATATTCAGTAATAGCTATTCTGCATTAGCTTTTCATGGCCTTCTCCCCACATAGACAAATCCAAATCAAAACGAAAGGAGGAAAAGTGTATGTAGTTTCTAAAGATGGCATAAAGCCCATACAAATATTCACTAAAATGAGTGTCTTAAATACCCCCCACTTGTAGTCTTTTAATTAGACTGTTTTTTAAGTAGTGTTTTTTTTCTGACATACATTTATTCTAGTTTTAATAGTTTTACATGTATATTTCTATTGAGGTGTAACTTCTCAGAAACCCACAATAGGAGAACTTAAACATACCAAGGACCAACATAATAACATCAGAGAAAGTCTTTGAAGAATATTAGAAGTACTTACATATCACTTGCATATATTAAGTGCACTCCTGTGAAAATGATGAGCTTGTGTATCATATAGAAGCACAGAAAAGATACTTGAGAAATATCTCACCAAAAAATGCTCTAATTTTCACACTTAGTATAAAATACTAAAATAAAGCCAGAACCTTCTCTATTGCATTCTAAAAGGTAAGGGCTAGGTCAAGAGCATGCCAATCAAATATACAGGTATGAAAATTAAGTTGGGAATATTATTTATTTCCTCAGGTTATCATTGATTGGTGGCATTTAGGTGTTTATAGTAATATACATGCTTAAGTGTGATTATCAACAGACCGATATATCAGAAGTGTGAAGAATTTAATTGGACAATATTCTGTGTTTTTATCCAGTTTAGTTTCAGCATAATTCACATATATTGCTCCTCCGTGTGCTGAAGTTTTCTGGGTCATCAGAATCTGTTGCTTAGCTGCCAAGGTTTCTTGAACAGCTATGGTTAATTGCTGGGAGAAAATAAAGACGATGCTTTTGCATTTCTTGCCAGGAAAGTGAGTTAATGGTAAATCACAAATACGCTTTTTTAGAGCTAGTTTAATTATCTTCATTACAGCCCCAGAACAGTGGAAGTCTTAAGCTCATTGAGAGCATGGATTCTCAGTCTGGAGTCATGAACATATTAAGGGGGAGGAGGCTTAAAATGTGGTCCCAGGATGGGAAGACAGTGCAGTCATGGCGTAGAAGATTGAAACGCTTTTCTAGTGTATCATCAGGACTGTACATTTTGGTTGTGGGATTTTAAGTATTTGTGCAGATTAATTTCCTGTTTACGTGAATACACAATATGCTTATGTAGTGCTCTGTGCCCTAGCTCATGAGCACTGCCACAAAACCCAGCAGCAATAAAATAATTCAAAGCAAGCAGGTCTGCAAGCAAGTTGGCAATAACTTACAGTACACGCTATTGAAAGTAGCTGATGAATGTAACAGTCACGGACATCTAATCTTCATCCACCATCAGGAGGAGATGGTTGACCAATGCAGTCTTTGTGCCAAAGCCAGATCTGTATCTTGACTGAGGAGGGTCAAGAAGATCAAAGGCCTCTTGCTGCAACCTTCTCCACAGTCTTTCCCAAGATGGGAAGATGTCAGTCTGACTGAAATTTCGCTACACAGGCCATATCAAGCCAAAGGTTTTTGAGCAAAACCCAGACTGTTTCTTTAAAACAATAGGCAACCTGCACTTTTGGAGAAGTATTAATCATCTCCTCAAGCAAGGAGATCTGGAACTTCCTTACTGGCCTTCCCTAGCCAAGAAGTACATGGATCCCATGTACAAGTTTTAGGATGAAGTTTTCTCAGCACCTCCATTATCTCAGTGATTACTGCTGATTGAAATTAGTCAGAAAGATGAGACCATGAGTCCCCCAAGGCCTTGCTCTGTCTCACCATTGAAGCAGATAGCCCATTCCTAATCTAATCAGTCTCCTCTGCAAAATAACATGTTCTTGCACTGGGGTGGGCTTACCCCAGCTATTGAACTCGGGCACTCTGGATTTACCAAGCTCTTTCTTCCACCCAAACCAAATCTGCTGTCTCAGATTTTGTGGATTCTGTGGTGGAGGAATACAACATTATTTGCTTCCTGCAAGGCCATGCAATATCAGTTTTCAAAATTTTTTGCTGCAACCAGTAAGACTTGGCATGAGATTTGTGCTGTTACTGGTCCATCTTCCCTCCTGCCTCATTTGCAGCAGGTCATCAGTAAATCAGAGTGACTTGTGAGAACAAAGCTAGCAAACAGGGCACAACTTGTATCATTTTGTAGTGCAGGGTAGCTGCAGAGTGAAGATCATTTGTGTATAAAACATTTTTAAGGGAAAAAATGTATAAAGTCACTTGTGGTGGTGAGAATACCACTTGCGTTAGCTCTGTAAAGCAGCTCCAGCATGAATCAGGCATTTGTGACAGATACATTTAGAAATTTTAGTGAAATGTTATGGTGGTGTGTGCCCTCTAGCAACCTTGGTGTCTCGGGGGTGCACCCACCTAGACTGACACTGATTCTCTGCTGGTGCCCAGCATTCATTCTTGTGTCTGTCATTCATTTCTTCTTGGGTGATCTTGAAGGGATAATGCCAGATAAACAAAATTAGAATGAGGAGAGATGAGCCTTGAGAGACAGGGTTCCATGCTCTTAGGTCAAAGCAGGTGAAAAGGCTTAGTCATACTAGCAGTCACAGCTTTGCTGTTCTTCGCTTCCGGAGAGGTGGAGTCCTAATGCTAGCTCTTCTGATTGTATTTTTGGAGAGAAGATTGTTCATATCCTTAATCATCAGTAAGGATCTTTCCCTTAATCTTTGCTGTCGCTAAATCTACGTCATAAGGCTTTGTTAGTTGTGGCAGCGGCAGAGATGCATTTATGCATAGGATTCAGGCAGTATTTTGAGAATTAAGCTGTTCATCCAAGAAGCAATGCAAAGGATGGGGGTGCTCCGAGCTGATAATAGATGAGCTGTGTCGGCGTATAGACAGGAGATATGGCACTTCCCTCTTTCAAAACAAAAGCCCTTCCCACAAGGAAGAGTTGTCCGTGATGGATTTGGGTACCTCAGAAAGATGGTAGCTGAAACTGCAATTTAATTGTTAAAAAAAATCTAAGTAAAATAAGATTTTTTTTTAAATTACTAGTGTTAATGGGATGTGGGGGCGTTTAAAATGACATCTTTAAGTGCAGGCTTGGCAGCATATATATATGCTCTAACTGATGTTTTCCTTTCAATATAACCTTTACATAAAAAAAATCCCTAAATGTATAAATTAAATGCCGCCTCTGGTTGGTTGAGCTATAGCACAATTCCAATGTAATCGCCTTATTTCATTGGTGCTTATTTGCTGAAGAACTGAAATCGCCTCCTCCAGATGTATACTGTCTCGAGGCAAAATGGTAAAGATGTAGCTATTCTAAATGTTGGATAAAATTTAAAAATATATAATTTTCTAAAATGTTATATTGGCATCCACTTGAGTGATAGAGCATGGTTTCACATTCATAGATCAAGTATAGGAGGCAGTCATGCCTGGCTAGTCATACATTCAGAATGCTCCCATGAAATAGGACATAAAAGAAAGCACTATTATTGCCTATAATATTGGTGAAGTCAGGACATTCCAAAACTTAAGCTTGCTTTGGCAAAGCTAACTTGATGTTATTGCACCCATAAGAACGGCCATACCGAATCAGAACGAAGGGCCATCTGGCTCAGTATCATGTTTGCCAACAGTGGCCAATACCAAATGCCCCAAAGGGAGGGAAAACAACAGGTAATCATCATGGGAACCCTCTCCTGTCATCCATTTCCAGACAAACAGAGGCTAGGGACACCATTCCTATCCTGGCTAATAGCCAGTGATGGACCTAACCTCCATGAATCTATCTAGCTCTTTTTGGAACCCTGTTAAAGTTCTAGCTTTCACCGCATCCTCTGGTGAGGAGTTCCACAAGTTGACTGCACTGAGAGAAGAAAAACTTCCTTTTGTTTGTTCTAAACCTGCTGCCTATTAATTTCATTTGGTGACCCCTAGTTCTTATATTGTGGAAATAAGTAAATACATTTTCCTTATTCACTTTTTCCATACCCGTCATAAGTTTATAGACCTTTATCATATCCCCCCTTAGTCTCCTCTTTTCTAAGCTGAAAAGTCCAAGTCTTTTTTATCTTTTTCCATATGGGACCTGTTCCAAACCCCTCATCATTTTTGTTGCCCTTTTTTGAACCTTTTCCAATGCCTAGGTATCTTTTTAGAGATGAGGCAACCACATCTGTATGAAGTATTCAAGATGTGGATGTACCTTGGTTTTGTATAGAGGCAATAAGATATTCTCTGTCTTATTCTCTATCCCTTTTTTAATGACTCCTAACAATCTGTTTGCTTTTTTGACTGCCACTGCACACTGCTTGGATGTTTTCAGAGAACTATCGGCAATGACCAAGATCTCTCTTGAGTAGTTACCTGTAGCTAAATTAGTCCCCATCATGTTGGATGTATGATATAACACCCACTGTAAACAAGAGACGAAGAACAGGAAATACTGTAGTTTAGTTGATGGTACTAGAGGTCTTTGACTTGCCCAGTTTTGGAGTTGTTAGTCTTGCAAAACTAACATTTTGTTATGAAATTAAATGCCAAAAAAACCCACAAAATCAAAAAGGAAAATAAGACTCTGAACACAACTGACTAAAAGATTTGGCTTAGCCAGTAAAGTTTGTAAATTTCTTTGAACCAACAAATGCAGGCTTGGCTAAGCATTGTATTTGAGCTGTTTTTGATCCTTGTAACAGTTGTGCACATGGAACTTTAAGTATAATGAGAAATTCCATTAATTCAAAGGACACATTTAGGTGTTTTCAGGATCAAGGCATCAAGAGATAGACACCGTGACACACGTGACAATATCCTGGGCGCACCTCATGGAATTAAGTTAACCCTGATTGAACTGCTTTTAGTATCTTGGGGTGGGATTGTGTGGGACCTCGGTAGGAGGAGGAAGGATTAGTGCAATCTCTAGGAGATAAGTGAACTTCAGATAACTATGCTGAACAATACAGCAGACTCGATTTTGTCTTTGGGACAATGTGTGGGATGGAATTTCTAGCAAGTTCTAGGGTGGAGAGGATGGCAAAACACCACTTACAGGCTCTGCCTTTGAAGTCTTGCCCCGAGGCGGGCTCTTTCTGTTTTCTGATTACCTGTGAGGTGAGAACAGTTCAGTGAACCAATCTGGATTCACCAGAGAGGCAGACAAAGGAAAGAACTTGTGAATAAACAGCTGATTCAGGGCTTTTGTTCTGGTCCAGCAAATGGGCAGGGGTTAGGGTTAGGGTTAGGATTAGGGTTAGGGTTCATGGAAGGCCCTAGTACTTAGTGAAGAGTTGGAAGGACTTGGTTGAGCTTTTACGTTAGAATAACAGGTGCTTGCTTAGAAAGAGCTGGAATGTTGTGTACAATCTCAGGGGAGAAGTGAAGTAGCCTGCTGAGGCAGATTGTCTTTTGCGGGGAATAACCCAGTGAATTCAGGGAAATGTTCAGCCTAGAAATACTCTGGTCAGCAGGGCCAGAGACGTGCCTCTGAGGCAGCAGGTGGGGCGCTGGAAGTCTGAAAGTGCATGTGCCCTCACTGGACTACTAATGGGGAATACAGGTACGGTGGCCCTGAATTGCGACAGGCATAATACATCTAGGGATAGGCTACAGACTTTGTATTCTGTGCGGTCAGAAGCAATTTTCAGATATCATTTTTAAGGACCACAGTGTTGCTCTTCAAACTAGAATATCTCATTCACGTGACTCAACAGTGTTCTGTTTGAAGCCAGCAAATGCACTGGAAGTACGTGGTGAAACGATCAGGGAAAGTTACAGTACTTTATTCATATACATGTTTTAACATTGACCCTGCTCAATACATGTTTTGTACATTCTCTATAGGTATGTATCAATGAGGAAAACAAACTATTATCCTCTTGTCACTGTGCTCTTTTAATCTGGTTTTGAAGAAAACTCCAGCTGCAGGATAATTTTTTCATACTGTAAAGACTAAACAATTACAATTAAAACATTTGAACATTTTTAAAAAGCGCTAGAAACTAAGACTAGATTGTTGCACTTTAATCTTTCATTTAATAGAGTTTTGAGTTTATTTTGTTTTATGGCAATTCAGTACCTAATAAATGTTGTTTAAGCTTAATCTGTTTTAGCCTGTTTCTCATGTATTCAAAGAATAAATTGGAACATTAGAAATATATATATGACCCTTCGTGGCAAACACGCCTACTGCCGGAAGCTTTTAATGCCTGTGTGGCTTTATTACTACGGCAACGAGAACTGGGCAGATGGAGGGGATTTTCTACCGACTGTTAGCAAGGATTTCTGTGTAACGTGGTAACAAACCAAGTTGACCCTTAAACTCCAAACAGTTTAATAGCTTTTAAACATCTTGGCTATGTCTACATTGGCCCCTATTCCGTAATAGGGATGCTAATGTAGCACTTGGGAATAGGCAAATCCGCGGGGGATTTAAATATCCCCCGCAGCATTTGCATTAACATGGCTGCCGCTTTTTTCCGGCTTGTAGATAAGCCGGAGAAAAGCGCCAGTCTGGACGCGATCCTCCGGAAAATAAGCCCTTTTCAGGAGGATCTCTTATTCCTACTTTCAAGGAGATGGCTCTGATGACAGCCCAGCAATCTAAGAATACGTACTACAGGAAGGAGGAGAAAGGTGAACATCCAAAAATCTCTCAAGTGCCTCATCTCTTTCCTCAAGTGTTGAGGAGCATGAGGAGGCAGGACATACATGCTGAGTCGAGGGTAAAGATTTACCACTAAAGCAGAATTTGCCATCTCTCTTTGTTCCTCCGAAGCAGGAGGAATGGGAGGCTCTTGACAAAGGAAAGACTCGGGTTGCATACCCAGAAATCCCCTGGCACCCAGGAAGCTGTCTGCTTCCTCCTTAAGGCTGGTGAAACAGAGGTATCCCTTGGAAAATGCATACTGTTTCTTGCCAAGGAAGATTTCCATGAGGGTGTGAACACAGAAAGATAGATCCCACCCTGAGGGACTGTGAAACTTTAGCTGCCTTTACAGTCTTTTTGGCCCGCAGGTGCTTCACTAAAACCACAATGTTCTGATGCCATAACTCCAGATACATGACACAATAAAAGTAAACATCCCTAGATACTGTATTCATGGCAGATAAACCCTTGGGCTCATGAGTCTGGCAGCAACAGTTATGGCAGCTAACTTTGTCCAAGTGCCAGATCTGACTTATCCTGTGGTCTACTGATAATTATTGAGAACAAATCCAGCCTCAGTATTTTCAAATGAAATGCTGTTCTAAGAAATGTAATAAGATGGCAATCAACAATATGGACGAGCCAAAAGTTCACGTCTTGCTCCACCAAAGGCCACATCTCTTCCTACGAGGGCAGAAGAGCCTTTCATTCTTAGCTACTGAAAAAGGTGCCTAAGAGAGAACTTCTCCAAAATCAGAAATCACAGCCTTTCGATTATGCTAGTTCCCTTGTACAACACTGCTAACATTCTCATTCTGTTGACAGATAGTTACAATAGTTTGTGCCTATCCATATTTTAACAAACTGTTGGTGGTCTTGATTGCAGGTGGTTCTTGTTTTCATTAATCTTCAGATATTTTGTGTTCCGGGTAAGGAAAAATAAAGACACTGGGGAAATTAGCTGTCAAGTTTAGGGGTAAGGGGAGTTAGCAAGTTATGCGATTTCCAAGGGAAGCAGGTTTTAGTGGGGACCTGGAGGCTATGCATCCGCTGTGTGCCTGTGTACTGAGGCATTAATGTGTTACAGGCTCCCTTGGCACTTGAAAGGGTGTTACAAGGAAGAGGGAGGAGAATTGTTCTTGTTAACCTTTCAAGATAGTCCAAGAAGCAGTGGGCTCAAATTGCAGCAAGGGAGGTTTAGGTTGGACATTAGGAGAAACTTCCAGCATGTCAGGGTGGCCAAACACTGGAATAAATTGCCCAGGCAGGTTGTAGAGTCTTCATCATTGGGTTTGAAAGAGAAAATAAGACAAACTGTCAGGGATGGTCTAAACCAGAGGTGGATAATTATTTTTGATTGGGGGCCACTCCAAGAATTAGGTAAGTGGCCAGAGACGTCACTTTTCTAAGGGTATGTCTACACTTGCACTCTCTTTCGAGAGAAGGATGCAAATGAAGGTATTTGAAATTGCAAATGAAGCCGGGATTTAAATATCCCACACTTCATTTGCATAGTCTTGTTACGGCACTATTTCGAAATAACAGACGCTGTTAAGACGCGGTTATTTCGCGAGAAAACCCTTCTCTCGAAATAACCCTTATTCCTCATACAATGAGGTGTACCAGTTATTTCAAAATAGTGCCATAATGCGATTATGCAAATGAAGTGCAGGATATTTAAATCCTGGCTTCATTTGCAATTTTGAATGTCTTCATTTGCATCCCTCTCTCGAAAGAGGGTGCAAGTGTAGACATACCCTCATTGATTAATGGAGGGAAAGCAGAGTCTGGGATGGAAGTTGGGTACAGGAGAGAGCCCTGGGTAGGGGATTGGAGTTCAGGAGTGGTCTGAGATTTGGGAGGTAGTTTGAATGAAGTAGGGGGATGTGACCTGATGCAGGGTCTGGGAGGGGCTTAGGTTCAGTAGAAGATTCTGACCTGGGGGAGGGATATAGGAGGATATGCAGGGCATGGGAGCAAATCGTGTCCAGGGCAGAGGGGTAGGAGGGAGTGTAGAGGGTTGGATTATGACCTGGGTCAGAATGGAATTGTCACCTGGGGAGAGGTGCAGGAAGGAGTGCAGAGTGTTTGGGTTATGACCTGGGGCAGAGAATTGGGGTTGGGTGCCAGACTACAGGCTCTGGCCAAGAGGCACTTCCATTTACTGGAAAATAAAACTTTTATGAGTCCATTGTCTTGTGGCGTTTATCTCTGGATTTTAAAATAGTAAGTAACGTGTTAATGTAGACTTTAGCCTTAACATTTGCCCAAAGCAGGTTATGGAGTTTTTCTTGTGAATTGTAGTTCTAATAGCCTACAGATTTTTTTTTAGATTATAGAAATGGGAATTAAAATTAAAATAAATCATCACTTTAAATGCAGCCAAGAACCCCATGTTAGTCGTTGGAACTTACGTATTTATATATTTTGTGTTTTAGGAAATCTATTCCTTTTCTAACTGAATTCAATAATTCTAGACAAGGTTGTTGCTTTCGCACAGTAATGTGTGAGAGGAGAGAGAGTTGTTTTCCTCGGTCTCATGACCTACTTTACTGAGCAGCTGATGTACTATTAAAACTCGCTAGCTTGTGGAGTAGTTTATCAGATGACATTTTAAATCTTTAGAAATTGCATGTATTCAGGCTAAAATGTGACTTTTGTAACTCTTTGCACCCATCAGTAAGTAGTAAGCAGCCTTGTTTGGAGAAACCATTTTGTATAATTTAGCATGGCGCTAAAGCATACTAGAACATTTATGTAATTCTATGTAAGCCTGAAATTAGGACAGATGTTAGTAACCTAGATGTTAGAAGATGTTTGAGCTGTGGCCATGCACACAGGACACATGGTAGCGCTCTACGTTCCTCATGTATATATTAGCTGTACATTGTCTGTGTTCTACTGGATACTTGAAGAACTTCACTTAGATCTTTAAACATTAATTTGTCTAAAATTAATTATCTTTTGCTTTTTAAATCAATTCTCCAGTGTATGGGTTTCCTACTTAATGCAGAGAGAACTAAAAATGATGCCTGTCAAATTCTCTTTATCTGAGATTCTTTTATAGTCTGCAAAGCAGTGATGAAATATATCCTAGAGCTGAAAGTGTATTACAAACTTATAGCTTTTGCTAACTGTCATTCATTCTTCAGAGTTTCTAAAAAGCTATGATGAAGCTTATTTTTTTTTCCTTTCACCTTTGTGATATTGTCTGATCAGACACGGCACGAATTGCATACCCTGCCACAGACGATACAGACGTCTTTGCAGAGTAATACGTAGTTTGGGGAGTTGTAAATGGACACCCATCCTGGTTTGGGTAGTTTTCCAGAAATGCACGGTCTAGAAGCCCTTTTCAGAGAAATGTCCTGGATTCTCTGGATCCAGGACTAAGTCTGAAGCAGAATTGCAATTGGGCCAGTGTGGGTCTCTACCACGTACTGGTAAGTAGTAGCTGCTGGGAGTGGTCTATGCATGTTCAACATTAAAATGCTTGGAGGGCAGCACTTTAACATTGCTGCCCTGATAGTCCACCTGCCACATTGTCAGTAAGTTCCAGCAACACTGCTGGACCAGAAGGGCCACCAACAGGTGAGGGAGGAGCAAAAGGGGCAACTGCCCTGGGGCCTGGTGATTTAGAAGAGGCTGGGGCTCCCAGCTACTTCTGCCGCAGCCCTACTGCTCCTGTGGTGGCCATAAATGGCTGGCTGGGGGAGTGTGGTCTCCAGCCACACCCCACCTTGCCCAGGAGCCCAGCTGCTCCAGGCTGTATATCGGTAAGTCTCTTCTTGAAGATGTGAGGTAGTGTAACATTGATGCTCAAAGTATCTGTTCTAGTCTGAAAGGCTGTGAATGCTGCTCAGTTTCCTCCACAGTCATCTTCAGAGAGACAACCCCTGTCGGTCATTTGTGTTCCAAATCTGGTAAGGAGCTAGAGCCACAGGTCAGTTCTGATTGTGTTTCTACATTGTCAAGGGTTGACAGAGCCTCCTCCAATCCAAACAATAGATCCCGTGTGCCGGAGGGGGGGGGTCTTTGTAAACAGCTTCCCTCCAGAGATTGTTTTAAGGCAGGGACAGACCATCTGGCCCCCCAAACATTCTTCCATCCTGCAACTGGAGGGAAATGTCCCTTGGCGCAATGGGTTCTTAGGCAGGCTGCCTGCCTGCTATGGTCCCAGCCATGCTGCTCCCAGAAATGGCCTGGCTGCCTGCTACTGGCAAACGCATCTCTGCCCACCCCTTGGGAGTACGAGGCAGCAGGTGTCCGCGTTGCCCCTACTCCCAGCACCACCCTCTGTTCCCATTGGCTGGAAACCAGCCTATGGGAGCTTCGGGGGTGGTGCATGTGGGCATGGGCAGCACACAGAGAGCCAGCATTCTGGAAATGGTGAGCGTCTGCTCTCTGCAAAAAGGAGTCTCTAATTTAAAGTGTCTCAAGTCGGCTTCCGAAAAACTTGAGGCACCCAAAATCACTTTGTCACTTCTGGAAAACGTGTTAGTCTTTTAGTAAAGTCTTCAGGGGGGATTTGAAACTATTCCAGCATATCTCATTTTGTCAGTGATTTACAAGAAATCACACTTTGGCGAAAAGGCTCTTTAAATCTCTGCTGGTGGGCACCTTACACAGTTTGGGAGGAAGGCATATTCCTAAGAGGGACTTATTTCAAGAATGACAACATATCAAGGCATTCTCATTATTTCCACTGGACAAACTATACACTGGATGCTTGGCTTGCATGGAACTAAAAGGAGAATAGATCCCCTGGACAGTTACGGAAGGATGGAAAGTTGCTAGATACTCCTTAAAGATGCCACCACTACAACATTTTCACCTCTGGATCTCAAGCTCCCAGGACAAGATGGAGCTCTAAGCTCTAAGAATTGTTTTACTTTCTGACACAGTAATAATTCCAGCAACTCAGGGACCTCCTCCAGCACTTGGTCATGGGGGTTTAATCGTTGGGCACTCTTCTTTGCATTCTAGTTCCCTTGTCTGAAATCCAGGTCTTTTGGGTGAGGTACAAGCACAGATGGTGAAGGGAGCTGAACTGACTGTAGCAGCAATGGATATTTTAAGGAAAAGTTCAAATGCGACAATGTCACGGAGGAAAAAAGATGTTAAATATGTTCTCAGAAATGTGTTTTTAGTTAACTGTTACCATCAAGTCAGCAGAAGAAGCTCAGAATAGCACAGTCTGTTAACCTTGTTAAAACACTAACTTTTATTTTTGGTGGTCTTTGTTTTAAAAAAGATGTAGGTCATAATTTTCAATCCTGGATTCCTAAATATATATGTAAGAGCTGAACTTCAGGCAAACGTCACTGAAAAAACGTGGCCTTAGAATCCAAAGGAGTTTTTTCTATCCCATTTTTGGGCATAGGATCTTGGTATTTATTTTTAATGGTTTTATGAAAATGTCTGTGAAAACCGAAATCTATTTGTTTTTAACTGATTTTAAATGTTCCATTTGTTTTTCTCGCCAGGGAGACTGTAGCTATGAACTGGAAATTCAACCTTATTTAAATATGAACGATATTAAAACCTCAGATGCTCAAAGGACTAAATGTCTTTCCACCAGCAACTCCAAGGCTCAGAAGGGTTTTTCATCCAGAAAAAACGTGGCACAAGTATCAAAAGCAAAACTTGGTTCATATTCCTTAAGCGAGCTTGATACAGAGTGTATCTCACTGTTTAAAGCAACTAACTTCAAGAGCACTAAAAGAACATCAGCATTAAATTTGGAAGTTCCTGTGCTGTGTACGGAAGTTAACATTTCAGATTCTTTTTCAACTGCAGAAGATCCCACTTCTGAATGTACTGGACAAAAAAGTCTACCAGATGATCATGCAGAAAATATGACATTTGGCTCAAATAAATGTAGTGCCCCAATTGATCTCAGTGGAAATGCTACTAGTTGTGTAAGTGAAGTAGTAAAGGAATATAAATCTGTAAATAAAGCCTGTAGCTCACTAGAGAGAAACTGTGTAGATTCTGGGTACAGCAGCCTCACAGATGAGAAATCTCCAGTTTCATCTAGCTTGTTCTACCTACCAGAATCAGAGTTGGATTCATTTGCACTCAAGCCTCCAACTGAGGACCCTTCATTTATAAAAATATTAACAAATGTAAAAAGGCTTTTGTCACAGTCTCCTCCACCTTTGAATAAACTCGATAATTATGAAGGATTGGAGAGAACCAGAGAAGATAAAATCGAACAGACTGTTTCTTTTCAAAAAGTTATTTCCAACACATTCCTAGAGGGATTGCAGGGCAAAACCTGTGACACTTTCACTGAGTTTCTGAACCCATCACTTCCCCCTCAGAAATGTTCGGAATTAAATGTCCCCAGTAAATTGTGTTCCTCTCTAAGTAGTTGTCCTTCTGAACCGAGCTTCCTTTCTGAGGCTTTTGTTGGCAAGATAAACAATGGTCTAAGCTGGGGTGGCATCTTCAGTTGTGACAGTGGTGAGCGCACAGAAATTCAAAAGGAAAACCCAACAATGGTAGATCATGTTCTGACAAATAGTCCTTCAGACAGAAATTCAGTTGATGGGTATAAAAAGGATTCTGAAAAGTTCCAGAAAAATATGGCCACTGACCAAGATGAGAGCGTAAATTTATTTGAAGATGAACATTTTTTTGATGCTAACAATGCAAGCCTTTCTAAGTACAATTGCGAACAATTTTTAGTGGCATCAGTTTTGTGTGATAAAGATATTGCACCAAGTGATGGACAGATTTCTGAACGGCATATTTCAGATGAGTGCTTTGATGCAAACCCCAGAGAATCATTAATAAACTGTGGAACCAAAACTTTGAAAGTATCTGAAGATTTGGGCATTGTCAACAAACCATTTCTGGATAATGAAGATCTTTATGACTGTTCTCAGGAATTGTTCCCTGTTAACTTTGATCTGGGGTTTTCTATCCAAGAGTCTGAGGAAGAAATCTTAGAACAAACAGATATGCATACTAGTAGTATTCATAATTCCGATGGTCTCTTGGGCATTTGTGCAGATGTTAAACCTTCTAGAGTTGAAACTGAGTTATCCAACAGTAACTTGAGACATACATCTCCACCAAAACTGAAAGATGAAAGCACTACAAGAACAAACTGTTCTACACCATTGTCCTCACCAAATCAGAACTCCACTCACGCAAAACTTACTGAAAACTGTATCCCACTCATTTCTCCTTTGAAGCAAGCAGAAGAAAAAGAACATGGGTCATATGACTCGTTGGCGTCTACATTTTCCACACCGAAAGGTAGAAAGGTTATGAATGTAAAAGTCCTCAAAAGAATTTCTATGAATGCTTTTTCTAGAGTCATGCAGGAAATTCCCCAGGTGCTGCCTCCAAAAAAAGTTTTGCTAAATTCAGCCTTTGATACAGAAGACCTCCCCTCAGGAAAGACTGAAAACCTGGACCATAGACAGCTGCATGTTTCCCAGACGTTTCCTGTTGAAGGTAATGTGTCACAGTTAAAGAGTTGCTCATTCTTCCACTAAAAAACATCCTTCTGTAGAATTCAGTAAGTTATGAATCCTTGACCTTTAGGGTGTGACCTCAGGTGGATGGGGGAAATCACAGCCTCTAGATTTCTGGAGGGCCCAATCTTTGTGGCTTATGTGGGAGGGTGGGGTGCCCAAAACTCTTGCTTTAATAATAGGGTCACAGTATGGATAATTCAGATTAGCAAAGCAGCAGCTAATTAACTCAATAAGTTATTGCCTCATCACCCTTGAGCTTTCATACATAGCAGAATTATTCTTTGTTCACGAAGGGCTCCTTTGGATTACAGCCGAGGGTGCTTTTTCTTGGCATCATTCAGACTCAGCCTGAGTTATGCAGTCTGTGAGAAGCGGCAGTCAGAAAAGCAAACAATGTTAGGAATAATTTTAAAAGGGATATAGAATAAGACAGAATATCTTACTGTCTCTATATATAACCATGGTATGCCCACATCTTGAATACTGAGTACAGATGTGGTCCCCTTGTCTCAAAAAAGATATATTGGTATCGGAAAAGGTTCAGAGAAGGGCAGCAAAAATCATGAGGGATTTGGAATGGCTCCCATATGGAGAGTGATTAAAAAGACTGGGACTTTTCATCTTCAAAAAGAGGACACTGAGAGGATATGATAGAGGATATGATAGAGAATAGGTTAGATAGACATCTGTCAGGGATGGTGTAGACGGAGCTTGGTCCTGCCTTGAGGGTGGGGGGCTGGACTCGATGACCTCTCGAGGTCCCTTCCAGTCCTATGATTCTATGATTCCATAAAATCATGACGGGTGTGGAAAAAGTGAGCAAGGAAAAGTTATTTACTTATTCCCACAAAATAAGAACTAGGGGTCAACCAAATGAAATTAATAGGCACAAGGTTTAAAACAAACAAATGGATGTTTTTTTTCATGCAGTGGTGCATAGTCAATCTGTGGAACTCCTTGCCAGAGGATGTACTGAAGGCCAGGACTTTAACAAAAAAGAGCTAGATAAATTAATGGAGGTTAGGTCCATCAATGGTTATTAGCCAAGATGGATAGGAATGGTGTCCTTAACCTCTGTTTGTCTGGAAATGGATGATAGTAGGGGGATCATGTGAGGGTTCCCTGTTCTGTTCACTTCCTGTGGGGCATCTGGCATTGGCTACTGTCGGCAGACAGGATATTAGGCTACATGGACTTTGGTCTGACCCAATATGGCCATTCTTATGTTCTATAAATATAGGGAATATGGCATCTTTCAGAATACATCAAATGGTGTAATTCCTTATAGTTCACTAGAAAATTAATATACAGCCTACTGCAGGTTTGGTAAGAATAATTTTTAGTCTGTTCTACTTCTTTTTAGAGTGTGTGGTAAGAAAACAAGAATGTGGCAACTAATCAATAAATAAAAACGTAACTTGGCCCCTAGTAATATAGGGTAATTCCCTTCACTTCCATTTTTTGCACTTACATTATTCCCTCCACTCCATCTTCTACGCTGCAGGGGAAACTATTACAGTACAAAGAAAAGGAGATTGACAGTGTGTATCAGTAGGAAAATACTTGTTTGGGTTACCGGGGCTAACTGGAACAATACTTACTACGTCTGTCAATAAATAATTATGTTTTCAGTCCTCATTCAAAGCTAAATAGATTTTGATTGTTCAGTCAGAGCTATATTGTGCTGTGGTGAATGTTTTCTTACAGTTGTTATCTGTTTGTCACTCCTCAGTAGGAAGTAGCAGCGAAAGTGAAGAAGAGATTGTTTTCCAAAGGAGACATAAGAAAAAAGGAAACGTTTTGAAATCTCCTGATGTGAGTCATTCAGAAGAAGAAAGTTACGTTAAATGTCAAAGCAAAACTCTTTTCTAGAATCTGTAATGACATTTTAATTTATTTCTGTTTACCAAGGTTCAGAATAACAGTGATTTTGAATCACCAGTTCATGCTGTCAAGAAGCGTAGGCATCCAGTTAACACAGTAAGTAAATGTTTGAAGAAGACGTAAAGAAAATGTCTAAAAAACAAAACATTTGTCATCTTTTTTTAAAATGGCAAACACTTTCCCAATCGCTATAAAACCTCTCCAGCTTTTAAAAAAGTTCTGTTTTAGTGTACTGTAAAGGATACTGTCTCACTAACAGAAAGCATGCAGAATACTGCTGCTTGTGACCATACAGACTTGAGAACTGGGCAGCCATAGATGTACTTGTGGGGCGGGGGCGGGGAGGATAAACTACAACAGACACACAGAAAGGGGGTGGCACAATCAAATTTGTTTGAGAACTACAGACTTAGATAATAGCGGCCATTAAAAAATAACAGCTGAGTAATTATGAATGGTTGCATGACCTATTCTTTTCCTTGTTTGTAACATACTCTAGTCAGAATCCTCTAGTGATGAGGGCATAGATTTTCACAAGAAATCCAACAAGAATGCACATTGTGACATGAGCCATAACAGGAAACAACTAAAAGGTGTCAAAAGGCAAAAGAGTAATGACTTTATATTCAAGGTAAGAGCTTTGCATGTTGCTGTGAATGTGGTTGTATAGATTTTAAAGGCCTGGGATAGCTTGCGTTTCAATGATACACTAGTTAATTATTAGGTTTTCAGAATTATATAGACAAATCTACTGTGTGTGTAAGATTTTAAAACTTAATGAACAGAAATTCTTTTGTGACTTTTCTTAAGCAGCTTAATCCCTCCCCCCCCTTCCTTGTTTACATGTATATATTCCCCTTTGTTCTGAATACAGATAACACAATCGGGGTCCGGTTTGAGAAACTAGGCAGTGCACTCAAGCTGAAGACAGTAAAAGTAAACCAAGAGCTTACATGGGGAATGTAAATGTCCATGTTTTCTAACTTGTCTCTCTTAAATAGTCTAACTGGGGGAAATAATTTAAAAATAAAAATGGCATTAAGGAGCATTCTCACACCGAGACCATGTGACTTTGAATTGCATGCCACGGAATCTTGAACTCTGCCCTATACATCTCTGTGGCATGTTATGGCCCGGGGGTATCACTGGTCGACTGTGGTTGTGTCTACACTGAAGCTTATGTCCGCATCATTTGTCATGCCAGGGGGTGAATAAACCCACCTCCTTGAGGGTATGTCTACACTGCCACCCTGGTTTGAACTATGGTGGCTAATGTAGGCATTCGAAGTTGCAAATGAAGCCCGGGATTTAAATATCCCAGGCTTCATTTGCACCTTGCCGGGCACTGCCATTTTTAAATCCCCGTTAGTGTGGACTCCGTGCCCGCAGCTACACGCAGCACAGAGTAGGTAGTTCGAATTAGGCTCTCTACCTTCTCCTCTCTACCGTTACTCCTCGTGGAACGAGGGTGGCAGTGCAGACATACCCTCAACGCTGTGGAGGAGGACCTCGATGCACTGAAAACACAGCGACAGTCTGAAATAAATTAAAAGTGAAAATTGCACATCACGAGACCCGAAAAAGGTACATTGTCTCCTCAGGGTGAGACTTGCCAGGGACTTGTGCGTAACCAGGGCCTAGCCCATTGAAGGGATTAGAAAACACTGGCAGTTTAAAGTTAATCCGCTCCTACCTAGGCAGCTAACGTGAAGGACCCTGAATAGGTATCATGTAACCACAACAAGCTGGAGGAACAATGCTTGTTGCATTAAGGACAATCTGCAAGTGAAGGAGATGCATTGGTATGAGCCTTGCTAGGAGGGAAATACCCTAATCGAGCCGCCTGAGCACCAGGGCACGCTTTGCTGCTTCTGGGTCATCCCAGGGTACATACTGACGCCCCGCCTGCACGGAGGGTTAAAATGTCACACGCAGTCCAGCACTTGGGACGGGCAGGATTGAAGTGATAGTGAGGCTCTTAACGCTGTTGGCTACGTAGACTGAGTCTCCTTGGTGCGTGGCACTCAAAGGCCATGAGGTCATCCTCGCCCTGGAGAGCTGTTTGCCACCAGCACACTCTTTGTGGGGACAGAGAGGCTGTGCAGAGGGAAGAGCAGAAATATGGGGGCTGATGCATCCAGCTGGTACCATCATCTACGCATTTCTGCAGGTCTGAGGCTGAAGGTGCAGAGTCTCTGCAGCATAAAGGGTCCTGCTGTATGTAATCTGTGGGCTGATGAAATTCCAGCCCATGCGTCATGACTAGGGCTTGGGCGGTTAGGCCTTCTGCTCCACACCGGGGCAGTCAGAGACCAAGAACAGCTTTGAGGGTCAGAGTCAGAGATAAGGGTCAGAGCCGGGAGCCCATTGCTACAGCTGGCTGGGCCGTCCGTCCTGTTGCCTGGACGCTTCCTGCAACTCCTCCTGGGCTTGCATAGGGAGTTTGCACAAGTGAGGAGTCACTGGGGAAGCTGTCAGTCCCAGCCATTCCAGGGTTCTTCCTGTCGTCTTTATGGTCACAGGGTCTGTGTGACAATGCGCAGGCCCTATCCTGGCTGGTGGCATTGGCACATAAATAGCAGATGCCCTGCACCCCGCAGGCTGCACCCCGTGGGGAGAAGCAATCTCACCAGGAGCTGTCTTGTAGAGAAACACGGCCAGGCTTTCCAAAAGACTCACTGTCACCATCGCGCTCTCTGTTTGCATTGGCTATGGAGGCCTATCTATGGTCGGGCCAGAACACAGACTCGACTGTCCAAGCAAGCCAGTAGTGCTCTGTGTGAAGAGGGGTGCAGAGAGGGACGGTGTGTCACAGATCCCCTTTCCGTCAGGTGATGTGTAGAATACTGAGCCTTGGTGCCAAGATCCTCACGTTAGGTCACTTTGCCCAGAGCTGAAACGATGAATAATTTGGCCTATCTAAGGCAAGCATGGAATGGGGCAAAATAACAGGTGCTCTAGAATCCATATCTGAACTTGGTGGTGCTAGTGGGTTTGCTGCAGACCAACAGTATTTTGTGAGTAAACTCAGTAGCAAAATGTTAAAATAAAACACTGAAAATGCAGTTCTGTGCTTTAAAACAGGCCAGTGCCTGGGTAATTTAGATGTGATGTTTGCAGAACTTTGCCATCACCTCCTGATTATCCTAACTCGGCACGGGACCACATGCTGTCTGCTTTCAGCATGCGAGTCTTTGGCTGCTCCTTTCTAGCCTCAGTCTCAGCGCTTTGACTGTACTCTTTCACGTCTTACTCTCCCTTGGATTTCAGCGTCTGACACATGAAGTCTGCTGTCCTCAGAGAGCTCTGGATCTCCTAAATGCATGAACTGATTTTATCTACAGTATCCGTCCCTCTGATGCACACTGCTGTAAATTACTCACTTGCTTGTATTTTCATAGAGTGCAGCCAGGCAGTTTTTAGATGAAGAAGCTGAACTTTCCCTACAAGAGGCGGGGGATATTTCATCGGATGAGAGTGATTCAGAGAACGAGCTACAGTCCTCACTCAATCAATTCCTCAACGATGAGACCCAGTTCACAGAGGTTTTAAATGGTAAATGAGGGAAGTCGTGTCCCTTCTATGAAAACATTGGGATTTGTATTTGTTTTTTCTCTTGGAGATCTGATCTCACAGGTAACCATTAGTCACATTTGATCCAGAAACCTATTGCATAAAAGGCCAAATATCTCCGTGCAGTGAAAGCAGCATGTGTAGAGAGGGGGAGAGGCATGTTGTCCGGCTGGTGTATGGGAGGCCTGGGAAAGGGGAGGGTCAGAAAGACGCCATGTTGGAGAGGCAGAGGGGGAGATTTTCTAGCAGCAGGGAAAGGGGTGTGGGGTTGAGGGATTTTAGCTGAGGCAGTGTTCCATGTGCTCTTCTTCCTCCCCCCGCCCCCATTTACTTGCTAGGCACCAGTGCTCTGGAAGGGCTGGACTCATACGCATCTGACCTCGGCACAGGGAGCTGTCCTGCCACGGGAGCTGGAAGAATAGCTCCAGTTTGCTGCCTGGGGGGGTAGCCCTAGTGGGCTCCCTGTATCACCTTTCATCTAGTTGCTGGGTCTCTCATGACTGTGGGAGCGAGGCAGATCGCCAGCTGTGGGGGATTTTGTGGGAGAATCTTGAGTCTTTATCAAGGCAAAAAAATGTGAAGAGCCTGCTTTGGTATGGAATTTTACCTTGGGCGATTCCTTTATGGAAATGCCTCAGAGGGGAAGCCGTGTTAGTCAGTAACTTAACCCTTGCTACAAGACCCCTCGTTTTATCTTCGAGACTAACCAAAAAATACACATAGTATCATTTCATGGGCACAGCCCACTTCTTCAGATGAGTGGAGCAAGAGGCAAGTGGTGCCTGATGTTGTTCCAAAATAACAAAGAGCGCGTCTACACAACAGGGCATTATTTTGAGCTGGAGGACTTCTTACGCCAACTCCTGTAACCCTCATTTCACGAGGAGTAAGGGAAGTCGAAGGAAGAGTGTTCTTCTTTCAACCTCCTGCTGTGTAGACTGTGCCAAAGCCAAATTAAGCTGTTTTGACTTCAGCTACGCAGTTGATGTAGCTGAAGTTGTGTAGCTTAATTCGACTTTAGCCCTGCTGTGTGGACGAACCCTAAAGTGCTACAGGACCACTTGTTTTTTAAAGTCCTTTTATGGAAATGTTTATTTTGTTGGTGGAAAACAATTGTGTAATTAACCCCTTAATAAAATGTGTGTGTATGTGTGTCTGTCTGTCTGTTTTCATAATTTTTATTCAGATTCTGAGATGGAAGGAGTTTACCTAAAATCTGTCCGTAGCCCCGCAGTCGGCAACAGGTATAAAATGGTGCACAAAGGATTCAATAGCATGGCAGTTTTCTCTCAGGTATGAAGTGAAGTGACTCTGCTTTCCTTGTGAAATATAATGTATTCAAGGTGCTGTTTATATTTAATCTTCCTTTAAGATTAAATATAACAAGTTCTGTGAGTCTGTCTCTGAGTCCGTTTGTTCAGGAATTCCTCGTAAGGGGTAAGCGCTAGGACCGCCAGGTTTGGTGAGCAGCTTCCCTCATCCTAACTCAAACGCGGGTCAGGGTTTGGTTGTGCCAGGAAAACAGGCTGTGCCTGGAAATTGTTAGTTTTCCATAACATGGAAAGGGAAGGGGGGAGAGGGAGAGAGACATAATCCTCATATTCTCACCTGGGGGCAGCAAGCACAGGGGAGAGCGGTCCTACCGAGTGACCACTAGGAGCAGCCACACCACCGATGGAGTGGGGATAGGGCGCTGCCATTTTGCCTGCCACTGGTATGTAGCCTCCCTGCCTAACTCCCCCCTCCCCCTCCCACTCCCACACCCCTCTGGTCCCCTCCCTCCAGAGCACCATGGGCTGGCCAGCCCAGCCCCAGCCACCCTCCACAGGTCCCACTGGCAGACCGCCCCGCCCCCATCTGCACCACTGGGATGCCCAGCATGGCCACTGCAGGCCAGCCTGTGAGGCCTCTCAGCCTGGGGAGTGCTGCCGGGGGAGGCCTATGTAGCCTCCCTGCTCCCAATCACCAGGCCAGGCCCTCCACCTCCCACTCCCTTCCCTTCTCCTACCCCCCTTCCTCCCCCGGCCAGACCTAGGCAGCGCCGGGTAAGTCTGCTAGCTCCTTATAAGAGAGACCAGGATGCGTACGCTGATGGAAGAGCGCTCATCCATCAGTTTATACTACTCCCTTTACTACTCCCAGAGAGGCCACTGCTGAATTTACAGGTAAATGGCTTGGGTCTCAATATTCAGTCCTCTCTCATGTATTGAACAATGCAAAATGGACAACTGCATTGCTTCCTGTGGGGCCTCTGTATTCTCTGTCGGATCTTGCCGTGCCCTCGTCACTGGTAGCTGAGCATCTATATTGGACAACAACGCTGGTTTTATGGGGGAAATCTTAACTTCTTTGCTATTTCCAGCTGAGAGCTCAAGCTGGCACGGCCGTTGAGCTTGTCTCCTATACTTGCTTGCAGATAAATTCCACAGGGCATGTACAACAGACACGACGACACACTGCTCTATCTGTGCCGCGGCTGCTTCTTTCTGAATCTGCAAACGGCGAGGCCTCTGTACCCAGCTTCCCTGTGTTCTGGAATTTCATTTCCCACATCTTTGTGCCCTGAGATGGGTTGTGCAGAGTAGATAACATTTCTGAGAATACATCTAGCAAAGTGCCTGTCTCGTGATTGTTAAATGTTTGGTTCGGCCCAGTGGCAGCAGTTTTGCATATATTGTGTGGAATTTGCATTTACACGTGGTAGAGTGAGAGCTGTGTCTCGCCAGCATTGTTTCATATCAAAATGTAGAATTTTGTCTTTGGGGTACAAGCTGGCGGTTTTAGAATGAATGAAAGTACTTTTTTTTTTATTATCTGAAATGTTTAGCTCTGGGACACACTGAACCCTGAAACAAAGGCTGCCTGCTTACAAGGCCGTCGTAGAACTAGTAGCCAGTAACTCTCACTACTTTCTGCGTTCGGTACAGTCCAATTCTCTCTAAATATTTCTAGTGACAAATGATGGGTTTGCACTGCACTTGCACGTTTCCCACGTACTCTCCGGGAACCCCACACGTCTGGGCACGGTAGGGTGGGGCCCAAGAGGTAGCTCAGAACTCAGGGACCGGGTTTGCATTCAGCAGTTGGGACCCACGGGGATAAATCGGCACCCCACTGACGTGATGGCCAGGCCAAAGTGATCGTGTTCTTCCTTCTAGATCCCTGAGCAAGACGAGGCTTACCTGGCAGACAGCTTCTGTGTGGAAGAGGCGGAAGAGGGAAGTCCCAGGCAAAGTGGCTCTAGTGAAGAAGAGGAAGTGTCTGTCCGTTTTGACCTGGTACAGGATGAGCGCTCCGCCAGCGGGAGAAAACAGTACTGCACTCGCCGCAGAGTAGCTCTCCATCAGGCCAAGATGCAACAAAATTGTGCGGCTCCTTTAACCAAGAAAAGATCCCGAATTGTTGTTCTCGACGATTCAAGTGGGGAAGAAACAAATGTCAGTAACCAGAGGCTGATAAAAAACGCCTCTCCCAGGACAGACCACAGCCGTGCTCACTCACCCACGTCCGTGCTTTCCGACTCTCCTGGGGAGCCCAAAGCTCCTGGTGGAAACAGCCCTGTTCCTCAGCCCCTGCAGGGCAAGGGGCAGACACTCCTTAACCTGAAGGCTTCAGTGTCCGACGTGCTGGACTTCCAGCCAGAAGGGAGGGGCACTGGCAGGCGGCCATCGCTGGCTGTTGCTGCACTGCCAGGGGATGAGGATTTTCAGGCCAGACTCCAGGTAGGTATTAATCCAAAGGCATACGACCAGCAGTGCGCTTCCCCGGAATGTGCAGCCTGGGCCCGATCGGCTCTCAGTAGCCAATGGCTGGGAATCAGGAGCCATTAGAGACAGTTGACAGGACGGTGCATTGTCGTCTGGGGAAGTCCACGTCCCCTTCCCCCTCTCCGAGGGGCCCTTTCCTGTGCACAGTTCACTTTGGATTAGCAATGTCAAGATGGGGGGGACGGACCAAATTTTCATTAACGGTTGTTGAGGGGCATGACCACATTTCTGGTAAGGGGCGGGGGAGGGGCTTCAGATAATTTGGGGTCAGATCATCAGGGCTCTGGTCTCATTCCTGAATTTATAATTTCAGTAGAAGGTCCAAAATCACACTCTTGGTGGGCTAACGTTTGGCTCCTAAATCCATATGTAAGTGTCCAAGTAAAGGTGGCCTGGTTTCCAAAGGTGCTGAGCCGTCTGCAGCTCCCATGGTTTCACTAGCACTGACGAGTGCTAGTTACTTGCAAGTTCAGCCCCCGTCTCTGGTACCCGAGTACAGATCTGGGAGCCTTGCCCTAGACAGGCAGGTTGGAAAGAGGCCTGAACTCTGCAGTACAGAGAAGTTAGGAATGAGATCAGTGTGGATTTCTCATTACAATTGCAGCGGAATGATTTGTGAGAGCAGCATCGTGCTTTGTTTCACACTCATCCTGGCCTGCTAAGGCCTTAGATTTAAATCCCCTCTCTGTGCGCTGTCGCTGTTACAAACGGTGTCATGTGCACCTCACGCTTGCAGGTAGAAGGCTCTTCAAACAACCTTTGTGCAGACGCTTCAAATCCACGGTGCTCTGGCCCGGAGAGAAACGCCTCCTTGTGCATTCTAGTCGACAGTCGTGAGATCTCCTCCGGCTCAGAAATAATTTCCTGCCTAAAAGCGGAGCATGGCGTGAAGGTGCAGGTATGCTCGCTCGGCGGCTGTGACTACATTGTGAGCACCCGCATGGCAGTGGAGAGGAGAACCCAGTCAGAACTGCTGAACAGTCTGAACAGGACCAAAGTTATACAACGGATTCAGCAGCTGCAGAGCATGTTCGAGAGGATCTGCGTGATTGTGGAGAAGGACAGGGTTAAAGCAGGTTAGCTATGGCTGCTGTGGCAGGCACAATTGTAATGCCTGTGCTGGCTTTGTATGTTGCTGGAATCGGGAAGGGTAAAGACCGTTAGTTTTAGATTCTATGCAAGGTCCTATGGAAATACAGCCAGAAACCCATTGCTACAGCCTGAGCGATGCTGCTGGGTACTGAAAGGGTTTGTAAATGGATGTAGAGTTTAGCAGCGTTACCCGTAGTGATCCCTCTGTTTATTCCTGGTAACGCTAGTCCCTGAAGCAGCCAAAAGCCAGGTTTGCCCAGGGGATGATGGGAATTTACCACCTTGTATTTGTTTAGCTGAAAAGATTTGTTGGGGTGCCATAAACGCCAGCGACCCTTCACACCGGCACATTGTAACCGCGTGTCAGACACAACAGGCCTCCAGGACCTTTCTAAAGGAAAGCGCTTAGTATAGAGAAGGCATCTCATCCATCAGCATGGCCGGGTGCTGCCGATAGACGTTTAGTGTCTCACCCATCAGGGAGACAGTGGCCTTGCTTTGGCGTCGGCGAGGGCATAGGAGGCCTTCCACAGCAGCTGGAGGAATTGATTTGCCTCATTTGATACGAGGCGGATGCTTCGGCCTGTCTCCCCTGCCAGGCAGAGGACTGGGATTGGGCCTGAAGGTGCAAGCTCTGCACATCGACTCGGAGGGGATGGATGGCCTGACACGCGAAGGTGCTTCTCTAGCCTGCTGCTGGTGCACGTCCTGCCCCTCCCCCTCAGCCCGTTCCCCCCCCCCCCCCCTTCCTTCTCATTACTCCAGCTGTGCTGCTCATCATGGGCTCTTCTTCTCTAACCACTTCCTGGTCCAGCACCTGGTCCTGTAGAATCCCTCATCTTTGGCTCTTCCTTCTCCACAGCCAGCCCCGGCTCCTCCCAGTGCCTCATGCTAACGGCTCCTCCTCTGGTTTTCCCTTTCAGCTCTTGTATTTGGTACAGCTGCCGACTTGCCTCTGACGCTGATTCTGAACTCTTCTCTTCTGACTATGCAGGAGAGACTTCGAGATTGCTCCAAAGGACTAAGTACTATGATGGCCTGCTGGCCGCCTTCATCCGGGCTGGAATCCGCATCCTTTTCAGCTCTTGCCAAGAGGAATCGGCCAGCTTGTTGAAAGATCTGGCTATGGTGGAGCAGAGGAAGAACGTTGCTATTCAAGTGCCAACAGAAGTGAGAGGGGCCAAAGAAGCAGCTCTCCGGTTCTATCTGAGTATTCCCAACATCAGCCACTTAGCTGCCCTGCACATGTGCCATGGCTTTGAGTCTGTGAAGAAGATGGCTAACAGGTAAGGGCGGGTGGACTGCACTGTAAATGCCTCAGGATTCATGTCAAAGGGGAAAATGAATTGGGCAGAAGTTTCCTTTAGGCCACCGTACCTGCTGATCCTTTCACATCCCTGTTTTCCATGCCGCCTCCTTGGCCCTCTCCCACAGGATCTCTTGCCAGTGCAGGGATCAGCTAGAGCGGCTGAATGGAGCCATCTCGTCACTGCACTTGGGCATGATCGTCACCTCGGTGTCGTGACCTCCAGGTGTCTCCTGCAGCATCTCTCCAGGCTCCCTGCTAATCTTCCCTTCCTCCTAATCGGCCTCGCTCTGGTTGTGACCCAACCCCCCTTCCTCAGCCCTGCTTTGGCTCTCCCCTCCCTGTGTGTCTGCTATGGGGGAGTTCTCACAATTCCTCGTGAGAGAATGCTAGGGAAGGTTCCCTGGCATCTCTGGTGCCTGGCTTGCATCAGATACCTGTAGCAGAGTCAACAGGCCCCCGTTGTTTGTCCCATTTGGCATTTCCCCTCGTGTGCGCTGGATCCCAAAGAGCAGCATCTGAAGTGCCCTCTGTTGGTTCCTGCCTTTTACAGCTCTCCGAGGGCCATCGCCACCTGTGCCCGAGTGAGTCTGCAGAAGGCTGAGGAGATCTACCGCTATCTCCATTCTGGCTTTGACTTGCAAGTGTTGCCTGAAAAACGTCCGGCCCAGAGGAGTAGCACGTAGCTGCAGCCACCGCCACCACGAGACAGATGTCTGGACCCAAGAACCTGAGGCAATTTCTTTTTAAACAATGCACTTTACTACAGTCGCACATGACACTGTAAACTATGTAAATAAATCCTGGCACAAAAGCACATTTCTCTCTAAGCGGGCGGGGGCGTCGCGCTGGGCACTGTTACTACTTGGAGAGGTGCAGCCTGGCCGCCTGTCTAACAGGTTTTGGAGGAGCAGCTCTGTCTTGCATCATAACTTACGTGGCTTTGTCCTCTAGGGCCTGGTCCATACACCTCTGAGCCACAGAACTGGGCTGCTTTACCTCCTGTGTTCTGCAGAGGTATCCCATGACATGCCTGTCACCCCCCACTACAGTCACGAGCTGGCACTTTGCCATCTAGCTCCAGAAAAGGATGCCAATTATGGGCAGGGGGCATCTCGTTAATACTTCCCGACAGCTGTCTGGCACGTGGGCATGCTCATCATGGTGTAAACATGCCAAAAGGCTTCCCAGAGCCATCTGAATTCTGCCTGGTTGTGCTCACGAGATCTATATCTAAAATGAATGGAGACAACCTATCTCCTAGAATGGGAAGGGACTTGAGAGGTCACCGAGTCCAGTCCCCTGCCCTTACAACAGGACTAAGTCCCATCCCTGACAGATTTGCCCCAAATCGCCCCCTCAGGGATTGAACTCACAAGCCCGGGTTTTGCAGGCTAATGCTCAAACCACTGAGCTATCCCTCCACCTTAGTCTTTATAAGGAATATCAGCTCTGTCCCAGCTCAACGGGTCACTGCTGGACGCCCAAATAAATAACTTGTCTGAATGAGGCCTGGTTGCCAGACGAGCGGTAGGCCCACGGATTCTCCCTGATCAACATGCTGTTTGTGAGTTCTGGCCATGGTGCTGTTCCCCAGCTAGTCGCAGGTGGGGGGCCTGTGCGGCGTCGGCTGGCGGGATTCATCCTCCCGATCAGCACAGCTGCACACGGCAGGGCAAACGCTGTTGTAGCTCAGGCAGACCACGGCTTAGCTAGTGTGAAACGGTAGCTGCATGCAGAAGCGCCGTGGAAAAAGCTTCCGTATCCCGTTGCTGTTCCCTTCCTCCTTTTGTTCTGTGGCAGGAATCTGCCCCATGCAATGAAACAGGCCTGTAGGCCCAGTGTCTTCTGACAGTGCTAATGACAAACCTAGGGGCAGGGGGCAGAAGCAGGCAGTTTCTGTACCAGGCAGGGGAAGTGCTGTGGCTGCTGCTGAGAGCAGGCGTGAGCACTGTCCAGTCCACAGCATGGCAGGAGAACGAGCATCCCACTGCCAAGTCCCCTGCACACCAGGGGGAAGGTCCAGGCTGTTTTGCCGAGCACAGGCCTGTGTGAGGAAGGGAGAAGCTGGTGGCGCAGCCAGCACCCAGCCTCTGCTGTGCGGAGGAATCGTGTCTCTCCAGGCAAACGCTGGGGGGCGGACACATGACCCCCCCCATGCCCCATCTACACTCCCCTGTGATGTGTGATTCCTGGAGAACTCCAACCCTCGCCCCAGCAGCCTTGCTGTGTGGTGCTGCCATCTTGTGGAAATCTGGGGGGACTGTTTTTGTAGACATCTTCCCTTCCTTAATAGAGGGGTGAAGACAAAGATTGTGCTCATTCTCACAGAAAGCTCCTCCTGTTCCTTTCCCACAGCAACCAGTGTTGAAGTCTTGTCTGGCCTATTCAGTGGGGTCCTGGGGGGCTCAGCTATAGGTTTGGTTTCATTAGAGGGGGCTTTGCTAACGTTATGCTATTAAGCTAAGGTGGTGTCTAGACTGGCCAGTTTTTCTGGAAAATCAGCCACTTTTCCAGAAAAACTTGCCAGCTGTTTACACTGGGCACTTGAATTTCTGCATAAGCACTGACTTCCTACTGTAAGAAATCAGTGCTTCTTGCGGAAATACCATGCTGCTCCCGTTCGGGCAAAAGTCCTTTTGCGCAAAGCTTTTGCACAAGAGGGCCGGTGTAGACAGCTCAAGATTTGTTTTCTGCAAAAAAGCCCCAATCGCAAAAATGGCGATCAGGGCTTTTTTGTGGAAAAGCGCGTCTAGATTGGCACGGACGCTTTTCTGCAAAAAGTGCTTTTGTGGAAAAGCGTCCCTGCCCATCTAGACGCTCGTTTCCGAAAATGCTTTTAACGGAAAACTTTTCCGTTAAAAGCATTTCTGGAAAATCATGCCAGTCTAGAAGTAGCCTAAGCGTGTGGGGTTGCAAGTGCTCTGGCGACAGCATTACAATTCATAACTGATCTGGATCAACAGGATGAAGTGTGGCCAAGCACAGGGCTCCAGTTGTGGGTAGTGACACTCCTCCAGTGTGGGAAACTGTGAACTGGAGCCAATGGGGACACAGCTCAACAAAGCATCTTGGAGCCCCTGCCGCACCCAGGGACCTGCAACCCTGGTTTGGAGACTTGTCTGCCTCACAAGGGAGGCGAGTAACTAGCCTCTCAAGGACCCTTCTGGCCCTGTGCTTTAACCCCAGGAGCCAGTTCAACTCCCAGCCCTGCCAGGGGTCTTCAGACATCAAGGAACAAGGCTTTCAAGTTACATGGGGGGAGGTCGAGGTGGGTTATTAGGAAAAACTATTTCCCTAGGCAGGGGGCCACTAGTGGGGAATAAGGGACGTTCTACAGCATCATTATTCTCGTTGCCAGTTTGCCTCTAACCCCCAAAGCACTGGAGGCGCTTCCTTGCACCGAGCTGTTTCAACGCTGAACCGCTCAGGCTTACTGCTTAAGCCGAATGACTGTACAACCCTGCTGCCTCTGTACAATGGGGGGCAGGAGCTGGTGCCTATGGAGAACCCAACTTCAAGCCAGCTCCCCAAGCACTGACTCCCCCTCCCTCCCCCAAGGCAGCAGCACAGGGGGCAGGCTTGTATTTATCTTAATGGGATACAGGGTGTCTGCCAACTTTGTGTGTCAGGGGCTCCCTGGCTGAGCACTGGCTGCCAGCCACACCCCAGGGGAGTATTTTAGTAACTGTGTAACACACTGGTGTGGCCATGCACTTGCTAAAACCTGTGATCTCCAACAGCCCCCACTTTTTGCAGCTGCCAGAGCTCCCTCAATTTGTGCCCTGGTTAACTGGACCCCCTGCCCCACCCAGCTGCCTTCTCTGGTCATAGCGGCAGCTTCACCATCTTGATGAGAGCACTCTCCAGTTAACCAGGCTGCAGGCCCTGCCGTGTCGCTCACTCAAAACCCTCAGTTACCCGCAGTGGGGCTGAGGCTTCCATGCCACCCTCCCTAGCAGCTCTACAGGCCAGCTGCTGCTGTGGGCACAGATGTAGCGATCTAGGTGAGTGCTCTCATAGTGAAATTGGCTGCGTCCATGCCCCAGGCTACAGCTGGAAAACAAGCCTCTTACCCACTTGTGTGAACCAGCACTTGATGTCTGGGCCCCACAGAGCTGTAGTTTAAAACAAGCTGAATTGCACTCAGTTTGCCATTCACTGAGGTTGTTTTGCTTCACAGGGGTATGTAGAAGCACCTCTTGGGGTATCAGCGCATAACTGTGCAGTCTGGGAGTTCAGGCAGCAGGTCCATGAATGTGGGCGGCTTTAATCCCTGACGACAGCTCAGGAGCCAGAACCAACCCAGCTGATCCTGCTGTAAAGGGTCTGAGGATGTTTCTGCACCAATCAAACAAGCATGGACGTGTTCCCTTAAAGCCTTGTGATTCCAGCTAAACGCTTCAGTTCATTTTCCAAGTGTTTTACATGCCACTAATCCTCACAGCAGCACTGAGGAGACCCGATTTACACACAGCAGGGGGAGAAGGCTAATGTGTCCTCACATGTCCCCAAACTCCACCTTTGGAAACAGCAGATCCCAGGGAGGTGAAGCTGTAGGACTTGCCCTGCTGCTTCTGCAGTCTTCAAGGGCCCAACTTTCCTCTGTCCTGAGAACCACTAAGTTGGGACCCTCAGCCCAATTCCCCCGACACTGTTAGAGCGCTGGAGAGGAAGTAACCGTTACACAGCCTGTGGTAGGTAGGGCCACAGCGGCTTTCACCCTTGGGACTGGAACTAGCTGCTGCTAAGCAGTTCTGAGGATACATCAGTAGACCAGCGGTTCCCAACCTTTTCCAGAGGGGGACCCATTTTGACAATTCAGGAAGACTTGGTGACCCAGGGCAGTTCAAAACCGGGGGGAGGAGGGAGGCAGAGACACTTGGTGACCCTTTTGAAATGTAATGGCGACCCAGAGGTTGGGAAACCCTGAGCTAGACCACGAGCTCCACCCGCTGGCAATCCCATCCTGCTGAACAGCAGGACTTCTCTTTTCTTCACGAAGTCAGGTACTGACCCTGCATGGCCGGAGAGCCCCACTACTCCCCTCCCCCAATTTAAAAGGCTTGGTATTTAAAAAATCTCACAGAGGATACAGGTTTGCAACATTAAGCACCTCAGAATTAGTTGATTTTATATTTACCCCTTGAAATCATTTACTATAAACAACATGGTCACAAAACAGTTCTCAGACCTTTGAAAGTCACTGGAAAGTTATTTAATAAAAATACAACTGCTTTCAGTGTAGAAAATTAAAAGGCCATTTCATTACAAAGCCTACTGTGGATTTATTACACTACCATTTTTAAAACATTATTTTTACCTTAAAAAGGAACAAAAAAAATCTTGTGACACTAATTGGTATTTTATATAACGTTCCCCACAAGAGGGAGTGAAGGTGCACTCTGAACTGGGAGTGGGTTTGTTTCAATTGACACAGAAGATCAAGCATTACAAACCTCACAAACTGGTATGAATGAAACAACTCGGACATAATTGGACACCGTCCCACACTACAGGCCCGTTCTGAGTGTGTGACGATGGGCGCCCATGTTGAAAGGGGGACTGAAGCCCCTTAGAATATTTTGCCTTTTAATTCTATGAAAGTGTTAAACTATTTACAACCAGGGCCTAGGTTAAGTAGAGAAATAGGAATCTTCTTGCTCCTCTTCATCAGACGGCGCTGCTGCATCACCTGCGAACAGCTTCCCTATGACAGGGTTGTTTGCTGCACCTGCAACAGAGGAAGGACAGCAGTGGTGGGAAACGCTCTTCTGGAAGTCCGAGTGCGCAAGTGCAAGCAGGAAGTGCCCCGAGGAGGCAAAGCAGCAGGGATAACGCTCACCTTGGTCAAAGGCAAATGCAGTTCGTCTGCAGGTTGGAGTGGTAAACACGGTTCCAGCCTGATTTAAACAACAGAAGAAAATGTTTGTCACTGTCACAGCCCCTACCGTCCTGCTGTTACCTGTGTGGGGCCCCAGTCGGTCGCTGCCTCACGGACATCCACCAGGTGACACAGCTGGGGGAGGCCTGCCTGGTGAATCCCAGCAGGGCCGAGGTGCCAGGGGTCAGGAAGCACTCGGGTTTGCACTGGGTGCCCAGGAAGTTAGTGCCTATGGGGTAAGGCAGCAGCTGCCATTGGCACGTCAGGCTGGATTCACAGAAGCCGGCACGGTGACCTTGAACATCGCCCCACGGAACTGGGCAGGAGCCTAGATCCTGGAGTCACACAGCCTGACTTCGGCACTCAGGCTCCCTACCTGAATGGGGGCTGCGCATCACACACCCAGCAGGCTCCTTGCTAAGCCAGGCCATGGGCGGTGCCAAGGGAGGGGCAGGGCTTAACCTCCAGGCTACAGGGAGGCACGTCCCTCCGAGCCTGGGCTCTCAGCCGCAAGTGCTCTGCTAGCTCCAGGCTGTTACAAAAGCAGCAGAAAGAACTGTCCATGCGCAGACGGTGCTGGGGGAGCCGGCTTTTAAGCTGACTCCCCCCAGCACTGGCTCTCCTGCCTGGCCCCCCTCCCCCCGCCAACTTCCCATTGCCTCTGTAGGGGGAAGCGAGGGGGGGCAGACAAACTGAAAGTCGGCTCCCCACACGTACTTGCTCTTTATCAGAGGCAGCAGCATTGGGGTGAGGGGATCAGGTGGATCTGGTGCTTGCGGGGAGCTGACTTTTAAACTAACTCTTCACGGGCACTGGAACTCCTCCTCCCTTGTCCCCCCCGTGGAGCAGCCGCTGTCTGTGGGGAGCCTGGGCCTACCACAGGCAGAGGCCTCAGCACAGCAGCCGCCTCTGTCCGTGGGGAGCTCAGACCTCAAGGAAGGGGCTGCTACCTCTATCAGAGGCAGCACATGGGGCTGCAGGCAGCCAGTCAGCAAGAGGAGCTGATCTGTGGACTGGCTCCGATCCACAGACAACAGTGCGGAGTGGCAGGAGCCCCACCCCAGGGGCTATCGAATAGTCGTGTAACTGACAACAGTTGGTGCAGTTCTATGACGATTCACTTGCCTGGCGCAGACGGGAGAACGTAAGCTCGCCAACGGGGGTCTGAGCCAATGAGGGCACTAGCCAGACGGGCGTTAGGCGGCTCAGTAGGGCCTGACCAAACACATGGCCATGAAAAGGCATCACACTGTGAAATCTGGTCTTGTGCGCGCTTCCACCTACTCTGCATGGATGTCGGGGGAGAAGGGGAGTCCTGGCCCAAAACCGAGCTGCAGGGGCATCAAAAGGTTATTTAGAAGGGTCATGGCACTGCCACCCTTCCTCTGCGCTGCCAGAGCGGTGACCGGTAGCTGGGCACCCCCCTCTAAAGGCGGCACCTGCACAGAAGTACGGCCTGGCACGGTGTCGCCACCCTAAGGCTACAGTTTAGTCGTGGACTGGTCATGGGCCATAAACACGAATTCATAGCCTGCGACCTGCACACGACTTGTACCATGAAGCCCTGCCAAAAGCTTAGCCACCCCTCCCCCCCCCGACTGCCCTCTTCCACCGGCACTGGGGGAAGCGGGTTGGAGGGGCTGACAGGCTCCCTACCTGACTCTGCACCCCCCCAGTCCTGATGACATTCTACTCCCTCAGTCCCTAGACAGCAGCACAGCAGGCTCCGCCCCAAGAATTGGCTCCACAGCTCCCATTGGCTGGGAATCTTAGCCAATGGGAGCTGTGGGGGCAGCACATGCAAGTAGATGCAGAATCAGAACTGGAAGGGACCTCAAATGGTCATTGAATCCAGTCCCCTGCCCCCATGGCAGGACCAAGCACCATATAAACCCGTGGTGTCCACACACTAGCCACTAGCCACATGTGCCTATTAGATCGGCTGAATGGGGCTAGTTCTCTGTAGCAATAGCCACTATAATGGCTACTGCTTCCGAACTGGCGGGACACCGTGGATCTACACCACCCCCGACAGGCGTCTGTCCAACCTGCTCTGCAATATCGTCCATGCTGGAGATCCCACAAACCCCTGAGCAATTTAGTCCAGTGTGTAACCACCCTGGCAGGCAGGAAGCTTTTCCTAATGTCCAACCTAAACCTCCCTTGCTGCAGTTTAAGCCCATTGCTTCTTGTCCTGTCCTCAGAGGCCAAGAGAACCATTTTCACCCTCCTCCTTGTAACAACCTTTTAGGTACTTGAAAAGGTGTCCCCCTCACAAGCCTCTCTTTTCCAGACTAAATAAACCCACTTTCATTTTTCCCTTCAAAGATCAGGTTCTCTAGACCTTTAATAATTGTAATTGTTGTTGCTCTTCTCTGGACTTTTACCAATTTGTCCACATCTTTCCTGAAACGTGGCACGCAGAACGGGACGCAGTACTCCGGTTAAGGCCTAAACAGTGCAGAGTAGAGTGGAAGAATTACTTACTACTTGTGTCCGGCTTACAACACTCCTGCTAATGCAGCCCAGATGTGTGGGGGTTTTTGGCACCAGTGTTACATGGTTGGCTCATTTTTAGCTTGTGACCCACTCTGACCTCTGGATGCCCTCCGGTAGGCTGCACACGCGGAGCAGACAGCACACGCGGGTGCCACTACTACGCATGCACAGCAACATCCTTCCAGTTCCTTCTCTGCCCCAGAAGAAACCAGCTCTGTCCGAAGCAAGGAGGAAGAAGGGCGGGTGCTGGAGCACCCCCAGGGACAACCATCTTGAAGAACCTCTGCTACTGCACTAGGTGAATAACCCCCTCTCCTTCTCCGAGGAGTGTCCTGTGGGTGCTCCACCTTAGGTAACTGTAGAGCAGTAGCTGTGATCGGAGGCAGGTGCTTCAGCTAGTCAGTATCCTGCAGCGGCCAGGCCGAGTGCCCTGGGAGAGGTAAGTGTCGAGGGCGTAGTGTCTGGTGAACATATGAGCGGAGGACCGCGTAGCACATCTGCAGACGTCCATTCGAGGTACGTTACTCAGATAGGCTGTAGAAGCCACGAGGGCTCTCATAGGTGCGCTCGTAGTTGCAATGTAGGGTCTCGACCGAAGATGGAGGAGGTCAATTTGATGCAGTCCACTCTCCACCTGGACTATCTGGGTGGAAAGTGGCCTGCCCAGGGATCTCTCCATAGTAGACACACAAATAGTTTAGGTGATTTGCGGATTTTCTTCGTCCTGGCCAGACAAAAAGCAATCGCCCTGCGTACATCGAGCGTGTGCCATGAAGTTTCTTTAGCGTCGGCATGCGTCTTTGGAAAGAAGACAGGTAGAATCACGGGTTCATTACAGTGAAATGAGCTAGTTACCAACCAATGTGCTGGATGAATGAATACACGAAAGTACACGTCCTGGAGTTTGAGAGTCGATAACCAGTCCCCTTCTCTTTAAGGCAGGGATTATAGTGGGTAGGATGACCATCTTGAATTACTGTGGTTGTACATGACGGTTGAGCTTCCTGAGATCAAGAATCAGTTTCCATCCCCCTGACTTCTTTGTTGTGAGGAAGTAATGAGAGTAAAACCCTGTAGTGGTGAGGTACGCATTCTATAGCCCCCACATGGAGCAAGTGGTCAGTCTCTTGGAGAACTGGGTCCCTGAAGGAGGGATGGGGGGGAAGGTGGGTAGAAGAAAAGGGGTTACAATATCCTCCCTTTGTAATGTTGAGTACCCATTTGTCAGTTGTGGTGGAAGACAATTGATGGTAAAAGGGGACTAGACGCTTGTGAAATAGCTGATGGGGCTGAGGTTGCCTTAAGCAAAGAGCTGTTATCAGACTCTCGACCTGACCTTCAAAATGTTTGCCTCAAAGTTGAGGGCTGGGAGGTAGAAGGTTGGTCAGGGGCTTGCCTCCTCCTGTTGTCAAACGTCTCCGCGCCTGAGTAAAGGGCGAAGGCTTGTATTGTCGTGTAAAATACCGTCCCTATTTGCGTTTTGGTGTAGGGACATGGATACCAAACGTCTTTTACATGGCCTGTGACTCTGAGGGAATGGAGCAACGCATGGGTGGTGTTCGCGAACAGCTTGGAGCCCTGGAAAGGAAGGTATTCTATCATGGCCTATGCCTCACGGGAAAAACAGAGGTGAAGCCATGATGGCCTCCTCATCAAGACAGCCGTCACAATGAACTGGGATGTGGCGTCAGCGGCATCTAGGAATGTTTGCAAAGCTGTGCGAGAAATCAGGGTGCCCTCGTTTACGCTGACCTTGAACGGTTTGCAATCAGGAAGGCTATCAAAGTGTGACAGTTGCTTGAAAACATGAAGTGTATATTTTGTGAATACTGCGGTGTAATTAGCGATGAGCAGCTGTCAAGAAGAATATGCCTTCCTGCTCGTGAGGTCTAGATGCCTCCACTCCTTGTATAAGGAATGGTTCTGGCTGCACTCTGTTTTCCCCTCTGGTTGACTGTGTCCACAGCTGAAGAATTAGGGGACGGCTGGGAAAACAGGAAGTCAGCCTCCTGTGGTGCAGACCGATGGGACAGTGGCTGGCATCTGCCCGATCACCTTGGCAGGGTCCACTGGCTGGTATTGGAGGCAGCCATTAAGAAGGTTGCCATTCCAGCGGTGGCTGTTGCTGTAGCTATAGCTGCTTTGGAGAGGAGTGCCTTGGGGTGTGGGTACCGACCAAGGGCTTGTCGTCCTTGTCTCTCGAAGCGGCGCTGCCAACCCTACAGGAGTGGAAAGCCTGAACCTGCCCAACGTGGATGTGACATCAGTGCTGAACAGCAGGGTCATGGGCAATGACGTTACCCTGAGCTCCTCCGTAGCAGTAAAAGGCTGTGGTGTGGGGTCGCTGGTGCTGGCAGCAGCATTGAGGGAGGTACGGCCACAATCTGCGGTGTCAGTGGTGCCACGTGGGAGGCCGTCGGTACCGCGGGTTTATGCCTCTCCGGTGCCAGAGACGGCAAAGTGCCAGCAGTGCTGAGTGAGGCTTGGATTTCTTCGGTGCTGATGGTGCCTCAGCAGATGCAGATTTGGCCTTTGCTTTCATCGGCACCAAGATTGGTTCAGATGCTGCCCCAGTGGCACCGATTTTGACTTAGGCTTGTCTGCAGCCTTAGTGCCCATCTTGAGGGCTTGGACCATTGGGAGCCGTTGGTGCCTGACAGTCCCAGTACAGGGAGTATCCTGGGGGCTTGCCCCCGTTTTTATGAGGGGAACTCACCTTCCTTGAAGAACAGGGTCTCTTCCTGGGTTGTTCTGAGGAAGAGCCCCTGGTGTGGAGCCAGCAGAGAGGGCTGGCGAGGTGGCGTTGAGGGCTCCAGACCCGAGGCCGGCCTCACCGTGTTTTCAAGGGAGAGGAGTCTGAGCTGGAGTTTGCTTTGCACGTGTGGGCCGTTAGCGGTTTGCAATGCTGGCACTGGACTGTGGCTTGTGCTGCCCCAGGTACCGGACACACTGCGAACGCCTGTCGGAGATGGGAACGGAAAGCCTGCAGGGAGGCAGCGTTTGAATCCTGGGGACCCTGGCATCCCAGGGAGAAAGTCTTGCTAAGGCAAACGGCCTTAATAAGAAAAACGTTCTTCTTGTTTTGTTTTTTCAGTAACTAACAGGAACTAGAAAAAGTGACGCTCTCTGAACACTATTACTAGCAGTTAAGAAATATTAGGAATTTGGACAGGAAAGCTGGAGCAGCTGCAGTTCTGACCGACGCCGGTGGCAGCAGAGGAGGAACTGAAGGGACGGTGGGCTGAGCATGCATAGCAGAAGCACTGCGCATGCCGTCTGCTCCGCGTGTGCAGCCTACCAGAGGGCACTGCTACCAAAACATCTCCAACTAGGTGAGCAGCAGCGCCCCAGACACCTACGGTGGAACACCCACAGGGACACTCCTCGAAGAACTACAGGGCTTGGGGGGCATCTGTGAACTCCCATGGGGCATGATTCTGGGGCTTAAGTGCCTAACGAGGCAGTTAGGTGCTGGGGCAGGCATCTAATAGAGTAGCAGATCACGTGTTCTGAGGAGCTACATTTTGGCCTTTACCACCGAAAGAGCTAGTTAGGTTCCTAGATCCCTTTGTGGATCTAACTCCTAGTGATTCTGCATTTAATCGCGACAGAGAATTGCCATTTTGTGGCTACAAGTTGTGTTCTCCAACATACAGTTTTAAAAACTAGGAACTTTTACTATAAGAAGATCTACAATCACAGCTTTGCAATTCTGGGATTTTTCTGATGCCATTCAGGCACAGGAAAAGCACACAGGGACATAAGAACGGCAGTACTGAGTCAGACCAATGATCCATCTAGCCTAGTATCTTGTCTGCCCACAGTGGCCAATACCAGATGCCCCAGAGGGAGGGAACACAACACATGATCCCTCCCCGTCACCCATTTCCAGACAAGACATACTCCATTACCAGTTTTCCATTTACATTACAGGGAAAAAATTCCTTACCGATTTTTTCTTGATGTTGCTCCAGACTCCCTTCTTGTCTTTCGAGTTCTTTTGCATTCTAAACACATACTTATCATAATCCCGCCTGCAAATACAAACAGTTCGGTCAGTATTACTGGTGTTTCTGGTGTGTAGATTCCTGTTGGTACAATTACAGCTATTATCAGGGCTTGACAAACCGCGGCGAGAGCTACCCGCCATCCCCGCACCGCGCATGTGCCAGACCAGCATTGCGCACAGCGCTGGTGAATGGGGCGCACTGAGCGACCGGCTGAAATCTACTCACCACAGGCAAGTAGAATCAGCGGTTTGTCGAGCCCTTGCAATTACAAATAAGTCACCCTTTAGGCAGAAAGGGAACTGAACCATTTTAAAGAAAAATTGAACAGATAATCATCAGCCTTGTTTTTAAAAGGCCAGCACTGCAGTTCTGTACATGAAGTTTGTGATAAACTTCATAACCACACAGTAGGCAGATTGTGCAGCAGCTCTCTGCAGGGAGACATCAGTCATAGTCGGCATCTGCCTATGAACATACAGTGCCTGTCCCTTCCCCTCCCAAGTTAGCGCTACCTCAGTTTAGTGTACACAAGTCTGCTTCTTCCTCAGTCAGCCCCTGACACGAAGCCTTCTGTGTCAGCCACAGTAGTAGGAATCCTGCATCAGAATTTCTAGGAGCTACTGAGGTTTCTCAACCAGCTTTGGGCCGGCCTACACTATTACACCAACCAACGTTTGTGATGTTGGTTAGGGATGACGACCTTTAAGACATTTTTATTCCAGCAAAAAGCCCCTCTTTAGACAGAGTAGATAGTTACACTGCCAAAAAACCCTGAATATATCATAAGGCCAGAACCGCAAGCTTCTCAACTGGCCACGTTTCATAACACAAGCCGTAGAATTCCCCTGCAATAAGTCCTGTGTGACCTGCAGCAAAGCACATTTTAAAAAATGTCAGATGGAGAATCCACCACAGCCTTGAGCAAGTGGTTCCTCTGGCTATTTACCCTCACTGTTAAACATGTACCTCTTTCTTCCAGTCTGAATTTGTTTAGCTTCAGCTTCCAGACTGTAGATCTTTTGCCAGGGTTAACTGTAGCACAGCTCTGCCAACTAACCTTTTCCTAGAATTCTCTGGGGAGTGGCAGGTGCTGTGCTGACATCTAAGCCTTAGCCACAAGTTGTCATTACCTTAGGCTGCCACGTACATATAATGGAGAAAGGGGACACGAACAGTTGAACTCAAACCCAATACTTACTTTTACAAAAAACACAGACAACACACAAACTCCCCCAAACTCCACACGAGTGAAGCAAGAGGCACAAATACACTGGCAGTAGACCACTGACAAAACACTCCAAGGAAAATACACCGATGACACCAACCTGCCATGTATTTCGCTACCACCCTTTGCTTCACATTTTCTACATGTAAGATACTTTAAAAAAAAAAATCCCATTTGGAATGAAGGATTCTGGTCTGGAAGTGCTAAAAAGGGAAGTGCTGTATTTGACCCTTAAATCATCCTAAAATGCTAAAATTCCTTCCCTCCTTTTTCTTTTTTACAAATTGTCTGAACACAACACTCATGGCTCCCCCCCTTGCACACATTCATTTTCAAGCTACTGAAAATAACAAGCTCACTTCTGAACCAAATTTCTTCAGAATTTGAAGTAATACCACTGCTAGCACCACGATCCTCCATCTCTCACTGTGAGCTCGAAATGGGGAATAAATCCATTCGTTTCTTAGATGTTCATTTTAAAATTCACGCCGCTCAAACTGCATGAACGCTTTTGTTAAATATCTCTGTCCAACCAAAAAAATCACAGGATGTACTATGCTGCAACCCAACCCTCCCCCACTTTGCTCCATCCTGCAGCTGCTCTCCCAGGTACCCTCCTGCTAGCTTTGCAGAGCAGAGGGAGAGAGGAGCGGATGCTAGGGTGTTCCCTTGCCCCTCCCTGTATCCCATCTCCGTGGAGGAGGAGGGAGCGCACACAGCCTGGCTCAGGAGAACGCTGAGCTGCTGCAGTCTGAACAGGGTGTTACTACCTGCTCTCTTAGGGAGGCCGTGTACTGTTTGAGATTTTCCCCAGCAGCCAGCTCAGTTTCTCCCTCCCACTCCCCGTGTACCCTTCTCCGCAGAGCAGGGGAGGGGAGACAACAGCACAGGAACACAGACGGAGAGCATTTACGGTCTCAAATCAACAGCGCACAGGGCTTCTCAGAATCTTACCCAGCAGCAGTCTCTGGGTCTCACAGACACAGTCTCTTTCACACTCCTCACCACATACTGGTAGTACTGGCACTTCCTGTAGCGTACATACATTCTCTATAATTTTAGTCTTTCAGTGTGTTATTTTAGTGTTTTAACTAGTCTGTGCATTTCATCATTTTTATTTCTCTTGTACTTACATTTATTTATTTGAGCAAGCAGTGAGTGTGAAAATGTCTAACATGTTCCAGCTGGAGTAATTATCCAAATTTATTGCACCTAACAACTTGTATGCTGCACTAGGGAGATGCATGTGGACCACACATACCGGCTCATGCCTCCCAGAGGCAGCAGGGGAAGGGCAGGCAGTAGCCAGTGCTCACAGGGAGCCAGCTTCAGGGAGCCAGCTTTTCCTCTATATCAAAGGCAGCAGTGTGGGGGGAGTTGGTGCTCGGGAAGCCAGCTCCCTAAAAGGTTGAAAAATTCAGCAGATACACGTTTACAAAAATTGTAACATCCCTATTTTGCACGATTGGGAAAACTTAGAGGAACACTGATCCGAACTCCAACAATTGCCCGTTACTGATGTTGCAGAGGAAGCCAAACAAAGCACAAAACCAAAGAGAGAAAGGTAGTCGTTCAGATACATTAAGATAAGTACAATAATACACAATAGGAACTAACTGGTATGTCCTTAAAGAATCTTCTAATTGCTGGGCTTTTATTTAAGATATAAGCACTTGGCTTTCACCTCTGACATTTCCCTGACCTCAGCTCTGCTGCATGGAGATAGTTTTGCTAAGTCTTGAACAAACATTCTACTTCTGCATTTCCATAAGGCTGACATGTACTTAATCCCAAGGTACCATCCAAGTGAGCTTCAAAACGTTACAATTCTTAAAATTCTATTCTTTGGTTTTAAAGATTAAGCCTTACCTGTGCAACAAGAATTGCAATGTATATCAAAAAGATTAGAGCCTGAACAATGTAGAATCGTGCCCATCAGAACCTGCCCGACTGTACAAGTAGGGAAGCAAAATGGTTTAGATGGAAAGACATAACTGAGAAACTGTGTGTGACATTACACAATGAATATAAGTTTGTAGCTCTTACCTGTTGATAGAGCCCAGCATGCCAGGGCTAATGTGATCACACTGAGGAGTTTTTACCAAAGGGAAGACAGCTGATGAAGGTGTGATTGGATTGTTATCCATAAGCTGGAAGACATCATCATCTTGGCTTTCCCAGAATGTTGGGAGCTACAAGAAAAATCACATCACCATCATCAATCAATGAGCAGTTTTAGAAACCTGTCAATCTATGAGAGTGAATTAAAGATGCACCCTTAGTATCTTGCTTTCCCCTCTGCGGTTTCTTGTTAAGGAGCACAGACTGGAAATAGCACGCAACCAAATGCTGCTTTATTTGGGTAGCAAAAGCCACAGCCCCTTTGTGTTTAGCAGATACCAAGAATCTTGGACCGGGTTCTGCAAGTGAAGAGATTTAAGTTGCCTTAAAATTGTATTTACCAACTTTCCAAGATATTTCAATCCATATTAAGTTTTCCTGGGCAGGATATGGATTTGGTTGCAGATAACCCTCAGGTCAGTCTCCTTTTATGCAAATTCTGTTTTACATGTACATTGCTAGTTGCACAGAAACTTATAAACATGAAACCATCATTTTGATCTCGCTTGCAGAATACAAATTCTGAAATAAAATAAAAATTGGCCACGGGTGCAATTGAGACTGGAGTCTATATTGACTTAACAAGAGGCAGAGCCACCGGAGCTGAACCCTCGGGCGAAAGAACGTCCACAATGGGGTTGGGCTCTTCGACCACCTCCTCTGCTGGGTGATTGAGACCTTGAGTCACATGCCTGAGCAGGTCCTGGTGAGCACTGGAGTCCATTGAGGGAGGGGACAACAAGGAGGCTACGAGGGGAACTGGGGCACCCTGGCCTGCCTGCTCTCCTTCCACATCCCCTGCCAGTGGGGAGAGGGGCCGTGGGTTGTGCCACCACCAGAGCATGTTCCTCCTGTCCTCTGGTGTCCTGCATGGGAAGTGAGGATGGGGCCACCGATGAGCCAGAGGGTGGCACCCAGGTCGAGGGTGTCACTGAGGAAGCTCAAAAGGATCCCCTCTGGGCATATGCTTGCCACACTTCACATACTGCTTGAAACCCTGGGGCAGCTACATGCCCCAGAAGCACGAGCAATAGGAGAGGGGAAGCCCCCCTCCCTGCCCCCGGCTACCTACTCTAAGGTAACTCGAACAAATCACTAAATCTACACTACCAAGATAACTGAAGACTGCTGTGCTAAGGACTAGCTACTTGCGAAGCAAGACACTCCAAGGACCATCACTGGCAGAAAGGAGGAACTGAAGCAGGAATCAAGTTGGCAGGGGTGGTGTTTGTATGTGCGTGCGTGCGTGCGCACGCGCACACACACACACACACACACACACACACACACACACACACACAAATGCCGCGAGGCATCGCTACAGGGGGGTGTCACAGCCGACCCAACAGATACAGTTAGGGAAAAGTCTTCTGACGATGATGCATCGGAATGCACATGAGCAAACACTCAAAGAGTGATATTCATTGGGCTGCAAGCTTTCTGGCCTACACTGTGATATGGAATTGCTGCTGACAACAGCTGCAACTGAAACGGAGCTAAACCTCACTTGGATGCAGGTGTGGGCAAGAAAAATTCCATTAGTCACTGGTTCTATTTTACACAGTGGTCTTTGAACCACTGACATCTGTTTACTCAAAGATATAAGCAGCACTCTGAGGAAGAAGATAGGAATGTCTAGTGTGGGAACTAGAGCTTTTAACTTTTTGACATCAAAGCCAGGAAGGACCACATTCCGCAGTCCCAGTTTTCCACATTACCAGAAACAGCTTGTGAGACACACAGAGGGAGCATGCATGCACATCTCTTTACACGCCATGAAGAAATAAAAATTTAACAGTTTCTTTCGTTTGCTAGTTTCTTTTAGTCCATTTACACTGGTGGTCCAAATTGCCAGCACTCACCAATACATAGTCAAAGATAGAAACTCCTTCTCCCAACACAAAGTCACTAATCTATGCTACAAGAAACCGACCAGGGAAAGTTTTATAATGTAACATTTCATTTAATACGTTTTTAAATGACAGATGTACCTTTACTCGGCAATTCTGTAGGGGTGTTGCAGTGAATATATCATCATGGTCATCCTTTGGCAAATGCTCCAGAAAGTCCCTCATCTGCTGTTTCCTTTTCAAGGTTCCCACTCTAGCAGTTATTACCGGCTGTTTCTTATCTGCATCTGCCAACATATTACATTTGTTCAGAGGTATTAACTACGCTATTTGGTCTTAGATTATTAGCAGGGCTGTCAAGCAATTTAAAAAAAAATAATCACACTTAATTACATTGTTAAACAATAGAATAACATCCAAATATTTAAATAAATGGTATCTAGAATTTTAACTATACTGATTTCAATTACAACACAGAATACCGCATACAATACTCACTATAATTTTTATTACAAGTATTTGCACTGAAAAAAACACACACCATATTTTTCAATTCACTTAATACAACTACTGTAGTGCAATTAAATCATGAAAGTTGAGCTTACATATGTAGCATTATGTTAGGAAAAACCTGCATTAAAACTGTGTAAAATTTTAAAGTTTTTTGGTGGTTCAGGCTCTGTAGTTTCTATATCAGAGTGGAAAGCATGCTCCACACCTTATCCCTCTCAAATTTGGAAGATTTCAGATTCTGAACCCTTGGGTCAAGAGTTTTATTTATCTTTAGAAATTTCACATTGGTACCTTTTTTGGGTTTTGTGAAATCTGCAGTGAAAGTGTTCTTAAAATTAGCAACATGTGCTAGGTAATTATCCGAGACTGCTTTAACATGAATTATAGGTTAGAAAAAGTGGGTAAAACAGAGCAGAAGACATTCAGTTCTCCCACTGGGGAGTTCAGTCACAAATTTAACTAAACACATTATTTATTAAATGAACGTCACCAGCATGGACACATGCCCTCTGGAGTGGTGGCAAAGGCATGAAGGGGCATACAAATGTTTAGCATATTTGTCTCAAATACCTGGCAATGCCAGCTACAAACGTGCCAGGCAAAAGCCTGTTCTCACTTTCTTGTGACACTATAAATTAGTAGTATTATTGCCTATAAATGTAACCAAATTTCTTTCGCTTAGTGACTGGCTAAACAAGTAGGATTGAGTGGACTTATACGCTCGAAGCTTTACATTGTTTTGGTTTTGAGTGCACTTATGTAACCCAAAAAAACTCCCAACCTATTTTCATCATTTTTATAGAGCAAATATTTGTAATAAAATACACACTTATTTCAATTACAATACAGAATCTAATCCAATACTTATGAAAATGTAGAAAAACATCCAGAATATTTAAGGAATTTCAATTGGCATGCTGTTTAACAGTGCAATTAATCACTTTTTTTTCATTTAATCACAAGAATGATTATTTGACAGCTCTAATTACTAGTTATAGACAATATGCAAAATCCACAGTCTTACAATCTCTGGAGTTTTCCTGCTGTCTGCTGGTGATATCTGCTACTTTCTATAAATTGCATATACTTGGGAGGGGGGGGAGGGGGGGAAGGAAGCACAGTGTGTTTAGCCCTTATCTCAAATGGATGTTGACTGTGCAGACTTATGGCACCATTAACAACAATTGTTTAGCTATTTTACAGGTCACTTAACAGAAACAGTCACTGTGTTTCCATACCATGCTAGATGTTGCTGGACCAGAGAGTGCTGAGCTAGAAAGGTTCAACCTGTATTTGTTCTACTTTTTATAAGCCCGAGGGCTCTGGGCAGAAGAGTTTGACACCTGAGACAGTGTATAAAACCACTGATATGGACAGCAAGGGGGCTAAGACTTGGGGGCAGGGTGGGCCACTGGGATACCAATACTAAGCCAGCAATGCCAAGTCATATGCCAGCAGGTGAAATACATGGGCACAGGAGTCCAACGTTCTTCTAGAAGGGAGAATGTTGGGTCTAGCTTGGAGAAACTGTCCGAGTTCAACAAAGGCTCTGGGAGTGCTAGAGTTGTTGGTACAGGCATTCCACAACACAGCCTGGAAATGCTGCTTCTGGAGCAGGGATGGTTTGTTCCCCAGACTGGGTGTTTGATTGTAATAAGCAGCAGAGAAAGCAAGTACAGTAGTTTGAGATGCACTGACAGAAGGGGCTCACAATTTCCTGGCGTATGGGGATCGTCTCTCTGAGCACCACCGGCAGGCAGTGTTGTCCATGGTGCTGAGTGGGCTGACAGGTGTGCAGATACTAACAGCATGCATGGTGCATATCGTGGAAAGAGGTCCAGGCAAGCAGTCATTAGGACAGTCTATGGTACTGCTAGGTCCTCCTCCTCCTACTTAACCTCAGAGCAAGGACATTTACATTGCTGCAAATGTCATATGCCACTTCAATTCTCACTGGGCTAAAAATATTAATGGACTTGTAGGCTGATGTTACTCGATTTTATTCAGCAGGGGCAGAACTGGATTAAATCCAATGTGTGTGCTGAAAATGCATCATTCTTTCAACATCCATATTACACATGGACTAATACTCCCTCTCTGTATGTCCATAGGCTTACTGCAGACTAAATTAAAATAAAAAACAACTGTCTGAAAGTAAGAAAAATGAGGAAGGAACTTAGGCAATTTGGGTAGAAAGGCCAGTACAGGCAGTCCCCGACTTACGCGGATCCGACTTACGTTGGATCCGCACTTACAAACGGGGCTTTTCTCGCCCTGGAGCTCACGGGCGGCGGGTCGCCACCCGTGTCCTCCGGGGCGAGAAAAGCTTCTCCCGGTCTCCCTGGTCTGCTGGGAGGAGGGGGCGGGGTCCAGCAAACCCGCTGGACCCCCCCAGCAGACCAGGGACACCAGAGCAAAGCCGACGCCTGGGCGGCTTTGCTCGTTTGCCCGGGGGCGGCGGCTTTGCTCTGGTGTCCCTGGTCTGCTGGGGGGGGGTCCAACGGCTTTGCTGGACCCCCCCCCCCCCAGCAGACCAGGGGGACAGGAGCAAAGCCTTGGAGCACGCCCGCAGTGGGACAGCCCAGGTGCGCTTGGGCTGTCCCGCTGTGGGCGTGCTCCGCGACTTTGCTCCCCGTCTCCCTGGTCTGACCAGCAGACCAGGGAGATGGGGAGCAAAGTCTCCAAGCACGTCAGCAGTGGGACAGCCGTGGCGCGCCTGGACTGTCCCGCTGCCCACGTGCTCTGCGGCTTTGCTCCGCGTCTCCCAGGTCAGCAGACCAGGGAGACGGAGCAAAGCCGTGGAGGACTTGGGCGGTCCCGCCACCACCGTCTCCCTGGTCTGCTGGGGGGGGGGGTACAGCTAGTGCCCTCCCCCCCCCCAGCAGACCAGGCTTTTCTTGCCTATCCCTGGGGTAGAGCGGCTGGGGGCTGCTGGGTTGGTCCCGCAGCGCCGCTCCGGACCAACCCAGCAGCACCCCAGCAGCTCTGCCCCAGGCGTCCTGATTCAGCCGCTGCTGGTCAGTTTCCGCGCCGAGGAGCCACACTACTGGAGCAACCCAGCAGCACCCCAGCTGCTCTGCCCCAGGCGTCCCCAAGTCAGCCGCAGCTGAAACTGACCAGCGGCTGACTACAGGAAGCCCGAGGCAGAGCTGCTCTGCCCCAGGCTTCCTGGAATCAGCCGCTGATCAGTTTCAGCAGCAGCTGACTTGGGGAGGCCTGGGGTTCTTAAGTTGAATCTGTATAAGTCAGAACTGGCATCCAGACTCAGCCGCGGTTGAAACTGATCAGTGTCAGCAGCAGCTGACGCCAGTTCCGACTTACATACAGATTCAACTTAAGAACAAACCTACAGTCCCTATCTTGTACGTAACCCGGGGACTGCCTGTACCTTTCGGTGCTTTTTTATCCAGCGCAGTCTTTGTGGCAGCCTTCTTGGAACCTTTTGTCTGATGGTCTTCCATATATTTCTGCTGGCATTCTTCTGCAGATCGAGTACCCAAAGCCATTGCTACATCTACCCAAAAGCCATTCTTGTGTTTTGGAAAAGATGCAACAGCCCTGAAAAGAGAGCAGAAAATGTAATAAATCTACAGCCAGAAGAAATGGGTTGGGCTACAACGTTTATTCAAAAGTCAATTCTCTAACCTAGTCATAAGACAAACTGAATCTAACTTTTACATTGTTAGGAATGTAGATTCTTTTTAAAACTTGATTTCATTTTTAGAAACCTAAGAAAAGGAGTAACTGCTAAAACCAGATTAGGTGGTCCTAATCTAGAACTTTGCCTCCAACAGCAGGCAGTTCCAGAAATTTTGATAGGTGTAAAATCTTCATAAACGATCATATGAGGATCTGCACATGGGTGCAGTTTCTTCCTAATCTCAGGCAGAGGATTTGGGTTTTTTAACCCTGAAACATGTTCAAGGTTTGGGTTGGTTGTTTTTTTTAATCCTAAAGTACTATAGTCATTCTTATTATTCACAGATGGGTCAAATCATGCTCATCTCTTGGCCTCATTAATGCTTTGTGGTGGTCTTTGCCACCACTTAATTTCTACGTAAATTGTAAGTGTTATTTTTAACATCCCTTTCTATTGTATTTGGAGAGAGTAAGTGGTAGTTCCTAACTATCTTTATCTCATTCATTAGTTTGATTGCTTCTATCATGTCACCTCTTATTCACCTGCTCCTTCCACTTAAGAGTCCTACTCTCTCTAAATTTCCTCATGTGAATAATCTTTCACTTGAAAGATCAGCACCTTCAATTGAAAATTTAAAAAAAAACTAATTTCTGTAGGGTTTTTTGTACAACATATATAGTTTACCTTTTGCATATCTTAATTAACACAAAAACCCTAAGGGCATGTCTTTACAACAGGGCTAAAGCCAAAATAAGCTGCACAACTTGAGCTACATCAATTGCATAGCTTATTTCAGTTTTTAGTGCTGTCTACATAGCAGGAAGTCTGAGAAAGAGCACTCTTCCTCATAAAACAAAGGTTACAGGAGTCAGAGTAAGAAGTCCTCCAGCTCGACATTATTTCGACATTATGTCGAAATAACTGCTTGCTGTGTAGATGTGGACTATATTATTTCAGAATAACACCAGTTATTTTGAAATAAAGCTGCCGTGTAGACATAGCCTTGAGTTCTTATTGTTTCCAAGTCATTTTAAATTTCTAGATTTCCTGTACTGGCACAATATTATAAAATGTTTGAACAGAAGACTCATCTTTAAACTTTTAATTAAAATTTAAACATATTTTACCAAAACCTACATTGTCTGTGTCTTTCATTTCTGCAGCTTCAAAGGGATAGCTGAGTTAGTCTGTAACTGGAAAAGCTTAAAAAACAACGAATAGTCTAGTAGTACCTTAAAGACTAACAAAATATGTACATGAAACAAAAGACAGGACTATGCAGCACTTTAAAGACTAGCAAGATGGTTTATTAGGTGATGAGCTTTCGTGGGCCAGACTCACTTCCTCAGATTACATTGTGAAAGAAAATTGGCATAACCATGTATACCAAAGGGATACAATCAAAAAACGTGAACACACATAAAAAGGACAAATCAAATTTCAGAACAGAGGGAGGATGAGGGGGGGAGGTTAATGTCTGTGAGCTAATTATATTAGGGGTGATAATTGGGGAAGCTATCTTTGTAATGGGTAAGATAATTAGCATCTTTGTTGAGGCCCAGTCGTAAAGTGTCAAATTTAAGCATGAATGACAGTTCAGAGGTTTCGCTTTGAAGTCTTGTGTTAAAATGTCTTTGAAGCAGGATGCAGGTAGTCAAGCCATTGAGACAATGCCTTTTCTGGCTGAAATGGCAAGAAACTGTTTTTTCTTTGTGAAACTGTTTTGTGGGTATTGATTCTTTGATATCTGTTTTGTGGGTATTGATTCTTTGGTGAAGTGTCTGAGATGTTTGTCCAATATACATAGCAGACGGACACTGTCGGCACATGATGGCATAAATTATATTTCTGGATGAGCAGGAATATGTGTTCTTGATCTTATATCTGAATTGGTAAGGTCATTTCAACCAATTCTTGCCATTTCAACCAGAAAGGGTATTGTCTCAACGACTTGACTACCTGCATCCTATCTTACCCATTACAAAGATAGCTTCCCCAATTATCACCTCTAATATCATTAGCTCACAGACATTAACCTCTCCCCCCATCGCTCCTCTGTTCTGAAATCTGATTTGTCCTTTTTATATGTGTTCACTTTCTGATTGTATCCCTTTGGTATATATGGTCATGCCAATTTTCTTCCACAATTTCATCTGATCCACGAAAGCTCATCACCTAATAAACCATCTTGTTAGTCTTTAAAGTGCTGCACAGTCCTGTCTTTTGTTTCAGCTAGAGCAGACTAACATGGCTACATCTCTATTACTATTCAAAATATGTACATGGTATCATGAGCTTTTGTAGGCAAAACCCACTTCTTCTGAGGACTGGAGTATTAAAAGTCCAGATCCAAGAATAAATAAGGGAAGAGGGGGGAAGGAGGAGAAGAAGAAAAGGAGAAAAAAGACAGTGAATAGATTCAGACTGTGAATGGCTAGCTAACTACAAAAGCAGTTTCTCCTCTCTTGGTGTTCACATCTCCACATCAGCTGCTAGAAGTGGGCCTCATCCTCCTTGACTGAATTGACCTCGTTATCTCTAGCCTTATTCTTGATTGGAACTCTTTTCTTATGCCTGTATATTGATACCTGCCTCTGGAATTTCCACTACATGCATCTGACGAAGTGGGTCTTTGCCCACTAAAGCTTATGCTCCAATAGAACTGTTAGTCTATAGTGCCACAGGACTTCTCGTTCTAGTGAATAGATTGTTCAAGTTACAAGAGTCTGATAAGAACAATTAGCACCACCATTGTTTGGTTGGTTGGTTAAGTCATTAGGATGTGGAAGGTAGTGTGTGAGCCAGCTGATGTCTCTGTTCATTCATTCTTATAAGAATTAAACTTTTAAATGAAGTTAAGTTCCAACTCTTCATTTAAAAGTTTAATTTTAACCTTTCATTTTACAAGTTTAATTGTAAATGGAATGAACAGAGACATCAGCTGGCTCTCACACTACCTTCCACATCCTAATGCCTTAACCAACCAACCAATGGATGTACTAATTGTTCTTAGTCTCTTATAACTATTTGAACCATCTCTCTTTTTTCCCCCCTTTCCCCTCCTTTTTTCTTCTGCAATCCTTTTCCTTATTTATTCTTGGATCTGGACTTTTAATACTCCAGTCATCTGAAGAAGTGGGTTTGCCCACGAAAGCTCATGATACCATCTACATGTTTTGTTAGTCTTTAAGGTGCTACTAGACTATTCATTGTTTTTTAAGTTTTTCATTTCTATGTTTATTTTTAGGTTTACAGCGTTTTATTGGCTGGAAAAATAAGCAAAACTCATGGCCTTTTTTTTGGGGGGGGGGGGGGGGAGAGTCTGGAAAAAAAAAGTTCCAAAGTTCCAAATTAAAAAAAAGAGAACGGATGAAAATGAAACAAGAACAAACAGAATAGTCTGAGCACATAGTAAACACGCACTCCTTTACTCCACCTTGACTGAAAAATAACCCAAGTAATGCTAACCTAATCTAAATGCCCAAGACTAATTAATTCCTTAAAAGTCCTGGTAAAGTGCTTTGGGTTTTTTTTGGTTACCAAGCATAAATGCTTGCCTCTGTAGTTTCTGTAGCTCCTTTTCAGTCCAGTCTTCAGTTGCACCTGGGAAAGGCTCAAAGAAATTCTTCATCTCTCTCCTGTCAGATTCCTTTGACTTCACTGCTGAAGACTTTGCACTGTTGATAATCTTGTGATCATGTATTTTGACAGATACTTTTGATTTCTTTTCTTTTCTTTGAAATTCTCTATCAGCCTGCTCTTCCTCGCTGTCTGACTCAAACACATACTTCGGAGGGTTGATATTCGCTTTCCTTGTGCTTACTCTCCGGTCAGTCAAAGGGGCACTGCTGGGCCCACCAGCAGGTGCCTTTCCTTGAGGTTCCTTTTCCGATTGGTTCTTCTGGCCAGACAAATCTATTTTCAATTGTCTATCGTGAGAGAACGTGGCTGCAGAATCTTCTGTTTTCCTTTGCTCAAAGGATTTCTTCTTTGTCTCATTCTGTGAACTCCTAGCATCAGAGGAAGATTTATAAATCTCTCTTTCCAAAGAGGGTTTTGTTTTCCTTTTGACTGACAGAGGGATATCTTCATTGGAATCTTCCTCGTCCTTGCTTGAGGAGTCTTCCGTAGACAGTGTGTCTTGACAAAAATGTTTCTGTGACCGTAGAGAATACTGGCAAGTCTTTAGTTCTCTGCCAGAGTTTGTTTTGTAATTTCTGGTCTCATTTCCATATTTTGAAATACTTTGTGCTGCACTTTTTTCTGTAGTCCAGCTATTATATTTTAGCTTATTCTCACACACCTTTTTATGCTTCAAGGGTGTCAATGTAACAACAGCCCTTTTATCATTATTAAGTTCAGCTTCATAGTCACTTTCATCAGGATCTGAAACAAAACGCCTAGAGTCTCTTTTGTCACTGGGCCCAATTTCTCTTTTGGAATTTGCTCTCTTCACATAGATTTTTCCTAAAAGAAAAATGATATAAAGTTTGTTTTTACATAAACCAAGGTTTTTACTGAGATGCAGCATTGCACACTGTTAAATAATACCTTATGGCCCCTACTGCAGCCGCATTGTACCCTTTTGTACAATTGTTAAAACTGGATGCTCTCTTCCACTTACACTGGCAGAAAATAAAACACAGGACAGAGGCAAGCAGTAACTCCCAGTGTGCAAATCCTGACTCCACAGAAACCTCTGGATCAGACTATCTGGAGATTAGGGTTCCACAGATTAGGAGGGTGTCCATCTCTTCATGCTAGGGAAGGAAGTAGCTGCCTTAAGCCAGCTTTCCTCCCAAACATACAGAAATAATAATGTAAAACTAGTGGGAATTGGTGCCAGTTAACAGCGTTAACTCTAAGGCTATGTCTAGACTGCAAGCCTCTTTCGAAAGAGGCTTTTTCGAAAGATACTTTTGAAAAAGAGTGTCTAGACTGCAAGCAGTATTTTCGAAAAAGCAAGCCGCTTTTTCGAAAGAAAGCACCGAGGGAGTCTGGATGCTCTCTTTCTAAAAAGCCCTGTTTGCTTTCAAGAACGCCTTTTTTCGAAAGAGCACTTTCGAAAAAAGGCGTTCTTCCTCGTGAAATTAGGTTTACCGCTGTCGAAAGAAAAGCCGCGTTCTTTCAATTTAATTTAGAAAGAACACGGCTGTAGTCTAGACGCAAGTGAAGTTTTTTCGAAAAAAGGCTACTTTTTTCGAAAAAACCCTTGAGTCTGGACACAGCCTAAGTCTGTTCTATCCTATTCCTACCAGGGATACAAAAGTGTAACCAAAACGGTTAACCAATAAACATGATCTTATCAACTGATAAACATCACCTCCCCTAAGGGAGAACAGGAAAGCAGAGATAATTTCAGGAAGGCAGATTTTCATTAACTCAGAGAGCTGGTAGGTAAGATCCCATGAGAAGCAAGATTAAGAGGAAAAATAACTGAAGAGATTTGGCAGTTTTTCAAATCGACATTATTAAGGACCCAAACGCAAACTATACCACAGCGTAGGAAAGATAGGAAGTATGGTATGAGACCACTTGGGTTTGACCAGATCTTACATGTTCTAACAATCAAAAAGGAGTCATATAAAAAGTAGAAACTAGGTCAAATTACAAAGGATGAATCTAAGCAAATAACACAATTATGCAGGGGCAAGATCAGAAAGGAAAAGACAGTCAGTTTAACTTCTGTGCCAGGGAAGATAATGGAACAAAGTAGTTAAAGAATTTATCTGCAAACATCTGGAAGATAATAAGGTGATAGGTAACAGCCAGCATGGTTTTGTAAAGAACAAATCACGTCAAACCAAACTGGTAGCTTTCTTTGATAGGATAACGAGTTTTGTGGATAGGCAAGAAGCGATGGACATGAAATACATAGACTTTAGTAAAGCATTTTATATGGTCTCACATAACCTTCTTATCAGTAAACTAGGGAAATACAACCAAGATGGGGCAACTATGAGGTAGGTGCATAACTGGCTGGATAGTAACTACTGGCTGAGAAAGGGTAACTGTTCACAGTCATAGTGGAAGGTCATAACAAGTGGGGCTCCGCAAAGGTCTGTTTTGGAACTGGTTCTGTTCAATATCTTCATCAACAATTTACATGATGGCATAGACAGTATGCTTTTTAAGTTTGCAGATGATACCAAACTGCGAGGGGCTGCAAGTGCTTTGGAGCACAGGGTCATAATTCAAAATGATCTGGACAAACTAGAGAAATGGTCTGAGGTAAACAGGATGAAGTTTAATAAGGACAAATGCAAAGTACTCAACTTAAGAAGGATCAATCAGCTTCAAACATACAGAATGCGAAACAATTGTCTAGGAAGGAGTACTGCAAAAAGATCTAAGGGTCATAGTGCACCACAAGCTAAGTATGAGTCAACAGTATGAGACTGTTGCAAAAAAATGCAAACATGATTTTGGGATGCATTAACAGGACTGTTGTAAGCAAGACATGAGAAGTAATTGTTCTGCTCTACTCTGCGCTTATTAGGCCTCAGTTGAAGTATTGTGTTCAGTACTGGGCACCACATTTCAAGAAAGATGTGGAGAAATTGGAGAAGGTCCAGAGAAGAGCAATAAGAATGATTAAAGGTGTAGAAAGCATGAGCTATGAGGAAAGACTGAAAGAATTGGGCTTGTTTAGTTTACAAAAGAGAAGACTGAGGGGGACATGATAGTGGTTTTCAAGCATCTAAAAGGGAGTTACAAGGAGGAGGAAGAGAAATTGTTCTCCTTGGCCTCTGAGGACAGGACAAGAAGCAATGGGTTTAAATTGCAGCAAGGGAGGTTTAGGTTGGACATTAGGAAAAACTTCCTACCTGTCAGGGTGGTTAAACACTGGAATAAATTGCCCAGGGAGGTTGTGGAATCTCCATCACTGGAGATATTTAAGAACAGGTTAGACAGACTTCTATCAGGGATGATCTAGATCAGGGTTTCCCAACCTATGGGTCGGGACCCAAATATCGGTCACCATTACATTTCAAAAGGGTTGCCAAATGTCTTCCCAGGTGACTCTGCCCTCCCTCCTCCCCCCGTTTTTGAACTGCCTTGGGTCACCAGCTCTTCCTGAATTGTCAAAATGGGTCCCCATCTGGAAAAGGTTGGGAACCGCTGATCTAGACAGTGCTTGGTCCTGCCGTGAGGGCAGGGGACTGGACTTGACGGCCTCTTGAGGTCTGTTCCAGTCCTAGTGGTTTATGATTTATTGGTTTCCATTACAGTTACACATCTGCTCCCCAGGAGCTAGCGGTGTCTCCGCACTGCGGGCTCTGCAGTATAACGGTTATATTGCACAACGCACAGCGCAGCCAGCTCCTGGCTGTCAGCCCCATTCCTGCACAGCTGACTGCGCTGTGGGCTCTGCAGTTTAAAGATTATACATAAGCTTTATAATGCAGGGCCAGCAGTGTGTGTAACCACTAGGAGTTTTAATAGTTACAATGTTACATTTTTAAAGGATTTTTTTACAGCCCTAATCCCTGCATGCCACAATGAGGTCACGATCCTGAAAGCAAATTCACCTTATTTACACAAGTGAAACTACTCTTGCAAGTATGGCAAGAAGGAGTCAAACTCCCAAAATGTCAGCAACCATGTAAGCTGTTCTAGGTCACTGAGAACATGCTGCACTCATTACATCTCCCTCCAAGTTTTTGTATCAGGGCAAGATATTACCCTCTCAACTGCATAAGGACATATTCTGACCCCTGAAGTCAATGGGAGTCCTCAAGTCATTACAGAGGCAGAATTGAGCCATTAAGGCAGTAGTCCCATTTAAAAATGCAACCGCCCTTCTTGCTCACAAAAATGGGGCAGCAGGCCTACCTGGGAACAGGGCTCTTCCTAGAAAACAAATCTGCTTGGATTTCAGTTCAGAGCACCTGACAGACAGAATCTAAAGCACTAAATAAATATGGAACAAAGTCAATAGAAAAAGCAACTGTTTTACTCAATCCAAATCATTCAGCGACATGAGTTTTTACTTTGGATAAGATCCAGCCAAAATAAAATACTCCCTTCGTGCAATAAAGAATTCTATACGAGAGGCTCTAGTTGTTTCAAAAAGGACACTAACTTCTGTTCTTAACTTAGTTTTTTGTGGGTTTCTAGACACCATGATTTCTCTGTCTGGTTTTAATGAAGCATACATGAGGAGGAAAAGGCCTGCTGTGTGTGTGGGGGGGAGGGGGGGGAGGAGAGAGAGAGGGGGAGAGCCCTCCCCATATTCAACCCAGGGAGTGGTTGCACCTCTGTCCCTTCAAAACCAGAGCAGTCCTATGTGCCAGCCTACACCACCCAAAGTGGGGAGTCAGGTCCAGCTCTGTGGGGAATAAGAGTTGCCATGCCCAGAATAACCCATAAAACTAAAAGTTGATGATCTAGTGCAGGCTGCTTACCTTGCTGCACTTCACCCAGTTTGGAAAATGAAGCAGATTGGTGACCCCCCCTTTTTTTTTTCCGGTTGTCATATACTGTCAACACCAAGCCTCGTGTGTTCAGATTCACTGGCTGGTAGCAGAAATTTTGAACAACCAACCTGTTTCCATTCCTATTTACAGCAGATAACCAATCTGTCTCTTCGTTACGTTTGTATTCTCGCTCTCTTTCACACCACCTATCTTTTGGAGATAAAACTAGGGGACAACGTTGCTTTAATTATCACAAAAGTCAACCAGCTATCAAGATGTATTAAAAAGTTTTAATGGTTTTTGCTATAGGCTCACATTTACTAGATCATCTTTCCAATTTACAATTACTTCAGGAGGAAAATGTATTTAGTAGCTTGCAAACATGGCCATTCTTACCTTTGCATTGGCTTTTAGTTTTTCCTTCACTTTTCTCTGCTGTATGCTCTCTGCTATTTGGAAAGCTGGAAATGGTTTTCTTTTTGGATCGTTCATTACTACATACCTTGTAAAATAAGAAAATAAATGTATTTGCCAGAAATTAAACATGTCAGCTATAGTAAAACCAGTACTTAAGCATAAATTCTTTGTGTTGCATTCTGAGATGGCGGGCTGAGGGGTTGGTAAAAAGCTATATGGCACTGTATTTTGCAAATAGTGACGTTTGTACAAATTTCACATGGGACACCAGACAGCAAGACCAAAATAGTGGGTCAGGTTTCCTTTAATTTACAGGATGACTTCAACTAAGAAAGTAAGTCTCAAACTGAGGTTCGTGGAGCTCTCCATATCACAATGGTAAACCAGCAATGCATCAAACAATGATACCAGCTAGCTGTTTATAGCGAAGTCCAGTCCTCTTAAGGTTCCCAGAGACACTTGAATGCAACCATGATCAAAGTTTGCCTAGTGCAGGGGTGGCCAACCCACAGCTCTTTGCTCAAAGAAATGCAGCTCTTGCTAGTTCTGAGCCGCTTGCCGCTAGTTCTGAACTGCTCACAGCCAGCTACTCTGCGCACGCGCCCCAGCGCCTGGGAGGAGAAGCACATGGTGGCAGCTTCAGTGAGACCCAGGCATTGAGTTTGGGGGGAGGGGGGGAACGACTGGAGATGCCTGGCTCTGGAGGAGGCGGGGTGCATTGGGTTAGAGCAGGGGAGCTGGGGGGTGCCTGGCTCTGCAAGAAGAGGAGGAGGATTGGGTTAGAGCAGGGGGACTGAAGCACCTTAAACTCAAAGTCTTCATGGGTGCAGAATAAGGCAGCCAACACAGATGACATATTTAAATTCCAGGGCAAAAAAAGAATCAGCATGTCCCTGGTTTACACTGAAGCAAAATGCAGGACAATGTAGCACTTTAAAGACTAACAAGATGGTTTATTAGATGATGAGCCTTCGTGGGCCAGACCCACTTCCTCAGATCAAATAGTGGAAGAAAATAGTCACAACCATATATACCAAAGGATACAATTAAAAAAAATGAACACATATGAAAAGGACAAATCACATTTCAGAACAGGAGGGGGATGCGGGGGGGGGGGGAGGAAAGAAGGTAAGTGTCTGTGAATTGATATTAGAGGTGGGGAGAGTGGGATGTCTGTGAGCTAATGGTATTAGAGGTGATAATTGGGGAAGCTATCTTGGTAATGGGTAAGATAGTTTGAGTGTTTGTTCATTCCTTCCCGGAGAGTGTCGAATTTTAACATGAATGACAGTTCAGAGGATTCCCTTTCAAGTGCAGATGTAAAAGGTCTTTGTAGCAGAATGCAGGTGGTTAAGTCATTGAGAGTGTGTCCTTTCTGGTTAAAATGGCAAGAAACTGATTTTTCTTTGTGATCTTGTCTGATATCTGTTTTGTGGGCATTAATCCTTTGGCGAAGTGTCTGAGATGTTTGTCCAATGTACATAGCAGACGGACACTTTCGGCACATGATAGCATAGATTATATTTCTGGATGCGCAGGAATATGTGTTCTTGATCTTATAACTCACTTGGTTAGGTCCAATAATGGTATCAGCAGAGTGAATATGTGGACAAAGCTGGCAACGGGGTTTGTTGCAAGGGAAGGTACCAGGGTTGGTATTAGTGTGGTATGTCCTGTGGTTGTTGGTAAGAATCATCTTGAGGTTAGGTGGTTGTCTATAGGAGACTATGGGTCTGTCTCCCAGAGCCTCTTGGAGTATGGTATCCTGTTCCAGTATAGGTTGTAGTTTATTGATAATGTGTTGGACAGGTTTAAGTGGGGGGTTGTAGGTGATGACAAGTGGTGTTCTATTGTCCTATAGACAACCACCTAACCTCAAGATGATTCTTACCAACAACCACAGGACATACCACACTAATACCAACCCTGGTACCTTCCCTTCCAACAAACCCCGTTGCCAGCTTCCCCAGTTATCACCTCTAATACCATTAGCTCACAGACGTCCCACTCTCCCCACCTCTAATATCAATTCACAGACACTTACCTTCCTTCCTTCCTTCCTCCCCCCTCCCCCCCCCCGCATCTCCCAGCTACCCCAGATCTGAGTGTCTTCCTTATTGTTTTGAACCTCTCATATTTTCAGTGTGGGACAGACCTGAATTTCCAGAACTATAAAAAAGCCACAATCTTCATAAGTTAAAAAAAAAAGAGGAAACCATACCAGAAATCAACAAGCTGGAGTGAAATGGGCACTTCAAATTGTGCTAATTTACTTCTCAGTACAGTTTAATTTTAAAAAGCTCACAGGACTTAATAGGGCAGTAGTGTTAAATTTTAAATACAAGGTGGAGATGCTTTTTTTAGTGTGAGACTATTACTGTATTTTAAAGGTTTTTGTTTTTTTTAAATTTGATGTCTTTTCCTTGTCAAGTTCTCTGAAGATCTATGGACTGGCCATGAATTATTTAAATGACTAGAGACTTTTTTATTTTTTTTTGTCTAAAATGTCCTGCAATGTTATTTTTATCACTACATTTTATATCACTATAGATAGATATATAAATATAAATATATAATACGTGGTTCTTTGCACTCTATCCACAACTATTTTGGCTCTTCGTCCCAAACTTGTTGGCCACCCTGTCCCAGTGTTAGAATTAGCTGACGGTTGCTAACACAAAGTGCAAAGGAACATCAGACTAGAAAGAGCCCTAATTAACTTGCCCAGATAATATAAGGAGTTTGTGATCAGGGACTTTAACCCACAACTCTTGCGTTCCAAGCTAGAATGCTAACCACTGAGCCATCCTTATGCTGAAGAAAGGATCCTCGCAAAGTAGTCCACAATTTAAATAAAGGTAAAAAACTACTGAATTAAGAATTCGTGGTGTACAAAAGTCACCTTTGATAGTTTTGAAATTATTATACAATAATGATAGAATGATGATAAAGTAATAAGATGCAGAAAAGTCTTACCAAACTCAAGTAGTTTTTTCCACCCTCTTCCATAGTAACATTTAGTTTATTATCAACAAATTCTCGTTCTCCACACCAGTAATTCAGTGGTGGTTTAATGCGCCGACCGCTACGGCTATAACTTGCATCTGGATCATTTTGCACAGGATGGCATTTGGGTGTTAGATCTATACACACACACAAAATCCTATTAGAAGCAGGATAGTTCTGGATTTTTTACACATCACAATGATTGTATTTTAAAAGTAATCTTAAGTATTATTAGAGGCATAAATCAAAATGCAGTCAAGTTCAGAATATCACATTTACATAAAACCACTCTCTGGGGGTAGGCAGTCCCAGCTCTTCCCCCAGCCACGGTGGATGGCCGAGGCAGCGCCAGCCCCGGTCTCCACACCCTCCACTCTCCGGCTGCCTGGGAGGGTCAGGGCTATGTCAGCCACTGCTCTCCCCCTGGCCACCAGACCAGGGCTGTGGTGTGGCAGTCCTGGCTCACCCAAGCACCAGAGAGGAAGGAAGGGGGAGGCCACTCAGCAGAGGGGTGGCAGGAAATGTTTTTTTACACAGAGATAAAATACAGCACAACAGCAGGGGGAACCCACGATCACCTTCAACAGAGAGGGGCCCTGTTCTCTGAGCCCCGTCTTGAGTGTCCCTGCTTCCCCCAGAGCCCTGTGTACCCCACTTCCTGTGTGTTGCTGTTCTCTGCTCCCCCTTATGCTGCGTGTCCCTTTGCCACCATGCCTATGATGAGGAGCCCCATTCCATTACCCTCGCTCGGAGGGACCTCGCTCTCCGTCCCTGGCTTGGGGAGGGGAGCCCAGGCAGGAGTCCCCCAGCACAGAGCAGCCCTTCCCTCCAGCACAGAGGGGGCAGGCTCGGTGTCTGTCCCAGACGGGCCGGGCCAGGCCGTGGCAGCGGCTCAATGTTTCAACGCTCGGCAGGAGGCCACAGAGCAAGCCCTGCTGCCGTGGCGCTGAGTGGGGCATGGCTGCTGGGCAGCCTGTTGCCATCCCTGCTCTGCAGCATGATCCTGGCTGATTTTGGGGCACAGGTGGATCGCTCACCCTGCTCTGCCTTGAACGCAGATGTACAGGGCCAGGGCAAGCGCTCGCGGGGGGGCAGTGGTACTGAAGTGGTACTGCGGGCGGACATGCTGGTAGAGCCCTACTGCCCATGGAGAGGGGCTGCCTTGGTGCAGGGCTGGAGGGCCAGAAGTGCAGGAATGGCCGGGAGTAGGACCCACTGGTTTCTGAGGGCAGAGGGGGCAGCAGGACACAGTGACGTGCTGACACCACTCTGGCGCACAGCAGGAAGTTGTTTTATATCGAGAGATAAAAAGAGAAGGGCCAGACCAGGTCAGACCAAAGGTCCATCTAGCCCAGTATCCTGTCTTCTAACAGTGGCCAATGTCAGGTGTGCCAGAGGGAATGAACAGGACAGGTAGTCACCAAGTGATCCTTGCCATCACCCATTTCCAGTTTCTGCAATCAGAGGCAGTGGTCACCAACCAGTCTATCGGGATCGACTGGTCCATCTTGGCGCCTCTGACGGGGGATCCTGACAGGTTTGGCCAAGAGGCTATCAAATGCCGGCACTTCAGCTGCCCTTCCCCGCACTGCTGCTCCTCCTGCCCTTTGCCTTGGAGCTGTTCCCTGCTTCTACTTGCTGTGCAGGGCAGGGAAGAGAAGGGAGAGGAGGGGCGCTGACGCCAAGGTGCCTCCTCTCCCACCCTGTATCCTATCTCCACAGAATGGAGGGGGGCACAACAGGGCCTGGGAGGGAGGGAGTTTGCTGGCTGCTTTTGAGAGTGGTGCAGGGCCAGGGCAGGGTGAGCCTGCCTTAGCCCCACAGCACTACCTGTGGTAAGCAGTGTCCAGATAGAGCCTGCATCCTGCCCCCCGTCCCAGTCATAAACCCGTCCTCCACCCCAAGGCCCTGCCCTAGCCCTGTGCCCCCCCAGACCCAAACTCCCTTACAGAGCCTGTACCCTGAACCCCCAACTCCCTGACCCAGGCTCAGCTCAGAGACCCTCACACTCCAAATTCCTTAACCCAAGACCAGAGCCTGCACCCCAGCCCTCTGCCCCTGCCTGATGAAAGAGAGGAAGGATGGGGGAGGGAGGAAGGATGGAGCGAGCAGAGGCGGGGCCTTGGAGAAGGGGCACAAAGGAGGCGGGGCAAGGGTATTTGGCTTTGAGGTAAATCCTGGATTGCACTTAAATTCAAAGAGAGTGATCTCCTGCTTGAAAAGATTGGAGATCACTGGCATTCCTGCCCATCCTGGCTAATAGCTGTTGATGGATCTCTCCTCCATGAACCTGTCAGTTCTTTTTTGAACCATGCTACAGTCTCGACCTTCACATCCTCTGGCAAACATGCTCAAAGAGTTCCACAGGTTGACTATGCATTGGTAGAAGAAATGTCTCCCTTGGTGTTTTTTTAAACCTGCTGCCTATTCATTTCATTTTGTGGCCCCTAGCTCTTGTGTTCTGAGAAGGAGTAACACTTCTTTCTTTACTTTCTCCATAGTAGTCATGCTTTTATAGACCTCTATTATACCCCATCATCATTCATCACTTTTCCATGCTGAAAATGCAGGTTTTATTAATCTCTTCTTCTATGGATGTTCTTTTTATACCCTTAATAATTGTTGGTGCCTTTTTCTGAATCTTTTCCAATTCAATACATTACCCAAATTTTACTTATGTATCTCCAAATGTTAGTGCTTACATGACTATTCGATAGCCCCCAGGGGTGCAGAAGAGTGCCTGCCTGCCACCCTGCAGCCTCTGATACAGAGGCAGCAGTGTGGGGTGGAGGTAGTCCCTGTCCACAGGGGGCCTTAGCTCCCCACGGACAGGGGCTGCACTAGCATCCCACAGAGCAGCCTCCCCTGCCCTGCTACTTCTGACTGGGGGGAGGGGGCAGGCGGAGCTGGTGCTCATGGGGATGCAGCAAGGGGAGCGTCAGGCAGCTCTGCAGACAGAGGTTCAGCAGCACTGACGGAAGGGGCAGGTGGCTCCACAGGAGCTGATATGTGTGGGGTGCCGGCTTGAAAGCCAGCTCCCACTTGCCCCACCACCCCCTCCTTGCAGCTGCCTCTCTATCAGAGGCAGCAGCATGGGGGTGGCAGTTGACTCTGCGAGATGCAGTGCTTGCGAGGAGCCAACTTAAAAGCCAGCTCCTCACAGGCACCGGCTCCCACTCCCCACCCTTTGTTCCTTTTGATACAGTGGCGGGGGGGGCACAAGTGTATGTGGTCAACGGGATTAATCGATAAGTCTAGGCTTATCGGATCATCATGTAGTCAACTACACACTGACATCCCTAATTTGCATGTAGTATCTGTGAATGTACCACGAATTGAAATAGATATAATATAACATTTTCTGTCATCTATTTCTGTCTTAATGATTCCCAACATTGTTAGCTTTTTTGACTGCTGCTGCACACTCAGTGGATGTTTTCAGGGAGCTATCTACAATGACTCTAAGATTTCTTTCTTGAGTGGTTACACAAGTGGATCACAGATGTTGCCAGACCAGAGTCCCAGATTTCGGAGGTTCAATCCGTACTAACAATTTTGACCAAAAATACCAAGAAGAGTACTCACATCTGTTCTCATTATTTAGTGCGACTTCATAAGTGGTGTTTTGTGTTATGGGTTGTTTTTTTAAGTCTCCCATTAACTCTTCTTCTACTTCCACCGCATCCATAGAACTGATTTTTTCATTGCCAGCCTCATCAGTATCTTGTTCTTTGCTAATGTTTTGAAGTTTAAGAAAAAAATAGGAAAACAAAATTTGTCAGTGTTTAATATTGTTTAGCTGAAGAACATGGTGAAACACTATTTTATACAAAACACAGTAAACTCACAAATTAAAAAGCTTTGTATGCTGTTCTTCCCTTGTCCCCACAATCTGACACTACTGGATAAATCCAGCTGCACTGATGCAAACCCCTACTCTAAATAAACTACAACAGACTCCAAGCCAGTGAAAACGAGTATCCTGATGGCACCACTGCAGCTAACTCAGTGTAGCTACACTTGTCTCTCTGGCTAGGTCTACACAGCAACGTTGTCGGAACAACTGACTTTATTCTGAGTGTGTCTACACTTATAAGCCTTTATTTCAAAATAATGTCAAGCTGGAGGACTTCTTACTCCGACTCATGGTAACTCTCATTTCATGAGGAGTAAGGGAAATTGAAGGAAGAGTGTTCTTCCTTCGCCTTCCTGCTGTGTATACAGTGCCAAAAGCTGACTTAAGCTATGCAATTGACGTAGATGAAGTAGCGAAGCTTAATTTGATTTGAGCCCTTCTGTGTAGATGTACCCTCTCTCTCATACTCTTCCATGCACAGTAGACAAAGTCTCCTAACCTCTATTTTACATCTACTATATTGGCTACTAAGAATTTGCTTAGAACATAGCCTAGACTAACAGCTACTAAACTGCGGTTGCAGGGATGTTAGTGTATAGTCATTTAAACAATTAACCAATAAGACAGGATTAACCCATAAGCCCAAACAACTGCATGAACACACCCCCCTTGCCGCCTCTGTGTCTTTTAAGCCAGCTCCCCGCATGTGCCTGTTCCCACAGAGCTGTCTGCCCCTTCTGCTCCCTCTCAGAGGCTGCAGCATCCGGGGGGAAAAGCTGGGGCTTGAGGGGAAGCAAACTTCTTAAAAGCAGCTTCCCATGAGCACCAGATCCTGCAGAGCCACCTTCACTCTCCACCCTGTGCTGCTACTCTGATAGAGAGGCAGCAACAGCGTGGAGAGTTGGGAGGCAGGCAGGGACTAGAACATGCGGGAAGCCGGCTTTCAAGCCAGCTCTCCGGACGTATCAGCTCCTGTGGAGCCGCCTGCCTTCCATCCCCATGCTGCTGTCTCACTATCAAAGGAAGCAGCATGGGGGTGAGGGGAAAGAGCAGGTAAGAGCTGATACATGCAGGGAATCAGCTTTTAAGCTGGCTTTCTGCATGTCCCGAGCGCCAGCTGGAGGGGCAGGTGGGAGCACCACCTCCGCCCCCCATCCTGCCTCTGTATCTGAGGTAGCAGCACAGGAGGGAGGGGAAGGGTAGGTGGGAGCCGGTATACGTGGTGAGATGGCTTCCCAGACGTCCGCTCCTGTGGAGCTGCCTGCCCCCTGCGCTGCTGCCTCTATCAGCAGCCATGGGGGAGGGGCAGCAGATGGGAAAGTTTAAAAGCGAGAGCATTGGCCCCCCCTTTGCCCCACCCCAGCATAAGCACACGTAACTGCTAAAAATTCAAGAATATGACAGTTAACATCCCTACACAATTGTATTGCATAGTTCTTAAAAACAAGTATTCACTCTACACTATGAAGTTAGCACTGAAAAAATAAAGGCCTTCTAAAATTTACCTCTTTAGTTCCTCAAGAAAATTCTCAATATATTGTTTCCATAGTTTTGGAAATCCACATTTAAACCTATTGATGAATTTGCATGGAAATCCTGTTTGAAACAAAGGAGAGTGTTAATAATGCCTAAAATATTAATACCTTCTCCAGCATTTCTCCCCCTTTCACAGTAAGAAATGCAATACAGGATCATCTTCATTTTCTAAAACAGTGTTTCCCATGGAACCCTGGGGTTCCGCGAAGAGCCAGCATTCCCCCACCCCTCTGAAAGAGAGGGAGCCGGCTAGCTTGTTTTCTGTTCCTCCCTGGTGACGCAGAGGCATAGGAAGGCAGGAGCAGGGGGAACAGTTGCTCCTGGCCGGCATACTAGGGAGGTGCCGGACAGGGGTGACCCCACGTGACCCACAGCAGGGAGAGAAGCACTTCCCCTCCCCAAAGGAGCCGGCGCGCGCTGCCTGAACAGCTGGGGTTGTGGCACCCAGCAACTTAGTTCCGCGGCCTTTCTGCACCGTGCGGGGGGGAGGAAGGGGAGGGGAGGTCAGGAGACCCGGGTCTACACAGCTCCGACTGCGCAGGCAGCGCTCTCTGCCCTGGGACTCCTCCCTCCCCGCCCCCCGCCCACGCAGGACAGCATCACGGAAGTAAGTTGATGGAGTGCAAGAGCCCCTGCTGCTCAGGCAGTGCGCACGCCAACGGTTTGGAGAGGGGAAGTGCAATCACAGGACTGCCAGGTACTGATCCCAGCTGCCCGTCACCTGCCCAGACCCCCCCCATGAGTACCCTGTCCCCACCAGCACTGTCCCCAGCACCCAGAAGCACCCTGTCCCCAGTGCCAGCATCCTGCCGCCCACCCCAGGACCCTGGCCCTGGTCCCAGCACCCTGCCACTCACCCCAGCAGCACCCTGGCCCTAGCCGTAGCACTATGCCATCCACCCTAGCACCTAGCACCACCCTGTCCCTGACCCCAGCACCCTGCCACCCACTGCAGCACCCAGCACCACCCTGTCCCCAGTCCCCTGCTACCCATCCTAGCACCCAGCAGCACCCTGTCCCCTGCCTGCACCAGCACAGTTCGGACCACATTAGTGAGGCTTGGGGGGTTTTGGAGGGTTGTTGGGGGGTTTTTTTTGCATCTCACTTGTGTGGCCCCAACTGACTTTTCTGTGGGTCAGTGACCCTTGACTCAAAACAGGTTCCTCGCCCCTCTCATAAATAAAGACAATGTTAAAACCTTTTGAGTTTTTAAATAAAATATGTCAAATGAAGCCTGGCCAACATGCCCCCAATTGGGGCCAAACCCCCATCTCACTGCAGCATCATAACACTCCTGCACCACCTGACCCCAAATCTGAGCCTATCATACACTGGAACCCCGTCCTGAGCCTCTTACATCCCCACACTCCTGCCTTCCCACATCCTCAGTCTTCTGTCACAGCACTCCTGCACCATCCACACATGGCAAATCTGTGTCCTGAGCCCATCATACTCACAACCTTCTTGCCCTAAGCCCTTCATATATCCAACCCAAACTCCTGCACCCTCACATCCACAAGCCTGTGACTTGCTCGGCACCCCAACCTTCCACCTGAGCCCCACACTCCCCAGCCTGGAGCCTCCTCCCTGAGCCAGCGTCCCCTTCTCCTGCATCCAAATTCCCTCCCAGAGCTTGCACTTCTCACGCCTTCCCACACCCAAATCCCTCATTCCCGCCCCAGAGCCCGCACCTCCTGTCTCAACCCAGTGAGAGTATATAAGGGCTGGGGATAGCAAGTGATGGAGAGGAGGGGAACAGAGAGGGGTGAGGTCTTTGGAAGGAATGTGATTTTCATGCATTGGTGGGTCCCCCTCTTTTTTTTTTCTTGACAAACCTTGGGGTTCCTTGAAATTCTGAAAAGGGTTCGATGGCCAAATAAATTGGGAAACACTGTTCTAAAAAGTCTAAGAAAACTACTTAAATCTATTAAATTGTTGCAATTTTAAGGAAGCTGGCTCCTCCAACTTAAGATGATTGCATTTGCAGACCTTTAAAAGGAGTCAAACTAATTTTAAAAGGCAACCAACATTCTCTTCACTACTCTGCAGGTGTGGTGACTGCAGACCTAAGTCATTAAATTCTGGGCTTTGGGAATCAAAGACCCAGAATTTCCCAACTGCTCTTCCATCCCCTATGCCTGGCTGGCTGTCACTCCACGTTTGGAAATTATGGGTAAGCCTGCAAGCTGACCTCCAGTTCACTCAGTGTTTAAAGAAGCCAGTTAGCAGCAAATAGTACAATCTCTCTCAGAAGGAACCAGATAAGCTCCTATTTTCTGAATCTCTCTCTCTATATATAAAAGTTCTTCCTGCCACGCACAGAATGACATCATCAGGATCCCTGGCCACGAAAGCCTCCAGACAGAAGGGGCTGGCAAGCATAGTGAGCAGTGGGCGCAGCTCCCTAGTTGCTAAAAAAGTCAGGCTATTTGAGTATAGGGATATATGTTACTATTGTCAACAAGAGGATCATAACAAGATCTTCAGTGCTGACACCTCATTTTTAATTAGAACATTGGAAAAATATTTTTGCTTTTTGATTAAGACCACCTAAGACGACACTATGAAAAAATGACATCTGAATACTTAATTTGGTTCACTGACAGCAGCCCATAAGATGTAGTACATTATGTGTTACATAGAAAAAGAACAGTAGTCAATTTTCCTCCCCAAGAAACAGATACATAGTCAATTTCAATTATTTCAGTGGCTTACTTTTAATTAATTCACTTGAATAGCAAACTGCTAAACTGAATACTGAAAAATACTGCCATAGGAATGGGTAAAAGTCAATTTAATTTAAACCTACTCTGCATGCAGCTGGCAGCACTGTGCATTTAGTGTTTGGAAATGGGTTGCAGGTTAGAGATGTTATCACTGCATCCATGACCTAAGAGAACCATTGCACTTTTGCAGTTGTGCGTGACTTTTTATGCAGTGGCCAATAAATGCAGACTTCCCTCAATTCATCCTAATAGATCATTTGGTGTACAGATGGGGTGAGAGGAAGAATGACATAAGAACATAAGAACGGCCGTACTGGGTCAGACCAAAGGTCCTTCTAGCCCAGTATCCTGTCTACCGACAGTGGCCAGCACCAGGTGCCCCAGAGAGGGTGGACCGAAGACAATGATCAAGCGATTTGTCTCCTGCCATCTCTCTCCAGCCTCTGACAAACAGAGGCCAAGGACACCATTTTATCCCCTGGCTAATAGCCTTTTATGGACCTAACCTCCAGGAAATTATCTAGCTTCTCTTTAAACTCTATTATAGTCCTAGCCTTCACAGCCTCCTCTGGCAAGGAGTTCCACAGGTTGACTACACGCTGTGTGAAGAAGAACTTTCTTTTATTCGTTTTAAACTTGCTACCCATTACTGAAGCACTAGAGGCCAGAGATCCCCATCTCAGTTCAACCAACTGGAATAAAGGCATTGAAAGACTCCACAAAAGATGCCCAACTTAAATGTATACCCTAAATTAGAAAACACAGTACGAGAACCCAGAAAGAGCCAATGTGGCTTAAATCAGATAAAAAATGAAGATAAAAAAGCATAGTTTAAAAAGTAGAAGTTAAATTGCAGTGATGAAAATAGAAAGGAGCATAGACTCTGTTAAATGACATGTAAAAATATAATAAGAGAGGTCAAAAAGGAACGTGAAGAACATCTAGCCAAAAAGTAATAGCAAAAGGTACATCCGAAGCAGGAAGCCTGCTCAATAACCAGTGAGGCCATTGGACAATCAAGATGCTAAAGGAGCACTCAAGGTTAATAAGGTCATTGTGGAGAAACTCAATGAATTCAGTCTTCATGTCTGAGGATGTTAAGGAGATTCCCAAACCTGAGCCATTCTTTTTAAGTGGCAAATCTGAAGAACTGTCTCAGATTCAACTGTCATTAGAAGAGGTTGGAACAAACTGATAAACCTAGGGTAGGAAACCTTTTCTGGGTTGGGGGCCACTGACCCACAGAAAAAAAATTAGTTGAGGGTCACGCAGAAGTGAGAAACCAAAAAACAACAAAAAAAAATCCCAAACCTCATTAACATGGACCCTGAGTGAGGAGGAGACAGACACTCCTCACATTCCCCTCCCACACCAGAGCCATGGGGAACAAGACAGAATGCAGGTATTTAAATAATGGAGCTGAGTCTGATGAGTGGGCAGAGGAGCAGACTTAACCTGCTTAAGTGTTATTTCCTTTTCACCCATGGGCTATTATGAATTTTAAGTTTTAAAACTAGTACTAACATTTAGAATGGATACCTGTATTATCTCAGATTCATGAATCAAAATAAGTTACAGCCAGTATATTCTCTCTCTCAGCTGCTTGGCTAACTGGTTCTTGCTCTCACCGTCATGATCTAACCCGTGGAGGGATGATAGGAGTTGCTATAGGGAACTTTCTGGGTGTCTGGCTGATGAATCTTGCCCACATGCTCAGGGTTTAGCTGATCGCCATATTTGGGGTCGGGAAGGAATTTTCCTCCAGGGTAGATTGGCAGAGGCCCTGGAGGTTTTTCGCCTTCCTCTGTAGCATTGGGCACAGATCACAGCTGAAGGACTCTCTGCATGTTGGGGCCTTCAAAGTATTGGAAGGCTTCAATATCTTTGATATAGGTGAGAGGATTATTCTAAGAGGGGTGGTTGAGATTCTGTGGCCTGCACTGTGCAGGGGGTCAGACTAGATGATCATAATGGTCCCTTCTGACCTTAAAGTCTATGAATCTATGAATAAAGTCTATGAAAGATGGGGCCTGGGGGCCAGATCCCACCTGCAGACTGCATCAGGCCGCTTTCTACTTATATCCTGCTGTCTGTGCCACCAAATTCCAGGCAGTGCTCAAGCAGCAGGATACTCTTTCAATAGCTCCTGGTTGCGGAGCTACTCCAGCACAGTCTGGAGCTGCAAGCCCGTTAAATAGCCTCAGCAACCCCAGCTGTCTGCCAGGCAACGCAGTAGCAGTGGGCTGAGTCATGAGCCCTTTGCTGTCTTTTTAATTCAAAGCCTCTGGCCCCAGGCAACTCTGGGAGAGGCTATCCTCAGGCCTGCTCCATCTGCCCCAGACCCACTCTTCTGGTGGATGGAGCTGGCCCATGACTATGTACCATAATTCATTAAGCGGCCTCTCTGAGAAAATTATTATCCACCACTGATCTAACCGAGCACCATATCTGGCATCAGAAAGGAATTTTCCCTGAGACCCGATTGGCAGTAACTTTGGAGATTTTCACATTCTCTACACCAGTATTTCCCAAATTTATTTGGCCACGGAACACTTTTAAACTTGAAAGAATTTTGTGGAAACCCTAATAACAGTCTTGTATACGGAGCTGAAAAAGTAGACCACAAATAAATAAGGATAATAATAAACAAATGCTAAACAAGATAATGATATGTAGATTAATCTAGCATAGTGAATTTATGTGTGTCATGGTTAAATTTTTAAATACAAGAAATCACGCAACTATACTGAAGTATAGTATTTGTGAGAGCACTGCTTGTGCACTCCTATACAAGCAACTGGTTTGACAGCTGAAGCTTCGACTCTGTCCGACGTGGCACTAGTATACAGGCAGTCCCCGGGTTACGTACAAGATAGGGACTGTAGGTTTGTTCTTAAGTTGAATCTGTATGTAAGTCGGAAATGGCGTCAGCCGCTGCTGAAACTGATCAGTTTCAACCACGGCTGAATCTGGACGCCAGTTCTGACTTACATACAGATTCAACTTAAGAACCCCAGGCGTCCCCAAGTCAGATGCTGCTGAAACTGATCAGCGGCTGATTCCAGGAAGCCTGGGGCAGAGCAACTCTGCCTCGGGCTTCCTGTAGTCAGCCGCTGGTCAGTTTCAGCAGCGGCTGACTTGGGGACGCCTGGGGCAGAGCAGCTGGGGTGCTGCCAGGTTGGTCCGGAGTGGCGCTGCGGGACCAATCCGGCAGCCCCCAGCTGCTCTACCCCAGGGGTAGGCAAGAAAAGCCTGGTCTGCTGAGGGGGTGGGGGGGAGCACTAGCTGCACACCCCCCCCCCAGCAGACCAGGGAGACAGGGGTGGCGGGACCATCCAAGTCCTCCACGGCTTTGCTCCGTCTCCCTGGTCTGCTGACCTGGGAGACGCGGAGCAAAGCCGCAGAGCACGTGGGCAGCGGGACAGTCCAGGCACGCTGCAGCTGTCCCACTGCTGGCATGCTCAGAGGCTTTGCTCCCCATCTCCCTGGTCTGCTGGTCAGACCAGGGAGACGGGGAGCAAAGCTGCGGAGCATGCCCGCAGTGGGACAGCCCAGGCACGCTTGAGCTGTCCCCCTGCGGGCGTGCTCCACGGCTTTGCTTCCCATCTCCCTGGTCTGCTGGTCGGGAGACGGGGAGCAAAGCCTTAGAGCACGCCCGCAGCGGGACAGCCCAGGCGCGCCGCGGCTGTCCCACTGCGGGCGTGCTCCAAGGCTTTGCTCCCCATCTTCCTGGTCTGCTGGTCGGGAGACGGGGAGCAAAGCCGCGGAGCACGCCCGCAGGGGGACAGCTCAAGCGCTCCCGGGCTGTCCCGCTGTGGGCATGCTCCAAGGCTTTGTTCCCCGTCTCCCTGCAGACCAGGGAGATGGGGAGCAGCTTTTCTCGCCCCGAAGGACGGGGGCGGTGGATCGCGGCGCGTCTGAGCGCCCTGCTGCTCCCGTCCTCCGGGGCGAGAAAAGCCCCGTTTGTAACTGCGGATCCGATATAAGTCGGATCCGCGTAACTCAGGGACTGCCTGTATTTTTATTCAGTCACCCACGTGGTCCACACTCCCTGAGAGTGAATACAGGGATTTACGGTACTCCACTGAATGGCCACGTGCACAGCGCTGAGTAGTGACATCATCGTCCCCACTCTCTGGCTAAGCTGGCATTACACAGGGACACTTACCATGGCAAACACAAATGGAAATTGATTTCAATAAAATTGAATATAAATGCTTAAATATTGTTTTAATCATAAAATGTGATTGTAATGGAATTTTCTCATGGAACCCTTATTTTCACTTTGCAGAACCCCGGGGTTCCACGGAACACCATTTGGGAAACACTGCTCTACACCATATAGGGGTTTCTCTCCATTTAATAATTCCCCGGCCATTCCAGGGACCTTGATTGCTGGCGCTCTTTGTTGTACATAAGAACGGCCATACTGGGTCAGGCCAAAGGTCCATCTAGCCCAGTAGCCTGTCTGCCGACAGTGGCCAGCACCAGGTGCCCCAGAGAGGGTGGACCGAAGACAATGATCAAGCGATTTGTCTCCTGCCATCCTTCTCCAACCTCTGACAAACAGAGGCCAGGGACACCATTTCTATCTCCTGGCTAATAGCCTTTTATGGACCTAACCTCCATGAATTTATCCAGCTTCTCTTTAAACTCTGTTATAGTTCTAGCCTTCACAGCCGCCTCTGGCAAGGAGTTCCACAGGCTGACTACACGCCGTGTGAAGAAGAACTTTCTTTTATTAGTTTTAAACCGGCTACCCATTAATTTCATTTGGTGTCCTTTAGTTCTTCTGTTATGGGAGCTAATAAATACCTTTTCTTTATTCGCCCTCTCCACACCACTCATGATTTTATATTCCTCTATCATATCCCCCCTCAGTCTCCTCTTTTCTAAACTGAAAAGTCCCAGTTGTTTTAACCTCTCTTCATATGGGACCCGTTCCAAACCCCTAATCATTTTAGTTGCCCTTTTCTGAACCCTTTCCAAGGCCAAAATATCTTTTTTGAGGTGAGGAGACCATCTCTGTACACAGTATTCAAGATGTGGGTGTACCATAGTTTTATACAGGGGCAGTAGGATATTCTGGGTCTTATTTTCTTTCCCTTTCTTAATAATTCCTAGCATCCTATTTGCCTTTTTGACCGCCGCTGCACACTGTGTGGAAGTTTTCAGAGAACTGTCCACGATAACTCCAAGATCTCTTTCCTGATTTGTTGTAGCCAAATTAGCCCCCATCATTCTGTACGTATAGTTGGGGTTATTTTTCCCGATGTGCATTACTTTACACTTATCCACATTAAATTTCATTTGCCATTTTGTTGCCCAATCACTCAGTTTGGTGAGATCTTTTTGGAGTCCCTCACAGTCTGCGTCTGTCTTGACTATCCTAAACAATTTGATATCATCAGCAAACTTTACCACCTCACTGCTTGCCCCTTTCTCCAGATCATTTATGAATAAGTTGAACAGGATTGGTCCCAGGACCCACCCTTGGGATACACCACTAGTGACCCCCCTCCAATCTGAAAATTTACCATTTATTCCTACCCTTTGTTTCCTGTCTTAACCAGTTCTCAATCCATGAAAGGACCTTCCCTCTTATCCCATGGCAATGTAATTTACACAAGAGCCTTTGGTGAGGGATCTTGTCAAAGGCTTTCTGAAAATCTAAGTATACTATATCTAATGGCTCCCCCGTCTGCATGTTTGTTAACCCCTTCAAAGAACTCTAATAGATTAGTAAGACAGGATTCCCCTTTACAGAAACCATGCTGACTTTTGTCCAACAAATTATGTTCCTCTACATACCTCACAATTTTATTCTTTACTATTGTTTCAACTAATTTGCCCGGTACTGAAGTTAGACTTACCGGTCTGTAATTGCCAGGATCGCCTCTACAGCCCTTTGTAAATATTGGTGTCACATTGGCTACCTTCCAGTCATCGGGTACAGAAGCCGATTTAAAGGAAAGGTTACAAACCACAGATAATAGTTCAGCAATTTCCCATTTGAGTTCTTTTAGAACCTTTGGATGAATGCCATCTGGTCCCGGAGATCTGTTAACATTAAGTTTTTCTATTTGTTCCAAAACCTCCTCAAATGACACTTCAATACAGGACAGTTCCTCAGATTCATCACCCACAAAGGACGGTGCAGATTTGGGAATCTCCCTAATTTACTTTGTAGTAGGTCTAATTTACTTTGGTCTCATTTGTATTGCTGGGTTTAATGTGCAGAGACTGGGTGGTTTTGCTGACCTAATACATAGCTCAGGCCAGATAATCTTGCAGTCCCTTCTGGCCATAAACTGTAGGACTGTGCATTTGTTTTGACATACGAAGGCCTAAATGAGCTTGAATTCTATTACAGATACTGCTTCTTATCTTGGCTGTTATCTTGGCAATTCTCTTTGACTAATAATTGTCTTGCATAACTGACGGGGCTGGCAGCAGGATGTTTTACAAGTTCACTTCCACGTTGTTTCACCCAAGCCTGAAATCTGACGACTTTTAAGACATGCAGTAAAATTACCCTATTGTCCCAGACTTGTGTGTGTACTAGGGATGTTAGGTATCAGTATTTGAGTTGTGTAGTGCAACAATTTGAACTAAAATGCTCCCCTGCCCCGGGGTGAAGTCAGAAGCCATTGCTCTCCCAGCTCTTGGCCCCATTCCCGGGGAGCCCCTGCCATCCCGCACTGCTGCCTCCGCAGCAGCGGCTCCTATTGGCAGGGTGTCCAGTCTCCTCATGAACAGAAGCTGCTCTGGCATCCTGCTGGCCCTGCCTCCCCTTCCGCCTGCACTGCTGCCTCTGTGGTTCCATGGGAACTAGCACACACAGGGAGCTGGCTTAAAAGCTGGAACCCCACGGGCACCAGCTCCCGCCTTCTCCCCCTTTGCTGCCTCTGTATCAGAGGTAGCAAAGGGGGGTGTGTGTCTTAATTTGGATTAATGGACAAGCCCAAGTCTTATCAGTTAAGAGTGTGAATGGCTATGCACTAGCATCCCTGATGTATACATATTTTAAGAGTGAGGATTTTAATAGAGAAGGCTTTCAAGAATGGGTATTACTCTCGGAGAAAAAGGTAAAGGAAATAAACAAATATGTTCAGGTGTTCATTGAATTTCTATAAAAATCTCATGTAAAAAAACTGAATCTGAAAAGGAAAATTCTATGGGGTTTACCACATTCCCACTGATATGAACAATAACCATTTACTACATCAAACTATGAAGGTACAGTAGACTTCCGATAATCCGGCACCTTTGTGACCTAGGTGGTGCCAGATTATCGGATATGCCGGAGTATCAGGAGGTACTGCATACTCCCAACCCAATCCCCGCCCAACCTTATGCTTGGGTCCTGGAGCCGCTGGTACAGACGCACGGGGCACGTGCGCTGAGCGGCCAGCTTTTCGATCATCTGGACGGAATGCCCTGTGTAACCCAATCCTCCTCCCCCTCCCCTTCCCCTTCCCTGGAGCCAAAACACTTCTCCCCTCTGCTGTAACCCGAAGCCACTCCTCCTCCCCCCCAACCTTATGCTTGGGTCTCGGTACAGCCGCATGGCTTTTCAATCAGCTGGCCGGGTCGCCATGCGTAACCCAATCCCCCTCACCCTCCTCGGAGCCAAACACTTCTCCTCCCTGCTGTAACCCACGTTCGAGTGGCTGAGCTGAGCGGTTCCGGGTTCCGTCTCGGTTCCATCAAGAGCGCTTGCCATTTTGCTGCCGGACTATCGGGAGTGCTGGACAACTGGGTGCCAGACTATTGGAGTTTTACTGTACTAGGGATGTAAAATCCCATTTAATCAGTTAAAGGTAATGTTTAACTGGTTAGCCACTTAAATAGGGGCAGGCTGCTCTGGCCAGGCCAGTGGTGGGCTGATCTAGCCAGGCTGGGGGCTACTCCAGCCCAGCAGGGCCACTAGTTAACTGAAAACCAGTAAGCATTGCCTAGGGATGTTCGATATCAGGTAACTGAATAATCGAGTAACCACATGAATTCTTATTGGTTACTCAACTATTTTATAGTCCCCAGGGGCGGGCCAGCCTCTGTCTACGGGGAGCTCGGACCCTCTGAGGACAGGGGCTACTGCCAGGGACCAGTCTCTGTTCATGGCGGGCCTGTTGCTTCATGGACAGAGGCTGCTTTGCAGCAGATTCCTCTGCCTGCCTCCTGCCCACGCTGTGGCCTCTAAGGGTATGTCTATACTGCATTCCTCCTTCCAGAGAGAAATGCAAATGCAGGTGAGCGAAATTGCAAATGAAGCACAGATTTGAATTTCCCGCACTTCATTTGCATAATTGCATCTGGGCACTTTTTTGAAATACCCTATTTCGAAAGAAAAAACCCTTCTTTTGAAATAACCCTTAAACCTCATTTTTAATAGAAGCAGCAGGCTGGGGGTAAGGGAGCAGGCGGAACTGTGGAGCCGGTCCTGAGGGAGAAATGGCTTTTAAGCCTACTCTTGCTTCTCCCTGCCCTTGCTGCCTCCGATACAGAGGCAGCAAGCAGGGGAGGGCAAGAAATGTATGTAGTTGACAAGATTAACCAATGAGCATCGTCTTAACGATTAATTATATAATCGACCACACATCAACATCCCTGGCATTGCCCCATAACCATTTAATCATTGACATCCCTAAAAGGTACATTCATGAAAGAGTTTGGTTTACTAGGATTATTTTTAAAGTAATATCTTGTGCTACTTTACTCATCTAGAAAACCTTAAAAAAAAAAAAAAGTCTTGCAGCACCTTAAAGACTAACAAAACATGCAGATGGCATCATAAACTTTCGTGGGTACAACCCACTTCAAGTTTTTCTTTTATTTTTTCCAGTAAAGAAACTAACTCAGCTACCCCTCTGAAGCTTTACTAATCTAGTAACTAATCGTTTAAAGATGAACTGCAAATAATGTAGTTTCATACTTTATCTTCAGCAATATTCATAGAATTTCTTCATCAATAAGGTCTTATGAGCCACATAACACATAAAACAGCCAAAAAAAACCCCACACTTCCAAATTATAAAAAAGGGATTTTTTTTCCCAAAATCAGGCAATTTATACTAAAAAAAGAGAATCTGTCTGACATACCTATTGGGTAGTTCCATGCTCCAAGCTGCATATCATAGTGGCTGCAACATCACAATGGAGCAGATGTCAGAAGGGATGAACAGCAAAGGATCTAAAAAGCTGAGGGCAGAAATCAGTTTTACGGTATGTGCTGAATATCCCACTGAGTCCATCTGGCAGGCACATGCAGAATATATTGCTGAAGTTAATGCAGTACGCTTGTTTGCAATTCACCTTTAAAGTAACCTACCCTTTGTATTTTACAGAAAAATGGTAACTCTGCCTTCATTTCTCTCGTATAAATAATCAGACATTTTGCATTTAAAATGAGTTTCCTTACCATCTTTTCTCATGGAAACAGGCTCTATATTGCCTTGTAATAAGTAGATGCTGCCAGATATTGTTTTAACTTGGTTGTACGCCACACGTTCCACAATTGCATTGCTATGCCAGCACAGTTCTTTCATATCTCTGGAGACAGAATAAATGAAAATAAGTTGTCCACTTTCTTTAGAGAAAATAATTCATGGTGGGGTTCCACGTTTGAATGAGAAAACCAAGATTCTGTTTAATCAGAATCTGACGTTTAATATTTTCATTAATGAGATAGAAAAGGGACTGAATAGAAGTTTCAGGATACCAAATTATGGCCCAACTCCCACTGACATAAATAGAGGCCTTCCAAGCCCTTATTTAGCATAGTCAAAATTAGGAAAGACTGAGAAACTCCGGAGGGACCTAACAACATTAAATGGATTAGGAGCACAATGGAGGAAGAAATTTAGTATTGACAAATACATGGTGATAAACAGGAGAATGAGTAAGATAAGCTAGTCAGCTACATTATTGTTCTAAGTTAATGGTAACCACTCAGGAGAAAAAGAACTTGGATGCCATTCTGAACAGTTGTTCACAAAAACATCTGCTCAATTCCTCCCAAAAAAGCAAACAAATTGCTATGAAGTATAAAAATGGGGTTGGAAACTACTAAAAATGCCAAGATTTAAAATAATGGTACCTGGGTCATTTAAAAAGATACAGAAAAATAAAAAGGTCTCAAAACATGAAACAGAGTGATTAGAAACATTTTTTTGTATAAGGAAAAATTTTAAAAATTAAAACTGGAGACAATAGAGATGGGTATGGAAGTTAAGTACGGTATTCTCATTTACACACTCATAATTCAAGAATAAGGCCACATACAATGAAATTACATGGCAACAGAGTGATCAAAACCTTTCCTTGTAGGTTGTCTGAGGTATTAAAAATATATACATCAATCTGCTGAAAAACATCTCTGAATCCAAGAGCACAGGAGTACAAAAATGGACTGGATGTTTACAAGGAAACCCACAGCTATGTAAGATAGGCTAAAAGATAAAGAACATGAAACCTCACATGTAGACAACCTGGACAGATTGTAGGTACTAAGGACACAAGAGAGGGCTGCTAGTAATTGCTTTCATAATCACCCTGAATCAATATATTGATGCACAGTCAAACTGGAAGGGAATATCAAGCAAGGTCCTGCAGGGATCAGTTCTGGTCTGGTTCTATTCAGTATCTTCATTAATAATTTTGATAACAGCATAGAGTTTGCAAATGATACCTAGCTGGGAGGGGCAGCAAGTGCTTTGGAAGATAGCATTAAAATTCATAATGATCTGGAGAAACTGAAGAAATGGTCTGAAGTAAACAGGATAAAATTCAATATGGGCAAATGCAAAGAACTCCATTTAGGAACAATTAGTTGCACACATACAAAATAGAAATGACTGCCTAAGGAGGAGTATCGTGGAAACTGATCTAGGGTTAATAGCTAATCACAAGCTAAATAATGATCAACAGTGTAACACCATTGCAAAAAAAAAAAGCTAGCGCCATTCTGGGATGAATCAACATGAGTGTTGTAAGCCCGATGAGAAAATTAATTCTTCCACTCTACTCCACATCTGATAAGGCATGAGCTGGAGTAGTGTGTTCAGTTTTGAGTGCCGCATTTCAGAAAAAATGTGGACAAACTGGAGAAAGTCCAGAACAAAGCAACAAAAATGCTTAAAGGTCTAAATAACATGACTTGTGATAGAAAGATTGTTTTTTAAAAATTTGGTTTGTTTAGTGTAGAGAAAAGAAGATTGAGGGGCACATGATGACAATTTTCAAGTAAATAAAAGGTTGTTACAAGAAGGATAGGACAAGCAGCGATGGGCTTACATTTCAGCAAGGGCAGTTTAGTTTGGACAATAAGCCTATAATTCTATGATAGAGTGGACAGCTAGTTCTTGAAACCTTTGAGTTATGCTGCTGATGTGCTCCCTTTCCTCCATACAGTGGAACAAGGAGACTATACTTGTTTTTTGCTGGGCTAGCTTCTCCCCAGCTGTGCACATGGCTTTCTTACACTAAAGAGCCTGGGTCCATTCCTCAAATTGCCTTTGATAAGTGGATGGAGGCACCTGCTAGCGAGGTGCCATGGTTAACAGCAGTTACAGCCATACGTTAATGGTTAAACTGAGGAAGACTAATATTTGGTGCTTCCAAGCACTGCACATTATCCTTTGTAGATGCACTCTCAGTAGTCCCAAATGGAGATGCCAGGATGGTGCATATTTTTGCAGTCCAGATATAAATTTCATTTTTTATTTTCATGTTTGTATCACAGATACAGGCAGTCCCCGGGTTACGTACAAGATAGGGACTGTAGGTTTGTTCTTAAGTTGAATCTGTATGTAAGTTGGAACTGGCGTCCAGATTCAGCCGCTGCTGAAACTGACCAGCGGCTGACTACAGGAAGCCCGAGGCAGAGTAACTCTGCCTTGAGCTTCCTGTAGTCAGCACTGGTCAGTTTCAGCAGCAGCTGATGCCTGGGGCAGAGCAGCTTGGGTGCTGCCGGGTTGGTCCAGTAGCGCCCAGAGCGGCGCTGCGGAACCAACCGGCAGCACCCCAGCTGCTCTACCACAGGCATCTGGGGAAAAGCCTGGTCTGCTGGGGGGAGGAGGGGACGCACTAGCTGCGTCCCCCCCCAGACCAGGGAGACGCGGGCGGTGGACCGAGACGCACCGTGGTCCCACTGCCCAGGTCCTCCGTGGCTTTGCTCCGCGTCTCCCTGGTCTGCTGGTCTGCTAGAGACCAGCAGACCAGGGAGACACGGAGCAAAGCCTCGGAGGACGCCGGCAGCGGGACAGCTGTGGCGCGTTTGGGCTGTCCCGCTGCCCGCGTGCTCCGCGGCTTTGCTCCGCGTCTCCCTGGTCTGCTGGAGACAGCAGACCAGGGAGACGGGGAGCAAAGACAGCCGCGGCGCGTCTGGGCTTTCCCGCTGCCCGCATGCTCCACGGCTTTGCTCAGCGTCTCCCTGGTCTTCTGGGGGGGAGTTCCCCCCCCAGAAGACCAGGGAGACGCGGAGCAGCTTTTCTCGCCCCAGAGGACACGGGCGGCGGGACTGCGGCGCATCTGGGCGTCCCGCTGCTCCCGTCCTCCAGGGCGAGAAAAACCCCGTTCGTAACTGCGGATCCAACATAAGTCGGATCCGCGTAACTCAGGGACTGCCTGTATGTGCAACAGTGATGAAGGAAAATAGCTACTTACATTCGTTTTCCTTCCACACACACCGCAGTATTGTTGTTGATGACCTTAATCCTCCAATCACTTAGGCAGATTTTTTGCTGCAGGTTAAAGAAAAACAGAGTACAGTGAAGGTAAATTTAAATATGACAATTATATAGCAATTAAAAAGCAAACTAAATACCATTTAACCAGTATACGGTTTTAAAGAAAACAAATGTTTTAAACTGTTTAAAATCAATAATTTCTACACATATTAACGTTGAATTTGCAAACTGAATACTTCAGAGAGATGGTAAGTGGCCATGAGACACATTTACTATTTCTAATGTGGGTGGAGGAAATGTTGAAAACAGATGCCTCAAACATTAAGCAATTGAAAAATATGAACACATTTGACAGAAATTTGGGAACGAAAGTTGAAAAATCCAAACATTAAAAAAAAAAAAAAAAAGTTAAGGAAGTTTCCATAAGAACGGCCATACTAGGTCAGACCAAAGGTCCATCTAGGCCAGTTGCCTGTCTGCCGACAGTGGCCAGCACCAGATGCCCCAGAGAGGGAGGACCAAAGACAATGATCAAGCGATTTGTCTCCTGCCATCCTTCTCCAGCCTCTGACAAACAGAGGCCAGGGACACCATTTCTATCCCCTGGCTAATAGCCTTTTATGGACCTAACCTCCATGAAATGATCTAGCTTCTCTTTAAACTCTGTTATAGTCCTAGCCTTCACAGCCTCCTCTGGCAAGGAGTTCCACAGGTTGACTACACGCTGTGTGAAGAACTTTCTTTTATTAGTTTTAAAGCTTCTAGAAAGTTACAATTTGCAAACTCTAAAGTTTCCAACACAAGTCTTCCCCCTCATCCCACACCTGTAATCCCTTATTATTGGGAGAAATCCAATACCTGACACATGAAAGAGTAAAAGGGATTCCAGTTGTATTTACTGATTATATTGTATTCAAAACCCACAGCACAGAGATCAGTAAACTCTCAGTGCATGCCTCAGATGCAGACAATGGGCTTGATAGTCTATTAAAGGCAGACCTTGAAGTAAGTTATCACTTTTGGAGATTGGCCTAGTAATTTTATATTGAACATTTCACACCTGTGTAGAGACAGGATTTGGGTAGTTTTATATCGTTGTATTAAAACGGTTTTAAAAATTCCTCTAACACTTACATTAAGTACACACCTTTTCTTTATCATTCCCTTTCCTCCTTGCTTTATATAATGGATTTAGGGCAGGGCTGGGCAATAATTTTTGAAGGAGAGCCACTTCACAAATTTCGGAAGTGGCCGCGGGCTGACCCGGAAGGGGCGGAGCCGCGCGCAGAAGGGGTGGGGTTGAGAACTACGCTGCCAGGAGCTTTGCTTGACCAGGGGTCCCTGCCACCTGACTTCTGGCTAATGGAAGGGACCTGGAACAGATGGGAAGGTGCTGGGGACGAGTGTCCTCCCAGAGTTGTCTGGGGTGGAGGCTTAGAATTCACATAACATGGCTGGCAGCTCCTGGCCCCGCTCCTAACCTTTTGGCTGGCAGCCACCCGGCAAGCACAAGCCCTTTGAATAGTAGCAGTTGAAAGGGCTCGTGCCTCCCGGGCAGCTCCCAGGCAACAGGCCAGTGGGACCAAGAGCTGCAAGCCCCTTCAACTGCTTCTGTTTAAAGGGCTTGTGCCTGCTGGGTGGCTTCCAGGCAATGCAGCCACTCAGCAAGTGCCCTTTAAATAGAAGCAGTTGAAAGGGAATGCGTGTCTCTAGCTCCCAGGCAATGCGCTAGGGCAGGGGTCAGCAACCTTTCAGAGGCAGAGAGCAGAGATCTGACTTCTTCACCTCTATGTAGGGTCCGAGTGCCAGTGATACTTTTTAAAGTTACTAATAGTCCTACTTACAGCAGTTTCATTAATAAAGAAAGATGCAGGTTTTACCTTTTAGTGCAGGGGTCGGCAACCTTTCAGAAGTGGCGTACTGAGATTTAACTTATTCACAGATCAGTGTGCGGGGGATGGAGGGAGAGGGGAGGCAAGGGCAGGCTGGGTACGATGAGACCTTATTTTCTGAACCAGCTGAAGGTAGTGAGAACAGTTTAATTTATACTACAAAACAGATGAAGCATTTTAACTTCCTCACGTTGGTTTATCAAACTTCATTTTAAATAAATTAAATATTATGTCCAACACAAAAGGTTTCAACGTTTTCTTTATGGCAGGGGAGGGGAACCTTTTTTGGGTTGGGGGAGGGTTACTGACCCACAGAAAAATTAGTTGGGGACCACATAAGTGAGAAGCAAAAGAAAAAAACTCCTCCAAAAACCCCCAATGCTCACTGATGTGGCCCCAACTGAGACACCTCACTCCACAGATGCCCCAGCCTCACGGGGTGAGAGGAGGGGAGGGGAGGGGAGGGGAAGGGAACGGGGGGACGGAGGTTCAGGGCTTCCTATAGACCAGATTTACTTTTCTGGGGTTCTAGAGTTAGAGGATTTTATGGATTTCCTTAGGCTCTGGGGGAGGGACAAAAATGAGGTGCCACGAGACAGGGCTGCCAGCAAGTAGGAAAGGGATGGGTGCAGGATCTGGGAGGGAATTAGGGTACAGAAGAAGGCTGGGAGTAGGGTGCCTGGCCTGGTGGAAGGATCAGGAACAAGGTAGGGTGCAGTGTGTGGCCAGGATAGAGGGTGCAGGAGCAATGTGGATGAAGGAACAGGGTGAGGTGTCTGGCCAGGAGAGAGGATGCAGGAACAAGGGAGGGTGTTGGAGCAAGCTAGGGGTGCCAGGTCTTGGAGGGGAGAGGAAAGTGGGGGGGAAGGGTTGGGGTGGAGGCGGTATGGGCATGAGGGGGGACCTTGCCTGGTTCCATACCCCCTTGCAACAGCCGCCACAGCCACACTGTCCCGGCCATCCCAGAGGGAGGCCCTGCTGCCAGGACCCACGTGGTCTGGGACTGACCCCACCGTTGCTATTGACAGGCCGGGGCCGCCCCAGAAGCCCCAAAGCTGCAATCCACGTGGTCCTGGGCCGACCCAGGAGGCACCACTGCTACAGTCCCGAACCACATGGCCACAGCAGCAGTGCCTCCAAGGCTGGCCCTGGATCGCCTCATGCCAGCGGCTCTGCGAGGGAGGAGGGGCGGGGCTGAGTTCCCTCCCCCATGCTGCTGAAAATCAGCTTGTATGCTGTAAGCGGCACGCATGCTGTAGGCAGCCAACCCCTGCACTGGGGGCGAGGCGCGGGACTGCCTCGCGGGCCGGATCCAAGCCATAGATGGGCCGGATCCAGTCCAATGAGAAGCTTTTGCCCACCCTGATTTAGGGGGTTTTTCCTTTTAAAATGTTAGACTGAACATAACCTTTGAATCACATCCACTACCAGAGACCTGTGGGCTCAAAGTTCCACATGGGATTGATTCCTTTGGGCACAAAGGCAGCAAAAGACTGTAATATTATCTGCCCCGGACCTCTTACCTCTAGTGTCTACCAGTCATCTCTCTCAAGAATTTTCTCTCCATTCAATTACAACGTTCTATTGTTGAATATTAATAAATATGAAAATAAAGCAAGCTGGGCCGGGCCCAGCGGGTAGTGATCAACGGCTCGGTGTCAGGATGGCGGTCGGTTTCTAAAGGAGTGCACCAAGGTTCAGTTCTAGGACCGGTTTTGTTCAATATCTTTATTAATGACCTGGATGAGAGGATGGATTGCACCCTCAGCAAGTTTGCGGATGACACTAAGCTAGGGGGAGAGGTAGATACGCTTGAGGGCAGCGATAGGGTCCAGAGTGACTTAGACAAATTGGAGGATCGGGCCACAAGAAATCTGATGAGGTTCAACAAGGACAAGGGCAGAGTCCTGCACTTGGGACGGAAGAATCCCAAGTATTGTTACAAGTTGGGGACCAACCAATTAAGTAGTAGTTCTGCAAAAAAGGACCTGGGGGTTACAGTGGATGAGAAGCTGGATATGAGTCAACAGTGTGCCCTTGTAGCCAAGAAGGCTAATGGCATATTAGGCTGCATTAAGAGGAGCACTGCCAGCAGATCCAGAGATGTGATTATTCCCCTTTATTCGGCTCTGGTGAGGCCACATCTGGAGTATTGTGTCCAGTTCTGGGCCCCCCACTACAAAAAGGATGTGGACGCATTGGAGAGGGTTCAGCGGAGGGCAACCAAAATGATTTCGGGGCTGGAGCATATGACTTATGAGGAGAGGCTGAGGGAGTTGGGTCTGTTTAGTCTGCAGAAGCGAAGAGTGAGGGGGATTTGATAGCAGCCTTCAACTTCCTGAAGGGAGGTTCCAAAGAGGCTGGAGAGAGGCTGTTCTCAGTAGTGACAGATGGCAGAACAAGGAGCAATGGTCTCAAGTTGTGGTGGGAGAGGTCCAGGTTGGATATTAGGAAAAACTATTTCACTAGGAGGGTAGTGAAGTACTGGAATGGGTTACCTAGGGAAGTAGTGGAGTCTCCATCCCTAGAGGTGTTTAAGTCTCGGCTTGACAAAGCCCTGGCCAGGTTGATTTAGTTGGGATTGGTCCTGCCTAGAGCAGGGGGCTGGACTTGATGACCTTCTGAGGTCTCTTCCAGCTTTATTGTTCTATAAGTCTATGAAATACTAATTTTGGTTTAAAGATTTGTTTTTAAAAAAGGTAAAGTGTTATTTCTGTTTCTTTCTACCACCATTTTCAAGCATAAACAAGTCTGATCAACCAAAACAGAATCACATCAGGTCTAGCCTCTGATTAAATGGTTACTATGACAGCCTGCAAGTTTTCCAAAGGAGGGCACAAATGAAGTTCATTAATTCCACAGGATAGGTATTTATACTTGTTTCTTGCTATATGACAAAAACACTAAACAAATATCACTGTCAGAGAAAATCTGAAGGAATTTTTCAATATAAAATCCTTCCACAAAGGAAATAACTCTCCCACCTGTTTATGTGTATTGCCATCATTTTTATCTGCTGATGTACTTGACAGGACCTTACAATCGCCTTCTTTTGGTTTTTGCTTTCGTGGTATGTGGACTTTTGGAGAAGAAAACATAATATTACACAGGCACTGTGTGGGCCTCTGAGGGTCAGTGTCCGATATCTTCTCTATGGCTTGGGCTGTTTTCCAGTCACTCTTTTGTAAGGGTCCTCCTTCTCGATGAGGACTAGCATATATTGTTTCTCCACTTCCATGCCTTTCTGATAACTGAACCCTAGTTTTAGAAGGGTTAGGGTTTCTGTTTACAGTATCGACCACGGTATTTTGAGACATTTCATCATCAGCGTCAATCGGTTCAACAAGAAAAATGTCATCCTGACTTCTGCTGATATTGTTTACTGTAGACTCTCCATTAAAATTATTGACTTGTTTGGCAAAATCAGATTTGATTAATGGACTGTTTGCGATTCTTGAAGAAATACTTTGCTCGATTTGGTTTGACATTGCAGGACCTGACAAATTTAAACAAACAAAAAAAGATAAATTCAGGCAAAGCAACTCATGTTATTTAAAGAAAAGCAAACCTACATTAACAAAACCAGAAATCTGATTCGATGCTTCTATTTCAAGGAATCTAAAGTAGAAATTACAGCTTCTCTCCCTTCCCCCCATCCGTTGGGGCAATTTTTCCATACACCCTAAGACCAGCAACTCCACAGCTACTATTAGGTGTAAGCAGCCTTTTTAATCTCATGTATTGCATGGTGGCGTTAACCCAGGCATGAGCTCCTGGTGAGACTTCTGATGCTAAAGGCCACTTCAACCTTCCAGACCTGCTATCCCACTCCTTACCAAACAGCACCTAAGCAGGTAGCAATGAATACAGAAGTCTGAAATTTGCAGAGAGAACCTCCAAGAACTTCTCTGTATGCCTACATAGGCCCGAAGAAAAGTTCTGTGTGGCATAAAAAGTTCTCATTCTCAACAGCAGTTAGTCCAGTGAGAAAAATTACCACACCCATCTGGCCCACACAGAGACAGAATTTGGTGAAACATGGATGGAAGTTTATACCTAGTACTGCTAGGAAGAAGTTTGGGGGGGAGGGAGGGAACGGTCTGGGCTAGCTTCAATGAGATGTTTAAGTCTCATCGAGTAGACAGAATGGCAGAGCAAGAAACATCCAAAGAAGCATCCATAGATGTACTCCACCTACACGAATTTTATCATTCCAAATAAAAGATCTCACACACAATAAAAAATAATCCATAATTCTGTTGTCTACTGCATGTTGGATATTTGCATATAAAAACCTAATTATTTTACCCCAAATGTTGGACATGGAGGAAAATGAAGCTGCAACAACAGGTATTAAACAGAAGTCATGAAAGTAAAAAGAGAAAGCTAATATGCTGTATGCAATATAGACTGAATATTACCAAGATTAAGGATGTTAAGTATTGTGTAATTGACTAATCAAATAGTCGATGCATTTTTGCATCAACTATTAGATTAGTTGATAGGGTGGTGCTTCTCCTTTGAAACACCACTGTGGCTTTTCAAAGTGGCAGCACCACACAGAGCCTGGGGTCAGCTGGGGAGTCCCCAGCTGACCCCGGACTCCATGCAGCACTGCCCCTTTGAAACTATGTGGCAGCCGCTTTGAAATTCCACCCTTTTCTCGCCGCTTTTGCTGCCTCTATCTGATAGCAACTAGTCGACTATCCCTAAAGCATTTCCTTTTCGAATAGTTGACTAGTCCTTAATATCCCTAACCAAGATACTGACCAAATCGTGAGTATAGATATACCACAATATGATACACTCTTTGTCCAAGCAGGCAATATAGAATCATGGAATACTTGAATGAGAATGGACCTCAAGAGGTCATCAGGTCCAGTCCCCTGCCGTCATGGCAGGACCCAGTACCATCTAGACCATCCCTAATAGATGTCTGTCTAACCTGCTCTTCAATATCTCATAAGAACATAAGAATGGCCGTACTGGGTCAGACCAAAGGTCCATCTAGCCTAGTAGCCTGTCTGCCGACAGTGGCCAACACCAGGTGCCCCAGAGAGGGTGGACCGAAGACAATGATCAAGCGATTTGTCTCCTGCCATCCTTCTCCAGCCTCTGACAAACAGAGGCCAGGGACACCATTTCTATCCCCTGGCTAATAGCCTTTTATGGACCTAACCTCCAGGAAATTATCTAGCTTCTCTTTAAACTCTGTTATAGTCCTAGCCTTCACAGCCGCCTCTGGCAAGGAGTTCCACAGGTTGACTACACGCCGTGTGAAGAAGAACTTTCTTTTATTAGTTTTAAATCTGCTACCCATTAATTTCATTTGGTGTCCTCTAGTTCTTCTATTATGGGAACTAATAAATAACTTTTCTTTATTCACCCTCTCCACACCACTCATGATTTTATAGACCTCGATCATATCCCCCCTCAGTCTCCTCTTTTCTAAACTGAAAAGTCCCAGTCGCTTTAGCCTCTCTTCATATGGGACTCGTTCCAAACCTCTAATAATTTTAGCCAAAATATCTTTTTTGAGGTGAGGAGACCACACCTGTACACAGTATTCAAGATGTGGACATACCATAGTTTTATACAGGAACAGTAAGATATTCTGTCTCTTATTTTCTATCCCTTTCTTAATAATTCCTAACATCCTCTTTGCCTTTTTGACCGTCGCTGCACACTGTGTGGAAGTTTTCAGAGAACTGTCCACGATAACTCCAAGATCTCTTTCCTGATTTGTTGTAGCCAGATTAGCCCCCACATACTGTACGTATAGTTGGGGTTATTTTTCCCGATGTGCATTACTTTACACTAATCCACATCAAATTTCATTTGCCATTTTGTTGCCCAGTCACTCAGTTTGGTGAGATCTTTTTGAAGTTCTGCAGTCTGCTTCTGTCTTGACTATCTTAAACAGGTTAGTATCATTAGCAAACTTTACCACCTCACTGCTTACTCCTTTCTGTGTCCAGTTCAGGGCACCACATTTCAAGAAAGATGTGGAGAAATTGGAGAAGGTCCAGAGATGAGCAACAAGAATGATTAAAGGTCTAAAGCAGGGGTGGCCAGCCTCTGGCTGCCCAAAGCAATTTATTCCAGTGTTTCACCACCCTGACAATTAGGAAGTTTTTCCTACTGTCCAACCTAAACCTCCCTTCCTGCAATTTAAGCCCATTGCTTCTTGTCCTATCATCAAAGGCCAAGGAGAACAATTTTCTCCCTCCTCCTTGTGACACCCTTTTAGATACCTGAAAACCGCTATCACGTCCCCTCTCAGACTTCTCCTTTCCAAACTAAACAAGCCCAATTCTTTCAGTCTTCCTTCATAGGTCATGTTTCCTAGACCAGTGGTGGCTAACCTAAACCTGAGAAGGATCCACAATTTACCAATGCACATTGTCAAAGAGCAGCAGTTCTATGTCACCAGCCCTGATCATCTCCCCACCACTCCTCTCAGCACATCCCACCCAGTGGCAGCCCCACTGGTAAGTGCCTCCTTTTCCTTTTCCTCCTGCCTACTGTGATCAGCTCTTTTTCAGTAGGAGACACTGGAGGGGGAAGCATGGGTGTGACAGGCTCAGTAGAGAGGGTAGGAAGTGACAGGATCCTAGGGGGAAAGCGTGGAGGGAGACAGTGCCTAGGGTAGAGCTGGGGTGTTGAACAGTGAGCACCCTCCAGCCCAGTGGAAAGTTGGCACCTGTAGCTCTAGCCCTGGATTTGGTACCTAAGCAAGGAGCCGCATATTAACTTCTGAAGAGCCGCATGTGGCTCTGGAGTGAGAGGCTGGCCACCCCTGCTCTAGACCTTTAATCATTCTTGTTGCACATCTCTGGACCTTTTCCAATTTCTCCACATCGTTCTTGAAATGTGGTGCCCAGAACTGGACACAATACTCCAACTGAGGCCTAGTCAGTGCAGAGTACAACGGAAGAATGACTATCAGCTTCTTTAGTATTCTAGGATGCACTTCACTGGGCCCTGGTGACTCGAAGACATAACTTTTCTAAGAAATTTTTATCTTATTCTTTTCCTATTTTAACTTCTAAACCTAGCCCATTTCCACTAGCATTCCCTACGTTAGGCATTTCAATATGCTGCGTGGAACTTTATTGGATCGTATCAAGCTCCACTGGAATCAGATGTCATAAGCAGTTATTTTATAAGAGACAAGATAAATGAAGAACTGAAACAAAACTAGACAAATGTCCAGTCAGTGGATACTTATTTTAATAGGGGGGGTCTGCAAATTCTTGGGGAGAGGAATGGGGGGCAGATGAGGGCAAGTAATAGTAAGCAAAGTACCAGCATTCTTTACCTACATCTCCTCCCCCATTTTCAGCATTTTCCACCAGGCATTGATGGGAAGGGAAGAGGAAATACTAGAGATGTGAAAGTATAACTGTTTAAACAGTTAACTGAAAAATATGAGCTTATTGGTTACCATAGCAGTTATATGCAGGTTTCTGGTCCCGCTCCTGGAGAGTTGGCAGCCACACGGGGTGGCTGACAGCTCCCCGGGAGCAGGTAGGCACCAGGAGCTGGCTTAAAAGCTAGCTTCCAGCATACACGAGCTACTGGGGAGCTGGCTGCTATCAGATGCTGCAGGCTTTGCAGTATAAAACCTCTACCGCAGAGCCTACCGTGTAGCAGGCTCCCCTGGGAGCGGCACCAGCAGCTAGGAGCCTTATACTGCAGTGTGTGCAGCACATAACCAGGTAACACTGAGATGTTCAGATGTTACACAGTTACCTAATTAACCACTTTTTAACATCCCTAATACTTACTGTACTGTAACTAACAGCAACAATACTCACTAACTATAACACTCTTGCTAATAAACGAAATATTGAGTATAATGAACTGGTACCTGGATACCACCTCAAGTCTCACAGCTGCCGCAGAGACTAGAAAAGCAGTCAGCATTCTTCCCTCCTGCCACTCTGGGGCTCTTTCAATATAATGAACAAATGGCTTGGATCCTGACGGATTCATAGTAGCATAAGTGTATTCCACGAACATAGAAATACAAACAGCCAGCCACTGTTTTAAGAACCATTCCCAGCACTGCCACAAAACATACCTTGTAGCTGCGTCTGCACTTTCTGTTTCATGCGTAAAATGAACTTTTGAGGAGATTCTGAAACCACACTGAGGGAATCCACATTTTTGTTTTGCAGTACCGTGGTCCAATGTGGTGCTAAAAGAAAAATGTTTCTCTTAAACTCAGGAAGCGAACATAACAGAAATTCTTATTATACTTACTAGACTAACTATACATTTCACAGGATATTAAATTCACCAACTAAAAACAAGAAATAAGAATTATGTACATTTCAAACTTAAAAAAAAAGAGAGTTTATATTAGCCAATTGTTTCAAATGGAACATTTTACATTAAAAAGCTTACTGTTTGAAAAAATGAAGGTCATGCCCTGCTTCTCAACAGACCAGATGTTGCTCATTACTAATATTCACTCTAGTTTCCAATACGAGTACTGTCTTTTGAAGTAGGAAGGACAGTGCTCCTTATCTATGGCTAGGAATAGGACAGGTCTACCGTATTTTCCGGCGTATAAGACGACTTTTTATACTAAAAAACATCCCCCAAAAATCGGGGATCGTCTTATACGCCGGGTATAAACATACTGTAGCTTCGGCTACTGTGATGGGGTGCCCCCGTCCCTGGGTGCGCCCGCAGACGACCCCGGCAGCGGGGGGAGGAGAGCAGGAGCCGGCTCGCTCCCCCGGCGGTGCAGCGTGTGCGCCCGAGTCTGCCCACCGCGTTTAAAAGGCGGCCGGACCAGCTGGTCAGGGGCGGAAGCGGCGGAGAGCGTGGGGCTGGCCAGGGCGTCCCAGGCCGGCCGGAGGAGGATCGCAGCGGGCACGGCTGGGAGCAGGGAAGCAGCCAGGGGGCCTCCGGGGACGACTGCAGACACCAGCCGAGGGAGGAGGCCAGCAGAAACCCCGGGCAGCGGCGGCGGGAGCAAGCGGGGAGCACGGAGCTGGCACGAGAGGCAGGCACCGCGACAGGGCGACCCGGGGTGCCAAGGCGGCAGAGGTGGCCCGAGAGCTCACGAGGTGGCAGAGGACGGTGACGTGAGGGGAAGAGAGTTCCAGACCCCCGGACGTGCACTGGACCCAGAGGCGAGGCGGCCTGAGACGCTGGCCCTTGGAGCGACACTTCCTACAGACCCAGAGGGGCCGTGAGTAGCCTCCGACGGGCGCCGGGTCCTCCCCATCCCAGATTATGGGGACTCTCCCCCAACCGGAAAAGCGGACGGCTTGTTGGGCGGTAGGTTGGTCTCTCCCAGATAAATGGGCGTAGACCGCAACCTAAACCCCCCTTTGCAAGCAAGCCTAGAGCAAAGCTAGGGAGTGGGGCCTCCGTGAAGTCAACGCAAGGACCCGTCCCCACACGGGTTTGGGGGGGGAGGGGAAGGGGGAGACGGGCTATTACAACCTTTGCCAAGCCGAGCAGGCTTTGTATGCATTAATAGAATACACTGCTTGCCGGGATTGGCTCAGTGCGGTACATACAGTATCAGCACAGGGACGTTCTGTATAGGGGGGTAGTCTTATACGGCGAGTATAGGCCAAAACCTATGTTTTACCTGGAAAATTAGGGGGTCATCTTATACGCCCAGTTGCCTTATACGCCGGAAAATACGGTAATAAGTTTCTCTTATTTCTTGTTTTTACCTTTCATGTTCTTACCCTTTTGTCTTAAATCTCCTCTACACAAGCAATTCAACTTCTAAAAAATCTCTCTCGGAATAGCACCATTGTGAATTCCTGCAACTGAAGTCAATAGTAGTGTTGCTATTGAGTTCAGTGAGATCAAGCTTTCACCTCTAGCATACCAAGCAGTGTTAATACTAACCCCCAATGGAAGAGCAGATTCCAGCTAACAACCAAAACAGTGGAGGAAGTGGAGGAAGAAGAGGGGGTGCTGATGTCAAGGTGTTCTACTCCCACCCTGTATCCTATCTCCACAGAGCAGAGAGGGGGAACAACAGGACTTGGGATGGAGTTTTCTGGCTGCTTTTGGGAGTGGTGCAGAGCCAGGACAGGGGTAAGTCTGCCTTAGCCCCACTGCACCACCACCAAAGAGCCACCTGAAGTAAGCAGTGCCCAGCTGGTGCCCACATCCCGAAACCCTACCCCAGTCATGAACTCCATCCTGCACACCAAATCCCTGCCCTAGCACCTCTGCATCCAAACACCCTCCCACAGCCTGTACCTAGAACTCCCTCCGGTACCCCAACTGCCTGACCCAGGCTCAGCTCAGAGCCCCTCTCATACTCCAAATTCCTTAATCCAAGACCAGAGCCTGCACCCCAACCCTCTGCCCCAGACTGTTGAAAGTGTGGAAGGACAGGGGAGGGAGCGAGGGAGGATGGAATGAGCAGAGACAGTGGCCTCACAGGAGCACAAAGGAGACAGGGCAAGGGTATTTGGGTTTGAGGTAGATCTTGAATTGCACTTGAAGTCAAAAAGTGATCTTGTGCTTAAAAGGGTTAGAGACCACTGCTCTAAGCAAAGCGAAAGAGTGCTCTCTCATCAACTTAATTACTCTAGTTCCTTACGCCAGGTCTCCACGTGCTGCGAGATCGATCTTCTGGTGTTCAGTTTAATAGATCTAGTAAATACCTGCTAAATAAAACACTGAGGGCACCCACAGTTGGTGCCTGTACTCCTCTCAGTCAAATTTTTTCCCATCAGCCTTTCACTGTGAAGATGGAGCCAAGCTCGGTTTAAGGTATGTCAACTACAGCTACGTTACTTTTGCAGCTGGACTTGCACACCTTAAGCCAACTTTCTGGGTCTAGTATAGACATGGCCTAAGAACAGCAGTAGCAAAGTCAGTGGGAGAAGCTCTCCCAGAGACATCACTTAGGTTGGTATAACTTACATCACTCAGGGAACTGGCTTATTCAGACTCCTGAGCAATATAATGGATAGCAAGTTGAGCTATAGGTGGACAAAAACTGAATCTACCTACATTAAAAATGCTCAAAACTATTAACACGTTGTATGACAACAGTGATCTTAGAGTGCTCATAAGCTATTGATACATTACAAACCATGTTGCCCCCTCTAAGGTATCACAGCACAGGGACAGTGTATGCTCCCACAGCAGCATACTCCCAGTTCTAAAACCTTACAAAAGCATAGCACACCTGATGGAATAGAAATCCATGACTGTGTGTACCAGTTGCATCCTGAAGCTTGATCCATCCTTTCACTCAGACACACAATCACTGTAATACAGTGCTACAGATCACATATCACCATTCTCCTTGCAGCAACCAAATGATTCTAAGATGGGAAACAGAGAAGAAACTACTGCTCATCAATTCCAACAGTTAACATGGGCTTTTGGGAAGGGAGCACAGGACTTTAAATTTATGTAACACCATGTAGCCAAAAGCAGAGAAAAGAAAAAAGAATGGCCTCATCACTAAAGGTCCAAATAAAAACACATTTTAAAGATGGTATCTAAGATCATGCCTCTTCCGCTGATAGCTATTAGCAGAAATGGCAGGTGTATGTGCTCCATCTTTTGCACTGGTCTTTGGATAATAGATTTTGGTCTTTGGGGAGTAGGTTTAATCCTCTGGCTCTTAAGAGTATCATAAAACATTCAAGACCTATACGTGTTAGATTAGCTGGAGAGAGGAAGCTATGCAATAAGTATGGTTATAGGCCATTTCATGGGCTGAAAAACAGTAAAAACAGAGGAGAAAAGTAGAGAATATAGTGTAGAAAAATTATATGAAGAAGGTGGAGGAAAAAATTTAATTACCAGGAGTTTACAACATTGCTTATAGATTTGGCTATATTTCTTTATGTTTAAGGGAGGATAGCTGGAAGTAGAAGGAAGGAGCACAAACATTCCTTATCTTGGCTAACAGGATCTGGAAAACAACTTCCAGTAAATCCACATGCAGCTATAACCTAAGCATAATAAAACCCACATTTTACTGGAGGACGTAATTTAACCAGGCATCTTGGCAACATAATGCAACAAACCTTTTCTTAGCTGGATCTGTTTATCAGGTAGCTTGACATCTCTTTGGTGGTTGTCTTCATCACTGACTTTTTTATCCCATCTTCCCTGATGGGCAGGATTTGTAGCAGGAGTCAGGATCAAATCACTGTTGACATTTGTCTCTAACAGTTTTCCCTTATAGGGCACTGGATGCTGCTTTTCATGAGATACCTTAGCTTTCATTCTTTGGAAGATTTTTGCTGGAGATTCACGAGTTAAAGGATCACAAGCTTTGCGTTTCAGTACATTTTTGTCTTTTAGTGGCAAGATCTGTTGCTGAGGGCAAGACGCAACTTGCATTGCTACAGTGTCAGACACTGGCCTTATTTCACTGAGGTCAAGAAATTCTTTAGCATAAGTGTCCTCTGTTATTAATGTGGACTGAAAAATACCTTCCCTTTTCTTGAAAGTTCCTGTTCCTCTTGCAGAGTTTTCCTTGAAGTCACACAAACCTGAAGGGAGCATAGTTTCTTTTGTTGCAGAGGTAGTAATACCAGCATGTTGAAATTTCACCAACTCTTTCAAAGGAGTAATAGTACCTGAAGGTATGTTGCTCATAAAGACTGCCTGCAAAGGCATAGCTCCTTTTCTAACAGAAGAAATAGGAGACTTTAAAATATGTGTATTTTTTACAGGTGCTGCAGTCATTCTGCCAATGTTGACACCAATGTTTTGTGCTCTTACTGCAAAGCCATTGAAGCGTGCATGTTTAGGTACAGTATTTTAAATAAAGGAAGAAGCACGAATTCCATGGACTGCCAACTTTATTTGCCTGCATTTCATCTAAAAAGAAAAACAGGGTTAAAAGAAGCTTGTCTTTGTATTTTCATAAGGAGTGCCACATTTCCCAAGTTAGTTTCCCTCGTGCTGTGATCTGTGCTGCATACACGCTGCCTGCCTGCTTGTTTCCAGTTAATTATTTTCAGAAGTGGTCACACCAACACAGCACCAGACTTACGTTTATCAGCTGGATCCGCAGGGGCTGTCACTAGTTCACCACGAGTAGTCCTGTGGCACTTGAGGGACTCACAAAAATACACAGTACCATGCGCGTCCGTGGGCAAAACCCACCCCTCAGATAAGCTCCTGTGAGGAGGTGGGTTTTGCCCAGGACAGTGTGTTATTTTGTGGTTGCTATTCTCCACGCCAGTGTGTCCCAGCCAGGGGTACAGCACCCTTGGGGTACTCAGAGAAGTGGGGGGGGGCGCATCAACACGACTGAAGTGTGGAGAAAGCGGGGTGTTGTGTGAGGTCTGACAGCGCTGTATTATCTCTGCCCTTTTCACAGCCAGCAGCTCAGCGCCCGCCCGCTAGATGCGGTTGTTTAAACAAACGTGCTGCGATGGCAGACCCCCCCCCCCGGCTCCGCAGCTACGGGGCTGCTGCTTTTTTTAAAGGGTACTTCGTTACAAAAACAAAACAAGCGCAAAGCCAGACTCGCAGCCACGTAGCATCCCCGGGCCGGGCGAGGCGGCTCCCGGCCCCCCCGGTCCCCGCTCGCGGGGTCACCGACGCCACGGGGCTGCCGGGCAGGGCCCGAACGGGGTGCACCCCGCGGCCGTGGGGGCGGCCGGAGCCCGCCAAAGCCTCGCGCGCACGGCGCCCCCCTTCCTCCCCCGCAGCAAGGGCCGGGCGGCCGCACTCACCCGCCGCCTCGTCCGCGCGCGCGCGCACCCCGCGGCCGTTAGCCGGTTTGAGTCCCGCCGCCCGGCGCGCGGATTGGCGGCGAGGGGAGTGACGTAGCGCGCCGCTCGCGGCGACGGGTGGAGCCTGGAGAGCGGGGGCGGGGCCTCCCCCGCAGCTGTTTGTGTCTGAGGAGAGGAGAGGAGCGGGGCCGGGTGGGGGAGGGGACGCCGCCCCAAACGCGCCCCGCCCCGCGCGGGCTGGGCAAACCCCCCTTCCCCGGGGAGCGGGAGCCCCAGACACCGGGAGCTGCGAAAGGGCCGGTCAGTGGTAGGACGTGGAACGACCCTGGCAGATAGCAGGTTGAAAACCGGCACAGCCAACCTGTGGAACTCCTCGCCGGAGGATGTTGTGAAGACCAGGACTTTAACAGGGCTGGGGAAAGAGCTGATAGACTCCAGGGCAGGAAGGTGACCTCAGTGCACGAGGACAGGTCCATCAGTGGCTGTTAGCTAGGCCCAGAGACCTCAGAAGGTCAAGTCCAGCCCCCTGCTCCAGGCAGGACCAATCCCAAGGATGGGCAGCAATGGTGCCTGCAGCCTCTGTCTCTCAGAATGGGAATGGGTGAGAGCAGAGGGATACTTGGTAATTCCCTGTTCTGTTCCTTACCTCGGGGGCATCTGACATGGGCCATTGTTGGAGGAGAAGACACGGGGCTAGATGGACCTGTGATGTGACAACCCATAGGCCGGTCTTAAGTTTGTTCTTTTGAGCATTTTGCTTGTGGATCCTCAGCTGGCAGTTCTGCAGGAGCCTGTTAGAAAAGAAAGTGTTATTAACTCTCCTCCCCCACCACCTACTACTCAAAATTCATGTTGTGGAATTTGGCCCATTTCTGAACCCTGGTAGTTTCATGTGTATTTGCTAATACCACAAACAGTAACAGGATTTTACTTCCCATGTCAAATAGCTGAGCGAGAAAAAGTATTGTCTTCCCCCTCAAGCATTTTATGTGACTGAACCTCTTTACTCCCCAGTTACTTACAGTGCATGTGTTTACATAATCCCAGTGTTGTTTATCAAGGGGTATCTCTGCTTTTGTTCTTCAAATGTCTCAAGACTTTTTTTAAAAGTTCATACTCAGTTTGATTTGTATTTCATCAAGACAGGCAAAGTCCTTCTTTAGTTTAAGACATCTTTTCCTTCTTAGGTGATTATTTATCTCACTAATACTTGGGCAAAATACTTTATATCCATCAGGTGGCAAGGCTGCCCTTTTGCTGCCAATGACTGCAGTAGGTTTGTAAATTGTGTAGTGCCTGGGTTTAAATGCCAAATAAATTCTGTCAGGATGCTACAAAAGGACAAAGGAGAAAGACAAGTGTATGGAGACACTAACAAAACTGTTATCCAGATGTGCTGGCTCAAAGATAACAAGAAGGTACAAAATAAAAAAGAAGTGAAATCAGGAAGTAGGTTTTGGGAGTTGAGCTTTAAAATTCAGAGAGGCAAACAACTGTGTAACTATTCAAAAATATGAGTGGATAACAACACTCATTAGGCCCAGTGGACATATATAAAATCTTAAACCAAGGAAATTGAAAATATATAATTACTGTCACCCAGAGTCCAAGCTCAGTCTCTTCAGGGAGGAAGCTGGTAACAGCTTGTTGAGTTTTTTTTTTTTTTGAAAACCTCCATTTTGATTAAAAACTTCCTTCACAAACTCAAGGCATCTGGGAGTGGCTTTCTGGATCCTGTTCTTTGCTAAGATCATCAGATAGGGATGCTGCTTCCCCTCTCCTCTAATCTGAAGAGAGAAATTCTCACCCCAGCAGAGATAAATAACTGCAGAGGACCAACCTGTCTGTGGGGTGAGAGGATATTGTATGTGTAGGAGGGGAAGCAACACGTTATTTGCACATGTGGTGGAGGATAGAGGATTGGTTGTGGAAAAAATGAAAGGGAAGTGCTCACAAGTCCCTTGCACTGTTTTCTTCAGCAAACCTTTGCATTCTGCTATTGGTTTCACCTACCTGTGCTGCTAACATTGTTAGTCACTTAAGTTGGCCATCTGGTAAGGTACTATTAGAAGAAACCAAGCATTAGGTGGTAAAATTAAAAGAGGTAGAACTAGATACAGAGAGAGGTAGAACTAGATAGAGAGAGAAAACACCGGAAGTTGGTGGAAAATCAATACAGGACCTGCAAGGGACAGGGCACTTTTACTATTTACATGACCAGATATAAAATATAATTGTGGTCTTGGTATAATGATAAGAAATCTTGGGGCTATAATGGGGGAATAGAAATAAAGGAATTGAATTTTCATAATGTGTACAAAGATACATGTATTGTGTCGTTGAGGACTGGCACCCGTCTATAGCCGTAGTTATTGCCATCCTCTTGCATTCCAGCCTTTTACATGCTGTTTCAGCTTAGGGAACCTCCTAAAACTTAATTTATTGTTGCTTATTTTATCCCTTCTGCAGTAGATTATCTGTAATATCAAGGAAGAATGCCAGTTTCTTGTGCACTTGAAATAAGGTACCATGGGGAGGATTTGGGCTAGGCCCAGGGAGCCTCTTAAAATTAAAAACCATTGAGTGCATCTCATTTAACCAGAACAGATTCATTTTAATTAAAAAATAGTAATTCAGGTCTTGAGGATTTGCATTTTTATTCCTATAGAGATTTATAACATATGAAGAATCTTGGAAATTTGTCATTAATTGTTAGTCTCCCTTCTGGAGCTATTTTCATATGGCAGTAGTATAATTAGATTTGTCTTTTCTACATATCTACCTAGTTAACGACTCTATAATTTTCCATTATCACATTTCTTTGCTCCATTTTTATAAAAAGTGCAACCATTGCTTCAGAAGCAGTACCAATTTTTATCCTGCTCTGCAAGGCTCTTACTTTTAGAATTTGCGATTCCATTCTGGGTATATTTAGATCTCTGAATAAATCTTACCCTTCTTTTGCCTTTGCAGAAGAAATCAAATTTCGTTTATAATTATTTAGTAATCCATACTTTGGCTTTAAAACACTAGAAATGACATTAAATCCACTTAAATCTTTAATTACTCTTTGATTCATGCTGCGAATTGATTAGACACATTAAGTTTCTAATCTCTCACTTTTTTTTTTTTTTTTTTGTCTTCCCATTTCTTCCTTGGCAGGGCCTTGTGTTTTTGGTTTACTTGAATGAATCTTGGCTGTGAATAAAGTTGTTGGCTGTAGGACTTTTGGCTAGGGAGCTATAGAAAGAGAAGAGATGATAATGTGCTTGGTTCATTGCTACATGCAAGAAATCTGTTCTAACCTTGCCTAAAACACAGATTATATGTGTGGTGCAAGGCACATTACTGAAACCATAACTTTCACAGAGTACCACTCACTTTCTGAGTGTCTGACTTCAGATACCTGGGGCCCAACTTCCAGTGCACCTGTGGCTGCTTAGCTAGAGGAGGACAGTGCTGGCTGGAGAAATGAGAATTGTTCTAGGTGTTCATATGGACTAAATCATAGGGATGGAAGGGACTTTGAGAGTTCATCCATGGTAGGGATGACCACCATCTTGACCATCCCTGATTAATGTCTGTCTACCCTGCTTTTACAAACTTCCAAAGATGGAGATTCCACAATCTCCTTAAGCAATTTGTTCCAGTGTTTAACCACTCTGACAGGAAGTTTTTACAAATGCCCAAGCTAAACCTCCCTTGCTGCAATTTAAGCCCATTGCTTCTTCTCCTATCTTCAGAGTGAAGGAGAATAATTTTTCACCTTCCTCCTTGTAACAACCTTTTTTGGTGCTTGAAAATTGGCTTAATATTCCCTCTCAGTCTTTTATTCAGACTAAACAAACCCAGTTCTTTCAATCTTCCCTCATAGGTCATGTTTCTAAACTGTCAGCAAAAATGATTACTCTTCTCTGGGCTTCTTGTAATTTCTCCACAACTTTTCTGAAATGTGGTACCAAGAGCTGGACACGATACTCCATTTAAAGCCTAATCAGCGCAGAGTAGCGCAGAAGAATTACTTTTCATTTCTTGCTTACAATATACCTAGTAATACATCACAGAATGATTAGTTTGGGTGTGTGTTGGGGGTAGGGGATTGTTTGTCTTCCAGCGGTGTCACAATGTTGACTCATTTTTAGCTTGTGGTTCACTATGACCCCAGATCCCTTTCCACAGTGCTCCTTCCCTTTTTGTATGTGTACAACTGATTGTTCCTTCCTCAATGGAGTATTTTGCATTTATCCTTATTGAATTTCATTCTGTTTACCTTAGACCATTTCTCTAATTTCTCCAAATCATTTGGATTTATAATCCTATCCTCCAAAGCACTTGCCATCCCTCCCACTTGGTATCATCTGCAAACTTTAAAAGTGTCCTTTCTGTGCCATTACTTAAATAATCAGTGAAATTATTGAATAGAATTGGACCCAGAATTGATTCATGTGGACTCCCACTCATTATATCCTTCCAGCATGACTGAACCATTGAAAGCTATTCCCTGGGAAGGATTATCCAATCAGTATGCACCACCTTGTAATAGTTTGATGTAGATTGTATTTCTCTAGTTTATTAGTGAAAAGGTCATGAAAGACTGTATCAAAAGCCTTACTGAAGTCTTCACCCCTATCCACAAAGTTTGTTACCCTGTCAAATAAATCTATCAGTTAGATTTGACACCATTTGTTCTTGGACAAATCAATGCTGATTATTTCTTATCACCTTATTAGCTTCCAGATGTTTGTGAAAAGATTCCTTAATTACTTGCTCCATTGTTTTTCTTGGTATAGAAGTTAAACTGACTGGTCTGTAATTCTCTGGATTGTCCTTATTTCCCTTTATATAGATGGAATATGGGACACTATATTTGCCCTTTTCCAGTCTTCTGGAATCTCTCCCATCTCCCACGGCTTTCTAAGATAATAGCTAATGGCTCAGATATTTCCTCAGTCAGCTCCTTAAGTATGCTAGGATGCATTTGATCAGGCCCTGGTGACTTGAAGACATCTCATTAGTGTAAGTAATTTTTAATTTGTTCTTTCTCTATTTTAACTTCTGATCTTATCACATTTTTACTGCTATTTAATGTTAGATATCCAGTCACCACCAACGTTTGTGGTGAAAACCAGAACAAAGAAATCATTAAGCACCTCTGCTATTCTCACATTTTCTGTAATTGTTTTTCTCCCTCTTCATTAATTGCCCTCCCCATCCTTGGTCTTCTTCTTGCTTCTAATGTACAGTATTTGTGGAATATTTTCTTGTTATCCTTTATGTCTCTAGCTAGTTTGATCTTGTTTTGTGCCTTGGCCTTTCTAATTTTGTCCCTACACACTTGTTTTATTTATTGATATTCATCCTTTGTACGTTGACCTAGTTTCCACTTCCTTTTTGTAGGTTTTTTAGATCTTTTGAAGATATCCTGGTTAAGTCAATGTGGTCTCTTGCCATACTTCCTATCATTCCTATGCAGTGGAATAGTTTGCCCTTAATAATGTCTCTGGAAAACTTCCAGCTGTCTTCAGTTGTTCTGCCTCTTAGTCTTGCTGCCTATGGAATCTTACCTGCCAACGCCCTGAGTTTACTAATGTCTGTCTTCTTGAAATTCATTATCTTTATTTTGCTCTTTTTCCTCCTACCACTCCTTAGAATCATGAACTCTACTATTTCATGATCACGGTCACCAAGCTACCTTCCATTTCAAATTCTCAAGTAGTTCCTCCCAATTTGTCAAAATCAAATCTCCCCTCCCCACAGTAGTTTTCTCTGCCTTCTGAAATAAGTAATTGTCTCCAATATATTCCAAGAACTTGATCGATAACACTGGTCTACAATTTTTTAGAAGTCGTCTCCTTCAGAGATAAAATGTGCTATTTATTATGTATTTTGATGTGCTGAATTCAAATATGATAATTAAAACAACTGATTGGCTACTGTTTCCAAGATATTTAAGTTTTTACATTTTCTGCTTATGTATATTGTGTAGATAGTAGAGTTTTAATCATAAATTGTAAACCTAGGTCTTTTCCTGTGTTTATGGTTGCTTTACTTGATGATACTTCACCTGTCCTGTTTATGTAACACTTTAAAAATCAGCAAAAGGATTATATAAATAACATTTATTATGAAACAAAAGGCAAAAAAACTTATTATGTACATAGTTTAGTCCTATTCAGTGTCTACTCGGCGCTTCTTGGCTTGTCTCTTGTATTCATTAAATGGAGCATGTCTTGTCACTGTCCAGCAATAGTCTGCAAGCATTGATGGGCTCCATTTGCCCTGAAAGCGTTTCTCCATTGTTGCAGCGTCCTGGTGAAATCACTCGCCGTGCTCGTCGCTCACTGCTCCGCAGTTCGGTGGAAAAAAATCTAGATGAGAGTGCAAAAAATGTATCTTTAGTGACATGTTGCAACCAAGGCTTTTGTATGCCTTGTGGAGGTTTTCCACCAACAACCTGTAGTTGTATGCCTTGTTGTTTCTGAGAAAATGTATTGCCACTAACTGGAAGGCTTTCCATGCCACGCAGTGTATGGTCAAATGCATCATCTCAAAGAAGTTCACGAATCTGAGGACCAACAAAGACACCTTCCTTTATCTTAGCTTCACTTAACCTTGGAAATTTTCCACGGAGGTACTTGAAAGCTGCTTGTGTTTTGTCCATGGCCTTGACAAAGTTCTTCATCAGACCCAGCTTGATGTGTAAGGGTGATAACAAAATCTTCCTTGATTCAACAAGTGGTGGATGCTGAACACTTTTCCTCCCAGGCTCCAATGACTGTCAGAGTGGCCAATCTATCTTGATGTAGTGGGAATCTCTTGCACGACTATCCCATTCGCAGAGAAAACAGCAGTACTTTGTGTATCCAGTCTGCAGACCAAGCAAAAGAGCAACAACCTTCAAATCGCCACAAAGCTGCCACTGATGTTGGTCATAGTTTATGCACCTCAAAAGTTGTTTCATGTTGTCATAGGTTTCCTTTATATGGACTGCATGACCAACTGGAATTGATGGCAAACATTGCCATTATGCAGCAAAACATCCATGACTTCTAGGAATAACATGATGCAATTCATATCATGTATGACGCAATACCAGCTTCAGATTGCATCATTCATTGTTTTGCCTAAAAAGCAAGTACTGTCCAAACCCAGTCATAGATTTATTCAAAGATCCAGTCAAAGATGTATTTTAGTCATTTCTGGTTTAAATTGAGATCCCTTCCCTTTATAACTCACTTATCCTCCACCATTTACAAGGCAACGGTCGTATATACTGACCCAATAGCATATCTTGAAAACTAGAGCCAATCAACAATTTTAAGCATCATTTTCATTCTCAGTGACCCAGAATTAGTAAAGTTTGACTACATTTATTTCAGAAGCATTTTGGCTGTAGAGCAGTGATCTGTGCCCTGCTGTGTTATTTTCCTAACAGAAGTCTGGGTAATTGAAGTTCCCCATCACAACCAAGGCCTGTGTATTGGATGGTTCAGTTAGTTGTTTTTTAAAAAACCTCATCCACCTCTTCTTCCTAGTTTAGTGGTCTGTAGTAGACTCCTACAATGAATCATCCTTGGTCTTTTTTACCTTTTTTAACTTTACCCAAAGACTTTCAATAAGTCTGTCTCAATAAGCCGTGTAGTGGCTGTCGGAGCTGGAACCAGGGTCACGGTGAGGCTGCCCCAGTAGGAACAGCCTCACAGCAGCCCTGGCATCAGCGCTAGCCCTGCCTGCCACCCCACTCACCCTGCTGCATGGTGAAGTGGGCGAAGGGAATTCCCTTCTAGGGAACCCCACTGGGCAGGGCTAATCAAAAGCTGGGGGCATGGCCAGGCAATGTGCCACGGCCTGGCAAGCTGGGATTTGTGGCCCGCTGCCAGTCCATGTGCGGTTGGGAATCCCGGACTAGTCAACTAACCAATAAGCCTAGGCTTATTGGTTAATCAAATCAACTACTCGTGTTTCCTCCCCTTGCTGTCTCTGATAGAGACAGCAAGGGAGGGTGGGGAGCAGGAGCCAGTGCTGGGGAGAGCCCGTTTAAAAGCTGGTTCACCTTGCACCATGTCCGTGGTGCCACCTCCCTGCCTCTGATAGCCAGGGCTGGGAGTTCCCCATCCCCTCTCTTTCTCTCTTTATTTATAGCTGGACCTCTTAACTCCATTCATCTGAAGAAGTGGGACGTGCACACCAAAGCTCATGATACCATCTACATTTTTTGTTAGTCTCTAAGGTTCCACAGGACTATTCACTGTTTAAGGTTTTTTTTCAGGTACAGACTAACATGGCTACCCCTCTGAATATTTTATTACCTGGTGGCTAACATCCCTACATCAAAATACGAAATACTTTTTCTGGAAGGTGGCAGTGTAACACTGCTTTAATTTTTAGAATCTTGAACTCTCACACACAGGAATAAAAATCAGAGAGAGACAATGCAGGTTACTCCCCAAGGCAGAGAGACACAACTCAACCTACTTTGCTGGAGGCTGACTCTTTGCAGACTGCTGAAAATCCAAATCACACACTTCCATTCAGAGGCCCCAAGCCTGCACACAGGACCAGAAAGCCCTTATACAGCTTACATTTTTAATACAGCATTCAATGCACTACTATCACCGGGGCTCAACGACCGCGGCGAAAACCCACTCACCAGCCCCACACCACACTGCGCATGCACACGCTGCCGCGGAATGCGGTGACCAGCTGAAATCTACTCGCCATAGGCGAGTAGATAAGCGGATTTCATAGAATCATAGAATAATAGGACTGGAAGGGACCTCGAGAGGTCATCGAGTCTAGCCCCCCGCCCTCAAGGCAGGACCAAGCTCCGTCTACACCATCCCTGACAGATGTCTATCTAACCTGCTCTTAAATATCTCCAGAGAGGGAGATTCCACCACCTCCCTTGGCAATTTATTCCAATATTTGACCACCCTGACAGTTAGGAATTTTTTCCTAATGTCCAATCTAAACCTCCCTTGCTGCACTTTAAGCCCATTACTCCTTGTCCTGTCCTCAGTAACCAAGAGGAACAAATTTTCTCCTTCCTCCTTGTGACACCCTTTTAGATATTTGAAAACCGCTATCATGTCCCCCCTTAATCTTCTTTTTTCCAAACTAAACAAGCCCAGTTCATGAAGCCTGGCTTCATAGGTCATGTTCTCTAAACCTTTAATCATTAATCAGGGATTTGTCGAGCCCTGACTATCACTATGTGCACACAACTTTAATTCTGTCACTTCCTAACTTCCCAGGACTGGACTTTGCAATCTTAATGTATTTTTTGCAACACATGTATGATATTAAGTGCAATAGTTCTATAAAACATAAATTTTCATGTATGTCATGGTACGTGTTAACGTATGGTATAAATGTAGGTTACAGTCAAGCCATCTCATTCAGTCAACTCCTTTCTCTTGTAGGCTTTGTGTCAGTGGGCTTATGTGAACATAATACGTTTCTGGGCTATGTAACTAATTGTTTTCTTTTTTTTTTTTTAAAGAGTGGAAGTATGCAGGAGAAAAGTATGCCAGCCAATAATACAATAATGAAAGCTACTCATGTGCTGCAGTTGCCTCAAGAAATGCTGACTGAGATAATCAGGTACCTTCCTCCTGCAGAAAAAAACAAGATCCGTGCCACATGCAAGCTCTTTAAGGACCTGGTTGATCAGCCTGTTTTGTGGCAAAAGAGTACCATCATCCTCCGACGCATAAACGTTTTCAATGCTGAGTTCTGGGAGGTGCTTCGGAAGAGAAAGATAACTTCTGTAGAAGTGAAAGAAATCAGGCTTAAGCAGTGGCAAAAGCTGCTGAAGATTATGCCTGGTTTGCTAGATGTAACTGTGGATTCCCTCTGGAGTGAGGAAATCCTGCATTGTTTACAGCTGCTCACACATCTACAGAAACTTCACTTGAAAATATGCCCTGGGTTATCGGAGAGAAGTGTAATCAGGGAAGTTGTGCACTTTCAGCACCTAATCCACTTGTTGTTGTGCGGCATAACCTTAAGTGGCAGTGAATTGATCAGAATTGCTAGCTTACGAAACCTACATGTGCTCTCATTGCATACTGTGCAAAAGGCTCTTCCCGAGAACGTACTAGAATATGTTTTATTCCATTTACCAAAACTCAGAGAACTGTCACTTTCTTACATCCTGAATAAAGAGCAGCTTTTGTTATGCCTCAGTTTACCAGATAGCCATCCCATCCCTTATTCACCAGAAGGTGAGCATTGTTTCTATAGCTATATTCATATTTCAGATTATGGTTCCAGTCCTACCAGCTCTGATGCACATGTTTAACTTTGCTACCACCAGAAAACAGCACGACTGCTCAGGGCAGAATGTTAAGTATATGCATAAGAGCTACCAGGATTGGGGCCTAAGTGTCTTTTGTTGCTCAAAGGATTACATGCTGGGTACTTTAGAGTGTCCTGGGAGTGAAGGTATATTCTTAACTGTGTCCACTTGCTTTAATGGATGAGGTTCAGATTACAGTTTTGATTTGTTGTACACGTTTCCTAAAGCTTATTAGAGTATTTTAAACTGAACATATACATCACTTTTCACATAAGTATGGCTGGAATTTTTAAAAGGGAACTTAAGGAATTAGGTGTCCCTCTCCCCCTGAATTTTGATAGGATTTGGATGCTAGACTCCTTTGGGAATCCTTGGCTCTAAACATAAGATATATATTTTAGGCTATGATTAGGTTGTAGAATATTCTTGCCAAAGACTTTCAAATGAAAACACCTTTAATGAGTCCTGATTTTCAAAAAGAGCTGAGCACTTGTCCTCAAATGTCAGGCCCCTTTAAAGTAACCAGTATTCCCTGTAAACTGTGCATTTTTGTGGCCACTAGGGAGATTCAGATTTCGCCCAGCTGATTAGCAGAGTGCCCACAGCTAGTTTTTTTCTTTCTATTGGTGGAACACATTTGCACATGCCCTGGTGCACATAAAAATTTATTCCACATGATGGAAGAGATTAGCGGGAACATTGAAAGTGACCCCCGCCGTCCCAAAATACTTTGCATACCTTGTCTTTCCCACGTAACTAATCATTTTTTGAAAATCTTGACACGTGTTTATAAGTACTGTAGCATCTTTATAATATATTCAGTCTTACATCTAAAGCAGAGATTCAACTTCTTTGTTTTATAGGAAAAATCCTGTCTATCTTCCAGTTTTAAAGCACATAATCTGAGTGTAAAGAGAGAACTCTCTGGGGATCATCAGCTGAATTTGTTCCTTAGCTTAGGAATTTAAAATAATTAAAAAATGTACCCTTTATGAAATTTCCATAGCTGACCTTTTTCACACCCCTTCTATTAAGCGACGATTGGTTTGTTTATTGTTCAAACTTTCTAGATAACTCATTGTCAGATATCTTCCTGTTTGAAGAAATTAGGTTGCAGTTAAGCCAAATCATTAATCTTAGTATGGGATGGAGGTGAGTGGGCGTGAGTGTATATTTTTCTCCATCTTTCCTATTCACTATGTGCTACCATTAACTATGAACCTAATATAAAGACTTACACATAAATTGTGCTTTAATACTGGAAAATAAATATTTCTGGTAAGTAAAATGAGGACTCACCCTCCCCTTCTTTCAATCACCCACTTGTGTTTAGAGTCACCTCCCATTGCAAAGCTTCAGCTTCACACTCTGGCATTGAGGCAGACTGGTTACAACCTTTTTTCAGAACGTTTCCTGGATCAGCTCTCCACCATCCACACTCTTACCGTTTGTTACATCAAAGACTTTTTGTTACACTCAGTGGATGTCTTTGGACAAGTACTGAAGAACCTACCAAACTTGACAGAATTAAATCTTGCATGTAAGTTGGGGGAGGGAGTTATTTTTTAACGATTGTAGAGGTTTTGGTTTTGTGCAAACTTAGAAAGGCTTGAGCTAGTTTCATCTTCTGTTAAATGGTGACTTGCCAGACAGGTGAGAGCTTATTTTTATAGATGCTCCTGTTGGCTGAATGATATATCTTAATATTGTCTCTGAAAAAATCAGTTCTCCAATTCAGATTCTGCTTGACTATGTTCATTCAAACCTGACTGATAAAACAGTCTAGATATCACCTATTTAATGAATTTGCTGCCTTACAACTCTTAGGACATGTCTACACTAGGAAATTATTTAAAAATATCTTATTTTCAACTTATAACTCCCAAAATAATAATTTCAAAATATTGTGTCCACATTATGGAGAAGCCGAAATTAGTCTGAGGCAGGCTTCTTTTATGTGGATGCACTACTTTGATTTAGAGCCCCAGAAAGCACTGGGGAGTAATTAGTCTGAATTACTCTGGGGAGTAGTTATTTCAAAATAGCAGCACTGGAGCGTCCACACTACCGCTACTTCAAAATAACTATTTTGAAATAAGTGTTATTCCTTATTGGAAGAAGGAGTTATTATTTTGAAATAACGGGCCTGGTAGTGTGAACACTCGGCTTGTTATTTTGAAATAAGGGGAGTTTTCTCTTTCAGTCCAGTTGACAGATCCCCAAACTCCCCTTATCTGTACTTGCCATTTGCCCCCATTTCCACCATGAGCAACCAGTTGCTGATGTACCTTGATAAGGCCTAATTATCTCTGTATTGGCAGGTCTTTACTGAAAACTTCAGTATGTAAAAAAATCCACGTCCCTGACAGAATTAGCTAAACCAACCTAATCCTGGGGTAGACCGTGCTAAGTCAATGGGAGAAATTCTTCCTTGGGCCTAGCTACTGCCTCCAGGAGGTGGGTTAACCACAACCATGGAAGAATCTCTCAATGTAGTCCTTGTCTACACTGAAGTGCTACAACTGCACTGCTGTGCTACTGTATCATAGAATCAAAGAATACTAGGACTGGAAGGCACCTCGAGAGGTCATCGAGTCCAGTCCTCTGCTCTCATGGCAGGACCAAATACTGTCTAGACCATCTCTGAGAGACATTTATCTAACCTACTCTTAAATATCTCCAGAGATGGGGATTCCACAACCTCCCTGGGCAATGTATTCCAGTGTTTGACTACCATGACAGTTAGGAACTTTTTCCTATGTCCAACCTAAACCTCCCTTGCTGCAGTTTAAGCCCATTGCTTCTTGTTCTATCCTCAGAGGCCAAGATGAACAAGTTTTCTCCCTCCTCCTTATGACACCCTTTTAGATACCTGAAAACTGCTCTCATGTCCCCCCCTCAGTCTTCTCTTTTCTAAACTAAACAAGCCCAATTCTTTCAGCCTTCCTTCATAATTCATGTTCTCTAGACCTTTAATCATTGTTGTTGCTCTTGTCTAGACCCTCTCCAATTTCTCCACTACTTTCTTGAAATGCGGTGCCCAGAACTGGACACAATACTCCAACTGAGGCCTAACCAGTGCAGAGTAGAGCGGAAGAATGTGTCTTGCTCAGAACAAATCTAGCATATTAAGTTTAGAGGTTAAGCATATTAGTAAGGTGTAAGTTTAGTCTGAAATCTAATTTTAGTTTAGGTTGGTCCTGCTCTGAGAAGGAGGTTGGACTAGATGACCTCCTGAGGTCTCTCACTTCCAACTCTAATCTTCTATAATTCTATGTAGTCATGGCACTGGAAGTTTTTATTTTTTATCGGGGAAGCAAAAGATACTATGTTATTAAGTACTTGAAAATGAGGGTTTTGAAAACATAATTTTCCTAGGGTATGTCTACACTACCCCGCTAGTTCGAACTAGCGGGGTAATGTATGCATACCGAACTTGCTAATGAAGCCCGGGATTTGAATTTCCCGGGCTTCATTAGCATAAAGCCGTCACCGCCATTTTTAAAAGCCGGCTAGTGCGAACCCCGTGCCGCGCGGCTACACGCGGCACGGGCTAGATAGTTCGAACTACGTTGCCATTCCGAACTATCTGTACTCCTCGTTCTACAGGAGTACAGATAGTTCGGAATGGCAACGTAGTTCGAACTATCTAGCCCGTGCCGCGTGTAGCCGCGCGGCACGGGGTTCGCACTAGCCGGCTTTTAAAAATGGCGGTGACGGCTTTATGCTAATGAAGCCCGGGAAATTCAAATCCCGGGCTTCATTAGCAAGTTCGGTATGCATACATTACCCCGCTAGTTCGAACTAGCGGGGTAGTGTAGACATACCCCTAGACAGCCTTTGTAGTTAGGGCACTTGGTGGTTCTCAGAAGATCTAAATTCAGTTCCTGGCTCTGCCATGGATTTCCTCTGTGACCTTGGGCAAGTCACTTACTTTCCCCAGGCCTTCCTTTCACCTCTGTGAAATGGAGATGATGATGTCTATTTAGATTCTAAGGTGTTTGGGCAGGGACTGTGTGTCCTGCATCTAGTAAAATGGAACCCTGATTCAGTTGGGCCTCTAGTGTAATCAGATACTGGTTTTATTGGTACCTTTCAGACTGTCCTATTCTTGCTGACTAGTGGATGAAAAACAGAACTTTGGTATCTGCTAAAACAAGGCTGGGCAAGAGCCTGTCAACGGGCCGGATCTGGCCCACGCGGCAGTTCCCTGTCCCGCCCCCAATGCATTGCCTGGGAACTGGGGAAGTGCAAGCCCGTTCAACTGCTTCTATTTAAAGGACTCACACCTGTCCTGTGGCTGCTAACGTGTTGCCTGGCAGCCACGGGGAAGGCACAAGCTCTTTATATAGAAGCCATTGAAAAGGCTCGCGCCTCTCCCAGCAGGTCCCAGGCAATGCACTAACAGCGGGGCCAGGAGCTACGAGCCCTTTCAATGGCTTCTATTTCAAGGTTTCCCGCTTTCCCTATGGCTGTCAGGCAACACGTTAGCAGCCATGGGGAAGGTACTTGTCCTTTCACTTGCTTCTATTTGAAGGGCTTGCACCTCCTGCTAGGCTGCCAGGCAACACATTAGCAGCCGCCCCGCGGGTGCAAGCCCTTTAAATAGAAGCATTTGAAAGGGCTCGTCCCTTCCTGGCAGCTCCCAGCCAACATGTTTGGGAGCTGGGAGCCCTTTCAACTGCTTCTGTTTAAAGGACTTGTGCCTTCTCTGTGTCCGCTAACACGTTGCCTGGCAGCCACAGGGAAGACGCGCTCGTGTGACCCAGGAGGAGTGAGACCTTTCACTTATTTCTATTTAAGAGCCCTGCCGCTTTTGCCCAAGGCCCTGCCCATTCCAGGCTGGCACGTGGCCCTCCCTTTAAAAATAATTGCCCACCATTGTGCTAAAAGATTATATATATAGACAGTTTGCTTTTTTAAAAAAAATCTGATACTTTGAAAAAATATTATGAAGCAAAAAGTGATAAATGTCTTTCAATTTTGTGCCCATGTATGTTTTTAAAGGGATCTCCAATTTGGATAGGATTGTCAATAACATTCCTTCCAGCGTTGCTAAACTAAGAGTGATCGGAACCAAGCTCTCAAACTCTGCGCTCAGCTGTTTGTCTAATAAATCCTGGAAGCTAAGAGAAATGGATCTAACCCTCTCATATGGATTTGATGAAAAGATTCTGAAAGAATTTCCCCATCTCTTTCCACAGCTGACGAGACTCTGTCTTAGGTATGACCAAACAACGTGACACAAACTGTGAAGAATGAAAAAAACACACCGTACTACATTAAAATTTGTCTGTGATATGCACTGAGGTTTTTGAACCAATGTTTTCAATAAACTGGTTGATGTAGTTGCAGTTAATACCCCTATAAAGCTGAATAAAGAGGCAGCACATAGTGAGTAAGTAAGAGGGAAGGAAGAAGTCTTTACTTACCGTATATACTCGAGTATAAGTCGACCCGAATATAAGCCGAGGCACCTAATTTTACCCCAAAAAACTGGGGAAAAAGTATTGACTCGAGTATAAGCCTAGGGTAGGAAATGAGGCAGCTACTGGTAAATGTAAAAAATGAAGATAGATACCGGGTCTAGCCCTGGAAGTCGGGGCGAAAGCTGCTCCGGTGCCCCTGGTCTGCTGGAGACCGTCTCCAGCAGACCAGGGGCACCGGGCGGGTTCCCGCGCTTCTGAGGCTTTGCCAGAGCAAAGCCTCAGAGGCGCGGGACCCCCCGCGGCTGTGGCTTCAGTCCGGGAGCCTGTGGTCTGCTGGGGACGGTCCCCAGCAGACCACAGGCTCCCAGATTGAAGCGGCAGCAGCGGCGGTTCCCCGCGCCTCTGAGGCTTTGCTCTGGCAAAGCCTCAGAGGCGCGGGACCCCCCCGCGGCTGCGGCTTCAGTTCGGGAGCCTGTGGTCTGCTGGGGACCGTCCCTAGCAGACCACAGGCTCCCGGACTGAAGCCGCAGCCGCGGGGAGGTCCCGCGCCTCTGAGGCTTTGCCCGCCTCAGTTCTCTGACTCGAGTATAAGCCGAGGGGGGCATTTTTCAGCACAAAAACTGTGCTGAAAAACTCGGCTTATACTCGAGTATATACGGTACCCTGTTTTGTATATTCTGGGAGTTATTTATGCAGTAAATGGAGTGAAATCACTAACTAGGTTGTAATTCAGACCTTCTGGCCATTTCAGTTCAAGTTTGTGTGTGAAGTTCCCTATTTTAAAAATTCAGTAAAAAAAGAAATCAATTCATTCAGAAATAAGATTATCAATACACAGGCTTGAACTGCAATAATTACAGGTGTAAAATGTAGTTGCATTCAGTATTTTGGTTCTATTTATCATGTAGACAGGCCTTTGCTTCTAGCCCATCAGGTTCAGCCGAGTGTATTCAAGGGAGAGGGTGGAAAGAGCAGAGGAGATATTTCCCTCACCTATGCCAGTAAAGCTAATAGTTAGATAATCAGTAACAGGGACAAGTGTTTCTTCTCTCACAAGTGCTAAAGAATTGTGGGCATGAGAAACTTGGCCTCATTTCCTTATCCTTAAATATACAGGGAGACATGAGTGGGAGGTGAGTTGATATTATTGAACCCAATGTTGTGATAGCTATTGAGCTCGTTAGCTGACTCCTAAAGAGCATAGAAGGGTTTCTGTCTTAAAGACAGGGTGAGGAGTGTACAATACCAGCACTAGCAACTGTGGGATGATGCTGGGTAGCCAAAAACTGAAGACCCCAGCAGGGAAGTGATCAGCAGAAATTAGGGCAGGCAGAGCCACAATCTCTGATTAGATACAGGCAGTCCCCAGGTTACATGGATCCGACTTACATCGGATCCCTACTTACAAACGGGGTGAGGGAACCCCGCACTACCTGCTTCCACCCAGCAGACCAGGGAGACGCGAAGCTAGCGCCCCCCCCTCCCCAGCACACCAGGGAGACGCAGAGCAGCTTTTCTCAGCAGACACCTCAGCTTGAGAATAAAGGACTGAGGGAAGTGAGGTGTGGGAGAATAAAACTGAGCTCTGGAGAAATGTTTGGCTAGAGTTTCCCCTACAATATGTACCAGTTCTGACTTGCATACAAATTCAACTTAAGAACAAACCTACAGTCCCTATCTTGTACGTAACCCGGGGACTGCCTGTAATAGAAATGTGGCCTCTCAATATTCCTTCCCCAAGGAAGACTTTCTAATGCACTAGTTTCTAGATAGTGATATCCAGGCATAGTAGGCTGCCATTTTCATTCTTCCAGCCAAGGGTAAGCAGAGAGTTTTCCCCCTCTCCCTAGCTTTGGAAGTGGTGGGCAGGTAGGGCAGCTCATCCAGCTGTTGTGGAGAATCTGTGCTTTTGAGTAGTGGTGAGCTGGCCGAAAAGCCCTGTTCATGTGATGGGGAAGACATATAATTCCCTTTGCTCATCTGTACTGTGTTTGTAACACCCTCTGAGGCTCTAACTACCATCTGTTTTTCATCCCCAGTGGTTTTCTTTTGACTGACAATATCTTGTTGAGCTTGGCTAAAATGGAGCATCTGCAAGAGCTTGATGTTATTGGTGGCACAAATCTGACAAAAGAAGCAATCCAGAATTTTCACATCACAACAAACGGCAGGGTATGTCTCCTTGTAGAGCAGCATCCTATGTCTTCTAAATGTGACTGCCTATGGAGCACTTAGCACAGTGGCTTTCTTTTTAATCCATCACTATTTATAGGCCTTTGATTGCTATGTACTGTTATCAGGAAACCAAAAATGTTTCTGTAAAATTCAGCTGAAATTCCATGTGAGGAAGAGAGGTAGTGCAATCAAACTTCCAACATTCCTCATAACTGAAAAGCCACTGGCTGTAATGAAGTGCTAATGTACTTAGAAAAGCAGAAATGTCTTCTTTCAGCCTATAACTCTGCCAAGTCAGAACTGTAAACAAATATTGGCATTCAATATTAAAATGTTTGAGTAAGTCTACAATGGCCATTGATAAAACTCTACACTTCTATTAATATAATGCTTGACTACATCTAAATGATATTTTTGTTTTACTCTGTTATTTCTGCCTGGTAAATTTTGCAGACGTTCTTTGCCAGCAGCTCAGGAATGGGAGAAGGGACAGAGGAAACAAGGGAATCTGTGGCTTGGGGGGACTAGAGAATAATAAGGGAAACACAGGCGGAGCGGGACTTGTCAGCATGTAAGTCTCAATGAAGTACCAGCAAGAGGGAAGTGGCTGGTGGGTAAAGATCAGTTAGGGTGCGTTTACACTGCACCGTAGCTCAAAATAAGAGCCGCAATCTCAGCTATGCAAATTGCATGATCTTACTTTGATCTTATTTCAAAATAGCTTATTTCATAATTTGAAATAACCCCCTGTTCCGAAACGTTCCTTACTCCTCGTGGAATGAGGTTTACGGAGACGTCAGAATAGTGATCCTGAAATAATGGGCTTGCTGTGAAGATGGGAGATAGTTATTTCGGGATAATTCAGTATCCCAAAATAGTATTGCAGTGTAGATGTAGCCTTACAGAAAAGATCAGAACTCCACCGAATGGTGTCCCTAGTCTCTGTTTGTCAGAGGGTGGAGATGGATATCAGGAGAAAGATCGCTTGATCAGTACCTGTTCGGTTCACTCCCTCTGGGGCACCTGGCATTGGCCACTGTTGGCAGACAGGACTCAGGGCTAGATGGACCTTTGGTCTGACCCAGCATGGCCATTCTTATGTTCTTAAATTGCACCAGCAAAGTGTGGAAGCACAGGGCCCTTTGGCCATCATGCAAATTGATCTTTTCTAAATCTTAGCCAGTTTTTAATTGGTGGCAGCTGTTTACCTCTCAACCCATGATAACTGACATTTCTTTAATAGCCTTTTATGGAGCTTTTATCAGTAACTTTTTGAAAGTCCAATGAACAGTCAACCAGTTCTTCTTTATCCATTATTTATACTTCTTGTTTAACTGGCCCATTCTAAGAGAGTCATGAAACATGATTTTTCTTTGCTGAAAGCATGCTAGATATTCCCTGTGATACTCAAGTTCATCCAAGTGGCTTATGTTTCTAGTTTAACCATTTTATCTCCTTCCTGGCTGAGGCTAATTAGTGTGTAATTCACAGGATAGGATCACTTCTAGCACTTTCTGTAATATAAAGGTTCTGAGAGCACCACTGAGAGGTCAAATCAGGGTAAATTGTTTAGAAACAGGGCTACTTCCAGCCCACAGCTGGGGACCCTCCTCTCTAAGGCTCAAAACCTGTCATAAAGAGCACTTCTGTTCACCACCCTGACAAGCAAGAAATCATACCAAATCCAAACAACTTCTTCTGATCCCAAATGACCAGCCACATTCCTAGGTCAATTTATACCTGAGATCTACCCAAAAGAGTATGCTGTGCCTATCCTTTAGAATCTAAAAGCTTATTAATAAAAGAAAGAAAGAAAGAAAAGGTTGAAAGTAAGATTGTTAAAGGAAACAAATTACATACACCTGTTACAAAGTTCCTGGTGTGGGCTCTTACCAGGGTGGAATAAACTGCTTCCTTAAAAGTCCGGAATACATCCTATGTTACGATAAGCCATCAGTCCTTCCAGGCTCAGTTCATAACAAAGATGCTCCTGAAGTGACGAACTAGAGTGAAGACAAATGGAGAAACCTCTATGGTCCTTTTAATAATCTTGCCATATGGAGGGAATTCCATTATTCTTATTGTGTAAAAATTCCTCCAGAAATGGTGTTTGTCACATGAGCTGTCCAGAAGTGACTCAGTCCTGAGCAGCCATTGCTTACCTGCTGGTTTGAATGTTCACAGCAAAGTTCCTCAGATATGGATTGGCACCACTTGAGGAGCATTGTCAGTGAAATGCTGCTATTCACTTCAGGGCAACCCTTTCTCAATAGATGGGCAAAGCCTGTTAATATCTCCCAGAAGCAAACATTTGAAATACAAGTATATAGCCAATACTAATTCTTCGAGGAGTGTCCCTGTGGGTGCTCCACCTTCAGAGTTTGGGTGCTGCTGTGCGCCTAGCTGAAGGTTTTTGGTAGCAGTGCTCGCCGGTGGGCTGCATGCAGAGCAGATGGCATGTGCTGTGCTTCTACTCTGCATGTCCAGCCCACCATCCCATCAGTTCCTTCTCTGCCGTTGCTGGGGGCAAACACCTAAAATACCTCCTGCACCGACCCACTCAAGGGCCCGGACAGGGAGGTACTGGGACCATCATCTGACCATGGCTCCCAAGGGCTTTAGGTCCTGGTAAAGCTGCCTGACAGGGTGGACAAGTCCAAAGCCAGATAAGTCCAAGTCGGCACTGGCTGCTTCTGATTCGGCTTCTAAAAAGGCTAAGTCGAAGATGCACCACAGAGATGCACCGGCAGCACCTAACTATGGTCGCATCAGGAATCCACCCTCCACATAAACATTCTGGAACTCAGAGCGGTATTCTACACGTCAACACTTCCTACATCGGATACAGAAGTGTACAGTTCAGATCCTTATAAACAATCAGGCAACAACATTTTACATCAACAGACAAGGGGATGCTAGATGGAAACCTGTTAATGCAGCGAGGCTGTCCGCCTCTGGACATGATGCATAGCACACAACATATACCCTGTCTCCTGGGAAAAGATTATCTCACAGCCAACAGCTTCATCAGGAACTTCAAATTCGACCATGAATGGGAAGTGAATCCATTGATTCTACACCACCTCTTTATTCCCTGGGGGTTCCCCAAGGTGGACTTGTTTGCAACCAATGCCAAAAATAAGTACCCATGGTACTGTTTATGTGCACACTCATCCACCAAGTGTTCAACAAAATCAGATTGGAATCACCAGCAGTAATGCTTAGTGCCCCGGACTGGGCGAGACAAAGTTGGTACACTTATCTGACTCTCATGTCCACAAAACGACCATGGTGTCTCTTACTCCTTCCTCACCTCCTGACCCAGGAACAGGGGGGCCTGCGCCATCCCAGAGAAAGGCACTCTACCTCCATGCTTGGTTCCTCAATGGCTCACCACACTAGAGACATCCTGCTCAGAACAAGTACAGCAGATCTTACTCAACAATCGCAGAACATCAACTAGAAAATCTTACCTTTGCAAATGGCACAGGTTTTCATGAAGTACAGAGCAGCGGCAGCTGGAACCAACCACAGTTCCTCTGAATATCATTGTATAATATATACGAGAGCTGAAAGACTCAGGCCTATTGCTCAGCTCTTTTAAGGTCCATCTTGCAGCCGTAACAGCTCTTCATCAACCTATTGATAGTAAGTCGGTTTTTGCTCATCCCATGACTGAGCGATTCTAGAGGGGTATACAAAACACTTACCCTCCTCACAGGCCCCCTGCTCCTGCCTGGGACCTGAACCTGGTTTTACAGGCTCTCACAATGAAACCATTCAAACCTTTGGCAACATGCTCCATGCATAATCTCTCCATGAAGGTCACCCTGCTGATAGCGTTGACATCTCCTAGGAGAGTTAGTGAGATTGGGGCTCTCATGGAACACTCCCCATTCACCACATTTCACAAATATAAGGTTGTTCTCTGTCCCTACCCAAAGTTCCTCCCATAAGTTTCCACACATTGTCATTGTAATGAGCCCATAAACGTATCTGTATTTTTCCCAAAACCTCACTCCAATGCGAGTGAAGCCATGCTACACACTCTTCACACACGTCGGGCGATTGCCTTTTACTTAGAACTAAACAACTTTGCAAAACAAATAGATTGTTCATCACCACGGAGAGGTCTATCGGCATACTGATCTCCACTTAGAGGATATCTAAGTAGATGGACAGCCACCTCCTTTACAACTCAGAGCACACTCCACTAGGGCCACCTTGCCCTCCATGGCCTTTATGCACGGTATCCCTCTAGTGGACATCTGTAGAGTGGCATCATGGTCCTCTGCCCACACTTCCTGGACAGTCACCCTTCTAAGGGTACTTGCTTCGGACATTCTGTCCTTAACACGGTGCACAATACCACCTAACGGAAGCAGCCGCCTCCTTCACAGGTACTGCTTGTAGTCACCTAAGGTGGAGCACCCACAGTGATACTGCTTGAAGAAGAGAGGGTTACTCAACTTGTGCAGTAACTGAGGTTCTTCGAGATGGTTGTCTCTGTGGGTGCTCCACCATCCTCCCTTCCTCCCCTCTGCTTCGGTCTGCTAGATTCTCCTTCCGGAGCAGAGAAGGAACTGAAGGGATGGTAGTAGAGGCACCCGCATGCATAGTAGAGGCACTGCGCATGGCATCTGCGCCATGCGCACAGTCCACCGGAGAGCACTGTTACCAAAAATCTCCGACTAGGCGCTCAGCGGCGCCCAAACACCGAAGGTGGAGCACCCACAGGGACACTCCTCGAAGACCTTCAGTTACTGCACAAGGTGAGTAATCTTCTCTTATTAATTCAGATACAAAAATCATACATGCCTATGAATAATGTAAACAGAATCAGCAGATGATTATCTTTCAATAGTTACCTCACTCAGTCCATTTTGCACAAAATTTGGTACAAACATACAACAATGTTTTGCATGTTCATATCAGAGTCCAATAACTTCACACCTTCTTTAAACACTGATGCAAATGTTATTACCTTCCACAAGGTCTGAATCTCACTTGTCTGAACTGACGTGGGAAAGAATTTGGTTTGTACTAGAATTTAAACCATTTTTAAAAGAGATGTAGCAACACTCAGTATTATGCAACATTTTCTAGTGCAGATAAGGCTCGTATGAAGCTAGACCAATAGATGGCGTGTTCATACCTAGTGTTTCAGGCACTCTGTCTAAAAAGGCTTGGTGCAGCATTTGGTGCGTGTTGGGAAGGTTTGTTTCAACAGTTCTAACAGCTGTAAAGTCAGTGTTTTTAAATAAAGCTTAAATTTTGCAGGCTCAGTGAAGCTCATGGCATTCCCCAGATCTGTACTGTTCTACTACATTTCAATGAAACTGCTTCAGAAAAAGAAAAGTGGTAATATGATCTAGTGAATAGAACACGGGATTAGATGTTAGGGCAGCTGCATTATGTTCCTGGCTTTGCTGTGTCACTTGGCCTCTGCTTTCTGTTTATATTATAAGCTCTCTGAGGCCGGGACTCTTTATTACTGTGACCAGTTTTGCTGGCATAGCTGAGTCAGGAGAAATCACACTGTAACCAATGTAGATGTACTGGTAGCACCCCTCCCGCTCCCACTGTGCATCATGTATGGCCTTTGGAGAGGTGAGTTAACTATACCAACAAAATAACTCTTTTTGCTACCATAACCTCTGTCTCCACTACAAGGCTTTGCCATTATAGCTATGCTGGCAAACCCTTTGTGTCCTGTAAACTAGTCATGTGTTTGTACTGTATCTTCAACTCCTGGCCTTCCAGAAAAGAAATAACTAGTTACAGTGTTACAAAGACCTGTACAGTTAAATGAAACCTTCTGTTCAATGTGCAATACCAGTCAGAAAAGGAAGGCCAGTATTGGAACTTGACTTTCAAGGTGAAACAAAGGTGGTGACTCAGGTATACATGCCTTTGAACTCCCTGGTGGCCAACCCTTCTCAACTACACTTTATATAAATGAATAATATATTAAAGCTATTCCTTGCTGATGGGCTCTTCAGCATTTGAAAAGGGCAGATTAATCATGCTGAGGCTCGCAGTTGAGAGGCTATGTCACTAGCTTGTAATTTCCTGTAATCAATGTAATTTCTCTTCTGTGATTCTGAACAAACAGGTGCAGATATAATCGTACCCTCTGGGCATAAGAATTGCCATGTCCTGTGCCTTTTATGTAAGGCCCGGGACAGTATAATAGATATTCTGCCCTAAATTGCTACTCCCTCTTTCAGCTGGATGCCAGAGCAGTTTTTGGGATGTAGCAATCCCTGATGTTGTTTTCTTCAGTGATTTCTCCATACCTAATCTATTGTGTGCATTCTATAGTTTATTGGGGTGGGGATTCTACTTGGGAAAAGGAAAAGAGACTAATCCAGTTCAAGGAAACAAAGAAGATGGAGTGTATAGCCCATCTAGATCTCTCTGCTTTTCTGGCTACTACAACTCTTTCCCTCTAAAGCCTTGTCTAGACAAAAATCTTTCAATAAAGAAAATTCTTGTTATTATTAGCACTGGTTCAGCAGCCCTGGGGGGAGCCCTAGTTTGGACAGCTCTCTGGTTCAGGCAACCTTTTTCACTCATTTATCAAACGTCAGTATGCTGAAAACAGTTGCTAGAGTGCTGCCTTTGCTGCAGTATTACCAAATTCAAACATCATGAGTCAAGCACAAAAAATCAGGCTCAGTTTAAAAACTGAGATTAAAAAAAAAAATCTTGTGTGTCTGAAGTTTTAGAGTTAACATTTTTTGGCATTTCTCTGTAACCACCAGAGGTAGAAATTTACCCTTTAAAAGAAAAAATAGCTAGTTATGAATCACATGACTCTAGGAGCTTGTGATTTAAAATAAGTCAGAGGAGAGCAATTAACACAATGAAAGGTCTGAAAACATTATATATGAGGAAAGGCTGAAAAAATGAGTTTCTTCACTCTGGAGAAGAGAAGACTAGGAGGAGATATAATAACGGTCTTCAGTAAATAAAAGGTTGTTAGAAAGAGGAGTATGATAAATTGTTCTGCTTACCCACTGAGGACAAGAGAAGAAGTAGTGGACATAAATTGCAGCAACGGAGATTTAAATTTGAATTAGGAAAAACTTCCTGTCAGTGTAGTTAAACACTGAAACAAATTACCTAGAGAGGTTGTTGAATCTCTGTCGGTGGTGGTTTTTAAGAATAAATTAGATAAACATCTATCAGAGTTAGTCTAGATAATATTTAGTCCAGCCTTAGTGGAGGGGCTTGAATGAGATGTCTTATCTGGGTCCTTTTGCAGTCATATCTGTCTATCATTCTAAACATGAAGTAGCATAAGACTTGCAATAAAATCAGGAAAATTAGCAACACTTCATTCCACATCTACCATACTTAAGAAACTCGACGTTTTTTCCAGGAAGTAGCTATTCATAGATGTGACCATTTTTGTCTTCTCTCTTTTCCCTCTTGTCATAGCTTTCCTGGTTTTGAACCTCTTGATTATTGTTGTATGTGCTGAAACAGACCCTATTATTTTACAATGTTCTCATGTTGTATGGTGCCAAGAGCAGCATAGGACCTTATAGGAAAAATATTCTTATTATTCTATATTTTTGTTCAGCAAAGGTTATGCTCATTTTGATCACAACATTGTAAATTCATCAGCGTGATCACTGGGTGATCCTTTTCTTGTTCATATCTACTCAGTGATGAACATGTGGTAATGCCTACATCATAAAAGTGTAGGTCTGAAAGGAGCCTCGAAAGGTCATCTGCATAAATACCCTGCATTCAAAGCAGAACTAAATGATAATTAGACCATTCATGAAGGTGTTTGTATAACCCACTGGTGGGAAAACTTTTTTGGATCAGGGACCACACATAAATGAGAAGCCAAAAGAAAACAAAAACACAAAAACAAACTTTCTGGGTACGTCTACACTTGCACCCTAGTTCGGACTAGCAATGCAAATGTAGGTGACCAAACCTGTTAATGAAGCGGGGATTTAAATAGCCCACGCTTCATTAGCATGATCTCGCCGGCACGTTACTCCCATCAACAGCTGTTCTGAAAGTGAAAGTGCATGCCGGGACATGTTAGTTCGAACGAAACCCCTTGGTTCTAACTAACGTTACTCCTCATTTTTTGAGGCTTGGTTCGAACTAACGCATCCCGGTGCGCACTTTCACTTTCGGAACAGCTGTTGATCAGAGTAACGCGCCGGCGAGATCATGCTGATGAAGCGCGGGATATTTAAATCCCCGCTTCATTAGCAATTTCGGTCGCTTACATTTGCATCCCTAGTCCGAACTAGGATGCAAGTGTAGACTTCCCCTCACTGATGTTGCCCCTGACTGAGAAGGAGAAAGACACTCCCCACATTCCTCTTGTACACCAGAGCCATGGGGGCCCAGGCTTGTAGATGTTGTGTGCTCCAGTTCTGTAGTAGGCACCGGCTCCCCACTGCTGAGGGGGGAGGGGAGCCCTGAGCTTTGGGGGCTGGATCCAGGCAAGCCAGGGGCCACATCCAGCCCTGGGCCTGAGGTTCCCCACCCCTGCTCTAACCTATTCCTAAAAATCTCAAGTGATGGAGTTTCATAACCTTTCTAGGCAATTTGTTCCAGTGCATAACTATCCTGACAGGAACCTTTTCCTAATGTCCCACTTAAACTATGCTTTTAAAGAATAATTGTCACCTTCCTCCATGTGACAACTTTTTATGTACTTGAAAACTGTTATCAGGTCACCTCTCAGTCGTCAGTGTCCCATTATGCACTGCTTTCATCCCTTCCCCTTCCCCCGCTTGAAAGCAATGCCAAACAGTCTTTTTGAGCCCTTTTCCCCCGGCTATCTGTGCAGCATGAGCACGGAACTCATGGTGGAACCTGTTCAGCAGCAAAGTGTTGTGGCAATCATATTAACCACAAAAAACCTTTAAAAACAACAAATAATCTAGCAGCACTATAAAGACTAACAAAACATGTAGATGGTATCATGAGCTTTTGTGGGCAAAACCCACTTCTTCAGATGAATGGAGTATTAAAAATCAAGTTCTAAAACAAATAGTGGATGGGAGGAGGGGGAAGAAGAAAGGGAAAAAAATAGTGAATTAGAGAGTTCGTATTAAATAAAGCTGATAGAGAAGGTGCAAATTGTTCTTAAGTACCCATTGTTTTGGTGGTTAATTCATTAGGATGTGGAAAGTAGTGTGCTAGGCAGGTGATGTCTTTATTCATACCTTTGTGATGGGTCCCAAACTTGTAAATGAAGTTAAGTTCCAACATTTCCCTGTGTATTTGGCTTGTGGAATTGGCCTGAAACAAAATAAAGACTTTGAGATCCATTAGTGAGTTGCCCAGGCAGGTTAAAGTGTTCTCCAACAGTTTCTGTGTGTTGCCTTTTCAGATATCTGATGTGTCCATTAATTCTTTCCTGTAGAGACTGTCCAGTTTGTCCTATATACATTGCAGTGGGGCATTGCTGGCATTTGATGGCATAGATCACATTAGTGGATGTGCCATTAAATGAGCCCTTGATGTGGTAGCTGATGTGGTTGGGTCCAGTGATGAAATTGCTTGTGTAGATGTATAGAGAGAGTTGACTCTGGGGCTGATTTCAGAGGTGGATTCCTGGATGATTATGATGGAGGTGTGCTGCGTGGTTACTGGAAATAATTTGTTTGAAGGTAGGGGGTTGTCTGTAGGCGAGGATTGGCCTTTTCCCCGAAGGCGTGCGAGAGTGAGGGGTCATTTTCCAGGATAGGTTGTAGATTGTTGATAATGTGCTGGAGGGGTTTAAGTTGTGGGCCGTAAGCGATAAGTGGAATTCTGTTGTTTTTCTTTTTTTGGCCTGTCTTGAAATAGTTCATGTCTGGTTACTCTTCTGGCTCTGTCGATCTGTTTTTTTCACTTTTCCGGGTGGGTTTTCAGTTTTAAGAAAGCTCACTAGAGATCCTGTAGATGTTTGTCTTTGTGGGATTGGAGCAAATGCAGTTGTATTTTAGGGCTTGGTTGTAAACAATAAATTGAGAAATGTGTCTTGGATGAAAGCTAGAGGCACGAAGGTAAGTGTAGCAGTTGGAAGGTTTCCAGTATAAGGTGTTGGAAATGTGTCCGTTGTGTAATTATACTGTAGTGTCAAGAAAGTGGATCTCTCGTGTGGACTAATCCAGGCTGAGAGTGATGGCGGGGTGGAAGTTGTGGAAATCCCTGTGAAATTCTTCAGGGGCCACCTTACGAAGAAGGTGAGCCTTATGCTGGAATATATTCAGAGCACATGAAGAGTCTGCTGGACTGAGGAAGAATCTTGGGAGCCATGAACAAACTCTCCTGTGAAGCACTTTAGTTGAGTAAGTGGCAAATGCCACTGATATTTGATCCCCATGGCACAGTGGAACATCTGTGGTGCCATGAGACAAACACAGACTGGTGGGACCACCTAGGGATGCAGCTATAGGACAATCAGCAGTGTCTGCAAAACCCTTCACATGGAAGTTTTCAAATTGCTTTCCCCTACCCCGAAGCACAAGAATACCAAAATGAGACCCACTCCGACAGTTGAAAAGCAAGTGGAAATAGCTCTGTGGAAGCTTGCAATGCCAGACAGCTACTGGTCAGTTGGGAGTCAATTCAAAGTGGGGAAATCCATAGTAGGGGCTGTTGTGGTCCATGTAGCCAAGGCAATCAATACCCTTCTGCTACGGAGAGTTGTGACTCTGGGAAATGTGCAGGACATAGTGAAGCACTTTACCACAATGCTTCAAAATGGAACTTTCTTCCCAGATCAGAAAATTAACACCGGAAGCATTGAAATGCCAATAGTCATCCTGGGAGACCCAGTCTACCCCTTGTTCCTGCAGTAAGGAGCAGTGCAACTGCAGGCCAAGCAAAAGCAGAACGATGGTAGAATGTGCTTTTGGACATTGAAAGAGAAGGTTTTGTGGTCTGACTTGATTAAGGCTCAGCGAAAGCAACATTCCCATTGTTATGGCCGCCTGCTGTGCACTCCATAATATTTGAGAGAGCAAGAGGGGAAGTTAAATGTCAGTATGGGGAGCACTGCAAATCAGAGAGGCTTTGAAAAACAGCTTTATGGATGGCCAGAGATGAGTCATGCATGGTGCTGTTAACGAGGTACTCCTGCATTAAGTATGTTTGCCTGTAAACCCCCCTTCAACACAAGCAATAAAGCAACCGTTGTGCAGCAATCTTCCTTTTTTGTTTTCGAAACACAGCAGAGACAGAAAAGGGAGCTTTGGGTGGGTTGAGGGGGGCACAGACATGAGAGAGATAGACTTTTTGCTCTGGGACCCATTCTGGGGGTTGAGTGTGAGGCTGTCCTTGACTTCCCCCACCCCTGCATTCTAGGGCTCCTCGGAGGGTAGGCTATGGAACTCGGTGAGAAGGGAATGAGGGTCTGCAAGGCATGGAGGGAGGTGCCTGTGCATGTAGCTGTCCTGGAAGGTCGCCATGCGGTTCATCACATCTGCTGTGGTCATGAATTCTCTCTCCTAGTTCTTCACTTCCAGCTCCCTGCATGCTCGCCTGTCCTCATGCTCTGTTCTCATCTCCAGCAGTCTATTCCTCCACTCGCTCAATCGCTCCCAGTCCAAGTGGTTAGATTGCATTTGCCCCTTGAATGTGTCTTCCCTAGTATGTTTTCACCTTCAAATTTGTGTTAGTCGGACAGCTGGTGGAGATGGGAGAGTGTGTGGTGTGCTCGCGGCTGTACTCCCTGCAATTAAATGTGAAGTGCAGACTTTAGAGGAGATACATTGTCAAGTGTCAAACCTAATCTCTTAACATAAGAAGGAAGGTCTGTCTAAAGACAATAGGGATTTGTTATGTACAAGGCCACAGTTATTCTTTCAAGCAATCACCATGCAGATGGTACACTCAGAGTTTTAGGGGAGAGGCTGGCCTCGGTTTGATGGCAGGCGTGGTAAGGTGTAGGCTGAAGCTTGTGTCTGCAGGGAAAAAGGAGTCCGGATGTGCCCACACAGTACCCGTGTGTTCGAGCCCTCCATTTGCCGGGAGAATGCAACGTTCCATTCCTGCAGGAGCATGTGGGCGGTGCAGGGGAGCTGAAGCAATGCTTCATTAGGGATGAGCAAATGGAGGTTTACTGTAGAGGCATCAGGTAATAGCTTCCCCTCCTTCATCCAGGTTGCCATGCATGAGATCAGTCGTCTCTGAATCACACAGGGAGCAGATGCTGTCTGAATGTGGCCAGAAACCTGGACCTTATGCTGCACTGCTTCGTGCTGCAATGTTGCCAGACCACTTACTGCTGGCTTGGCGTGGAAAGGTGTCCTACTGCAGAGGACAGAAGAAGACGGCCTCCCCAGAAACCTTGTGAGAAGGATTTCAGAGTTCCTCTGTGGGAGCTTTATGGAGATGTGCAGTGAGGATTCCCATTCCATCTCCAGATACATTAACGAGCTGTTCTGGGGAGCCGCCACGGTGTAGACACACTGGCCGTCACAGATCACACCAAATTGCCTTAACTCACTTGTAGCATGATAAAAAATGTGAACTCACCAGAGGTGCCCTCCCTGGCATGAGGGCCCCTCTGTGAGATGTCCTGGGAAGAAGGGATTGTCTCCAAAGTTATAAAAAGGTCCTGGCTATTGGTGAGATCAGTTGCTCCTCTTGCCTGTTGACCGTTTTCCTCCCTCTCTTCTTCATCTACACTGTCCTCCATGCTGCTGCTCAAGGCTGACAGAGGAGTGTCTTTGGAGAAATCTGTGGACTGGCTAGGGAAGCTGGTTGGGTGTCCCCTCCCCCCCAAGATCGCATGCAGCTGCTCATAAAAATGGTATGTTTGTGGCGATGATCCAGATTGTCCATTTGCCTCCTTTGTCTTCTAGTATGACTGCCTCAGTTCCTTCATTTTCAAACAGCACTGCCGGGCATCCCTGGTATGTCCTTTCTCCACCCTTGCAGTCTTGGATTAGATATCTCCATTGCTTTTGCTGGTTTGTCGTTCTGCCCATACAGCAATGAGATCCAGGATCTCCTGCACGCTCCATGCTGGTGCTCGTCTGCGACCTGGAAATTCATGGTCAGGTGTGCCACTGTGGTGTGCTAACTACTTTGAGGTCTGCTTGATATGCTGGCCGCATAGGAAATTAAATTCACATTTTCACAGAGCTTTTCCTGTTTCCCCTGGAGAACAGTCAACTTGAAAGTCCTGGCCAGAAAGGTCATATCAGGACACTGTGGGACATATCCCAGAGGCCAAGAATGTCTGCTTTCACAGCACTGCATCTGCACTACAATAAAGTCGACCATGCAAGGTCGAATTTAGTGTTACTCCCGGTGAAAAGGTTTTCTCAGACACCTGCAGCTAGGAAAGGCCCTGAAGAAAACAATTCTCCAGAGGATGTCTTTGAAGAAAGAAGAAAACACCGGGGGTATGTCTATACTGCAGAGTTTTTCCGGAAAAACAGCTGTTTTTCTGGAAAAACTACACTTACATCCACACTGCAATTGTGTGCTTTCAACAGAAAGTCAGAAGATCGCAGGGTTTTTTTCTGACAGCAGTAAACCTCTTTCTACTAGGAAGAAGCCTTTTTCTAAAGAGCTCTTTCAGAAAAAGACATGTGTGGATGGGGGAAGAGTGTTTTTTGTTTTTTTTGTTTTTTGTTTTTTTGTTTTTTGAAAGAAGAGGTCTCGAGGAAAAAGCACAAGTGCCCTGGTGGCCACTCCATCCATAATAATCACAACTTAAATGTGAGATAGCATCCATATTGATTGGATGCTATCTTTCGAAAAAGCAGATCGCTTTTTAAATGTGCTTTTGCTGTGTGGATGCCCTTTTTCGAAAGAAGTTTTTCCAGAGCATCTCTTCCGGATAAGCTTTTTCCAAAAGAAGCCTGCCATCTAGACGTAGCCTGGATATGAGACTCTACTAAATCCAGTTTTGTTTGCACTAAAAATGCTTATGGAAATACAGTGGAGTAGGTCATGTTACCACTAGATGGCAAGCATTCCCCTTCTTATTTGTATTGTCAGCAGCCGTAAGCTCAAAGGCTGCTAAGATTTCATCTTCCCTGTAAAGCTCTGGGTGGCTGAACCTCTGTTGAAAATGTAGCTGTATTTATTAACAATACTCTTATATAGTCTATCTCACCTATAGATCTCAAAGCATAAGGATGAGTAAAAGTTCAGATAAAAAAAGAACTCACTTAAACCTTGGTACAAACTGAACTTTTTGTTGAGGTTTGAAAAGCTGTGGTTATATCCTCCCCTTTGTATTGCTTTGCTGCCGCTGCATATCCTGATGTAGATTGTAAGACCCGATGGAACCGTTATCTAGTCTGACCTCCTCAATAACACAGGCCATAGAACCTCACCTAGTAAATTCCATACCAAGCCCACTACTTCGAAGAAAGAAGTCAGAATGACAGCCAGTATTGATATAGGAACCTCAAGTAATGGTGACTCCCCCATAACCCTAGACAAGCTGTTCCAATGGTTAATTACCCTCTTTACTAAAAATGGACACCTTATTTCTAGCCTGAATTTGTCTAAATTCAGCTTCCACCCATTGCATCGTGCGGTATCTTTGTCTGCTAGATAAGAGCTTTCTGCTCTCAGAAATCTGCTCACCTTGTAGGTACTTGCAGGGTATAACTGAGTCACCGTCTCTTTGTTAAACTAGCTTTTGTAGTCTCTCATGAGAAGGTAAGTTTTCTGGACCTGGAATCATTCTGGTAACCCTTTTCTGCATCCTTTCCAGTTTATCAACATCCCTTTTGCAGTGCAGACATCCGCACTCTGCCGTGCTGTTCCCGTACCGGTCTCTCAGTTGCCATATAGAGTAGTGATACTAGAGGTTGATCCTCTCTAGTCCAGCACCTTTGGGACTTGACCGGTGCTAAACCGGAGAATCTGCTGAACCACAGGAGGTCTATAGTATGTAGCAGCAGTACCAACACTTCCACTGCTTACTGAGCTCTTAGAAGACCTCTAGGAATAGAGTAGAGCTAAAGAACAGCTCAGAACACTGAGAGCTAGGACTGGTGGTTGTAAACAAACTTTATGGGACCATGGGAAACTTGGTCATCCCCATGATAAGTGGACTTGAGCAAACTAAATATCATGACAGATGTTGCCGGACCAGAGAGTTTAAACATTCACAGTCCATGTCGAATCTCTTAGCCACTACTTCACCCTAGCCACTCACATTCACTTGGCCTCCACCATGGCCCTGTCACAGCTGCTGCCTTCCAAACACACTCATTTTTTCTGATCTGAAAAAGAGCTCAGTGTAGCTTGAAAGCGTCTCTGTCACCAAAAGAAGTTGGTCCAATAAAGGACATTCCCTCACTCACTTTATCCCCCTCATTTTTTCTGTCATTTGCATACTCTATCAGCAGCTACTTTATATTCTCTTCCAGACCGCTGTTTAACGGTATCAAACAGAGTTGGGCCAAGATCTCTGCCACCCCTGGAAATACCGTCATTAGATGAATCCCAAATATGGCGAGGGGAATCTATCAGTTAATCAGTTTTAATCATTTAGCATAGGCTACATTTTCATCAGAATCTTGTAATCTGATCTAACAAGATTGATAAAAGCCTATTTTTCATAAAATCATATTTATAGGCAATATACGGGATACCATCCTTTACTGATTGCACCCTGAATCAGCATTTTCATGATTTGTCCTGGTTATTTGATGTCAGCAGAGGTGCTGGAACAATTTTTATAACGGGGGTGGGCTGAAAGTTGAAACCTTGTGTTTGGTTGTTATCCATCCATCCCTATTCCCAATCCGCATCCAGGCACTACACAGCCATTATTGTAGTCTATAGGTGTAAGAGCTGCTGAAGCCTCTTTTTGCCACTTGCACAAAGTCCTAGGGCCTTCAGAGTTATGTAATTCAGGATAATTATTTCATAGAATCACAGAACACTAGAACTGGAAGGGACCTCGAGATCATCAAGTCCAGTCCCCTGCCCTGACGGCAGGACCATCCCTGGCAGATCTCTGTCCAACCTGCTCTTAAATATCTCCAGTGATGGAGATTCCACAACCCCACTAGGCAATTTATTCCTGTGCTTCACTACCCTGGCAATTAGAAAGTTTTTCCTAATGTTCAACCTAAGCCTCCCTTGCTGCAATTTAAGCCCATTGCTTCTTGTCCTATCATCAGAAGCCAAAGAGAACAATTTCTGCCACCCCTCCCCCCTTGACCCCCTTTAAATACTTGAAAACCGCTATGATGTCCCCTCTCAGTCTTCTCTTTTCCAAACTAAACGAGCCAAATTCCTTCAGACTTCCCTCATAGTTCATGTTTTCTAGGCCTTTAATAATTTTTGTTGCTCTTCTCTGGACCGTCTCCAATTTCTCCCCATCTTTATTGAAGTGTGGTGCCCAAAGCTGGACACAATACTCCAATTGAGGCGTAATCAGCACAGAGTAGATTGGAAGAATGACTTCTTGTGTCTTGCTCACAACACTCCTGTTAATGCAGCTCAGAATCATGTTTGCTTTCTTTGCAACAGTGTCACACTGTTGATTCATATTTAGCTTTTCATCTACTATTGACTCCTAAATCCCTTTCAGCAGTACTCCTTCCTAGACAGTTGCTTCCCATTCTGTGTGTGTGAAATGGATTGTTTCTTCCTAAGTGGTGTACTTTGCATTTGTCCTTATTAAACTTCATCCTGTTTACCATTTCTCTAGTTTGACCAAATGATTTTGAATTATAATCCTGTCCTAGAAAGCACTTGCAGCCCCTCCCAGCTTGGTATCATCTGCAAATTTAATAAGGTACTCTCTAAGCCATCATGTAAATCGTTGATGAAGATATTGAACAGAATCGGTCCCAAAACAGACCTCTCTTGTTATGCCCTTCCAGCATGACTGTGAACCATTCATTACTACTCTCTGAGAATGGTTATCCAGCCAGTTATGCACCCGCCTTATAGTAGCCTCATCTAAGTTATATTTGCCTAGTAGTTTGATAAGAATGTCATGGAAGATCGTATCAAATTCTTTACTAAAATCTAGGTATACCTCATCCACCCGCTTCTCACTTATCCATAAGACTTGTTATCCTATCAGCGAAAGCTTTCAGATTGGTTTGACATGATTGACTCCATTTTGCAAGGCACTGTACAAACAGAAAGGAAAGATGGGGGCCCGTGCAGGTTCCAGGGTGGCTGAAGCTGGTATGTGCTATTCAGCTCCTGGGGTTCACCAAAAATCCCCCTGGACACCAGAGAGGTCACTGATGAACCCAGGAAGTTGAGTAGTACATACCGCGCCACCTGAGCTACCCCAGAGCCTGCAGGGGCAGAGCACAAGCTCAGGCTTTGCTTTGGGAAGAGACGCTTTTCCCTCAGTGTGGCTTGGGGTCTGGGGAGGAGAGGGGTGAGGGGTTGTGGCGCAGTTGGCCCAGGGCTCCCCTGGCCAGAAGGGCAGGGTTTTCAGCCAACCTGGGGCTCCTCCAGCTAAAATGGGGTGGGGCACTCGCCTCTATTTAGCCTAAGGCTTCTCTGGCCAGGGTAGGGGGCTCTTAGGGCTCCAGCCTGGGGGTGGGGCACAGGCAGAAGGGGCAGAGCCGGGGGCTAGCCCCCTGAAAGGGGGGTTCCACCTGCTACCCATGACAGGCACGCTAGCAATAAGAATGAAGTCAGTTGTGCCCAGGAAAGCTCATGATACTGTATACATCTTTTGTTAGTCTCTAAGGGTATGTCTACACAGCAAAGTTATTTCAAAATAACAGCCCTTATTTCGAAATAACTTTCCTAGAGTCTACACAGCCAAACCGCTATTTCGAAATTAAATCGAAATAGCGGAGTGCTTGTTTTGAATTTGGTAAGCCTCATTCTACGAGGAATAACACCAAATTGGAAATAGCTTTTCGAAATAAGTGCTGTTTAGACACTTATTTCGAAATAGGGGGCCTCCAGCCTTCCCAGGGTGCCCTGGGGGCCACTTCAGCCTCAACCAAGAACATTTCTCTCCCTCCCCCCCTCCTCAGAGTCCTTAAAGGGGTAGACTCTGGCCACAGTGTCTGTGCCAGCTCCAAGCCTGCCAGCCCAGAGCCAGCAGTCAATGCCCAACGCAGTGGCCCCAAAACATGAGCCAGCAAGCCATTGGCAGCCAGCCCTCCACTGCTCCCCAGGAGCAGTCTGCTAGCTCCCAGGAGCCTGCCAGGGCCCAGAGAAGGCGGGCGCCTTCCTGGTCCAGGGTGGAGATCATGGACCTTATTCAGGTTTGGAGGAGATGCCCCCAACGCCCAGGATCTCTGCACTAGACAGAGGAACGCGGCTGTCTGTGGCAGGATAGCTGCCAGCCTGGCCACCAAAGGCCACATGAGAACCCAGGATCAGGTCTGCATGACAATCAAGTTGGTCCGGTGAGACCCTGAGCTTCCCCTCCTCCTTCTTCCCCTTGCATCTCCCTTCCAGTTCCCTCCTCCCAGTTTTCCCCCTTCCCTCTCGTACCCTCTTTTCTCCCTTCTCCCGCCTCCTTTCCCCAGTCTCACCAGAGTTTCATTCCCTCTCCCTCCAGCTTTGTTAAATAAAAAGAGTTTGTGTTCATGAAAATACGTGTATTTTATTTGACATCAGGAAGGAGGGTTAGGGAGGGGTAAGTGGAAGGACGTGAGGGAGGAATGAGGCACAAGCCCCCAGTGGGGCAGACCAGGGAGGCTCTTAGTCTTCCTCAGGGTGGAAGCTCTCCTGCAGGACCTCCTGGATACTGACATCCCCCCGATGGACCTCCTGGATTGCAGCCTGCAGAAAGTGCAGCCAGGCTCGCAGCAACGCGTCCAAGAGAAGCACCAGAGTGCCCAGGGGCAGCTCCGGCTCCGTGTTGCAGAGTGCTGTGGTGTCCCGAGTGAGGGCAACCAGATCACAGAGAGAAAATGCTTTGCTGTTCCTCATCGAGGTTGACAAGCAAGCTGGGAAACCTGAGAACTGGCTGTCCAGGGGGGTCCCTTTAAGCACAGACCTCAGATAGCCTCAGGCAGCAGCCCCACACAATGGCTGTGTCTACACTGGGCCACTTATTCCGGAAAATCAGCCGCTTTTCTGGAATAAGCTGCGAGCTGTCTACACTGGCCCTTGAATTTCCGGAAAAGCAACGATGCTCTACTGTACAAAATCAGCCGCTATTCCGGAAAAACTATTCTGCTCCCGCTCGGGCATAAGTCCTTATTCCGGAACACTGTTCCGGAAAAGGGCCAGTGTAGACAGCCCAGTAGTCTTTTCCGGAAAAAAGCCCCGATCGCGAAAATGGCGGTCGGGGCTCTTTTCCGGAAAAGCGCATCTACATTGGCCACAGACGCTTTTCCGGAAAAAGGACTTTTCCGGAAAAGCAGCCTGCCAATGTAGACACTCCTTTTCCGGAAAATCTGAAAACGGAATAGTATTCCGTTTTAAGCATTTCCGGAAGTTCATGCCAGTGTAGACACAGCCAATAAGTCCTGACCTGGTGCCCTGCTGGAACTGGTTCTGGCCAGCCTTAAATTCAATTCAGAGTCCACTCAGTATGGACGTACTATTTCAAAATAGCAAAATGCTATTTCAAAATGCATTCTGTGTGTAGATGCGTTATTTCAAAATAAACTATTTTGAAATAAGATATTTTGAAATAGCATTGTAGTGTAGACATTACCTAAGGTACTGCAGGACCATTCACTGTTAAGTTTTTTTCAGTTAGGGGTACTTCTAGTCAGCGGGACAATTTCGGGATACCAGAGGTAAATAGCTACCTCGCGTCTTTTAAATGCACGTGTTATTTTGAATATGAGTCTTGACCCACCACTTCTCCAGACTTTCCATAGCAGCCCCTTTCTGCGACAGGCACATCCCCCATTTAATCATCTAACCAGTTACACTTAACATTTAACTAGTTAACTAATTAAATGGGATTTTACATCCCTAGTTGACAGACCGATCCCCTGACCCACACCCTATAAGCATGGCCTGCATTCTGTTCCTAGTTTTAGGACCTTAAATTTTGCTGTATTGAAATGTGTATAGTTGTTTTGCTTACATCCTACTTCTCAAGCAATCCAGATTGCTCTGAATCAGTGACCTGCTCTCTTCATTATTTTACCACTTCCCTGATCTTTGTGTCATCTGTAAACTTTATCAGTATTGATTTGGGGTTTTTTTCTGGGTCATCCAATCAATGTGCAGCGGCAGTCAAAAAGGCAAACAGCATATTGGGAATCATTAAAAAAGGGATAGAGAATAAGACAGAGAATATCTTATCACCTCTACATAAACCCATGGTACTCCCACATCTTGAATACTGTCTGCAGATGTGTGTGCCTCATCTCAAAAAAAATATCTTGGCATTGGAAAAAATTCAGAAAAGGACAATGCAAATTATTAGGGGGCTGGAATGGTTGCCATATGAGGAAAGATTAATAAGATGGTACTTCTCATCTTGGAAAAGAGACGCCTGGGGGTGTCTATAAAATCATGACTGATGTGGAAAAAGTGAATAAAAAATTAGCAGCTTAAAACAAAAAAAGAAGCATTTTTTATACTGCTCGCAGTCAGCCTGTGGAACTCTTTGCCAGAGGATGTTGTGAAGTCGAAGACTTGGAAAGGGTCAAAAAAGTACTAGATTAATTCATGAAGGAAAAGTTCATTGATGGCTTTTTGCTGGGATGGGCAGGAATAGGGTCTCTAGCCTCTGTTTGTATGAAGTTGGACATAGGCAACAGGGGATAGATCATGGGATGATTCCTTGTTCTTTTTATTCCCTCTGGGGTACCTGTCATTGGCCACTATCAGAGGACAGAACACTGGGCTAGGTGGACCTTTGATCTGACCCAGTGCGGCCGTTCTTATTTTCCTGTTAATAATGTTAAATGGCAAAGGTTTAAAGAATCAGTCTTGTTGGGACTCCACTAGAAACTCACCCTCTCAATGGCAATTCTCCGTTTACAATTATATTTTGTGATTTAACAAGTTGCCAATTTTAATCCATTTAATGTATGCCATTCTAATGTTGTATAGTTCTAGTTTCTTAATCAAAATGTCATGCGGTACCAAGGCTATTTATCAATCAAATTTGTAATCTCATAAAAAAGTCAAGTTTGACAGGATCTGTTTTTCATAAACCCATGTTGTTTGTCATTAAAAAAGAATTTAAAAAAGGATAATTGAGTCCCACATCAGCCATTCCATTACTTTGTCCAGCATCGATGTCAGACAATCAAAACATTCTATGATTATTTGAGCCATCCAAATTGCATAACATTTAGCTCTCTTCCAGTCTTCTGGAATTTGCCCAGTGTTCCAAGACTTATTAAAAATCAACATTAGTGATCTAAAGAGCTCCTTAGCTAGCTCTTCTAAAAACTCTTGGATGCAAGTATCCAGTTATGCTGATTTTAAAATATTAGCTTTTGTTGCTGCCGTTTACCACTCGCCTTAGATAGTAATGGAATGGCGAGAGGTTCATCATAAGAGAAGATTACATCATCTGGCTCTTTCTCCATTACAGAACAGAAATATTTATTGAACACTTTTTTCTGCACTATTATTGACAATTCTGTCATTTCCATCTAGCAACAAACCAATGCCATTTCCCCCAATGTATTTTAAAAAGTCTCATTATTACCCTAAGTGCTACTGGTCATAGATTTCTCCTTCTGTTCTTTTGCTTTCCTTATCAATTTCTTGCTTCTAATTTATTTTAATTGCTATCAATCAACTCTTTTCCCATTTGTTATAATTTGCTTTTTGTTTTTTATTGCTGCCTTCACTTCCTCTCTTAGCCAGGCTGGTCTATTAATCGGTGAAGCTTCTTTCTTGATTGTGGGTTTGGGGCATCTAGTAAAATGTTCTTAAGCAGTTTCCAATGACTGTTTACGTTTTTCTGTTTAAATTCTTTCTCCCAGCAGATTTGGCTCATCCTTGTTTTTGGCTTTGTGAAACTGGCCTATTGAAGCACCAAGTATATTACAAGTTGCACCTCTGTAAACCAGAACTCTCTGGTCCAGCAACATCCATGGTCCAGCAGGATCAGGGAGTCCTGGTGCATTGGGGGGAGGGTGGTAGCCCACGCAATGTGTGTGTGTGGGGGGAGGGGCCCACAGCTCAGTTGGGCTAAGGGGGACTGGGAAGCCTGGCGTGTGGCTAAGCTGGGCTGGGAAGTGGAAAGCCCGGTGCGTTGCTCAGCTGGGCTGCAGGGTTCCGGGAGCTGGCATGTGGCTCAGCTGGGCTTTGGGGGTCAGGAGCCGACATGTAGATCAGCTGATCTTTGGGGGTCAGGAGCCGACATACAGATCAGCTGGGCTCTGGGGGGCTGGGAACCAGTGTGTGGCTCAGCTGGGCTGCGGAGGGGATCTTGGAAGCCCTGGTGGGGGGGAGTTGTCGGATGGAGGGGCGACAGCAGGGGGACCAGAAATGACTTCCTCTGGTCTGGCAAAATGCCTCTTCTGGAATCAGACAGGTCCTGAGGGTGCTGGACCAGGGAGGTCCAACCTGCATCATGTATGTTACTGTTCTGAGACGTTATGTTTGCATATAAATGGATCGAGCGATAATCGCTTAAACCTGAGCTACCGCTGAGTTTTAGTTCTGTGATCAGTTTTTCCTGTGAAGGTGCAGTCTAACGCAACATTTCCTCATGTTGGGATGCAATTATTTTTGGAGTTAGGAAATTGCCAGCTATAGCTTTGAAAAATTCCAAGCATATTGCAGCACTGGCTACATGGCAACTCCTGCAATGCTTGCTTTGCCTGAGTCCCCTGTGATCAGACGTACAGGGAAGGGACCAGTTTCCCTGGGTATGTCTACACTACCCTCCTAGTTCGAACTAGGGTGGTAATGTAGGCATACCGCACTTGCAAACGAAGCCCGGGATTTGAATTTCCCAGCCTTCATTTGCATGAAGCCAGCCGGCGCCATTTTTAAATGCCGGCAGTTCGAACCCCGTGCCGCGCGGCTACATGTGGCACGGAGTAGCTAGTTCAGATTAGGCTTCCTAATCCGAACTAGCTGTACTCATTCCATGAGGAGTACAGCTAGTTCGGATTAGGAGGGTAGTGTAGACATACCCAGTTCTCTCGTGTAATGTGCAGCCTAGCTAATACCCCTGCCTGTGCTCTGTCTGTGCTGACAGTGATCCGTTAGCTTGCCAGACAATTCACTTGCAAATTGCCAATGAGTCAGAAACTGGAAATGCCGTTTTTGATACAGACTCCGACTCCCGCGCCCCTTTTCCCCGCTCGCTCCTTCCTAAATAGTGCCTTGATGTCTTGATTCACTTTGTTCGCCACATGTTGTGCTGGGACTTATCTGTTCTCTTTTCACCCTCCCCTTTTTAGTTTAACACCCTCTTGATTACTCCAGCACCCTGTCCCAGAGCGGGCCAGTTACCTTTGTACTGAAAGGGAAGCAGCAGAAACTGTACAGCCCTTTCCAGGGACGTCCCTAGGGGGCTGCAGGGCCTGGGAGAAACCTCCCCCACCAAGGGTGGGGCCTAAGGCAACCCTCTGCCGCAGACCCTGTCCCTGCTCCACCCCCACACCACTCCAAGCCCTGCCCCTACTCTGCCCCCTTGGCCCTCTCTTGAGCAACATGAACAGGGGATCACAGAGGGACCTGGTAGGGGCAGCAGAAGCCAGAGGGAGCTCAGCTGGCACCCTGCCCCAGCCCGCTGTGGGGCTCCCTAAAGCCCCACCCTAACCATCCTACAGACTCTGCCCCTCTGTCACCATAGCAAGTGGACCAAATTTCACTCTCTACCTGATGCCACTTACTAAGCCAGCAGTTCCCTTCCTGAATCTTTGCATTCTGTTGTTCATTGCTCAAGGGACCCGGAGCGTCTCCATGAAGATCACATGGACATTTCTGGCCCTCAGCACTGAGACAAAGTGAGGGATTTTCTGAATGCTTTTTGTGATTATGCATGCCTCGGTTTCCCCTGTGCTGTACAGTTAACCAGTCGCAGGGACAAGAGTGGGGATCTTTGCAGATACCCTTTAGAGCCATGGCGTCCAGCCAGTTCTGAAGCAGTAGCCACTATATTCCGAAGATGTAAATAATTTTGTGAGCCAAGCAGCCATGCTCAACTGGCCAAATAGCACATGTGGCTAGTGGCAAGCATGTTGGACACACGGCTTTAGAGGATCCGGTGTGCCTGCCATCCAGCTGCCTGGGCTCAGACAATGGCTGGACATTTCAAAACGTAGTAACGGATGGCTGCCGGGAAGGCACCCTCGACAATGGGTGGGGAACCTTTTCTGGGTCGGGCCGCTAACCCACAGAGCTATCAGGCCACACACACACACACATTGTGCTGGTATTATGTTCTTTTTTATTTAGAATTTTAATGTGATGGCTCAATCTGCTTTTTGCAGGGAAAGGGCTGGGGAGGGGCGGGGGGCGTTCTTCCCTGCCCTCCCACTCCTGCAGGGAATTCCCCCTCCCTCAGGTCATGCATGCCTCCTTAACTGTTAAGGAGCATATGACTCCAATCTGCCAGACACCGTTCCCTGCTGTAGCCAGCCTATTTGGGGAAGGGAGGGGAGAGAAGCTGGCTCACTGTGGCCTCCCCTTCCTCCCGCAAGGTGCTCCATGCAGGGAAGGAACTCAGGGGCCTCCCTCCCCTCCTACTCTGGGAATGGATTCCCCCTCCCTCTCCTCTTGGCCCGCACACCTCCTTTCCAGCAAAAGGAGTTTTGCTGACAGCCTTTGCAGTTGCCAGAGGCAGGAAAGCAGCTGCAGCCTCTTTTTCACTGCCACCTCCCAAAATCCCACAGGGCTCCACCGCATGGAGCTTTTCCCTCCTGCCAGATCTCCTGCACGCACCTCCCCCATGTGCAGGAGAGGAACCAGAAGTATCCAGCTGCACTGCAGGGCAGGCCGGGGGAAGTTTTTAAAGTGGCTCCTGGAACCTCCCCCCCCGAGGGCCGGATGAAATTGTTTGGCCCCACCCCTGTTCTACAAGAAGCTAGCTGGCCACAATGAGCTGGAGAACAAAGCGTTGAGGTGGAGACCAGGTGACCACTTTTGCCTGGGAAAGACGACAGGCGGAGGAGAGGCAACAGGGTGTGACTGAGGAGGGGGCCTGCTGGAAGCAGAGCGCTCCAGTTGGGGTGTCTGGGGAGAGCTAGGGCTCTGGGTCTGACCAAGAGAGACTCTGCTTACCTTCCGGTTTCTGTGCTAACAAAGAACTTGCCCACACTCTGTTCCAGACAGCTCGTCACCCCTTCGGTTTTGCAATGCTAGCCGGGAGTCGCTGCTGACTGCGGAAGTTGGGGGGCATGCCTGCCCTTTAGAAGAGTATGGGGCAGATGGATGTTCGGTGGGGAGCTCATGGCATGGAAGAGGGGTACCGAAGCCAAGGAGGTTTACCCTAATGAGTGTGCCCTCGAGGGGTTGTCACACTGAGGTGGGTCCAGAGGACCCTCCCAATTTCCTGGGATAGACTATAGTGAGCTGTCCAGTGTGTCATTAGTAGCAAAGTGCAGCATCACTAGTGGGCCCTTACTCACGGACTTCAGAAGCCTACCCCTGCTGGCAGCCACTTCTCATGCCTTGGCCCTAGGAAGACCACACGCCATCCTTTGGTCTGTCTGTCCCCTGCTTCAATTATTCATGGCCTCCTGGCATAGAATGCCCTGCACTAAATATCTGTCCTCGGCTGACTGAAGACGGTTGCGAAGGTGTTTGTGTCTTGCCAGCTGGGCTGAGCAGCCATCCCCACATGCAATCTGTGCACCTCGCCATTCCACTCGGGCCAGCTGGATCTTCAGAGAAATCTTTTCTGAATTCCATGCTGAGAATCTGGTAACAATCAGATACTTCTAGCTCTGGAATTCTTCCTGGTCCTCGTCTCATTGGTGACCAAATCCTGCCCCTTCTTGTCTGCCTCCAGCTGTGAAGAATGCCACTTGGTCCTTTTGCTCGTGGGGTTGTACACTCAGGGTGCAGCCTGGAACCATGCGACTGCTGTGCCCCCCTGAACTCTCTCCAGCTGGGGCTGTCTCCCATAATGCCTTGCTAGTCACCAGTGGCAGCCCCCCCAGCTGCTGCTATCACTCAGCAAACTGCATGTGCAGCCTACATCCAGCTAGACTGCATGAATGTCCCAGAGCCATTCATAAATCCCACAGAGAAAGGTACCATAGCTGAACCCCCCACCCAGCTCCCAGCATTGTACCTCAGGAATATACCGTTTTATTTATTAATTGGTTCACCACTTCATCAATGGAAAGTGGATATACCCTCAGCTATGTCTGCACAGCAACATTATTTCGAAATAACATAGTCCACGTCTCCACAGCTGGCAGTTATTTCGACATCATGTTGAAATACTGTCAAGCTGGAGAACGTCTTACTCCAACTCCTATAGGCCTCATTTTATGAGGAGAAAGGGAAGTCAGAGGAAGAGAAATAAGTTCTGTGTGGACAGCACCAAAAACTTGAAGTAAGTAATTTCAAAATAAGCTACTCAATTGATGTAGCTCAATTTGCATAGGTTATTTCGAGATAAGCCCTGCTGTATAGGCCCCTAGTTTTTGTAAAAACCCCAAGCAAATTTACCAAACGCTTCACACAAATTCACTGGTACAGAAAAACAGTAACAATAAGTTTACTGATGATAAGCGATCCTAAGTGGTATTAAGCGATAGACAAAAAGTCAAAGTAGTTACTAAAATAAAATAAAATATAAACCTGCAGTCTAAACTCTCAACCCCTATTAGACTAGGCAACAACTGGATCAAGCCATTTTTCTCACCCCACTGGATATTGCTGACTAAATACACGATTTCACCCTTGAGATCTGGGCCAGTCCCCTCAGCTGGAACCTTTTATGCTTCTCAGGCCACGTTTTCACAAAACAGAAGCTTGACACTGCTGAGATCGATCTTCCGGAGTTTGATTTAGAGAGTCTAGTTAAGACTCACTAAATTGAATTCATAGGGCACCTCTGCTGGCAGCTGGTACTCCTGCTTCTACGGGGAGTAAGGGAAGCTGAGGGGAATATTTTCCCTCTTCAGCCTCCTACTGTGGGGATGGTGGGAAAACTTGAAACAAGGTATGTCAACTCCAGCTGCATAATTCATGTAGATTAGACCTTCCCTTTGGTGGAGACTTGGCCTCAGTGTCCTGGTTGATGGCAGCATAGGTGGGTGAAGGAGAAAGACCCAGCATAGAGCCCCTGTGTTCTGTTTTATACCCTGAGCCCTGTGTGTTTGGAGAATGCAAATCCAGGCATTGCTGTCCCAAGCAAGAGTGAACAAGTCTCAAGTGTGGCTCATGCAGGTGAGTCATGGAGTTGAAGTTTCCCCAAGTAAGTTGCTGTGCTAGTGCAGAATTGTAATTAAAAATCCCATTTTCCCCTTATGAGCATTAGTTTTTAAGGGATTAAACCAAATCTGATTCTAAGGAATGAGTCCGTGGTTTATCTCTTTTCTGCCTATGGTGCAACTGATACGTGATAATTGTCTCTGCCTGTGAGCGAGGTCAGCTCTGCCCACTAATTAGACTTGCAGAGTCATTTATCTTCCCACAGCTAAGCAAAACAGATGTTTGTTACCAAACTGCAGTTGTCTCAGTGGCGGCAGCAGATAAGCAGCTGCTGCAGAGTAACAAATAAACCTCAATGTTGTATGTTTACCTAGCTACAAATGAATTGGTAAGCTGTTCCGCCCCTCCAGCTGTTGCATATGCCATGGAACCCACGCCTCATGGCAGGGAGGGTCATGTTCATAGTGAATGTCAAACTGGCTATGGCTGAGTTTAATACAAAACACTAAGGGGACCGAAGACTAAACGAGAACTGACTGGAAGAAATATGGCCACCCTGTAACAGGCTCGTGTAGACTTGGCAGGCACACACAGTCTGATGGTGTTCTGTAAGCAAGGTCTCATGAGAAATTATGCAAAATAACCCGAGAGCATAAAAATTCATGTGGCTCCTCCCTGTAGCTCACCCTCCTAACAGTTGCATCTATAAATGCTGCTGTTAGTGTTGGTCTCAGTCTCCTACCATTTCCCATCTCTCTTTGCATCTTCTTAGGGCAAGAGAGACAGATGTGGGCGCGCAGACCCTGCCTGAGGACCCTTTACTTGTTCTTCCTGTTACCCAAAATGGTGGTAGAGCAAACCTCATTTTCTGCAAATACTTTGCTCAGAGGTGGTACTCTGCTCAGAGGTGCAGTTTTTTGAAAAGCTGATGAGGTTTTCAAAATCTACATTAATTTTTGCAGCAAAATTAATTTCCTAGATGTTTTATTGCATTACAGTAGCACCTTGAGGCTCCATCTGCTTACCCATTGCACTAGGTGATGAATAAATACAGTTAAAGGCCCTTCCCCAAAGAACTTACAGCCTAGCTGAATCAGACAAACGAAACATAATTGCCCCATTTCACAGATGGGAAACTCAGGCACAGAAAGATGAAGTGACTTGTAAACGACCACACCGGGCATTTGGGAAAGAGCTGGGAACTGAGCTAATGCTTCCTGGCTTTCAGGCAGGTAGAACCACAAGTCCAGTGTTTTTCCATTACGAATCATGGGCAGTATTTTGAGGTGAATAGAAAGGGTCCCCAACTATTGATATTCAAATATTCATATTTTTATTAGTGGTGTACTCAGAACTATTAGCCGTTTTTTTTTAAATCTGTGTTGTAAAATACTAGTAATGAGAAGTCCTTACATAGTTAGTCTCTTCTTTTTAATAGTGAAATATCGATCCAGAAAAGACTTAGCCTTTTGGTGCTTTTGGAGAATGATCTTTGCATATAAATTGTGTAACTATGAACTTGTCTAGGGTTAAAATCGCCTATAACGACCGCTCCTGGAATGGCGTGTCCAGTTCTGGTGTCCACAACCCAGGAAAGATGGCGATAGATTGCAGAGGCTTCAGAGAAGTGCCACCAAAATACATGCCCTCTGGTGGGCTCAAACACCTTGCCCCATTGCACGTGTGAGGAGGTCCAGGACTATGTGGAGACCAAGGGGGACATTTGCTTCCAAATGATCTTCAAGGGGCAGCATTGTCCGAAAGGCCCAAATCTGTACCAGTGAGCCATTGCTTAGCAGTGGAACGGCAGCAGAATGCTGAGTTTACAGAAGTAGCACATCACGGCTAAACCCTGACGCGCTCGCCGATCCCCGACACCTGGAAGGCTGTTTGTTTTCCAACTGGTGACATTCCGCAGGCTCCAAAATACCCACTTGTTCCCCGCAATAATGGGATCCTAGCAACAGCCCTTCTGTGGGGCACGTCAGGTTGGGAGGAAGGGCCTTAGAAGAGGGAGAGGCCTGCTCACTGGAGAGCAGTCCCGCGAGGATGAGGGAGACGCAACCCGCAGCACTTGGGGAGGATGAAGGCTATTGGGCTCTGCACGGCTAGTCGGAGACTACAGAGTGGGGCCATGGGCCAGACTTTCTGGCTTTCCTTTGCTGCTTTCGGGAGCTCTGACTGTGAATGATCCAACCTCCCTGGGTATGTCTACACTACCACCCTAGTTCGAACTAGGAGGGGTAATGTAGTCATACGGAGTTGCAAATGAAGCCCAGGATTTGAATTTCCTCCTAATGCACTCTAATATGCCATTTGTCTTCTTGGCTACAAGGGACACTGTTGACTTCTATCCAGCTTCTCGTCTACTGTAACCCCCAGGTCCTTTTCTGCTGACCTGCTGCCTAGCCAGTCGGTCCCCAGCCTGTAACAATGCTTGGGATTCTTCTGTCCCAAGTGCAGGATTCTGCACTTGTCCTTGTTGAACCTCATCAGATTTCTTTTGGCCCAATGCGCCAATGTGTCTAGGTCACTCTGTACCCTATCCCTGCCCTCCAATGTATCTGCCTCTACCCCTAGCTTAGTGTCCTTCCTGGATCTCAACAGCAGATCCCTGGATGGGACGATGAGCTGAGCACTTCCAAGGAGCAATCTTGACTTAAATATTGTCAGTGATGGAGACTCCACCATGCCTCTGAGTGAAGTGTTCAGTGTTTAATTACTCTCACCATTCAAATGTTTAGGCCTCATTTCAGACTGAATTTATCTAACTTCAACTTCTAACCATTGGCTCATAGACAGGGGAGCCATTTCAGATTTTGGTGGGGGGCGACCTGTACATTACATTAAGGGGGGGGAGAGGGAGTGAGAGCATAGGGGGGGCAGACTGAGAATAGCAGTTTCAGCAGTGTTACCAAGCATGCTCAGTACAAGCCAAGCAGCAAATGGGTGAGGGGGAGGAACCAATCCTATTCACCCTACCCACTCAAACACATATCACCTTTTTCTAGGGCTGCTAAGGCACTGGAAAACTCTAGTTCTTTTGGCAGATAATTTAGCAATTAGCTGACAGGAGCACTGTATCTACCTCCTATATAAAAGACAATGAAATAAATATTAGATGCCCTCAGCTCTAATATTAACATGTTCTGACATCTTGTGGCAAGTCACTTAAGGGACACTGGTTAGCCTTAAAATATTCATCTATATACTTGCTTTGTTACTGACTTTGCGGGGAGAAAGAGAGAAATAGATTGCCAGGATTCTCAGGCTGTACCTCAGCTCTGGAAGCGGAGTGGGGGCTAGTGGGTTACAACAGGGGGCAGATACATTTGGGCTATACATAAGAGCAGCTGCCCAAAAGTTTGAACTCCTGGATTTCATACTTGAGGTCTGCTTAAAAGCTGCATGCCCTAGCTCCAGAGGCAGTTCTTTAATGCCACAGAGTGTGAGCTGCTTGCGGCTTTGCCTTCGGAGCAGGGAGTTTGTTATAAAAGCCCTTTGAGCTGGGAAACCCTGACATCCACTGGGCTTAGCACACAGAGGGAAAGTTTTGCTAGCTGCTCCCCGTTGGAAGTGACGTGAAAGATGCAGGTTCAGTAGCCCTGGAGACTTGGTGGGCCCTCTCTGGCCACAGACGCATAGCATACACTTCCCTAGGAAGCCCCGGATCCGCAGCAGGCATTCAGAGGTCTAGCACATCATGGCCCCCCTCTTTCTCCTGCCCCATAGCGCAACCCCTGCGCTGTGGTCCCGCTCCCCAATTGAAAGGAAGGTGACCTCGGACTTTTTCTCCCCCCTCCCCTAAATGTGCATCAGTGTGAGGGGCCCTTCCCCTCCGCATCCCGCCCAGATCAGTGGAGTTATCACCCCACTGGGATGTCTGAGTCAGTACTTGTTGGAATTATTAATAATCATTGAAATTCTTCATATGAATATGGGAAGGCACCACACACTAATGTAACCATAAATTCCTTTATTACAGCCACAGGCCAAATGGAGTTTATGCAATTGCTCTAAACATGGTTAAAAAGCCTAAATAATAAGCCATTTACTATATTCAAATGGTAACAAAACATTTCTAAGCATTCAATTAAGATACTTACAGATAGGCTAAACCCCATGTGTGCTTAGCCCCCTATTGGTCATCACCTGCCTGACCGTGCTGGAATTAGCAACAAACCCTTTAACAAACAAGAGATGTCCTTATCAATGACTGACTTCAGCTTAAACCAGCTGGAGACTGTTCACTCTTCTTTCCAGTCTTCATCCAGATCAGATTTGCACCCATCTCTTCCCCGGGCCTTTCCTCCTCTCCTTGCTACTCAACACTTCTCCCTTTGTATCTGCTTCAAATAGGTTTTAATACTGGTGTACGGCCTGGGAAAGGGCTCATTTTGAAACAGATTCTCTTTAATTTAAAATCTTCTGAAGTCACCCCTATCTGTCAGAGACCTCCCCTTTATCTCCTTAGTTATTCTTTGAACCAGACACCCTCCCTCCCTTAGTCCTTCTGGCGTTACCACTCGCTACTTTCAAGGCCTTCCTTCTACTGGCTGGTTAGGATCTTCCTTCACGACACAGATAAGACATGTTTCTTTAACGGAACTTAAGCTAACTTTAATTCTTTAACTTTAGACTGATCCTACCGTGCTCCACTCCTCAGAGCTGTTGTTGCAGGCTCTCTGCAGATTCAGGCAGAGACCGTTTTGGCTATCCAGTCATGCTTTCCAGCTTTTCTTCGCAGCCAGGAGGTCCAGACACTTCAAGGTTTTTTTTCTTTTTTGAAAAAAATGAAAGATGATTGTGATGGAGCCACATGATTCCCGCTGGGGCAGAGGCCTATCTGCCTGTAGATCCAACCCTGGAGTAGTTCAATCTTTGGCCAGTTGTGATAAGGACACGCTGCCCACTCCCCCTGTTAACAGGGTCTTAGCGAGAGTGGTATGTGTGTATTCTTCAGTGCTGGCTGCTACTACATTGTATTGAAGCTGGAGTGCTTAAATAGTTAGTGCTATTAACAAACCCTAAGTGAAACAAAGTGATTACACCCTACACAGAAATCATATTAGCTTTAGACACCATATGGGAAGTACTTTGGAGCAGGGAAGACAACAGCAGCATTGGTTGTTCAATGATGCTTTCTATTTTTGTCTCCTTGTAATGATGAGGGAATTTAATGCAACAGCCCCTCGCAATCTTTAGCCTGTGATAATGCTGGCTCTGAACACAGCACAAATTACAGACCCATTAGTAGAAGAGCTGTTCCCTCGCTGCACATTATCCACTGGTGAACACTTGAAAACAATTTAAAGACGATTGTTGTCATTTTTCTTTTTTCATGTGGTTCTGCAAGGTCACTGCTTGCCTGTGGTGTAACGGTTATTAGTTGTTTGTATTGCTGTAGTGTGCAGAAGCCCCAATCAGATTTGGGTTCCATTTCTGCGAGATGCTGCACAAACACGTATAGAGAGACCGTCCATTACCTAACATGCTTACTGTCCCAATGGGCAAGGATAACTCAAGGCCACAGGGGCAGTCATTGCCTCAAATATTCAGCAGCCCCAGGATTTAAAACTCCTTCTCCAACACCTTGCCACTAGGCCATGCAGCTTTGTCTACTAAATGATCGGTCTTATTTCTCTTCAGGTATGACACCGGTAAGAGAGTTTTTTGTCTACTAGGGATGGGAGATTTATCTAGCAAACATGTCCATGCTGTATAGGTTGAATCTCCTCTAGTCCAGCACCCTTGGGACCTGACTGGTGCCAAACCAGAGAATTTGCTGATCCACGGGGGGTCATAGAATCATAGAATACTAGGACTGGAAGGGACCTCGAGAGGTCATTGAGTCCAGTCCCCTGCCCTCATGGCAGGACCAAATACTGTCTAGACCATCCCTGATAGACAGTTATCTAACCTGCTCTTAAATATCTCCAGAGATGGAGATTCCACAACCTCCCTGGGCAATGTATTCCAGTGTTTGACCATCCTGACAGGTAGGAACTTTTTCCTAATGCCCAACCTAAACCTCCCTTGCTGCAGTTTAAGCCCTTTGCTTCTTGTTCTATCCCCAGGGGCCAAGATGAACAAGTTTTCTCCCTCTTCCTTAAGGCCACCCTTTTAGATATCTGAAAACTGCTATCATGTCCCCCCTCAATCTTCTCTTGTCTAAACTAAACAAACCCAATTCTTTCAGCCTTCCTTCATAGGTCATGTTCTCTAGACCTTTAATCATTCTTGTTGCTCTTCTCTGGACCCTCTCCAATTTCTCCACATCTTTCTTGAAATGTGGTGCCCAGAACTGGACATAATACTCCAATTGAGGCCTAACCAGCACAGAGTAGAGCAAAAGAATGACTTCTAGTGTCTTGTTCACAACACACCTGTTAATGCATCCCAGAATTGTTTGCTTTCTTTGCAACAGCATCACACTGCTGACTCATATTCAACTTGTGGTCCACTATAACGCCTAGATCCCTTTCTGCCATACTCTTTCCCAGACAGTCGTTTCCCATTCTGTATGAAACTGATTGTTCCTTCCTAAGTGGAGCACTTTGCATTTGTCTTTATTAAACTTCATCCTATTTATCTCAGACCATCTCTCCAATTTGTCCAGATCATTTTTGAATTATGACCCTATCCTCCAGATTAGTCGCAACCCCTCCCAGCTTGGGATCATCTGCAAACTTAATAAGCGTACTTTCTATACCAATATCTAAATAGTTGATGAAGATATTGAACACAGCCAGTCCCAGAACAGACCCCTGTGGAACCCCACTTGTTATACCTTTCCAGCAGGATTGTGAACCATTAATAACTACTCTCTGAGTACGCTTATCCAGCCAGTTATGCACCCACCTTATAGTAGCCCCATCTAAGTTGTATTTACAATATTGTCTAGCAGCATCACCAACACTTCCACTGCTCGCCAGGCTCTGAGAAGACATTGAGGGGTAAATTAGAGCTAAAGAACAGAACAGAATGCAGCTAGGACTGGTGGCTGTAAACAAACTTCATGGGATACTTGGCCACACCCATGATAAATGGACATCTGGCAAATTAAAATCATGCTGGACCACAGATGCTGCCAGACCAAAGAGTACTGGATGACAGAGGTTCAACCTGTAGTTATATTTCAACTGTGGAATTAATACACAGATTCCAAATTTGCTGTCTGATCACCGTAAAGATTTTTAAAAATTGTATTTTAAATTTAAGTAGAAAGAGGAAACCTCTGAGGAGGTAACCCACAGCCCACTGCCCAGCATAGCAACCAGCAAGGTACCCCGCACTACGTCACATATGTACTATCTATTATTGCATAAAATTGATTTATTTGCACTTCCTCTCACGTTAAAAAAAACTAAACATACCATTTAAATGGACATTTAAAAATAAATTCTAGACATTTTTGTGATTGTCATTGTGTGAGATTGGAAAAAACAACACAATCTGCAAACAATTAGTGATTGTTAACAACCATAATAACCATTAATTGACAGAGAAATTAGCCTAAAAGCCACCCCAATACAAAGGTTTGAGCAATTTCTGATCATTCTGCTATGGTGACAGAACACTTGCTCTACTGCAGTTGCAAAAATCTCATTTTTGGAGTTTTATCCCATTAAATTGAGTTTTCTGCTTAGCCATGGTTGGTTTAAAGGATTGTGCATTTGTATAAGTCCTAGATCACATACGAGTGGGGTTTTCGTGCTCCTACGACCTCTCTTTTATACATATAGGCACTGGTGCTGACTTCTGTGCCCCATACATAGCACTGGGAGCCTGGGCATTTCACTTGGAGTGTGGCATGACATTTGAAAATTAGGAGTTACCATGCTGGCCATGGCAATGCATAAATCCCCCTGTGGATTTAGTCTCTGGCCTTTAGTTAACAGGTTTTCCTGTGCAAGGTTTTAGTCTTGAGGGTCCTTGAGCAGTGGTTAGAAAAGAAAGAAAGAAAGAAAGAAAGAAAGAAAGAAAGAAAGAAAGAAAGAAAGAAAGAAAGAAAGAAAGAAAGAAAGAAAGAAAGAAAGAAAGAAAGAAAAAGGTTGACTTAACCTAGCCCTCCAGTGAGGGGTACAACCCAGAGAGCTGTGACAAATGAGTGTAGGAATGAAATCCTTGATAGCCCGGCTCATCACACCATCTGCGACACGGCCCAGTAAACATCTGGTATTGTGCTAGTATATCATCCTGGGTATTGATCAGTGGACGTGCAGGGCATCTCACTGCCAAGTGACAAGGTCGCTTTCCATCAACCAGGGAGCTAGCTCTTGGCTGAGACCTCGGACAGGTGTACAGGTGGAGTAATGGGGCTGGCAAATTGATTGGCTTGTCAGAAGAAATATAGAAGAATACTCTAAATCCAACCACGGAGTAGGCAGAAGGGGGCAGGCTTTTGAGAAAGCCACGTGACACTGCTCACCTTCACAAGTACTGGCCAGTGACCCGTGCTTAGTGCAGAGGTATTTTTAAAGCCGGGGTCATTGCAATGAGTGGGGGTGTATGTGGTGTTTTTCACATCTCCATCTTCCCTCGTCTCTGCCCCTCAGTGGTATTTCCAGAACAGGGAGTACCCAGAGCATGAGGTTTTTAGGGGCAGGGAACTTGTGTGTCGAGTGCTCTTAGCACTAATTCTGAGAAGTGAATAATAATGTATTAATGGCTATGTCCCACCTCCTCCCCGCATAAGAAAGATGTTTCTTCACGCTAGAACCTTATTGACCTCTTTTGGAGGGAGACAGGAGCAGGCCACCACGTGTGTGTATGCTCTGTTGTTAAGCTATACAATCTAAGGGCTCATCTAGACTAAGGGGAACGGTCGAAAGAAGATATGCAAATTCTGAAAGTAGTTAAGATGCAGCTTTTTCAGCAAACTCCACCCCCTTTGTTGAAAAGCCACTCTTCCTGAAAAAAGGAGGTTTACGGGGCTTTTTGACAGAAAGGGGGGTTCACCGAAAAAGCTGCGTCTTAACTACTTTCGAAAGCGTGATCCCATGGAATTTGCATGTCTTCTTTCGACCGTTCCCCATAGTCTAGATGAGCCCTGTGTGTCTATATGGTTCTGTAGTAGTTCTGGGCAACGAAATTCAGGATTCACTGGTGTGGCATCCTGACAGATCTTCTGCTCCGTCAGTGATGATAAACATGCAGTTGTGTGCATTTTTGTATGCGGATAGGTAGCATACTAGACTTCAGGAGAGCCCCCACAGACCACAGACTTAGATCATATACGAAGGCGCCTGAGTCAGGTTTATTGTCTTACGAAGTACATTAGTTGTTGGCGGTAGCCAGATGGCCTCCGAGTCCCTACGTATTTGTACCCAGGACAATGGACTCGGCTCAGTCGATAGTATGGATTTCACTATCGCCCCCTAGGCCGGCCAAAGAATTAAATTGAGGTTCCCCAACATTTACAGACAGGAATGAACAATCTGTGATACCCTCCGTCCATATCGGACGGCCTGTCTCTGTCTGTAGCCTGTTGGTATCAAGGTATAAAAGGTATAAAAGGAGAAGTCCAAGGATCTAGGGGGCAGTGTCAGGGGGTGCCGCTCGAGCCAGTACCTGGTCACAGGCATTTGCGTGTCGGGGTACCCGGAGCTCCTGTGGGTGCTGGTGCTGAGCTTTGTCAACAGTAACCCTTCCCCCACTCTCCGTGGTCTGTCAGCAGCAGCGAGTTCTGCCCAATGGCTGGATTCCACAAGGGAAGGACTTGGGGTCGATGAATTACGAGTAATGAGGCCAGTGGACGCTGTGGTGAGATCCTTACGCTTGTCGACTGGCTCCCAGAGTCAGAGCTCCGAGCCACAGCAGCCCAGCATGAAGGCACCCCAGGTTACAGCGCCTGCAGGCAGAAAGCCCCTTCCAGCTCGGCGTGACCATGACAACCCCATTAACATTTCTCACCTGTGGTTTGTTCTCTCAGCCACTCCCAGGGGGTTCTTCCTAAAAGGGGGGGCATGAGGCCCAATCCCCTCCGGGAGCCCATCCCTGCTCCGTCTCCCCTCCCCCCCAGCTAAGCCCAGGCCCACCCACCTTCAACCAGTGGAGACAGCCCTGTAGCTGCAAACTTTCAGAATACTTTCCTCTGCCTTGGTCGGCTTCAGCTTCCACTAGCTGCAGTTCACGCACGAGCTGATCTCCAAGCACGAGGCCGCTGGGTATCAGAGGTGCCATCCGTGTGGATGTTCGGGGCTACACAAGCTTCATCGCCACGCCGGACAGCATCCGGATCACCTCCCCTTGGAAGCGGAGGTGTAGGTGGGTGGCAGATTACAGGACATGCTGGCTTTGCCAGGAGACTTGGTGTTCTACGTGGCTGCAGTGGCAGGACTCTGAACAGAATCTGCGGCTTGGGAAGAGAAGAGAATGGCTGGGCATGTGGCAGCAGAGGCTCCGTGGGTGCACATGTCACAGCCATGAGTGGCAGAGTTGCCTGTCCGTATGCGTCTCAGAACGGCACTTCGCCTTTGAGCACAGCCTGCTCCCAACAAAGCAAAGCAACGCCCTCCACAACCAAAACCCCCTCTCTGCGGATTTCAACACGTATGACACCCAGCCTGGCCGTGCCCTTCTGACTCAGGCCTGGCGAGTTCTGTGTCCTCTCCCAGCGAAGATAATGGCAAAACTGTCTCCAAGTCAGTGGGCGCCGGATTAAACGTTGTACTTCCCACGGGAGTACGTGGCTGTTGCGGTGCCGTCTGATTACAAACCTTGGGCCCTATCCTGTGTGTAGGGGGAGCCTCCCTGAGGCCCTGAATATCCTCAGACTAGCAGGTTCCCAGGAGCTCGCGGGGGGCTCTCCGAAGCCTGCAGGAGTGCGTCAATAATAATGAATGTTCGCTGTGTTGAAATACTGCCTCCTCTTTGATGGCTGTAGCACAAAGCCCAGGGCCTCAGGCCTAAGCCTGGGCCTGAGGTCAGATGTGACGGTATTCAGTCTGCCCAGCGCATCACCTGCAGTGTTTACTGCTCAAGTTGCTTGGATCTGCTATCCGGCTTGTTTGGGGAAGGCATACTAGGGAGAATCAGAGTGTTTCCTTACATCTGCTCCTCCTCTCTTGAAGTGCAGGAAGTTACAATCTGGCACACTGAAAGGTGAAGTGATTAAAAAGGAGCGAGCAGTCTGAGGCATCGCACAAGGTCTCATGTAGCCTTGGGAAAGGGCCCCCGGCCCACAAAGCCGTTAGTGCTTCAATGAAAACTCACTTTGCCTAGACTTGCGCAATGCCCGGCACATTCATGGCTCCTCTTTCTAGCCAGGGTAATAAGGGAGGGGCCCCACTGACTTCCATGTCACTTTCTGCCTTTGAGAGCTGTATTCGCTTTAAAAAAAGCATCTCCTGGTTTTTAAACTCCTTTCACTCTCGGTTGGAATGCTTAGTGGTTATAAAATGTAGCTTAATTTGTATTAAGAGTGCCATTTAATATTGGTTTAGGAATGAGACCAAAAACCTACACTGCGCTCCAAGAGATCATTACAGAATAGCCACCAGGCAGAGAGCTGGAGAATGTACCTTTATAGCGAATAATAAACGTTAATGCAGTGCTTAGCATTTCAATGTCATGATTAACTATTCCACGGTCTTGCTAATTTAATATTTTATATTCACACAACTGGCTTTGTTCTTCACAATAAAATACTAATTCTCGTGCGTGTTTTAATGTGGAGAGGGAATGCATTCAAGATTGTTCAAGGATATAAAATACAAACAATCCTTTTGAAATGAATGTAATCATTGACCATTTACTTTGCACAAAGGATATAGCCAGAGCACATGTAAATAGTGTTTTGGTTTGGTCCCAAAGTCATAAACTGCTAGCTTTTGGTATTGCAAAGAAGATATGGCACAAGGGAAATCTGTAGAAATTGATATTCTGCAGGTAGCAAGTATGCACCTTTTTCATGGGCATAATATTACTCTATTACAGCATGTCTTAAGCTTTTTCTCTAACATGACTCCATAGAATCATAGAACACTAGAACTGGAAGGGACCTCGAGAGGTCATCAAGTCCAGTCCCCTGCTCTCACGGCAGGACCAAGCACCGTCTAGATTATCCCTGACAGATGTTTGTCTAACCTGTTTTTAAATATCTCCCATGTTACATCATGAAGTTTTCAGGTCTCTCTTTCTCTCTAGCCATAAAGAAATTTAGGATTGCTATAAGCCCCTGAATCCCATTCAAGGCACATGTTCCCTCTCCACCCTGTCTCTAAAGGTCTATCTAAACTACACCCTTCTGCCGACAGAGGGATGTAGATTAGGCACATCGCTATTGCAAATGAAGCGAGGATTTAAATATCAGATCCCTTATGCCTCATGCAACGAGGTTACAGGATTGGTCAGAAAAGGCTTTCCTTGTCGACCGAATCCTGTCTAGACTGCTGCTTTTTGCCGGCAAAGTCCTGCGTTGGCAAAAAGTGGCGGCCATTTTTATTCAAATGAAGTACAGGATATTTAAATCCCCGCTTCATTTGCAATAGCGATGTGCCTAATCTACATCCCTCTGTCGGCAGAGGGGTATAGTTTAGACACACCCGTAGTTGGACCCGCGTTCTCTTATTTTTCTGTCTTTGTCTACACTGCCAGTTGAGTGAAAAAAACTTTTGTCATTCACAGGTGCTTCAACTCCCCCCATCCCCTCCCGCCACACACACACACTCCTGAAAGACAAAAGTTTTGTTGCAGCAAGTGTCAGTGTCAGTATATGTGCCGACAAACTGCCCAACTTTTAGCAACATGGCTGTGTCACTAAAAGCTGTCTAGCATGAACAAAGCCACTGTCTGGGTAGCTTCCCCCTTAGCATGTGGCCATCTGCTGTACTTGGGATTGGGTGGCAAAATAGTCTTCTGAACATTCCCTTATTTTGAAGTTTTGTTGTGGTGGGGGCGTACCGGAGTTCCGCATCTCTTTGCCTTACCCTGCTCTCCTTGAAATCAACAATAAAACACCCAATGCCTCAGGACAGTTAGCTCGCCTGGCAGAGATGCCAGCCTTAGGTTTTCCTCTTGGCTAAACCACTGAGGTAGCCAGGGTTAATCTGGATCTACACTAGGGAAAAGGCTGAGGTTATGTCCAGGTTAACAACAACATCCTAACCAGCACAGTTGCTTTTCCTAGCATAGACTTTCCAAGCAGTAGTGGGAGGGTCTCACTGTAAAGTGACATGACCTTTAAATGGCAACTGAGACTGGAACTTTCATTCTTCCTGTCATATCCTGGGCTGGCTTTCTGGTCCTGTGTAGCTTTAATATGCGGCAAGTGTTGTGTAGCAAACCTGTAGCTGCATAGTGTATTCAGCAGGGCTAGAAACTTGAGCCACTCCATTGGAACTCCTGTCCCTTGAGCTAAATGACTCCACACACCCGCTGTGAACTAAGAGTAGGTTGTTATCCTGGATAGGAACAAAGCCATTTGAGAGGGAGTCACGTGACAAACTCACCACTTCCCCAGTGTATGACTGTTGCCATGGTATTGCCGGAAGGAGTTCTATTAACTGCTCAGATAATCATTCCTTGTGAAGACTTACTAGTCTCTTTATTCTTCTAATTCATTTCTTTACAGGTTAATTTGGCGGATTTGCTTAAAAAATGTTGAGTGTTAAATGAATTCTTCTAATGAGTTTCCAATCTGTGATCACATGGGCTTAAGCGTGGCATTCGTTCTAACAGCGTCCTATTAATTTCTGCCAATTAGAACGTGCCATCGTGTCATTTTCCAGAGGAGCTTTTCTCCAGCATCTGAGATGAGACTTTTCCTCTGACAAATCACAGCCCATAAATGATCTGCCCTGAAACATAAACCTTCCCCTTCCAATCAAAATGTCTGTGAGGGGCCAGGAAAAGTGAGATGGTTTTCATGGCTAGGGTGGAAACAGGAACTAAAATTGATCGAACTGAGTCGCGATGTAGAAACAGTGTTAGTCTGATACCACTAGCTCAGTATGTAACCAATGCAATACCCGATACCTACCTTCGCTTACAGATAGTGGCAAGGCCCGGGTAATTTTTCTAGGAAAAATGGCTCCTGCTTTACTTCTACAGGCAGTCCCCGGGTTACATACAAGATAGGGACTGTAGGTTTGTTATTAAGTTGAATCTGTATGTAAGTCGGAATTGGCGTCAGCCGCTGCTGAAACTGATCAGTTTCAACCGCGGCTGAATCTGGATGCCAGTTCTGACTTACATACAGATTCAACTTAAGAAACCCAGGTGTCCCTAAATCAGCTGCTGCTGAAACTGATCAGCGGCTGATTCCAGGAAGCCTGGGGCAGAGCAACTCTGCCTCGGGCTTCCTGTAGTCAGCCGCTGGTCAGTTTCAGCAGCGGCTGACTTGGGGACGCCTGGGGCAGAGCAGCTGGGATGCTGCTGGGTTGCTCCAGTAGCGCGGCTCCTCGGCGCTACTGGAGCAACCCAGCAGCACCCCAGCTGCTCTGCCCCAGGTGTCCTGATTCAGCCGCTGCAGTTTAAGCCCCTTGCTTCTTGTCTTGTCCTCAGAGGCCAAGGAGAACAGTTTTTCTCTGCATGACACAAAAAGCTTCCCTGCTGCAAAGGGTAGCCCTGCTAGCTGTGCCAGCTTCTTCCTGTTTCTTGATGGCAGGGATGTGAGCTAGAGCTGTTACCATGCCTCCTGGCCCCCAGCCCAGGGCAGGTGGAGGGTCCTTGGCTTCTTCCCACAGCGGGCTTGGCTCCCTCGGCAGCTCTTACCAGGGCCCAGTTCTATCTTCTGAACTGGTCAGGGCTCAGAGCCCTGGGGGAAGAGAAGCAGATATCTGGGCCCCAGTTCTGGTGTGACTGTGCCCCTCCCCACTTCTACACAGGTTCCCATGTTCCTGTGGGGGCCCCTGGATTGGCTGGGGTCCCAGGCACAGCCCATAGGTCTGTGCATTAATCCGCCACTGATGCTTATGCTGGAAAGAGTTTATGTGCTTCAGGCATAACTGCCTAGACCGGGGTAACTGAGTGCCAGGCAGTGCTGAAAACTGACACCCCGTATTCGTTTTCCTCCGCCGTCTGTAGCATAACAATATTATAGTCCCAGGAGCCCTGACAAAATGCAGCTGCCAAGCCTTGATTTTCCTGTGAAGAAGCTGGCTAGGGATAACGAGAATGGCCCATGCACAATAGGCCCACAGTCCAATCAGATGTGAGCCCTGGGTTAATAAGGATTGGGGTTTTTTTGTTTTAAACAAATTCATTTCAACGCTTTTACAATGACAAGATGAAAATCTGCTAATAAAATTATTTTTCAGATAACATTAACCTCTCTGCCTGCTGGAATTCAGAGGGGCCAGCTGAGGGTACAGTATGACAGGAAATCAGTAATGCAGTCGAAAACCACTAATACAGCAAGAAGGAAAGTAGATAGCCATTGTGGGTTGCCATGACTACTCCGTACATCTGTTCTCCCGTGTCCGTTAGAATTTCATCATTTTGGAGCTGGGTTCTATTGCTTCAGGGCTGTGCTAACAGTGTTGTGCTTGACATGTCATTGAAATGAATTGCAGCTACCAGACAGATTCGTTCTAGCTGGGATAGACCCTCCTGCAGGGTCCCCAGTGACAGCAGGCCACTTGTGATGTCTGCAAGCTGAAGTAAACTGGGGAAGAGCCCATTGAGCATAGAAAGACATCAGGGGAACTCCTGAGCCATGCCGCTCAAGCCCTTTAAAAAGCTTTGTTTCAGGAAAGTAGCCTACGGACACATTCTTGGCTGCGTATAGACTGGCATGATTTTGCGGAAATACTTTTAACCGAAAAGTTTTTCGGTTAAAAGTATTTCCGCAAAAGCGCGTCTAAATTGGCACAGATGCTTTTGCGCAAAAGCATCCGTGCCCAGTCTAGACGTGATTTTGCGCAAGAAAGCCCCGATCGCCGTTTTAGCCATCAGGGCTTTTTTGCACAAAACGGTTCTTCCTTGTCTACACTGGCCCTCTGACGAAGTGGGTCTTTGCCCACGAAAGCTTATGCTCCAACACTTCAGTTATTCTATAAGGTGCCACAGGACTCCTCGCCGCACTGGCCCTCTTGCACAAGTATTCTTGCGCAAGAGGGCTTTTTCCTGAGCAGGAGTGTGAAAGTATTTGCACAAGAAGCACTGATTTTGTACATTACAAAGTCAGTGCTCTTGTGCAAATTCAAGCGGCCAGTGTAGACAGCTGGCAAGTTTTTCCACAAAATCTTGCCAGTCTAGACACACCCAACTTGTGTGCAGTGTTGGTCCCGGGATATTAGGTGGGCGGGCGAGGTAGTATCTTTTATTGGGTCACCTTCCATTGAAACAACAGCGAGGAGTCCTATGCACCTTAAAGACTAAGCGTACGTCTACATTAGTCCCCTAGTTCGAACTAGGGAGACTAATGAGGGCGACCGAAATTGCAAACGAAGTGCGGGGTTTAAATATCCCACGCTTCATTAGTATGGTCCCGGCCGGTCGCCATTTTGGGAATTGACTAGCCCGGAATAACTGCCCACGTCTACATGCGGCAGGGCGATTCCGAAATAAACCCCTTACTTCGAATTACCAGTTAAACCTTATGGCTGTGTCTACACTGGCCCCTTCTCCGGAAGAGGCATGCTAATTTCTAACTTTGGAATAGGGAAATCCATGGGGGATTTAAATAAACATGTCCGCCGCTTTTTTTCCGGCTTGGGGAAAAGCTGGAAAAAAGCATCTAGACTGGCGCGATCCTCCGGAATAAAGCCCTTCAGGTAGGAATAAGAGATCCTCCGGAAAAGGGCTTTATTCCGGAGGATCGCGCCAGTCTAGATGCTTTTTTCCGGCTTTTCCCCAAGCCGGAAAAAAAGCGGCGGACATGTTTATTTCCAAAATGGCGACCGGCCAGGACCATGCTAATGAAGCGTGGGATATTTAAACCCCACACTTCATTTGCAATTTCGGACGCCCTCATTAGCCTCCCTAGTTCGAACTATGGGGCTAGTGTAGACGTACCCCAACAGATTTATTTGAGCCTCAGCATCCCAGGGCAAAATCCACTTTGTCAGATGCTTGGAGTCTTCTGTCACCGTCTGTCAGTAAGAAGCATGAGCTTTTGAGTGTTCGCAGATCTGAAAACGAGTTCGGTGTAAGCTTGAAATCTCTCATCAACAGAAGTGGGTTCAGTAAAAGCTGTGATTTCACCGCCTTGTCTCCATGTAGATTCATTGGGCCTATGGCTTATTATGGGTTGTGGTATCTGTTGTGACAGGGCTCTGTACTCACATGAGTTTGCTCAACAAAGCCATGATACAAAATCTTCCTTGGCGTGGCAAAGGGTTGCCATCACTCTCAGTTCCATAGGAGAAATCAACCATCCTCAGAAGTTTAAACATTCCTGATGTAAGTCTGAGCATCCTGCACTTCATGACTTTACATAGCACCTTTTGAAGTTGTTCTTTCCTGTTCGACGGCCATTGACTTTACAAGTGCTGTGTGGTAGATTTAGTTTCCTATATGTAACAGTTTTCTGTTACATCCAAACACAACATAAAATTATTTTATAACATAATTCTTCTTTGTATGCAAGGAGAGAGCTCTGTATTGACTGCAGCTCTGATGTCTTATGCAGAAAGTAGGAACATAAGAACAGCTGTACTGGGTCAGACCAAAGGTCCATCTAGCCCTGTGTCCTTTCTGCCCACAGTGGCCAATGCCAGGTGCCCCAGAGGGAGTGAATAGAACCGGGAACCATCCAGTGATCCCTCCCCTGTCATCCAGAGAGACTGATTTATAATTCATCAATTTAACACTTCCCACTATCAGTGCTTTTTCCTTTATAAGAATATAGCAATTACTGTAGATCAGAGACCTACAACTCTGCCTCGGGCTTCCTGTAGTCAGCTGCTGGTCAGTTTCAGCAGCGGCTGACTTGGGGACGCCTGGGGCAGAGCAGCTGGGGTGCTGCTGGGTTGCTCCAATAGCGCCGCTCCTCGGCACTACTGGAGCAACCCAGCAGCACCCAAGCTGCTCTGCCCCAGGCGTCCTGATTCAGCCGCTGCTGAAACTGACCAGCAGTGGCTGAATCAGGTCGCCTGGGGCAGAGCAGCTGGGATGCTGCCGGGTTGGTCCAGTAGCGCCCAGAGCGGCGCTGCGGGACCAACCGGCAGCGCCCCAGCTGCTCTACCACAGGCGTCCAGAGAAAAGCCTGGTCTGCTGGGGGGGGCGCACTAGCTGCGCCCCTCCCAGCAGACCAGGGAAATGCGGGCGGTGGGACCGAGATGTGCTGCGGTCCTGCCGCCCGGGTCCTCCGCGGCTTTGCTCCCCGTCTCCCTGGTCTGCTGGGAGCCTCCCCCAGCAGACCAGGGAGACGGGGAGCAAAGCTGCGGAGGACGCCGGCAGTGGGACAGCCGCGGCGCGTCTGGGCGTCCCGCCGCTCCTGTCCTCCGGGGCATGAAAAGCCCCTTTCGTAACTGCGGATCTGACAAAGTCAGATCCGCGTAACTCAGGGACTGCCTGTATGTACAGAAAGAGCATTCTCCCCTCCTACTTAGCAGGCTATTCCATCAGCTAAGTGTTAGGAAATTGTTGGCTAACTTTCTATGCTCTGCATCATCTCAGTAATTCCCATTGTTCCCTTCTGACCTTCCCTGAACAAAGTCTCCATTCCTAAGGGCAACATCTTTTATTAAACTGAAATTGGTTTAATCACAAGATCATCTTCACTTCCACTGTTGTATTTCTCGTATTCGAGTGGCAGGAGGGTATAACCACCTGAATCACCTGTGCAGCTTCCCCCGACAGGGCTCCATGCTCCAAGTTTGTGGAACTTAAGGTCCGGATGAACCATATGTTTTTGTATATGCTCAATTCCTCCCCTTCCCAATTTCTTACCATGCTTCTAAATCTAGTTTTTTACGACCATTTACAAAATGGTTTGGCTGATGATGAAACAGGCCAGTAAAGCCAGTTGGAAAATGGTTCTTTTTCCCCCATGGGAAATTTTACATTTTCAGGAAAAAAAATCAAACCCTGGTTTATTTTTATGCTGAAATGCTGGAGAGGGGTTTTATGGGAGTTCATCACGCTCCCTGTCACCTCTGTGGGCCTGTGTTCCCTGGTCAGAGATATCTCGCACGATGAACTGTGGTCTCCCCTCTTGGTGAGGAGAGGTGATTCATTAGCAGTAGTGTGGCCAGAGTGCATCCTGGGAGATGAGGTGCAGGGCCCATAAGAGAGAATTGGAATATGAGGCAACCTAACTACAATTCCTGTGAGCACTTGCAGATCAGAAACAAAATATTTTCATTTTCATTTGAAACTGGTTTATTTGACCATAGTCCCCCTCCCCTTTTTGTGGAAGATAAAGAGTTTGAAAAATAGTGTTTAGTCAAAAACACAAGTGGGGAAATTTTGGTCAGCTCTCCTGGACAGGCATACTATCTTAGAGGCTACATCTAGACTGCAGAGTTAAACTGGAAAAAGATACGCAATTTGCAATATACAAATTGCGTATCTTTTTCTGATGTTCTTTCGAAAGAGGCTTTTATGAAATTTGGCACGTCTACACATTGACAAATTTCAGAAAAAAGTCCTCTTTCGACACATCCTTTTTTCCTCGTAAAAAGGTTTACGGAGATGGTGAAAGAGCACACACGCTTTTTTGAATTTTTTTTCAAAAAAGTGGACGCGTTCTTTAGACATGGCATTGCTTTTCTGGGATACCTCTGGTATCCCAGAAAAGAGCTACAGTCTAGATGTAGCCAGAGTGAGCATCTGTTGAGGCAACCTCCAAGGGTATGTCTACACTACCCTCCTAATTCGAACTAGGAGGATAATGTAGGCATACCACACTTGCAAATGAAGCCCAGGAAATTCAAATCCCGGGCTTCATTTGCAAGTGCGGTATGCCTACATTACCCTCCTAGTTCGAATTAGGAGGGTAGTGTAGACATACCCCAAGTGTTCTAGGAACCAACCAAAAAAATAAGTGACTCGTAATGAAATCAACTTAGTAACCCAGTTCTCTATAACTTATGGCTCCATAGTGTTAATCACACAAGAACAAGTATAATCCTTAACCGAAATAAAGGAGAGCCTTGCCACCCTTTAATTACCATCACTTTGTAAGTTTCCTGAGTGCAAACTACTTCTTCATTTTGTCCAGTGTGTGTCTGAACAGCCCCAGTATGCTAGGATGTGTAACTTTCCCAAGCTTTGTAGGATGAGTCTGGACTTTCCTGTCATGGATAATACCTAACACTAGAGAAACCCACATTTTCCCGATGCTATATTTATTTCTTCCTTTTTTTAAAGGGATGGGCATGAACCAGTTTGGATCTGGTTGTTAATGTCACATCTCAGCGTGTCTCACAGTGAACCCAAAGGAAAGTCCCATGTCTGAATACCCCTGAATGTGGATAAAGTTCAGCTCCAGGGACAAATGTGGGATGAAATCCACAGAAATCAGTGTCAATCCCTCCTTGACCTTAGTGGAGCCAGGATTTCCCACTAGGGGTATGTCTACACTACAAAGTTAATTCGAACTAATGGACGTTAGTTCGAATTAACTTTGATAGGCGCTACACAGGCAAACCGCTAGTTGGAACTTAATTTGAACTAGCAGAGCGCTTAGTTCGAACTAGATAAACCTCATTCTACGAGGACTAACGCCTAGTTCGAACTTACTAGTTCGAATTAAGGGGTGTGTAGCCCCTTAATTCGAACTAGTGGGAGGCTAGCCCTCCCCAGCTTGCCCTGGTGGCCACTCTGGCCAACACCAGGGAAACTCTATTGCCCCCCTCCCGGCCCCGAACCCCTTAAAGGGGCACGGGCTGGCTACGGTGCCCATGCCAGGTGCAAGCCTGCCAGCACCCAGCTAGCAGACCCTGCACCTGGCACGGATCGAGCCACCCACCCGATGCCCCCCAGCCCTCCCCCTCTTCCCGGGACCAGGCTGGCGGCTCGCGGGAGCTTGCCTGGGACCGCAAGAGGCGGGCACCCGCCTGGTCTAGTGCGGACATCGTGGACCTCGTCCACGACCGCTGCACTAGGCACAGGAAAGTGGCTGGCTAGGGCAGGAGAGCTGCCAACCTGGCCACCCAGGAGCAGGTGTGCATGAAAATCAAGGTGGTCCACTGAGACCCCCGACCCTGAGCTTAGAATGGCCGTACTGGGTCAGACCAAAGGTCCATCTAGCCCAGTAGCCTGTCTGCCGACAGCGGCCAACCCTAGGGACCCTGGAGGGGATGGACCGAAGACAGTGACCAAGCCATTTGTCTCGTGCCATCCCTCTCCAGCCTTCCACAAACTTTGGGCAAGGACACAACTCCTACCCCCTGGCTAATACCACTCCATGGACCCAACCTCCATGACTTAATCTCACTTCCCTTTAAACTCTGTTCTAGTTGTAGCCTTCGCAGCCTCCTGCAGCAAGGAGTTCCACAGGTTGACTCTTTGCTTTGTGAAGAAGAACTTTCTGTTACTAGTTTGAAGCCTGCTACCCATTCCTTTCCTTTGGTGTCCTCTAGTCCTTCTTTATGGGAACTAATGAAGAACTTTTCTTGATGCACCCTCTCCACCCCACTCCTGCTTTTATAGACCTCGATCCTATCCCCCCTCAGTCTCCTCTTTTCTAAACTGAAAAGTCCCAGTCTCTTTAGCCTCTCTTCATATGGGACCTCTTCCAAACCTCTGTTCATTGTAGTTGCCCTTCCCCCTCCCACCCTCTCTCTTCCCCTCTCCCACCTCCTTTTCCCAGTCTCCCCGAGTTTTGTTCAATAAAGAGAGATTCTATTTTTGACCACACATTTTCCTTTATTTTGTACATCAGGAAGGGGGGCTAGGAAAGGGTAAGTGGAAGGAGGTGAGGGAGGAATGGGGTACGCGCCCCCGATGGGGAGGACTGGGCTGGCTCTGCGGGCTTCTGGGGGTGGAAGCTCTCCTGCAGCCCCCCAATTGCCCCCTCTCCTCAGATGGCAGCCTGCGGCAAGTGCAGCCGGGCTGATGGCCGAGTGCTGTGATGTGCCGAGTGTGGGCACTCAGGGCACTCCAAGCCAGGACTGCTTTGCAAGCAGGGAACCCCTGAGAACTGTCTGTCCGGGGTGGGGGTTGGGTCCCTTTAAGCACAGCCCTCGGCTAGCCTGAGACAGCAGCTACACGCTCTAAGTCCTCATCTGATGCCCTGCCGGCACTGCTTCCGGCCAGCCTTAACCCCGGTTCAGGGTCCACTTAATGTGGACATGCTAGTTCGAATTAGCAAAACGCTAATTCGAACTAGTTTTTTAGTCTGGATCCGTTAGTTCGAGTTAGCTTAGTTCAAATTAGCTTAGTTCGAATTAGCGCTGTAGTGTAGACATACCCTTGTATCTTGAACCCAGTTCTTTGTTTTATTCTTCAAGTTGTCTTGTTTGTGCCAAAGTAGTTTTTGGCAAATTTTTGTCCTTGATCATATCTCCTTCTATTGCCACTACTAACATGTCGAGTTGTAAGATAATACCATAACAGGGCTATACGGTATCTATTTATGTAAGCTCAAAAGTATCTTACTTTCATATATTAAGCAGATTGTGCATCAGAATCACATCATGTTCCCAGGACAAACACTTGGAATACAAACCAGTCATGAACCGATGCTTTTTAAACAAATGAGGGAGTTAAATAGATAAGGATAACCTCCTAACATTATACGAGATGCATCTTTGTAATCACTTTGCATTGTTTTGGTTGGTTTCTAGAGAGCTGCCATTGGACTGGAATTGGACTTCATCCATTATTCATTGGGTATGGTTTAACACCCTCATTATTTCCGGCGCTCCAGGTTACTCAGCGGTGTTGACTTTCTACCTTAATAATGACAGGAATAATGACTTGGCAGCATATCTGTTTGCATTAGTCTTGGGTTATTGTTTACTGAAATAAAGCCCACGGTATTTGGAGAAAAATACCTCTATACAATGAGCACAGTTGAAAAATGTTACATTTTATAGTTCTGGGCATAGAAACCTTTATTTGCATAGAGAATTTAACCATATCATGAATCTGATTAATACTGAATCATATTTTTATTGTCTTATTGTTTACTCTGCAGAAATTAGATTTTCCAACATTTGTGTCTTTGCCTTTGTTTCTCTCTCTTTTATTATGAAAATACTAGAGCTAAGTATATTGTAGGTTGCTATTCTGGAAACTTCCTTAGATGTTTGTACCACAGTAACTGTAGTCTTCTATAGTGGTTATTTATTTAGGTCAGTGTAGCCCATTGTGGGGCTCATGGTGGGGTTCCTCCCCCTCTAGACCAGTGGACGGCCCCTCCACCCTCGTCCGCGGTGCCCCTGTGAGTCCTAGGCCCCAGACCAACAGTCCTTTCGAGCCAGCACTTGGGTTCCAAGCCTTAACTCAGGTTGGAGTGGCAAGCAAGTAGAGTCTCTCCCCCCAGCCTCTGGGCAGGGTAGCCGGTAATTAAGCAATCTCTGGCCTGGCCTTGGGGCAAGGCAGGCCGTAGGCAACTAAGAAGTCTCTGACCCGGCATTGGTGCAGGGCAGGGCAGCAGGTAAACACACAGTCTCTGGCCCAGCCTTAGTGCAGGGCAGGGCAGGGCAGCAGGTAAACACACAGTCTCTGGCCCAGCCTTAGTGCAGGGCAGGGCAGGGCAGCAGGTAAACACACAGTCTCTGGCCCAGCCTTGGTGCAGGGCGGGGCAGCAGGCAAAGCTACCAGACCTTCACAGGTAAGTACTGGCAATGGGGGAGGTTCCCTTGTTCAGGAGGAGGTCAGGCAGCTCTCCTGAGGTGAGATTGAGGGAGAGGCTGTTACCCCCGGAGTGGGTGGGGGGTGGTGTGGGCCCACCCCACTCCACTGTGCCCCATCCCAGGGCTCTAACCTCAGCAGCTCAATCCGCTGCTGGGCCAGCGGGGAGCCATACCGTTACACGCTGGCCTCTAGCCGAGCTTCCCCTACACTGGGGCCTGCTCTCCCTGGGCCACTTCCATCTCCCCCTCCATGGGTATCTGGGTTTCTGATAGGTCCATGGCTGCTGGCCAGTCCACAGCCCCTGGCAGGGTCGGGGGTCCAGGCCAGTCCAGACGAGATCATTGCTCCTCACCCCATCTCCCAGGGTGAGTAAAGGGGACACACTGGGCACCTCTGGTACTGCGGAGCCTAGGTCCAGACCGGCACCACTACTGTGGCACCTCACACATCCTCAGTGCCGACAAGATCATCATCGGCACCAGAGGGTTCTAATCAGCAAGTGCCCATGCTGATGCCAGTGTTGTTTAAAGATGCGGCAGCGAGAAAAAGCGGCACCACTACCTCCCCGATGCCATTCTTGCCATGCACCTCCCTTCGATATATTTGGCCTCTTGTACTTTCTGAGTATGCCACCTTTGCTGACCATGACCTGAGGAGTATTTTCTCATCATAACACTCCTCCCCCACTACTTCTCGTCATCTCTACTACTATTGCGACAGACCATGACACCTGCCCTGGCCATATCCTCCACCCCATTACCCTCTCCACTGGTCGCCATGAGAGCACTGGGATTCCCATAGAAGAAGGTCCAAGCTCCGTCTACTCTGGCAAGGAAACCTCCTTCACCATTGCCCGCCCATATCATCACAACCGCTGTGGATTCGGAGGAGGAGGAGGGCCAAATCCCAGATGAACATACTGAAATCCAAAACTTGGGGGACTGCCCTACCTATAACTCATCATCATCCCCTGATGAAGCTGTAATTCCAGAAGATACCCAGCCTACAGACAACTTGAAGCAATTCCAAGAGATTTTCAAGATGGTTGTTGTGGGTCAAGATGTTTGGCTACAGGAGGTCAAGGAAAAATAACACCACCTCCTCAAGAACATCCACCCTTCCTCTCAAGGAGGGAGCATGTTGCCCATCAATGAGACCATCATAGAAGTCTCAGATGAAATTTGGTAAACACTTGCTTCTATTCAACCAACATGCAAGAAGGCTGACAGGAAGTACTTTGTCCCTCCAAATGACTTAGATTTCCTTTTCTCACATCTGCAACCAAATTTCCTGGTTATGGATGCTGCCAAACTGCATGAAAGCTCCTCAGTCCAGACCAGTATCTAACTATTAGGAGCACAAAAAGCTAGACCTATTCAGAAGAAAGGTATACTCTTCGGCTACACTACAGCTAAGAATTGCTAACTATTCCGCATTGCTAGTGAACCATGACTTCAATAACTATTCTAAACTTGCCGAGCTCATGGGACACTTTCCAGACTCAAAAAGCCCCATTCTCAAATCAATTATTCATGAAGGATATGCCATTGCCCATACAGGCCTGCTCTCCTCAATAGACATAGCTGATACAGCAGCTAGAGTAACTGCCATAGCTGTGGCAACGAGAAGAGCCTCATGGCTTTTATCAGCAGGAGTGCCTAAGGAGCTCCAGTCAAAGGTGAAGGACCTCCCCTTTGATAAGCTCAAGCTCTTTGCAGCTAATATGGATGAGGTCCTGCATAGCAGCAAGGACCCCCGATCCACGCGTCAAACACTTGGCATGTACACCCAACCATACCATCAAAAACATTCTACCTCATATAATAGAAACAGAGATAGTTATTACAACTACACACAGCAGAAGCCGTACACGTACAACCTGCCCAGTTAATACCCCAGCAGTGGTCCCCAGCGCGGTGCCCGCGGGTGCCATGGTGCCTGCACCCACTTAGTGACCAGGGCTGGCCCAAGACATTCTTGCACCCCACGCACCCGGCACATGCGCGGCCCCCACCCCGGGTGCACGGTGCATGCGCAGTGCTGCCCCTGGGTGTGCAGTGCATGCGTGGCCCCCGCCCAGAGCACACAGCGCATGCGCGGTGCCAACCTGGGTGCGCGACACATGTGCGGCCCCCGCCCAGAGCACACAGCGCATGCGCGGTGCCAACCTGGGTGCGCGACACATGTGCGGCCCCACCCCTGGGCGCCCGGTAGCTCCAAAAGGTTGGGGACCACTGCCCCAGAGGAATTGCCCACCTCAATCTCGTTCCTCGGGTTCCCAGGCAACTAAGCAGCAGATTTGAAAATTTGATCGAGGGTCTGCCCAACCTCTCTGTCCATCCACTGCCAACAAGTCAGCACCATCTATTCACCCACAGACGCTGTCCCTTTTCCCACCAATGGGACTCTATAGCATCAGATCAGTGGATGCTAAAAATCATTTACACTGGATATGCCATCCCCTTCGTGTCACTTCTTCCTCCCCTTCTCGCTTCCCAGTCCCTCTTCAGGGACCCCTCCTATGAGACTCTTCTCAGACAAGAAATTGATCACCTCCTACATCTAAGAGCAATAGAGAGGGTTCCAGATGCATTCTGAAGAAGAGAATTCTCCAAATATTTCCTAACTCAGGGTGTGTCTACATAGCACCCTTATCTCAAAATAAGCTACACAATTTGCACTATGCAAATTGCATAGCTTATTTTGATCTTGTTTCAAAATAAAGCACTATTCTGAAACATCCCTTAACTCTCATGCAATGAGGTTTACAGGGGCGTCGATGAACCCGTTATATTTCAATATAGCAGACTACCTCTTAAGACGTGGAATAGTTATTTCGGGATACTGGAGGTATCTTGACCTCTTCCAGTATTAAGTCCTACCTTTCAGACTGTCCTCTGCTTATGTCTTTTCAAAGGTCCTTGCTGCAGTCACAGCCTACCTCCAACAGCGGGGGTCGTGATTTTTCCATACTTAGACGACTGCCTTATAAAAGGCTGGTTCCATGTGGAAATGACCAACATGGTCTTAAAAACCAGACATATAGTCAATCGTCTGGGCCTCCTGATGAATGAGCAAAAATCAACCCTAGATCCTACACAGGGCATAGAGTTCATTGGGGCCTGTCTCAATTCATCTTCCACATCACTGCTTCACTGTGCTACGTGATCTCGTAGCCGTATTATCCACGAGCCCTTCCACTACAATACTTACCTGCCTCCAATTGATGGGCCACATGACTGTCACTACTTAAATCGTCCAATATGCACACCTCCACTTCCGTGCCCTGCAGCACTGCTTAGCGTCAGTCTAAAAACTGTCTCGTCGTCCCCTACACAAACAGGTCACTGTTCCCAAGAAGGTGCTAAACTCTCTCAAATGGTGGACACTCCCCAGCAATCTCCTAGTGGGCATACCCTTCCACCGACCCAAACCATCAGTACAGATCACTACCAATGCTTCTCCCCTAGGATGGGTGCACATCTGCTCCAGCACATTGTTCAGGGCAGATGGCTGCCACATGAAACTGCACTGCATATTAACCTCCTTCAACTCAGAGCTGTGAGCAGGAGCGGGCCGAGGCTGGCTGTGGCAGCTGGCACCCCAGGTGGAAGGCGCGATCGGCACCCCCACCTACACGGCTGTCAATGTCCGTGATGTAATCATCAGGCGCCTGGGTGCCCCGTGACATCATTATCGGGCACCTGGATGCCCCGTGATGTCATCATCGGATGTCCCAGGTTGGTGGTGCCCTAGGCGACCGCTGAGTCTGCTCACGGGCCGCCCCTGGCTGTGAGAAATACAGGCAGCCACTTCACCACCAGCATCACCAACTGTGTAGTTCGTATACTTACGGACAATATATTGACTGTGTTTCATATAACAGACAAGGAGTGGCCTGCTCCCAATCTCTCTGTGTAGAAGCAATCCGCCTTTGGAACTCGTGTGTTCGTCACGGAATCACCCTCAAAGTGTCATACTCACCTGGGGTGAACAACGTGAGGGCGGACGCCCTGAGCCACTTTTTTCCTTTTGACCACGAGTGGAAACTACAGCCAGCATCACTTGCCTCCATCTTTCACCATTGGGGATATTCATCAATGGACCTCTCTGGTTCTAGGGTGAGGCAGGAGTTGGTTGCAGAATAGGGTCAGGGGGTGGATGCCTGAGGCAACTCCCAAAAGCAATCAGCACCCCCCTGATAACGGCTCTAGACAGTAGACAGAGGGGCCTTCACGTGCCACTGCCCATACGTACCACCCCCACAGCTCCAACCGACTGCAGTTCCTAGCCAATGGGAGCTATGGAGTTGGCTCATGGAGACTCCTTCCCCCTCCAGGAGCCACAAGGATGGTGTTGGCCACTTCAGGGAGCGGCGTGGAGTAAGGGCAGGCAGGAAGACTGTCTTAGCTCCATTGCATTGACAGCGGCCAGCCCCTCCCCAGCTCTTTTAAATCACCCAGGTTGTATGTGCATGTGTGTGCGCGTACGTGTGTGAGTGTGTGTGTGTGTGTGTGTGTGTGTGTGTGTGTACTGCATCATGCACAATGAGACCATGATCTGAGTTGTTACTACATTTTTAAAAATGCGCAATGATGCGGCTAATGATGACAGACCAAATTAGTCCCTTGTACTTGTCCATTGTGGTGATCAGAGTTATGCCTGGGATGGATTTGGCCCTGCCATTCCTCAGTGTGCACTTTGGGTAATGTTCTGTTCAGAAACACTTCTGCTTGCATGGCCTGGGCGCCTCTGCTCTGCTGGCAGCAGAAGGGATGGAAATCTCCCTTGTCGCTGGCATATTTACAAGGCAACTCAGCTAAGCTGCGTGAATGATGCCTGTCCTCCTCCGCCCTTAATTAACAGTGACATGGTGTGCTGAAGGGCTTTCCCTTCTCCTCCCGTTTGTTCCTCACCTAATAGCATTTGGGATATTCCGGTCATTATGGAAAATATTGGGAGGGGAAAAAATGCTTCTGATTGCTCGGGAAAGGGGGAAGCTACTCTTGAGACATTCGAATCATGCTAATGTTCAGAGAGTTGGGAGAAAGGAGCAAGGGAAGCACAATACAGGAAATGTACAATCTGGAAGCAGCTTTGCAGCTCTCTGGAGTCTGAAGACGACCTCAGTGCTATGGCTCAATGTTTAATAAATGTGCCGTGACTGCGCCATGTGTCATGATAAATGCATTTGCGACCGATGGCCATCATGACTCCAGTGCCCCCATGCTACAGCTTTCAGCATTGATTTTTGGAAAGCAAATATCACTGGAAGGTGAGTTTTTTGTTTGTGATTTGTGCTGGCACTGTAGTTCATGAAATTACAATGAGAGAAGTGATTTTCTTCCGACTCTGCTCATTAGTGGGATAATGAAAAAGTAAATTCCACTTGATGTGCACTTTTTTCCTCCCTCTCTTCTGCTCCACAGCTCCACTCGTGTGTATGGGGAATTAGGTATGTAATTGCCATGGCTGACACGGGAAATGAGAAATGATAAACTTGTGAGTTTTCTTATGGAAACATGATGTAGAAATCATTAAATTCTACCACAGATCTGGGTGCTGACTGCTGTGAATGTTGGTAAAGCAGAAGGATAAGGAGCATGATAAGAGACCTTGGCGTTATCATGGACAGTTCTCTGAAAACTTCCACACAGTGTGCAGCGGCGGTCAAAAAGGCAAATAGGATGCTAGGAATTATTAAGAAAGGGATATAAAATAAGACCCAGAATATCTTACTGCCCCTGTATAAAACTATAGTACGCCCACATCTTGAATACTGTGTACAGATGTGGTCTCCTCACCTCAAAAAAGATATTTTGGCCTTGGAAAGGGTTCAGAAAAGGGCAACTACAATGATTAAGGGTTTGGAACGGGTCCCATATGAGGAGAGGTTAAAGCGACTGGGACTTTTCAGTTTAGAAAAGAGGAGACTGAGGGGGGATATGATCGAGGTCTATAAAATCATGAGTGGTGTGGAGAGGGCGAATAAAGAAAAGTTATTTATTAGTTCCCATAATAGAAGAACTAGAGGACACCAAATGAAATTAATGGGGAGCAGGTTTAAAACTAATAAAAGAAAGTTCTTCTTCACACAGCGTGTAGTCAGCCTGTGGAACTCCTTGCCAGAGGAGGCTGTGAAGGCTAGGACTATAACAGAGTTTAAAGAGAAGCTAGATAATTTCCTGGAGGTTAGGTCCATAAAAGGCTATTAGCCAGGGGATAGAATTGGTGTCCCTGGCCTCTGTTTGTCAGAGGCTGGAGAGGGATGGCAGGAGACAAATCGCTTGATCATTGTCTTCGGTCCATCCTCTCTGGGGCACCTGGTGCTGGCCACTGTCAGCAGACAGGCTACTGGGCTAGATGGACCTTTGGTCTGACCCAGTACGGCCGTTCTTATGTTCTTATGTTATGTTATGATTTGTAGATGCAGAGGGAAATTATTCTGGCAGTTCTGAATTTCCAGCTGCCTTGTGGCTTGTTCTTTTCCTAAAGCCCTGACAATGTACTTAGCTTAGATAAGGGCTAAGGGCTCATATCACTGCAAAGGACAAAGAAAAGAGCAATGGGGTATGAAAAAAGCCATTTGATGGTAAAACTGAATGGCGATTGGATCAGATCCATGATGTTGGTGAGCCAGAGCAGCAGCAAACTGATGAGCAAGGAGTTGCTTCAGTGGCTTTTTTTGTAATAATATCTAGCTCTTGTAGTCAGCAGATCTCACAGTTCATTAGAAAGGTGGTCAGTGTCATTGCCTCCATTTTACAGATGGGGAAACTGAGCCAGGGAGGCGAAGGGACTTGTGGGAGATCAACCCCCCTGGAACTAGAACTCAGACAGCCCATGCCAGTGTGCTATCCACTAAGCCACACATGCCTCTGCTGAGTTGCTATTTGTTACTGTTCTTATTTTCCTCTCTGTCTCAGCATTTCAAATGCTCCTTCCACCAGGCTTTCAAAAGGGCAGAACCAGCACTAGGCACAAGCAACTAAGCAATTGCTTAGGCCCCCGACCAGCTCAAGGGGTCCCCTTATTCTCATGTGTGACCCAAAATATTTCTGCCTTGGCTCTGGGCTAGTAGTGCCTCTGATGCTGACCATGCTGACCATGCAGGTCTCGCTTGCCATGAAGAAGCCTCAGCAAACTGCAGGATTCCAGCTGCCCTGGCTGTTTTAGGAGCTGTCAGAGGGCAGCTGACATGCCAGGATTATGAGTGACCCAGGACAGCCAGGATTACCAGCTCTCCTTGCAGGAGTAGTGCTAGTTGCATCCTCTACTTTGGAGCGAGAGCAGGCAGGGCTATGAGTAGCAGTAAGCGCCAGCGGGCTGTGTCAGTCCTTTGCCAGGCTACATCTTCTGAGATGCTTTTCCCAGCTCCCGCCTGCCCCCATTCCAGGGAGTAGGCCCAGTCGAGTCTCTGAGCCCCGGTTGTCAGCCATGTTGCTTAGCAGGTCCAATGGATTTGGCACGTGTCAGAGTTTCCCCCCAGGAGCCTGTGGACAGCGACAATCATAGAATCATAGAATAATAGGACTGGAAGGGACCTCAAGAGGTCATCGAGTCCAGCCCCCCGCCCTCAAGGCAGGACCACGCTCCGTCTACACCATCCCTGACAGATGTCTATCTAACCTGTTCTTAAATATCTCCAGAGAGGGAGATTCCACCACCTCCCTTGGCAATTTATTCCAATATTTGACCACCCTGACAGTTAGGAATTTTTTCCTAATGTCCAATCTAAACCTCCCCTGCTGCACTTTAAGCCCATTACTCCTTGTCCTGTCCTCAGAAACCAAGAGGAACAAATTTTCTCCTTCCTCCTTGTGACACCCTTTTTAGATATTTGAAAACCGCTATCATGTCCCCCCTTAATCTTCTTTTTTCCAAACTAAACAAGCCCAGTTCATGAAGCCTGGCTTCATAGGTCATGTTCTCTAAACCTTTAATCATTCTTGTCGCTCTTCTCTGTACCCTTTCCAATTTCTCCACACCTTTCTTGAAATGTGGCGCCCAGAACTGGACACAGTACTCCAGCTGAGGCCTAACTAGTGCAGAGTAGAGCGGCAGAATGACTTCACGAGTTTTGCTTACAACACACCTGTTGATACAACCTAAAATCATATTTGCTTTTTTTGCAACAGCATCACACTGTTGACTCATATTCAACTTGTGGTCCACTATGACCCCTAGATCCCTTTCCGCCATGCTCCTTCCTAGACAGTCGCTTCCCATCTTGTATGTATGGAACTGATTGTTCCTTCCTAAGTGGAGCACTTTGCATTTCTCTTTATTAAACCTCATCCTGTTTACCTCTGACCATTTCTCTAACTTGCTAAGGTCATTTTGAATTATGTCCCTATCCTCCAAAGAAGTTGCTACCCCACCCCACAATGCTCAGAGATGCTTCTGCGGCCCAGTCTGATTTGTTCTGCTATAAGGTTCACAGTGCGTAGAAAAGAGGATTTAAAACACTGGGGCTTCACCTGCATAATTGGGGGCAGAATTTGGCCTGCGGTTTTGATTACGTGATGGTGCATGAACCCACAAGACCCAGCTTGAATTCCAGGCAGAATTTGGAGACCTAACAGCAAGATAATGTATCTTTTAATTTGTAAATTAGCAGATTTGGGTCTGAAAGTCAGTGTTGCAATGCAAATGAACCTCCCAGTTCCATCTACAGCTTTGCTGTCACGGGAGACAGGAGACTTGGATTTAAATAGCAGGTTTAAAACAAACAGAAGGAAGTACTACTTCATGCAGCATACAGTCAACCTGTGGAACTCCTTGCCAGAGGATGTTGTGAAGGCCAGGACTATAACAGAGTTCAAAAAAGTACTAGATGAATGCATGGTGGTTAGGCCCATCAATGGCTATTAGCCAGGGAGGGCAGGAATGGTGTCCCCAGCTTGTGTTTGTCAGAAGCTGGGAATGGGCAACATGGGAGGGATCACTGGATTCCCTGCTCTGTTCACTCCCTCTGGGGCACCTGGCATTGGCCGCTGTGGGCAGACAGGACACTGGGCTGGATGGACCTTTGGTCTGACCCTGTCTGGCTGTTCTTATGTTACGTTATGTTCTTAAAGGCGCGGATGCATCTAACTTTTGGTTGCTGTTTTATCTAAACTGTATCAATATATTTAGATATAGGGACACACTAACCATCTCAGGTCTGGATCAAGACCTTGGTATCCCCTTAACATCTGGGTGATTTTCCTGTGGGGAAAAACCATTCTGTGATCATGTAGTCAAAGGCAGTATTAGAATACACTGGTGAGTGTACGACAACTCCCATCTCCTCTATGTCAATCCACAGCAGATAGGAGCTGTTACTGCCCCACACTACAGATAACCCAGCAGGGAGTGTGTTTACACATGGGGCTGATTTCCTGGTGTGTGTGTGCCTGTGCGTGTGTGTATGTGTAATTCCCTGATTAAAACAGACAACTGGAAAAAAGAGTCTCCATCATATGGCATGATTGACACCCGCCTGGGTCATCAGCAAGCAAAACCCTCTTGCTCCACCACACAGACCTTGCCACTTGAGCGAAGGGAGTAACCGAGCGTGGTAGCTGGTTGCACCAGGGGCCATCACTGGGATGGGCAGGGGTCACTTTGCCAGTGATTTCACAGGTATTTGCTGGCAGCCTCGTCCTGGTGAGGCTCAGGGGTCCTGGGTTGTGTTCCAGGCTCTGGAAGAGAGCATGCTGTAGTGGCAGGCTTGCTGATGGGGTGCGTGTGTGTGTGTATGCGAAAAGGGGGAGCTTGCCCTGGGACATGACCATTCAAAAGAGCCGAGGGCTCCTAGCCACTGTGGCCACTACTGTGGCAGCAGTAGCAGCCAGAGCCCAGGGCTGTGCACTTGGGTGGCACTGAGGGCTGCCGGGCAGGAGGGGAGGCCATGGCACAGCATACTCCGGGTGGTGCCCACCCCTTCCACTCAAGGCTCTGCCCCTTCCTGGAGTGCAGATCTAGACCCCTCCCACATCTTGCCCAGGCGCCTTAGTCTGCCGACCCTGCTGTCTAGTGGACACGGCCTCTTTTCTCGTCCATTCCTCCAAAGGTGAACTCTGCCTTGTGTTTACTCCCCCGCTGGCTCCTCCTCCAAGTCTCCTTGGCCAGCCATTCTCACATCCTTGTTCCATTGCTTCTCTGAACCCTCATTTCATCTGTCTCCTCCTCCCCTGCCCCACCCTGCTTGGTCCCAGTCAAACCTCAGCCCCTCATCTAATTTCAGTCCCTTCCCCAGTTCCCTGGCCATTGTACTCCATGGCTCTGTCTCATTGTCCAGCATCATCTGATACATGGGTGTTTAGAGGTATAACTGGCATTAATTGAAGGAAGAGAGTTTTGTCAGACCCCCCCCCCCCCATATGTGATCCACCATTTCAGTGTCCCTGGCTGAGTATCACTGCTCCAGCCTTGACGTTTGTTAAGAGGTTCAGTGAGAGCAGGAGAGGAGCCTTTCCTACACTCTGCTGGGCTAGTCGCATCAGCCGCATGCTCTGTACCGATGTTCCTGGGAATTCCTCGTAGAACCCGCAGTCCAATCTGTGATGATGTTCTCAGACCCATCCAGGTAGTGTATATATTGTGTGTATTCAGCACACAGAACACAGAGCGCTGTAAATAGGTTGAGAACCACGTCCTCAGAAAATCATCTACTTCTTCTTTGCCCTTAGCTCCTCTGGGCATAGGCCATCAACAGTTTCTTTCCAAGTCTCTCTGTCTTTGAGGCTGGCTTGCTAGTCAAGTTGAAATTGTTGATATTTTTATAGCATAAGTTTATTTTTACGGGATGGGGTTGCTAAACCCATGCCCAACCCTCCTCAGTCGCCTCTTACAACATGCTTGGGAGGGTACATAGGTCCTATTCTTACTTCTCCTTAAGGCTCCAGGAAAAGCATGTCCCTTGCATATCAGGCCTGTCTTCCCTTGAGTAAACTTTTCCCAAGAAAAATGGCAAAAAGTGCCCTGGGCAGCTCCGGAGCTCTGGGATGGCAGTTTCGGCTCTGGGCTTCAGTCCCGGGCCAAACCTTGTGATGAATGAGTTGCCTTTCCCAACAGGGACCCCGCAGAGCAGAGGTAAGCAGAGAGGCATGTAATGCGATGGGACAAATACCTGGGCACTCCTATTTCAAGTATCTAATCATGCTCAAAGAAATGTAACCGTGCCAGCTTGTATGTCTCGCTCCAAGATCACAAACTCCATTGATCCATGTGGCAGTTTCCATTTGTTGTATCCATTATAAATAACAACTCAATACATGAGTAATACGGTTCAATTAAATTGAGCCCTACTGTAACTTCTTGTAATACAGATCAGAAAATTATGACTCTGTGGTATAGTGAAAGCGTTAGCCTTGCTCCGAATCACACATCCTTAGGAATTCAATCAACTGATGAGTATTCCTTTCACATAAACTTCTCAAGGTCGCTTATTCCCCGAGCTGCACTTTTATGCAATTTCTTCCCTTTAAGCGCAGCAGAGAAAGTCAGTCACTGGTGGTTGAGTTAGAAAACTTTTGAGCGTGTTTTATTAACAAAGGCAGAAGTGGAATGAATTTTTCATCCATCACAGACCTTGTGCTGCACAAATACTCCAAGTTTTTACTGGAGGCTGTACCACTTTAACCTTTCCTGCGTGATTAATGACCCCTCTACCGGGATTTCACCAAGTGTAGTAGTGAGTCTGCATGGGTGCGAATCTGTGGCTCATGAGTCTGGCCGTATGTGAATTTTTTTATATTGGCACCAAAAAGTTTAACATCCCCACGGGAGACTTGTCTTGCATTCTCAAACATTCTTTTACTGAGAAACAAAAGAGACTCTCTTTCATGGGGACAGTATTGATCTGGCATAATAATATGGGGAGGGGAGGGAAAGTATTTTATTACTTTTCTCCCATATTTTTCTATTGGTACATTGGCCATTATTTTGTCTTGCAGGACCAAAACATATTTCTGACACTGGCCCTCCCTGCAGGCCTGTGAGCAGCACCTTTCTGTGCTCCCTGAAGGAAGTGAAATGGATTTTGTCTGGGTTTATGATCTTAGAACTCTGGACACAAAAGAATTTACTACAGGTCAGGTTAGTGGACTTTCATCATGTGCTTCTGTTCTATTCCCAGCATCCACACCACTGTGTGCCAGTGTGCATTCAGGGCAGGTCTGCTATGGGGGAAGGTGGGCTTAAGGTATGCAATTCCAGCTATGTAAATCATAGAATCATAGAACCTTTAATACTCCATTCATCAGAAGAAGTGGATTGTGCCCGTGAAAGCTCATGCTGTCACCGTGGACCATATTTAGCTATATACATACAGTAAACTTCCGATAATCCGGCACCTTTAGGACTCAGGGGGTGCCGGATTATCAGATATGCCGGACTATCAGAAGGGGGGGCTATGAGGGGTCTGGAGTGGGGTGGGAGGGGATGCCACCTTAGAGCCCTCATAGCCCCCCCTTACGATAGTCCGGCTCTGCCCCAGGTGTCCCTGATTCAGCCACTGCTGGTCAGTTTCAGCAGTGGCTGAATCAGGATCCTGCGATAGAGCAGCTGGGGTGCTGCCGGGTTGGTCCCGCAGCGCCGAGGGGCAGCGCTACGGCACCAACCCAGCAGCACTCCAACTGCTCTTGGGGACGCCTGGGACAGAGCAGCTGGAGTGCTGCCGGGTTGGTCCCGCAGCGCCAAAGGACGGCGCTGCAGGACCAACCCGGCAGGACCCCAGCTGCTCTGCCCCAGGGGTCCCCGATTCAGCCGCTGCTGAAACAGATCAGCGGCTGATTCCAGGAAGCCCGGGGCAGAGCTGCTCTGCCCGGGGCTTCCTGGAATCAGCCGCTGATCTGTTTCAGCAGCGGCTGACTTTGGGACCCCTGGGGCAGAGCAGCTGGGGTCCTGCCGGGTTGGTCCCTCAGCGCCGAGGGGCGGCGCTACGAGACCAACCCCACAGCACCCCAGCTGCTCTGCCCCAGGCATCCGGATTCAGCCTGTTGGTGAAACTGACGCTGCTGGTCAGTTTCATCAGCGGCTGAATCCAGACGCCTGGGGCAAAGCAGCTGGGGTGCTGCCTGGTTGGTCCCGTAGTGCCGTCCCTCAGCGCTGGGGGACCAACCCATCAGCACCCCAGCTGCTCTGCCCCAGGGGTCCCCAAGAGCAGCTGGGGTGCTGCCGGGTAGGTCCCGCAGCCCCAAGGGGCAGCGCTACGAGACCAACCCGGCAGCACCCCAGCTGCTCTGCTCCGGCTTCCCCGATTCAGCTGCTGGTCAGTTTCAGAAGCAGCTGAATGGGGGAAGCCTGTCCGGCCGCCCCAGCACTTCCGGGTTCCTGATGGTGCCGGACCATCAGGAGTCCCGGAGCATTGGATGCTGGACCAATGGAGTTTTACTGTATTTATTTTGAGACTGGACCTTCCAGCCCTAGGATTCTATGATTCTGTGATATAATACCATCTTTGTGATGGGTCCCAAACCTGTAAACAAAATTAAGTTCCAATGCTTCCCTGTGTATTTGGCTTGTGGAATTTGTTTGAAACAACACGGCGACTTTGAGATCCATTAACGAGTGCCCGGGTAGTTTAAAGTGTTCTCCAACAGGTTTCTGTGTGTTGCCTTTTCGGAGATCTGATTTGTATCCATTAATTCTTTCCTGTAGTGACTGTCCAGTTTGGCCAATATACATGGCAGAGGGTAATGGCAGACATTTGATGATCTAGATCACATTAGTGGATGTACATTTAAATTCGCCCCAATATAGTGGCTGATGTGGTTGGATCCAGTGATGAAATCGCTTGTGTAGATGTGCAGACAGAGCTGTCACTGGGGCTGATTGGAGGGGTGGGTTCCTAGATGATTATGATGGAAGTGTGAGGGTATGATTGTGGGTAGGGGGTTGTCTATAGGCGAGGATTGGCCTGTGATAGTGAGGGGTCATTTTCCAGGATAGGTTGTAGATTGTTGATAATGTGCTGGAGGGGTTTAAGTTGTGGGCTGTAGGTGATGACAAGTGGAATTCTGTTGTTTTCTCTTCTTGGCCTGTCTTAGAGTAGTTCATGTCTGGGTACTCTTCTGGCTCTGTTGATCTGTTTTTTCACTTCTCCAGGTGGGTACTTTAGTTTCAAGAATGCTCTGTATAGGTCCAGTAGGTGTTTGTTTCTGTCTGTGGAATTGGAGCAAATCCGGTTGTATCTTAGGGCCTGATTGTAAACAATTGATTGAAAAATGTGTCTTAGATAAAAGCTAAAGGCATGAAGGTAAGTGTAGCAGTCGGTAGGTTTCCAGTATAAGGTGGTGGAATTGTGTCCGTCATGTAATCGTACCGTAGTGGCAAGGAAGTGGATCTCTTGGGTGGACTGATCCAGGCTGAGGTTGATGGTGGGGTGGAAGTTGTTGAAATCCCTGTGGAATTTTTCAAGGGTCTCTTTCCCATGGGTCCATATGATGAAGATGTCAGCAATGTAGTATAAGCAGCGTAAGTGTTCTAGAGGGTGAGAGCTGAGGACACATTCTTCAAGGTCAGCCATAAAGACATTGGCATATTGTAGGGCCATGCAGGTGCCCATGGCTGTGCTGCTGATCGCTCCTTGAGTCTGCGAACACTGACCACAAAGAGTATTTGGTTTGGTTGGTCACCAGTGATCCTTGCAGTTCCCCAATGAAATGCTGAAAAACAACATTTCCTGTTTGATGTGATGTGTGATGCCTTTCCCGTTGAGAGAGCTCCATTTGTATAAATTGTCAGGAGGGTAACCTTAGCCAGACCTGCCTTCAGGAGCGAGAGAATAGCCCAAGATATGGAACGTTCTGCCAGCAGCACTTGTTGCTATAGGTCTTGTGTAGCTGATGGTATTCTTTGGAGAAAAGCTTCATTAAAAAGATTCCAATAATACAATACGTAAAGAAACTTGGAGCCCCTGAGATTTGAAAACCATTAATCATGCTGAATTAAGACAGTTAATCAACTCTCGGAAACTGACAAAAGTTTGTCCCTGAGGCTTTTTACCTTGAGTATCTTTAGAAAATGATAGTTTCAGCTTTCCACTTGACTACTTCCATAAGTTAATTCATTTTCTCAGAAGCAGCTCAAGGTCAGCCATTATGATTGTGTCAGCTTTAAATGATGCTCTCCCTCGCTCATGTTAAGCTCGAGTTCTGCTATTGTGACTGATACGGATAGTTTTGTTGTCAAGGAGATGCCATCGGGTACTCTGGTACGAGGTTAACTAAGGGGAAAGAACTCGTGTTGCAGACCTCAATTTGTCTTCATTTAAAAAACCAAATATTTCAGTCACTGAAGCTACCAAATGAAATATTATCAGCAATAATGGTGAATGCTAATATGGACTGGGACTGTACAGGAAGCTTGGGCGATAGTCCTGATATCTCATTCTGAATACAGATAAAAACACATTTAACTAATCTTGCCCCATTACATAATTTTTGTAATTAATTTCCAATTGAATTGCTCTGTAATTTAATTTCCATCTTTGATTCTCTGTTGCGTTCTCTTTCAGAAAGTCCTTCCATTGGTGTTAAAGACTGTGAGCCAAATTCTCCTCCAAGTTCCATCACACACTTTGGTTTTAGCCCAGTCTAACAGTGGTCCCTTGAGGGCCAATATCTTAAGAGCAGCTTGCTAAATGTTTTCATGGTCAAGGGATAGATTAGGAAAGCGTCTCATGAGCCTGCTGCTAGAGGCTTTCCTCATAGCCTCCATTTCCTAAAGGTAAATAGGAAAATGCCGATAAAAGGTCAATTTCGCCATATGTCCACAAACCAACACAAAATTATTTCAATTGATAATGGTTAAAATTTACAGAATTTCCCCCCAAATAATTCCTAGAGCAGGTGTTTTATAAAAACATCCAATCTTAATTTCAAAATCCACCATGACCCTCGGTAACTTTTTCCAATGGTTAATTTCTTTCACTGTCTAACATTTATGTCTCTTTAGCAATCTGATTTTGCCTACTTCAACTTCCAGCCACTGGCTCAATTATACCTTCCTCTGCTAGACTGAAGAGCCCATTATTAAATATTTGTTCTCCAAGCAGGTACTTGCAGCCTGATATCAAGTCACTCTTAACCATTTCTTTGTTAAGCTAGATAGAGCTCCTGGAATCTATCATGAAGAGGTAGGTTTTCTAATTCTTTAGTCATTCTCACAGCTCTTCTTTGTACCCTCTCCAGTTTATCAACATCTTCCTTGAATTGTGGGCCCCAGAACCAGACTCAGTATTCCACAAGGGCTCACCCCAGTGCTAAACAGAGAGGAAAAAAATCACTGTTCTGTTCCTACTCGAGATTCCGGTGTATGTATCCCAGGATCACATTAGCTCTTTTGGCCACAGTGTCACACTATGACTCCAAGATATTTTTCAGAGTCGCTGTCTCTCAGGTCAGAGCCCCTATTCTGTAAGTATGTTCAACTTAACATTTAGTCCTATGGAAACACATGTTGTCTACACGAGCCCAGTTTTCCAGATTGTTCTGAATCAGTGACCTGTCCTCTTCATTATTTACCATTCTCTCAGTTGTTATGTCATCTGCAAACTTTATCAGCGATTTGATAGTTTTCTTCCAGGTCAGTGATAAAAAAACCCAAACCATGAAATACCAAACAGCTAAGAACAAATCCCTGGAGGACCCCACTGGAAATGGACTCAATAGATCACGATTCCCTGTTTCCAGTTACATTTTTGAAACCTAGCAATTGACCAGTTTTCAATCCATTCAATGTGTGTCAGGCTAGTTTTATATCTTTCCAGTTTTTAATCAGTGTTGCATTGTACCAAGTGAAATGCCACAGAAGTCTAAGTTTATAACATCAGCACTATGATTTTTATCAATTAAATTTATAATCTAATAAAAAGGCATCAAATAATTTGACAGGATCTGTTTCCATAAACCCACGTGTAGTAAGGTCACCGATGTAGTAGGTTCGGATTTACTGTCCTGGTGTCCTTACAGGTCTCTGGCTCCGTCAGTGATGGTAGCCAGAAGGCTGCTTGTGTGTGTGCTCAATGATGTGAACCATGTTGACCTGCACAATTAGTTGGTGCAGCAAACCCCAAGAGAGCCCCCAAAGACCACAAATCAGATAAGGATCAAAGGTGCCTGGCCAGGTTTACTGTTAAGTGAAGTACAGTAATAACTGTCAGGTTACCACGCTCTGTCGTCAGGTTACCATCCTGGGACACTACTTAGATGTCACCCATTGCCCTGCCCCTCGTGGTTCCATTAGAACACCTCTGTCCATTATGCTGTCAGTTTAGACCGTTTCCTAAACCTGTGTCTGTGTCTGTAGGGAGTGCGCACCAAAGTCTTTCTTAATGAGCTGGTGGTATCATCCTTTTGGAATGTGCTTTCATCTTAATGCCCAGTACCAATTACTGTTCTACAACTGGGCCTATTTCTAATTAGTGTTTCACACTCTCAGCCCTGTTTGTGCCAAGTTCTGTGAGCAGGGGCCTGCCTCTTGCTCCCAGCTTAGCTTTGCTTTGTGTTGTGTTAGCCATGTGTTGTCCATTGTTAGCTAGGCCTCAGGCCTCAGACTAGGCCTGTGCTACATGGGCTTATGTTTCAGGCCCTCATCTTACTACACTATGTTGATTGGCATTCAGTGTATTACCTTCTGCGACGGGATGTATCAGCCTTGCACTGGTACAGCAAGGGTTGCAAGTTCTTTGGAGGATAGGGACATAATTCAAAATGACCTTAGCAAGTTAGAGAAATGGTCAGAGGTAAACAGGATGAAGTTTAATAAAGAAAAATGCAAAGTGCTCCACTTAGGAAGGAACAATCAGTTCCATACATACAGGATGGGAAGCGACTGTCTAGGAAGGAGCATGGTGGAAAGGGATCTAGGGGTCATAGTGGACCACAAGTTGAATATGAGTCAACAGTGTGATGCTGCTGCAAAAAAAGCAAATATGATTCTAGGTTGTATCAACAGGTGTGTTGTAAGCAAAACTCGTGAAGTCATTCTGCCGCTCTACTCTGCACTAGTTAGGCCTCAGCTGGAGTACTGTGTCCAGTTCTGGGCGCCACATTTCAAGAAAGATGTGGAGAAATTGGAAAGGGTACAGAAAAGAGTGACAAGAATGATTAAAGGTCTAGAGAACATGAGCTATGAAGCCAGGCTTCATGAACTGGGCTTGTTTAGTTTGGAAAAAAGAAGATTAAGGGGGGACATGATAGCGGTTTTCAAATATCTAAAAGGGTGTCACAAGGAGGAAGGAGAAAATTTGTTCCTCTTGGTTTCTGAGGACAGGACAAGGAGTAATGGGCTTCAAGTGCAGCAAGGGAGGTTTAGATTGGACATTAGGAAAAAATTCCTAACTGTCAGGGTGGTCAGATATTGGAATAAATTGCCAAGGGAGGTGGTGGAATCTCCCTCTCTGGAGATATTTAAGAACAGGTTAGATAGACATCTGTCAGGGATGGTGTAGACGGAGCGTGGTCCTGCCTTTAGGGCGGGGGCTGGACTCGATGACCTCTCGAGGTCCCTTCCAGTCCTATGATTCTATGATTCTATGAACTGCCACCACATATTGAACAGAACTAAAATAGCCCTTCCCTTGTCCCTACCCCCAGGATCAGGACTGCTTTTGAATTATAGGTCTACTCGTGGTTAACAGTTGGCAGGCATGTAATCCCAGTCATTAGAAACTAGAATCAAGAGAAGATACTGGGCTTGATGGACCATTGGCTGTTCTTATGTTCTCCGTGCTGGTGCAAACACGTTTCAACCTGTGTGCAAACGACTTCTCGCTTACCCAGTCCGGACAGTTCCCATACACAGATGAAATTGGCTAAGGAGTCCAAATGCAGTCATTCCCAGAACATGAAGACACCCTAAACACTGTACAGTGAAGCCAAATACCCATGTTCATGTATCCCGTGAAGCCCAGATATAGCCTCACTATACCCAGCTATACTTTGGTCATGAATAAATTTAGGCTGGAAATTGGACGGCTCTAGAATGGCCTTTCAAGAGGAGTGGAGCCAAATAAGCTAACTCTACTTCAGAGGGAGCATGATAAGTGCACTCACAAGATGGTATATTGGGTTTGCCTGACCTAGGAGGCCCCGTCTCATCCTGTGCTCACAAAGAACCTCACCAGATCTGATTCTCCAGGGGCTGTGGAGAAAGGGCAGGATTTGCCTCCACACAACTTCAGTAGCAACTCTGAAGAAAAAGCATGTTTTTTAATATGCTTTAAGTTCACAAAAGGGCAACAAAATGATTAGGGGCTTGGAATGGCTGCTGTAGATGGAGAGATTAATAAAACTGGGAGTTTTCAGCTTAAAAAAGAGGAGACTAAGGGGAGGAGGATGATAAGAGATCTATAAAACCAAGACTGGTGTAGCAAAAGTGAGTAAAGAAAAGCTATTCCCTTGATCCATAAAACAAGAACTAGGGATTACCAAATGAAATGAATGGGCAGCAGATTTAAAACAAACAAAGGGAAGTACTTCTTCACACAACACATTGTCAACCTGTGGAACTCCCTGCCAGAGGATGTTGTGCAGACCAGGATTTTAACAGGGTTAAACAAAGAACTAGATAAATTCATGGCAGACAGATCCATCAATGGCTGTTAGCCAGGAAGGGCAGGGATGGTGTCCCTGGCCTTGGTTTGTCAGAGACTGGGAATGGGTGACAGGGGAGGGATCACTGGATGGTTCCCTGTTCTGTTCACTCCCTCTGGGGCACTTGGCATTGGCCACTGTTGGCAGATGAGACACTGGGCTCGATGGGCCTTTGGTCTGACCCAGTCTGGCCGTTCTGACGTTCTTATGCTGTCTTTGTGTATACTACTGCCACGAGCTGGCAGAGGCTGTGTACTAGGGATGCTGTGCTCTGAGTTTTGTTGGGTAGTACAGTACGTGGAGAGGTTAAAGCCATCACTGCCTTTGTTTGTTTTCATGATATAATGGCATGGCAGAGAAATCCTGGGGAACAGGCGAAGTGGTTCTAGTGGACGGGTGTTCAGACCTTAAATCTCTGATGTGCGTAATTCTTCAATGTGCTCTACACATTTGCCAGAAGCTGGGAATGGGCGACAGGAGAGGGATCACCTGCTGATTGCCTGCTTTGTTCACTCCCTCGGGGGCACCTGGCAGTGGCCACTGTGGGCAGACAGGACACTGGCTGGATGGACCTTTGGTCTGACCCAGTGTGGCTGTTCTTAGGAGGGAGATAATGCAACACCTCCATTGTGTGATTGGTTTGGTGATCAAAGTCTCAGTTCTGAAGCTGTTAAAGAGCCAAGAGCTGTGAAGCTCAAGACAAATAATGAAGAAGCGCAGGAGTCAGCATCTCTTCTGGCCTGAGCTGTGGTAAATTGCTGCTTTTGATTGATTCCCCAAACACTGCAAAAGTGCAGGGCACAGATTTCCAAACCTTTCTGGTTCTTCCAGCAAGGCTAGTTACTAAGGGTACGTCTAGACTGCATCCTTCTGTCGGCAGAGGGATGCAGATTAGGCAGGTCGACATTGCAAATGAGGCAGGGATTTAAATATCCCACGCCTAATTTGCATAAACATGGCCATCACGTTTTGCTGACTCAGCACTTTGTTGGCAAAAAGCTGCAGTCTAGAGGGGGATCTGTGGAGAAAGAGCCTTTTTCGACAGATCCTGTCAACCTCCTTGCTGTGGCCATTCCTGCGGCTGAGGTAGCTGTGGCAGAGTCCGGGAGCCCTAGCCTCTTTTAAATCACTGAGCCCCACAGCAGCTGCCCCTTTTGCCCTCCCCGTCGACAGCCCTGAGAAAGAACAAGCACTTTTTGGCTAAGTACTGGCTAGCAAGGGGCATAAAGCTGTGAACAACGACACTCTCACCTGTTTGTTCCTGCTGTGTTCAGGAAAACAGGACCTTACACATTGTAAATGAACAGGATTGCATCAAAGATGGACCTGATTCCATTCCATTTCTCCTCCAAGTAGAAACAGCCTGCAGGACCCTTCAGTTGGCTAACTGTTCAGGTCAAAAGGGGGTAACACTAAGATCCATGCCCCCTACTTCTCTTCCTTCACCGAGTGCCCTGGATTTCCCACAGTCGGGGTGGGAACATCAGTCCATAGCAGAGGAAAGCAAACCAAGTGGGGAGCAATAATTAATAACAAACTGGTTGCCAGGCAGCGATTTATGCTCTATTATACCTGCTTAGTGGGGATTCCTGCAGCTTCAATGGTGCTTTTTTTCAAATCTTCATTAATAAGTATTCCTTCAGTCAATCAGCGATATCCCAGATGCTTTCAGAGTGAGCGTGGCTTTGCCAGCTAAAAATAGAAAAAGAAACGAAGAAAGAATAACAACAGGCAACTGCAACTCTGAGAGCAAACTCTGTTCTGTATTGGGGCCTTGTCAGCTGGAGGGTGAGGGTCAACATACCGATTTGTTTGTAATTTAGACATCTGGCCATCGTTATTTCACTTGTTGGCCTTTGTGGTAGGAGAGCACACTATCGAAAAATGTGTCACCTACTATATCACATCACATCAGACCACCACGACTGAAAACATTCTTTCTCAGTTTACCTAAAAACGTGTGGGCATCGGGATTTTATCTGAAACGCAGCAGGAGGCTTTTCTAAATGGTGGTGTTTCGGGTACAGTTAGAGGGGCAGAATTATGCACTGGTTTCATGCATGAATCTCTGATCATTTACACTTTGATGGCTTCTTCATTTGCTGATTCCAAGTACACATTTCCCATCCACTCCCCATGTATAAATGAATGTGGTAGCAAGCTACAACCCACCCCTCCTTACACAAACACCAATTAAAACTACTAGGTAGATACATCATTCTTGGTTTGTCTTTTATTGAGTTCATTTTTTTTCCTTTTATGTCCCTCATTGTTGAGGGGAAGCATCAATGGAATTATTGACATGTCTAAGAATCCATGTGATCATGTGAGTTTGTTGGGGAGGTACCTGAATTGTGTCTCATTAATCAGTCACAAGGCTAGTCACCTCCTTTTGATGGTCCGGTGGCTGGTTCAACCCAGGCAATATCTTGTCGACACAAGAGGAACAATTGTAAATAAGATCCTAGAGGTGGGTGAGGAAAACAACAGGTCAGTTTGCAACTGAAATGATTTTACAATTTCCTCCCCACCATTTATTAACCTTCAGGTTGAACCACTCTAGTCCGGCACTCTCTGGACCGGTAACTTCCGTGGTTGGGCAGGATTTGAGTTAGCCGGATGTCCTCTTATCATGTGTGTGGCCAAGTTTCCCGCAGTCCCATAATGTTTGTTTACAGCCACCAGTCCTGACTCTAACTATTCTGGGCTATTATTTTGCTCTAATTTACCCCTAAATGTCTTCTAAGAGCCCAGGTAGAACTGGTGTACACTAGGGAGTTATTTCAAAATAATAAGCGGAGCGTCCACACTACCAAGCCCCTTATTTCAAAATAACGGGCTGGTTATTTTGAAATCTGCACTCCTGCTTTCCTTGGGGAATACCACTTATTTTGAAATGGTTATTTTGAAATAGCAGTAGTGTGGGCATTCCACTGCTGCTATTTCAAAAATAAGTACTTCCCAGAGTAATTTGAAGTAATTATTCCCAGTGCTTCCTGGGGCTCTAAGTCGATGTACCATGTCCACATTAACGGAGCCTGCCTTGGACTAATTTTGAGGCTCCCCCGTAGTAGGGACACACTATTTCTATTTTGTTGTTGCGGGAGTTATTATTTCAAATTTAGTTATTTCGAAATAATTTCCTAGTGTCGATATGCCCTAAGCGGTGGAAGGATTGGTAATGCTGCTAGACAATATTGACCTTCCATGGTTCAGGAAATTCACTGTAGTCTACACTACAATGTTAGTTCGAACTAACGGACGTTAGTTCGAACTAACATTCATAGGCGCTACACTAGCGCTCCGCTAGTTCGAATTTAAATCGAACTAGCGGAGCACTTAGTTCGAACTAGGAAAACCTCATTTTACGAGGATTAAGCCTAGTTCGAATTTACTAGTTCGAATTAAGGGGTGTGTAGCCCCTTAATTCGAACTAGTGGGAGGCTAGCCCTCCCCAGCTTTCCCTGGTGGCCACTCTGGCCAACACCAGGGAAACTCTATTGCCCCCCTCCCGGCCCCGGACCCCTTAAAGGGGCATGGGCTGGCTACGGTGCCCGTGCCAGGTGCAAGCCTGCCAGCACCCAGCCAGCAGACCCTGCACCTGGCACGGCACAGAGCCACCTACCCGATGTCCCCCAGCCCACCCCCTCTTCCCGGGACCAGGCTGGCGGCTCCCGGGAGCTTGCCCGGGACCGCAAGAGGCGGGCACCTTCCTGGACTAGTGCAGACATCGTGGACCTCGTCCACGATCTCCGCACTAGGCACAGGAAAGTGGCCGTCTAGGGCAGGAGAGCTGCCAGCCTGGCCACCCAGGAGCAGGTGTGCATGAAAATCAAGGGGGTCCACTGAGACCCCCGACCCTGAGCCCTGAGCTTAGAATGGCCGTACTGGGTCAGACCAAAGGTCCATCTAGCCTAGTAGCCTGTCTGCCGACAGCGGCCAACCCTAGGGACCCTGGAGGGGATGGACCGAAGACAGTGACCAAGCTATTTGTCTCGTGCCATCCCTCTCCAGCCTTCCACAAACCTTGGGCAGGGACACCACTCCTACCCCCTGGCTAATACCACTCCATGGACCCAGCTTCCATGACTTAATCTCACTTCCCTTTAAACTCTGTTCTAGTTGTAGCCTTCGCAGCCTCCTGCAGCAAGGAGTTCCACAGGTTAACTATTTGCTTTGTGAAGAACAACTTTCTCTTACTGGTTTGAAGCCTGCTACCCATTCCTTTCCTTTGGTATCCTCTAGTCCTTCTTTATGGGAACTAATGAAGAACTTTTCTGTATGCACCCTCTCCACCCCACTCCTGCTTTTAGAGACCTCTATCCTGTCCCCCTCCGTCTCCTCTTTTCTAAGCTGAACAGCCCCAGTCTCTGTAGCCTCTCTTTATCTGGGACCTGTTCCCAACCCCTGATCATGTTAGTTGCCCTCCCCTCTCCCAGCCTTTCTCTTCCCCTCTCCCACCTCCTTTCCCCAGTCTCCCCCAGTTTTGTTCAATAAAGAGAGATTCTATTTTTGACCACACGTTTTCTTTATTTTGTTCATCAGGAAGGGGGACTAGGGAAGGGTAAGTGGAAGGAGGTGAGGGAGGAATGGGGTACGAGCCCCCGATGGGGAGGATTGGGCTGGCTCTGCGGGCTTCTGGGGGTGGAAGCTCTCCTGCAGCCCCCCAATTGCCCCCTCTCCCCAGATGGCAGCCTGCGGCAAGTGCAGCCGGTCTGATGGCCGAGTGCTGTGATGTGCCCATGTGGGCACTCCGGGCACTCCAAGCCAGGACTGGTTTTCAAGCGGGGCACCCCTAAGAACTGTTTGTCCGGGGTGGGGGTCGGGTCCCTTTAAGCGCAGCCCTCGGCTAGCCTGAGACAGTATCTCCACGCTCTAAGTCCTCCTCTGATGCCCTGCCGGCACTGCTTCCGGCCATCCTTAAGCCCTGTTCAGGGTCCACTCAATGTGGACATGCTAGTTCGAATTAGCAAAACGCTCATTCGAACTAGTTTTTAGTTCTAGATGCGTTAGTTCGAATTAGCTTAGTTCGAATTAACTAATTCGAACTAAGTTAGTTCTAACTAACTCTGTAGTGTAGACATACCCTGATTCGGCACTGGTCAGGCCCCCAGGCTGCTGGACGAGAGAGGTTCAACTTGTACTCTATTAGAAAAATTAATGTGTGAGCCTGATCCCAAACCCACTGAAGTTATTGAGAATCTTTCCATTGACTTCACTGAGCTCTGTGTTAGACTCGCTGTGGAACGGACAGGCTCCAGGTTACAGGCTGAGCTCCTACCAGTTTCCAATGACTTAATGGAGCTTCTTGGATGCTCAGCACTTTGGAGAATTCAGCCATTTCTTTATGTGGACACATGGATTTAGGAGCTTCAATTTTGGGAGCCATTTTTTGGAAATCTTGTTCAGGAGGCCCCAGCCTGGATGCTGGAGGTGCACAGAGACATGTGGTGCTCTGTGCATTAAAGCAACGAGCACCTGCATTTTACACAAGGGTTTTGTCCAGCGGCTGGCCCATGCCAGCTGACATGCTCCTGCAGCTTGGGCTGTGGGACTGTTTCATTGCTATGTACGTTTCAGGACTTGGGCTGGAGCCTCTGCTGTGGGGCTGACTCACCTTGCCGTGTCCTAAAGTCGGCACCTGGAAGTCTAAGAAACATCCCTTATCCTGGCCAGTGGGAGCTGTGATCACCGGTACCTGTGGAGGCGCAGGTAAATATAGCGGCAGTGGCCCATTGGGGGCTGATCCTGGTGAACCGCCACCAGGTCCCATGGTCTTGTTCATGTCCTATGGCCATCCAGCAGGAACAGTCTTGTGGAGCAGCCCCCAGGACTGGCCATATTCCTGTCATGGCTCGTTGGCCCGTGCAATCTTCGAGGTAGAAGCAGTGCCACCGGTCTCTGTTGTTTCAATGAATTCCCTGAGGCAGGTGTTAAGGATCCCCAGGGATCCCCAGAGTAAAACCTGGAACTGTGGGACTGCTCTGCCCCCTTACCTCTCTATCCAGGGCTGTCTTTCAGTGCCCCACTAACGATAAGCATCAAATCCCTCCAAGTGCTGTTCACTCAGCCACCAGGGTATAGAGACGCGCCCAGCTAAATTTCCTGAATGTTGTCCAAGTCACTCATGAACTATACACAAGGAAACACTACGTATCTCTCAATTGCGTGAGCTCCATTTACACAGCTCAAGAGCCTGTCTTGAACAATTCAAGCTCATTAACTAGCTTGTCACTTCAAAGGAAAGGGGGCATGCACCAGCCTTTGTAATCTGAGCAGATTCCCTGAGCATTTTAGACAGACTCATTGGTACGAATAAAACATTAAAACAAGTGCCTACTACAGAAGATAGCTTTAAAGTGATCATACGTGGTAGGCATAAAGGGCAGAGAGAGTTACTTAAGAAAATAGAAAGTAATTGCACATTCTACATCCAAAGTAAGACTTCAATCAAACAGCTTCTCTCAACCCACTGGATGATGGGGGCATCTTATGGTTCTTAATATACAGGCTGAATTTCCTTCACAGCCTAGGACAATCTCCTCAGTTCAAAGTCTTTGTCTTCCCAGCATTCTTGTTGTCATGAGCACAGACAGGGACAAGAGAGGTGGTCTCATCATGTGACTTGTCCCTTCTTTTATACCCTCTGTCCTTGTGCCTGGAAAAATACTGGCCTGGGTGTGGTGGACCTTGGTGAATCACAGAGTTGAGCAATCCCCATTGTGGGATGATTGCACAACGATACCTTATAGAATCGTAAGTTTCTTCTTAACCATTCCCTGCCGGCCAATGACTCATGATGGGTGTTTAATGCCAGTTTGGGTCTGGGTCACTTCTTTTCTTGCCACTGGAGAACTAGCAATGAGTGACTCCCAAACCCACAACATATTTCAATAACCAGGGCTCGACAATTTGTGTAATCTACTCACCTGTGGTAAGTAGATTACATCCCAGAAAAGCTTGGTTCGGGCGATCTGCACATGTGCAGAACGCCGGACAGCACGGCTGGCGAGCAGGGCTTGCCGCGGCTTAGCGAGCGCTGTCAATATCCATAGAGCAAAATCTCAGAACTTCCTCCACACTAATGTACATGCTTTGGCAGAACAGTGAATTTCCACAGAACATGGCCTTTCAGATGATATCTTACATGTTGTGCTGTATGTGCAATATCACAACCAGTGCTTTTTTTGTTAAAAAAAAAAAAGGTGCCGGTACTCCAGGGGAAAAGTTGTTGAGCTCTGATGACTGGAGGTGCTGGTACTGCATCTGGAGGTGCCGGTACTGAGTACTGGGCAGTACCATCACAAAAAAAAGCACTGATCACAACCATGTAAGAATTATGAATCTGGGGATTACAGGGTGCACAGTAAAGATAATGAATGTCAAGAAAGCAGACTAGCAAACTCAGGGAGTTGGTAGATAGGATCCCATGGGAAACAAGGCTAAGAGGAAAAACAATTGAAGACAGCTGCCAGTTTTTCAGAGACATTATTAAGAGTACAAGCAAATTATCCCACTGCATAGGAAAGTGGAAACTCGGTCAAATTACAAAGGATGAATACAAACAAATAACACAAGCATGTAGGGGCAAGGCATGTAGTAATGGGGGATTTGATCATTAGAAATATAGACGGCTGGGTTTGTGATGACCGTGAGAACTGTACAGTGGCTTGCCTGCCTGGTGCGAAGGTTGCTGATCTCATGAGACATCTAGATAGATTTGTGTGTAGTGCTGGGGAAGAGCTGGTGATCATGGCACATGTAGGTACCAATGACACAGGGAAGGGTAGGAGAGAGGTTTTGGAGGCCAAATTTAGGCAAGTAGAAAGAGATCTAGGAAAGAGATTGAAATCCAGGACCAATATGGCAGCATTCTCTGAAATGCCTCCAGTTCCATGCGCAGGGCCAGGTAGGCAGGCAGAACTTCAGTGTCTCAATGTGTGGATAAGATGATGGTGTAGAAGAGAGGAGGGCTTTAGATTTATTAGGAACTGGGGAAACTTTTTCAAAAGGGAGAGCCTATACAGGAAAGATGGACTCCATCTAAACTAAAATGGAAAATGAAAAAGAGTCTAACACATTAGGAAATGGCAAACAGACAGTGACACATTTTTAAAGTACTTATACACAAATGCTAGAAGTCTAAATAATAAGATGGCTGAACTGGAGTGCCTCATATTAAAGGAGGATATTGATATAACAGGCATCACAGAAACTTGGTGGAATGAAAACAATCAATGGGACACAGTAGTACCAGGACACAAAATATATCAAAAGGACAGAACAGGTCATGCTGGTGGGAGAGGGGCACTATACGTGAATTAAAATGTAGAATCAAATTAAATAAAAATCTTAAATGAACCAAAATGTTCCATAGAATCTCTATGAATAATAATTCCATGCTCTAATAATAAGAATATAGCAGTCGCAATATATTACTGACTGCCTGACTAGGATAGTGATAGTGACTATGAAATGCTAAGGGAGATTAGACAGGCTATCAAAATAAAAAACTTGATAATAGTGGGGTATTTCAACTACCCCCATATTGCCTGGGTACACATCACCTCAGGACAGGATGCAGAGATAAAATTTCTTGATACCTTAAATGACTGCTTCTTGGAGCAGCTGGATCTGGAACCCACAAGGGGAGAAACTGTTCTTGATTTAGTCCTAAGTGGAGCACAGGATCTGGTTCAAGGGGTAAATGTAATTGGACTGCTTGGAAATACTGACCATAATGTAATAAAATTTAACTTCTCTGTGGTGGGAAAAATGACTCAGCAGCCCAGCCCTGTAGCATTTAATTTTAGAAAGGTGAACTACAGAAAAATGAGGAGGTTAGTTAAACAGAAATTAAAAGGTACAGTGACAAAAGTAAAATCCCTGCAAGCTGCATGGAAACTTTTCAAAGACACCATAATAGAGGCCCAACTTAAATGTATACTCCAAATTAAAAAAACACAGTAAGAGAAGCAAAAAAAGTACCATCGTGGCTAAACAACCGAATAAAAGAAGCACTGAGAGATAAAAAGGCATTGTTTAAATAGTGGAAGTTACATCCTGGCGAGGAGGATAAAAAGGAACATAAACTCTATCAAATTAAATGTAAAAATACAATAAGAAAAGCCAAAAAGGAGTTTGAAGAACAGCTAGCCAAAAAATCAAAAAGTAATAGCAAAATGGTTTTTTAAGTGCATCAGAAGCAGGAAGCTGGCTAAACAACCAGTAGGGCCCTTGGATGATCGAGATGCCAAAGGAGCACTCAAAGACGATAAGTTCATTATGGAGAAGCTAAATGAATTCTTTGCTTCGGTCTTTACAGCTGAGGATGTTAGGTTCCCAAACCTGAGCCATTCTTTTTAGGTGAAAATCTGAGGAATGTCCCAGATAGAAGTGTCATTAGAGGAGGTTTTGGAACAAATTGATAAACTTATTAGTAACAAGTCCCCAGGACCAGATGGCATTCACCTCATTGCAGGAGGAGTAACGGTAGTTCGAATTAGGAGCTTTAATTCAAACTACCTAGTCCATGCTGCGTGTAGCCGCAGGCAGGGAATTCGAACTACGGGGCATTTAAAAATGGCGGTGCCCAGGATATTTAAATCCCGGGCTTCATGAATGCCTACAGTAGCCATCCTAGTTTGAACTAGGGTGGCAGTGTAGACATACACTTAGAGTTCTTTGAGGGGGTCAACAAGCATGTGGACAAGGGGGATCCAGTGGCTCTAATGTACTTAGATTTCTAGAAAGCCTTTGACAAGGTCTCTCACCAAAGTCTCTTAAGTAAAGTAAACTGACATGGGATAAGAGGGAAGGTCCTTTCATCGACTGAGAACTTGTTAAAAGACAGGAAACAAAGAGTAGGAGTAAATGGTCAGTTTTCAGAATGGAAAGATGTAACTAGTGGTGTCCCCCAAAGGTCCATACTGGGACCAATCCTATTCTATTTATAAATGATCTGGACAGAGGAGTAAACAGTGAGGTAGGAAAATTTGCATATGATACTAAACTGCTCAAGATAGTTAAGACGAAAGCAGACTGTGAAGAGCTTCAAAAAGATCTCACCAAACTAAGTGATTGGGCAACAAAACGGCAAATGACATTTAATGTTGATAAATGTAAAGTAATGAGCATTGGAAAAAATAATCCCAACTATCCATACAATACGATAGGGACTGATTTAGCTACAACTATTCAAGAGAGAGAAAGACAGAGCTTGGAGTCAGTGTGGATAGTTCTCTGAAAAAAAAGCAAACAATGTTAGGAATAATTTAAAAAGAGATAGAGAATAAGACATAGAATATCTTATTGCCTCCATATAAAATCATGGTATGCCCATATCTTGAATACTGTGGACAGATGTGGTAATCTCGTTTAAAATAAGATATGTTGGCATTGGAAAAGGTTCAGAGAAGGGCAACAAAATGTTTAGGGGTCTGGACTGGGTCCCATATGAAGAGAGATTAAAAAGGTTGGGACTTTTCAGCTTAGAAAAGAGGGGTATGTCTACACTACCCTCCTAGTTCGAACTAGGAGGGTAATGTAGGCATACCGCACTTGCAAATGAAGCCCGGGATTTGAATTTCCCGGGCTTCATTTGCATAAGCGGGGCGCCGGCATTTTTAAAACCCCGCTCGTTCGAACCCCGTGCAGCGCGGCTATACGGGGCACAAACTAGGTAGTTCGAACTAGGCTTCCTAGTTCGAACTACCTTGTTCGTGCCCCGTGTAGCCGCGCTGCACGGGGTTCGAACGAGCGGGGTTTTAAAAATGGCGGCGCCCCGCTTATGCAAATGAAGCCCGGGAAATTCAAATCCCGGGCTTCATTTGCAAGTGCGGTATGCCTACATTAGCCCGCTAGTTCGAACTAGCGGGGTAGTGTAGACATACCCGAGGAGACTAAGGGGGGATATGACAGACGTCTAGAAAGTCATGTCTGGTATGGAAAAAGCAACTAAGGAAAAGTTATTTACAAGTTCCCATAACATAAGCACTAGGGGTCACCAAATGAAATTAATAGGTAGCAGTTTTAAAACAAGCAAGGATGTTTTTCTTCACACAGCACACAGTCAACCTGTGGAACTCCTTGCCTGAGGAGGTTGTAAAGACCAGGCCTTTAGCAAGGTTCAAAAAAGAACTAGATACATTCATGGAGGTTAGGTCCATCAATGGCTGTTAGCCAGGATGGGTAGGAATGGTGTCCCTAGCCTCTGTCAGAGGCTAGGAATGGGTGGTGGGAGAGGGATTGCTTGAAGGGATTACCTCAATTGGAGTATTGTGTCCAGTTCTCGGCACCACATTTCAAGAAATATGTGGAGAAATTAGAGAAGGTCCAGAGAAGAGCAACAAGAATGATTAAAGGTCTAGAGAACATGACCTATGAAGGAAGGCTGAAAGAATTGGGCTTGTTTAGTTTGGAAAGGAGAAGACTGAGAGTGGACATGATAGCAGTTTTCAGGTATCTAAATGGGTGTCACAAGGAGGAGGGAGATAAATTGTTCTCCTTGGCCTCTGAAGATAGGAGAAGAAGCAATGGGCTTAAACTGCAGCAAGGGAAGTTTAGGTTGGACATTAGGAAAAACCTAAAAAAATGTCCTACCTGTCAGGGTGGCTAAACACTGGAATAAGTTGCCTAGGGAGGTAGAATAGGGAGGAAAAAACAATAACAGAAATTGTAGAAATGGCAGAGGTCTTTAATGACTTCTTTGTTTTGATTTTCACCGATAAATTTGGTAGACACGAGCCATTAGCAATTATCTTTGAAAAGTCATGGTGTTGCCCTGGTTTGGCGGGATGTATAAATCCCAGAAAGTGATCAATTTATTTGCTATCAGCCACTATGAATTCATGAAATAGAACACCGCATTGTTAAGGGTCAATTTGGAGACAGGCTTTCAGAAGCAAGGTCATAACTACGGGCCGTTTTTCTAATCAGTATGGGTATGTCTACACTACCCCGCTAGTTCGAACTAGCGGGGTAATGTAGGCATACCGCACTTGCAAATGAAGCCCGGGATTTGAATTTCCCGGGCTTCATTTGCATAAGCGGGGAGCCGCCATTTTTAAAACCCCGCTGGTAGTTCGAACTAGGATTCCTATTCCGAAATACCGGTACACCTCGAAATTCAAATCCCGGGCTTCATTTGCAAGTGCGGTATGCCTACATTACCCTCCTAGTTCGAACTAAGAGGGTAGTGTAGACATACCCAATGGGAAGAGGGGAAGAAAAATAACAATTAAGAAAGGGATAGAAAATAAGAGACAGAATATCTTACTGCCCCTGTATAAAACTATGGTACGCCCACATCTTGAATACTGTGTAGAGATGTGGTCTGCTCACTTCAAAAAAGATATTTTAGCCTTGGAAAGGGTTCAGAAAAGGGCAACTAAAATGATTAGAGGTTTGGAACGGGTCCCATATGAAGAGAGGTTAAAGCGACTGGGACTTTTCAGTTTAGAAAATAGGAGACTGAGGGGTGATATGATAGAGGTATATAAAATCTTGAGTGGTGTGGAGAGGGCGGATACAGAAAAGTTATTTATTAGTTTCCATAATAGAAGAACTAGAGGACACCAAATGAAATTAATGGGTAGCAGATTTAAAACTAATAAAAGAAAGTTCTTCTTCACACAGTGTGTAGTCAACCTGAGGAGGCTGTGAAGACTAGGACTATAACAAAGTTTAAAGAGAAGCTAGATAATTTCCTGGAGGTTAGGTCCATAAAAGGCTATTATCCAGGGGATAGAATTGGTGTCCCTGGCCTCTGTTTGTCAGAGGATGGAGAAGGATGGCAGGAGACAAATCGCTTGATCATTGTCTTCGGTTCACCCTCTCTGCACACCTGTTGCTGGCCACTGTTGGCAGACAGGCTACTGGGCTAGATGGACCTTTGGTCTGACCCGGTACGAACGTTCTTATGTTCTTAACAAAGAATGAAAAAAATCCTTGGCTGGATAGCCTTGCATCTAGATGCCTCCGATAGTAAAAGTTTATTAAAAATGATGATTTAATAGGGGTTGTAGTTCTTCAGGAAAAAACATGGCTAACATAAAACAAAGCTAAGCTGTGAGCAAGATGCCGGCCCCAGCTCACAGAGGTCATTATGACCTGTGCGTTTAGTTGAAGTTAGATATAAGAAAGTTCAGATAATATAATACAGTGAACTTGAGAGCAGTCCTCGGAAGCCATCTTGGGAGAGACGTTTTCCTGACATTTTTACTTAAGTTTTGCTAGATCTAGTCTATCACTGATTACGCAATACCACCTCCAAATATAGGTAAATATCTGGGATGTTCTAACCCCCCCCCATTGTTTCTGTCTATACGTGCTATAACCTAATAAACAGTGACAGTAGACAAAAACGTGCTTACTTGCATTATCCTAAGATCTGACAGAATTGCTGAGTTCCTGTTGATTTATTTCGTACTCCTCCTGGAGTGAAATAGTTCTTCGTCGAGGTCATTCAAAATGACCTTAGCAAGTTAGAGAAATGGTCAGAGGTAAACAGGATGAGGTTTAATAAAGAGAAATACAAAGTGCTCCACTTAGGAAGGAACAATCAGTTCCATACATACAAGATGGGAAGCGACTGTCTAGGAAGGAGCATGGCGGAAAGGGATCTAGGGGTCATAGTGGACCACAAGTTGAATATGAGTCAACAGTGTGATGCTGTTGCAAAAAAAGCAAATATGATTCTAGGTTGTATCAACAGGTGTGTTGTAAGCAAAACTCGTGAAGTCATTCTGCCGCTCTACTCTGCACTAGTTAGGCCTCAGCTGGAGTATTGTGTCCAGTTCTGGGCGCCACATTTCAAGAAAGATGTGGAGAAATTGGAAAGGGTACAGAGAAGAGCGACAAGAATGATTAAAGGTTTAGAGAACATGACCTATGAAGCCAGGCTTCATGAACTGGGCTTGTTTAGTTTGGAGAAAAGAAGATTAAGGGGGGACATGATAGCGGTTTTCAAATATCTAAAAGGGATTTGTTCCTCTTGGTTACTGAGGACAGGACAAGGAGTAATGGGCTTAAAGTGCAGCAGGGGAGGTTTAGATTGGACATTAGGAAAAAATTCCTAACTGTCAGGGTGGTCAAATATTGGAATAAATTGCCAAGGGAGGTGGTGGAATCTCCCTCTCTGGAGATATTTAAGAACAGGTTAGATAGACATCTGTCAGGGATGGTGTAGACGGAGCTTGGTCCTGCCTTGAGGGTGGGGGGCTGGACTCGATGACCTCTTGAGGTCCCTTCCAGTCCTATTATTCTATGATTCTATGAGTAGTGTCTCCGAGGGTGCTCCACTCGAGGTGCTGGGCTCATCTCGGTGCCGCAAACGGAGAAACTTTCCTAGCAGTAGTCCTGCCGGCCTGCGCATGCGCTCCTGCTGCCTCGCGCCGTTCAAGCCATTACAGCTGAGCGCGGGCTGGCTCGTCAATTTCCTTTCAACCAGCCTCAGATGGACCTAGGACGTGCTCCCTCTCTGGCCTGAGGAGAAAAGGGAGTTTTACTTTAGAGTTGCTAATTGCCACTTGGCAGTTTATAGTTAGTGTGTTTGTTAATAGTTAGTAGTTAGTTAGTTTCAAAATCTCTTTTTTCCGTCCTAAGTTATAGTGGTGTTAGTAGCCTTAAAAAAAACAAAAAACAAAAAACTGTTTATTGTGCTGACAATCTACAAGGACTATGCCTGGGTTTAAGAAATGTGTGCAGTGTCAGGATGCCATGCCCGACTCAGACGGGCACTCGCGCTGTGTCAAATGCCTGGGGGATGGGCACATTCCGACGAAGTGTCCTCACTGCATGAAACTGACAGCACGTGCTAGACGCGATCGCAAAATGCGGCTAAGAGTTCTTTTATTCAATAAAGCCCTCCAGGCTGAGTCTAGTGCTCCGTCTCCTGCCAACCCCGGGACTCACTCGGCTCGTTCACCAACTAAAGAGCCCAACAAGTCCAGTGAACTACCTCAGTGACGAAGCGCGGGGGAGAGACCGGGTACCTCTCGCTCCTTGTCAAGGCACCCGACAGACAAGACGGGCAAAGGCCGTAGGGCCTCAGCCCCTAGTCTTCCCCGTCCCAAAGACCCAATCCGGCTTCCTTGTAAAGGGCCACGGGCAGAATCGGCGCCGGCAACGGCTCTAACAGCCGTCTTACAGCCAGCAATGGCGGCCCCGGCACCAGCTGATGCCGCGCATGCGCAGCCGATCGTGATCCTGCCGGCACCCATGCCGGCGGCGCCGGCTGCTGGGACCTTGGTCCCCACGGTGCCTCAAGCACCAGTGTCGACCCCTGCACCGCAGGTGAGCATCGGCACCGCAGCCTCCTCCGGCACCGGCACAGCTTCCAGCTCCCACGGCACCGCTGATTCAGCAGGGCAGCTATTCGACCGGGGCTACACCACTCCAAACGGCACCGTCTTCCCCCATTGATCATTCGGTGCTGACTGAGTCCCTACACAGGTCAAGGTGTGTCCGAACTCCTTCCCTCACGCCTTACCGAGCTGGTTTCTCTCCGGATCCCTGGTCTGCAGCTTCATCTTGTTCGGAGAACTGCCATGCTTCCCATTATGGCTCCACTAGGGATCACTACCATAGATCATCTCGTCGATCACCTCATCGATCATGTCATCACTACCGCTGCCTCGATGAACGGCACTACTCCTGCTATTCTCGTTCTCTGTCCCGTCTTTCTGGCAGATCTATCTCACCGAGATCCTCGAGACGCTCGAGATATTCACACAGATACGATGTGCCCAGAGCCTACTCTCCCAGGAGCCCCTCGGCGCACCGTCAGAGATATGATCATTACTATGATGACCGCCTACCTTCTCTTAGCATGCGATACCCGCGCGCACGGTCTCCCTGACACACTAGTCCAGTGCCTCTGCTTCACGCTCCTTCGCCAGCCGTTCCATCAGCACCTGCGGAGGACATTGTCTCAGTTTCGAATCAGGACGAGCATGAGGACAACTATACACCGAACAGGGAACCACAGACCCCTGGGTCTCTGGCCAACCATTCATCATCATCTCCGGACGGTGCTGTCTTCCTTGGGGAGCTATCTCCCACGGAAGATCATAAACAATTTCAAGAGCTCTTTGCAAGGGTTGCGCAGTCTCAGGGTATTCAGACTATGGACGTACAGCAAAAGCAACACCCCTTGTTAAAGAACCTGCAGTCATCACAGAAATCGAAACTGGCTCTGCCCTTTGATGAAGCGATCTTGGAAATCGCAAATGATATATGGCAGACCCCTGCTGCCTCTTTACCGACTAACAAGAGGTCAGATAAGAAATATTTCATAAACCAAAAGGGTATGGACTTTTTGTTTACACATCCCCAGCCCAACTCCCTCGTTATGGACGCCGCCCAACAGAGATCAAAGACGGCTCAAAATAAAAATACTGCAAGTGACAAAGAGGCTAAGCGCCTGGACATTTTAGGTAGAAAAGTATACTCTTCTGCCACTTCAATTCTCTGAATCTGTAATTACGCGGCTCCCCTCGCGAATCATGACTTTGACAATTATTCGAAATTAGTCCCTCTTTTAGAGCACCTACCAGACTCTAAGTGCCAAATCTTAAGGGCAGTAATACAGGAGGGCTATGCAACGGCCAGAACAGCATTGCAGATTGCCCTGGACACAGCTGATGCAGCAGCTAGGGCCACAGCTACTGCTATAGTTATGCGTCGTGGGTCCTGGTTACACCAAGCCGCTGCTCCGAAAGAGTTGTTAAACAAGATAGAAGACTTACCCTTTGATCGCCAGTCTCTCTTTGCCCAGTCCTCTGATCAGGTGTTCCACTCGGGCAAAGACTCCCGTATGACACTTAAAACGCTTGGGATGTATACGCCTCCGTATAAGCGTAAGAGGTATATGCCCTATAACAAACAGAGACCCTTCTCTTATGCAACATTCCGTGCCAAGCCATATGAGCAGCAGAGGCCAAGACAACGCCAACAGAAATGAAGACCACAGCCTGGCAAAACATCTGGTCACCAGCAGGGCCGGCAACAAGTTTGATGCCTCGGTCGAGGGACTGTGTACCACCCCTTTGCTGGGAGCGTCACACAACCAGAGAGCTTTGTTCCATCATTGGCTAAGACCTTATCAGCATCGCTGGTCTCTGATTTCCACCGACCGCTGGGTCACCGACATAGTTGTTTCAAGATATGCCATCCCTTTCAACTCAATCCCCCCCCACTCCCCTTCCTCCCCGTCCCTTTTCAGGGACCCCTCTCACGAGAATCTTCTACAGCAAGAGGTGCTTCGACTACTTACTATAGGAGCAGTGGAGAGGGTACCCATTCAGTTTCGGGGGAGAGGCTTCTATTCCCGGTACTTCCTCACCCAGAAGAAATCAGGAGGTTGGAGGCCTATCCTGGACCTACGTCGACTCAACCGTTACCTGCGGAAACAAAAATTCAAAATGGTCACATTAGCATCCATCATTCCGGCTCTCGACTTACAGGACGCTTATTTCCACATAGCGATTCATCCGGCTCACAGGCGATTCCTTCGCTTAGTGGTGGGTTCAGACCATTACCAATACCGAGTGTTACCCTTCGGCCTGTCAGCAGCGCCACGGGTGTTTTCCAAAACCCAGGCGGTGGTAGCTGCCTACCTTTGATGCCTCAACATCACAATCTTCCCGTACCTCGACAATTGCCTACTAAAGGCTCCTACTCACGAGGAGATTACATGGGCAGTGACCACTACCACATCGGTGTTCGAGGCTTTGGGACTCATAATCAACTTTGGCAAATCATCCCTGACACCGAGTCAGGACTTGGAGTTTATCGGCGCAAGGCTCGATGCACGGAGTGCAAGGGTATATTTACCCACAACAAGGTTCGAGTTGATTCGGGATCTGGTGCAGATGGTGTCAATTGCCCCCAGATCCCGCATACTTACGTGTTTACAGCTGCTTGGACATATGGCTGCCACCACATATGTGGTTTCACATGCGAGACTTCACCTACGCAGCCTCCAACATTGGCTTTTCACGGTGTACACACCAGGGGTACACACCGTGAACAAAACAGTATCCATCCCCAAACATGTCAGGACTTCACTAGCATGGTGGGACAACCCCAAAAATCTGTTATCAGGGGTCCCCTTCCACGCACAAAGGCCCGTGGTGCAAATCACAATGGATGCTTCTTTGATCGGTTGGTGGGCCCATCTGCAAGACCATTGAGTTCAGGGGCTCTGGACGTCACAAGAGTCCCTTCGACACATAAATTTCCTCGAACTGCGAGCTGTATTCAACACATGCAGGCACTTCCTCCAGAGGATTCGGGGTCTTGCAGTCCACATTCTCACTGACAATATATGCACGGTGTACTATATCAACAGGCAAAGCGGGGCACGTTCACGATCCCTTTGTGCGGAGGCCATACGGCTGTGGAACTGGGCGATCCATCACGATGTAACCCTTACCGCATCGTACCTTCCAGGCAAAGACAATATCATAGCCGATGCCCTCAGCAGACATTTCCTTCCCCAGCACGAGTGGGATTTACACAACAAAGTGGTTCGAGGTCTTTTCCATCTCTGGGGGTTCCCGAGTATAGACCTCTTTGCCACGCGTCACAACAAAAAGTGTCATCATTATTGCTCACGAGCGGGTGTAGGCACGAATTCCTTGGGAGATGCTCTCCTGCTTAATTGGGGTCATCATCAGCTACTCTATGCGTTTCCACCTCTCCCTCTCATTCCAAGGGCGCTAGAGAAGATAGCGATGGAGGGCGCAACAGTGATATTCATAGCACCCTTTTGGCCCCGACAGACCTGGTTGACGCAATTGTCGAGAATGTTGGTTGCTCGGCCACGACAACTACCACTGCTGCCCAATTTGCTGTCTTAACGGCACGGTTTGATGGTGCATACGAGCATCAAGCGCATGCACCTCACGGCATGGCTCCTAACTGGTTCCAGCTGCCAGAAATGACGTGCTCTCAAGAGGTAAAACATGTACTGATAAATAGCAGACGCCATAGCACCCGCAAGTCCTACACTTACAAATGGCATCAATTCCAAATGTGGTGCCTGGAGAGGGGCTTTGACCCTCTCTCTTTACCGATACAGCAAGCTTTGGACTACATCTGCCACCTGAAGGCAGAGGGGTTAGCAAATGCTTCATTGAAAGTTCACTTGGCAGCAATCTCAGCCTTCCACCCTCCCTTCGAGGGACATTCGTTGTTCACTCACCCGTTAGTTAAAAGATTCCTAAAGGGGCTCGAGAATCTATATCCGACCTACACGTCCCCGCTGGAGCTGTGGGACTTAGACTTGGAACTGAATGCGCTAACTCGTCCACCCTTTGAGCCGTTAGCAACTTGCGACTTGCGCATGCTCACAGTGAAAGTGTCATTCCTTCTGGCAATTACATCAGCTTGCCGAGTTAGTGAATTGGCAGCTCTTTTGGCCGATACACCATACACAGTTTTTTCTGCACAGGGGATGATACTTTGCGTCCACCCCCCATTCCTTCCGAAGGTAAATTCCCCCTTCCATATAAATGAGCCCATAAGCCTGCCAACATTCTATCCAAAACCTCATTCTTCGCCAGAAGACTCACGTCTACATACCCTCAATGTCAGACAGGCACTGGCTTTCTACCTGCACAGAACACGTGCCTTCAGGAAGTCGCAGCATCTTTTTGTAGCTACGGCGGAACGTTCTAAAGGCCAACAGCTTTCCACATAACGTATTTCCAACTTGATTACCTCCTGCGTCATACGTTATGCCCTACAGCACGAACCCTTACCAGCACGGCCTCGCGCTCATTCCACCAGAGGCATGGCTGCATCTACTGTGTACCTTAAAGGGGTATCCTTGTAGGACATATGACGTGCAGCAACTTGGTTGTCTGCTCTCACCTTCGCCAAGCACTATGCCCTTGAAGAATGATTCAGGGGTGGCGCAAGCAGTCTTGACCACAGCACAGAGACCATAAATCCAAAGCACGCCAATAGTGCTGGACCACCGCTGTGTACTCACCTCAAGTGGAGCACCCTCAGAATCAATAATTCTGGAGTAACTGAAGAAAGGTCTGAAGTAAATAGGATGAAATTCAATAAGGACAAATGCAAAGTGCTCCACTTAGGAAGGAAAACACTACTCAACGAAGAAGAGAGAGTTACCCTGTGCAGTAACGTCTGTTCTTTGAGATGTGTGTCCCCATAGGTGCTCCATGACCCACCCTCCTCCCTGCTTCGAAGCTTCTGTTTATCTCTTTTCAGATGCTTCCAGTTGGGAGGAAACTGACGAGCCGGCCCGCGCTCAGCTGTAACGGCTCGAACGGCGCGAGGCAGCAGGAGCGCATGCGCGGGCTGGCAGGGCTACTGCTAGGAAAGTTTCTCCGTTTGCGGTGCCGGGACGAGCCCAGCACCTCGAGTGGAGCACCCACGGGGACGCACATCTCGAAGAACAGACGTTACTACACAGGGTGAGTAACTCTCTCTTATGTATGCCTCTCTTGGGGGTTCTGACAACCCCAGGCGAGAATGAAAGATGGGAGAAATTCCAGAAGACTGAAAAAGGGCAAAAATAGTCCTGCTCTTTAAGAAGAGAAATAAGCGCAACCCAGAGGACTACAGACCAGTCAGCTTAACCAGCTCAACTTCTGTATCTGTAAAGACAATGAAGGAAATAATTAAGCAATCAATTTGCAAACATCTAGAAGATAATAAGATAAGTAACAGTCAGCATGGATTTGTCAAGAACAAATCATGTCAAACAATCCTGAAAGCTTTCCGTCACAGGATAACAAGCTTTGTGGATAAGGAGGGAGTGGCAGCTGAGTTCTATCTAGAATTTAGTCTTGCACAATCTTCTCATTAACAAATTAGGGAAATACAACCTAAATGGGGCTACTGTAAGGTGGATGCATAACTGGCTGGACAACTGTTCTCAGAAAGTAGTTATCAATGGTTTTCAGTCATGCTGGAAGGGCATAACAGGTGGGGTCACACAAGGGTCTGTTCTGGGTCCAGTTCTGTTCAATATCTTCGTCAATGTAGACAATGGCATAAAGAGGTTATAGAGTCTGTGGATGATACCAAGCTGGAGGGATTGCAAGTGTTTTGGAAGATAGAGTCATAATTGAAAATAATTCTGGAGTAACTGGAGAAAGGTCTGAAGTAAATAGGATGAAATTCAATAAGGACAAATGCAAAGTGCTCCACTTAGGAAGGAAAACATACAAAAAGGGAAGTGACTGTTTAGGAAGGCGTACACAGAAAGGGATCTAGGGGTCATAGTGGACCACAAGCTAAATATGAGTCGGTGTGACACTATTGCAAAAAAAAAAAAAGTGACCAACATTCTCAGATATACTAGCAGGAGTGTTGTGAGGAAGACATGACTAGACATCAAGTGGAGCACTATGTCATTTTTGGCACCTCAGTTCAGGAAGGATGTGGACAGATTGGAGAAAGTCCAAAGAAGAGGAACACAAATTACTAATGGTCTAGAAAATGATCTGCGAGGGAAGATTGGGAAGAAGGGGGTTTGTTTAGTCTGGAAAAGACTGACGACAGTTTGCAAGTACATGAAAGAATGGTACAAGGAGGAGGGAGAAAAATTGTTCTCAATCTATGAGGACAGGACAAGAAGCAATAGGCTTACATTGAAGCAAGGGAAGTTCATCTCGTCCACCCTTCCAGTTGAAGGAAAAGGTCCAGGTAGTGATCATCAAATTGAGGAAATAAATGCATGGTTGTGCAGGTAGTGTCAGAGAGAGGGCTTTGGTTTCTTTGATCATGGGACACTGTTCTGGGCACAAGGATTGTTAGGAAGAGATGGGATCTACCTAACCAAGAGAGGAAGGAGCATCTTTGCGGGCAGGCTTGCAAACCTAGTGAGGAGGGCTTTAAACTAGGTTCATTGGGGGACGGTGACCAAAGCCCACAGGTAAGTGAGGAAGTAGGACATAGAGAAGAATCGCAAGGAGGTACGAGCAACAAACGAGGACCCTTGATTCGGATGGAGAAGGTAGGGCTATCAATTTATCTAAGGTGTTTGTACACAAATGCAGGAAGCCTGGGAAACAAACAGGAAGAATTAGAAGCCCTGGCCCAGTCAGAGAATATGATTGTGATTAGAATAACGGAGACTTGGTGGGATGACTCGCATGACTGGAGCACTGTCATGGAAGGGTATAAACTGTTCAGGAAGAACAGGCAGGGGATAAAAGGAGGAGGAGCTGCATTGTATGTAAGAGAGCAGTATGATTGCTTTGAGCTCCAGTATTTAGAGAGAGAAAAGACTGTTGAGAGTCTATGGATTAAGTTTAAAGGTGGAAGCAACAGGGAGTGATGATTCTGCAAACATGATTCTGGGATGCATTAACAGGTGTGTTGTGAGCAAGACACAAGAAGTCATTCTTCCACTCTACTCTGTGCTGGTTAAGCCTCAGTTGGAGTATTGTGTCCACTTCTGGGCACCGCATTTCAAGAAAGATGTGGAGAAATTGGAGAGGGTTCAGAGAAGAGCAACAAGAATGATTAAAGGTCTAGAGAACATGACCTATGAGGGAAGGCTGAAGGAATTGGGTTTGTTTAGTTTAGAAAAGAGAAGACTGAGGGGGGACATGAGAGCCGTTTTCAGGTATCTAAAAGGGTGTCATGAGGAGGAGGGAGAAAACTTGTTCATCTTGGCCTCTGAGGATAGAACAAGAAGCAATGGGCTTAAACTGCAGCAAGGGAAGTTTAGGTTGGATGTTAGGAAAAACCTAAAAAAAGTTCCTAACTGTCAGGGTAGTTAAACACAGGAATAAATTGCCCAGGGATGTGGTGGAATCTCTATCTGTGGAGATATTGAAGAGTAGGTTAGATAACTAAGTCCTTAGTTCAAGTAAACTGTTACACTTCGTGTACGGACTGTGAGACAGTCATGTGCATTGTAATCAGGAGCTGATGCAAGGGGCAGAGCATGCAGAAGTCAAGCAATATGGGGTGAAATCCATGGGAGTTTTGCCATTGACTGCAGTAGGGCAGGATTTTGCCTTGCAGCTCATTTAGCTGAATTATTGTTTTCTCTTCCCAAACACCTTTCACAATCTTGCCCACCCTAGTCAATGTTCAACATGCAGCTCTGAAAAGTTGACATTAAAATAGCAATAGGAACACAGGAACTCAGTGGCAATTTCTGATTATTGCTGCCCATAGAAAATGTTAAAGACCTTGAAGGAGAACTTAAAAGATCGTCACAATTAAGTTCTGAAAGGCTGAGCAGAGCAATACTACATGATAAATTGGCCCTTTCTGCTGCCTGATACTAGAGAGCCCAGCTCTTCAGAGTGCTCCGTGCACTTGGTAAAAGCAGCCCAAGGATTACTGTACTTATAGTGTTTGCTTGAATGTAATTTCCCAAACGTTTTTCTCTTTACTGTGCCAGTTTGCCTCTAATTGCAGATATAACAAAATGCCTCAAGCATATTTATTCACTTGAGTTTTATGTTAGTTACTTGATATAAAATTGTTAATAACAGCGCGCAGGGAAGGAGCAGGATTGCATTTGAGAAATAGGCAACTGAAGACCACATGGTTTAAAATTTTGCTTAACGGCCCATGTTGTGTTTGGTAGACATGTTCGTCTCCCTTTCCCCGCATTGAATGCTACAGAAGCAAAGGGAGAGAGGGCATTGTTTAACTCGGGCGTTTGGGGTTAACAAGGGTGGGTACAATTCAGTCACTCAGCTGAAAGGAGTTCATACTCAGGGTGAGACGAATGCTTTTGTTTTTAAAGGTGAGGCTTGATTTTTAGAGCTCCGTGGCCTTACTCCTCACTGAGCCAGGAGGTTTATTTCAGATGTTCAGAATGTCACTGCTGGAGGAGTGTGGCGCTGAGGTGAAAGTTATGGGACTACAGGTTGAAATTCTTCACCGGGATTCTCTGGTCTGGCAACATCCAGGGTCCGGCACAGATGTTCAGGACCAGAGAGTCCTGGTGGGGGACCAGCAGCAAGGACCCCTGCAGAGCTGGCAGGGTGGCAGGCTGCCCATAGGGAGCTGACAACAAAGCTGCCCAGCAGGGTCGGGAAACTTGATGCGTGGCTGCACGGTGGGGGATGGAGCCACATACTAGGGCTCCAGGACCGCTGGACAGCCCCGGAGCCCCAGCGTGAGGTTCTGAGCCCTGCCAGGTAGCTACACGTTAGGGCTCCGGGACCCACTGGGCAGCCACGCATTAGGGCTCTGGGACCATCGGGCAGCCACGCATTAGGGCTCTGGGACCATCGGGCAGCCACGCACTAGGGCTCTGGGACCATCGGGCAGCCACGCACTAGGGCTCTGGGACCATCGGGCAGCCACGCACTAGGGCTCTGGGACCACAGGTCCGGCAGAAGGTGGGGAGCTGGCTAGGAGGTCAGTGGGCTGGTGCAGCACATGGTGATGGCTGCCCAGCGGGTCCCAGAGCCCTAGTGCGTGGCTGCCCAGTGGGTCCTGGAGCCCTAGTGCGTGGCTGCCCAGTGGGTCCCAGAGCCCTAGTGCGTGGCTGCCCAGTGGGTCCCAGAGCCCTAGTGCCTGGCTGCCCAGTGGGTCCTGGAGCCCTAGTGCGTGGCTGCCCAGTGGGTCCCAGAGCCCTAGTGCGTGGCTGCCCAGTGGGTCCTGGAGCCCTAGTGCATGGCTGCCCAGCGGGTTCTAGAGCCTTAGTGCATGGCTGCCCAGTGGGTCCCGGAGCCCTAGTGCGTGGCTGCCCAGTGGGTCCTGGAGCCCTAGTGCGTGGCTGCCCAGTGGGTCCCAGAGCCCTAGTGCCTGGCTGCCCAGCGGGTCCTGGAGCCCTAGTGCATGGCTGCCCAGCGGGTTCTAGAGCCTTAGTGCCTGGCTGCCCAGTGGGTCCTGGAGCCCTAGTGCCTGGCTGCCCAGCGGGTTCTAGAGCCTTAGTGCCTGGCTGCCCAGTGGGTCCCAGAGCCCTAGTGCCTGGCTGCCCAGTGAGTCTGGAGCCCTAGTGCCTGGCTGCCCAGCAGGTCCCGGAGCCCTAGTGCCTGGCTGCCCAGTGGGTTCTAGAGCCTTAGTGCCTGGCTGCCCAGTGGGTCCTGGAGCCCTAGTGCCTGGCTGCCCAGTGGGTCCTGGAGCCCTAGTGCATGGCTGCCCAGCGGGTTCTAGAGCCTTAGTGCATGGCTGCCCAGTGGGTCCCGGAGCCCTAGTGCGTGGCTGCCCAGCAGGTTCTAGAGCCTTAGTGCCTGGCTGCCCAGTGGGTCCCAGAGCCCTAGTGCCTGGCTGCCCAGTGAGTCTGGAGCCCTAGTGCCTGGCTGCCCAGCAGGTCCCGGAGCCCTAGTGCCTGGCTGCCCAGCGGGTTCTAGAGCCTTAGTGCCTGGCTGCCCAGTGGGTCCCGGAGCCCTAGTGCCTGGCTGCCCAGCGGGTCTGGAGCCCTAGTGCCTGGCTGCCCAGTGGGTCTGGAGCCCTAGTGCCTGGCTGCCCAGTGAGTCTGGAGCCCTAGTGCCTGGCTGCCCAGCGGGTCTGGAGCCCTAGTGCCTGGCTGCCCAGCGGGTCTGGAGCCCTAGTGCCTGGCTGCCCAGTGGGTCTGGAGCCCTAGTGCCTGGCTGCCCAGTGAGTCTGGAGCCCTAGTGCCTGGCTGCCCAGTGAGTCTGGAGCCCTAGTGCCTGGCTGCCCAGTGGGTCCCGGAGCCCTAGTGCCTGGCTGCCCAGTGGGTCTGGAGCCCTAGTGCGTGGCTGCCCAGCGGGTCCCAGAGCCCTAGTGCCTGGCTGCCCAGCGGGTCCTGGAGCCCTAGTGCCTGGCTGCCCAGTGGGTCCTGGAGCCCTAGTGCCTGGCTGCCCAGCGGGTCCCAGAGCCCTAGTGCCTGGCTGCCCAGTGGGTCCTGGAGCCCTAGTGCCTGGCTGCCCAGTGGGTCCTGGAGCCCTAGTGCCTGGCTGCCCAGCGGGTCCCAGAGCCCTAGTGCCTGGCTGCCCAGCGGGTCCTGGAGCCCTAGTGCCTGGCTGCCCAGCGGGTCCTGGAGCACTAGTGCCTGGCTGCCCAGTGGGTCCTGGAGCCCTAGTGCCTGGCTGCCCAGCGGGTCTGGAGCCCTAGTGCGTGGCTGCCCAGTGGGTCCTGGAGCCCTAGTGCCTGGCTGCCCAGTGGGTTCTAGAGCCTTAGTGCCTGGCTGCCCAGTGGGTCCCAGAGCCCTAGTGCATGGCTGCCCAGTGGGTCCCAGAGCCCTAGTGCCTGGCTGCCCAGTGAGTCTGGAGCCCTAGTGCCTGGCTGCCCAGCGGGTCCCGGAGCCTAGTGCCTGGCTGCCCAGTGGGTCTGGAGCCCTAGTGCCTGGCTGCCCAGTGGGTCTGGAGCCCTAGTGCGTGGCTGCCCAGCGGGTCCCAGAGCCCTAGTGCCTGGCTGCCCAGCGGGTCCTGGAGCCCTAGTGCCTGGCTGCCCAGTGGGTCCCGGAGCCCTAGTGCCTGGCTGCCCAGCGGGTCCCAGAGCCCTAGTGCCTGGCTGCCCAGCGGGTCCTGGAGCCCTAGTGCCTGGCTGCCCAGCGGGTCCTGGAGCCCTAGTGCCTGGCTGCCCAGCGGGTCCTGGAGCCCTAGTGCCTGGCTGCCCAGCGGGTCCTGGAGCCCTAGTGCCTGGCTGCCCAGTGGGTCCTGGAGCCCTAGTGCCTGGCTGCCCAGTGGGTCTGGAGCCCTAGTGCCTGGCTGCCCAGCGGGTCCCAGAGCCCTAGTGCCTGGCTGCCCAGCGGGTCCCAGAGCCCTAGTGCGTGGCTGCCCAGTGGGTCCTGGAGCCCTAGTGCCTGGCTGCCCAGCGGGTCTGGAGCCCTAGTGCCTGGCTGCCCAGTGGGTCTGGAGCCCTAGTGCCTGGCTGCCCAGCGGGTCTGGAGCCCTAGTGCCTGGCTGCCCAGTGGGTCTGGAGCCCTAGTGCCTGGCTGCCCAGTGGGTCTGGAGCCCTAGTGCCTGGCTGCCCAGTGGGTCTGGAGCCCTAGTGCCTGGCTGCCCAGCGGGTCTGGAGCCCTAGTGCGTGGCTGCCCAGCGGGTCCCAGAGCCCTAGTGCCTGGCTGCCCAGCGGGTCCCAGAGCCCTAGTGCCTGGCTGCCCAGCGGGTCCCGGAGCCCTAGTGCCTGGCTGCCCAGCGGGTCCCGGAGCCCTAGTGCCTGGCTGGCCAGTGGGTCTGGAGCCCTAGTGCCTGGCTGCCCAGTGAGTCTGGAGCCCTAGTGCCTGGCTGCCCAGTGGGTCCTGGAGCCCTAGTGCCTGGCTGCCCAGCGGGTCTGGTGCCCTAGTGCGTGGCTGCCCAGCGGGTCCTGGAGCCCTAGTGTGTGGCTGCCCAGCGGGTCCTGGAGCCCTAGTGCCTGGCTGCCCAGTGGGTCCTGGAGCCCTAGTGTGTGGCTGCCCAGCGGGTCTGGTGCCCTAGTGCCTGGCTGCCCAGCGGGTCCTGGAGCCCTAGTGCCTGGCTGCCCAGCGGGTCTGGTGCCCTAGTGCCTGGCTGCCCAGTGGGTCTGGTGCCCTAGTGCCTGGCTGCCCAGCGGGTCTGGAGCCCTAGTGCCTGGCTGCCCAGTGGGTCTGGTGCCCTAGTGTGTGGCTGCCCAGCGGGTCCTGGTGCCCTAGTGTGTGGCTGCCCAGCGGGTCCTGGTGCCCTAGTGCCTGGCTGCCCAGTGGGTCCTGGAGCCCTAGTGTGTGGCTGCCCAGTGGGTCCTGGAGCCCTAGTGCCTGGCTGCCCAGCGGGTCCCAGAGCCCTAGTGCCTGGCTGCCCAGCGGGTCTGGTGCCCTAGTGTGTGGCTGCCCAGCGGGTCCTGGAGCCCTAGTGCCTGGCTGCCCAGTGGGTCCTGGAGCCCTAGTGCGTGGCTGCCCAGCGGGTCCTGGAGCCCTAGTGCCTGGCTGCCCAGCGGGTCTGGAGCCCTAGTGCGTGGCTGCCCAGTGGGTCCCGGAGCCCTAGTGCGTGGCTGCCCAGTGGGTTCTAGAGCCTTAGTGCCTGGCTGCCCAGTGGGTCCCAGAGCCCTAGTGCCTGGCTGCCCAGTGAGTCTGGAGCCCTAGTGCCTGGCTGCCCAGTGGGTCTGGAGCCCTAGTGCCTGGCTGCCCAGTGGGTCTGGAGCCCTAGTGCGTGGCTGCCCAGCAGGTCCCGGAGCCCTAGTGCCTGGCTGCCCAGTGGGTTCTAGAGCCTTAGTGCCTGGCTGCCCAGTGGGTCCCAGAGCCCTAGTGCATGGCTGCCCAGTGGGTCCCAGAGCCCTAGTGCCTGGCTGCCCAGTGAGTCTGGAGCCCTAGTGCCTGGCTGCCCAGCGGGTCCCGGAGCCTAGTGCCTGGCTGCCCAGTGGGTCTGGAGCCCTAGTGCCTGGCTGCCCAGCGGGTCCTGGAGCCCTAGTGCCTGGCTGCCCAGCGGGTCCCAGAGCCCTAGTGCCTGGCTGCCCAGCGGGTCCTGGAGCCCTAGTGCCTGGCTGCCCAGCGGGTCCTGGAGCCCTAGTGCCTGGCTGCCCAGCGGGTCCTGGAGCCCTAGTGCCTGGCTGCCCAGCGGGTCCTGGAGCCCTAGTGCCTGGCTGCCCAGTGGGTCCTGGAGCCCTAGTGCCTGGCTGCCCAGTGGGTCCCAGAGCCCTAGTGCCTGGCTGCCCAGTGGGTCTGGAGCCCTAGTGCCTGGCTGCCCAGCGGGTCCCAGAGCCCTAGTGCCTGGCTGCCCAGCGGGTCCCAGAGCCCTAGTGCGTGGCTGCCCAGTGGGTCCTGGAGCCCTAGTGCCTGGCTGCCCAGCGGGTCTGGAGCCCTAGTGCCTGGCTGCCCAGTGGGTCTGGAGCCCTAGTGCCTGGCTGCCCAGCGGGTCTGGAGCCCTAGTGCCTGGCTGCCCAGTGGGTCTGGAGCCCTAGTGCCTGGCTGCCCAGTGGGTCTGGAGCCCTAGTGCCTGGCTGCCCAGCGGGTCTGGAGCCCTAGTGCGTGGCTGCCCAGCGGGTCCCAGAGCCCTAGTGCCTGGCTGCCCAGCGGGTCCCAGAGCCCTAGTGCCTGGCTGCCCAGCGGGTCCCGGAGCCCTAGTGCCTGGCTGCCCAGCGGGTCCCGGAGCCCTAGTGCCTGGCTGCCCAGTGGGTCTGGAGCCCTAGTGCCTGGCTGCCCAGTGAGTCTGGAGCCCTAGTGCCTGGCTGCCCAGTGGGTCCTGGAGCCCTAGTGCCTGGCTGCCCAGCGGGTCTGGTGCCCTAGTGCGTGGCTGCCCAGCGGGTCCTGGAGCCCTAGTGTGTGGCTGCCCAGCGGGTCCTGGAGCCCTAGTGCCTGGCTGCCCAGTGGGTCCTGGAGCCCTAGTGTGTGGCTGCCCAGCGGGTCTGGTGCCCTAGTGCGTGGCTGCCCAGCGGGTCCTGGAGCCCTAGTGCCTGGCTGCCCAGCGGGTCTGGAGCCCTAGTGCCTGGCTGCCCAGCGGGTCTGGAGCCCTAGTGCCTGGCTGCCCAGCGGGTCTGGAGCCCTAGTGCCTGGCTGCCCAGCGGGTCTGGAGCCCTAGTGCCTGGCTGCCCAGCGGGTCCTGGAGCCCTAGTGCCTGGCTGCCCAGCGGGTCTGGTGCCCTAGTGCCTGGCTGCCCAGTGGGTCTGGTGCCCTAGTGCCTGGCTGCCCAGCGGGTCTGGAGCCCTAGTGCCTGGCTGCCCAGTGGGTCTGGAGCCCTAGTGCCTGGCTGCCCAGTGGGTCTGGTGCCCTAGTGTGTGGCTGCCCAGCGGGTCCTGGTGCCCTAGTGCGTGGCTGCCCAGCGGGTCCTGGTGCCCTAGTGCCTGGCTGCCCAGTGGGTCCTGGAGCCCTAGTGTGTGGCTGCCCAGTGGGTCCTGGAGCCCTAGTGCCTGGCTGCCCAGCGGGTCCCAGAGCCCTAGTGCCTGGCTGCCCAGCGGGTCTGGTGCCCTAGTGTGTGGCTGCCCAGCGGGTCCTGGAGCCCTAGTGCCTGGCTGCCCAGTGGGTCCTGGAGCCCTAGTGCGTGGCTGCCCAGCGGGTCCTGGAGCCCTAGTGCCTGGCTGCCCAGCGGGTCCTGGAGCCCTAGTGCCTGGCTGCCCAGCGGGTCCTGGAGCCCTAGTGCCTGGCTGCCCAGCGGGTCTGGAGCCCTAGTGCCTGGCTGCCCAGCGGGTCCTGGAGCCCTAGTGCCTGGCTGCCCAGCGGGTCTGGTGCCCTAGTGCCTGGCTGCCCAGCGGGTCCTGGAGCCCTAGTGCCTGGCTGCCCAGCGGGTCTGGTGCCCTAGTGCCTGGCTGCCCAGCGGGTCTGGTGCCCTAGTGCCTGGCTGCCCAGCGGGTCTGGTGCCCTAGTGTGTGGCTGCCCAGCGGGTCTGGAGCCCTAGTGCCTGGCTGCCCAGTGAGTCTGGAGCCCTAGTGCGTGGCTGCCCAGCGGGTCTGGAGCCCTAGTGCCTGGCTGCCCAGCGGGTCTGGAGCCCTAGTGCCTGGCTGCCCAGTGGGTCTGGAGCCCTAGTGCCTGGCTGCCCAGTGAGTCTGGAGCCCTAGTGCGTGGTTGCCCAGCGGGTCCCGGAGCTGTGGCGCATGGCTGCCCTGCAGGGCTGGGAACCCCGGCAGTGATGGCTGCCCAGTGGGGTTAGCAGGGCAGTAGAGCCAGCAGGAGGTGGGGAGCTGACTGGGAGGCCAGCAGGCCAGGTTATGGGGGCCAATGGCAGGAGTCCAAAAATGACCTCCCCTGGTCCTGCAAAATCCCTCCTCTGGGAATGCTCTGCCCGAGGGTGCTGGACCAGCAAGGTCCCATCTGTCGTTGCTAGCTGAGCCAGCTGCACGTGGCTATTCATTGGTGGTCTGATGCTTGGCTCCTATGTTTGGCTGGGCACCCTCAACTCCCACTGACTTCAATAGGAGGGGAGGTTGTTCAGCACTGTGCAGGGTTGGGCCCTTGACCAATGACTCTGGAATTGGGCCACACAGGGCTGCTGGGAACCGCTTCCTGCTGATGAGGGCTTGTTCCTGCTTTGCAGGCTGTGCCCAGGTCCTTGCAAGCACAAAGACTAGCCGGCAGCTCAGGGTGGCATGCCGGGGATGGAACATGGAGTAAGGTCTGTCGGGAGTGTGCGTGCCCCAGTGTGGTTTTAGCAACTGACCCTGCCTTTCCATTTCCACCCAGGTCAGCTTGACTTTGAGTGTTTGGATTATCAAGTCTTTGCTGTTTGTCTTCTGGCCTGGCTTCTGAGCTCCCGCTGCATCCAGAATGTGTCCAGGGATTTAAAATAAGTGGTCGTACCGCTCCTTTGGACCTAGTCATTCTTTCCACACATGGGACCTTCGTCAGTTGCCAGTTCCTCAAGAGAAACCCAAGATGCGCATGCGGTAGGAGGCTGAGTATCTCTAGCCCATAATCTCAAGGGGACTTTTTTAATCCACCTGACTTGTTGATTAGAATAGTGTTCTGGCTAGTCAACAGGTCACTTTCTCCTAAACAATAGTTTAATTTCCTTCTTGTAATCTCCAATTCTTGTTCTTCATGGCCATTCAGCCAGTTTAATTCACATCAGTAGCGACTTTCATTCAAAAACCTCCCATATATCATCATCAGAGAAAACAGCCATTCCCTGTACTTGGATCAAGCCTGTTTCCTGCCTGCAGGTGGGATAAATGTGCATGTCATTGTGTGAGACTTCAGCGAGCCAGTCTAATGCTAATGTCTGCCGCAGAGAGGTAGAGCAGTTAACGGCCATGTCCTTGATTGTTTATTACAAGGGTTTGGAAGTGAATGTGTTTTCCGCACTCAAAAGTTATTTTGAGAAATGAACAAAATAAAGATTCTCAGCTGAGTTTGTCTAAAGTTGGAAATATCTGTCTGAGCTTTATTAGTTTTCCAACCGTGAGAGTAATAAACCCCTTTCTATAGATTAATATTTGTTTTCATTATTATAGTTCAGCAATCATTCCCCCCTTGGGAAATACACAGGAAAGTGATGAGTTGGGAATAAATTACTGTGGAGCGGTAGCTCAAGGTATCCCATGTTTATATTAAGTGGTAAATCATTAGCACGTCCTTTGGTATCTACTGCAGCACCATAGTTACTTAGAATTTTTTTTAACTTACCAGAAAGACTTTTTTTGGCCTGACAGCAGCTTTGCTCCAGGTTTAGTTCACGGGCGTCTGTGGTGGGGTGGCTGCCCACACTGGGGCTGTGTCTAGACTACATGGCTCCGTCGATGGAGCCATGTAGATTAGGGTTGTAGGCAACGGGAAATGAAGTGGCAATTTAAATAATCGTCGCTTCATTTAAATTTAAATGGCTGCCGCACTGAGCCGACAAACAGCTGATCAGCTGTTTGTCGGCTCAGCACGCTAGTCTGGATGCTCCATGGTCGACATCAAAGCCCTTTGTCAACCTCCCTGTTATTCCTCGTGGGATGAGGTTTACCGGGGCGGTCGACAAAGGGCTTTGATGTCGACCGCAGAGCGTCCAGACGAGCGCACTGAGCCGACAAACAGCTGATCAGCTGTTTTTCGGCTCAGCGCGGCAGCCATTTAAATTTAAATGAAGCGGTGATTATTTAAATTGCCGCTTCATTTCCCTTTGCCCAGTAAACAAATCTACATGGCTCCATTGATGGAGCCATGTAGTGTAGACATACCCTGGGAGAAGAGAGATTAAAGCAGCCTTAGAGAGGCTGTGTGGAACCCCAACCAATCAGGAGAAGGCTTGCTGGAGAGGTCTATACATAAAGGGCTGCAGGAGGGGGTGTGAGGTCTGGGAGGGAGTTTGGGTGAAGGAGGGCGTTGTGACCTGGGGCACAGGATTGGATTACAGAGGTTTGGGTTGTGACCTGGGGCAGGAAGCGGGGGTGCAGGGGTTTGGGTAGTGACCTAGGGCCGGAGGGGATTGTGATCTGGGGCAGGGGATTGGGGTGCAGGGTCTGGGAAGGGGTATGGGCTCAGGAGTGGGGCAAAGGGCTTGGGTTATGTGGCATAGAGGAGTAGGTGTAGGGTGGAGGGGGAAGAGGCAGGCCCTGACCAGGAGAGGGTATGTCTACACTACAGCGCTAATTCAAACTAACTTATTTCAAATTAGTTAATTCGAAATAAGCTAATTCAAAATAACGCATCTAGACCCAAAAACTAATTCCAATTAGTGTTTTTCTAATTCGAAATAGCGCGTCCATACTGATTGGACTCTGGGTTGCATTTAAGGGCAGCTGAAACCAGTTCTAGCAGGGCATCAGGTTAGTAGTTGCTTTGTGTGGCTGCTGTCTGAGGCTATCTGAGGCTCGTGCTTAAAGGGACCCCCCTGGACAGCCGGTTCTCAGCTTTTCCGCTTGCTTGCCAACCTCGCCGAGGGACAGCAAAACGTTTTCCTCTCTGCCTGCCTGTGTCGGTGGTTCCCGTTGGGGACGCTGCCAGAGCTCGTCCTGGGCATGCTGCTCCAGTTTTTGGACTTGCTGCTGCAAGCCTGCCAGCAATGGGTGGAGGCTGCCTGGCACCACCTGGTGCACATCAGGCCCCTGCCTCTCCCCCTAGCCTCTCTGGGGGTCGTGGAGGAGCCACAGCAGTGCCCGGACACCAGCGTGCCCCACCGCATCTGGCATCTGGACACCAGCAGTGACTGGTGGGACCGCATCGTCCTGGAGCACTGAAGAGACCAACAGTGGACCCAGAACTTCAGGATGAAGAAGGACACCTTCCTGGAGCTCTGCGAGTAGCTCGCCCCTGCTTTGCGGTGACGGGACACTCGCATGAGGCCCGCCATCCCCCTCCAGAAGCGTGTGGCCATCGCCCTCTGGAAGCTCTCCATGCTGGACAGTTACCGATCCATCAGGAACCAGTTCGGCATGGGGAGATCCACTGTTGGAGCAGTCCTCGTGCAGGTACAGCACTCACCGGCCACTGGGTCAGGGAGTGAGGGGGGCTGCAAGGAGGGGATGGGCCGCCCCAGGGAAAACGGGGGGGAGGAGGCGAAAGTGCCCCGCACGGGAGGGTTCAGTCTGTCCCGGCCGTACTACACGCCACCCGCGGCGGCCAGGTTCACAGCGGGGGTTGCTTCTGGGAGTGGGGCACGGGGCAGTGCCAGGGAACGAACACTCCTAGCCACCTGGGCACCCAGTGATTTGTGGTTTGCTGTGTCTCTCTGCAGGTGGTCAAGGCCATCAACTGGGTGCTGCTCCGTAGGGTGGTCTGCCTCGCCGACTCGGACGCCGTCATCCAGGGGTTCGGTGCCCTCAGCTTCCCCAACTGCGGGGGGGGGGCATCGACGGGATGCACATCCCCATCCATGCCCTGGAACACCAGGCCTCCCAGTACGTCAACCGCAAGGGGTACTTCTCTGTCCTCTTGCAGGCCATGTCTGACCAGCGGGGCTAGTTCACAGACATTAATGTGGGCTGGTTCGGCAAGGCACACGATGCTAGGGTGTTCCAGAACTCCTCCATGTGCCAGAGGCTGCATGCCGGGACCTTCTTCCCCGACCGCCACATCAGGGTCGGGGACATGGACATGCCTGTCTGCGTGGTGGGGGATGTGGCCTACCCCCTACAGCCCTGGATGATGACACCTCAACCCCTCCCAGCAGTCCTTCAATGCCAGGCTCACCAGGGCCCGCATTGTGGTCGAGGGGGCCTTCGGATGCCCGAAAGCCCAATTTAGATGCCTCCTCACCTGCCTCGACCTCGCCAAGCACAATATCCCCCCGTGGCGGCAGCATGTTGTGTGCTACACAATTTATGTGAGCGGAAGCGGGAGGCTTTCCGGCCAGCCTGGATGGCTGAGGCTGAGTGCATGGTTGGCCAGTAAGCGCAGCCCCGCACTGCCGCCATCCGGAAGGCCCAGTGGGGGGCCGTCCAGATCCAGGAAGCCCTGTGTGAGAGCTTCCATGTGGAGGAGGACTGAACTCTCCCTGCATGCCCCACTGGGGCCTTCTTCCACCCTCCATTCCTTCTTTTCCTCTCCCTAACCCCCCTTCCTAATGTAAAATAAAAACACCTGTTTTGCCAAAAACCCCTCTCTTTATTGTACATAACTGGGGTGGGGGGAGGGAGGAGTAAGGATAGGAGAGGGGAGGGGGAAACCTGGGAGGAGGGAGCTGGAAGGGGGAGGAAGGGAAGGGAAAGCTCAGGGTTGGGGGTCCTTCTGGCTCTCCCATCTCACAGCACTTCTGGTGCGGGGCGTCAGGGGGGAGTGGGTGTAGAGGGTGGGGCAGGAGGGACAGGGGTGTGGAGGAAGCTGGAGGGGGAGCAGAGGTGGGAGGAGGAGCGAGAGCTGTGGTGGCTGCAGGGATTGGAGCAGGAGGAGGCTGGAACCTGTCCACCAAGGTCTGGAGGTGGCCTCTGAGGGCAAGGCCCTACTCCTCCAGCGCCTCCAAGCTCTGCTGCTGCAGCTGCAGGTCCTCCCGGACCCAGTGGCCCTGGGTGCAGAGCTGGAGCTCCAGTAGCCACAGGTGCTGCCACTGGTAGTCTTCCAGGTTGTGGGTGCGCCTGCTGGCCCGGGTGCAGGTGGCTGTTGCAGGCGGGGTGGTGCACTCTGCAGTCCCAGGTGCTGCGGCTGAGGTGAAACAAGAGCAGTGGTCAGTTCTCCCTGGGGACACAGTGGGTGAAACCGAGCCCCCCTCTGCAAGGCGAGGTCAGCGTGTGGGGAACAGGCCAGGGCCCCTGCATGACACCCAGCTGCTGCTCCATGGTGAGCAAGGCTCAGGCGCACGGTCCCTGGGCTCCCTCTCCCCCCAAGCTCCCCATACACATAAGGGGAACATGATGGCACTCACATGTGGAGCCCTCCCCGGCCTCGGATGATACAGCCGATGTGTTCTGTGGGATGCCTCGGGAGTCCTGGGTCCTGGGCAGGCTCCTTGCAGGCTCCTGGCTCTCGGCATCTTCTTCCTCCTCCTCCGTGTCAGGGACGGGGTCCTCTGCCCCGGGGTTGATCACCACCCGGGGGGGGCATGGACTGTGTGAGCCCCCAGGATGCGGTCCAGGGCCACATAATGAGGGCATGCCTCCGGGTTGGCCCCTGGCTGGGAGGTCCTGGAGTAGGCCTGCCGCAGGTCCTTGATTTTGCAGCGGACCTGCTCCTGGGTCCGCATGTGGCCTCTGGTGGCCAGGCTGGCAGCCATGCAGCTGTAGACGGCCGCATTCCTGTGGCTAGTGCGGAGATCGTGGACGTTGGAGGCTTCCCCCAAACCTCGATGAAGTCCACTATCTCCGCACTAGACCAGGCAGGTGCCCGCCTCTTGAGACCCGGGGCAGGCTCCTGGGAGCCGCCAGCCTGGTCCCGGGAAGAGGCGGAGGGCTGGGTGGCAGCGGGTGGCTGGCTCATGCTGTGCCAGGTGCAGGGTCTGCTGGCTGGGTGCTGGCAGGCTTGTAACTGGCACAAGCAGTGTAGCCAGACCGTGCCCCTTTAAGGGCTCTGGGGCCGGGAGGGAGGCAGAAGAGTTTCTCTGGTTTGGCCCAGAGTGGCCACCAGGGAAAGCTGGCGAGGGTTAGCCTCCCACTAGTTTGAATTAAGCGGCTACACAACCCTTAATTTGAACTACTTAATTCGAACTAGGCGTTAGTCCTCATAGAATGAGGTTTACCTAGTTTGAATTAAGCGCTCTGCTAGTTTGAATAAAATTCAAACTAGCGGTTTGCATGTGTAGCGCCTATTAAAGTTAATTCGAACTAACGGCTGTTAGTTTGAATTAACTTTGTAGTGTAGAGGTATTAGGTGAGGTATTTCCAGTAGGGATAAGGAGGTGTTAGTGCCATTATACAAGGTATTGGTGAGACCCCATTTGGAATACTGTGTGCAGTTCTGGTCTCCCATGTTTAAGAAGGATGAATTCAAACTGGAACAGGTACAAAGAAGGGCCACTAGGATGATCCGAGGAATGGAAAACCTGTCTTATGAAAGGAGACTCAAGGAGCTTGGCTTGTTTACTTTAACTAAAAGAAGGCTGAGGGGGGACATGATTGCACTCTTTAAATATATTAGAGGGATAAATACCAGGGAGGGAGAGGAATTATTTAAGTTTAATACCAATGTGGACACAAGAACAAATGGATATAAGCTGGCTAGTAGGAAGTTTAGACTTGAGATTAGACGAAGGTTTCTAACCATTAGAGGAGTGAAGTTCTGGAACGGCCTTCCAAGGGAAGTAGTGGGGGCAAAAGATCTATCTGGTTTCAAGATTAAACTAGATGGGTTTATGAAGGGGATGGTTTGATGAGAACATGATCTTGGTAACTAATTGACCATTCATTATCAGTGGGAAATAGGTCAATGGAAGGATGATAGGAGTTGCTATAGGGAACTTTCTGGGTGTCTGGCTGATGAGTCTTGCCCACATGCTCAGGGTTTAGCTGATCGCCATATTTGGGGTCGGGAAGGAATTTTCCTCCAGGGTAGATTGGCAGAGGCCCTGGAGGTTTTTCGCCTTCCTCTGTAGCATGGGGCACAGATCACAGCTGGAGGATTCTCTGCATCTTGGGGTCTTCAAAGTATTTGAAGGCTTCAATATCTGAGATATAGGTGAGAGGATTATTCTAGGAGGGGTGGGTGAGATTCTGTGGCCTGCACTGTGCAGGGGGTCAGACTAGATGATCATAATGGTCCCTTCTGACCTTAAAGTCTATGAGTCTATGATTCTTGGCCAGCAGCCCAGCACATTTCTCATGCAGCATCCCTGCCTGCCCCGCCACTGCCCAGGCTGCAGGGGCCATGTGCATCTGTGAGTAAGGGCCGAAGTGGAGGGGTGCTTCGTGCACTGCCCGTTCTTCAACCAGGCAGCTCCCATTGGCCAGAACCTGGCCAATGGGATTGTGCTGGGGGTGTAAGTAGTGCGTGAGGCACTCCCTCTCCCCCCCCACCGGCTCCCAGCTGTGAAACACAAAGGGCCCAGCAGCCGCTTTTCTGAGCGGCATGCCAGGGGCAGAGCAAGCAGAGTCTGCCTGAGGCTCCCTGCAGCACCCTTGGGCCGGATCTGGTAGCATGGCATGGCGAGCCGGATCCAGTGCACGCGCCCTATTTTGCCCAGCCCTGAGTTAGCGGCGCACATTCCCCTTGGCCGATGAGTGGGTGGACCGGCCTGTCACAGCGGTTCCTTATCTTCTGGAGGAGGGGCAGTGGTGTCAGTTGGCCCATCGAGCTCGTAGGGCAGAGTGGGGCTCTCCCTCGCCGGGTGGCTGGGATCGCACCTCTCTAGGGGAAGGGGTTAGAGGAAGGAGGCATGATGCCCAGGAGAGAAAGGCTGGAGCCCCCAGGCAGGGGAGCCCTGGCAGACGTCAGTAGCATGTCCCCCAGGCAGGAGAGAGTCAGCTGCCCAGGAGAGGGGGAGGGGGAGGCAGGCCTGCAGGACTCTACTGCCTTCTTGCCCCAGGCTACTTCCCACCTGATCTCTTGTCTCTTTCAGCCACTGCTAGTCCCAGGCCACTCTCAGCCGTAGGCCAGCTCCTCCAGCCCCCTGGGTACTTGGCAACCGGTAGTCAATTAACTCCAGCTCCTGATCAGCATCAGATCTCCCCCGGTCCAGGGCCTCACCTGGCTCAGCAGCAGCATCATCCTATGTCTGGCTCCTTCCCTGGTCCTGCTCCCCGCCTCTTATACTTTCTGCTCCTCCCCTCCCCTTCCAGGGGTGGAGCCATCTTGGGTTGGCTCCACCCCCAGGCAGAGAGGTTGGCTTCTCGCCCTCTGGCCTTATTGATGCCCCGCCAGAGGGCTGGACAGATCTCTCCAGGCTCACCAGTGCGTCTCTACACCTGGCCCAGGAGGAGTTTCTAGAGACGGGAGTGAACCCAGCAGGGCCCTGCTCCACGGTCAGTTCCTGATGGCTTGGGAGTGAGGGAGTGAAGTTGGGTATTTGGAAATGCCCTGGTTCTTTCAGAAAATGATGCCCAAGTTCAGCCGGGAATGGATTAGCTGGGTCAGAAATCCGGGCTGAATTGGGCTACCTTGTCACTGCCCAGGGCACCGTTTTGAGAGGGGGGCAGCAGCTGTGTGTACTGGGAACCTGCTGGCTTTTCCTCCCGCTCCCTGGACCATGAGGGAAAAGCTCTCCGTTTTCGTGAATTACTCCTCTGCCCTCCCCAACCAGGAGTGAGAGGTGTGCACACAAGCCGAGTACTTTCCCCTCGCTCCCTCATAGTCAAGGGAACAGGAAGAAAAGCCAGCTCCCCCCTCCCCCCTCCCCGGTGTGCACAGCTCCCCCCCCCGAAATGGCACCCTTAGTCACTGCTAACACATCACAGTGCAGTCGTGCAGCGAATACGTTCCACACGTTAGTTCCTCCCTTTGTAAAGCCGCGAGAAGAGACTCAGAAGGAAGGAGCGGCTGGTAATTTTGAAACGACCTTCTTTCACCACAGGTGAACACGGGCCCTCGGGCGACCAGGGGCGGAGCTAAGTTCGGACCAATTGAAGGAGCTTTTGCATAAAGGGCAGGGAAGGAATGAAAAAGGATCCCTGTGGCGGTAGGGCCATTCCTAATCGCCTCCCCAGGCCCTCACAGGGTCACCCAGAGCATCCTTCACAACCGCCGCCCCGAGCGGCCCAGTGGGCCCTGCCGGGCAGGTGCTCAGACCCGGGAAGAATTTCACTGGCAGGCTGACCCACGGGGCTGCAGGATGGGGCTTTAGGGAGAGAAATGCAAGGCCTGCTTCCGGAGCAGGGGCAGAAGGAGCCTGGCACCCATGAGCCAGCAGCTGATGCCACCTCTGCCTCTTGGCCTCCCCGTCCCCAGGGAAGGGTCAGGAGCCTTCCGGGGTCCAGAGGCTGAGGGCCTGGCTGGGGCGCCCCAGGCTGAGTTTCTCTGTTTCAATGTGAGCTGCTTGGACTGGGCTATGGGCCTGGGCAGGGCGGGGCCGGTTAAAAGGAGCTGATTGGCCTGAGAAGCTGCACCTGGGGAGAGCCGGGCACTGGTCAAAGCTACCTCAGCGATGCCCAGCTGGGTGCCACACGGCCGGGGGAGGAGAGGGAGAGTCCATAGCCGCTCCTGAGAGGGAACCAGGGAGTTGGTTACAGACAGGGAGGAGCTCCAAGGGAATCTGCCCTGGAGCACAGATCCCAGCAGGAAGCTGGGGGTGTCCCCTGGGAGCAGAGGCCATTCTGCCTGGCGGAACGCCAGAGGGGGAGACACAGAAGGAGGCTCTGAGGGAGGCTGAGCAGGCTGGTTGCCAGGCACGGGGTTCCCTGGGCTGGCATGTGGACTGGTGCGTGGGTGGGTGCAGACTCCTGCACTAGCCATGGGGAAGTGGCGCTGGGCCTGGATTTGGAGCAGAAGGCTGCCCCATACAGCCTATGGACAGCTCGCCCTGAGGGGCTTTTCATACGCCGGACCAGCTGGAGGGCTGCACCCCCAAGAGGGAGCCCCCTGGGCCCGAGAGCGAGAGGAGCCGCCGAGTGAGCAGCTGCCAGACCCCTGAGAGTCCCCACGCCTGGCCACAAGGAGGCGCTCCAGCGGTGAGTACCCCCTTACGAACGGCAGCTTGCTGGCGGCACCTGTGTACTGTGCTTAGTGGCTCTCCGTGTACTTCAGAGACGTTGCGTTCTCGGGAAAGCTCCCAGAATGCCATGCTTTGGGCTTGGCTCAGGGAAATGACTCTTTTTATTCCCAGCTGTCCCCTTGCTTGGCAGGCGCGGAGGCCCAGACCTGGGCTATAGGCCGGGTGTCGGGAATTGCCGGGTGTGTAAGCAAATGCCCGTGCACAGAGCTCGGACCGAGTGGGAGCAGGGCACTGCCTCTGCAATGCTCATTTGGCTGCCTGCCTTCGAATACCAGTTATCTGGATCCAAGCAGAATGCCAGTTTGATACCGGTGGGAGCTCCTGCACTGGGCCGCTGCATGAAAGCTCCCTAACCTCTTCTCTGATGTGCTGCTTCCCAGCAGCCCTCTTTGTCACCCGGCTCTTTCCTACTGTGGGGAGCAGTGACCAAGGCACCCGGCTGCTTTCCTGTCACTTAGCTGCGCACTCCCAGTGCGTGATCAAACCCTGCTGTCGCTTCCATTACTGAGCTCGTTAACCACTCCCTGGCCCCACTATTTCCATTGTCCCGCTTCCCTTCACTGCGCTAAGAGCTGTGCTGCCAGCATGCCTGGCAGGAGAGAGTCTTTGAGTCAGGGTGAGCTCTGTGGATACTTGGTGGGATTTGTGCTTCCTGATTCGCTGTCTGCCCCAGCTTCCTGTATTGGCGTATAACAGTAGCATAGAGCTGTGTTCTAGTAGACTAGTGTTTCCCAAGCAGGGTTCCGTGGAACCCTGGGGTTCTGCAGAGCATCATCAGGGGTTCCGCGAGAAATCATGGAATAAATAAATATATTTTTTCTTACAATGTAAGCTGACATATCAATCAGCTCTTTACAAATACATTTTTTTGACAATAATTTAGCAGTAAATGAACTGTGCTTCCCTCTGTCAACTTTTTCTGGCCAAGCAAACGTTTTCATAGGTAGGGGTTCCTCGGGATATGAAAAATTATTTTAGGGGTTCCTCCATAGAGAAAAAGGTTGGGAATCACCGCCCTTGTGACACACTTGCATTCTCCATCAAGGACTAAAGTTTACATTGCAACGAGTCTTTACATGAATGGAAATGCCAAGAAGAAATTATTACAAAATACCATTAGCACTGGCTTGTCTTTGCTGGCCAGAAATATCTTACGCTTACTGATTTATTTATTTTTTAATTTGGAGAGGGAAGGGTTTGGTGAATCTCTGGGTGGGGAGGGGGAGTACTGCAAAAACAACAGGCTGCAAAGCATTAAAGGGACCAGGTCAACATGAATTTCTGTTCTCGACAAATTCCAGTTTCTGATGGAACAACCTTAAGTCTTAAAAATAAAACCCTTAATTTGTAAAGATTTTTCTGCCTCCTGGTGAGGTTTATAAGGGTCTCCTCAGCAAAGAAAGAAGGCATGTTGTAATGGAAACAATGAAATGCACTAGACTGTCAAATTTGTAACAGCTAAAAAACAAGAGCTAGAGAGACTCATTTTCACTAACTTCAGATTGTTTTCATGCTCAGAGATGCTCGTTGTAACTACAGCAGGTCACCCTTTCCTGCCTGGAATGTACTTTTCAAGATGATCCCCATCCTTCAGGTCCTTCGGAAATAATGACCTGAAGACAGCTCTCTTTCAGAATTCTAAGAAATCGATATTGCCTATGAGAATGTGCATAATAATGCAACTTTTACACTCTCAGCTCCAGATCCTGCCAACAGGAATACATGTGCTTAATGTGATGCCCCACTGCATGTGGGGACCTGGTCTGCAGGATCAGGGGCTTATTTCATGTGTGATACGCCCGACAGCAGTGGCAACGGGAGACGTCGTGCTGCTTTCACATTCAGTAGCACAACAGCTGGTGGCACTGGCACATGTATCCCTCCAGAGGCAGTGGCCTGCAGCTGGTGGGTGAAGTGATCACTATGTGGATTGCACGGTGATCTCTCAATGTAAACAGCCCCTTTTGTCCTTTAAGTCTTAGCACTGGTTGGCCCTAGGAAGTGACCTCCCCAACTGATAGGAGCTGGTGTGATGGACTGGGCCGGGTCTGGGCACTGCTAAGGGCGCCCGCTCAGGGCAAATTGTTCAAGACTTGGGGCTTCTTACAGCCCCAGAATGGAGACCTTCCCAAAGAGGTCACAAACCAGTCACACTGAGCGCTTTAGCTGCCAATCTGGCCAGCCAGAAGCCTCAGAAGCAAAACCCCTCTGACACCTCAGCTCTCCCTGTGCCCCAGTCAGCCCCGGGCCTAACACAGGTGAGGGGTTTTAGAACCTGATCTTACCTACCCCGAATGGGTTCTCCCGGTCCCAAGAAACCAGCCACAGATCCCAATCAACTTACACTCTGGATCTTACCCACAAGATCACGCTGAGCCAATCCTTTAGAATCTAAAATCGAAAGGTTTATTACTAAAAGAAAGAAAAGCCTGAAAGTGACGTTGTTAAGGAGAATATGTTACATGTATTGTTTGGTTTGGGTTTTTACATTTGCAGAGTGTGCCAGAACAATGCCAGAGTAGATCTGATTTGTGCTGTATCCCAGTGCAAAAGTACTGTACAATTTACTTGAGATAAAACAAACAGCAGCGTACAGGTACTAAGTAGGGACTATAGAAATGACTCTCAAACTCAAAGAATGTATTACTAAAGAATTGTATTCCAGCTCTAGAATTCGAAATCAGCTAGGCCATCATGTAGCCGGCTAATCCTTCTCTATTGCACTCTGTAGGCCTCTTCCACAAGGAGATAGACACGGCACTTCTGGTATTTCAAGCAAAATGAATGGGGAAAATAAAATTCTTAGAGTACCAAAAATTAAATAAAAGCATATTTAATATCTGCTGGCATGCAACCAGCACAGCACAGGAAGTACCTGCACAAAAATAAAAGGCTCTTATATTAGTCCAGGGGACTTGTTTTATCTTGTTTGATATATTACTTCTTGTACATGTGTATCCTAATCAATTGGGCTGTAATGTTTTCTTCCAACAACCTGGATATCAAACACCACTCTGCTCCCTGCTGGCCTCCAGCCCTCCCGGCGCTTTATGATTTCAAGGAATAGAATCTGCTTCCTACTTCACAGCGGAATTTCAGACATCAGGCCCTTCCAGCTTTTATTAGTTGCTTGTTCTCAATTGTAGGGAATGGCTTTTCTTTGTAATCACTCTTCTGAATATGCCCTGCCCATCGTTAGTCTCCTCTGGACAGAGGGAACTGCCCAATGCTGTGTCTCAAATCACCATTATGCTGGGGTGATTTCCTTTAGTTCTTAAAAGTCCATATGAATAGCAATCAAAAAGCATATTCTCCTCTCAGAGAGTACTTCTAGGTAGGGTGTGTGGGATTTAAAAGTTGCCATAGTGAATTCTGAGTCCCTTTCATAGACTTGATCTGAAAAGGGTATTGAAAGTACTAAGCATAGGAAGAATTATTTCCCTAAATACCCTAGTAGCTATTTATTTGCAGCATGTGAGATGCTTTATATAATTGATGTATGAATAACTTGAAGATGTTTTGGACAAAACATCTCATGTAACCTATCAATCTTAATATCCTAATCTGCATATCTTAATTTGCTGTGTGTATCGTTCTTGTGCCTAAGGTTAGACATATGGGATATGTCTAGACTACATGGCTCCGTCGATGGAGCCATGTAAACTAGTTGACCCAGCGTAGGCAACGAAGCGGGGATTTAAATAATCCCCGCTTCATTAAAATAAACATGGCCGCCACGCTGTGCCGACGATCAGCTGATCCGGCACAGCGCGGCAGTCTAGACGTGGATCTGTCGGCTGAGGAAGCCTTTGCCGACCTATCCATTAAACCTAGTTTCACAAGGCATAAGGGATTGGTCGGCAAAGGCTTCCCAGCCAACAGATATGCGTCTAGACTGTTGCACTATGCCGGATCAGCTGATTGTCGGCACAGCGCGGCGGCCATGTTTATTTTAATGAAGCGAGGATTATTTAAATCCCCGCTTCATTGCCTATGCTGGGTAAACTAGTTTACGTGGCTCCATTGACGGAGCCATGTAGTCTAGACATACCCATGAAGTATGGAATGCTTTATGGCTTTACATGTAGAAATGGAAGCCATCAAGGTTGCTTCTCTCAATATAAACAGCCCCTTTTGTCCTTTACATCTTAGCACTGGTTGGCCCTAGGAAGTCATGTGACCTCCCTAACTGATAGGGGCTGGTGTGATGGACCGGGCCGGGTCTGGGCACTGCTAAGGGCACCCACTCAGGGCGAATTGCTCAAAACTTGAGGCTCCTTACAGCCCCAGACTGGAGACCTTCCCAAACAGGCCACAAACCAGTTGCACAGAGCGCCTCAGCTGCCAATCTGGCCAGTCAGTAGCCTCACGAGCAAAACCCCTCTGACACCCCAGCTCTTCCTGTGCCCCAATCAGCCCCAGGCTGAAACACAGGTGAGGGGCTTTAGAACCCAATCTCACCTACCCCTAATGGATTCTTCCAGTCCCAAGAAACCAGCCATAGATCCCAATCAACTTACACTCCGGATCTTACCCACAAGATCATGCTGAGCCAATCCTTTAGAATCTAAAATCGAAAGGTTAATTACTAAAAGAAAGAAAAGTATGAGAGTACGGTTGTTAAGGAGAATACATTACATGCATTGAATCACCCAGTTCTCAATGCAGGCTCTTAGCAGAGATGTTACAAATTGCTATCTTATAAGTCTCTGGTGTACACCCTATGTCAGGATGGGTCCACAGTTCTTTCCAGCTTGTTGTTCCCTGCAAGGCTGCATCTGGGATCAGAAGCTGGATTGAAGACAAGATGGAGGGTGCCACATGACACTTATATACCTCTCCTGGCATCCTCCTGGCCAGAGCAGGTCACAGGGTCGAGTGACCTATCTTTGTGTCCCAAGCCAGCAATCATTATTCTGGCTGGTCTGCAGGCATCCAGATTCATTCCCCAGGTGTGTCTTTGGCACCTAGTGATCTATTGTCCCTGCAGCCTCACTAATTAGCTTAGCCATTGAACGAACATTGCTGGCCCATTGCTCTGCCTCAGACAGAGAATTTTTCAGCATAAGCAGAGATTACATATTTATAACTTCACATACAGATATCATACACGTACATGAATAGTAGATACAGAATCAGTAAAACAAAAGGTTGTATTTGAAACCTCACATGACCCCCTTTTTACCAACTTTTGGGGCAAGCACCCCCCCATGGGATGCAGCAATGATCTTTAAAATCCAATAAGGTGACAGCTGGACAGGTAATTTTCTATGAAAGGGGAGACTGTAAAAAAGAGAATTCCCACCCAAAGGGAAATCTGTAAACAGGGGTCTGCAACCTATGGCTCAGTACAGAACCAAATTTGGCTCTTCTATCATCCCCAAAATACAGGCAACTTTCTAAATTAAAATAAAAAAATAATTCAAAAATTTTAAAATGCATAATTACACGTGTAGCTTGATTGTGTTCATGATCCTGAATGTGAGCAGTGATGATGTAAACATCAAAGAAATGTGCAAAAAGATGCAGCAGCAGAAGTCCCATTAAATAAAGTCTTTGCGTACCTTTAATGTATGCTATTATTAATCATGTCAATTATCAATACTAAGTTGTGTATTTTCAGTCACAGAAATGGCCATTCTTCTACTGGCTCTTTGTTGGCCACTTGGTCTGACTGTTGATGTTGTTTGGAAAAGGTTGTCGCCCCCTGCTATAAAACAATGGGAAGCTGGGGGTCTTTGGCTAGTGTGGCACCCCCACGAGGATAACTAAAGATCCCAGGGAAAAGGAGACTTCCCTGCTTTGGAGGGAATAAGAACAATTGTAGGGTGAGTTTGTAATAAGCTTGAGTGAATGTTAGAATGAGCCAAGTGTTTTTTGTTGTTGTTAAATCCATAATCTCCTTTGCTCTGCCTGTTTTCACTTACACTGACATCCCATTGCTTGTACTTAATAAAATCACTTTTATTTGCTATCAAGCCCAGTGTAAATAATTGTTACTTGGGTGAACCATCAGCGTGTACCTTCCTCCTTCTATTGTTAAAGGGGGCTTGCCTAAATCATTCATTTGGGCTTCTGATCCCATCTGGGGCGTGGTTTCCTTTGAAGCTGGGCCCTAAACTGCATTTTCATTGGACTTGGAGTGTTTCAGTGTCTGTGTTGCTCCTCGGGGGCGGGGGCGGGGGTGAGGTGGTGATCTCCGCTCTGAGCCTTGGCTGAGGGGGACCAGTGGAGCTGACCGAGCAGAACAGGATAGTGAGAAGCCCCAGAGAGCAAGAAGGCGAGAGTTAGTGGCTTTGTCAGCACTCCAGGAAGCAGCCCCAAGGGATCTTCTGTGATCGCAGCCCATCGCAGCACAACTTGTTTAGTCTGCAAAAGAGACGAGTGAGGGGGGATTTGAGAGCAGCCTGCAACGCCCTGAAGGGGGTTCCAAAAGGATGGAGAGAGGCTGTTCTCAGTGGTGGCAGATGGCAGAACAAGGAGCAATGGGCTCAAGTTGCAGCGGGGGAGGTCTAGGCTGGATATTAGGAAAAACGATTTCCCTAGGAGGGTGGGGAAGCCCTGGGATGGGTTCACTGGGGAGGTGGTGGAATCTCCATCCCTAGGGCTACGTCTAGACTGCAAGCCTCTTTCGAAAAAGAGCATCTAGACTGCAACCTCTTCTTTTGAAAAAGTGAGCCACAGTCTGGATGCTCTTTCGAAAAAGCCCTGTTTGCATCCTCGTGAAATGAGGAGTACTGCCGTCGAAAGAAAAGATTTAATTTCGAAAGAACGCGGCTGTAGTCTAGACGCAGGTGAAAGTTTTTTGAAAAAAGGCTACTTTTTTTCGAAAAAACCCTGCAGTCTAGACACAGCGTAGAGGTTTTTAAGTCCCTGCTTGACAAAGCCCTGGCTGGTTTGATTGAGTTGGGATTGGTCCTGCTTTGGGCAGGGTCTCCTGAGGTCTCTTCCAGCTCTATGATGTGACTATTTAATCCTCTGTCTGAGACCCATCTCTGGTTTATCAACACAGGTGAAGAAGATTTTAATGCAAATCATTTGTGCATAAAGAGCTGGTTGCAGGAGTGTCCAAAGAGTTTTCATATGCAAAATTCTTTACCATATGTAAAAGAGTGGGCTGTTTGCATATGTGTTTTATCCTGTGTGAGCAGGCCTAAATGGAGTTGAGTTCAGGCTATTTGAAATGAAAGAAAAGAAGGCTATGTCTACACTAGCCCCCTAGTTTGAACTAGGGTGGCTAATGTAGGCATTCGAAGTTGCAAATGAAGCCCCAGATTTAAATATCCCGGGCTTTATTTGCATTTTCCTGTCCGGGCGCCATTTTTAAATCCCCTTAGTCTGAACTAACTGCCCGCAGCTCCACGCAGCAGTCAAACGTTAACTTGAACTAAGTCCTTAGTTTGATTTAACTGTTACACCACATTCCACGACCTGTACAAAAAGGGGGTACAGACGTAAGAGGAACAGAGACACCCTCCCCTGAATGTTGCTTTGTCTCCTATGGCGAGGTCCACACCACTGTTTGGCAAAACAGTGCTCTTGTCCCATTTGCTCTTGCCGACTGATCAGTCAGGGAGCGCAGACGAGACACACGCTTACCGTTTTGCCAAACAAGTCAGGCTGTCTGGGGCAGGGCTTAAAGGATGCTGCCCCACCAAAGCAGGATGTTGGGTCACCCCAGCCTTAACACACTGCGTTCTCTCCTGCATATCAACCAGTCAGTTCACAAAAAGTTCTCACAGGGAAGGGGCAGGGCCTCAGGTGGAAGGGGCAGGGCTGCGGTTGCCATCCTTTGGCGCTGCCCTCACCGTTCTGCGCCCCTGTCCTTCAGCACTCAGAGCCAGCTGGGGTGCGCAGCAGGGGGCTCTGCAGTGCATGGGGGTCTCAGTGGCCCAGGACTCCAGCTGCCAACTAAAATGATGAGGGGTTTGGAACGGGTCCCATCTGAGGAGAGGTTAAAGTGACTGGGACTTTTCAGTTTAGAAAAGAGGAGACTGAGGGGGGATATGATAGAGGTTTATAAAATCATGAGTGGTGTGGAGAGGGCCAATAAAGAAAAGTTATTTATTAGTTCCCTAAATAGAAGAACTAGAGGACACCAAATGAAATTAATGGGGAGCAGATTTAAAACTAATAAAAGAAAGTTCTTCTTCACACAGCATGTAGTCAACCTGTGGAACTCCTTGCCAGAGGAGGCTGTGAAGGCTAGGACTATAACAGAGTTTAAAGAGAAGCTAGATAATTTCATGGAGGTTAGGTCCATAAAAGGCTATTAGCCAGGGGATAAAATGGTGTCCTTGGCCTCTGTTTGTCAGAGGCTGGAGAGGGATGGCAGGAGACAAATCGCTTGATCATTGTCTTTGGTCCACCCTCTCTGGGGCACCTGGTGCTGGCCGCTGTCGGCAGACAGGCAACTGGGCTAGATGGACCTTTGGTCTGACCCAGTACGGCCGTTCTTATGTTCTTATGCCACAGTAGAATCACTGGGCCCCGGGGGAGTTGCGCTTTAGCCAGTCCTACAGGCAGGCCCACTGCGGGGAGGGGCAATCTAACCATTTAGTAATTAGGAAAAAGAAATGTTATTTACAGATTAAAGCAAGGAAATCCGCACCCCAGTGAGTTACCCTCTAAGCCCTCAGCGATTGAGTTGTAGTGATCGGTCTGTTCCAAGTGTCTTTTGGGGTGCTCTGGGGATCTCTGCTTCCTGTTTCATGGCTCTGGCTACATGAGCTCAAACAACGAAGTCACACAAAATCTTCCAGTGACTTCATTTCCTTGATTCAGCTTCCAAGTTCCCGGGATGGGTTTCCTTGCATGTAGCATTTCCAAGGTATGATAGGACCATTAACCAACCCTTTGCACTGCGATGTTCCTTGGAGGCCCATCGGATTTTGATAGCCCTTCTGGATGGGGCAGGGAGACTGACTCCTGTGCTATAGATAAAATGGAGAAAAGGACAAATTGGACTATCGCTGGCAATACACTGCATTAGCCTCTCGAGCAGACGCCCATGAGACTTGGTGGAAGAATAATTGGCTGAAATATTTAAAACAAGATTAGAAAAAACACTAGAAAATGCACCCCAGAGAACAATGACGGTGGCTGGATGAAATTATCTACCAAGTCTCATCTGCTCTTATTCCGGCATGCTAAAATCTCAGATGCTTTTGTGGGCAAATTTCCGTTGAGTTCAGTGGGTGTTGGCCCATGTAAAGGCCCCAGGATTTGGCCTTATGGGTCTCCCGAAGTCTTGGGGACTGTCAGGAGGCCTGAGAACAAGTCCTACGACAAGGACCTGTCACTCACCCAAAGGTTTTGTCCTAGCTTTACATTGGTTTGGTTAAAGGGAAGAGCTATTTTCCAGAATTTACTGCATGTCGTAGAACTAGTGCACAGCATGGAAGTGAGCTCAATGAGCGAGTTGGTAAATTACAGCAAAGTTGCCCATTTCTGCTCCACAGTCTCTTTACTACCAGTTACTGCACAAGTGTCTTGCCGAAGAGCAATGAAAACCCTTGAAAGGACGACTCTGAGTTCACGTAGCTTAAACGAACCCATAATTAAAATGACGGGCCTATTGTGGCTTCCGACGAATGGCTGTAGCAGTTTAAACCACAAACGTGTAAGTTAAATATGATCCAAGTTCCTTTTGCTTCTGTTCTTTGGAGCTTGCTAGTCTGACAGATTTTATTCGGGTTTCCCACGGTTGCTAGCTACACTTGCCTTAAATCTAAGAGACACTGATAAGTGAGCATTGTATAATGGGCTGGCTAGTGCCATTAAATACCTTGAGTTTTGTATTGACTGGTCAAGTGGTTGGCCATTAAAGTTCTGGGGGGGCTGTAGGGTTCCACGCAGGAAGCTTTCTCCAGAAATAACTCAGCAAATGCACACGGGTATAAGTCAAACCTAACCAATCAGATCCATGATTTAGTGCCTGACTTGCATCATTTCCCTTTGCCCAGCAACTTCTTAAATTAGTAAAAAACCAAAACCCAACTGTGTCTCCCAATGAAATAGTGGCAAAATGCTAGTTTGGCCCCCAGAAAACGTTTCCACCTTGTGTCCCCTCCCCACTGCAGCTAACAGGTAAGATGGAAAAACATAAACAACGAATAGTCCTGCAGCACCTTAAAGACTAACAAACCATGGAGATGGGATCCTGAGCTTTCATGGGTGCAACAGACCATTGGCAGTGGCTGGACCCGGTGAATGAAGAGGCCTAGCTCCCCGGATGCTTCCAGGGTGGCCATTCAAGCGAGCCATACGTAGGGTTTGGCTGGGTAAGAACATGGGGCAGCACGTAGAGTTCTAAGGAGCAGGAAGACAGCCCTGTTGAGCCAGGAGAAGGGCTGATCTGACTTGATGCCAGAGCGCCGAAGTGATGCCTGGAGAGGGCTGGGAAGTGAGCTGGGGGAGGGACAGAAAAGGTCTGACAGAGTCCAGCTGAGGCCCAAGGTGCTGAAGTGTTGCATGGGGCGTTGAGGGAGGAGATGTCCTGGGACTTTAAGGACTACTTGACCTGGCATGGTAATTCCCAACTTATGTTTTGGACAATTGGCCTGATGTTTTTGTTATAACTTAGCCTCAATCAGGGGGCACCACAGAGTCGAGAGCCTTTTGTTGAGTCCTTAAGTTACCTGGGAGGCATGTGCACCCGGGGCATGGCCTGGCCGGTTGTGACTGGGTGCTCTGGTGGGAGCTGCCTTCTGTGCAGTGAGGCATGGGGCTTTTTTTAGTACAGGCAGGGCCAGGTTCTAAGGGCATGTCAACATGGAGCACTAGTCCACACTGGAGGGGGGCGGGGGAGGAATCCTCATGCACACTAGCATTTTGTGCACCAACTGGCACATGTGGACCCTGCTTGCTCACACTGTTCCTCAGTAGTGTGTGTTCTGATGCTGTCTCGTGTCACTGGGGCCCTTCAGTGTGCACCAGCAGGGTCCTCAAAGGCCATTTCTGTAACCCCCCTCGGCCACTCTGTGCCTTCTACCAGTTAGTACCACGGGCTCTCTGGGTCCCAGCCTTCACTCAGGATTGGGGAGGGGGGGGTGAGGTCACTAGTACTGCACATGGGTAGGTGGATGCCTGCATCGCCTGCTGTTTGCTGGAAGATGAACGTCCTTGAGTTGACACTGGCGAGACGTTCGAAGACAGACGGGGGCAGTTTTAGAGTATAAGGATTGTGGAAGTCAAATGTTACTTTGCATTGCTTCACAGAAGTCAAAAGTTTAGGTAGGACTGGTAGCACCACTTCGTAGTAAGGTTGCCTGACACAGCTCACTTGTACGTAACTGCCAAACTCGAGCTACTGGGCTGAAATATTTCATGCCAAGGGTCTGTTTCAGGATGTGGGGTTTTCAGCTAACCCTGTTTTGACTCTCCAAATCCCCAAAATAAAGCTTGGTCTAGGCCAAAACCTTGAGTCGGGGCCTTGGCTGAGATCTGAGTTAACAGGATGATTCCGAACACCCTGAATCTTGGGTCCAGTTTGAGTTTGGTCTGGATTTTAAGCTTCCAAGTTTTAGCAGGCTGACCTCTGAGGCACGCAGGAGGGCAGGTTGCTTTCTCTCATCACAGCTGTGAGGTTCAGAGCAGGGCTTTTGGCTGGAGAGCATCTCTGCTGCCATGTCAGTCAACATGAAAAACAAGAGAATTTGATACCAACACCTGGGCTAGCCCTTCTAATCTTTGTCCTTACACGGCTTTTAGCCCATCACGTGGGAAGATTAGTTTCCACTGAAATACCCTGGTTATGTCTTGTGGGTTTAGTGAGTTGGGTTTTTTCTCGTTTGTCAGGCATGTGCATATGTTCGTTTATAAGCTATTTACACTGTGAAATTGGATGCTCAAGCAGATGGCTTTTAGGGGGCTCCTCTCTGCAGAATGTTCCTTTACATCTCTTTAACAGCTTGACACGAGCTGCTGTCACTGGGCATTAAGGCAGCAGGATTAGTACCTGTCATTAATAGTCTTGGCTGCTTTGCTATTATAATTGCTAACTTAATCTTGGCCCACTGCTGAGAATTAGACTATTATGAACAATTTAATGAATTCTGTTAATAATGAATATTAATGAAACCATGCAAAATCCTGAAGCGATTTGCTGCTGGAATGAGAATATTTTTCCACTTTGCTCAGTTTTTTTTTAAACCAATTAGTTATGATAGCCATAGAAACCTAATGATAACTTTGCACTAAGAAATAACGCCATGTTTTAAAACTTTTAATATCCCCCTCTTGATCAGTAAATGAATTTCATGGCATAATTAAGACAAAACTTTTCTGTTTTTAAAGACTTTTTGAACTGGACAACCTCAGTTAGGAGAGTTTGTAAACTGGAAGAAACAACTCAATGATGACATGAAAAATGATTTAATTCTATCCTCTTCAGAGGGGGAGCCGAGTTAATCTGTAACTGGAAAAACTTAAACAACAAATAGTCGTGCATCACCGTAAAGACTAACCAAACATGTAGATGGTGGCATGCGCTTTCGTGGGTACCACTCACTTCTTCAGATGAATGGAGTCCAGTTCCAAAACAAATAGGGGATGGGCCTGGGGGTGGAGGGTGGGGTGAGAGTGAGGGGATGGGGAGAAGGAAGGGAAAAAATCTATCAGTTTATTAGAAAAACAGCTGCTCAAATATGTGTATATGGTTTTATGTGATTTAGAAAGATTCTGAAAATCTCACGTGCTTCGGAGGTCAACTTAACATCAAGTTTTTTCCTCTCCTATAATTACTTGACTGCATAGCATGTATTAAAAGATGCTTATTTCAGTTTCTCTTTTGTCTTGTTTCCATAGATCGTGTATTATCCTTATTCAGTCACTCATGTAAATAACACACTTGCCGGTGTGATGCTAAATGTAAAGATACCTATACTCTTGGGATGACTTTTAAACTGCTTCGCTTAAGCCTTGAGAAAATGCAGTACCTTGGAACACTTGTTGCTGGAGTTTATCATAGGATAGAAAACGCTCCTTAGCGTTCTAGAAGCTTCTCATACAATGTGTTAGAGTATTGTGTCCAGGTCTGGGCACCACATTTCAAGAAAAATATGGAGAAATTGGAGAAGGTCCAGAGAAGAGCAACAAGAATGATTAAAGGTCTAGAGAACATGACCTATGAAGGAAGGCTGAAAGAATTGGGCTTGTTTAGTTTGGAAAAGAAGACTGAGGGCACAGGAGAGCGGTTTTCAGGTATCTAAAAGGGTGTCACAAGGAGGAGGGAGAAAAATTGCTCTCCTTGGCCTCTGAGGACAGGACGAGAAGCAATGGGCTTAAACTGCAGCAAGGGAGGTTTAGGTTGGACATTAGGAAAAACTTCCTACCTGTCAGGCTGGTTAAACATTGGGATAAATTGCCCAGGGAGGTTGGGGAATCCCCATCTCTGGAGATATTTAAGAGCAGGTTAGACAGACATCTATCAGGGATGGTCTAGATGGTACTGGGTCCTGCCGTGAGGGCAGAGGACTGAACTTGATGACCTCTCAAGGTCCCTTCCAGTTCTAATGTTCTATGATTCTATGACTTTATTGACCTCTGTCTTATTCTCTTTTCCTTTAGTCAACTCTTGTCTAAGCTGAGCAGTCCCTGTCTTTTTAATCCTCCCACAAAGAAGCTGTTCTATATCCCTAATCATCTTTGTTGTCCTTTATACTTCTCCAGTTCTAATATTTTCCTGAGATGGGGTGACAAGAACGGCATGCAGTATTCAAGGTGTGGGTGTACAATGAATTAATGTATCTCATTATGATAGTTTCCGTTGTATTACTTTCCTAATGATGCCTAACATACTGTGGGCGGAGGGTTTTGCTTGAACAGCGAGTTTTCCTCCACATGGGAGAAGCTATAAAAGTCCCTGAGATCATCTCCATTTTGCCTCTCTCCTGCTCTGTACCAATGGGAACAGACTGACCCAAGGGCCTTCCAATCATTTGAGACTTGACTTACGCCAGCAGTTTATGCCATTACTGCTTCAAGCCTGGTCTAAGACTTTTGCCGATATTGTATTGTTTGACCTTCTTCCTCCACGAGTTCGAATAGATTATTGCGGCATGATTTCCCTTTACAATGATGCACTGACACTTCCAAAACTAAGGTTCATCTGTCTGTTTCTGGGTTGTTTATTTTAACTATAGTTGCAACCAATTTGCTCGGTACTGAAATTAGGCTCACTGGCCTGTCATTGGCAGGAGTTCCTCTGGAGTCTCTTTTTAAAATGGGCTTGATGCTAGCTACCCTCCAGTCTCCTGTCAGAGGCTGATTTAAAGAGGTTACATCCCCAGTTAGCAGTTGTGCAACTTGATATTTCAGTTTCTTCAGAATGTTCATGAGGATCCAAAACTTCCTCAGATTTGTCACATAAACAGACTGATGTGGGAATCCCCCTCAAATCCTCTGAAGAGATGACCAACACAGAGAATTCATTTCGCTTCTCTGCCGTGGCCTTGCCACTCCGGAGTACTTGATTAGCACTTTAATCGTCCTGTGGCCACACTAATTGTTTGGCAGGCTTCCAGATTTTGAGACAATTCAACTTTTTTGCTGTCAGCTTTTATCTTTGGGTCCTTGCTCTTCAGCTACTTTCTTTGACCTGGGTAATTTTCCAGGTCATTCCAGGTGAACTACTGTAGGCCCAAAACCCAACTGTTAGGTATTTTTAGTGGGATCATGTCTTACAGGTGAGGGTCAAATTCCACACTCAGTATTTTACACTCCGTGGCAGAGAACACTGGTGCAAATCTGGCAGGGGCTAGGACAGTGAACTTTCATGGGTAACTCCACACAAGTAGCAGGTAGGTCTGCTGAGAGCTCAGGTCACTACAATCTCGGAGACACTTGCTTAAGTCCTCCTGCTTTCTGAAGTGGAGTCTTGCACCCTTTGGCGATGTGGACATCTCCTAGATTGGTCACTGTTTCAGCAGCAGCATATGAAAGTGTGCAATCCACTTCAATGGACCACACGACATGGTCTCTTTCTGAGGAGGCCTTTGATGTATTAAAGGCAGAATCATGCGAGCAGAGAAATGTCCAAGCATGTAAACAGCTGAAAGGCATTTTCCTGGCCACCGCAAACATGGCCATACGATCTGCCTCTGGCTGGGGCAGAGGACAGCCTCAAGAACAACCTGTGTCCTGCCTACTGCACTCCTGATGGCATCCGTCTAGCATCCCCATCACCAATCCAGGAAGGTCCCCTGCTCACCAAGGGACGTGGGCCTGGTTAAACGGAACACCCCTCACGGAGGCATGGGGCACCACACGTGTGGACTGTACAGACCTCCATGATGTGGCAAACCATGCAGCTTCAAACCCGGGGAGCAACACTGATCTGCAGCAGGAAAGGCCCCTCAAGTTACGGAGTGGAAGTGTTGCTGGAGCAGGTAGCATTCCAGCCAAGCTGCCCAAGGGTGCCTGGGAGTCAGTGAGCACTGGCCTCAAATGTAGGCCTCAGGCAGAGAACCAGGGAAGTGGAACGAAGGCTTCACTCTCGGATCCTGCACCAAACATGGCAACTACAGGCCAATCTCATTCCTACCAGTCCCTGAAAAGGTCTTTGCTCACATCCTGCTTGGTAGGAATCAGCTAGGGATGTTCAGTGTCGATTAATCAGCTAATTGAGCTGTCAATGGAACTAGTTGAGGGGGGGAGGGCTTGCTACCCCACTGTGCCCACGGCTCTTGTACATTTGAAAGAAAGAGGCACAGCGGGAGCCCACACAGCCTGCTTCGGTCCCCGGCCGCACCGCTGCCTCCTCTGCCCCGCCCACGGAGATGGTGCTGGGGGGAATCGGCTCTTAAGCTGGTTCCCTCCAGCACTCTGGCTCGTGCACCCCATGCTTGATGCCTCTGGTACAGAGGGAGGAGACTCGTTGAGTAGTGACTCGACTACCCGATAAGGCCAGGCTTATCGCGTAGTCAACTAGCCACTTACATGCTTAGAATCAGCTACTCCTGACTCCATCGCCCGCAGGCAACAGGTTCCGCTGCTGTGTGTCCGACAATGCTGAACGGCCTGCGTCTTGTGGCGTGATGGTGTATCCATCGCAAAGCAGCGTTTGGTTCCTGCAAGAGTTCAGCCCTTTGGCTTGTGTGAAAGGAGCTGGTGTCCCAGATGTTCTCCTAGAGCTGGTGTGCTTTCTGGACACTGACACGGGGAGAGTGCAGGTTGGCTGGCAACATTCTTGCCCTTGTTTGGCTGATAGCTTAATAGAGTAGTTGTGAGGGCTTGGAGTCAAGGTGAACCAAGAAGTGTTCGCTGACAAAGACCAGGCAATGACATGGCTTTGCTTGTGTAGAAGGCAGCAAATTTCACTTCTAGCCTGCAAAGTTTCTAAGATGCCACCACCTGCACCTTGGGATTGACCGTTGCAGAACCCCAAGGCCTGAAACCTTGGAGCTGGGCTACCAGAGCCTCCGTGCAGACCAGGTGCAAGGCTGTGGAGAGTTTGGACCAGTTCACTTATTTGGACTGCGAGCAAAATTCAAGCTGCCACAGCCAATCAGGTGCAAAACTGTCTCCATGCTGAGACTAGGTTCAGCCTCAGTCAGCCTGTGGGCTGAGTGTTTGAGTCAAACTTGGAACCTCGCTGTGATGGACCGGGCAGGGGCTGGGCACCACTGAAGGTATCCGCTCAGGGCGAATTGCTCCAACTCGGGGCGCCTTACAGCCCCTGACTGGAGGCCCTTCCCAAATGGGCCACAAACCAGTCACACTGAGTGCTTCAGCTCCAATCTGGCCAGCCAGAAGCCTCACAAGCAAAACCCCTCAGACACCCCAGCTCTCCCTGTGCCCCAATCAGCCCCGGACCTAACACACAGCTGAGGCGTTATAGAACCCAATCTCACCTACCTGGAACAGGTTCTTCCGGTCCCAACAAACCAGCCACAGATCCCAATTAATTTATCCACAAGATCATGCTGAGCCAATCCTTTAGAATCTAAAATCTAAAGGTTTATTACTAAAAGAAAGAAAAGTATGAGAGTAAGGTTGTTAAAGAATAATACATCACATGCATCGAATTACCCAGTTCTCAATGCAGGCTCTTAGCAGAGATATTATAAACTGCTATCTTAAAAGTCTCTGGCGTACATCCTATGTCAGGATGGGTCCACAGTTCTTTCCGGCTCGTTGTTCCCTGCAAGGCTGCATCTGGGATCAAGAGCAAAACTGAAGACCAGATGGAGGGTGCCACATGGCACTTATAGACCTCTCCTGGCATCTTCTTGGCTGCAGCAGGTCACCTGGTCAGTGGCCTCTCCCTGTGTTCCCTGCTGGTAGCCCTTAGGTATCAGTCACATTCCTGAGATGTGTATTGGCACCCAGAGATCCATCGTCTCCTTGCTAATTAGCATAGCCATTGGCTGAGCTTTCCTTGCCCCTTTGCTCAGCCACAGACAGAATTTTCCAGCAGCCACACAGAGTCCATGTTTCTAACTCCACACACAGACATTATACAAGTACATGAATAGCACATTCAGAATCAGTAGAACAGAAGCTTTCATGTGACACCTCCCATGACCCCCTTAGTATACACTTCGGGGCAAATACCCCCTCCCATGAGTACAGCAGTGATCTGGTTGCTCCCCTTAAAATCTAGTAACGTGACACTTGCCGAGGAGGCATTCCGTGCCAACCCCAAAGTGGAAAGTGGTTCATCGTCGTGTGAAATGTCATCTCGGAGATCTGGCCTTCATCCAGTTGCTCACTATGTTTAGTGGTGGTGTGTGCTCTTTTGGCCATGTTGCCTGGATGGACAAAACCAGCCCAACATATTGGGCTAACACATCTTCCACTGACTCACAAAGAGCATGTGCCTTGATTCCACCTAGTGCTGCTTGTGGAGCTGACCCAGAGAGTTGTGGAGTTTCAGGATTGAGCCAGATCTAGGAAATCCACCCTACAATGCCTGGTATGATGCCACGAACCAGGGTCACTGGCTGGCATAATGGTCCTGAGTTGACATGAATGTTTGAGGATGCACAAGAATCACGCTCCTGGAGGCTCTGCTCGTTAGAATGCAGCAGGGTATCAGAAGCCCGTTAACAGTATTTATGGTTTTCCTGTTTGCACAATTGTATTGCCCTGTATTGTGAACAATTTTGAAAATATCTGAACCCAAGGTTGCTGATGTGTTTGTGTTGAGAATAAAGTTAAATGAAAGAGCAGAATAAAGTGAAATTTCAGGCTCCATTTTAGAACTATTCATGCAAGGAGCAAAATCTAATTAAGTAGTTTTACGGGAAAAGATATTAAGGTGTGAAGTTTATTGAACACCTGGTTAATTATTCAATTAGTCTGGAATTATACCAGCTCACAAAAATCAACAATCTGCAAGAATCAATTGCTTGATTTAGAAGGAAATATATAACCTAAAATTTAAATTCTTGGAATCGTAGAAGTGAGGTAATTGTAATGAATTGATTTTATTAGCATATCATTACTGCTGCCTTTCAAATAGATTAATAATACTCCTGTGGGTTGAAAGAGTTTCTAGGATAGTTTGGTGCTCTTATTTAAAATTTTGCTGCTAAATTGAATACCTCTTAAATGTGGCTTTTTTAAAGAACAAAACTTGTGATTGATGGTTTAAAGAAACTTACCAGAGGACAGTAGTTTGTAGTTGGTTTGTGGAAGCCATTTGAATCCAGCAAACGCTAGTGAAGATACCTGCTTCTTTTATATATAGCCAAGAGTACAAAATATTGAGTATATTTAGGACTGGAAGATTTCCCCAGCATTCCTTGGGTCCTTAACTCAAAAGTTTTGGCTCTTTTCTTCATTTGAATCATTTTGTTCTGGGCTGGGGATGAGGGTTCAGGATGCAGCCTTCCCCAGCGAGGAGGAAAATTAGTAATGAAACAGTTGTAAGGACTTTTGAATGTCGCTGGCGTAGCTGTCCTTGTGCTCCGGGGAGGAGCATCTCGTTCTAATGATATTAGCCATAATCAATCCTTCCTGTGGCTCTTGCCGTAAGGAGACCAAATATTTCACCACTGTGATCGGAAAGCTCACTTGATAATCAATATGCCCGTCTATTAATTGGGCTACTTGTAGAACCAGTGGGTTGGCTTTCTGTGGGGTCTTCCCCTTCCCTCCCACCTGCCAAGGAGATTCAAACCACCAGGAAGTAAAGCGGGTACCCAGTGAGCACGCTGATTAATTTGGTGAATGGCCGGTACCAAAGTAGAATCAGGTGCCTAAGGATTATAGGAATGAGACCCGTTCTCTACAGTGCCTGTATTCAAGCAGCCCAGTCATCAGGGAAAAGCCGGCCCCTTCTTGACTGACTGACTATATATAATTCGAACTTTGATCTCCTACAGCAACTTCAAATCTACTTTTGTGCCCAGTGATCTGTCAGGAAATGAACACTCCACGTCTCCGTCTGGAGAGATGGGTAATATCTCAGAGTGGGAAAAACCCTAGTCCGGTGGAAACCAGTAATCATCCTGATGGATGTTTGTAGTGGTAGTAATAATAGTGCTTGGTTAATCCCTGAGCACATGCTCTTCATGTGACACGGTGCCATTATGTCTCGAGGGACGGTGACAGACTCTTCCTGTCTTCTGCAGACTCGTGAATAGCCGAAATAGCTCTAGCATTTAGGAAGGGACACGTTTTGTTCCTGGTAGCAATGCTGGTGCCGTATCAGTGCAAAACAATGTATCGGACCTGATAGAGGGTTCGTCTTAAAATGTCACACAGTGCTGATCCGGTGGCAGATTTGTCCATCTACTGGTTGGTAAGGAGAGGAGGTTTTTAACCAGCATTTTATGGAATGCAGGAAAGCGCCTAGAGGCATTAAAGTTTCTCTTCCTTCACACCATGTCTGAATGCTAAATTAGACAGCAGCAAGCGCAGCAGTCAAGAAAAGGACATCTCCTGATGCCTGTCAGTGTAAAGCAGAGCCTAAAGGATTTGTTATAGTCCAGGGATTCTCCAATTCTTCCTGATTAGTCCTCTCACAGATCACTGCCTCATCTCCCTGCTGCACAGCTCCCAAGCATGCCCTTCCGGGGGCGATAGGAGAGTGATACGGGGGCCACTGCTGCAGGGATGGTTAGTAAAAGAGGAAGAAGACTTACCCACGCCGGCAGGAGGAATGTCGAAATGGGATCTGCCTTGCCCATTGGAAGGTATCCATAGCAATCATTCTTGGCATTGGAGCCCCCTTCACAGAGGTGTTGAGCCAGCCTGCTTCCAACCCCCCGTTACCTTCATCTGGGATGCAAAGCCTACGGCCGCAGTATAGATTTAGAGCAGATTTTGCTTTGTTACTTTTCATCAGTTCTTCATTTATGCAAAGTAAAGTTCATTCCATAAGGGTATGTCTAGACAGGAGGGATAAGGGATCTGTCAGAAAAGGTTTTCTTTCTCGACAGATCCCCCTGTAGACTGCCACTTTTTGCTGACAAAGTGCTGAGTTGGCAAAACGTGTCGGCCATTTTTATGCAAATTAGGCATGGGATATTTAAATCCCTGCCTCATTTGCAATGTCGACCTGCCTAATCTGCACCCCTCTGCCGACAGAGGGATGCAGTCTAGACATACCCTATGTAAGGTTGCAATCTTCTTACTCTGGTTCCATTTTCCAACGACCTCCATTCCTCCCACTTCCCCCAGAGAAAGCAAATGCCACTGACACGGCAAGTGCTCAGAGAAAGGAGTTGTGTTATGATTTGGTTTTGGTTTTTAAATCACTGACTTTTCCTAAACATAACTTAGCTTGCGTCTCCAAAGCGCTGGACATACACAGTCCATCTGTGTGTCTGTTATGTGCTGAGACCTGCCACCACATGTGGTTACACTGGGATGTAACGTACCATGCTTCTGGGATGTAAATATCCTACTGTAAGCTCAGCAGGGAGGGATTAATGAGGGGCTGTAGTGGAGATGGAAGGAGGTTGGTGGGAAAAGGGATGGGAAAGGCCCCAATGGACCGGAAAGGGGCCGGGGTCCCTCCACGAAATGGGCTTAGGGCCACAGGGCTTGGATGCTCCAGCTCTCGGGGCAAAGGGCTCTGTGGTTGGCTGGCTCCGTGAGGTGGTGCATCCCCTGGACTTGCTGGGGAGACGTGTGGGGGGGGGGGAGAGGATGCCGCTCTGGCTTGCCCAGCAAAGTGTCAGTCCACTCCTCACCTCCAGGGATCTGGAAATCCACTCTGTGCTCAGGCCCCTTGGGGGGCTGGTCTGTCGGCTCTTTGCCCCTTGCCGGGGGGTGCCCCGGGCTGGCTCTAGCAGTCTAACGGAGTTCCTTTCCCCTTCCTGCTCGCTTCTCTTCAGCCACCCGGCCCGTCAGCTTCCCAGCCCTTGGACCCTCCCAGCTGCTGTTACCCACCAGGTGGCAGTGGCTGGCAGGGCCAGGATGAGCATGTGGGAAGACCTGCCCCAGGACAGGCTCCCTTTGGAGTCCTCCTCCAGCTGGAGCAGGTTTTGCAGGGGCGGTGACCCTGTGACCCAGGCCTGCTTTCCAACCCCTCCTGGCCCAGCGTGGGGCTCTCCTTCCCATCAGAGGCGCAGTCCCTGCTGAGCCTGGGCCACGTGGCGCCAGGATCAGATGGAGTGGAGCTGGCGCATCAGTGTGGCCGAGACGTCCTGTCTCGGGACAAGGGCCTGTCAGAGAAGCGGCTGCCCCCAGGAACCAGGGAGGATTAATGGCACCTGGCATCCTGGGCTGGACTCGTCTTCCCCTCTCGTGACCTCCCAGTGCCAGACCCTCCCCACACGCCATCGGAGGAGGAGGTCGTGCCTCCACTTCCTCCGTGTCCCCACGACAGCCGTTCCTGAGCTCTGGCAGATTGCTCTGTCTGCGGTTGGTGGCTGTGCTCTTCCCCTCCCATTGGGTTGAATCTCTGGCCCCCCAGAAGAGCTGGGCTCCCTATGGTGGTGGCAGTCTCCTTGGTGCCTGAGGGGGGGGGGAGTTGATCCTAAGTGGAGCAAGGGGGAGGAGAGAGACAGACACATCCTGTGCTGGGGTCACTCTCTGAGGACGTGGCGAGTTTCGACAGGGCTCCCTTTGCCCAGCGGGGGCCGGTGTCAGATGGGCAGGGGAACATTTCTGCAGGGACCCCGGTGCCTGGCTTCCGTCAGTGTCACTTTTCTAGGGGCCCCGTTTCCCAGCGGGGTTTCCTTACCGCTGGTGCAGCAGCAGGCTGCAGAGGCGGGACATCCCCTCCCTGGCCAGCTGGTCACTGATGGGCAGTCACAGCTGAGCCACCGAGCCACCAAGCTCCTTGGTTTGGGGACCTTGCTGAGCTCTACTGAAGGGAAGGAGAGGGGGCTTCTGCATTCACTATCCATTCCCGATCTCCCCAGGGCCAGGAATCTTTCTCCCCAAAACCCTCTGCTGGAGCCACCAGGGGAGAGGCGCTAGAGTGAGCCCCTCAGCTCCTTCTGCCCCCCAGGGATCCTGGGGCAAAGGGTCGTGGGCAGGGCCCCCCAGGAGAATGAGAAGGGACCCAAGGCCAGGCACGAACCTGGCTGGAGCAGGGGTTGGAACGTGGTTCCCTGAAAGTCCCAGGGAGACGATGACCTTGACTCAAGTCTGTCTCATTCCCTGCTCTGGCTCTGCCTGCCCGAGGGGACACTCCTTGCCCAGAGCCCCTGCAGCTCCTACAGCCGAGTGGAGCCCCAGCAGGGCCTGCCTGAGTCAGACAAGCCCTTGTGCAGAACCTGCAAAGGAAGGGCAGCCATGGATCCCAGCTGGGAAACTGGGGGAACCTCTCCTCCCTGCCAATAGCCCCCTGCTCGGCCAATCAGCAGCGAGACTCTGGGAGGTAGAGAGGTCTCAGCAGATGTCCCAAAGGACGGGCCAGGTGCCCACCGGAGGGGAGCAGTCTGCGAGCGCTCTTCCAGCCCCCCCTTCTTGGGAGAGCCTCCCACAGTGACTGCAAGCCCCCACAATGCACCCCTCCTCGGTGGAGGGGGGAAAGAATGTGGGTGTGTGTGTGTGTGTGTGTGTGAGAGAGCTTATATACAACATACTAACGCGTCTTCATTGCACTTCCTGAGAGAATTGGCTCAATGCTGCTTTGCACAGCTGGCCTGCTCGTACGTCTGGGAGCCCCCAGGTCTCCACACGGCGCAGGATGGATCAAATGGGTGGCATGTAAACAGCCACGCCGAAAACAGAGCTCTGCATTGAACATAGACCAGTGGACGGTGCCGGAGCCCAATAACCCTGCGGGACAGAGGACCGTCCCGTGCGCAGGCTGCCCCGGGTTCTGAGTAGCAGCAGGCGAGGGCCCGATCCCCCTTCCTAACTCTCGCCTCTCCTCCTGGGCTGCTTTTCCTTTCTCAGCCCCGAGCCAGGGGCACTGCCCCTCATTGTCAGCGGGGGGTTCGCTAGCTCTGGCGATGGAGGGGTTTACGCCTCTGCGGCTCTGGGGCTCTGGGAAGTGAGAGGCTGCCGGTTGCTCCCTGAGCACCCTTCTCTCGCCGGCGTAGGCGCCTGACGCACATAAGGGGGCAGCAATGGGACACGCTGCAGCCTTCTGGCTGGTTACGTGTCACTTCCCCTCCCAGTGCCGCCTCCACGCCATTAGGAACACAGCCCCTGACATCCCCTCCCTCGGCCGCCCCTCGGGGCCCACCACCCTCCCCTCTTCAGCCCTCCCTCGGCCGCCCCTCAGGGCCCACCACCCTCCCCTCTTCAGCCCTCCCTCGGCCGCCCCTCAGGGCCCACCGCCCTCCCCTCTGCAGCCCTCCCTCGGCCGCCCCTCGGGGCCCACTGCCCTCCCCTCTGCAGCCCTCCCTTGGCCACCCCTCGGATGCACCGCCCTCCCCTCTGCAGCCCTCCCTTGGCCACCCCTCGGATGCACCGCCCTCCTCTCAACAGCCCTCCATGGGCCTGCTGCTGCCCAAAGCGCCAGCTTGGCCCTCCATGTCTTTGCTTCCCAGGCCCACACAGCTCTGCTCTGGGAGCACTCTGCCCTCTGTCCGTCACGCCGCTGGTGCAAGGCCTGGTCCCCCTCCTTTCCCTTGGCAGCTCCGTGCTCATGTAATGCTTTCTTCCTCCTGCCTTACCAAGCGACCCCCTCCCCCTTCTCCCCCTTCTCTGGGGGGCTCAGAGGGGTCATTCTTCAGGGTTTGCTCAGTTTGGGTGTCCTGCATCATCCACCCCAGGCCTGGACACTTGCTGGTGTTTCAGGCCTGCTCAACTCAGGCCAATGAACTATAGACTGAATCGGTTAACTGCCCACCACGCTGCAGGTGGGGGGCTCTGGGGCAGCCCCAGAAGGCCCTGCCTGGCTGCAGCATCCCCCCACCCATGACACAGTAGGCCTGGCCGAGCTGGAGCAATCCCCTGCCATGGGTGGAGGGGCTGCTCTGGCTGGCCGGGTGCTGATTAACCAGTTTCCCTGGTAAACATGCCAATAAGGCAATGCTTACTGGTGAACCAGTTAACCCTTTATATCCCTATCCGAAACGAGGCCGTTTGGCCAATGTATTGACTTCTAAAACCCGCAGTGCTCTTTGGAGCTATTCGTTTGAATGAATGAATGCCAGCATCCTGTGCTGGCTGTGCAGTGCTGTCCATACGCTGGGGGGTGCTACGGTGAGCCCCAAGTGTCACGCCAAGTGAGGTATCTCTTGGAAGCTGATCCCGTTTGTTATTCTTAAGCCTGTAGGAGGTTTGTACTGAAAGTTGTAAGTATTGGCTCTGTGCTGCTATTTCAGATATTGCTTCCGGGAGACAGTAACAGGTGTCGCCCACCTCTTGTGAAGAGGGTCTGTTCAAGTGACTAGCAATACTTCATGCACAATGGGCCTTAAGTGTTGCCAATACAACTCTGAGGAATTTTGCTGCAAACCTGCAGGCAAACAGGCACCCTATGGCCACCTCCATAAAAAGGGCACGGACAGGGGACTTGTTCATGTGACAGACTCCCTTTGGGAGGTGCCTTCACACAGTGAAAACAAGGAGATTCCCTCCACCTGGCCACTGGGTTTAAAACAGTCCAAGGGGTGCCTCCATTTGTCTTCAATCCAGCTCATCACTCCAGAGCATCTTTGCTTTGAACCAAGGGCCCAGAAGGACTCATGGCCCAACCCTAACACAGGACGAACTCCAGAGACTTTTATGCTGGCAGTTTATTCCATCTCTGCTAAGAGTCTGCACCAGGAAGTTGGTGATTGGTGTGTGGCAAGAGCTTTCCGTAACCATCCTCCTCTCAACCTTCTTTCTCTCTGTTCATACACCTCTAGATGTTAGATTGGCCCAGCGTGCCCTTTTGGGTCCGATCTGAGGGGTAAATTCACCTGGGAATGTGGTTGGTCCTGTAGGATCAGCAGAACCTGTTTGGAGTTGGTGAGATTGATTTTATAACCTCTCCTCTGCGTAAGGAGCGAGGCTGGTTGTGGCACAGGAAAGTTGGAGTGTCTATGGGGGTTGGCTTGTGCAACTTCGTGCTACAAACAGCAGTGCTCAGTGTGACTGGTTTGGTGCCTTAGAGAGGAGGACTGACAGTCTTGGGCTGGAAGTAGCCCTGGTTCTAAGCACTTCGTCCTGTTTTGACCCTCTCAGCGGTGCCTCCAGAACCCATCAAATTGGACCTGGAAAATCCCACCCCTTCCTTCACCGGGGAGGGAGCGCGCTCAAGACCTGTCCTGGCTCTTGCCAGGCGACGTGGCCATGAAGAGTTTTCGAAGAAAATAAACCAGCGGTTGAACGGCCACCTGTTACGGCATTTCAGGAATGTGAGCAAACCAGAATGAACTGACCAAAGCAGGAAATCGTCCCGCAATCCACCGGGGGAGGGGTGCGGGTGTGTCTGTTGAAAATCAGGCCCTGCAGGCTGGGCTAGGAGCAGACCAGCGATGTGGCCTGCGCTATTGCAGAGCGTTCAAGCAACGACTGCTCACTGCTGTGCTGCAGGGGGCGCTCTCGGTACGTGGAGACTCCTCCAGCCCTGGGGTCAACAACGCGTTGGCACTGGCAGTTAAGTAGCTTTCAGGATCGAGGAGCCACTTGTCCATGCGGGACTGTGACTTACACCCTCCTTTGCAGGCCATGAGTTTCAGGTCAGGATTTCACACCTTCCTCAAAGCCCCTGGAGGACTAGCTTTCCTGGGGGGGAGGGGGGACCATCTAAATTCCAGCTCTCCGGGGAGTCTTCTGAAGGAGGGAAGCAGGAGGGCTCTCTTGCCAAGCCCCTATGGTGCTAGGTGCTGTACAAACCCAGAATAAAAATGGCCCCTGAAAAAACCGGGTTTTTTTCTTGTGTAGATTCAGACAGTTACTTTGGAATAACGGCAGTTACTCTGAAATAACACTGTGTAGACGTAGCCTAGATTGAATCTAAGTCCACTTTCAGTCACTCCTGCGGCAGTTCACATGACTCCGAATCTGTTTCACAGGTTCCCGTGTGAATGGATGGAGACAAACAAGGCACTAAAAGAGTCACATGATCATCCTCTTCTCTTGAAGGTCAGTGAAACAGTAATAAATGTACTCTTCTGAAAATAGGTTTTAATTTTCCCCTTTCAACCTTTTGATTAGCTTGACATTTAAACGGCTGGAATGTAAGTGGGAGGTTTGTTATATATTTCTGTTAAGTAGGAGATGAGAACACTTAAAAAATCTTGGCGGTATAACTGCATGCAAGAAGCTAGATTAATTGTGGAGGAGACAGAGTATCCCTTGTCCTTCCCTGAAATGAGGAAACGCTATAAGTGATTGACAGTGAACTGCAGTAAAAGAATCTAATCATAATCGGGGATGATTTTTCTCCTCTGACAATAGTTAGCTCTGAATCGTGTATTGCTGCGACTGCTTTTAGGTAGGGAACGGGATTGTGGGATTTCACTGAGCGCCTAGCTTGCATAGTACTTTTATCACCAAGGAGCTTTAGCTTGTTGATCTTACGCTGAAGAGACCCTTGACAAATGCCTCCCTGTTGCATCCCAGACCTTTAAATATCCATTCATTGCTAAGAGGTGGAAAGGAGGAATGTTAGAAACCAGGGATTCCGAGCACCTGTTCACTCTCTGTAGCACCTGCTGATATTCAAGGTATGAAATTTCTCATTGGATGCCATGGGGAGGAGCAGAACCCTGGACGGTTTGACTTGTACATCAAAGGGCGAATGGCAAGCGACCCAGAGTGAGCACCACTGGATCCCTCAGACTCAGTGAGGGGGATCCTGGGTAGGTGGGAAAACAAAGAATTGTCATCAGCGGAGATGTCCATTGTCGGGGTACGCCTGCCCTCATGACGGCGGTTAGAGCAGCGGTGGGCAACCACGACTAGTTGAGTGGCTGCATGAGTGGCCCTTCTTCATCTCTGTGAGTTGGAAGATTGAAATCCAGTGGTGGGTGACCGGGGGGTTGCCTGCAGCCCCTGCCTGCCATGGCTTGTGAGAGGGAGGGACCGTTCTCCTGGATAGGCTGTAGATTGTCAATGATGCCCTGGAGAGGTTTGAGCTGGGGGCTGTAGGTGATGACCAGCCGTGTTCTGTTATTTTCCTTGTTGGGCCTGTCTTGCAGAAGCAGATTCCTGGGTACTCGTTTGGCTCTGTCCAGCTATTTCCGCACTTCCCCAGCTGGTTTATTTCAGTTTTAAGAATGCCTGGTAGAGATCCTGTAGGTGTGTGTCTCTGTCCGTGGGACTGGAGCAGAGCTGGTTGTATTTAGGGCCTGGTTGTAAACAGTGGATCAGGTGATGTCTGTCATGTAGACCTGGCCTTGGTTAGAACTGCTCTGTGCCACAGGCAGCGAACAGACGAGATGGTGTTGCCACCAATGCCTGTGGCCTGTGCAAGGCAAGTCTTTAGTGGGGCTGATACACCCGAGTGAACAGTATCGTTGCAGTAAGTGACCTCAGTGTGTGACAATAGGAGTTGCTTCTACTCTGTTTTGGGAGGGTCAGTGCTTGGGGTGGGGGCTGTCTCTTGTGTACAGGGCCTCACGCTTGGGGGTTGTGACCTCTAGGTGCAACTGTCAGAACAGAAATGAATAACCATGGCTTTAAAATGATTTGAGTTGTACTGGTCATGTGGATGTTGTTTGTGAACATTATCTTGATTGAAACGCCTACCACATTGTTTCTAATGTCATTGTGCTTGGCGAATGTGTGTGCTAACTTGCTGTACCTTGATTTATATGGTAATTTATCCTTACAGGTGCATGCAAATTAGAATACTTTGCAAACTCAGTACATGAGCATGCTCTGTGAAGTGAAACATACCAAAGAGTTGTTGTTGTTAATTAATTTGTTTATTTTATGACTCATGGTCAGAAGAGGAAAAAAAATTCATGAGGCATCTCGTTTGCACAGTCAAATCCAACCGGCTTTTGTGAGAACGGAGGGTGAGGTTTTCAACCCCCCTCTCCCCCCCAAAATTCACATGTCCCTTTGTGCTTTTGGAAATGGTGCTCACCTGCTTGGCAGGTTTGCATTAGTGGTGTGGGAGGCTTGCACGAGTTAGTGAATGAGACACGAATCTGTAACTTCCTGCACATGGCTCTATCGGAGCCCCGTTGGCTGTCCTGGCACCATGCACAGACACAGGCCTCTCGTGTCAAAGGCAGGAGCTAAGAGATATTCTTAGACTGAAGATGGAAACCTTGTTCCTCCTAAAGTCGATGGCACAACTCCCATTCACCCTGGGATGGTCCCTGGCTTGAATGCCATCCTCAACAAATTTCTGCCTAAGAAACGTAAACGGCCCCATGTGGGGGCAGACTGTGGGTGGGGCTGAATGAGGTGCAGGTGACTGTCGCTCTGCCAGCATAACACGTTCAAGCTACTTTCCCTTCACAGCTGGCCCCTCTGTACTTATCTGCTCTTTGGTCTCATCTTCTGCTAATGCCCATCTCAAGCCTCCTTTCTCTCCTTCCTCCTGGTCATCCTTGTACTCTTTGCTCTCCCTGAGCTGGTCCTTGCACAATACCCTCTTTCCAAGAGCCGCTTCCACAGGCTGAACCGCTCTGGTCCAGCAACAGCTGTGGGCCGGCATGATTTTAGTTATTCGGATGTCGACTTATCATGGGTGTGGCCAAGTTTCCCACAATCCCATAAAGTTTGTTACAGCCACCAGTCCTGGCTCTCACTGTTCTGTGCTGTTCTTTAGCTCTAACTTATCCCAAAGGTTATGTCCACAATGCAACACTATTTTGGGATATGGGAATATCCCGCAATAGCTATCGCCAGTCTTCACAGAAAGCCCGTTATTTCAGGCTCTCTCCTCCGGCATCCCTGTAAACCTCATTCTACGAGGAATAAGGGATGTTTCGGAATAGCACTTTATTTCAAAATTTGGCACTCTGTAGAGAACAATTATGGTCTTCTGAGATACAGGTGCTGATGTAAGACGAAGCCTAGAATACTGGGACTATCACTGGAAAATCTTTCAGAGGAGTAGCCAAATTAGTCTGTAACTGGAAAATTAAAAAACGAATAGTCCTGCAGCACTTTAAAGACTAACAAAACATGTAGATGGTATCATGAGCTTTCATGGGCACAACCCACTTCTTCAGATGAATGGAGTATTAAAAGTCCAGTTCCAAAATAAATAGGGGATGCGGTGGAGGGAGGGGGGAAACAATGAATTAGCGTGTTCATGTTACATGAAGCTGATGGAGAAGGTGCAAATTGTTCTGAAGTGCCCCTTGTTTGGTTGGTTAAGCTATTAGGATGTGGAAGGTAGCGTGCTAGCCAGGTGATGTCTTTATTCATACCTTTGTGATGGGTCCCAAGTTTGTGAATGAAGTTAAGTTCCAACACTTCCCTGTGTATTTGGCTTGTGGAATTGTTCTGTAACAACACGGTGACTTTGAGATCCATTGATGGGTGCCCGGGCCGGTCAAAGTGTTCTCCAACAGGACATCTTGGAAATGTGGACATCTTGTAGCCCTGAATCTGCTTCCGAGCCGAATGCGATTCTCTCTAGGGTTAATGACAGGACGATTTAGGTTCTCGTTTAAACCCACAGTCTGCAATCAGAGTTGCACCTTGCTCTAATTCTCCGTCTGACCCCATGGTCACTAACCAAGAAGTGGTTCCCAGCACCTGACTTAGAGAGCGAGATTAGGCTGTGAAGGCCTGTGATGGGGCAGTAATTATGACCCCTCCCGAAACTGCTAAGCCCATTGCGCTAAGGGGAGCGAGCTGATTTTCCTCCTGCCTCCATGCTCTTCCAGTTACACTGGCTGACAACCAACAGCTGGACTTACTGGTGGGAAAATGGGGGGCTGAGAGGGGAGCAGCCACAAGAGCTCCAAACGATGGAGAAATCTTAGGGGCATGGCCATAGTATGTGCCCTGGAATGGGGTTGGGGATATCTGGGCCTGGGAGTGTGCACAGTGCGTGGGTCGATGAGGCAGAGGAAGTTCTGGTCTCGTATTTTTTTGGAATAAAATGGAAGCACTCCCTTTTCAGGAGGAGATGAGTCAATTCAATCCCACACAATTAATAACTTCGCCTACAGATTAAATCCAATTAATCATCACAGTCCTATCCTTGGTTAGTTGGCAGAAGCGTTCTCTCTTGTTAGATTTTGTGCTGCAGGAATGTTTCAAAGTTTGTACTAAGACCGGGCCTAATTCATCCCCGAAGTGACTCCATCGACACTACTGGGCTCGGGGCCTGATTCCCCATTGCCTTGTGTAGTTTCTTACACCTGTTCACACTGCGTGATTCACTGGCATTTTACATCCTCTTTACGCTCCCAGATGCAAATGTTTCCCCAAATTGCAAGGCAGTAGATGGGAGGTCTTAGACGAAGTGATGAAGGAAGACTATTGGCTCTTTCTGATACTGAGCTCTGTAGAGCCTGGTCTACACTAGGGGATAAGTTTGAATTCAGATACACAACTCCAGCTACATTACTTTGACTTACGCTACGCAATTATCTTAACTCGAATTTTGGTGCTGTCCACACTGCAGGAGACTGGTGGGAGGACACTCTCCCTTCGACTTCCCTTACTCCTTGTAAGAGCAGGACTACGGGCATCGATAGGACCATCGTCTCAGTTTGAAGTAGCGGGTCTTCACCAGACCCACTAAATCAAACCCTGGAAGATTGACTGCGGCAACTTCGATCTTCCCTGTTGTGTAGACATGGCCTAGGGGAGGGACTGTCTATGTGCACAGAGGGTCTTTGATTCCTGATGATTAGGTCCTATAGACGCTGTCACAATACAATTAAATAACACTTCCCCAAAGCGTTGACCTCATGCCAAACAGATATGGACCACGGCCCAGCTCAACGATATTTAAACATATCATCCCCATTGATTTCAAAGGGAATTAGGTGTTGACATACCCAGGTGTCTACATCTCAGCCTTTCTGATGCTGTGAGGGGCCTGCATTACCTCTGACTTAGTGGTTTTATAGTTACCTCTAAGTACACGAGGATTGCTGACCCCCTGGTTTCAGAGAGATGGCTCTAAATGTGTTTAGACGGCGAGGATCCTTGTGCGTCTGTGAACATTAAAGGCCAAAGCCCTACTAGGCAAATCTGCCACATTTCTCATGGCTTCCACTGGCAACAGCAAATCATTGTGCGGTTGCTTAAATGTCAGCCGATGCGCCCTGCAGGGCTGAGAACCAAAGGGAGTGTTTTGGTCCACGTTTGGGGTTTGTAACGAATGCTGAAACTGGGTCTGAGGCACCAGGCAGTGCGCTCCACACCAGGAGCACACCTGGTCGACCTTTTCATGCAAACTATTTCTGATGTACCTACTCAAATGAAAGCTGGATTTGTTTGGCCAAGACGAAAGAGAAACCGCATCATCCATCACCAGATACATCCCTGAGGTTCTGTCACTCTTAGGAGCAGAGAACCGGGAACTCCTGGCTTGCTGCCTGCTCTGGAGAGTTCTTGGGGAGGCCACACCCTTGAAATTCCTGCTCGCCTCAGGCTGAGCCTCAGTTATACCCATCTCAGACATGGTGAGCAGCCCTAATAATGTAACTAATTTAGCAGCCACTGTGGTACAAGGGCACACAGGGAGAGCCGGGTACAGAACCAGTGACTGCCTTCTCCACGTGGGGCATGTGGCACAGAGATCCGGTGCTTGCAAGGCATTGGGTGAGGGTGAGGCTTTATTTCAGGAGACAGGGAGGGTGTAGGGTGCTGTGGCGCTCTCTATAAGTGACACCCTCAAATATGGCTTCCTGCAGCAGCCAGCTTATCCAAAGGCTAATCAGCTTGGCACCAAGCAGGGGACTGGTCACGAGATCTGCTTGGAGTGGGGATGAGACAACTGCCTGCTGTCCCCCAGGTGGCTCTCCAAGCTCCTATGACCCCGCAGAGACACTCGGAGCCATGATTAGGACAAGATTCAGCATAAATGCCTACTCCGAGAGCTAGAAGTGTCCCAGGACATAACTTGGGGGGGGGGGGGGCAGGTGGGTTCCTCTCAGATTGGGGAGGGGGGGAGGGAAGACCGGGACTTTTAATCTAGGAAAAGAGGAGACTAAGGGGGGAATATGAAAATTGTCTATAAAACCATGACAGGTGCGGAGAAAGTGAGTAAGGAAAAGTTATTTACTTGTTCCTTGAGTCCTGTGGCACCTCAGATGCGTCTGCCAAAGTGGATTTTACCCACGTAAACGTATGTCCAATTAATCTTTTAGTCTCTAAGGTGCCACACAACTCGTTTTTACATCACGAGCTCTAGAGGCTATCAGCGAGATGAATGCAGGCAGCAACTCACAAGCGTTCGATAGTCTAAATGCGGGCTTAGAATTATTTTCAACAATACGAACACACCGGTGAGCCACAATGATCCCAGCCACGTATTTCTCAGTGTTCTGTTGAGACACGTGGACCTTGGCATGAGCTGGCCCCCGAGTCACACCCCTATCTTGTAATCAACGAGCTTATGAGCGTTTCAGGTCCTGTCCTCCTGATCTGTCAATAACGCTAAAGTACCATCCCGCTCTGTGCCATCGGGGAATTTGATCTTTCAGAAATAGGGTGTAACTATTGATCATAACACTCTAGTCATGTGATTTGTCCCGCCAGGCTTTTGTTGAGTACCCGGCCTTCTAGCATTCGTATGCAGACGGCTAAAGAATTTTTATCCTTACAGTCTTCTTTGATTTGATACTTTACATCCAACCTGTCTTGAGTCTCATTGGTACATTTGAGCACATGAACTGTATTTGATCCCTTGGTATCCCACCCTTTGATGCTACTTTAATAGTCTGTCACCTAGAAGATCGGTTTGCCTTCTACTGCGATGGAGACCGTCTAAGGCATATGTCCTCCTCTTCCCCAGAAATCAAACCCTACACTTGACACTGCCTGTCTAACTAGCCATGCACTTTCAGTATCTTCTGGGCTCTGTCTTCTCTCACTATCGGGAGAGGAAGGGTCTCCAAGATCACCAAATACTTCCCTTGTTCTTTCTTTGACAGGGCTGATGTGTATGTTTCTCATTTTAAAAAGTGAAAGTGCATGTGGCATTGCAGGCCTCTTCCTGTTCCTGGCACCGCCCACTCCTAATATGTTGTTTGATTTCCCTTGGAGGGTCTCCAGCTGGGTCCCCCAGTCAAATGAGCCCCATCTAGAGAAGCAGAACGTTCACCAAACTATCTGCCCTCTCTGCAGCCCTGGCGCTGGGCCGATTACATTTAACCCTTTGCTTGGGCTCACAAACGAGTATTGTCCCCTTCTGGGGGCTTATGCCACTTTCCCTATGGCAAGGCTCGGGCCCACCCACTGCTCCAGGTTCCAGCCCAAGGAGCTTGTACACAGCAGCCACACGCCACTCACTTGGCTCTGTTGTTGTTCCTCATCGTTTCAGCAAACGTGGGCCAAGCCAGACACAGCATTCGTCCCTCTGGCCCCCATCGGGAATGGAGATGCCCAGGCCCTGCAGCAGCTTTTATCTGAGCCTTCTGGGCTCTGATTGGCTGCGTCTGTGCAGCCTCTCTAGGCAGCCCTGGAGGACCAAGCTTTTCTGTTGCTTTGTGGGGTGCAGGGAGTGGTAGGACCAAGGGGCCTTCACTGGGGTGCCATGAAGGGCCAGATGCAGCCCATCACAGTGCTAGAGAAAATAGGGTGTTTATTTAAAGAATGTTGAGTGCAGACAAAATAACACACTTGCACAAAGGGTCTGAGAGACTCTGTGGTCGCTGTAGGATCTATCGATATCCATTTCCAAACACTGCAGCAGTAAGACTGTATTCCTGTAGCTTCCCCATCCTCTCTTTAACACCCTCAGACTATAAGCTCTGGTTTAACTAGGGAATTATTTCAAAATAACCCCCTTAGGTTGAATTTATAAGGGGAGCATCCACACTACCAAGCCCGTTATTTTGAAATAATGGGCTGATTATTTTGAAATCTCGACTCACGCTTTCCTCAGGGAATAACGCTAATTTTGAAATAGCGGTAGCATGGATGCTCCGGTGCCACTATTTCAAAATAATGACTTCCAAGAGCCATTCGAACTAATTACTCCCCAGTGCTTCCTGGGGCTCTAAGTCAAGGTAGTGCAACCACATTAACAGAGCCTGCCTCAGACTAATTTTGAGGCTTCCCTGGAGTGAGGACATGCTATTTCGATTTTGTTATTTTGGGAGTTAGATCGATTTTCAGTTATTTTGAAATAGTTTCCTAGTGTAGACATGCCCTAAGAGATGTCCTATGAGAACATTCATTTGGCTACCAAAAGAAGACACCACTGAAGGGTTAACTCACAATTCTATCTGCCGTAAGTAGGAAGTATACTAAAAGAAAGGAAATAGTCTTTACCAAGGAAATGTATTTCCTCTTATCAAATCTCTTCAAGTGAAAATGTCTCACCATTTTTTGCAACTCCTAGAGAAACAGCTTTGCTGTTAGTAATACTCTGTGATCTTATTTGATTTGCCAGATGAGTTAATATAGTTACATTGGGGCTTTTTTCGTATTGTTGTATATCTAAATAGCTGGGTTACATTTGTAATTTAAATCACTGTTTAAAGATTCAGGGCGACGGCTTGGAATATGTAAAATGCATGCCTGACTAGCTGCGCATCTCCGTCGACCTTTGCAGAGGGAGAGTACTGCTTTTTTAAAATCGTGGTTGCATACAAATGTTTCTGACCCAGGTGACGTTATTTTCCTTTTCAGGGGGTTTATTACTAAAAATAAAGAAATGTTCAGTTTCCACATTGCAAACGTTTCCTTGAAGTCACAGGAGGCTTTTGGGGGCTGAAGACCCTTTGGAAGCCAACGGGAAAACGTGGCACCTCCCTCGATGGGAAGAGTCTCCTCGGGCCATGGAAAGGGTGGGAGTTTCCGCTGAGGGAGGCGAGGTTTGCAACTGGAGCTCTGTTCCCATGAGTTCCCTGCCTAAAGGCTTGTACAATGGTGAGTGAGCATGTGCCGGGGTTAAGTATTTGTGTCTAACAGTAGGGGTGCATGACTCGGGTCAACTCGTAGTGCTGGTTTTCCCTGTGTGCATGCATGGGCTGTGGTTACTGAGGTCAAAACGGTCACACTCGAGGAACATGGGCCGGCCAGAGGGCTGCAGCAAGAGACAGGCCCATGTCTGGCATGTACTAGCCAAACACCAGGGTCCCCTTGCTTCGATGAGAGGAGCAACGCAGCACGTGAGGTGAATGGAGCCTGCCCTGCCGACGTGTCCCTTCTTCACTGCTGGAGCACAGACCCTGCAGAGCGCCCACCAAGGGCCATTTATGGAAAGGAAGGGGCGGGGCCTGGGGTGGAAGGGGTGGGGCTGGAGGCAAGCTTCCCTCCAGAGTTGTCTGGTGCTGGAGGCTTTGAAGTAAAAACAGAGCAAAGGGCTTGCGGCTCCCAGCCCTGCCACGCCTATGCTGCCTGGCAACCGCCCGGGGTTGCTGTGTCTATTTAAAAGGCTCGTGGCTCTGGCCCCTACGGAGTAGTGCTATGATGGGGAGCCATGAGCCATTGAAATAGGATCCTGCTGCCTGAGCCACTGCCTGGAAGTTCGGTGGTGCGGGTAGCAGGATATAACGAGAAAGTGTCCGATGCTGGTTGAATCGAAGTGTCAGGCTGGTCAAATCTAGCCCTTGGGCTGCATCTTGTCCAGGCTGCTTCCCACCCAGCTGTGTGATTTTGAGAGAGACAATTTTTTTTTAGGGTTGAATCCTCGAGAAATGCTGCTGCTCCTGCTGAGCAATCAGGGACTGGCACCGAATTTTTGGAACCTTGAAAGGGAAAATCATTAACCTGATAGGTCTTTTAAAGGCCATTTCTGCTAATCTGGGACCACAAACTCTACAGGGCCTTCATCATAATTGCATGGTGTCATTACAGGGCAGAGTTAAGGTTGTTTGGCTGTCTTAGTGCATTTCCCTACATAAATGTGTTTGAATTTCTTTCAGTAAAAGCTTGACTCTGAATATTATGGTTTTGTGATGCTTGGTTCTGAGATGATCACAAAATCTGTGTAGTGGTTTTTTTCCTTTGCATTACTATCTTGTACTCTCAATGTGAACTCCATGTAATGAAATGTTTGGTCTTGAAATATAAAATGTAACTATTTGAACTGACATTCTACCAGGTATATATATATATATATATAGTTGTTCAGCATGAAAGCCAAACCTATGTTAACTTTAGTTACCAGAACAGATGGTTTGGGGGTTACATGTTTGTTTTTACTTGGGTTGGGGAAAGATAGGGGAGAGAGTGAGAAATGTTAACTGAGCTCCTAGAAATCAGGTCCCCCGTGCATTTCTACATTAGGAAACTATTTTGAAATAACTCAAATCAATTTAAGAACTCCCAAAGTAACAAAATCGAAATAGTGTGCCATCACTATGGGCATTTTGAATGGGCAAGCGATATAATATTATGACTACTTGGTTCTCTAGAAGGGCAAATTTAATAAAACTGAACAAAATTATGAGCCAGATTAGCAGGGAGAAAGCATTTAATGAGGAAAAATTGGAATGGTAATTGGGAATCACCTAAGAATGTTACAGATTCCACAAAAGCCACAATCCCATAATTGAGGATGTAGGTTGTGTGGATTTAAAAAAAAAGGTCTAATTTAGGAGGAAAATAAAGACAACTACAAAAAATATAAAAAAACATGACAAATTGAAGAAAGGGAACATGAAGAGTAAAGAATATAAATCCGAAGGTAGGATAGAAAATTGAAGGAGGAACAAAGGGACACAAGGAGAAATGTATGGCCAGTTAAGGATAATAAAGGGTTTCGATGTCCTAAAACGTATTCAACTGATATTCCTCTTTACCCCTGGGGGGGGGGGGGAGGGGGAATCTAGTTCTATCATGTGATGATGATCTTCCCTCCACTAGTATCCCTAGACGAAGATGTTAAACAGCAACTACTAAAGTTACATATTTTACAGGCAGTGGGTCCAGATAACTTGCATCTAAGAATTTTGAAAGAGCTGGTTGAGGAGCTCTGTGGCCAATGAAAGCTGATGTTCAGTAAAGTCTTGGAATGCTGGGAAAGTCCCAGAAGACTGGAAGAAAGTAAATGTTGTGTCAAAAATTAAAGAGGGGAAAGAGTTTGACCCAAGCAATTGGAAGCCTGTCAGTTTGACATTGATCCCAGGCAAATGATGTAGTGGCTGTTAGAGGACTTGATTAATACAGAATTCAGTGAGGGTAACAGAATTAATGCCAATTAGTATGAGTTTGGGGAAAACCAATCCTGTCCGATTAACTTGATTTTTTTGTTAGAAGTCTAAATGCTAAGCTGGGTGAATGTGAGTGCCTGGCATTAAATGATAATATTGATGTAAAAGGTGTCACAAACTCAGTGGAACAGTGATAATCAATGGGACATGGGAATACTAGGGTACAAAATAAATGGGCATGACAGAGGAGGTCGTGCTGATGGGAGAGCAGCACTACATGGGAGAGGAAGCATACAGTCAAATATAGTAAACATCTTAAATGAATGAAACGGCACCATAGAGTCACAGCAGGTAGAGTCCATGGTTGAGCAATAAGAATATAGAAGTAAGAATCCACTACCGACTGCCTGGGCAGGGGGGTGACTGAAATGCTCAGGGGAAAATCTACAAAACCAGAAAAATGCAAGAACGGGGGACTTCAAATATCCCAGGTGACCGGGAACAGGTCACCTCAGAATGGGATGTAAAGATGAAGTTTATAAACATAATTTACGACTGGTCCTTGGAGTACGTAGTCCTGCAACCCACAAGAAGAGAGGCAGTTCTTGAGTTAGACCTCAGAGGCACACAGGAGTTGGGTCAAAAGGTGAATGTAGTTGAACCACTCAGTAATAGAAACCATTGTGTATAGAACCTCATGTTGTGGGGAGGAGGAAACACCAAAGAAATCTACCAAAATGGCGGTTAATTTAAAAAAGGGGAACTACTCAAAAAACTAGGATGCTAGTGAAATAGAAATGGAAAGGAGCAGGCACGAGTGAAATGCCTGCAAGCTACAAGTTTTAAAACACTATAATAGAGGCTCAAATTGATTGTAACCCCAAATCATAATAAAATTAACAAGCGAACCCCAAAATGTCACAGTGGCTAAACAGCAGAGCAAAGCAGAGGCAGTTAAAGGCAATGGCATCTGTTTAAAAATTCAACGTCAGATCCTACTAAGGAAAATGGAAAGGAACCTACATTCTGGCAAGGCAAGTGTACAACTGTAATCAGGCAGACAAAAAGAGTCACTAGCAAAAGACACAAATACTAGCAGCGATGTTTAAAGTACATTGGAAGCAGGAAGCCTGCCAAACAGTCAGTGTACCACTAGATGACTGAGTTGCTAAAGGGGCACTGAAGAGAAGGCAAGCTGTTATGGACCTGGTAGATACATTCTTTGCATCTGTCTTCACTACAGAGGACATCGAGCAGATGCTCACCTCCGAGCCATTGTTTTTACGTGACAAATCTGAGGAACTGTCCCAGACTGAGGCATCAGTTGAGAAGGTTTTGGAGCAGACTGCTGAATTAACAGTAACAAGTCACCAGGACCAGAGGGGAGCCCTCCCAGAGTCCTGAAGGAACTTACATATGAAATTGCAGAACTACTCACTGAGGGTATGTCTACACAACAAAGTTAATTTGAACTAACGGACATTAGTTCGAATTAACTTTCATAGGCGCTACACAAGCGCTCCGCTAGTTGGAACTTAATTCGAACTAGCGGAGCGCTTAGTTCGAACTAGGAAAACCTCATTCCACGAGTACTAAGCCTAGTTCGAACTTACTAGTTCGAATTAAGGGGTGTGTAGCCCCTTAATTCGAACTAGTGGGAGGCTAGTCCTCCCCAGCTTGCCCTGGTGGCCACTCTGGCCAACACCAGGGAAACTCTATTGCCCCCCTCCCGGCCCCGAACCCCTTAAAGGGGCACGGGCTGGCTACAGTGCCCGTGCCAGGTGCAAGCCTGCCAGCACCCAGCTAGCAGACCCTGCACCTGGCACAGCTCAAGCCAGCCACCCGATGCCGCCCAGCCCTCCCCCTCTTCCCGGGACCAGGCTGGCGGCTCCCGGGAGCTTGCCCGGGACTGCAAGAGGCGGGCACCCGCCTGGTCTAGTGCGGACATCGTGGACCTCGTCCACGACCTCCGCACTAGGCACAGGAAAGTGGCCATCTAGGGCAGGAGAGCTGCCAGCCTGGCCACCCAGGAGCAGGTGTGCATGAAAATCAAGGTGGTCCACTGAGATCCCCGACCCTGAGCCCTGAGCTTACAATGGCCGTACTGGGTCAGACCAAAGGTCCATCTAGCCCAGTAGCCTGTCTGCCAACAGCGGCCAACCCTAGGGACCCTGGAGGGGATGGACCGAAGACAGTGACCAAGCTATTTGTCTCGTGCCATCCCTCTCCAGCCTTCCACAAACTTTGGGCAAGGACACAACTCCTACGCCCTGGCTAATACCACTCCATGTACCCAACCTCCATGACTTTATCTCACTTCTCTTTAAACTCTGTTCTAGTTCTAGCCTTCACAGCCTCCTGCAGCAAGGAGTTCCACAGGTTGACTCTTTGCTTTGTGAAGAACAACTTTCTGTTACTCGTTTGAAGCCTGCTACCCATTCCTTTCCTTTGGTGTCCTCTAGTCCTTCTATTATGGGAACTAATGAAGAACTTTTCTTTATGCACCCTCTCCACCCCACTCATGCTTTTATAGACCTCTATCCTATCCCTCCTCAGTCTCCTCTTTTCTAAACTGAAAAGTCCCAGTCTCTTTAGCCTCTCTTCATATGGGACCTGTTCCAAACCTCTGATCATTTTAGTTTCCCTCCCCTCTCCCACCCTCTCTCTTCCCCTCTCCCACCTCCTTTTCCCAGTCTCCCCGAGTTTTGTTCAATAAAGAGAGATTCTATTTTTGACCACACGTTTTCTTTATTTTGTACATCAGGAAGGGGGGCTAGGGAGGGGTAAGTGGAAGGAGGTGAGGGAGGAATGGGGTACGAGCCCCCGATGGGGAGGACTGGGCTGGCTCTGCGGGCTTCTGGGGGTGGAAGCTCTCCTGCAGCCCCCCAATTTCCCCCTCTCCCCAGATGGCAGCCTGCGGCAAGTGCAGCCGGTCTGATGGCTGAGTGCTGTGATGTGCCCAGTGTGGGTACTCCAGGCAATCCAAGCCAGGACTGCTTTGCAAGCGGGGCACCCCTGAGAACTGTCTGTCCGGGGTGGGGGTTGGGTCCCTTTAAGCACAGCCCTCGGCTAGCCTGAGGCAGCAGCTCCACGCTCTAAGTCCTCCTCTGATGCCCTGCCGGCACTGCTTCCGGCCATCCTTAAGCCCGGTTCAGGGTCAACTTAATGTGGACATGCTAGTTCGAATTAGCAAAACACTAATTTGAACTAGTTTTTTAGTCTGGATGTGTTAGTTTGAATTAGCTTAGTTCGAATTAGCACTGTAGTGTAGACATACCCTCTGGGATGTAACTTCAATTGATCTCAGAGTCTGATGATTGGAGGATAGTTAGCATAATGGTAATTTTAAAAAAGCTCCGGGGGTGATCCCCAGCAATTACAGGACAGTAAGCCTGACTTCAGTACCAGGCAAATAGTCTGAAATGCTAGTTAAGAACAGGTAAGCAGTCATGGGATAAGTGGGAAAGTCCTCTCGTGGATCAGTAACTGGTTAAAAGACAAGAAACAAAGGGTAGGAATAAATGGTCAGTTTTCAAAATGGAGAGAGGTAACTAGTGGTATCTCCGAGGGGTCTCTACTGGGATCAATCCTAATTAACATATTCATAAATTATCTGAAAAATGGGATAAACAATCAGGTATCAAAATTTGCAGATGATAAAAATTAGTCAAGATTATTAAGTCCAAATTGACCGTGAAGAAGGTTACAGAGGAATGTCACAAACTTGGATGACTAGGCAAGAAAATGGCAGATGAAATTCAATGTTGAGGAATGCAAAGTACTGCACGTTGGGAAACACCGTCCCAACTACACCTACCAAATGCTGCTGGCTGAATTAGCTGTCACCACTCAAGAGAAATTTTGGAGGCCTTGTGGATAGTTCTCTGCAAACAGCTGCTTAACGTGCAGTGGCAATGAAAGAAGCGAGCAGGATGTTATGAATCATTGGCATCGACGGGATGCTAAGGCCGTAAATACAATGCTACTGTACAAATCCATGGTACGCCAACACCTTGACCACGGTGCAGTTCTGGTTGCCCCATCTCAAAGGCCTAATGGAATTGGAAAAGGTATAGCGAATGGCCACCGCAATGATTCAAGCTGTAGAACTGCTCCATGTAAGAGTAAGGGGGCTGGTTAGCTTAGAAAAAGACGCCAGTGCCGAGGGACATGAGAGAGGTCTGTAAATTCATTAATAGCACAGAAAGGGAATAAGAAAGTGTCACTTACCTCTTCACAGGACACATGAACCAGGGGCGTCCTGGTGAAATGGATGGGCAACAGCAGGCCTGGCCTTAGGGCAAGGCGGTTGTCTTGGGCCCCGCGTCTTCAGGGCCCCGCGCTGCCTGGCGCTCACTGCCCTGCTTGAAGCTACTAGGCCACGCGGTGCAGCCAACCACAACATGCCGCCTTGGCTCCCGCGAACTCTTTGGCTGGGCCTGGGCAGCGGGTATAACAAGAAAACTAAAGGAATTTCTTCACACCGGGCACAGACAGCCTATTGGATAGTGAGGCCGCTGGGGAATGAACCATGCCTGGGAGCTAACGTTCCAGAAGCAGCAGAAGGTCTTGGATCGGAAAGCGATTCTGATTTTAACTTGTCCATTCCTAGTATGCACCGTGAGTAACCTCTCCATGCTGATTGCTTTCACTTGACCAAAGCCCACTGCCACAAAATCACCTTGTTTCCAGGTTCTCGCAGTAGATTTTTAAATAGAGTGCAGGGGTGAATGTCATTTACCTTTCTCACAGGTACTGTTGTGTTGCCAGCTAGGAGGGTCTTAGGAGTGTGTGTGAAATTTCATACAGGTACCGTCATATAAGTGCGGTGTGGAGGGGCAGGCTCAGGGTGAGGGGTGGGGATGTGGGGCATGCAGGAGTCAGGGTTGGGGGTGGGTGAGGAGCAGCTCTGGGCAGAGGGTTGGGGTGGGGGATGGCAATCAGGGCTGAGGTGGGTGGAGAGTGTGGAGGGGCCAGGGGGCCCTTTAGGGAGGGCAGGGGGGCTGAACCCCGCATTCCTACCAATGCTGCTTGTTTCTTGTTCTTCCCCTTCTGACACTGTCAGGGAGCAGGAGGAAAATGCCCAACATGGGCCTCTTATTGCTCAGCCCCCTCCCTGCACCGGCCGTGAGGAAGAGGGGCGCAGGGATGCTGGGTGCTGTCCTCTTGCTCACTGACAGACGGAATGGGGATCAGCACGTAACAAGCAACGTTGGTAGGAATTGGAGGTGGGGAGCTTCAGCCTCCCCCCAAACATTATGGGGGAGCTGGGGCAAAACTGGACCAGTGGGGGGTGAACCGCCAGCCAGCCCCTTCCACCTGCCTGCTGCTTATCATGGCAGCCTGCAGGAGAGCCCTGGGCGCTTGGCTTGGAGTGCGCCCACCTCCCCCTGCAGCCGAGTGCCCCAGCCAGCTCTCGCCGGAGTGGCTCACTGGGCTCGCCTCCTTCCTTTCACCTTTCTCCAGTCTCTCTGTACCTCCTGTGACAAGGTCGTTTTAAAAAAATGGTTCCTATGCAACATTGCATCTGCCTGCGAAATGTTCCATGTTGGGAGGTTGATGGGTATGAGACACACACTGGCGAACCATTGGCAGGTGGATTAAACAATGAGTCTGATAGCAAATTCCTAGGTGCCCTGCCGGTGGTGTCTAAGGCTACGTCTACACTATGAGTTTTCTCGGCAAAAATATGCTAATGAGGGACTCATTTGCATGAATCGTAATCTCATTTGCATATTTTCTGCTGATCCGTTTTCTTCACTAGGGGTTTTTGCGCAAAAACAAGCAGTGTGGATGTTTTCTTTTTGCTCAAAACCCCCTTTTTCCACAAGATCAGTATACCTCCTTTTTGGGGCATAAAGATCTTGCAGAAAAAGGGGGTTTTGCACCAAAAGAAAAAGTCCACACTGCTTGTTTTTGTGCAAAAACCCCTAGCGAAAAAATGGATCAGCAGAAAATATGCAAATGAGATCACTACACATGCAAATGTGTCCCTCATTAGCATATTTTTTGCCAACAAAACTAGTTGTGTAGACGTAGCGTAAGTGGTAAGAGTTTCCAATGCCAGCTCTTATGAGAGGAGATGGAGGTATTTCTTTCCTGCAAACAGTCTTTATTTTTTTTTTTTTTTTTTTAACATGGGGAGAGCTCTCGGGAGAGCTTTCTGGATGTAATAACAAACCTTTTTCACAGTGAAGACAAAGCCTTTTGAACTATTATCATGTCTCCTTTCATTATAAAACCACTGCAGGACTCAGTTGTCACAAGCAATAGCCCATGGTTTTGACCGCAACTGGTTTGAAATAGGTTAATGATGAAGTCATTTTATCATTCGCTGCTGACCTATCGAGCTGACATTCCAGGCGGCAGGTAAACATTATTCAGCTACAATGGGGTTTTACAGTTCATTCGGCAATGATTTCGGGTCTGGATTGCTAAAACCACACACGCGCGTCTCTTCTGGAATTGGGTCAGTGTGTTTGCAAACTGATTGTTCGATACCGGGACACAATATTCCGTAGGTCTCTAAGGTTGAATGTTTTGGCCTGAATTGCCAATAAGGCTGGACCCAGTGAAGACACTGGGCATCTTCAATTGTCAGAGACTCCTTCCTGCCACTTCCTGCAGTGAGTGTCCCTAAACCGCTCACTGGCAGCAACTGGGACACTGTGGGCAGACAGGAGACTGGGCTAGATGGACCATTGGTCTGACCCAGCCTGACCGTTCTAATGTTCTAGCTCATGGTTGAAAATCCCAGAGAACGGAATTGTATGCAAGTGTTTGAAAGTCGGTATAAGAACAGCTCCCTTCGGAGCTGCACTGCCAGCTTCAGGAAGAGTGAGGGGGGATTCGATACTGTTCTCAGTGGGGGCAGAACAAGGAGCAATGGTCTCAAGTTGCAGTGGGGCAGGTCTAGGTTGGATATCAGGAAAAACGATTCCCCTAGGTGGGTGGGGAAGCACTGGGATGGGTTCCCTAGGGAGAGGGTGGAATCTCCGTTCTTAGAGGTGTTTAAGTTCTGGCTTGACAGAGCCCTGGCTGGGATGATTGAGTTGGGTTGGTCCTGCTTTGGGCAGGGGGCTGGACTCGATGACTCCTGAGGTCTCTCCCAGCTCTTGGATTCTGATTCTTTACTTTCTCAGCTACCCTGTTGTCTTCTCGAATGCTTTGAATTTGAATGGCTTTTAATTTTATATTTGCTGTAAGACCCTCCTGCTACTCCAGGGCTTGCTATTGAAAGACTCGCTTTCTTCTTCCAAATTGACTTCTCTACTTTCCAGTCCCTAATCTCCGTTGTTCACTAATGCTATTGTTTGGCTGCACAGCCAGTTCTTTGGCTGGTGTAAGGGGGCTTTGGATTTGCAGATGCTGCAGTCCAGGTAAGGTTCTTATCTGGCATATGTTGTGCTGCCCAAAGGAGATCAAGTGTGTTGTCTCTCTGCTAGAGCTTAGCTGAGAAGCTGCATGGTACAGTTGGTAGGGCTCTGCTATTTGCTCTGGGTCTTTGCGGTCATGGGGTCTAATCCCTTTTCTGCCACATTGTGGAAAATGTTCCTGCTTTGTTCCTCAGTTTCCCCTCCTAGGACACCTACCGCATGAGGGCTCCAATCCCGCCTGAAGCCTGCAAGTGCTACTGCAACACGAACAATAGGGCTGAATTGCAGTAGTCTCATGACAAGCGATGGAGTAGGAATAGAGGAGCTGGCCTTCCCTGCTGGGCAGTCTGTGGTCATGCTGCCTCCTTCCTAACCCTAACAGGTGACAGTTTATTTTTCAGTGGGCCTTGCTGCCAAATTTGATGCAAACCTGCTTCTAAGGTGTCAGTTTTACCGTTGTGCAGTGTTCTAGTGATGGAGACGTAAGGCTGACTTACAACCACGTGTATTTCTAATCCCTGCCGCTAAGCGCTGGGCTGGGTTCCCTAGGGAGGGGGTGGAATCTCCATCCCTAGAGGTGTTTAAGTCCCGGCTTGACCAAGCCCTGGCTGGGATGATTGAGTTGGGTTGGTCCTGCTTTGGGCAGGGGGCTGGACTCCATGACTCCTGAGGTCTCTTTCAATGCTATGATTCCATGCACCGGCAACCTCATTTCTGCAACATGATCAACACGGCTTCTTACCCTGCAACAGGAGCTGCTCTGACTGGTTTCCAGGAAGATGCTGGGCCTTGCTCGCTTGCAGAGTCCTTTCCGGAAGCCTGTGTGAAGAAGTCTTGCCCTGTGCTCTGACGGCACCTGTGGCTGGTCTCAGAAGAAGCGAATTCCACAGCCGATGGTTTCTCCTGAGCAAACATTGCTGTGGTCCCCATGCATGTCACTGAGGTGTGGCTTGCAGGTGCCATGGAGAGGTGTGGAGAAGGTGCTTCTTGGGACAGCTGGCCCTTGTCCAGGGAGTGCTTGAAAAGCAAGTGTCAGGACATGGAGCTGTTGTGAAGAAGACACTAAGGTGCTGCTCTTATGAGATGGCCTCCCATCCACCTGCCCCACGTGTTACCCATGAGGTGCCTGAGGGTACCTCTGCACAGCCCTGGGCAGCTGGTCTCAGAGCCTCAGCTGAGAGACTCAGGCTCAAGGGTGATGGAACTAGGAACAGTGGGGTAGACATTTCCACTGGAGCTTGGTTCCGATGCCTAGGGAGAGAGCAGACCCTAGTGCCCGAGCGCCAGCCTGAACCACAATGTCAGCACTGCGCTATTTACTGCCATAGCCTGATTCTCAATCTGTGGACCTGGAATCCTAGGATTGGGAGAGACCTCCCAAGGTCATCGAGTCCAACCCCTGCTTGCTCTGTGTAGATGCACTCAAGCTTTCTGCTTGGCCTTCCTTGAGCTCTAGGTCAAGGACAGTGAAACTATCAAACCTGCTGGTAATTCCAAAAGCAAGAGCTTTGCAAGTAAGAAATGGCCAGAAATAGCTGCTATCTAGGTTTTTACACAAAGCGTCTGTCGTGTTTCCAGACTGAATGTGTCACGGCCACCTGTTGATGTATTAAAACTGTCATGTCCCACTAGGAGCTGATGTATGAGAGGGAAAGACGCATACGGCCAGGCACAACACAAACGTGCCTAGCTAAACAATGTGCTTACAATGTTCCAGACAAATGCCCCACTTAAACAATCCACTGTGAAACGACGGCTTGTGTACCCATTTTGTGTCAGAAAGATCTGTGTCCTCTGAGTGTAGGACCACACTTTCTACCCAGGGTTCCTTAGGCTAGTAGGATTGCAGTGGATCTGAGTTACTCAATAGTATTTTAAGTCTCTGTTTATTCCTGCATGAGGGGTCTGTATCTTCATAGCTTGCACCAGGGGCTTTGGTTTCCATAGGATGCCCAAGTGAAGATAGCAGTGGACACTTTCCATTACCAGTAACTCGTTGTATTAAGGGGGCACTTATAAACACTGTGTGAAAGGTTAACACACGAGTCACAGATAATTTAGTAAACGGTTAGATAACATCCAGAGTTGAGGGGTGTAACCTGCCCGGATGATCGTCCAACTTTGGGGGTGCAACTCGCCTGGGAGAAAAAAATCTCCGTCCTGACCTTAATTATAATGGGCCATATTGCAATTATCTTGATGACTAGAGCATTCAGAAGGCGTGGAGCTGAAGGGTGGCGTTGTAACGAGTCGGCAGCAAAGCCCGATATCTTCAGAACCTTCCCAGTGATTTGTCTTGGAAAGGAATGAAAGAGAAGACAAGTTCTGCCCACAGTGACCCCTCTGTCAGTGTTCCGGGCCCTGTGCGAGGTGTCGGCTGTGAGACCCGGGGAGAGCAAGCAATCCCGGGATGGAGTATTGGGCGGCGTGTGTGTGGTTTTGGTTCAGTCACAGCTTTGCTCTTGACAGCAAACGGCATTGAGCCCCTTTTCGGTGTGGGCAGGGTAAACCAGGATTGATTTCTCCATGCCGGCTTACTGCTTAACGGCTGGGCTTTTCATCTCGCCTGCAATCAGGATAAATTGTCTCTGGAATAACAGCACAGCCAGCGATTCTTTATTGAGGGAAGATGGCAGTGCCTGTGCCTTATATCTGCATTAATTTTGACACAATTTACTGGTGCTTGCTGATCTGTAAATTCCAAAATGGCAGGCGCAACAAAGGTCAACACAGCAATAATATTAATGCCTGTGGAAAAGGTTGACAGCCTTTCAGGCGCAGGACTGGCACCTGGATTAGCAGGGAGGGGAGCACCAGCCTGCAGAGAGATTTTCCCTCACCTCACGGTTGTAAGTTAGCTCTGGTTCACTAGATGTAGAGCAAGAGATGGGTGCGCCCAACAAAATCTGTCCGCCAAACCATAATTAACGGCACATGTGACTTGCTTCATCCTTGACAATCTCTTTTATACACATGGGAAGTTAGTCAGTTTTCAGAAAGCACACAGTTCTACAGTTACAGCTTTGAGACTGCAAGCACTGTAGGTAGGTAGGGGCTTTGCTCTCCTTTCTGAGTGCTGGCCAGTTCTTAGAAGTTACAGCTTGCACTGATTATGCAAACCACCATACCAACCCTGCAAGCTTTTGTATAACTAGAAAACTGCCAAGAGATCCACAGAATCATAGAATTGGAGAGGATCTCGAGAGGTCATCAAATCCAGTTCCCTGCCCTCCGAAAAGGACCAACCACTGTTTAGATTATCCTTGATAGATGTCTATCTAACCTGCTCTTAAATATCCCCAGTGATGGAGATCCCACAACCTCCCCTCGGCAATTTATTCCAGTGTTTAACCATCCTGACAGGTAGGAAGTTCTTCCTCATAGCGTGGCCACAATAATGGAGCCTGCCTTAGACTAATTTCAAGGCTCCCCGCTAGTGCAGACATGCGATTTCAATGTTGTTATTTCGAGAGTTATTTCGAATTTAGTTATTTCGAAATAATTTCCTAATGTAGAAATATCCTTTGTCTATATCTGCAAAAACAACAAGGAGTTCTGTGGCATCTTAAAGACCACTTAACACGATCAAATTAGGACTGCATAAGGACTTATTATGATTCTCATTACAAGGGCAATTTTCCCTCTCTTGGTCATCACATCTCCCCATCAACTGTCGGGTGAGAGCGACATCCAATCTGACTGAGTTGGCCTCATCTGCACTCATCTTACATTTGATAAGTAACTCCCTTCTTTTGATATGCTAGTACTTTTATACACCCTGACCTCTGCGATTTCCGTTCCAGGCATCTGACACGGTGGTTTGACCCATGAAAGCTGATGCCCAAGTAATCCTGTTAGCTTTAAGCTGCCACAGGACTCCTCATTGTTTCAACATTTTCATGACCACCAAATCCATCTACAACTTCTTTCATTACCCATTCATTTAGAGTGGGGCAGTATATTCACAGCCTGTAAAAACCAATGCTAATACTTAAAACATGTCGCAAGCCAAAGCATAAGTTGGTTGTTGGAAAAAATAACAAACTGATACAATTTTGCTTGAATTTTGTCAGCAACATTCAAAGATGGAATCTGTTGTGTAATGGCTTTCTAAATGTGCATCTTGGCATTAGGTGACATTTGTTCACGTAGAATTGGATCCTTTTCTTTCCATTTCCTAGCCAGAAAAGCCCTATTCCCATGGATTTAAAGCCAGAGTGAAGCAGCACCATATGTCAAATTGGTCTGGAGAGGCTGAAAATGGTATTCTAGTGAAAAACGACCCAACTGCATGATGTAGCACAAGAAATGTGCCTAACACTGAATGCTGATCCAGCAGTTGTCTCTTTGATGGTCGCTGTGGCCATGCAAAAAATGTGGGTTATACTTCAATTGGAGTACGTGGGGAGGGTTCAGTGCACACATCTGGTATTTTGAGCTGCAGGCTAGAAGTGGCTGGGAGCGTTGCGGGAAGGACAGCCCTACACCATGTGTTTAGCAAAGGATGTGACCTCTGGGTAGCATATACACTAGGAGGTAGATAAAGGAGGGGATGTTCCAAGAAGGCCCCAGACCACACTGAAATGTGGCTAACACACAGGAGTGGTCAGAGGCCGGCTGTAGCAGCTGGCGCCTCTGCCTGCACGGCTGTCAATGGCCATGACATCATCATCGGGCACCCGAACCGGTGGCACCCTAGGTGACCGCCTAGTCTGCCTAGGCTCACGGGCTAGCCCTGCTAACACACTTGTCTCCCATTTGTTGTAAACATGGACACCAGCCATTTTTATAACACTATATACATATTTCCGAGTCATGATGCAGCAAAGATTTACTAAGTTCCGAGGATTTTCCTGTAGTGTAATAAATAAATCCCACCATGAGCTCTGGTAGAAAAAAGCCGATTTGAGAGGGCCACTAAGGGATAGATTTTTAAAAGTAGTTGGACAAGTAAAGCTGAAGATAAGTGTCTAGGTGCTTTTAAAACTCCCACTAGGCGCCTATGTGTGTCTTTAGAAGCTGAAATACCATGAAAAATGGCTTTGCTATGTAGTAAGTAGCTGCCCATCTGTCCCAGATGACATGGTCCAAAGCTTTGCTCCTTCTGAGCCAGTGTCAGAGCTGCTAGACCAGCGATTCTCAAAGTGCGTTCCGCAGTACAGGCAGTCCCCGACTTACGCGGATCCGACTTATGTCAGATCCGCACTTACGAATGGTGCTTTTCTCGCCCCGGAGCTCACGGGCGGCGGGTCGCCACCCGTGTCCTCCGGGGTGAGAAAAGCTTCTCCCAGTCTCCCTGGTCTGCTGGGGGGGTCCAGCAAAGCTGCTGGACCCCCCCCCAGCAGACCAGGGACACCCGAGCAAAGCCGCCGCCTGGGCAGCTTTGCTCGTTTGCCCGGGAGCAAAGCCGCCCAAGCGGCGGGATCCCCGCCTCCTGGGCGGCTTTGCTCCTGTCCCCCTGGTCTGCTGGGGGGGTCCAGCGGCTTTGCTGGACCCCCCCCAGCAGACCAGGGAGACCGGGAGAAGCTTTTCTCGCCCCGGAGGACACGGGTGGCAACCCGCCTGTGCAGCTTTGCTCGGGTCTCCCTGGTGTGCTGGAGGAACTCCCCCCAGCACCCCAGGGAGACAGGAGCAAAGCCGCACGTGCAGCGGGGTCCCTCCGCCTGTGCGGCTTTGCTCGGGTCTCCCTGGTCTGCTGGGGGGGGAGGGCGCGCAGCTAGTGCGCCCCCCCCCAGCAGACCAGGCTTTTGTTGCGGGAAGCCTCGGGTAGAGCAGCTGGGGTGCTGCCGGGTTGGTCCTGTGGGAACCTACCGGGCAGCGCCCCAGCTGTTCTGTCCCAGGCTCCAGATTCAGCAGCTGTTGAAACTGATCAGGCTGATTCCAGGAAGCTGGGGGCAGAGCAAGTCTGCCTCCGGCTTCCTGTAGTCAGCCCCTGGTCAGTTTCAGCAGCGGCTGAATCTGGAGCCAGTTCCGACTTACAGACAAATTCAACTTAAGAACAAACCTATAGGCCCTATCTTGTACGTAACCCGGGGACTGCCTGTACACCGGTGTGTGTGCCCCGAGGCAATTAGAGGTGCGCTGTGGAGAGAACAGAATTCAAAATGGCCACCCTTTAAGGAAGAAGCCTCTCTCTCTCTTTTTTTTTTTTTTGCTCAACAACTTCTCCCTGGGGGCTTTTTTTATTTTCTCAACAAAAAAAATCCTTGGTGTTCCCCATAAAAAAAAATGTTTGGTGTTCCTCGGTCTTAAAAAGTTTAAGAAACACTGTTCTAGACTGAAGCAGGCAGGGGACTGAGAGGTGTATATTAGGGGCATTTAAAAATAAAACCGAACTAGTGATCTTTTCTGTCCCACACCGAGCTCTTGCATCCCCTGCTCCCACTTACTCACCACTGCAGTCCTATTTCTTTCTCCTTTTAAACTCTGTTTTGCAAAACTGTCTTCTTTCCTAGAACCAATCTTTTGTATGAGGGAATAAGCTGCTTGTGCTTGATGTGTCCTCATTAAATACCAGGATGAAAGTAGGTTTATCTTGTAGTGATCCTGCCAGACGATTTCCCTTTCTGGCCCAGGAATAATAAACCGCAGGTATGGTAATATAGTGGAGCTAGATTTCAATGAAAGCCATTATTCACTTCATGCTGTTGGTAGGTCTGCTTGAAAAGAGAGTCAGTTCATTATTCAAAGCCACATTTTAGCCATGTGGGCTTCAGTGTACTTAAGCTAGTCTGTCACAGAGAAATTGGGAAATGAAAATCACAGGCTGCATATGAACCAAGTAGAAATGCCTTAGCTACTGAAGCATTCAATGTCTCTGCTGTAATTATAGTGAATCTAAATATGGGCAGCTTTGCGAGAAACGAGCCCAAAATTGCATTTAGTTTTATTCAAGAGTGGTTTACAGCATACATTATTACAAGCACGGACTGCGGGCTCCTATGAAAAGAGACTCCAGCATGCTTGTAAAACAGCGTTTCGTTCTTACAGTAGTTTTCAATTCAGTGTAAGCTTCTGCAGGTGCATCTTATGTTCATTTTTTTCCCAAACCTAGACTGCTATCAAATAAATGATGCCGTTTTTTGGAATAATTTGTTCAGCGACTGTGACTTTTAGGTTGCCAGTTTTGTTCACTGAACAAATTCTTAATTATCTCAGGGCAATTGAAATGCTCTGCAAATCTTTATGCCGCCAAAGTTATTTCTGTGAATGATGTACAGACTAATCTCCTGAGAGGCCATCTATATTTGAAAAGTTTACTAATGGGTCGTCTTTTTCCCTTGCCCATATGCTGATTTATAATTTACCGCAGCTTTTCAGTAGCAGTGCCTAATCCCAGGGCAGCACAACACAGTGGAACACAAGGCTCGGGCACCGCAAATATCTAGATATGAAACTTCTGCTCCTTCATCTCCCTGTCCGCTTCCTCTCGTTTTCATCTATCCTGCTGTTATCTATGGATAGATCAGCGGAGTATAAACCAGGTTTGCCCTGGACATTAATAGCACACAGTTCCCCAAATTAAACATTTTAAACATTCTATGATATTTTTCCACCTGAATGGGGCCTCCGGAGAGGATATGAGGAGATGATTAGTTAAGGGACCAGAACAAAGCCATGTTCCCTGTAAGAGCCTCAATATTTTTCATGTTCTATTTTTTTGTTTTGCCAGCAGCTATCAAAATATTTTCCTAAGTAAATTTCAACAAAGCTAAAAGTGAAAAACAATCTAATTTCCCCTAATTAATGTAGCTCCGAGCGGCTATTATCCACTTAAATTCTTCTGACTAAGCTGTAAATGCTGCTGGAAGATAAATATTCTTATGAATATTTTTATTCTACGCCAGTGACTCTCAACATTTTGCAAGAGATGAAAAAAACTGGCTGCTGTTAAAAACACTTGCCAGCCAGTGCCACTTTATGATATGAGATGCGATTATAATGAATTGTAACAATAAATAAATCTGCAATAAATTATAAATCCTGCAATCCGTCTTGGCCCATGTAACAAAAAATAGCCTACCAAAGAAAGGAAAAGGGATGCCACATCACCTACCACACATACCCTGCATGTTCATCACCAAAATCTTGGGCAATCACATGGGCTGTATTGCATGACACCAAAGGAAATAGATTCAGGGTGATTCGGACTAAAGGGGTTTTGGGGGAATTCCCTCTCCCTTTCAAATGAAGGCTTTATCTATACTACACAGTTTTGTCATCAATACCTAATGTTTGACAACCAAACAGTGAGTGTATGCACCGCAATGGGACTTTTGTCAGGAAAAATGCCCAGTTTTGGCGACAAAACTTCTGCCCCTACAAGAGACTTTTTTTCTTTTCCTCTCCCTTTATGTTGTGCACAAAGAGCCAGTGTGGACTCTGCGGTTTGTTTTTTGAGAGAACTGATGTCTGCCAGTATTCCACGATTCCTGCCCTGCTGGCTCTGCTCAATGTTTTGTGATCTCTGCTGCCCTGCAGGCATGCACCCCCCCCCTTTCCAAGCTCCAGGAAGTGTCTGAAACCTGAGAGAGCTGCTCTGTTTGGAAACAAAGAACAAATCATTGGAGTGCTCCTGTTCTGCCCTGCTAGGAGCACAGCGGCAGGCAGATGGCTGCTGCAGCAGGAGTGGGGGGCAGGTTGCTGTCCTGCTGTGACATTCCTCAGCAATGAAAGCTCCCAGACCGACTCATGATGCCATGAGAAGGATGTGGGAAAACTGAGGGGGAATCCCAAGATGCACCAGGATCAGCTCTGCCTTCCCCCCACACTGCACTGCGAGAGACCTGCTGTCACGGGGCAGAACTTACTGCTGCGGTGTCTCCTGCTGGTTGCTCCAGGAAGTTAGTTTTCACTCAGCTGGGTGCCCCCTTCTGGCGGTGTCTCACCTGTCTTCACTCCCTGCTCTCACCCTGGACCTGAGTCGCTCCCAGGCCCAGTGTATCTTTGGGATACTGCCCTGCAGTAGTGCCTGCTACAATGGTCCTCGTCCCTTTCTGGGGTTGTATTGATAGTCCTTGGTTTCTGCTGCCTCTGTGGCCAGCTGTGGCCTCCAAGCCTAGCCCCTCTGTCTCCGGGGCCAGCCACAGTCTGGGGGGCAAGGAGAGGTATAAGAGGGAGGCAGGACCCAGGCCCTCCCACTACTCTGAGTCCCAACCCAGGTACCCCCTGGAAGCAGCCTTGTCCGCCCCCGCTCCCCTTCACTGCCTCTAGATCCCTGGGCCACTTCCCTGTGTCCCTTGGCCCTTGTCATAAGGCCTGCAGCCTGGTGGTATCAGGGTGGAACCTCCCTCTCTTGCCCCCCGAACCTGCCCAGCCCTGCTCTACGGAGCTTCTCCGGGAGCTGATCCTGCACCCTCCTTGGTCAGGACCCAACTGTCTCTCTCTGCTGGGTGGTTTCTTATATATAGGGCTGCCCCAATACGCTGCCCTCTGATTGGCTTCTTAAAAGCCTCTTCCTGATTGGCCAAGGCTTTGCTCAGGCTCCCTCCTGCCTGCCTTTTCCCATTCACGGCGAGTGTGGGGCAGCCCCCCTACCACACCTACCCACAGTTCATTGCTCACACTGTTGATGATGGCGCCTCCAGTGCGGACGTGATGTGTTGACAGAGGGAGCAAGTGGGAATACCTTCTGGCGAGTTTTGTGTTTTGTGTTGCTGAGTTTTCAATGTTGACATAAGTTTTGTTGGGAAAATGAGATCGTGTAGACCCAGCCTAGGTGAGTTTTGATCATAAGCTCTGTGTGGGACAGGAACCATCTTTGCTAGGTTTGCACAGTGCTGATCACAATAGGAGCCTGGCAATAGAAATAATAATGTTCGACTTTTATAGGTTTTACCTATCTCCTTTCGACTTCCCTCTGCCTGGGAGGGAAGACCCCAGAGCATCGGGGGGCTTGCTCTGTGGGAGGATATGCTGCTTCCGAAGAACTCTGCTGTGTAGAGTTGCCCAAGTGGGCAGGAGAAGTAGCAGATCACATTGCACTAATTGAATGTGGAAGCAACAGAGAACAGACTACGTATGAAGACCCACATCAGGGAAGAACAATCACAGCCTGTTGGGCTGTGGCAGCTGAAGACATCTCTGGCGTGTCCACGAGAAGCTTCGAGGCCAAAGGAAATTGTTCTCTGCAAGTTCTGTGGGATTGGTACTTTGCAAAATCTAGAAACATGGACCCTCAGCTCCTTCCTCCACTCTAGCTAGTATTTAATGATTTTTGAAGAGCAAATAAATTGGAAAAGGCCACGAAAACAGTCTGCCAGTAACACAATATGACCACTTGCCAAACTCACCAAAGAGAGAAGTCTGTGAAAACCAACAAAAGGAAGGATTGCATCATGCCATGCGCAGTTAACATGTGGAACTCCTTGCCAGAGGATGTTGTGAAGACCAGGACTTTTACAGCTGTAATATTCCCCCTTCCTTATCACACTTTTGGTGAGGAGAAACTACCAAAAAGGAAGATACATTCATGGAGGTTAGGTCCAGCAGCAATACTTATTAGCTAGGCTGGGTAGGAATGGTGTCTCCAGCCTCTGTTTGTTTGTCAGAAGCTGGGAATGGGTGACAGGGGAGAGATCACTTGATAATTCCCTGTTCTGTTTATTCCCTTTGGGGCACCTGGCATGGGTCACTGGTGGCAGACAGGGCACTGGGTTAGATGGACCTTTGCTCTGACCCAGTCTGGCTGCTCTTATGTTCTTAAATAGGAAGCACATTTCTGAGCAATTGCGTTGGGTGTACCTGTACTGCAGTCAGGGGGGATGCTTGCACCTCAAGTCACTTACCCAGGGTAGCTTCCATCTCTCCTGCTGGCGTCCTGCAGCAGTGAAGATATGGACCGTACAAGCCACTCTGAAGCACGAGGTGCCTCTGGCTCGCTGCTCTGGGACCCGAGCTAGTGAAATGCAAGATAGTCCAGGGTGACCTACGTGAGTGGCAGTCCCACCCCGGGATTGCTAGGTAGACCTGTCTCCTCAGTCTCCCTCGGATGCACGAGCCCGAGCCTCTCTGCATGGCGGAATGGCTTAGCTCTGCCTTGAGGCCGGAGGACTCGAATGCAAACAGCAATGCGATTTAGCAGCCCCACGGCTGATACAGCAGAGCGAGCCTAGCCAGAGTGCCGTTTAATGAAGCCCGCCAGATTACAGGGCTGAGGCGGTAATGAGAGAGATTTAAAGCTGTAATATTCCCCCTTCCCTATCACACTTTTGGTGAGGAGAAATGATTCATCTTGTGGCATTTTCTTTTCTCTTTCGAGCTCTGATGAGAACGGGCGGAAGTGATTTGCCTATTACACTTGGTGGAAGGTGGCAGTTTGTAGGAATATTTTCTTTCCCCCTCCGGTACTCAAGAGTGTTGTTGTTTGGCAGACACACATTAGCCTCTCCATTTAGGCTCTTTAGCATGTACTTGGCTTCTAATCTAATCTAGCCTGGATTCGGCACAATGTTATCCAAGTACTGAGAGGCAGAGAGCAGAAACACTGAATACCGAGAGCAGAAATAAATGCAGCAAGTTAGTATCAATTATAATAGTGTTTGGGTGGCCTTTACCAAGAGGAGTGTAGCAAGATGCACTAATTCCATAGTCTAGATCTGTTCTCGTCAAAAGACTAGGTTTCAGATGAGACACAGTTGTGTTGTAAGTTCACTGTGTTTTTGCGCTTCCTGGAACTGGATGATCGTTGTTTTTTAATATCGATGTAAATGTACCAAGATCTGCAGAGAGAGCTTTCTCTCCGATGCCTCGAGCCTTTAATGAACACTGATAGCATCTGGGCAAGCGGCTATTTGCAAACAGATTCTGTGTGCGTGTGTGTGTGTGTGTGTGTGTGTGTGTGTGTGAGAGAGAGACACTGCCCTATGTCCTAGCCTGCATTTATATCATTCACAGAATTTGTGTTCCCACTAGATCAGACTATTACAATGGATGTTGGGAGTCACAATAGTGACATTGATATAAATATACAGGTGTCTGAAGAGGCAGCTTTGCTTGTTTTTCAGAGGTAACTGGTGGTATTTTAAATACAGCTAGTGAAAATTTGTTGAAATTTTGATTTTTTTTCCAGAACTACTTGAACTTTCTCGTGGCAACCTACTGCTCTGTTTATACAATCCATTTATACAATCTTTGAAAAGAAATCAAACCAATCATACTTTCAATTAAATTATAAAGAAATACTAGGAAGTTTGTAACGTAACTCCAATAGCCACTGGGACATGACCACTGGTTCTGGCTTTCTCAGTACAATTTATGTTAGGCCTCCTGTTCTGTTAAAAGTAGGTTCCTGTTATGTTAAAGCCAATAAGGCCAGACATTGCTCAGAAACCACCTGCTTAATTGTATTGCTACTTATGAATATGTACGTGTGCATGGAGAAGTGTGAATGAGAAACACCCAATCATAAGGCAGTCCAACATTTGTAACCTTTTAAGGCAAGAAAGGATCCTGCAAGGTGCTTAAATTAATGTGATAGGAGGCCAGGTCTCTCTCGGACAAGATGCAACAGCATGCCAAGCCGGGACTGGACTGGAAGAAGTAGAGCCCTCCCGTGGATCTGAAGGGATCTCCGGGCACCCTCGTTCCCTTTGCAGCTGAGTGTCTGGAGTGCTATTGTCTGGCCAGTTTCAGCTGCCTGTGAAATCGAAAGCAATCTATGTTGCACCTGCAGCTTCCCTCCAATCTGCCAGTATGAATGTGGTGTGTGTGTGTGTGTGTGTGTGTGTGTGTGTGTGAGAGAGAGAGAGAGAGAGAGAGAGAGAGAGAGAAAGAGAGAGTACTGCTGTACCCTTAAGAATCTATGCTAATAAACAACCCCAGTACTGCTCCAGTTCACCCTTTGGGATTATTCCTTGGGATTCCAAGGACAGGTAACAACTCTCACCTCACTCATTTTGTTTTAGGGGGAAAAAATCACAAAACAACACTTTGAGTTGTAATAGGTACTGTACAAACCTGTATTGATAGCTGATTGTGGATCAGAATAATGCAGAGAAATGGGTAATTCACACTGAAGACTTTGTGTCCTTTTGTGATTGCTGTGTGCTTTCCCCCTTAGAAAAAGTCAAGACAACATGACCTATGAGGGAAGACTGAAAGAACTGTGCAGTTTTTCAAAGGCTTATCACTTGGCAAAATTTGAGCATTTCATAAGGATGTCAAAAGGCATTTCTCTGACAAAAATGCCATCCCAGATACATTTCAAGTTCTGGTTCCAAAGCCCAGTGGCACCAGAGCTGTTTCAAAATAAATGGCTAGAATTTTTATGTGAAAAAATTATGTATTTTCCCCTAGCCTTGTTCATCTTAAGGCCATGTCTACACTGCAGGCTTCTTGCGCAAGAACAGCTGTTCTTGCACAAAAACTTGCAGAGCATCTACACTGCGCGTGTGTTCGTGCACAAATAAATGTACAGTAAAATGTTGGAACAGAGGGTTTCTTGCACAAGAGTTATTTCTCTCCCCATGAGGAATAAGCCCTCTTGTGCAAGAGCTCTTGTGCAAGAAGGCAGTGTGCATGGGCAACAGAGGTGTCTTGCGCAAGAAACCCCTATGGCTAAAATGACCATCAGAGCTTTCTTGCGCAAGAGAGCATCCACACGGCCGTAGACGCTCTTGCGCAAAAGCACATGGCAGTGTGGATGTGCTCTTGGGCAAGACCTTTTGCGTAAGAACTCTTGCGCAAAACAGTTCTTGCGCAAGAATCCTGCAATGTAGATGTAGCCTAAGGGTACGTCTACACTAGCCCCCTAGTTCGAACTAGGGAGGCTAATGAGGGCGACCAAAATTGCTAATGAAGCACGGGATTTAAATATCCCACGCTTGATTAGCATAATCCCAGCCGGTCGCCATTTTGGAAACTGACTAGCCCGAAGTAACTGCCCGTGTCTATACGCGGCAGAGAAGCGGGATTCCGAGATAAACCCTTTAGTTCGAATTAACTGTTAAACCTCATTCCACGAGAAGTAACAGTTAACTCAAACTAAGGGGTTTATCTCAGAATCCTGCTTCTCTGCCGCGTGTAGACGCGGGTAGTTACTTTGGGCTAGTCAATTTCCAAAATGGCGACCGGACGGGATTATGCTAATCAAGTGTGGGATAGTTAAATCCCACGCTTCATTAGCAATTTCAATCACCCTCATTAGACTTCCTCGTTCGAACTAGGGGGCTAGCGTAGACGTACCCTCAGAGTTTAACAGTTTTGGCTAAAGATTTTTTCCCAAAATTCAGCCTGAGGCAGACAACTAGCTTGGAAAACTTCAGTCTAAAGGACTAACATTTTGCAGAGTTACATTCTGAAAACAGGGGCTCATAATAGGAAGTGTCAGGCAACCTTAATCATAGGCCATGCTACCAGCTCTGCCAAGAATCAGAAATGACAGAAAGTAAAACTGAGATGGGAAGGCCACAGTGCTTGCAAAGTTTCTTAAATGAATGAATTTAACAAAGGATATTAAAATGTACTGAGAGGTCGTCGTCTTCTGGAATAGGACTTCCAACAGCACAATGATTAGCCAGGATGGGCAGGGATGGCGTCCCTAGCCTCTGTTTACCAGGAGCTAGGAATGGGTGACAGGGGAGGGATCACGTGAGGATTACCTGTTGTGTCCCCTCCCTCTGGGGCACCTGGCATTGGCCACTGTGGGCAGACAGGACACTGGGGTGGATGGACCTTTGGTCTGACCCAGTCTGGCCATTCTTGTGTTCTTATGATTTCTCAGGGCAACAACACCTGCACTTATCAAGTATGTCTGTCCATCACCAAGATGATGAAGAGGGCAATCCATAGCAGTTGGATCATTGTTTATTCTTGAGCCCTACAGGGCAGGATGGGGTGCTCAAGACGACCTCTGGTCAAGGTGTACATTAAACCACCTGGTCAAAATGTATTTTGGTGCAACGAAGGAGAATCTTTTGGTTCATTCTGAGGTGCATGGGTGATCTGATCTGAGGAGACAGAGCTGTCTGCTAAGAAATGCACCATTGATCCAACATATAGGCCTGGACCTCCTGTATCTGTGGGTCCTTGTGTGTCTTGATTTCCACTGGCATTTTTGGTGTGGCTTAGAGGTGAAATTGTGAAGGAAGATGCCTTGATTGCGGGACGCATGCAGTAATGCAGCCAGCACGCAGCTCTCATGCCTGACCACCAGCGGAGCCAGGCCACCCAAGACTGGGAAGTTGGGAGCTGGAGCTGCCAAAGTCGAACCAATGATATTGAGGGGCAGAGTCGTTTGCTGAGTCCAACATGCTACAGCGACAACTGGAGCCCCATGCTGCCGCACTGTATTGGGCATGTGCAGTAATTAGGTCAATAGCAGATGCTGTCTTATGGACATCTACCGGTGCCTGCAGAGGAATGTCACTCTTGACTGGTGCGTCTTCATGACGTGTTGTCCAAAGGTCAAGAGGGGTCAAATTTTATTGCCAGGCAAGTAGGGTACAGCGCACAAAAGCGTTGCTGGGTGTTCATGGAGTCCTGGAGCTGGCTGGTTAGATAGAAACAAGATGGTGCTGACTTTTCTCTGCTAAGTTTAAGCTGCCACTGGGAAAAATGCTCAGGCTTTGCCTACACTTAAAAGTTCAAAGCTCAACCGGGGCAGCAGGGCCGTGGCTGAACTTTCAACTGGAAGCGTGGCCACGAGAGAGCTCGCTCAGTGTGCTTTGTAAACCCCTTCCACGAGGGGCGTGGCTAACAGTGCTGGGAGCGTGGCTCCTAGCGCCACAGCCTGGTTCACATTGGCGCTGTACAGCGCTATAACTTGCTGCGCTCGGAGTGTGTGTGTGTGTGACGGGGTGAGGTCACAGAAGCCCTCTCGGGGATGCCTCCTGGGGTGCTGACATGGCCACTGCCACTCACCTTCCTGTTCTCTGGGGCTTCTCACCATCAGGTCCTGCTGAGCCAGCTCTGCTGGTCTCCCCCAGGCAAGACCCTGACCTGAGATCCCTCCCCAACCCTCCCTCCCCCCGAAAAGCAGTAGAGACACTGAATCTCTTCAGGTCCAAGGAGAGAACAGTTTTGGGCCCAGCTTTCTGGGATGCCACTCCCCAAATGGGATCAGACCCCAAAGGAATTATTTGGGTAAGCCCCTTTAGCAATGAAAGGGGGAACGCGCACACTGGTTGCCCCTCCAGGTAACAATTGTTTACACGGGGTTGGATAGAACATACAAGTGATTTGATGAAGTACAAGCAGTCGGATTTAAATGGTAGTAAGAGAGAACAGAGCAAAGTAGGTTATCAATCAAATCAATCAAAAGAAACAAAAACACTTGGCTAATTCTACACTGAAACCTCAGCACCAACTTCTTCAAACTCACCCTAAAGCCTCTTTTCCAGCTGCCCCTCCAAACCAAGGCTGTCTCCCCACCCTGGGGTTTTCGGCTTCTTCCCTCAGCTGCAGCCCAGCCAAAAGACCAAGGCCCCTGTTTTCCTATCTTTTAAAGGACTTGAGGGTCCTCCCTACCACCCCCTGCTCAGACTTAAGGACAAAAGTGATTGTTTAACAGTTGGGTAACACCCTCCATGTCTCTCATTCGCACATTTAAAACCCACAAGGTATCCCCCACACCCTATGTCTAACTGTACACACAAGAATGATACACACATCAAAGTAAGATAAGCAGAACCAGTGGATCATGACATGGAGATTGATGGGTTACATGAAATAATTTGCTCAAGGCACCTTTGAGTTACGTATGTTCATGTCCATAAGTCCATTTCATAAAGCATGGGGGGGAGGGCTGTCACCATGTGTGTGTGTTTTCACACCCCTGAGCCAGCAAGAGTGTGTCTGTACTACAGGGATTTTTCAAAAAAAGGGACCCTTTTTCGAAAAATCTTTACCTGCATCTAGACTGCTGCTACGTTCTGTCAATAGTAAACCGAAAGAACGCAGCGGTTTTGTTGACCGCGGAAAACCTCATTTTACGAGGAATAACGCCTTTTTTTGAAAGTGCTCTTTCGAAATAAGGTGCTATGTAATGCAAATGTGCTTTTTTGAAAGAGAGCATCCAGACTGCCTGGGTGCTCTCTTTTGACAAAGCGGCTTGCTTTTTCCAAAGTACTGCCTGTAATCTAGACGCTCTTTTTCAAAAGAGGCTTTTTCGAAAGTATCTTTTGAAAAAGCCTCTTTCGAAAAAGGCGTGTAGTCTAGACATAGCCCAAGTCACAGCACTGGAAAGGGCCAGAGTGGACTTGGCCTTCACCTAGGTGTTACTGTCAAAAGTCCGGCAGAACTTCAGCTCGTGCGAGCACCTTCAGGCACAGGTCCTCCGGGAGTCATACATCACAAATCAGTGTCTTCTCTGAACTTGTTCTCATTCTCTGCTTCTCTGAAATGGCCCTTTTAGAGAGCCACGAACCTACAAAAACCCACATACCCTTCCTGCAGCTACTTGTCAATGTGCTGATTAAGAGCTAATAAACTCCTCACCCCAAAGAAATGCCAGGCTTAGAAATGTAAACAATTAGTGACATAGCTATCAATTTCCTTCAAACCTGCCTTTCCCGGAAATGATGATCTCTCAAGCCCCTCTCTCGTACCCACTCAAACATACTAACCACTTCAAAATTGAATCTCGCTGGCAAAAGGAATCCTAACCTTGGTTTGCTCTAAGATCGTCAGTTTCTTTAATCAATACCGAAACACTGTCAAATGCTGTTATTTATAATTTATACATTCCTCAAGTCAACGTGGTTTTTTTCCGTGACAGCTGGCTGTCACCACAAATCTGGTTTTATGTGAAATACCTGTAGGCTTTTGCTATTCTCTGCATGCATGCTTTTTCACAGTGTACAGTTTCCTGTTTAAGATGCCTGTGCTCTATTAGTGTAATGAATTTTCCCGTCTCTTGTAAAAAAACTGAAGACTTTGTACCAGACTGTACTGATGACACTGGTCATGTAAGAGCAGATGTCACAGGACCAGGGATAATTGGGGACTTTGTGCTCTTAAGAGTGGAGGACTATGGGAAATGTAGCTTCCAGGAGGGCAGTTGAGGTCATATTGACTGGGGAATTATGTGACTGATAGGGCTGTCGAGAAGGCACCTGTGATTCACAAAGCCCTGGTCTACACTAGGGAGTTATTTTGAAATAACCCCCCTTATTCCAAATTTATAAGCGGAGCGTCCACACTTCCGAGCCTCAGAGGGGTAGCTGTGTTAGTCTGAAACTGCAAAAGCGACGAGGAGTCCTGTGGCACCTTATAGACAGGGGGTACGTCTACACTACAGCGCTAGTTCGAACTAACTTAGTTCGAATTAGTTAATTCGAACTAAGCTAGTTCGAACTAACGCATCTAGAACTAAAAACTAGTTCGAACTAGCGTTTTGCTAGTTCGAACTAGTAAGTCCACATTGAGTGGACTCTGAACAGGGCTTAAGGATGGCCGGAAGCAGTGCCGGCAGGGCATAAAAGGAGGACTTAGAGCATGGAGATACTGTCTCAGGCTAGCCGAGGGCTGCGCTTAAAGGGTCCCGACCCCCACCCCGGACACACAGTTCTAAGGGGTGCCCCGCTTGCAAAGAAGTTCTGGCTTGGAGTGCCCTGAGTGCCCACACTGGGCACATCACACCACTCGGCCATCAGCCCGGCTGCACTTGCCGCAGGCTGCCATCTGGGGAGAGGGAGTAATTGGGGGGCTGCAGGAGAGCTTCCACCCCCAGAAGCCCGCAGAGCCAGCCCAGTCCTCCCCATCGGGGGCTCGTACCCCATTCCTCCCTCACCTCCTTCCACTTACCCTTCCTTAGCCCCCCTTCTTCTTGATGTACAAAATAAAGATAATGTTTCTTCCAACATTGACTCTGTCTTTATTGAAAAAAACTGGGGGAGACTGGGAAAAGGAGGTGGGAGAGGGGAAGAGAAAGGCTGGGAGAGGGGAGGGCAACTAACATGATCAGGGGTTGGGAACAGGTCCCAGATGAAGAGAGGCTACAGAGACTGGGACTGTTCAGCTTAGAAAAGAGGAGACGGAGGGGGGACAGGATAGAAGTCTGTAAAAGCAGGGGTTGGGTGGAGAGGGTGCATTCAGAAAAGTTCTTCCTGAGATCCCATAAAGAAGGACTAGAGGACAGCAAAGGAAAGGAATGGGTAGCAGGCTTGAAACTAGTAAGAGAAAGTTGTTCTTGACAAAGCAAATAGTTAACCTGTGGAACTCCTTGCTGCAGGAGGCTGTGAAGGCTAGAACTAGAACAGAGTTTAAAGGGAAGTGAGATCAAGTCATGGAGGTTGGGTCCATGGAGTCCTATTAGCCAGAGGGTAGGAGTGGTGTCCCTGCCCAAAGTTTGTGGAAGGCTGGAGAGGGATGACACGAGACAAATGGCTTGGTCATTGTCTTCGGTCCATCCCCTCCAGGGTCCCTAGGGTTGGCCGCTGTGGGCAGACAGGCTACTGGGCTAGATGGACCTTTGGTCTGACCCAGGACGGCCATTGTAAGCTCAGGGCTCAGTGTCGGGGGTCTCAGTGGACCCCCTTGATTTTCATGCACACCTGGTCCTGGGTGGCCAGGCTGGCAGCTCTCCTGCCCTAGACGGCCACTTTCCTGTGCCTAGTGCGGAGATCGTGGACGAGGTCCACGATGTCCGCACTAGCCCAGGAAGGTGCCCGCCTCTTGCGGTCCAGGGCAAGCTCCCGGGAGCCGCCAGCCTGGTCCCGGCAAGAGGGGGTGGGCTGGGGGGCATCGGGTGGGTGGCTCTGTGCCGTGCCAGGTGCAGGGTCTGCTAGCTGGGTGCTGGCAGGCTTGCACCTGGCACGGGCACCGTAGCCAGCCCGTGCCCCTTTAAGGGGTCCGGGGCCGGGAGGGGGGCATAGAGTTTCCCTGGTGTTGGCCAGAGTGGCCACCAGGGAAACCTGGGGAGGGCTAGCCTCCCACTAGTTCGAACTAAAGGGCTACACAGCCCTTAGTTCGAACTAGCTAGTTCGAACTAGGCGTTAGTCCTCGTAAAATGAGGTTTACCTAGTTCGAACTAAGCGCTCCGCTAGTTCGATTCAAATTCGAACTAGCGGAGCGCTAGTGTAGCGCATAGGAAAGTTAGTTCGAACTAACGTCCGTTAGTTCGAACTAACTTTCTAGTGTAGACATACCCTAACAGATTTATTGGAGCATAAGCTTTCGTGGGCAAAGAACCATTTTGTCAAATGCATGTAGTGTGGTGTTTCTTAAAGTGTGTTCCGTGACACACCAGTGTGCTGCAAGGCAACCAGAGATGTGCCGCGGAGAACAGAATTAAAAATGGCTGCTCTTAAAGGGTCAGGCGACTTTTTTTTTTTGCTCAATAACTGTCCCCCGACCCTTTTTTCTCAATAACTTTCCCCTGATCCTTTTTCTCCCCTACCTTTTGTTCAATAACTGTCCCCCGACACTTTTTTTCTCAATAACTTCCCCCCCAACCTTTTTTTTTTTTTTGGCTCAACAAAAAGTCCTTGATGTTCCTCATAAAAAATAAATTATTGTTTGGTGTTCCTTGGTCTTAAAAATGTTAAGAAACACAGATGCAGTGAAAATTCCAGAGGCAAGTATCAATATACAGGCATAAGAAAAGACTACCAATCAAAAGTAACGCTAGAGATATCGAGGTCAATTCAGTCAGGGAGGATGAGGCCCACTTCTGGCAGCTGATGTGGAAGTGTGAACACCAAAAGAGGAGCACAGATTTCAAAATAAGTGGCCCTTATTTCGAAATAATGGGCTTGGTAGTATGGATGTTTCACTTACAAATTCAACCTTAGACAGTTATTTCGAAATAACCCCCCTTGTGTAGACCAGGGCCAATTGGGAAAATAGCCCATTATTAGCTGGAAATCATTTCTAGGTGTCCAGAGCACAACTTGCTAGTGAAGTACAAGGATATATTTATGCATTTCAGTTGCTTATAAGTTTTGTTTTTAATGTAGGTACTTTTTTCCTGAGAAGTATTTGACTCCGGATACCTAAGACCCCATTTGGATATAAGAAAATGTGCATAGAAAAGTCTTTGTGAAATAGACCCCTCACCCTAAGTGGTCCTGGTAAAGTCTGAATAAAGATCAGAACAGGTATTTGAAAATTTAAAAAAATGTGGGGACAATAACTTTCATGGTGCAAATAAAAAAGTGTAAATCTAAATCAATCCGTTAGAATCGACGTTGATATTTTAGAAATGCTTGTCCTTTTTAAAAAGCAGGCTGGAGCTAAAGTCTTAAGGCATCTATTTAAAACCCACATCAGGTGGACCGACAAACCTCAAAGGCACGCTTCCTTCTTCAGGTTGGTCGGGGTCTAATCTAATCTCGATGCCATGCCACGGCTTGTGCAGACACAACACGTCACATATTGATTTGGAGAACTTGCCTATTTGTTAGCTGACACTTTCCACCTGGACAGTCTTGTGAAATCCCAGCTGGACTCTTTGGCCCGCTTGAAATCGAGTGTCTGACTCTGTTCTGCTGCAGCAGTATCTGTTTTGTGATGGACAGGGCGATTAGAAAGGGGCTGACACATTCTTCCAAAGCCATTTGTAGGCATTTCCTGTAAGTGATGGAAGGCTGCACTGGGCATGTGAAATTCTCTGATGTAGCCTATTCACCATCCTTCTGTTCAGGACAGTTGCATCTTACACGGCAAATGAAATATTGCTAAACTGTACTCTGTAATACATGATCCCAACACACTTTATATTTGAAATCCCTCTGCTATTCTTCAATATTTCAACGGTTGAAGCAACAACTACGCTGCTTGCAGCTAAAGGATGACTTTCTATAAATTGCTATTTGGAGCACATTCCTACAGTGGCTGGAGGATGGACTATCAATCTTGCACTAGACGGCTGCCGGCAGAATATTTCTAACCCATGGTTTCGGAAAACTACAAGCAAAAGAAGCGCTATTTGAGTCTGCAAGAATCAAGCTTGGTGTATTTTAATCTATTGTGCTAGTTTTACACAATCTCAGAGGCGTAGGGCTAGAAGGAATGGCAGGGTCATCTAGCGTACAGGTGGAATTGCAGACAATTCCGATGTGGCAGCTGACTTTACCCCTGTCCTACGCCGGTCTGAGATGAGTCTCAACCTGGTTGTATTTACACAATGCCTATTAAGTGTGAGAAATGTCTGTTAAGTGTGAGAAATGTACAGATGCTGGATGGCAGCGTAAGTTGTGTCAACAGACCCAGGTTCAAAAACCAATTGTAAGTCACAGTTATAAAATGAATTGTGGATTTCTTCCTTATTGGTCCACATAATGACGTTGCTCCAGAGCTAGCAACTGAAACGTCAGGAAATCAGCTGGGGAGGCACAGCAAGGTTGAGAAGTAGAATTGAGGTGTTTATGGAAACAGTTGTGGGTAAGTGGAGGAGGGAAATCTGGCTCACGATATGCTAGTTTGACGGAAAAATTCTGGGCATGTACAGTCCTCCTTTAGATGGCCCCAGAAATGCATTGAGGGAAAGAAGCAGTGCTCCAAGGGAGCATTCTAAAAACACCTGGAGAGATCTGGATTGATGTAGTTTATAATCTCTGGGTATGGCCAGTTTAACAATTCCCCCTGAAAGCTCAGCCTTTTTCTGGCGTGAAACTGGTAGCTCACAGCCCCATTTTGGGAGAGAGATGATTGCAGAAGACGTTCACAGCTCTCGCTGGGCATGTTGTGTGTTTGTGTGTGTGTGTGTGTGTGTGTTTTCTGGGATATTTTGCTCAGCATGTTCACGTCCCACTCAGAACTGGTGCAAAGAGAATGGTGCTGAAGCCTGTATGCCTTGTGGGGCATGTTGACAGGGGCAGCTATTTTGCAATACCTCCCCTTATTACGAAATAACAAGGCGAGCGTCCCCACTGCCAAGCTGTTAGTTCGAAAGACTAACTCCTGTTAGTGAAGAGGAATACGCTTCTTTCGTACTGAGTTATTTCGGGAGTTAGTATTCCAAACTCCGGTAGTGTAGACGTAGCCTTGACGGCATTCGTCACTGCAAGAGCGGCTGCTGCCCCACGCGAGTAAGGGCCGTGGTATGGGGGTTACATTAGTTGCCGGGTTTTCCAGCGGGAGAAGTGAGGCCTAGAGGTGAGACCAGGCAAAGATGCTTAGGTGCTAGTAGGCCACAGAGTCTTTCCCTCACCCTCTCTCCAGCCTGATCACTGGGCCACGGTGGATAAATCACGACATGATCCTTGGGCCACAGAGCAAGCAAGAGCGAGACTGATTCTGTCGGCTGGTGGTCAGAGCACGACGTCGGAGAGGGGAGGCCGGAGTCCAGGCCTGCTCCAAGACATTATTCAGCCATTTGGCAGGGAAGGCGGGTAGCACCCTGCATTGGACTATCCCATCGCTCGGGTGCGAGCATGTTGCTGACACGCGCAAGCCTCCTCTTCCTCTCCCGTCGCCCCTTCTGGGGCCAAAACTGACTGCTCCAGAGTCTCCCCCATCCCAAGCAAGTGCTCTAACCACTGGGCTGGAAATCATAAGGCAATACATCCCCTGGCCCTTGTGTGTGGAGTGAGGCGCCAAGAAATGCCCTTGGTGCCTAGGAGGAGGTGCAACCCGCATGCTGGCTTTCATGTACCATACCCCTTTGTCCTCAGGTGTTGTGTCGGGCGCCGAGGGGCCTACGTCCTGTGGGTCTCACCGTCGTTCCTGTGGTTTTCTAAGTGCATTAAAGTTAGGTGCTGTGACCTACACGCAGGGCCCTTGTCCAGAGCGCATCGGGGCAATGGGGGTGGCTGCCCCAGGTGCAGCAGGCTGCCGGGCCACTCCGGCTCCTGCCACCTGTGTGCTGAGTGTGTGTGTGTGTGTCTGTGGGGGGACCCCTGCTGCCGCCGCCACACCAGACCTCAATAAATCCTGGGGCTGCATTGCTCAGGGGAGGGGGTGAAGGGGTAGAGAGTGGGCGGAGCAGGGCTTGGGGAAGGGGCGGGGCCTGTGTTGGCAGGGGTTGCCACTGCCCCATGCCTAAGTCACCGGGGAGGGATTGCCCCAGGCTCCATGCCCCCCTCAGGACAGCCCTGCCTACACCCTTGCGGTGCCTGAGTCCCCTCTAGGATTGCACCGTAAGTGACTTGCTAATGTCAGAGATAAGATTGGGGCAGTGCCAGATTTAGACCCAGATCGTCTGCATCCCAGCCCAGTCCCATGCCCACTGCCCATCCTTTGCCTCCTCCGCTCTTTCCCCTGCCCCAGGCAACTCTGCTTCTCCCGTTCCTACATTCAGTTAGCAGACAGCCGGACACTGTGTCTGTTTGCTGCTTCGGTAGCTGGTATTCAAAGGGCTCTCCTAACAGGCAATTGAAAGCAATTAATTACATCAGGGTCCATCTCTGAGAGCCCCCCGGGTTTAAATGCTAAGATGCAGGAACAATCAACTTTTAGAAGCACAGGTGGACGCCGCCCTGCCCAAGACTTCGGGATCCCTAAAACCAATATTCTTAGACTCTGGAAATGGGTCCCATCGCGTGCAATCAGATGGGTGCACACTGCACATTGTACACACCGCCCGTTTCCCCGACTGGTTGGACGGTTTAGTGAGGTCCTCAGATCGGCCCTGGCAAGGTCAGTCGCGGCCCTGGTGGAGCGCCGAGAAGACAGTCCAACTTGACTATGTAAAGGAAATAAGTCGTAACAAGGTTTCCATTGGTGATCCCCCGAAAGATCATTATAGGGGCCTGGACTCAAAGGCCTCTTGAGGTCACTGCCAACCCTGCAGCACTTTAAAGACTAACAAGTTGGTTTATTAGGTGATGAGCTTTCGTGGGCCAGACCCACTTCTTCAGATGAAATTGTGGAAGGAAATTGGCATGACCATATATACCAAAGGGATACAATCAAAAAAAGTGAACACATATAAAATTGACAAATCAGATTTTGGAACAGAGGCGAGGTGAGGGGGGGAAGGTTAATGTCTATGGGTATGTCTACACTACCCTCCTAGTTCGAACTAGGAGGGTAATGTATGCATACCGCACTTGCAAATGAAGCCCAGGATTTGAATTTCCCGGGCTTCATTTGCATAAGCGGGGAGCCGCCATTTTTAAAACCCTGCTGGTTCGAACCCCGTGCAGCGCGGCTACACGGGGCTCGAACTAGGTAGTTTGGACTAGGTTCCTATTTCGAACTATCTGTACACCTCGCACGGGGTTCGAACCAGCGGGGTTTTAAAAATGGCGGCTCCCCGCTTATGCAAATGAAGCCCGGGAAATTCAAATCCCGGGCTTCATTTGCAAGTGCGGTATGCCTACATTACCCTCCTAGTTCGAACTAGCGGGGTAGTGTAGACATACCCTATGAGATAATGATATTAGAGGTGATAATATTACAAAGATAGCTTCCTCAATTATAACCCCTAATATCATTGTCTCATAGACATTAAACTCCCCCCCCATGCTCCCCTCTGTTCTAAAATCTGATTTGTCAATTTTATATGTGTTCACCTTTTTTTGATTGTATCCCTTTGGTATACATGGCCATGCCAATTTTCTTCCACAATTTGATCTGAGGAAGTGGGTCTGGCCCATGAAAGTTCATCACCTAATTAACCATCTTATTAGACTTTAAAGTGCTGCATAGTCCTGTCTTTTGTTTCAGCTAGACCAGACTAACCCAGCTACATCTCTATTACTATTCTACCAACCCTGCGATTCTATGATTTCATGCATGCCTTAAGAACGGCCACACCGAGCACAGTCTCAGAGGGGCAGCCGGGTTAGTCTGTATCTGCAAAAATGAGGAGTCCCGTGACACCTTAAATTCTAACGGATTTATTTGGGCATTACCTTCCGTGGGTCAAAGGCACTTTGTTGGATGCATGGAGTGGAAATCGCAGAGGTCACGGCGGGTGTACTAAGGGATTACTTATCAAGTCCAGGACCAACTCAGTCAGGGTGCATGTGGCTCTTTCCCCCACAGTTGATGGGGCGGAGTGACAACCAAGAGAGGGAAACTTTCCTTTGTAGTGAGAGAACCATTCCTAAAGTCTCAGAGGGGTCGCCGGGTCAGTCTGTAACTTAACAACAACAACATGAAGAAGTACTTCTGTGGCACCTAAGGCCACGTCTACACTAGGAAACTATTTAGAAATTAGTAAATCTGACTTAATAACTCCCAATGTAACACATTTGAACTACTGTGTCCATGCTACGGGGGAGGCTCCCTGAACGTGGATGCGCTACCTCGGACTTAGAGCCCCAGGAAGCCCTGGGGTGTAATTAGTTTGAATGACGCTGGGGAGTCGTTATTTCAAAATAACAGCACTGGAGTGTCCACACGACCGCTATTGGGAAATGATTACTTTGAAAGGTGCGTTATTCCCCGAGGAACGCAGGAGGACAGATTTCGAAATAAACGGCCCATTATTTTGAAATCACGGCTTGGTCGTGTGAGCGCTAAATTTGCAAATGAACTGAAGCTCTGCTGTGTCCGTTTATCGTCTGAGTTTGAAGCTTTCTTTGTTAAAGAATGGCTACTTTTACCTCCGAGCCCACCTGGCCTGCTATCCTGTCTTCTGTCAGGTGCCCCACAGGGAATGAACAGAACGGGCAGCCATCAAGTGATCCAGCGCGGTTGCTCACTCCAGATTCTGGCACACAGCGGCGAGGGACGCTCCAAGCAGGGGTTGCACCCTTGTTCACCTGGCTAAGAGCCATTGCTAGGCCTGTTCTCCAGGAACTTACCTAGGTTATTTTTGAATCTTGTTATAACTTTGGCCTTCACTGCACCCCAGCGAAGAGTTCCACAGGTTGACTGCACTACGTGAAGCCGTGCTTCCTTGTGCTTGTTTGAAACCTGCCGACTATCAATTTAATGGGGTGACCTCTGGTTCTGATGTTCTGGGAAGGAATAAGTAATTTCTTATTCACTTTCTTCCCACCACTCCAGATTTTATAACCATCTCTTCTAGCCCCGCCCTTCAACCGTCTCTCTCCTCCAAGCGGAAAAGCCCCGGCCTTTTTAATCTCTCCTCATGCGGAAGCTGTTCCGCACCCTGAATCATTTTTGCTGCCCTTCTCTGACCCTTTCCCAATCCTGACATACCTTTTCTGATAGGGATGATTAGAGCTTCAAGGCAGTTGTACCCGTTCTGCTCACACCCATCTGTCGGCCTTTCTACATTCAGGGTATGTCTGCACTACAGAGTTTTGTCGGAAAAACAAAACTTGAGGAACGTCCACACTGCAATTGTATTCTTCTGCAAGAAAATCGAAAGACCAGAGGTTTTTCCGGCATTGGTAATCCTCATTCTGTGAGGAAGAAGTCTTTTTCCAAAAGAGCTCTTTCCCAAAAAGGCGAGTGTGGATGGGGAAGAGGGAGTTCTTTCGGAAGAAAGGAAAGAGAAAAAAGCACAGGCGCCCTGGTGGCCTTGGTCTATAGTAATCACAACCCACATGCGCGAGAGCGTCCATTCAATCTGGACGCTCTCTTCTGAAAGAGCAGATGGCTTTTTTGATGCACTTTGGCAGGGTGGACACTCTCTTTTGGAAGACGTTTTTCCTGGAAGATCTCTTCCAAAAAAAGCTTCTTCCGAAAGAAGCCTGCAGTCTAGATGTAGCCTCAAACGCCACCACTGGTTTCCGAGTTTCAAAATGAACTTTTCCTCGACTAGCCCCCCTTCGCATGCAGCGCTCGGTGTTCACTGTACCCCCACTCCGTTCCAAAGACTGAAATCTTGAACTCGAGTGACTCTTGCCGCCTGCAGCATTAGCATTCCAGCAAGCAATCGGCGAATTAAACACACAACCAGCACAAGCTCTTCTGGGAAAGCTGGTCCAGCGTGCGAGAGCGCCCATGTGCGCAGCGTCCCTGCTCTCCTCGCGGCGGAGGCCCTCCTTCCAGGCCTGCTTTCTTTCTGCAGTTTAATCATTTTACTCTCTGCTCCGTGTTTATTTACCAGGCTCTTCTCATGGGGGTGCCACTGCAGCTTCCCCAGGATTCAATCTGCGTGTAATTCGCTGTACATTGTGCTGGAGAGCTCCATTAGCTCAGCAGGAGCATTTATCTAAAGCGGGTTGAAAGGGGCTCAGGAGAGGTAAATGCCGCACATGCTGCTGCTTATAAAAATTCCCTTTTAAGAGGCTCTCTGCACCGCTGTGCGAACTCGGCGGTTGGCGGACAAGGAGGCTCGGGCTTATTGCAACTGGGGGCTGATAATAAGCCTCTGTGTTTCAAGGCCATGAATTGTTTATAAGGTGGGCTCATCTGCGGTGCGTTTGATAAAACTGCTGGAAAATTGGTCCAGTCCCTGCAGCTCGCGCTCCCGCTGGAAGAAAGCTGCCCAGCAGAGTGAGTCTTGTTTGCTTCGGGAGTGGCGGTGGGCGGCTTGAGAACCGAGAAATTGCACATTAACAGGATCCGGTTCCCTGGCTTTCAGCTGCAGACTGTCAGCTCTGAGGGCCTTGCAGCCTTAGGGCCTGTGGCCACTTTTTTTTCCACACAGATATGTTTTTGTTGAAAAGGGAGTTACAAGGAGGAGGGAGAGAAATTGTTCCCCTTGGCCTCTGAGGAAAGGACAAGAAGCAAGGGGCTTAAACTGCAGCAAGGGAGGTTTAGGTTGGACGTTAGGGAAAACTTCCTGCCTGTCAGGGTGGTCAAACACTGGGATAAATTGCCCAGGGAGGTTGTGGAATCCCCATCGCTGGAGATGTTTAAGAGCAGGTTGGAAGGACACCTGCCAGGGATGGTCTAGATGGTGCTGGGTCCTGCCGTGAGGGGAGAGGATGGGACTTGACCTCTCAAGGGCCCTTCCAGGTCTAGTGCTCTATGATTCATCCTTTGTAAAGGACTCGTGCTCAGAGTGCGTCTCTGTGCCGGTTGTTCCTTTCCTTTTCCTCATTATTCTCTTGTGGCGTGTGACATTCACAGCTGCTCCACAGGACTGGGCGTAGCCCAGGCGATTACTGGACGAGCTAACCAGCTTCATGCTTTGGCTCGTGCTCGGCTCTTTCGGCTGGAAGGCAAATCGCCTGCAACACGCATGAAGCTAAAGTCTGTGCGTGGACATAGGCTTGGGAATTGGGGGCGGGGGTGCTCGGCATCCCCAGTTTTTGTGCAGGGTCCCTCCCAGCACGCCACACCCAGTGTCCTAGTGCTGCCAACCCAGGCCCGGGCTCCACTCCTATCCCTGCGCTGGGCTTCGAACCCTGTCCCAGCTGCCTCTGGGGCTCTGTTCCCTGACCCACATGCAGGGTCCCAGCCACAGGGCCAGTGCCCAGGGCTCTGCTGTTGGCCCCACATGTGGAGTCCTGGCTGCCTTTGGACCCAGGCCCAGGGCTCCGCTCCCAGCCCAGCACATGGGGTCTTGGCTGCTGCTGGAGTCACACTGGGGCTGCTCCGGTCTCCTCATGGAGGTGCTGCTCTGCCCCGCTTATCCCGCCCATGCTTCTCCCCTCCTCCCCCCCAGAGTCACAGCCCCACTCCTGGTCCCGGCTCTGGGGAGTTGGGGGGCCTGGAAGGAATAAGGGAGGGTGAGTTAGAGAGTTTGGGCTGGGGGCCCCTGGCTTTCAGCACCCCCTCTGCACAAAATGTGCCAGCTGCCCTGGCCTGGAGTGGGCTGGGGAGGAGAAGGGCAGGCGGGAGGGATAATTAAAATTTGTTTCTGGTCCCTGCAGCCCCCCTTGGGCCCTGAGGCATGAGAGGGGCTGTCTCTGGGCTCGCTGTCTCTCTCTTCATTCTTTATTGGGCACCAGCCCTGCTGGCAACCAGCCTTGGAACAAGCAGGTGGGTTTTCACATGAGCCATGGTGACATCCGCAGCAGCAGCGCGCGTTGCTTTGATAAAGCCGTTCTGTCGTCCATTTCCCATTGGCACCGACAAAGACACATGCCATCCAATGGCAGAACACGAGGTAAGGGATGCCAGGCAGGATACACTTACCCCAAGCCCTGCCCAAAAGGGCCGTGTGATGGGGTGGACCAGGCCCTGAGACCAGAAAAAGGCCATAGAGAGGTCCTCCAAGGAGGCAAGAGTGGCTGCGGAGAAATCAGCCAATCAGAGGCCAGGAAGTCCTATAAGAAGAAGCTGCAGGACCAGAGTCAGTTCAGTATCTCTGGAGCCCTGAAGTCAGGGTGGCTGGCTGCGGGAGCGGCAGCACCACAGAGAGCGCCATGGGGAGTTAATGTGGACTAGGAGGACACTTGAGATACAAGCCCTGAGATAAGGGCAAGGACGCTGTCTCCAGGAGGGGAAGCCCTGGAGGCCCACTCTCTGTCCAGGTGGGGAAACAAACGGAGAGACCAGAGGTCCCTATGAGGGTGTGTCTAGCCTACATGACGCCGTCGACGGAGCCATGTAGATGAGCTTTCTAGACATAGGGAAATGAAGCAGCGATTTAGATAATGGCCGCTTCATTTACATCAAAATGGCCGCCGCGCTGCGCCGCTCAGCTGTTTGGCGGCACAGCGGGGTAGTCTGGGCTCCGCATTTTGCGTATCTTTTCCTAATACTTTTGTCGGAAGAGGCTTTTCAAATTTTTGCCTGTCTAGACTGGGCCAAATTTCAGAAAAAAGCCTCTCTTTCGAAAGCCCCCTTCTTCCTCGTGGAATGAGGAATCCAGGGGCTTCCGAAAGAGCATGTTTCCTCTTCCACAAAAAAAAGCAGAAGAGCAAATGTGGTCCCTGGACATGGTGGAGTTTTTTTGGGATACCTCTAGTATCCCGAACCACCCCCCCCGCAGTCTAGCCGTACTCTGAGATACACAGGACCCAAATCCTTAAACAGTTTCCTAGTCCAAAATTAAAACTGTGAATTGCAAGCAGAAAAGAATCAGAGGCCGTGGAGTTTCTGGAGCTCAGGTATCTCCCCTGAGGACTGCTGGCGTATGTGGTCAATCACGTTCTGCAGCACAATGGGAGAGTGCGTACGCCGGGCCCGTCTTACGTGGCTGTTCGGTTTCTGTAGTAACAAGGCATTATCTCTGTGGGCTCTTATAGGGAACGATAATCTTACCACAGAAATGATGCCTGACTTGTAAAATTCTAGTTTAGAACCTTGTCACCCGGCTGCAGACTCCAATAGTTCGGTTGTGAATCGTGCGGTTGTTCGTCGCTGTGTGTCACGTTTTAGTGTCACCCCTGTGCGTTTCCTCGCCATTCCATTCTACAGGGTTTTCCCAGCAGGGTAAAAGGGAGTGCGAAGCCCTTGGCCTGCCCTGACGTTCACAATTGTTTGGCTTTCCCCTCGTGCCGCACTCCTTTCCTCAGTGGAGCTGCAGGAAAGGAACTTGCTGTGCACAGCCCTCTGGATTCACGCGCCTATGCCTGACCGCCGGAGAGAGAGCAGGAAAAGTGCCCGCTGCCTGCCCAGCGTCGGAGATTGCTCTGTTTGGGATGGAATGGGCAGATGCTTCCTTCGTCTTCCTCTCCACGGAGAGGGTCACTTGGAACACAGGGCATTTCAATGACCAATGAGCACAAAAACGGCCAGACTGGGTCAGGCCAACGGTCCATCCAGCCCAGTGTCCTGTCTGCCCTCAGTGGCCACTGCCAGGTGCCCCGGGGGTGTGTGTGTGTGAACAGAACAGGGAATCATCCAGTGATCCCTCGTCTGTCACCCATGCCCAACCTCTGACAAACAGAGGCTAGGGACACCATTCCTGCCCATCCTGACTAATTTTCATTGATGGACTTACCCTCCATGAATTTATCTAGCTCTTTTTTGAACCCTGTTAAAGTCCTGCTATCTTCTGGCAAGGAGTTCCACAGATTGACTGTGAGCTGAGTGAAGAAAAACTTCCTTTTGTTTGCTTTAAACCTGCTGCCTATTCATTTCATTTGGTGACCCCTAGTGCTTATGTTATGGGAACAAGTAAATAACTTTCCCTCATTCTGTTTCTCCTTACCTGTCATGATTTTATAGACCTCTATCATATCCCCTTTTAGTCTCCTCTTTTCTAAGCTGAAATGTCCCAGTCTCTTCAATCGCTCCTCGTATGGGACCCGTTCCAAACCCCTATCACTTTTCTGAACCTTTTCCAGTTCAAGATATCTTTTTGAGATGAGGTGCCCACGTCTGCATGCATCATTCAAGATGTGGGCGTATTCTTCCGCACGGCATGCTCCCCCAAGGTCTGCATGTGAAGCAGGTCCCACCATTCTCATTTGGAAGCCACAACCCTGTTTTATACTGACCAGGTATGAACTGTCTCTCTCGGCTGTTTGTCTAGCCCTGGATCTCCACTGCCACGAGCCCTAGCCACAAAACCAGCTGAGCTGCAGGGGATGGGTAATGACAACGATACGGCGCCTTGCCTCTGATTCGCAGATTGATTTACAACAGTCGCTTAAAATTCAGATTAAAATCAATTCAGATTTTGTGACAGGGTGGACCAGGGCCTGAGGCCCCCCTCCCCTTGCTGGAGGCCTTGTGGTCCTGCCACACTCTGCCCCAGAGAAGCCATAGAGAGCTCCTCCAAGCAGGCTAGAGTGGCTGCGGGAGACGCGGCCAACCAAGGGAGCTATGGGACCAGACTCAGCTCAGCATCTCAGGAGCCTTCAAGGTGAGCGGACCACAAGGCTGCAAGAGCAGCTCCCCGGGGAGAGCTGGTTCGAGACAGGCAAGCTGTGCTGAGAGAAAGCCGGCAAGCAGGGGCAAAGACGCTGCCTCCAGGCGGGGAAGCCCTGGGGCACGGCTCATCCCGAGTGGGGGACGGACTCAGCGGGACGCCACCGAGGGCTCCGGGAGGGGCCCCCGGGCCGTGGCCAAAGGGGGGTGCACGAGAGTGAGTGCTGCTCCGTTACAGCGATGTACCACGCTGACTCCAAGGGCCCTGGACACACAGAACATTTGGGGCCTCCCCATGTCCTGGGAGCCCAGGGTCACCAGAGCCCAGGGCGGGAGGGGCAGGGGCCGTGGAGCAGCCTGGGGCAGGTGCGGAGTGGCAGTGGCAGGGGAACTGAGAAGCTGGTCAGCCAGGAAGTGCAGCTCCTGCTAGCAGGGCCTTCCCCTTCCCGGCGGGGAGCTGAGGTGGGCCTCCGCGTGCCATGGGGCCCTGCCGCCTGCTCCCCCTTCCCTGCAGGCCAGAGCTAGAGCTGGGCTGTGGTAAGTGTTGCCAGGCTGCCCAGAGCACTGTGGGGCGCTCTGAGCCCTCCACCTGTCCTGGGCTGTGTGCCCGGGGATGGGGAGACCAGGCTGAGGGCAGCTTTCAGGCCCATCAGTCCCCCGGCCCAAGGCAGTTGGAGGGGCTGGGGTTCCCCTCAGCAGCCCAGCTCTGGTTTTGGTCTGGCTTCTGGCTTAGCTAGGGCATTAGGCCTCGTGGTGGGGGGCAGGAGGAGCAGGGTGCGGGGCCACAGTGCTAGTGCCGGTGGGGCCCCCCAACTTTTGTCAGGTTCTGATGCTCCCACGGGGCCCCCAAATGGACTGGGGCCCTCAGGCCTGGGGCCGTACCTCAGCCTGCCACTGCCCGGGGGGCAGAATGCTGCCTCCATTTCACCACACTCAGCGGCAGCACCAGAGTTGGAGGACACCAGCTGCTGTGACCTGTCCTAGCGTAGGGGCTGGGGAGCGATTGCAGTCCCCTGCATGGGGCGGGGAAGGAGCGACCTCCATTCGGTCGCCGAGCCGATCCAGCGTTTGGCTGGCTGGCGGCGGCTGCTCGGCACAGAACGCGGCCCCGGCAAGGAAGGGTTTTCGCTTTTGTGCCTGGCACCCTCGTTCCAAAGTGCGGAAAGTTGTCAGGCCCCTTGCAGGGGAAAGTCAGTGAGATCGGGGGGGCCTGGCTCCTTCGGGCTCTTCTGCAAACCGCACCCTGGTGTTCATCGAGGGGAGGGGTTTCTAAAGGGATGTAATCAGCTGTGCGTGCGCGTGTGTGTCCGTTACGGTAGCAGCAGATGTTTGGAAGCTGAGGTGGGGAAGAAAATTCTTCTCTGCAAGATGGCAGCAAGGGCCGCTCCAGAATTACAAACAGCACGTTGGACAGCGCCACGCTCTGGCTGCTACTATAATTTCAGCGGGTTTCCCGCAGGGTGGGAGTTGGGGGCTTGCAGCCAGTGTTACAGGTTGATAACAGTTGAGTTTCCCCCCCAGCTTTGCGTCCTCTTTATCGGTTGCTGTCTGCCTCGGTTTGATTGTCTGACAGCACATCAGCCAGCCAGGCGGTGTCCTTAGGAACGTCAGAGGAACGACAGACCCAATCTTGTGGGACAACTGAGTCTCCAGTGCCAGAAAGAAAAACGACACAAACTGTCCTACACTCATCTCCGGAAGTTTTCCCTTTCTCCTTAGCTTACAGCAGTTCTGTAGCCGGGTGAGAAACTGTCTGATAGCAGGCGTTTCCTTAGCAAACCGCACTAGTGCTAGAACGTAAGAATGGCTACCCTGGGTCAGACCAAAGGTCCATCTAGCCTACTTGCCTGTCTTCTGACAGTGCCAATGCCTGATGTCCCAGAGAGAGTGAACAGAACAGGAAATGATCACACGATCCCCCCTCTGTGACCCATTCCCAGGCTCTGACAAACAGAGGCTAGAGACACCATTTCTACGATCCCGGCTAATAGCCATTGATAGGCCCTATCCTCCATGAATGTATCTAGCTCTTTTTTTAACCCTGTTAAAGTCCTGGTCTTCACAACATCCTTGGACAAGGAGTTCCACAGGTTAACTGTGCACTGCACATGGGTGTTTGGCCCAGTATTTTATAAACCCTAGATTAGAATCACTGAGCATAAATAATAATCAACGAGAGGAAAGAGCTACCAATTATAAATATGGCTTGTGTTTAATGGCATCATTATTGCCCCATATCAACACTAGGACATTAGTGACTTCTTGTGGGCTAGCTTTGCCACTGGAGCCCAGATCCTCAGCAGCTTTGCTAAGTGTTGCAATGCCTAATTGCTTGGGTGCCAGCCTTGATTTAGGCACCCCAGCAGTCCGTGCATTAGCCACCTAAGAAAGGGCACCTCGGAACTTGGCAAGCGCAGTAGAATCCAAGGACACGGGCAGAGAAAAGGGATTTGGTGCTAAGCAGCTGATCTGGTGGGATCGCCTGGTCTGATGGGCCAGGAACAGGAGTTTTCCTCCACTCAATGGCGAACCCTCTCCTGAAACAGCACCTTAGTCAGGTCTGCTGGTTCGGTAGCCCCTGCTCTAGCAGCCAAAGTCTCTCCTTCTCCCTCTCCCTGTCTTGGTCACAAATTGGTAGCTCTCCCCTGCTCATCCGGTTTCCCTGTGCAGCCGCCACCCCCAGCACCTGTCGGCTGGGTAGAGATGGTGACTCTCGAATGAAGTGAAGGTGCAAATGCCGTGTTTGCTCAGGGGTTTCATCATCTCTTGGTCGTTCAGCAGATTTAGACAAAGCCCTTTTTGGTCACCTGCGAGACAGTGTTTTCAGAATCGGAAACGTCGCAGCCCAGTTCCAGAATGCTCTGCTTCTACTCAGAGGAAGCATAAGAACGGCCAGACGTAGTCAGACCAACGGTCCATCCAGTCCAGTGTCCTGTCTGCCCACGGGGGCCAATGCCAGGTGCCCCGGGGGAGGGAACACAACAGGCAATCAGCAAGTGATCCGTCTCTGGTGCCTCTTCCAAACTTCTGACAGAGAGAGGCTATGGACATCGTCCCCACCCACCCTAGCTAAAAACCACTAGTGGACCTACTATGTGTTTCCGTCACGGGGTTTTTCTGAGTAACGACTAAGGCTCTGTTTACACAACAGAGTTCGGTGGCAGAATGCCGCTTATGTCAACCTAATTCTGTGAGCATCTACACTAAAATATCACATCTGCCCATGTAATTTGCCCACTACACCGATTTGACAACTCAACCTCCGTGAGAGGTGTAGCGTGCAAACCAGTCCAGTTAGATTGACACAGTGTCGCTTACATGGACTGTTGCTGCCTTTCAGAATCTGTCCCCCACTGACAGGTAGATTGGTGCAACTGCTTCTGGAGGGGACACGCGTTACTGATGCGAATAGCATAGCGCAGACATGAAAAAGTGAGTTCATTACTGCCATGGCTGTACATCCAGTAACCTGGGCTGACCTGATTTTGTAGGGTAGAGTTGTGCCAAGACTACCCGGTCATTTTCTCCAGAAGTGACGTTCCTCGCAGTTCTCCTGCTTTGTCCAATGCACAGGAAATAAGTCCTGTGACCGAGACATTTGATAAATCGGTGGTGCTGTAATAATGAGCGCTCGCTGAGAATCAGGTCCCTGGTGCTCTGCTGGAGCAGATTGTGTATGTGAATGTGCGGCAGAATCCTGCAGATCTGCCTGGAATTTGCCGACGCAGGGTGCAGCTGGGGAGCGGCCGTGCAATGCAAAGCAGAACGCTGCTCAGTGGAAAGGCTGTGGCCTGAAATGCAAAACAAGGTGAATTTAGAGTCACTGCCAAGTACTTTAGAACTCTACTTCCGCAAAGCAAGTGCTAATAAATAAGTACAATTATGACATTGTTGGCATCACAGTAACTTGGTGGGATAATACACATGATTGGAATGTTTGTATAAAAGCGACGAGGAGTCCTGTGGCACCTTAGAGACTAACTGAAGTGTAGGAGCATAAGCTTTCGTGGGCAAAGACCCACTTCGTCAGGTGCATGTAGTGGAAATTTCCAGAGGCAGGAATAAATATGCAGGCCAGGATCAGGCTGGAGATGACCAGGTGGATCCAATCAAGGAGGATGAGGCCCACTTCTAGCAGCTGATCTGGAGGTGTGAATTCCAAGAGAGCAGAAGCTGCTTTTGTAGTTAGCGAGCCATTCACAGTCTTTGTTTAATCCAGAGTTGATTGTGTCAAACTTGAAGATGAACTGTAGCTCAGCAGTTTCTCTTTGAAGTCTGGTCCTGAAGTTTTTTTGCTGCAGGATGGCTACCTTGAGATCTGCAATTGTGTGTCCAGGAAGATTGAAGTGTTCCCCTGCAGGTTTTTGTATGTTGCCATTCCTAATATCAGATTTGTGTCCATTGATTCTTTTACGTAGGGACTGTCCAGTTTAGCTGATGTATATAGCAGAGGGGCATTGTTGGCACATGATGGCATATATTACGTTGGTGGATGTGCAGGAGAATGTACCAGTGACAGTATGGCTGATCTGGTTAGGTCCTGTGTTGGTGTTGCTGGTGTATATATGTGGGCAGAGTTGGCACCGAGGTTTGTTGTATGGTTTGGTTCCTGAGTTCGAGTTATTATGGTGCGGTGTGTAGTTGCTGGTGAGAATATGCTTCAGGTTGGCGGGTTGTCTGTGGGCAAGGACTGGCCTGCCTCCCAAGGCCTGTGAAAGCGAGGGATCATTGTCCAGTATGGGTTGTAGATCACTAATGATGCGTTGGAGAGGTTTTAGCTGAGGACTGTAGGTGATGGCCAATGGTGTTCTGTTGGTTTCTTTCTTGGGCTTGTCCCATAGCAGGAGGCTTCTGGGTACACGTCTGGCTCTGTCAATCTGTCTCCTCACTTCCTCGTGTAGGTATCATAGTTTACAGAATGCTTGTTGTATAGAAGGGTACAGCTTGCTCAGGAAGGATAGACAGGGAAAAAATTTGAAAGTGGAAGGCAGGTTGGGTGAAAGTGATCATGAAATCATAGAGTTCACAATTCTAAGGAAGGGTAGAAGGGAGAACAGCAAAATAGAGACAGTGGATTTCGGGAAGGCGGATTTTGGTAAGCTCAGAGAGCTGATAGGTAAGGTCCCATGGGAATCGAGACTGAGAGGAAAAACAACTGAGGAGAGTTGGCAGTTTTTCAAAGGGACATTGTTAAGGGCCCCAAAGCAAGCTATTCCGATGTGTTGGAAAGATAGAAAATATGGCAAAAGACCTTGGCTTAACCATGAGATCTTGAATGATCTAAAAATAAAAAAGGAGTCATATAAAAAATGGAAAGTAGGACAAATTACAAAGGATGAATATAGGCAAACAGCACAGGAATGCAGGGGCGAGATTAGAAAGGCAAAGGCACAGGCAGCTCAAACTAGCTACGGGAATAAAGGGAAACAAGACGACATTTTAAAAATACATTAGAAGCAAAAGGAAGACCAAGGAGAGGGTAGGCCCACTGGTCAGTGAAGAGGGAGAAACAGTAACAGGAAACTTGGAAAAGGCAGAGATGCTCAATGACTTCTTTGTTTCGGTATTCACTGAGAAGGCTGTAGGAACGCCTAACATAGTGAATGCTAGTGGGAAGGGGGTAGGGTTAGAAGGTAAAATAAAAAAAGAGCAAGTTAAAAATCACCTAGAAAAGTTAGATGCCTGCAAGTCACCAGGGCCTGATGAAATGCATCCTAGAATACTCAAGGAGCTGATAGAGGAGGTATCTGAGCCTCTAGCTATCATCTTTGGAAAATCAAGGGAGACAGGAGAGATTCCAGAGGACTGGAAAAGGGCAAATAAAGTGCCCACTTATGAAAAGGGAAATAAGAACAACCCAAGAAACTACAGACCAGTTAGTTTAACTTCTGTGCCATGGAAGATAATGGAGCAAGTAATTAAGGAAATCATCTGTAAACACTTGGAAAGTGGCAAGGAACAGCCAGCATGGATTTGTAAAGAACAAATCATGTCAAACCAATCTGATAGCTTTCTTCGATACGATAAGGAGCCTTGTGGATAAGGGAGAAGCGGTGGATGTGGTATACCTAGACTTTAGTAAGGCATTTGATATGGTCTTGCATGATATTCTTATCAATAAACTAGGTAAATACAACTTAGATGGGGCTACTATAAGGTGGGTGCATAACTGGCTGGATAACCATATTCAGAAAGTAGTTATTAATGGTTCACAATCCTGCTGGAAAGGCATATGTGGGTTTTCGCAGGGGTCTGTTTTGGGACCAGCTCTGTTCAATATCTTAATCTACGATTTAGATATTGGTATAGAAAATTCGCTAATTAAGTTTGCAGATGATACCAAACTGGGAGGGGTTGCGACTAATCTGGAAGATAGGGTCATAATTCAAAATGACCTAGGCAAATTGGAGAAATGGTCTGAGAAATAGGATGAAGTTTAATAAAGACAAATGCAAAGTGCTCCACTTAGGAAGGAACAATCAGTTTCACACATACAGAATGGGAAGCGACGGTCTGGGAAGGAGTACAGCAGAAAGGAATCTAGGGGTTATAGTGGACCACAAGTTAAATACGAGTCAGCAGTATGATACTGTTGCAAAGAAAGCAAACATGATTCCAAGATGCATTAACAGGTGTGTTGTGAGCAAGACACGAGAAGTCATTCTTCCACTCTACTCTGCGCTGGTTAGGCCTCAGTTGGAGTATTGTGTCCAGTTCTGGGCACCGCATTTCAAGAAAGATGTGGAAAAATTGGAGAGGGTCCAGAGAAGAGCAACAAGAATGATTAAAGGTCTAGAGAACATGACCTATGAGGGAAGGCTGAAGGAATTGGGTTTGTTTAGTTTAGAAAAGAGAAGATTGAGGGGGGGGACATGATAGCAGTTTTCAGGTATCTAAAAGGGTGTCATAAAGAGGATGGAGAAAACTTGTTCATCTTGGCCTCTGAGGATAGAACAAGAAGCAATGGGCTTAAACTGCAGCAAGGGAGGTTGAGGTTGGACATTAGGAAAAAGTTCCTAACTGTCAGGGTGGTCAAACACTGGAATAAATTGCCCAGGGAGGTTGTGGAATCCCCATCTCTGGAGATATTGAAGAGCAGGTTAGATAAATGTCTATCAGGGATGGTCTAGACAGTATTTGGTCCTGCCAGGAGGGCAGGGGACTGGACTCGATGACCTCTCGAGGTCCCTTCCAGTCCTAGTATTCTATATTTCTATGATTCTATGAAATAGCACGGCTGGAATGATCATTTACTTCTACTTCTGTGGCGACCTAATACGCCATTGTGCTAGCAGCTGAATGCACACAGATCGGAAAGAGAGTCCCTGCCTCACAGAGCTGAGAATTGAAGCAGATAATGAGAGCCAACAGGCAGATGGGGGAATACAGGGAGACAACGAGACTGTGATAGCACGATAGGCTTCTGTCTCATCATGCCAGCGGCCGAACTGCTGTTACGTGTTTATAGGCACCTCGGCAAAGGAGAGATCTAGCGAGGGAGGTGAAGGATTTTGAGGTGGTTTTGCAGATGTCTACAGGGAGTTTCTCCCAAGCACGAAGGATGTCATGGGAAAGATTCAGAAGGGGCTTGACTGAACATTTAGCAAGTGGGCGGTAGAGACTGGTACAGGAGACATCTCGATAGTGGGTGAGAACTGCTAGGTAGGTGGGGCTCGGTGCACAAACTAGTGCTGCGCAGCTCGGCTTCGTACACACATGCTGATGTTCGGCGGGCCAGGGTCTCTGCATCAGTGTGCGTGACTACGACTAAGCCCCGCTAGACATGGCGGGAAACAGGAATAATCATTTTAACAAGGAATTTAAAAAGAGCTACCTTCGAACTGTGGCCAGGGTTAGATCCTGTCTTTGGGCCGGAGGTGGGGGATAGTTTGTGCATGTCTCCCTTCTTTCCAGAGATTTCTTTGAAGTAGCTGAATGGTTTGCATCCATGTGTCAGTCACACTGTGCCAGTGATCGTTACGTTACGTCACGTGAGAGAAACCAGCTTTCTCTGGATGCCTGACAGAGCATCACTTCACGAGAAACCCCGTTTATTCCCCAAGGCCGCTTTGGGCTGTGTGTGTTGCTGCTGCAGTCGGCAGAGACGTAGCTCTAATCTGACCTAAGTAAGACTTGCTAGGAGAGCTGACGGCTTGCAACTGGACTTGAAACGACTTCTCTAAATTCTTTCTTAATCCAAGTAGGAGGGAATTACTAAATACAACTTGTATTGCGCATCATTCCAGTGAAGGAGACTATTAAAAAGCTGAGTAGGAGCCTGATATTTTAAAAGTGAGAAATTCAGAGTGAATAATGTTAAACCAGTAGATTAAAATATACCTAACACTGAGCTGATCTCATGTTGTGGTGATGCTTCAAATAGATAAGAAGCCATGGGCTGAAATTGAAGCAAGGGAGGTTTAAATTGGGCATTAGGAAAAAGTTCCTACCTGTCAGGGTGGTGAAACACTGGAATAAGTTGCCTAGGGAGGTTGTAGAATCTCCATCACTGGAGATATTGAAGAGCAGATTGGATAGGCATGATCTAGATGGTGCTTGGTCCTGCCGTGAGGGCAGGGGACTGGACTTAATGATCTCTGAGGGCCCTTTGGGTACTTCTACACTACGGGATAAGGTCATATTAAGATGTGCAACTTCAGCTATGTTAACTGTGTAGCTAAAGTCAAAATACCTTAACTCGGCTTTTGGTGCTGTCCACACTGCAGGAAGTCAAAGGGAGAAAACTTTCCCTTCAACTTCCCTTACTCCTCATGAAAACAGGACTACTGGCATTGACTGGAGCGCTCCTCTCAGTTCGGATTATCTGTCATGACTAGACCCGCTAATTTGAACCCTGGAGATCGACAGCAGCAGCTTCAATCTTCCTCTGTAGTGTAGGCATACCGTTCAGGTTCTAGTATTTATTATACTAGATAGAAAAGTGACTGAGCAACATCTATGTTAAAGTAAGGAAATGGTTCAATGATTTAAATTCAACTTGGATTCTCCATATGCAATGTTTTGTTTGTCCTGTGTATGGATGAGGACTAGCTTAGTTTGCTGAACCACCTACCCACATGTAATCCTTATTTGCATTCCTGATGGCTGAAGTGTCAGTGGTTACAATAGGTCTCTTAGGGTACAGCTAGACTGCGGGGGGGGGGGGGTTTCGGGATACCAGGGAATGCGTTTGCTCTTCCACCTTTTTTTTGCATAAGAGCAAACACACTCTTTCGGAAGCCCCTGTATTCTTCATTCTACGAGGAAGAAGGGGGCTTCCAAAAGAGGGTTTTTCTGACATTTGGCTCAGTCTAGTGGGGCCAAATATCAGAAAAACCTCTTCCAACAAAAGACTCGGAAAAAGGTACGCAAAATGCAGAGCACAAAAACGTGTAGTCTAGCTGTACCCTTAGAGTCAGATTTCTGCATTGCTGGCCCATTTTTATTATTGACTTGCTGGAAGGCCTGGAATTAGTTGTGAAAACTGTCTTTGCCTGGGTTTTTCCACCTCTAAAATGGATATAAATTTTTTGCCCTGTGGAAATAACAGAACGTTTCTAAAGTACTTTGAGATCCACCAATGAAAGGCAAATGGAAATAATAAAATGGAAGTAATACAAGTTCTAAGATCACATCGCTGTGATTTGAAGCACCTGTCTAGTTATCTAAGCTATCCTCCTGTATAGGAAAACCAGGTCTTCAGCTCTTCTGCACATCAGTTTGCCTTGCTGAAGCAAAATAAAAAGCATACACTAAAAAATCTCTTTGATCTGCCCAATTTTTCTTACTGTGTACACAAACAAAGACAGTCAGGGACACAATTTAGAAAACTGCATTTCAGTGTTTTACGATGTTTCTAGTGCCTACAAAGCAGTTCTTTCTTATATTACGTTTGTTCCTCTGCCTGATTCATCTTAGAACAATATGAGGACGTAGTTTTGATGCCAACAAAAGATGCCAACAAAAAGAAGTCACTGTCAGGAAAGCATTTGCATTAATGAACAGCACTAGAAGAAAAATTGATAAGCCAACACTTCTGCTCACACTGGCATTCTTCCCAACCACATGAACGGCGCAGAGTACTCCAGACACCAAAACCCAAACCCAAACCAGAAGCATTCTCCATCGTCATGCATCTGTTTATGCATAAAGATCTTCACAATAACGGGGAAGAATGCGTAAGTAAGTGCCGTACATGACAGTTTAAAGGGGCTTTGTGTCATACGCTTTTTATATTTGCTTCAGCCAGGCAAAACCAGTGAGAAACGGAGCTAAAAGGTAGGTCTAAATCAACACAAAATGTTTCAAGATGATTGCAACAAAAGAGACTGACCTGAACTAAGAGCGCATAACCACCAATAGTTGCCACTACGACTGCCATCAAGACTCCTCCCACCTCCTTTCCAAACACTGATGTTGCAAAGACCGGGACTTTAACAGGCAGGGTTCAAAAAAGAACTAGATACATTCACGGAGGATGGGTCCATCAGTGGCTATTAGCCAGGGCGGGTAGGAATGGTGTCCCTAGCCTCTGTTTGTCTGGAAATGGGCGACAGGGGAGGTATCACTGGATGGTTCCCTGTTCTGTTCACTCTCTCTGGGGCATCTGGCATTGGCCGCTGTGGGCAGACAAGACCCTGGGCCAGATGGACCTTTGGTCTGGCCCAGCACAGCCATTCTGATGTTCTTATGGACTGATCCTGAATAGTGGTGATTCTACAAAGGGTTTTGTTTGGTGTTTTGGTTCAGTGACTGTTAACAGGATCGTCCACGCTGTGGACAGGTGAGGACTATCTGGATGGCTCGAGGCAGTAGCAGTTAATGGCATGTCCTAACCATCCTGGCTAATAGCCATTGATGGACCTAACCTCCATGAATTTATCTAGTTCTTTTTTGAACCCTGTTAAAATCCTGGTCTTCACAACATCCTCTGGCAATGAGTTCCACAGGTTGACTGTGCACTGTGTGAAGAAAAACATCCTTTTGTTTGTTTTAAATCTGCTATCTGTTAATTTGGTATAATTTCTTTCCCGTTTGATGCTCATTCCACATACAGGCCATCCTCAACCATTCTTCAGCTGTGGGATTTTTTTTAACTCCTGTGACTCTACGAAGGCAAACTATATGGCAGGTCATAGCTGCAGAGATGTTCTCTCCCATTGCTTGGTTTTGATTCATCCATTGCAATCTAATGGTATTTTTGGCAAAATGTTTAAAACAGTATTTTCCCAGATTTGTCACTGGCATACTTCAGGATATGTAAATGGATGTGATTATTAGTTCTCTTAAAGACTAAACTACTTCTGAATCCAATTGCATTTTGGAAGATTACTGTAAGACAAGCGGAACTGGGAATTCCATTAATAAAATATGAAGAACATGCATGTTAGTACAATACAAAAATGTGCAATTACGTCTTGATCGCAGCTAAGGGATTACATGTTTTTAATGAAGTGCACATTGTGAGAGTGGGAAGCAATAAAATGAAAAAAGTTATAGGACTGAAAATGTAATATGTATGATAATACACATAAATCTATTAGAGAAAGTAAAGCAGAATTAATTATATTTCAGAGCCCTGAGGCTGAATAAAAATGGTAAAGAAAAAATAAAAAATTCACACTGTAATTAGAGTTTAGCATACTAAAATTAGAGAAAGTGTTTTCTTTTCTGCTAACTTGTGAAATCTTTTCTAAGAGCAAAGTAAGATGGAGCAGGGAGTGATAATTATGTATTTAAACCATAAATCAAGAAATGTATACAGTACGTTCAAGTGCAGATTAAATATCCCGTTATGTGTATGCAAATAGGGGTGTATGTTTATTTTGCATCTGAAAAGTTGTTCAATTGAATGTGTTCATGACACACACTCCTTTTTAATTTCACACCTTTTTGGATGGGAAATAAATAAAATCCAGGGAATACAGAGACAGAAAATGTAGTATATATTTATTTAGAAAGATAACTTATAGGGGAAAAAACCAAGTGTGTGAGAAATCTAGGGGTGCGTTTACCCAGTGGCTCAAAGTGCATAGTCTATTTTGAGATTTTGGCCCTGTCTATATGGCGCCAAATTTTGAAACAGAGTGCTATTCCAGTGTCTTCCTTATTCCTCATGCAACAAGGTTACAGGCAGCCGGAATAAAACACCCGTTTTTTCGAATGCAATGAAATAACAGACTTCTTGTGTAGAAAGCACAGAATGCTATTTCAGAATAACGCCCATTATCCCAAAATAGGGCTGTTGTATAGATGTGCCATGGGAGACCCAACAATTAATCTTGCAGAAGTAGAATACCTCATGCAGTATTAATCCTCCCCCAAACATCTGACAAAGAACAAATTCACTCAGTAGAATAAATATCATACTTATTATTTATTATGTATCTTTTAGTTCCTTTCCTTGCCTGCTAACCTGCTTCTGGAGGTTGAGTGTTGGACTTCCATGGTTTTCCTTAGAGCCTTCCTTCTCTTGGTAACTGGCAAAGCGGCTGGAAGGAGGAGTTATAGGCACAGCCCTCATTGACCTTAGGGTCATTCCTTGTAATGGTTCTCAAGTCTCCTGGACTTGACTTCAGAAGGAAGCCATCTTTGATGGGCTTTGTCAGTGTCTCTTCCAGCTCTCTAAGGCCATGTCTACACTGCAGATAAGATCGAAGCAGCCACAGTTGATCTTTTGGGAGTCGAATTAGTGGGTCTAGTGGAGACACGCTACTTCAAACTGAGAGGGCACTTTTGTCGATGCCGGTACTCCTGCTTCTGGGAGAACTAAGGGAAGTCGAAGAGAGAGTGTGCTCCCTGCAACTTCCTGCAGTGTGGACCGTGGTCCGACTTAAGCTATGCAATTAACATTGCTGGAGTTACGTATCTTAATTTGAAGCTATCCCCTAGTGTAGAGCAGGGGTCACACCGGACTCCATGAAACTTCTGCATTTACCTTTTCTGATCTCTGTAATGCTCTGAATTTGCTCTTCTGCCTCTTCTTTTTCTTTCCATCTCCAATCCTCGGTTGCTGTTGGCATCATGGCACGGTCCCACCTCTGTGGTGGATGGCTAAATCTGAGGCTTTAGCCTTCTTTTAGGTCTTCGAAAGAGGCCAGCGTGTATGACTGTCAGGATGTAAGCTTTGTCACTAGCTGTTTGCCATCCACCTGAGCAACTGGTTTTAGGGTTGGGATTGCTTGCTGCCAAGTGTGCTAGACTCACGGTTCCTTTCTGCTTCAGAGTGAAGTTGGAGTCAGTGGTAGCTCACTACTTACAATTACTAAGGCCAGGCCTACAATAAAGGGGAAAGTTGACTTAAGAGATGCAACTTCAGCTATGCTGATTACGCATCTGGAGTGGGAGTATCTTAAATCGCGTTTTGGCACCATCCACACAGCAGTAGGCCACCTGGAGCACATGCTCCCATCGGCTTCCCTAACTCCTCATGAGGAGCAGGACTACCGGCACCGCCGGGAGCGCCCTCTCAGTTCGAATTAGCAGGTTTTCACCAGATCCGCTAATTCGAACCCTGGAAGATCGACTGCGGCAGCTTCGATCTTCTCTGTCATGTGGACAAGCCCTAAGTGAATAATAACCAGTTTGGCAGTGGTGGACTTGCCTTACAGTGTGAGTCATCTGGGCTATTCCTGTGGAACCTCATTAAGATTTGGCCCATTATGAAGTGTAGCATCACTTGCCTCTCCTTTGTGGATAAATACAGAAGTGGGGAAGAAGGAGCAGCCCAGGAACGGTTGTTAGTGGGGGGAAGAGAAAGGCATTTACTATGAGAAGTTTGATAAGAACGGCCATCCTGGGTCCAACCAATGGTCCATCTAGGCCAGTGTCCTGTCAGCTGACAGTGGCCAATGCCAGGTGCCCCAGAGGGTGAGAACACAACAGGGAATCCCCATGTGATCCCTCTCCTGTCATCCACCTCCAGAGAACGAGGCTAGGGACACCATTCCTACCCATCCTGGCTAACAGCCATTGCTGGACCTAACCTCCATGAATGTATCTAGCTCTTTTTGGGACCCTATTAAAGTCCTAGTCTTCACCACGTCTTCTGGGAAGGAGTCCCACTGTGCGCTGAGTGAAGAAAAACTTCCTTTCGTTTGTTTTAAACCTGCTGCCTATTCATTTCATTTGGTGACCCCTCGTTCTTATATTGTGGGAATAAGTAAATAACTTTTCCTTATTCACTTTTTCCACGCCAGTCATGATTTTATAGACCTCTATCATATCCCCTCTTAGTCTCCTCCTCTTTTCTGAGCTGAAAAATCCAAGTCTTTTTAATCTCTCTTCATATGGGACCTATTGCAAACCCCTCATCATTGTTGTTTCCCTTTTCTGAACCTTTTCCAGTGGCGACAGATCTTTTTTGAGATGAGGCGACCACACCTGCATGCATTTGTAATGTGGGTATTATTTCAGGTTAGGGGCCTTTGCTTCCCTGCAGCAAAGCACCAGCTGTGCACACAGCATTAGCTCATCGACCAAAGGGCACCATGGAGCTTGCCATGAGCCCAGAGTGCCTTGGAACCAAGTGGCGCATAGGCGCTCATGCACGTAGGACAGACACCTTCAGATGGCGCGTAATGTGGGAGAGCCACTGACTCAGATTGTGCTGGTGTTGTTCTCCATCCAGTGATGCGCAAAGCTGGCAGGAGGCCCTCTGCTCTGTAAAAGCGGGCTGATACTTGATAGGCGCCACCAGGACACTTGGAACGAGTTAAAAAGCGGAAGGCTTGGATTACAGCCCCACTGCTCCCAGAGGCGATATTCATGTGTGGCACGCTGCAGCCCCTCCGCTGAGCTGTGCCCAGGTGCTGCGAAGCTGTCCCATTTCAGGCCTCGGGGAGGAAAGTCGGGGGATAAATGAACACTTTTCTCCACAGTGTGTTTGAGCGCACAAGCTGGAGTGCAAATTGCCAGGCACCAACTGGCCCATGTGTACTGTTCTTGCACTAGCCAAAATTTCCCTAGGGCGTGTAGATGTAGTCCCATTTCAAACAGAATTCCACTCGTGGGTCTTAGGGGGCTTCTAGTGTGCTCCACCTGGGGACCTGAGATGGGCTTGGTCACAGAGATCCCCTCGAGACTGTCACCTGACGAGCCCACCTGATTGCCCTCGCAGGTGTCCCATCTCCCTGTCCTGCAGAGGCAAACCCTCCAGTTTCCTCCAGCACTGGCCCAGTGTTGGGGTCATAGCCCACAGAAGAGTAAAACCGACACTGAGATTAGCTCAGCTCTGGGAAGGCTTAGCCAAAGGGACTTGCCACAGCTCTCAGGTGCACAGCCCCAGTGGGACCAGAGAACCCCAGGTAAATCTGTCTTACTCTGTATAAATTTTATTCATAAGAATGGCCAGGTTGGGTCAGACGGAAGGTCCATTTAGCCCAGTGTCCTGTCTTCTGACAGTGGCCAATGCCAGGTGCCCCAGACGGAATGAACAGAACAGGTGATCATCAAGTAATCCCTCACCTGTCACCTATTCCCAGTTTCTGACAAACAGAGGCCAGGGCACCATTCTTACCCATCATGGCTAATAGCTATTGATGGATCTAACCACCATGAATTTACCTAGCTTTTGTGAACCCTGTTATAGTCTTGGCCTTTAAAACATCCTTTGGCAAGGAGTTCCACAGATTGACTATGCATTGTGTGAGGAATTACTTCCTTTTATTTGTTTTAAAAGGAGTTTACAACAAAATTAGGCTATAAATTAGGCTACCTCTAATTTCATTTAGTGCCCCTAGTTCTTGTGTTATGGGAAGGAATAAATAATTCTTCTTTATTCACTTTCTCCACACCAGTCAGATTTTATATACCCACATTATATTCCCCTTTCTTCGTGTTTTTTTCCATCACATTAGCTATCCTTCAGTCATTTTATATGGAAGCTGATTTAAAGAATAAGTTACAAACCACAGTTAGTAGTTCTGCAGTTTCACATTTGAGTTCTTTCAGAACTCTTGGGTGAATGCCATCTGGTCCTGGTGATTTATTACTGTTTATCAGTTTGTTCCAAAACCTTCTTTAATGACATATCAATCTGGGACAGTTCCTCAGATTTAAAAAGAATTGCTCAGGTTTTGTGATCTCCCTCATGTCCTCAGCCATGAAGACCATTGTTAAAAATTCATTTAGTTTCTCCGCAATGACTTTATCGACTTTGAGTGCTTCTTTAACAGCTCGACCGTCCAATGGCCCTACTGGGTGTTTAGCAGGCTTCCTGCTTCTGACATATTTAAAAGAAATTTTACCATTATTTTTTGAATTTTTGGTTTGTTGTTCTTAAAAATCATTTTTGGCCTTTCTAATTATCTTCTAACGCTTCATTTTCCAGAGTTTATTCTCCTTTCTCTTTTCCTGTCTAGGATTTAACTTTCACTTTTAAACAATGTCCTTTTATCTCACACCGTTTCTTTCACGTGGTTAGGAAGCCACGTTGGCACTTCTTTAGTTCTTTTATTATTTTTTTTAACTTGGGGTATACATTTAAGTTGATATCTTTGCAAATTTTCCATGACTTCTATGATGAGATCTTTGAAAAGTTTCCATGCAACTTGCAGGGGTTTTACTTTTGGCACTGTACCTTTTAATTTCTGCTTAACTAACTTCCTCATTTCTGTGTTGTTCCCCTTTCTGAATTTAAATGCCCTAGTGTGGGTCTGCTGAGGTGTTTTTCCTACTACAGGGATATTAAATTATATTATGGTCACTATTTTCAAGCGCTCCAGCTGTAGTCACCCCTTAGACCAGATCCCATATCCACTGAGAACTAAATCAAGAATTGCCTCTCCCCTTGTGAGTTCCAGAACCAGCTGCTCCAAGAAGCAGTCATTTAAGGTGTCAACAAACTTTATCTCTGCATCCCGACCTGAGGTGACATGTACCCAGTCAATATGGGGATAGTTGAAATCCCTGACGGTTACTGAATGTTTTATTTTTATAGTGTTTCTACTGTCCCATAGCATTTCCCAGTCACTAGCACCATGCTGGTCAGGTGGTCGGTAATATATCCCTACTGCTAGATTCTTATTATTCAAGCCTGGAATTGCATCTGAGTCAGGTGCGGAGCTGGCCGTGGCACAGGGAAAGCAGGAGTCTCTAAGGCTATGTGTACACTGCACATCAATTTCGAAATAAGCTATTCCGGAACAGTTATTCTGAAATAACATCTCTACACTGCAGGGAAGCCTCAAAATTAGTCTGAGGCAGGCTCTAGGAGGCAGTGGGGAGGAATAACTTAGAATGGCCTTGGGGAGGGGCTATTTCAAACTAGCATCAGTGGAGCGTCCACACACACCTTATTTCCAAATTGCTATTTTGGAGTAGGCGTTATTCCTCGTAGAATGAGGTTTACAGAAGTCGGAATAAGCCAACCGTTATTTCGAAGTAACAGAATGGCTGTGTAGACCCTCGCATTGTTATTCTGAAATAACTTTGTGTCTAGATGTACCCTAAGGGGGTTGCTTGTGTGACTTCTTGCTGGCCAGAGTGATGCGCAGAAGGGCTCGGCATGACTGGTTTGGTGCCTTATAGAGGAGGACCCCCGGTCTGGGGCTCACATAGCCCTGGTTCTAAGCAATTTGCCTTGATTTGACCCTCTCAGTGGTGCCCCCAAAATCTGCCATACACAATCTGTGAAGGCACCGACCATTTCCAGCACCTCATTGCCGACCCTGCATGCGCCCAGATGGGCGCCCTCCCATGAAACTCCTCAGGCCATTCAAGTACAATGTTAAGCTCAGGTTTTTGCAGAATCGGACGGTAACTAAGAGGACTAACGTATTAACTATGTCCAGAGGTGCCTGGCAAGCACAGATGCCAGCGAGGACTGCTGCTATTTGCATGGTTCTACTAAAGCATGACAGCTCTAGAGCTCATCAGCATGCTGGGCAGATACTGTGCCCGACACAGCAAGCTTAATTTACGATTTACTGATAGCACTAATAGCATTGTTAGGAATCCCTGATGCTATAATTAAATATGCTCATTGCTAAGAAGGTGACTAAAAGCCTCCAGTTTTATCCAACATTGCTACTAACACCAACAGAGGTTGGGTGCAGTCCAAAAATACGTTCTTGTCGCTTGAGTTGGTCATAACAGTGCTTTGTTTTCAGCTAGACTCTCCCTCCCCAAATGAATCATTCACAGATGGAAGGACCTCAGAGAGATCAGGCACATGTTCTCCTCTCCTCTAGCCCTGGCTGGGTCATGCACTGCCCAACCTAGGCCTCAGAGCCAGACTCCAGTTACAAGGCAGAAGTCCATAGTCAGCTGGATCAGCGTATTGGCAGGTCGGAAGCAGGAGACAAACTGGAGAGCTGGAACCACAGCTAGGCCCAGCAGAGAACCAGCGGCTCAGGGACAGGAAAGAAGCCAGAGAGCAGGAAGCATGCATTAGATGCTAAGAATGAAACTAGAGCTTCGTGCAACAGAGTTATTCAGACAACATTCTGTTCTGGCTGCAGGCTTCAGTGGGGTCAGCGGGCCACTCAGCACTCTGCTTGGAGCTTCACCCTGCCAGCTAAAAGGTTGGAGTGTGGTGGCTCTGCGGAACTCCTTGCCAGAGGATGTTGTGAAGACTAGGACTTTAACAGGGTTAAAAAGAGAGCTAGATAAACTCATGGAGGTTAGGTCCATCAATGGCTATTAGCCAGGATGGGTAGGAATGGTGTCCTGAGCCTGTTTGTCTGGAAATGGGTGACAGGGGAGGGATCATGTGATGATTCACTGTTTTGTTCACTCCCTCTCAGGCATCTGGCATTGACCACTGTTGGGAGACAGGGCACTGGGATGGATGGGCCTTTGTCTGACCCAGTCTGGCCGTTCTTATGTTCTTATGGCTCTCCTGTGCACCTGGGTCAGAGACCGACAGGCCTTCAGGTCAGCACAGGGACTAAGGGAACATTGTGGGGGTGGGGGAAATGGCTAAGGAAAGCTACAAAATATTGGTTGCTTTTGATTTTGCAACCCAGCCGTCTTCTCTTGCCCGTGTTCTCAGCCTGTGCCGCCTTTGCCTCTTGGCTATCCTTGTGGAGGGGATGGGGGACAAGGTCCTTTTTTGTGTTCCCTTCACCCCATCACCCTGGCTGCTCAGCACCGGTCTGGGACCCTGGCATGGGTTATGTTCCGAGCTGCTGGAGGAAGCCAATTGCAATGTATAAGCTTGTTTGGTCCTACAAAACCCAGGAGCTAGTCTGTGTATTCATGAGTGCCGTCTGCTGGAATTAACTACCCACATTTGTACAGAAACCTCTCGGCTTGCCCTAACTTGCATGGCCCGTTTGTTCCGGCCTAGAGTACATTATTGCCTGATATAAAACTTCAAATCACAAATTCAAGTGGAATCGCTGATGATGCAGTTATAACAGTGTGCTCTTAGGAAGCTGATAGAATTATGTTTGCTCTAAGACACAGCTTTGGAACACTGCAATTCGAAAAGGGTCAGACCCAATGCTAGATTCTAAATTCTGCAGCTCCGGTTCCTCTTTAATTAAAACACACACTGATTATGTTGAAAAGTCTCAGAGGGAGCCACGTTAGTCTCCCACTTTAAAAACAATGTTGAATCCTGTGGCTCCCTACGGCATGTCTACACTAGGAAACTATTTCTAAATAACTAAAAGTGATTTACTAACTAGTGAAATAACAAAATCGAAATAGTGTGTCTGAGGCAGGTTCTGTTAATGTGGACATGCTACCTCCACTTGGAGCCCCAGGAAGCAGTGGGGAGTAATTACTTCGAATGACTCTGGGGAATCGTTATTTTGAAACAGAGCACCAGAGCATCCATACTACCGCTATTTCGAAATAACTATTTTGAAACTAGCCAATTAGCCCGTCATAAGATCGGATTTTCAGGTCTCTCCTCCACCTCGGTCTTCTCTCCTGAGCCTCCGGTCTCTCTCTCTCTCTCTCTCTCTCTCCTCCTCCTCCTCCTACTGCCTCCCCCCCTCTCTCTCTCAGCTCTCCTCCACCTCCTGTCTCTCTCTTTCACTTCTCCTCCCCTTCCTGCCTCTTACTCGGGGGACCGTGGAGCCCAAATGGCCGTTTGGGCTCCACACTCCCCATGCTGCATGGGGGGCGCAGATCCCAAACGGTCGCTTGTGCCGTTTGCTCCCACGCAATGGCCCAGATAAGCAGCACAGAAGTCACCCGAGCGCCACGGCAGGAGGCGAAGGGGGGCGGGGTGGTGACGTTCATGGCTAGGGGGCGGGGCTTGGAGCTGCTGTCACGTCACACGTCACTGCCCCGCCCCCTTCGCCTCCCACCGTGGCACTTGGCTGACTTCTGCGCCGCTCAGCCGGGCCGCCGCGGGGGAGCAAACGGCGCAAGCGGTCGTTTGGGCCCCGCACTCCCCATGCAGCATGGGCCGCTCAGAGGGAACAGCCAGCATTTCAGCAACAGCGCCCCTCAGAGGGAACAGCCAGCATTTCAGCAACAGCGCCCCTCAGAGGGAACAGCCAGCATTTCGGCGTTACAGACTCAGAGACACTGGGCTACTATATATATGATTAGCGTTATTCCCTGAGGAAAGGAGTACAGATTTTGAATTAAGTGGCCTGTTATTTCAAAATAACAGACTTGGTCGTGTGGACAGTCCCCTTATAAATTCGACCTAAGGGGGGTTATTTCGAAATAACTCCCTAGTGTAGACCACGGCTTAGAGACTAACTGAAATATATAGAATTATGAAATTTCGTGGGCAAAACCCACTTCCTCAGATGGTGAGCTAAAGAGGAATAACAGAAACCAAAATTATAACCCTTCAACATCACTCTCAGAAATTACCAAAACAAACACATGAATATTGAAGGGGTTTTTTCATTAACAATCATCCCAATCTAGAGTGAGGAGTTAAACCCTTGAAAAGAAATAGCACAGGAGTTTCAATCAAAGGCACAATTTGCCTCCACTTCTAGTCCTTTCTCTGTGTTAGCTCTTTTCAGTGGGAGTATACTAATAAAAGGGTTCCACAGGGTCTCGTATCCATAGTCTCTGTCAGTGGTTCCCAGCCTTTTCAAGCACACAGACCCCTTATCAATCTATTAACATTTCATGGATGACCCCCCTCCCTGGGGGAGAAAAAAAGGAAAGGGAAAAGAAAAGTAAGGATTGCAGTGGGCCCGATCCTTATTTTTAAACTTTCCACGGACCCTCTGCAGTACTGTCGCAGACCACCAGGGGTCCACGCACCACAGGTTGGGAACCACTGGTCTATGTCCGTGGTCCCCAACATGGTGCCCGCGGGTGCCATGGCGCCCGCGGGGGCATTTGCATGCGCCCGCCAGGTGCTCGGGGCTGGCCTGGCCCCGGGCACATGGCGCAGAGTGAGCGCCGGCCCCGGGCGCGCGGTGCTTGCGGGGGGGAGCGCCGGCCTCGGGCGCGCGGTGCTTGTGGGGGGGGGAGCGCCGGCCCCAGGCGCACAGCCCTTGGAGGGGGCACCGGCCCCGGGCACGTGGCTATGGGGGGGCCCCCGCCCCCAGGCATGCGGCTATGGGGGGGCCGCCCCCGGGCGCGCAAGTGTCCCCGCCCCTTAGCGCCCGGCGGGCGAACGGCCACGCCCCCTGGCGCCCGACAACTTCAAAAGGTTGGGGACCACTGGTCTATGTGATTCTTCTCAAACTCCGAAACGCATAGGGAAACAACAACTACTCTGCTTTTGTATTGAACATGGGTCCACTCATAGTGTTATGGCGGCAGATAAGAAAATTTCTTTTTCGTTTTTTGAAAATGGTGGATGCTCAACATGTGAGCGATGGTTGGAACAGACAAAGGCAGGTGATGCAGGCAATTTCCTTTTTGAGTTGCGAGAAATATATTTAGCATGACTTGGGGGCAAATGTGTGGTGGTTACATTAGCATTTCCGTGAGAACTAAATGGGTGGGACATGGCAATCATTGAAAGCTACCAACTATAAATAACGTGGGGAATGTAACAATGTGCTAGTTCCATTTGCATTCATCTCATTAACTTACTTACACTATTTCCTCCTGCTCCGCATCCTTCCAAGAGGATTAGTGTAGTGTTAGTGTCCATGTAACTTTTGGATTTGGACTCAATTAACAACTGGTGCCGTTCCATCCTCTGGCTCAGTACAACAAACATCTGTGCTGAGAATGATTAGGAAAAACCTGGGAAAGTGAAACACAAATATTTCTTATTGTGAAATAAAGCAATGTCTGCTAAGGAATCCAGCCAGCCTTGTACCGGGTCTTGTCTTCCGCTTCCCTTCTTTTGCTAAGCTGGTGACTGAACTAAGGCAGCAAGTGCTTCTGTTGATTGACCTTAATAGGTTTTAGAACCTGGATCAATGTCAGCTGTCTCAGTGTGGCATGTTCAGTTTGTTAGCTCCACCCACGACATCAGAGTGGTGGCAGCGTGCCTCTGGCAATTCAAGAACTAGGAGAGAGGAGGCCTGGAGACAATCCTTAGAAGCAACCAAGGACAGGGAAGGCAATTAGGCTAAGGCTAGGTCCAGGTGAAGGTTGGCCAAAGGTACGCAATTCCAGCTATGTAAAAAACGTAGCTGGAGTCGATATATCTTAGGCTGAGCTTTGGCACCATCCTCACAGTGGGAGAAAAGCTCCCATCAACTTCTCTTATTCCTCACAAGGAGTAGGAATACCAGTGCACATAGGGGCGCCCTCAGTGTTTGATTTAGTAGGTCTTAACTAGACCTGCTAAATCAAATGCCAGAAGATCAACCGCCACAGCGTTGATCTTCCTGCAGGTGGAGATGTGGCCTAAGCCATATGCAATGTTGTTCCATAAATAAAGCTAAGCCCCATGAAGGCTAAGAGTTTTGCCAGTAATTCAAGCTCTGTGCGCTTTATTGAGGACCAAATATGAACCTACCCCATCACAGTGATAATGCAAATGTCTAAATCCTGCAACACTTCCATAAGCTGGTGAGCAAACTTACAGAAGTTGATTCACAGGAGGCAAAGGGTTTTGTGTGTGTGTGTGTGTGTGTGTGTGTGTGCATGCTACAGTGATCCTATAATGATTAGTGGAGGCGTCTCTAGACTGGGACGAGTTTTTAATTCGACGGTGACCAGTAATATGTTTCTAAACAATCAACTAACTTGCTGACTAAACACTACTCATTTCCCCACTGTAGACAAGTCCTCAAAGTCTTATTTGCAGCTAGGTAATGTTACACAAATGGGCTAGATCTTCTAGGATGATGTTCACCATTTGGCATTAACTCACCGGGCAGATTTTGGAAGAAAAATATAATTTAGAAATCTGTAAAAAAATTGGTAAATTTAGATATCTTGGGTGTTGCCTTCTTAGTATGGAACTTGAAATAGGCCTCATTCTGAGATGTAGGCCTCATGCAAGGGATTCTCTGTTTACCTGAAAAGAATTTCAGCCTTCCACATGCGTAAAGATAGGCACGTGCTTTGTGGGGTCTTGATGACTCTTCAGATTCAAGCACCAATTCAGGAAGATACTAAAGGCACATGCTTAACTTTAAGCATGTGCTTGGCTTCAATGGGACTTAAGCTTACACTTCAAGTTAACTGCGCCCGTAAATGTTTCTCAGAAGAGGGATGTTCTTTTGGACTAGGGCCTAAGAGAAAAGGCTGCGGCGACAGATCCTGAAAAGATTCTTAAAAATAACTGGAAAGCACCCTGAATAAAGAACACGTCAATAACAATACTCACGGAGAATCTTCACTTCTTTGTGTGACGATTTGCATATTAAAGAGGAGAGCTTAGCAGTCCACCTCCTCCTTCCCCCTTCCCCACCATGTGGAACCTAAACAACGCTTATCCTGCTCTCTTACGCTGGCTGAGTATCTCAGATAAGTGGAGCTTTTGCTCTCCTGGTTGAGAAATAGTCATTCCTATTTCCTATGATCAGGCTAAATCTGTTCCCTTGGAGACATCCCAATTAAGCGACTTTCCTGATGAAGTGGATTTCGCTGTGTTCACTCTCCTCTGCAGAGCAGCTGCGGATCTGTCTGCTCGCACTGGAGCTAGGAAGTAGAATATTTGAGAATAACCCAGCAAACAGACTGCAGGTGTGAGAATCAGACTGCAGAATCAATGAGCATCACCAGGGTGAAGACTCTGAGAAGAAATCTGGAAGCTTTCCAGGCAGTGAATATAAGAACATCAGAACGATCAGACTGGATCAGACTAAAGGTCCATCTAGCTCAGTGTCCTGTCTGCCCAGAGTGGCCAATGCCAGGTGCCCCAGAAGGAGTGAACAGAACAGGGACCCATCCAGTGATCCCTCCCCTGTCGCCCATTCCCAACCTCTGACAAACAGAGGCCATAGGAACAAGTAAATAACTTTTCCTTATTTGCGTTCTCCATAGCTGTCATGATTTTATTGAAGGTATTTCACTCCATCTTGTTGTGTTGCACTTTCCAAATTGACATCACCATGTTTTCTGCCTGTTGGGAGGACAAGCGCAATATCGTTGTTTCCCATTGACGGCCAGAGGAGAGGCGCTCTGGAATGAATCAAGGTCATCAACTGGAGCATTCCACAAAGCAGCAGCGGCGCCTATAACGCAAAGACACAGAGTGTATTCTAGACTCACGTGGCTGGAGCACTGACTTGGAAGGGTACAAACCGTTCAGGAGGGAAGGCCGGGGGGAATAGGTGGCGCAGTTGCAGTGTACGTAAGAGAGCGGAGCGCTCGCTCAAAGCTGCAGTGTGAAACCGGAGAAAAGCCTGTGGAGCGTCGTTGGGTTAAGGTTAGAGGTGAGGGGAACAGGGGTGATGGCCTGGTGGGCGTCTGCTATAGACCTCCAGACCCGGAGGAGGAAGTAGATGACACTTTCTTCAGACAACAAAGAGAAGTTTCCAGATCAAAGACCCTGATTCTTATGAGGGTCTTCAGTCGCCCTGACATCTGCCCGAAGAGCAGTACAGCAGTGCCCAGACAAGCCAGCATGTTTGGAGAGTGTTGGGGACAACTTCCTGGTGCAAGTGTTGGAGAAGCCACCTAGTGGCCGGCTGCTCATAATTAGGGAAGAATTGGTGGGGGCAGTACAAGTGGGTGGCAACCTACCTTCCCTCTGAGCTGCACTGAGTCCTGCCCTTGGGGCGGAAGAATCCCAAGCACTGCTACAGGCTGGGGACCGACCGACTGGCGAAGCAGCAGTTTAGCAGAAAAGGTCCTGGGGATTCCAGTGAATATGAGTCAACAGGGCGCCCTTGTAGCCAAGAAGGCGAATGGCATATTAGGATGTATTAGGAGGAGCATTGCCAGCAGATCTAGGGAAGTGATTATTTCCCTCTGGGAAAGCCACATCTAGAGAACTGCAACCAGTTTTGGGGTCTCCTCTAAAGAAAGGGTTTGGACAAATTGGAAAGTAGCCAGCAGAGGGCAATAAAAATGCTTAGGGGGCTGAAGCACAGGACTTACGAGGAGAGGCTGAGGGATTTGACCTTATTTAGTCTACAGAAAAGAGCAAGGGGGGATTTGAGAGCAGCCTTCAACTACATGAAGGGGGGATCCAAAGAGGCTGGAGAGAGGCTGTTCTCAGTGTTGGCCGATGGCAGAACAAGGAGCAATGGGCTCAAGTTGCAGTGGGGGAAGTCTAGGGTGGATATTAGGAAAAACGATTTCCTTAGGAGGGTGGGGAAGCGCTGGGATGGGTTCCCTAGGGAGGGGGTGGAGTCTTTATTCTTAGAGGTGTTTAAGTCCCGGCTTGACCAAGCCCTGGCTGGGATGATTGAGTTGGGTTGGTCCTGCTTTGGGCAGGGGGCTGGACTCGATGACTCCTTGAGGTCTCTCCCAACCCTCATCTGCTATGAGTCTATGATTCTAATTTGATGGCCTGGAGAGGGAGGGATGATATTCCCCCCCCCCTTCTGCCTCACAAACTCAACGGAGACAGCGAGTTAATTGGAACTGCAATGGCCACAGCCCTCACCCATTCCGTAGGGTGTGTGTCCTGACCACAGCTTCATAGAGTCCAAGGCCAGCAGGGGCCACTGTGATCATCTGGTCTGGCTTCCCCTGGAACACAGGCCCCAGTTGATCCCTAAAGCTGGTCTTTTGGCCAAACATCCAACCTTGGTTTACAAACTATTAGTGGTGGAGAATCCACCATCACCGTTGGCAAATTGTTCCAACCGTAAATTACTCTGAGGAGAAACATTTTGCATCTTATTTTCAGTCTGAATTTGCTGAGCTTGAACCTGCAGCTAGGAGAGTGTCAGTTCTGTCTCTGCTACCCTAGAGTCTAGTAAATATCTGTCCTGTGTAGTTACGTATAGACTGTAATCACGTCACCCCTTGCACTTCTCTTTTTTAGGCTAAGTAGATTGCAATTCTTGAGTCTCCCCCTAGAGGGCAAGTTGCACCCCCAGCACAATCCTATTGGCCTATGTCTGGCCAATGAGAGCTGTTTGTTTGGAGAATAGGCACTGCGCAAAGCAGCCCTCGCCCCCTCAGGCTCGCAGCTATTCACAGATGCACATGGCCCTGCAGCCAGGGCAGGGGCAGGGGCAGAGCAGGCAGGGAGCCTGCCTGAGAAACTTGCTGGGCTGCTGGCTGGGAGTCACCCAGGTAAGTGTCTCCTGGCCTGAACCTGCCTTTGGCACCCCAGCCCCTCCCTCCTCCCACCTCTCTGCTCCCTACCCCACATAATCCAAATCCTCTGCCCCCCTCCTGCACCCATCCCGCTCCCAGACTCTTCACCCCCCGTCCTCTGCCCCAGATCACAACTCCCTCCTTCACCTAGACTCCTGTCAAATACCACACCCTCTCCTGCACCCCCGTCCTCTGCTCCAAGCTCCATCCTGCACCCAGCCTCCATCCCAGACCCTGCACCTCCTCCATTAATATCACAGAAGAGAGTGGCTCTTCACCACTTAACTTGGTGTCCCTAGCCTCAGTTTGTCTGGAAATGGATGACGGGGAGGGATCATGTGAGGATTCCCTGTTCTGTTCACTCCCTCCGGGGCACTTGTCATTGGCCACAGTGGGCAGACAGGACACTGGGCTAGATGGACCTATGGTCTGACCCAGTCTGGCCGTTCTTATGTACCAAATTCTTGGAGTGCCCCCCCCATCAAAAATTATTGCCCACCCCTGCATTAGCCCTTTTGGCCACAGCATCACAAAAAGGCTAAGGTGACCGTAGATGCATAAATGATCCCCCCTGTCATGAATCAGAATCGACATCGCCCCCTCCTCGAGCCCCAAGCAAGGTTGGTAACGCTTCTCGAGGCAGGGCGCTCGGCTAGCTGTGGCTGCTCAATAAAGCAACACGTGTCAGGGTTTCTGACTTAGTTACACAAACTGGATGCAGCCTGAACCTTGAGGACGGAAAGGCTCAAATGAAGAGCTGCGATACAAGGAGTCGTCCCAGTAGTTCAGCGACTGATTCCGTGCTCCAAAGTGACTTCAGTGTCATATGTCCTGCACCCGCCAGGCATTTGCAGGCCATGAATTCTTGGCGCCAGGCGCTTTCGACACCAAAGCCTTAGCCCATTTAGAACAGTCCGATGGGAAAGGCAGCCCCTTTGCTTTTTCCATTGGGCGGGCCAAGCCCTGGGCACGGTCAAGAATGCAGGGGACACGCGTTATGTTTTCTCCATGCAGATTCCCTTGGCGGCGAAAGCTGAGTCAAATAGCTGGCAAAGAGCTAAGCAAGTCCCACTCAGGGTGTGTTTGATTCCCCCCATCCTCCCCCCAGTTCAGTGTGTGGATGCTGCTGCCTACCTGGCATCTCCCGGGGATGCTAGCCTGTCACCGGGAGTGCTGAATGAGTGAACACGTTCAGACGGCTCTGTGAAAATACAGTTTCGATAACCGTTGTGTGGCTATTAGTCACTGTCTGCTGAGGACCTGTCCCTTCTTCTGCCATAAAATACCCACATATATTTCTCTTGACTAAATATCCCGAAGGAAACTATCAGTCAGTCGTTTATCTCTGAAGTGTCACATCTTAAAGTTGGCCTCTCCGGCTACGTCTACACAGCAATGGCAGCCCAAGCTCAGAATCCGGCTCCAGCCCAATCCCCCATTCCATCTTCATGCAGCTTGGGGCTTGGGTGGAGGATCCTAGGGCCATGCAGGGCTGAGAGATTTGATGCCAAGTCAAGCTGGTTTGAGCACTATTGTTTTGTGATGGAGATGCAGCCCCCGCAGATTCAAGTCCTCAGAGTCCACCAAAAGTATCCCACAGTCCCCTGGGCCGGCTTCCTCTCTAGCCCAAGAGCCTCCAGTTGACTCCAGGGAAACGGAAGCTTTCCTCCCGCTGGAGCAGCAGCTCAGGGAGTCAGGGTTTAAGCCCTCCCCTGTCGTCTGAACACAGCTGTAGCCCCCCAGCAGAGCCGGCTGTGTTGGCAATGCAGACCAACCAGGAGAGAGCTTTTGCAAAGCGCGCTGCTTCCGGGTCAGGGGATCACAGCCAGACCATGAGGCATTTCTGAGTCTAGTGGACAGTGGAATTTAGTAATAGTGCCAGGAAGGAGAGAAAACGCTGGTAGCTTTGCAAAGCTACCAAGCCGGCGACCAGACCAGGGTGCTGTGAGAGCGTGGGCCAGGCGCTGAGGCCTCACAGTCCTGCCACATCCCAGCACCCGGAGGCAAAGATCACAGGGATGGAAGGCGAGTCAGACAGCAAAGGTGGGTGAGGTAATAGCGCCGATGGCACCAACTTCTGAGCTTAGACAGAAAAGAAAAACGCTGCAAGCCCCAAAGCTTGTCTCTTTACCCACAAGAGCTGGGAAAACTTAAAAAACAACCAATAGTCCTGCAGCACCTTTAGTGTATGTCTAGCCTGAATCCCTCTGTCGGCAGAGGGATGCAGATTAGGCAGGTCGACATTGCAAACGAGGCAGGGATTTAAATATCCCATGCCTAATTCCACGAGGAGTAACGGTAGTTCGGACTAGGAAGCCTAGTCCGAACTACCTAGTCCGTGCCGCGTGTAGCCGCGTGGCATGGGGTTCGAACGAGCCGGGATTTAAAAATGGCAGTGCCCGGCTTATGCAAATGAAGCCCGGGAAATTCAAATCCCGGGCTTCATTTGCAAGTGCGGTATGCCTACATTACCACCCTAGTTCGAACTAGGAGGGTAGTGTAGACATGCCCATAAAGACTAACAGAACATGTAGATTGTATCATGAGCTTTCATGGGTACAACCCCCTTCTTTAGAGGAATGGAGTTATTAAAGGTCCGGTTTCTACATAAATAGGGGATGGGAGTAGGGGGGAGGAAGAGAAGGAGAAAGAAGGGAAAAAAAGAAAAATAGGGGAAAGATGTAGTCAATTAGAATCATAGAATCATAGAATCATAGAACTGGAAGAGACCTCAGAAGGTCATCAAGTCCAGCCCCCTGCTCTAGGCAGGACCAATTCCAACTGTGTCCATTCTGACAGAGAAGGTGCGAATTGTTCTCACGTACCCATTGTTTGGTTGGTTAAGTCACTAGGATGTGGAATGTAGTGGCCATCCATCCCATGTCTTTTTTCATACCTCTGTGGTAGGAATCAAACTTGGAAATGAAGTTAAGCTCTAAGGCTTCTGTCATGTTGCTGGATTTTAGGGGAGCAGCCAGATCCCTGCTGCACCCCTGGGGGGGTGTTTGCCCCAAAAGTGGGTACAAAGGGGACCATGCAAGGTGTCAGACGAAGGCTTACCTTCCACTGAGTCTGTAGATGCTCTTCATATACCTGTATATTGTCTGTGTGTGGAGTTATAAATACGTCCTCTGTGTTGATGCTGGAAAATTCTCTGTCTGGGGCAGAGCAGTGGGCCGGGAATGTTTGCTCACTAGCTATGCTGATGAGCGAGGCTCCAGGGACAATAGATCTCTAAATGCCAAAGACACACCCGGGGAATGAAGCTGTAGGCCTGGCCGCTGACCATGTGACTCTCCAGCTTGGAAGAGACCAAGGAGGTATATAAGTGCCATGTGCCATGTGCAGGGAAGACGAGCCGGAAAGAACTGTGGACCCATCCTGACATAGGATGTACACCAGAGACTTTTAAGCCAGCAATTGTAACATCTCTGCTATGAGCCTGTATTGAGAACTGGGTGATTCAGTGCATGTAATTTATTATCCTTTAACAACCTTACTCTCATACTTTTCTTCCTTTTAGTAATAAACCTTTAGATGTTAGATTCTAAAGGTTTGGCTCAGCGTGATTTGTGGGTAAGATCCGGAGTGTAAATTGATCAGGACCTGTGGCTGGTTTCTTGGGACCGGAAGAACCTGTTCGGGGAAGGTGAGATTGGGTTCTAAAACCCCTCACCTGTGTGTTAGGCCCGGGGCTGATTGAGGTACGGATTGAGCTGGGGTGTCAGAGGGGTTTTGCTCATGAGGCTTCTGGCTGGCCAGACAGGCAGCTGAGGTGCTCTGTGCGACTGGTTTGTGGCCTATTTGGGAAGGTCTCCAGTCTGGGGCTGTAAGGAGCCCCGAGTTTGAGCAATTCTCCCTGAGCAGACGCTCTCAGCTGTGCCCAGACCCGGCCCGGTCTGTCACAGCTTCCCTGTGGAGCTGGCTTGTAAAAGTGGCCTGAAACAATAAGGTGACTTTGAGATCCTTTAACGAGTGCCCTGGCCAATTAACAAGAGTTGGTCCAAGAAGAGAAACCCACTCACCTTGTCTCAGATTTCAGCTCTCAGTTTCTCTGCTGCTTCCATCAGACTCCAGTAGATGGGGATGCTGTTTAACAAAACCTTTTCTTATCGGCGGCTTTTTATGTTTGCCACAGTCCTTGAAATGAATTTGCAGCATTAGCTGGTGTTAGCTGGAATTTCCCATTTTTCAGCCATTTCTTTTAATAAGTCACATTTATACCCTGACTAAGTGGTTATCTTTTTCAACCTTCCTTTTTGTGCTTTACGATGCCTATTGCTTCTAGGGTGCAACGATCATTTGCCAAGAGAACAAAGAAAATCCATTATAGTCTTCTAAATGTGCTGGATAGATTCCATACTCTTTGATTGCTCATAAGCAGTTCACATTAGTTGGGGCTCACATTAGAACAAGAGGCATTATCTACACACAGAGTCTGAGTCACAGGCAGAGAACTGTGTGGCTTCTCAGTCAGGGTGATGGAACTGAGCAGATTATCCGTGGAACACTTGATTTGGAAGACGAACGTGTACGGTTTACAACAGGGCTGGGGAAAGTCTTGTGGGTCGGTTAGAAAAATCAGTTGGAGGCTTTACAACCTCCTACCCCGAAACACAAAGCCCCCACGGATGTGGCCCCTGGGGGTGTGTCTAGACTGCGTCCCTCTGTCAGCAGAGGGGTGCAAATTAGGCAGGTCAACATTGCAAATGAGGCGGGGATTTAAATATTCAGGGCTTAGTTTGCATAAAAATGGCTGCCGTTTTTACCAACTCAGCACTTTGTCAGCAAAAAGCGGCAGTTGAGAGAGAGGGGGGATGTGTCGAGAAAGAAAGCCTTTTTCGACAGATCCCTTATGCCTCCACACGACCAAGCCCGTTACTTCAGAGTAACGGGCTGCGGAATTCCAACCCTGGAGTCCTGCTTTTCATTAGGAGTAATGCTAACTCTGAACTTGTGAGTCTGAAGTAACGTCAGTGTGGCCGCTCCAGTGCCACTAATTCAAACTAACTGGCGGCCAGGAGGCCTCCCGCAGCTCCCCAGTGCTTCCTGGGGTTGTGAGTCCGAGGTTGCGCGTCCATATTCACGGAGCCCCTTGGACTCATTTCAAGGTCTCCTCGTAGCGAGGACACGCAAGTTGGAATTTGTTAAATCGGGAGTTCTTAAGTCGAATTTAGTAATTTCAAAATCATTTCCTAGTGTAGACATGGCCTATCTTACACGATATGAACCATTTTCTTATTGTCTTTACTTACATCCTGGGTGGTCCCTATTCAGGGATAAACAGAGGCCGATAGTTTTTCTAACTTTTGAGGGCCAGGAAGAACGAAGATGTATTACTTATTCAAGACATGTCTCTCCTCTATTCCCTTTACTGGAAATGAAGAGAAAGTAGTCGATACAGCGCAGATCAAATATTTGCTCAGGCTGACTTCCTTTGGTACCATTTTCAACACACTTCTGTTTAAATCCATGGATTCCCTGGCATCTGCCTCTTCTTAGTCCCTTTATTACAGTATCAAAGGCATGGCTGGTACTAAGTGAAACACTGGGGGATATTCTCAACCTGAAGGGTTCAGAGGAATTGCTGATTTTTTTCTGATGTGTCCATCCTGGGGCTGTCCCGTTACAGTGTGTTACTGACAAAAAAAGAGGAGAAAAAACTTGCTGTGTTTCTTCTCCTCATCTACAAATACCCAACAGGCTCGTATTTGGGATGTAAGAGAGCGGAGGACACACACAGGGATGTAGGTGGCAATAAATACATACCCGTGATGCTATCTGCTTTCATGTCGATCTAGTCTCATAGTATGTTCAGGATGCTCTTTACTGTGTTTCCCTTTTCTTTAAAAAATCACTGACAAGATAATGAGGCAAAAATCCCTGCTATGAGCAACGTCCTGAGATCTCTTCATGCCATCCCATGAGAGAAACTGCCAGCAGCTTTGATCACATTCAAATGGAACGTCGAGGAGAAATTCCATCACTCGGCATCACGTGCTGCTTATGCCTTTTATTGTCAGAGTGGCTTTTTTCTGGGACTGTTCTCCGCGGTTTTAGAGACCACTTTTTTAAATGAGGCTTTTTTGTTTTTATGGCGAGGTAGAGGTAGGCCTGAGATGGGGGAAAGAGAGAGGGAAAAAGAGCCACATTCTCCTGTCTGACACAGTGACTTGTCACCTGCCTCGTTCCTCTGCCATACTGTGCCGGAGGCTGGCTTTGTCTAAAGACTTTTAAATAAACAGAAAAGAAAAATCATGTATTTCGGAGAGCAGATGCCAAACTTCCGGTGGTCAGAAGCCAAGATCCGCCAGGAAGAATTGTGAAAAACCCCCAAACCCTGGCTGATCAATGAACAAGTGAAAGATGCAAACCCAGAGTCTGTCTGTGTAGCCTCTGCCTGATGGCTGACTCCCGGAATTACGATGGATGGCTTGTTTATGCGTCAAACACCCAGCCCTGTGCTGGGTCAAGTCACAGAGAAAAGGCCAAGCCCCCGATCCCTTGGGGAATGCAGCCATTATCTCTTAAGACCAGAAGCCATGTTTGAAGTTACTGCCATACTTCTGGGGAAGACGGGGCCGGCCTTACCCTGAGGCGAACTGAGGCGGCCGCCTGAGGTGCCAGACTGTGGGGGGGCACCACTAGGACCCAGCGTGTAGAAAATTGTGTCTGCGGCTGGTGCAGATGGATTCTCTCTGCTCTAGATGCCCAGAGATGGTGGTAGAGCAGAACAGGAAGGAGGCGGAATTGAGACCTTTCAAAGTTTTGGCCCAAGCGAGGGGGCACAGGGGCGTCATTGGAGCTCCCCGCCTCAGGTGCCAAAATGTTGTGGGCCGGCCCTGGGGGAAGAGCTGCTCAGGGGAGGGCGTGCCAGTGTGGAGTGTGTGTTCCTCTCGCTGAGGTGTGAATGTAAATGGGAGCACAGAGCCACACAAAGGCAGCCGCAGTGACTGTGTGAAGCACCTAAGACCCCAAACAGCCCGATAAGGAGGTGCTGGCAGAAACCGGGGACAGTTCTTAGAGACACCTAAGGAAAAGCCAGTGCGCCTCACCTCTTGTGCAGAAAGGGAGGCAGGCCTAGCCCACTCCAGGGCACCTCCCCTCGCCCCACGGGACCCTGGGATTGTGGAGTGCACACCTTGTCCCCAGCCCAGCCCCCTTACCCCGGTTCCTAGGCTCTGGGGCTGAGGCGCTGGTGGGGCAGGGAGAAGGGATGTTGAGGGAGCGACCCCGGCTGCCTGTGGGTCGCTGGCCAAGACAAAGGCAGGCTGTGGGGGGAGAGATCTGTGGAGAAGCTGTGGGCTGCCCTCCCCCTTCCAGCGCTCAGCAGCCGGTGAGCTAAAGCCTCTGTCCAGCCCGCAGGGAAGCATTTGCCTCGGCCTCCGCCTCTCGGCCAGAGGCAATGGGGTGGCTTTGCGAGGGGAATTCACACCCTGGCCCGGAGGCTGGAGGCATTGCGCTCCTCCTCCTTGTCCTAGCTCAGCGGAGGGGCAGGGAGGCAGAATCACCCGAGCCTGGGAGAGGAAGTGCCAGGGTTACTCAGGTAGGTTGTGACCTGGGGCTGAAGGGCAGGGGGAAGAGACTTGCAGGGTGGCACCCGTAGGGAGACTGTGCCTGGGCGGGGGAAGGACCCTCAGGTGACCAAGAGGGTGCGTGGGGCGTGAGGGACAGGTCGCCACGCGGAAAATGTGTGTGGAAAACAGCCTCCGAGAGAACGTGTCCGTGGCTGGGAGCGTTGGGGAGCCGCTCGGATGGGCACAGTAGCGTGGGGTTAGTTGGGGCACGGGGGGTGGGCTGAGGAGAAGAAAGAGTCTTTGTAACGTAGGGTGGGAGAGTCCCGCCGGGTAGTTGTCGTCGGAGACCAATGTTCCCTCTCATTTTTTTGATCTCCGGGTAGAATAAATGTTGTTGTGTGGCCCGTGGCATGTGTGGATGTGCACCACCAGAAGAGACACCTGCTGCCGGCTGGGGGGACTGGGGGGGGGTCTGATAATCACCTGGGCAGCACTTGGACGCCCAAGCACGCAACCTATAGGGAACGCTGCTGGAGAGCCCTGATGTATCATCCTGCCCTTGCCAGGCGTATCTGCCCCTCTCACTGCTAGGCCTGCTGGTTGACTGGGAGGGGAGTGCAGTAAGAGCATCTCTTGCTGAGTCCAGCCAGAGGTGGGGAGGGGGAGGGGACGCAACTCTGATGCCTCAGACCCCTGCAGGGCACTGCTCTGCGGGCGCTACCTCAGGACAGGATGGTGCAGGGCTGGAAGCTAAGCTCAGAGGGGAGGAAGCAGCCAGGGGTGGACAGGGCTGGGCGGAGAGATCATGAACCCATTTCCCCCCAGCACCAAACTATTAAGTTAGCTGCCTCCCCTGAAAGCTGGCCACCTGCTCTTTCGCTCGCTGGTCTCCTTCGTCTTTGAACCACACCCAGCAGCCAGGCTGCGGCTGGAGGAAAGCTTTCCACCCCTTCTTTTTTGTTCAGCAGCACAGTGTTTGTCTAAAACCGCTCTTCAGACCTGTCCCATGCATTCTCCTCCAGACCTGTCCCATGCATTCTCCTCCAGACCTGTCCCATGCATTCTCCTCCAGACCTGTCCCATGCATTCTCCTCCAGACCCGTCCCGTGCATTCTCCTCCAGACCTGTCCCATGCATTCTCCTCCAGATCTGTCCCGTGCATTCTCCTCCAGACCCGTCCCATGCATTCTCCTCCAGACCTGTCCCATGCATTCTCCTCCAGACCTGTCCCATGCATTCTCCTCCAGACCTGTCCCATGCATTCTCCTCCAGACCTGTCCCATGCATTCTCCTCCAGACCTGTCCCATGCATTCTCCTCCAGATCTGTCCCGTGCATTCTCCTCCAGACCCGTCCCGTGCATTCTCCTCCAGACCTGTCCCATGCATTCTCCTCCAGACCTGTCCCATGCATTCTCCTCCAGACCTGTCCCGTGCATTCTCCTCCAGACCTGTCCCATGCATTCTCCTCCAGATCTGTCCCGTGCATTCTCCTCCAGACCCGTCCCATGCATTCTCCTCCAGACCTGTCCCATGCATTCTCCTCCAGACCTGTCCCATGCATTCTCCTCCAGACCTGTCCCATGCATTCTCCTCCAGACCTGTCCCATGCATTCTCCTCCAGACCCGTCCCGTGCATTCTCCTCCAGACCTGTCCCATGCATTCTCCTCCAGATCTGTCCCGTGCATTCTCCTCCAGACCCGTCCCATGCATTCTCCTCCAGACCTGTCCCATGCATTCTCCTCCAGACCTGTCCCATGCATTCTCCTCCAGATCTGTCCCGTGCATTCTCCTCCAGACCCGTCCCGTGCATTCTTCTCCAGACCTGTCCCATGCATTCTCCTCCAGACCTGTCCCATGCATTCTCCTCCAGATCTGTCCCGTGCATTCTCCTCCAGACCCGTCCCGTGCATTCTCCTCCAGACCTGTCCCATGCATTCTCCTCCAGACCTGTCCCATGCATTCTCCTCCAGACCTGTCCCATGCATTCTCCTCCAGATCTGTCCCGTGCATTCTCCTCCAGACCCGTCCCGTGCATTCTCCTCCAGACCTGTCCCATGCATTCTCCTCCAGATCTGTCCCGTGCATTCTCCTCCAGACCCGTCCCATGCATTCTCCTCCAGACCTGTCCCATGCATTCTCCTCCAGACCTGTCCCATGCATTCTCCTCCAGATCTGTCCCGTGCATTCTCCTCCAGACCCGTCCCGTGCATTCTTCTCCAGACCTGTCCCATGCATTCTCCTCCAGACCTGTCCCATGCATTCTCCTCCAGACCTGTCCCATGCATTCTTCTCCAGACCTGTCCCATGCATTCTCCTCCAGACCTGTCCCATGCATTCTTCTCCAGACCTGTCCCATGCATTCTTCTCCAGACCTGTCCCATGCACTCTCCTCCAGACCTGTCCCATGCATTCTCCTCCAGACCTGTCCCGTACATTCGCCTCCAGACCTGTCCCATGCATTCTCCTCCAGACCTGTCCCATGCATTCTCCTCCAGACCTGTCCCGTACATTCGCCTCCAGACCTGTCCCATGCATTCTCCTCCAGATCTGTCCCATGCATTCTCCTCCAGACCTGTCCCATGCATTCTTCTCCATACCTGTCCCATGCATTCTCCTCCAGATCTGTCCCATGCATTCTTCTCCAGACCTGTCCCGTGCATTCTCCTCCAGACCTGTCCCGTACATTCGCCTCCAGACCTGTCCCATGCATTCTCCTCCAGATCTGTCCCATGCATTCTCCTCCAGACCTGTCCCATGCATTCTTCTCCATACCTGTCCCATGCATTCTCCTCCAGATCTGTCCCATGCATTCTTCTCCAGACCTGTCCCGTGCATTCTCCTCCAGACCTGTCCCATGCATTCTTCTCCAGACCTGTCCCATGCACTCTTCTCCAGACCTGTCCCATGCATCCTTGGCCGCTAGATTGTCAGTTTCACAGAGTGTCCCAAATGCAAATGCAGCTATTGCGAATCTTCTTTTTATGTCATTTTCTCAGTGCCCTTCTGTAATACGCGTTCTTCAAGGAACGCAATTTCTTGCATTTGTTCTAGTTCTTTGACTTTGATCTTTACCACTTCGTCTTGCCTTCCGAGTGCCAGTTTGTCTTCTCCACGCTGATCTGCCATCCAAATTCAATCTCATTGCTGCCAACACTAATGTATGATCTGACAACTGCAAGTGATTTGCACAACGACACGCCTGGGCACCCTGTAGGGATGCACTGTGGTCTTCCCACCTCTTTCCTTTCAATCTTGTGAGGGGAAGCCTGGGCAGGAAGGTGGTCGGAGAGGCATAACCGGATGAGTTTGAGCAGACCTGTTAGGCCATGCTGTCCATCTCCCTGTGGTTCACAAGTGCAGTTCATCCTGGTCTATCATATGCTTTGTTTGTCCATCAGGTGATATCCAAATCCAATTCTTCTGCTGTTAGTTTTCATTATCAACAGGTTGTCACAAAATCTTAAACTGCCTATTGCTTTAACAATTTTAGTCCAAACCTACTTTCACATGAATGTCTCCTGTCACCTGCAACCTGTCTTGCCTTGAAATTTCTGGCATTGCTTTTGATGGATCATTAATCCATTTATTGACTAATTAAGGTTTAGAAAACATGACCTATGAGGAAAGGTTGAAACATTTGAGGTGTGTCTAAACTACATTGCTCCATCGATAGAGCCATGTAGATTAGGCTGATTGCCAAAGGGAAATGAAGCCGCGATTTAAATAATCGCGGCTTCATTTAAATTTAAATGGCTGATCAGCTGTTTGTCGGCTCAGCGCGCTAGTCTGGACGCTCCCATGCCTCGTAGGATGAGGTTTACCGGGGAGGTCAATAAAGGGCTTTCATGTCGGCAGGGGAGTGTCCAGACTGCCCCGATCTGCCGACAATCAGCTAATCGGCAGAGCGGGGCAGCCATTTAAATTTAAATGAAGCCACGATTATTTAAATCGCGGCTTCATTTCCCTTTGCCGAACAAACAAATCTACATGGCTCCGTCAACGGAGCCATGTAGTCTAGATGTACCCTGGGGTTTGTTTGGTCTGAAAAAGAGAAGAGTGAGGGGGACATGAATAACAGCTTTCAAGTACCTAAAAGGGTGTTATGAGAAGGAGGATGAAAAAATGTTCTCTTAAACCTCTGAGGATAGGACAAGAAACAAGGGGCTTAAATTGCAGCAAAGAGGTTTAGATTGGACATTACAAAAAACCATCCTGTCAGGGTGGTTAAGCCCTGGAACAAATTGCCTAGGGAGGTTGTGGAATCTCTATCATTGGAGATATTTAAGATTAGATTAGTTTAGACAGACATCTGTCAGGGATGATCTAGATTGTGCTTGGTCCTGCCGTGACGGCAGGAGACTGGACTTGGTGACCTCTCCAAGTCTCTTCCCATTCTAGTATTCTGTTATTTCTGGGCCACTGCTGAGGTCAGCACGTACACATGCCTGAATTCTGCCTTCAGAATACAAGGAGATATCCCATAGAGGTCTGGTTTGTCTTCATCGTTAGGAACAATACGGCTTCCTCTTCTGTCCACCCCTTTCCCTTCCCAGTGCCTCTCTGTTCACTGCGGCAGAAGTCTGCCTTACCTCCCCATCTTGTTTCATGTGGTCTGGGGATTCTCACCTCATTTTGAGTCATGCATCATTACGGCAGATACTCCACTCTGCCGTGTTTTTGTGCACCACATTTCCGTAAATGTCTGATCCTCTGAGTTCTTCACAGTCTCCTGTTCTGCATATTGTGTTGGTTCTGCTTTCATACTCCCCACCCCCAACCCCTGAGTTTCTGTGTGGTGAACACAACTCTGGTTTGTCCAGGCGACGACCAAGCTGGCATGCTCTTGATTCTCTTTCCATTCTTCATAGGGGCTACGTCTAGACTGGCATGATTTTCCGCAAATGCTTTTAACGGAAAAGTTTTCCGTTAAAAGCATTTGCAGAAAAGAGCGTCTAGATTGGCACGGACGCTTTTCTGCACTTTTTGCGGAAAAGCGTCCGTGCCAATCTAGATGCACTTTTGCGCAAAAAAGCCCTGATCGCCATTTTCACGATCGGGGCTTTTTTGCGCAAAACAAATCTGAGCTGTCTACACTGGCCCTCTTGTGCAAAAGTTTTGCGCAAAAGGACTTTTGCCCGAATGGGAGCAGCATAGTATTTCCGCAAGAAGCACTGATTTCGTACATTTAGCTGCTTTTGTGGAAAAACTTGCCAGTCTAGACGCAGCCAAGGGGTCTATGATTCAGCATTCCCAGTATGAGAATGCCAAAAGGTGAAATCCTGCCCCACAGAAGTCATTGGCCAAACTCCCTTTGGCTTGTGGGGGTCAGAATTTCACCTAAAATGTGTGAGTTGTGGTGTAAACACTTCTAGATTTCCTCTCCCATTGGGATTGCACTTTGGGTTTCCGCCTTCTTTCCTTTAGAATCCCAGGGTGGGCAGAGACCTCAGGAGACATCGAGTCCAGACCCCTGCCCAAAGCAGGAACAACCCCAACTCAATCATCCCAGCCAGGACTTGGTCAAGCTGGGAATTAAAAATCTCCAGGGATGGGGATTCCATCCCCTGCCTAGGGAAAGCATCCCGGTGCTTCACACCCTCCTAGGGAAATAGTTTGTCCTAATATCCAATCTAGACCTCCCCCGCTGCAACTTGAGACCATTGCTCCTCGTTCTGCCATCCATCGCCACTGAGAACAGCCTCTCTCCAGTCTCCTTAGAACTCTCCTTCAGGTAGCTGAAGGCTGCTCTCAAATCCCCCCTCACTCTTCTCTTCTGCAGATGAATAAGTCTTTAAATCATTCTAGACTTTTTAAATCTTTTATGTGTAGAGGATGAACCTGGGCAGGAAGATGGTCAGAGAGTCAAAGCAGGATGAGTTCGAATAGACCGTTAGACCATGCCATCCATCTCCCTGCAAGTCGAGACAGTCCCCTGATGTGTGCTCTTTGTATCTAGTGAAGTACTAAAAACCTTGTGAATTGGGAATGCTCGCCTTCAGAGTCCATTCCACAGTGCTGGGGGGCGTTTGTCCATGAGTTGTTTCTGACACAGCTCACAAAACAATCTCCCTCCGACAGGCACGTACTTCCATGCCTGGGTTCTTCATGAGGCCTCTCCTGTCTCCTGAACACATCAGTTCCTCCGTCTATGCTGTACGTTAGGAAAAAAAAAGGTTTTAGGTGAGAGTGAGATAAGATGAAAGAGAAAAATTAAACCATTTATGAAACTTTCATCAAAGGGCTGTTTATAATGCTGAAGGGAACGCTGCCTTTACTTGACACAAACTTCATTCATAAAACAGATTTTCATTATTTTTCAAGATTATTTTTGAAGGCGTGTGCCAGCGACTCCCAGAGATAAGCGAGTGATTTTGCCTGTGTGTGTGTGACTATCAGATTACTGGAGGTGGGTGTTTATGGGCCTCAAATCATCCTGCAGTTTTGTGCATGTAATTAAATGTGACTGCATTAGAAAAGTAATCAGCAGTAATATCCATCTGCGATTTCTTCCCTATTCAGAACATGAAACTTTCCCCAAATGATACACAGGCTCTGAAATGCTTTTTGAAACATGAACAAAAAGCTGAGATCAAATAACGTCAGCTCAGTCCCTTGCGACAATTATGAAAGCTAACGATGGCTGTTGACATCATTAAACTGAATCTAGATTTGATGAATGTCATAAGAACTTGGAGCCATTTCCTGTAATAGCTTATTTCGGAATAGCATGTCTACACTGCAGAGAAGCCACAAAATGAATCCAAGGCAGGCTCCCCAAATGCAGACGTGCTATATTGATTTTGAGCCCCAGGAGGGGCTGGGGAGGAATAACTTAGAATGGCCTTGGTGAGGGGCTATTTTGAAATAACAGCAGTGGAGCGTCTACAGAGGCCTTATTTCAAAATAGCTATTTTGGAAGAGGCATTATTCCTCGTAGAATGAGGTTTACAGATTTTGGAATAAGCCGCCCATTATTTTGAAATTAATTTGAAATAACAGAATGGCTGTGTAGATGCTCACATTGTTATTTCGAAATAACGCTAGTTATCCTGAAATAATGGTGCAGTGTAGACACACCGTTATTGTCTGTAGCTCATTATCTCTGCTCTGAGCCTCATGCCCCATGCAGCTAGTTTTCTTTGTGAGTACTGCAGGATTAAGTAGTATGAAAGGTTTCATTTACATGTTGAAGAAGAAGGCAGGGAACTCTCGGACGCTTCAGAGCAATGGTTTTCCACATTAGGTGTAACCTGGAGCTAGGGGTGATGCACAGGGCTCGCTGAACCGTGGCAAGCCCCGCTCACCAGCCGCACTGTCCGCAATCTGTCCGGCATGTGCAGATTGCCCGAACCCGGCTCTTCCGGGTTTCAATCTACTCGCCACGGGCGAGTAGATTTCATTATTTGTCGAGCCCTGGTGATACATGTAGGTAACATTCAAGGAGGGGATGTGAGGTCAAGTGTCCCCCCAGATTTCTGCTCAGCCTGTCAGGGGGCAAAGGAGGGAGAGGGGCTCTCTTCTCCTGCAGGACTGCCCCACCCCCATATGCTCAGCCCCTGTCTCTGGCATCTGGACCTGGGTGGGGAGTAGAAGGGATGAGATGAGCCATTTCTCCTGCTGGCCACTCTGGATTGCTGCTCCGTGCACTGTGGCGGCTGCCTGCCCAAGCCATCCTGGGGAAGCGAGGTGGGTGGGTTGTCCCTCAAGAAGCTGCCAAGCAGCACAGAGCCGCAACCCTGAGCAGTCTTCCGCCACCAAGAGAAATGGCTCCATCTTCATAGAAACATAGAATAATAGGACTGGAAGGGACCTCGAGAGGTCATCGAGTCCAGCCCCCCGCCCTCAAGGCAGGATCAAGCTCCGTCTACACCATCCCTGACAGATGTCTATCTAACCTGTTCTTAAATATCTCCAGAGAGGGAGATTCCACCACCTCCCTTGGCAATTTATTCCAATATTTGACCACCCTGACAGTTAGGAATTTTTTCCTAATGTCCAATCTAAACCTCCCCTGCTGCACTTTAAGCCCATTACTCCTTGTCCTGTCCTCAGAAACCAAGAGGAACAAATTTTCTCCTTCCTCCTTGTGACACCCTTTTAGATATTTGAAAGCCGCTATCATGTCCCCCCTTAATCTTCTTTTTTCCAAACTAAACAAGCCCAGTTCATGAAGCCTGGCTTCATAGGTCATGTTCTCTAAACCTTTAATCATTCTTGTCGCTCTTCTCTGTACCCTTTCCAATTTCTCCACATCTTTCTTGAAATGTGGCACCCAGAACTGGACACAGTACTCCAGCTGAGGCCTAACTAGTGCAGAGTAGAGCGGCAGAATGACTTCACGAGTTTTGCTTACAACACACCTGTTGATACAACCTAGAATCATATTTGCTTTTTTTGCAACAGCATCACACTGTTGACTCATATTCAACTTGTGGTCCACTATGACCCCTAGATCCCTTTCTGCCATGCTCCTTCCTAGACAGTCGCTTCCCATCTTGTATGTATGGAACTGATTGTTCCTTCCTAAGTGGAGCACTTTGCATTTCTCTTTATTAAACCTCATCCTGTTTACCTCCGACCATTTCTCTAACTTGCTAAGGTCATTCTGAATTATGTCCCTATCCTCCAAAGAAGTCGCAACCCCACCCAGTTTGGTATCATCTGCAAACTTAATAAGCGTACTCTCTATCCCAATATCTACATCATTGATGAAGATATTGAACAGTATGGGTCCCAAAACAGACCCTTGAGGAACTCCACTTGTTATCCCTTTCCAGCAGGATTTAGAACCGTTAACAACCACTCTCTGACTACGGTTATCCAGCCAATTATGCACCCACCTTATCGTGGCCCTATCTAAGTTATATTTGCCTAGTTTATCAATAAGAATATCATGCGAGACCGTATCAAATGCCTTACTAAAGTCTAGGTATATGACATCCACCGCTTCCTAGACTTGCGCTCCCTGTCCTGCCCCAGCTGCCAGAGAGAGCAGCTGAGCCTACCGGGAAGCAGGGAGGCATAGAGTAGGAGGATCAGAGCTCTCCCCACAGATAACTCCAGGGGTAGGCAAGAGCACAATGGCCCCTGGTCAGAGGAGATACATGGGGCAGGCACATGTCCTCCGCTTTAGATTGTGCCCCACCAGGAGTAGGAAGCAAAAGTGCTCTGTGGTGATGCATAAATTGCATCAGCAAACAAACAACAACCCAAACCTGGGAGGTATTGTGACTTAAGCCTTTCTCAGGAAGGGTACGGCTTGCTCAGGAAGGACAGACAGGGAAAAAAGGGAGGAGGGGTTGCCTTGTATATTAAAAATGTACACACTTGGACTGAAGTGGAGATGAACGTAGGAGATAGCTGTGTAGAGAGTCTCTGGGTTAAGCTAAAAGGGGTAAAAAACGAGGGTGATATCATGCTAGGAGTCTACTACAGGCCACCTAGCCAGGTGGAAGAGGTGGATGAAGCCTTTTTTAAACAATTAACAAAACTATCCAAAGCCCAAGATTTGGTGGTGATGGGGGACTTCAACTATCCAGACATATGTTGGGAAACTAACACAGCGAGGCACAGGCTATCCAATAAGTTTCTGGACTGCATTGGAGACAACTTTCTGTTTCAGAAGGTTGAAAAAGCTACCAGAAGAGAAGCTGTTCTGGATTTGGTTTTAACAAATAGGGAGGAACTAGTTGAGAACTTGAAAGTGGAAGACAGTATAGGGGACAGTGATCACGAAATAATAGAGTTCATGATCTTAAGGAAAGGTAGAAGGGAGACCAGCACAATTGAGGTAATGGATTTCAGGAAGGCAGATTTTGATAAGCTCAGAGAACTTGTAGGAAAGGTCCCATGGGAAGCAAGACTGAAGGGAAAAACAACTGAGGAGAGTTGGAAGTATTTCAAAGGGATGTTGTTAAGGGCCCAAAAGCAAACAATTCCGCTGTGTAGGAAAGATAGAAAATATGGCAAAAGACCAGCTTGGCTTAACAAGGAGATCTTGCATGATCTCAAAATAAAAAAGGAGTCATATAAAAAATGGAAACTAGGACAACTAACAAAGGATGAATATAGGCAAGCAACACGGGAATGCAGGGGCAAGATTAGAAAGGCAAAGGCACAATATGAGATCAAACTAGCTACAGGCATAAAGGGAAAAAAGACGACCTTTTATAAATACATTAAAAGCAAGAGGAAGACCAAGGACAGGGTAGGCCCACTGCTTAGTGAGGAGGGAGAAGCAGTAACAGGAAACTTGGAAATGGCGGAGATGCTCAATGACTTCTTTGTTTCGGTCTTCACCGAGAAGTCTGGAGGTGTGCCTAACGTAGTGAATACAAGCAGAGAGAGGGTAAGTTTAGAAGATAGGATACACAAAGAACAAGTTAAAAATCACTTAGGAAAGTTATATGTCAGCAAGTCACCAGGTCCTGATGAAATGCATCCCAAGATACTCAAGGAGCTGATAGAGGAGGTATCTGAGCCTTTAGCTATGATCTTTGAAAAATCATGGCAGACAGGGGAGATTCCAGAAGACTGGAAAAGGGCAAATATTGTGCCCATCTATAAAAAGGGGAATAAAAACAACCCAGGAAACTATAGACCGGTCAGATTAACGTCTGTCCCAGGGAAGATAATGGAGCAGGTAATTAAGGAAATCATATGCAAACACTTGGAAGGTAATAAAGTGATAGGGAATAGCCAGCATGGGTTTGTGAAGAACAAATCATGTCAAACCAATCTGATAGCTTTCTTTGATAAGATAACGAGCCTTGTGGATAAGGGAGAAGCGGTGGATGTCATATACCTAGACTTTAGTAAGGCATTTGATACGGTCTCGCATTATATTCTTATTGATAAACTAGGCAAATATAACTTAGATAGGGCCACGATAAGGTGGGTGCATAATTGGCTGGATAACCGTAGTCAGAGAGTTGTTGTTAACGGTTCTAAATCCTGCTGGAAAGGGATAACACGTTCCTCAAGGGTCTGTTCTGGGACCCGTACTGTTCAATATCTTCATCAATGATGTAGATATTGGGATAGAGAGTACGCTTATTAAGTTTGCAGATGATACCAAACTGGGTGGGGTTGCGACTTCTTTGGAGGATAGGGACATAATTCAAAATGACCTTAGCAAGTTAGAGAAATGGTCAGAGGTAAACAGGATGAGGTTTAATAAATAGAAATGCAAAGTGCTCCACTTAGGAAGGAACAATCAGTTCCATACATACAAGATGGGAAGCAACTGTCTAGGAAGGAGCATGGCAGAAAGGGATCTAGGGGTCATAGTGGACCACAAGTTGAATATGAGTCAACAGTGTGATGCTGTTGCAAAAAAAGCAAATATGATTCTAGGTTGTATCAACAGGTGTGTTGTAAGCAAAATTCGTGAAGTCATTCTGCCGCTCTACTCTGCACTAGTTAGGCCTCAGCTGGAGTACTGTGTCCAGTTCTGGGCACCACATTTCAAGAAAGATGTGGAGAAATTGGAAAGGGTACAGAGAAGAGCGACAAGAATGATTAAAGGTCTAGAGAACATGACCTATGAAGCCAGGCTTCATGAACTGGGCTTGTTTAGTTTGGAAAAAAGAAGATTAAGGGGGGACATGATAGCGGTTTTCAAATATCTAAAAGGGTGTCACAAGGAGGAAGGAGAATATTTGTTCCTCTTGATTTCTGAGGACAGGACAAGGAGTAATGGGCTTAAAGTGCAGCAAGGGAGGTTTAGATTGGACATTAGGAAAAAATTCCTAACTGTCAGGGTGGTCAAATATTGGAATAAATTGCCAAGGGAGGTGGTGGAATCTTCCTCTCTGGAGATATTTAAGAACAGGTTAGATAGACATCTGTCAGGGATGGTGTAGGTGGAGCTTGGTCCTGCCTTGAGGGCGGGGGGCTGGACTCGATGACCTCTTGAGGTCCCTTCCAGTCCTATTATTCTATGATTCTATGATTCTATGAAGCCATGTCTGTGCTTAACCGCAGCTCGGCACTCCGCAGGTCGATCTTCTGGCGTTCGATTTAGCGGGTCCAGTAAAGACCTGCTAAATGGAACGCTGATAGCACCCCCATCAGCACCGGTACTCCTACTCCTCACAAGGAGTAAGGGAAGTCGATGGGAGCATTTCTCCCATTGACCTCCCACCTAGGGGATGGTGCCAAAGTTAATGTTAATTAACAGTACCAATTAATGTAGCTGGAGTTGTGCATTGTAATGCAAACGTATCCCCTAGCATAGACCTGGCCTTAGAGACCTGGGAGGTACACCGCCCACTCTGGGCAAGGCGAGTTCAAGTCTGAGTCTCACACAAGCTCATAACAGTGGGTGAAAAGTCTTAGAAGGGGAGCTGTGTTAGTCTGGATCTGTAAAAACAAGGAGTCCCGTGGCACTTTATGGAGACTAACAGATTTATTAGGGCCTAAGCTTTCGAGAGTAAAGCTCATTTCCTCAGATTCATTGGCATGGATGGCGCTCTGGACAGTTCTGCTAGAGACCTGACAGATTGGCCCACACTGAAAATGGAATTAAGACACAGAAAACGGCAAGACATCCTATCTGGGCAAGCAGGGTGCCTCTTCCTTGTGGCTGTTATCACTAGCGCTCCGTTAGATCGCCACCCAACGTGTTGGTATCTCAGCAGCCTACCACGCTATTGAGGAGCCGTTTGTTACCAGAACTGTAAAAACTCAGGAGGCTCCCAATGCTGCCCTTTACATTATCCACGCCCCCGCATTTTGCCATCCAATAGCTGCTTAAAACAGTGATATATTCACAGGTGTCTCACGTCAGTGGTGGTCCGGTGCGGCGTGAATGAAGACAAAACCACTTTGAAGTTCCGGTTCTCACGGCGTTTGGACACTGTGGTGGAACTTCAGAGGGACAGACGTCATTTCTGTGCCATTCTGAACAGATGTAGACATTCCCTTTAGACAAACGCAGAAAGTTCCCCAAAGAGCGAGACAATCTCATTCCTAGCCTCTTCCTGCTGTTCCTACACAAAGAATCGTTTGGACATGAGAAAGAATAAGAAGCGGCTTCTCAGAGAAGAAAGGCTGAAGTACTGTAAGGAACTTGAAAGCGCATGGCATTACAGCCTATCCAGAAAGAAACAAGACATGACTAGGAAAGATCAGGGCTTTGCTGGTACCATCTGCTCAGATTTTCGGCAGCGGGGGGAGGGGACTCATTGACAAAGGGCCTGGGCAATTTCCCAGTTAGTATGGGTGAAATGTCCAACAAAAGACAGAGGATTTAAGAGACAGACTTGCTGCTTGGAGTTTTCAGATCTCGGCATGAGTTCAGCAGAAAAATGTGGCTTATTGTAAAATGGATAAAAGAGGAAGTTTTATGTCACCTTAGGAAAACTTGGTAAAATACTTTGTGGCTCTTCAAAGACTTGCTTGGAAGTTCAATGAGACGCGCTCTCAATAGGAATTGACCTCGGTGGGGTGTGTGTGAGGGGCTTTTTGTCATTTTTGTGGGGCTTCTTTGATTAGTACAAACCCTTTAATGAATTAATCGCCATATATTTTGCTTAGAATGCAGAGTCAGTTAATTTAATTACTAATGAGAAGCCCTCTGGATGCGGGAAAGGTTGCTGGAAGTAGAGGCAGAAAGGTCTTTTACTGGTACTCGGGAACAGGGTTTGAACTCTTCAAAGAGCTGCGAGGCTGGTTTGTGTCTGAGTGGAACGGGGAGTACCGCCGCTCTCTGGCTGATGAGGGCTGACTGCAGAGACAGCAGTAGCTCCCTCCGGATGAAGTGGTTAAAGAAATAGCCGGTGCGGGGGACTGGTTACCCAGGGATGCCTGGTCACGGCAGGTGTGGGGGGAAGGGAGGCGGTAGTTTGAGGAAGGAACCTCCATGGTTATTTCTGCTCAGGGGCTCACATCTTATTGGGCAGGCTGCCCCCTTTCCCCTCAGCACTGAGGGCTGAAGCTGGGTTTGTGGGTGGGTCCAGCCAACCCCCCCCCCCACCAGAGCCAGTGTAGGCCAGGCTGGGATAGGAGAGGGAGGAGTGAACGGGCAAAGCCTGCTGGGAAAGGGGGCTGGTTATATAAAGAATTCCTTCCGTGCAGAAGAGAGGGAGGCTTGGAAGACTTGAGGGGCCTTTTCCAGAATGAGAGGTCAGTGGCTGGTTGGGCTTGGGGTACGTTTGTGGTCTGGCTGGCCAGCCCCTCGTGCAGACCATACTGAGGAGGCCCTGCAAAGGCAGCAGGAGGAGGAAAAGCCCTGGCAGGGGATGTGTGCAGGTGAAGAGGGCTGCCGGCGTGTCCCGTGGTCCACTGCAGCGAGGCGGAACGAGGTGTACCGGTAGTTCGAATTAGAAATTTTAATTCCAACTACCTACTCTGTGCCGTGTGTAGCCGCGGGCATGGAGTTCGGACTAAGGGGGATTTAAAAATGGCGGCGCCCGGGAAGATGCAAACGAAGCCTGGGATATTTAAATCCCGGGCTTCATTTGCAACTTCAAATGCCTACATTAGCTTCCCTAGTTCGAACTAGGGGGCTAGCGTAGACATACCCCGAGGTAATACAGGAGGTGTGTGCAAACGAGCACTGGATGGGGGATGGGACCCCCTTCTCTCAAGGCCCTGCCGTCCAGCCAGCACTGGGCAGCGGTAGGGCCATGAGGCGTCCTGCAGCAGCTTGAGACCAGCGTATTCAGAACAAAAGCTATTGCCCGCCCAGTGCGTTCCCAACCGCTCTCTCCGCTGGGCGTAAGGTGAGCCGTGGCACTTCGAGACAAGCTGAACTGCCCCCAAACTGGACGTTTCATGCCTCTGTGTCTTTCCGTCTGGGGTGTAAAGCACAGCCCTGGCCGATTCCTCTCTGCCTTTCTCCTCAGGCCGTCCCAGCCCTCGCTGAGTAGGGGGTCTGAGCCAACCCCCCTGAAATGAAGGGGAAGTTTGCTTTGCCGGATTGGAACCAAGGGGAGCTGGAACCCGCTGGGAATAGCGAAGTCACCGGATGTGGTGCCAATGGTTTGGAAAAAACGTGGCTGTTTTGCCTGAGTAAGAACTTCAGGATCAGGTCCGGTATTTGGTAATATTTCCCAAGTTCTTCCACAGATTTAGAGCCTCTTGCTCTGTTTCCAAAGTTTTTATCAAGAGGAAAATAATTTGCTCTGTGTTTCCGGTGGCGAAACCGTGCAGAAGAAGGAAATTAGTTAACGTCACCTACCATGCATTCTACAAACGTTTGACTGCTGCAGGAGGGGTAAAATGGCCGATCACATGACTTTGCCATTTCCAAGGGCAACCCCAGAGATTTACTGCAGCTTGTCATGAAAGATTAGGAAGAACTTCTGACACCACCGTGGGCTGAATCCGACCGCATTGCCAGAGGAAAGACGGTGGTCACCAGTGTTCCCTGTAAACTGCGCTTGTGCGACAACTCAGGAGAAATTCAGATGTCTGACTGATTAGCAGAGCACCCACAACAAGGTTTTGTGTTTCTATAGGTGGTGCACATTCGCACCTGCTTTGGTGTGCATAACATTTATTCTGCACATGAATAGAAAAAAATCTGCACGTGGATGGAAAAGATTAGAGCGAACATTGACAGCATATGGGAGGGGCAAGAAAGGATCTGTGTGGGGTCCACAATTCTCCTTCTTGGTCAGTGTCATCTGTTGGTGGTGCTGGAGGTTTGTGGAATGAGGCAACCCTGTCATAAAGTGCCATTTTCAAAAGAGGCCTTAAAACCAAAAGCTGAAAAACGTACCTGCTTGAAAACCATCGTCAAGAATCATTCATTCTAGGCTTTTCATTCAAACCTAGACAATGTGGACTAAAATGAAAACGTTCACTTTGGTCAAAAAAGCCTTTTTTCATCTCAAAACCACAGTGCTACAAAATTTCCTCCCTGGCTCTCCTTGTGAATGCTTATCAGCCTTCTTTTCCCCAGCGGTATCAAGCAGACTTGAGAGGGCCAAATGACAATAAAGGCCTGCTGCTTTGATCGGAACTGAAAGACAGCAGTTGAGGCAGGAAGCTCATGGTGAAGGAACCAGAGAATAAAATTACCATGTGATTTTTTTTTCTTCCAGTTTCTGGTTTCAAAATGTACTAGCTGCCAGAATGATACCACAGCCCCTACATTTTGCCAATGACAATGACAATCTAGGCCTCGTTACCAAAACCTGCTGTGAGGCAGCCTACAATTACTGGGGCGGAGGGGGAGGTGTGCATTCCAAAGAGGATGTAGAGAGGTGGTTGTCAGTAGTGACAGATGGCAGAAGAAGGAGCAATGGTCTCAAGTTGCGGTGGGAAAGGTCCAGGTTGGATATTAGGAAAAACTATTTCACTAGGGCTACGTCTAGACTACATCCCTTTTCCGGAAAAGGGATGTAAATTAGACGTATCGCAATTGCTAATGAAGCGGGGATTTAAATCTCCCGTGCTTCATTAGCATAAAAATGGCTGCCGCTTTTTTTCGGCACACAGCTTTGTGAGAGAAAAGCGCCAGCCTAGACGCTGATCTTTCGAAAAATAAAGCCTTTTCCAAAAGATCCCTTATCTCATGAGGTTTCTTAAAAAGTTTAAGAAACACTGCTCCCGTGCTTAATGTACGACTCACCTTTCTCTTTCACAGAGTCTGGAAACAGTCTCAGGCCAGGTCTATATACTAGACCCAGGGCTTAAGATATGCAACTCCAGTTATTTAAATAACATAGCTAGAATGGACATCCCGAGCTTGGCACTTTCTCTACAGTGGGAGGTCGATGGGAGCAAATGCTCTCATCAACTTCCCTTACTTCTCGTGAATTGACCGGGGAACCCTCAGCATTTGATTTAGTGGGTCCTTACTAGACCCACTAAATCAAACACCAGAAGATCGATGTGGCCTCAATGTCAGTCAGTGCTCCTGAATGATTTCAGAGATCACATATTAAAATGGCATCTGAACATCAGATTTGCGGACTAAAGATCTTCTGTCTGCCATTTCTCCTTCTGCTATTATAATTGTATGTTCTAGGTATGAAAATTGTTATGATCACACATTTGACAATCAAATCTTATTAATACAATTTGGTGTCTCTGCTACCATGTATCAAAACATCATACTTGAGCCCTGCCAATCAGCGATATCTGCTTTATATCCGTGGGTATCTGCATCTGCAGAGGTGGGTGCAGCTATTCATGGCTCATTTTTGCAGATGCAGATGCGAATACAAAGTTTTTCTCCAGGTAGGGCTCGACAGTTCTACTCCTCTGTTAAGAGCTTGATATTTTCAAATTAGTTGCTGCTTTTTTTCTTCCTTGGCATGCGAAAGATAGCTGCACACAAAGTGTGGGCTGTGTAGTGGGTTAGTAATGACCTATAAAACAGAAATGGAAGTTTTACATACTTTGCAAACCATGCAGAAAGAGCAATACCTCCGCTTATGAGTCAACAATTTCAGTTTACCAAACATCAAACTGCGTCTCTTCTGGAAAAGGCGGGGCTTCCTTTCTCAGCAGGCTGGCAGATGAGTCGTTGCTCTGGTAGTATGAAAATAATCCAGTCCACACTTGGATTATCTGGCCATCTGGATTCTGCTGGCTAGAAAAACCAGTCATGCATCATTCAGGTTTGCAGAAATTATCCACCATCCCTGAGCCAGCTACTTGGAGGGTAGGTTCTTCAAAGGCTTTTCTTTTAAATATGGAGAACAGGGAGCACGCACCATCGTATGACAAAGCCAGATGGAAACAAGGAGCAAGGGCCAGCTAGGTGGCTGCATTGTGCTCTCAGTTCTGGCAGCGCCAATGAATAGCTCCTCTAGGGAAGTGACTCAAATTCAACCCAACAGCATTCCGAGTCTTGAAAGCACAAGTCAATGGCAAAATGGTAAACACAGCAGGTCAGGAAATGTTGTGTCTTTTCTATAACTTGTTGCGATAGATACTACGAGTTTCTATGTTTTTTCCAAATATGTTTGGATTATTTTTCAGTTTTTGGATGAAAAGTTTTCTTTTGCTCTCTCTTTTCTTTCTCCCCATCTCTTTCCAGAGGGATGGAAAAGTCGGGGAGGAAACAAACGACGATGCAAAAATGAAAACTGGATTTTTTTTCACAGAAGAGCAAACGTTCTACGAGGAACAAGGGCTCCTCCAAAAGAGGAAGCTTTTCCGCCATTTGGCCCGCCTCTTCCGGAAAAGCAATCGGAAAAAGCGACGCAAACCTGGCAATGCATCAAACCTTGGTATCTTGACAGAGACGCCCGGTGGCGGCAACTTTTGTGGCTGCAGGGCTGCTGGCGTCACTACCCGAGGGGACAAAACAGCATTTGGGGTGAACGCCAAGGCTGGCCTGGCACGTCCATATCAATAGCGCCAATTACCGTGTCAAACCAGAGCACACAAGCAAAATCTCACAAGTACTGAATGAGTCTACATCCTAATCGGTGGCTTGTGACGGGTGGGGAAGGGTGTTTATGTGGCGGGAAGGAGCAAGCTCATGGCTGCTGCAAGAGCTCAGTGGAAAACATACAATTAATGGTTGCTGAACTTTTATCCGTCGGGTTCCACATCTTACAAGTATTATTCCCTGGACTATCAGTGGCGCAAAGCACAAGGCACTTCACAGACATATAATTAGAGACAGCCCTGGCCTGAAGCGCGTACAATATAATGACTAGCTAGCCACTTGGCTCCTGAGCCCCTGCCAGGGAGGGAGAGACAGGAAAACCCTCCCTTAGCCTGGCTGTAGGCCTGGAGCCGTAAGCAGGCCTCGCTGGTACTCGCTGTGCTGCAGGCGGGTGGGGGGGGGGGATGCAGAATGAACGGAGCCCTGCCCCTCCCCCGTTGTGCCGTCTGGGGGGAGCTGAACATCCCGGGGGGATGCTGCAACTTGCAGATGACAAGAGGCCAGCCACAACGTGCAGCCCCAGCGCCCTCCCTGTGCAGAGAAGGGGGCCGGGTGGCCCACACGCCACTCCGTGCTCGGCGATGGGCCTCAGGCTCTCCGAGGGCTGCCAACTGTCCAAAGAGCTTGCCCCACCCACTCCCAGGGGCCCTTGCTCCCTCTAGACCGCTCCCTTTGTGGCCGGCTCTCCCCCACCCTCACTTGCTTTCACCAGGCTGCAGTAGAGGGTTGGAGAGCTGGAGGGGCTTGGAGTGCAGGCTGAGGGAGGGAGTTTGGGCATGGTGTACAGGCTCTGGGCTGGGGCAGGGGGTTGGGGTATGGGAGGGCGTGAGGGTTGCAGGCTTAGGGGGGTGGGGTGCAGGCTCTGGGCTAGGGTAGGGGGTTGGAGTAGGGGTGGGGTCAGACTTTGGGCTGGGGAAGGGGGGTTGGGAGTGGGAAGGGTGAGAGTTGCAGGCTCTGGGCTGTGGCAGAGGATTTGGGTGAGGGTGTGGACTCTGGGCTGGGGGCCGGGAGTTGGAGTGGGGGTGGGGTGCAGGCTCTGGGAGGGAGTTTGGGTGTGAGGTGCAGGCTCTGGGCTGGGTAGAGGGTTGGGGCATGGGAGGGGTGAGGGCTGCAGGCACTGGGTTGGGTCAGGGGTTGGAGTGGGGGTGGGGTCAGACTTTGGGCTGGGGAAGGGGGTTGGGTGTGGGAAGGGTGAAGGTTGCAGGCTCTGGGCTGGGGCAGGGGTTGGAGTGGGGCTGGGGTGCAGGCTCTTGGCTGGGGTGGGGGTGTGGGGTGAGGGGGTGGACTTTGGAATGGGGCAGGGGACTGGCGTGCAGGAGAGGGGCAGGGGGTGATGCTTACCTCGAGCAGCTCCTGATGGGGGCAGCGAGTGCGTTTATTGCTGCCCACAGGCACTGCCCCCCAGCAGCTCCCATTGGCCATAGTCCCCAGCCAATGGGAGCTGCAGCGCTGGTGCTAGGGATGGAGTTAGCACATAGAGACCCGCCCCTGCAGGAACAGCACTGGCCCTGCCTAGGAGCAGCGTGGAGCCCAGGAAGCGAAGGGAGCTGCCTTAGCCCAACTGCTGAGCCGCCAAACTGCTAGCCCCAAACCTCCCGCTGCGGCTGACGTAGCCTCCGGGAGACAGGCTGTGACAGGCAAATGCTGGAGGGTTGGCAGCCCGAACCTGGCCCAAAGAGTGTTAGAGACAGGCACAGCCTGCTGATGCTCTGCCATGCGTTGCCTGGAGGGCCGGCTACTTGCCTCTCACGTCTGACTGGGATGGGTGTTTTTCAAATGTTATTTCCATCCCTGGGCTCAGGAATGAACAGCTATGAAATCGCCCGCCTCGTCCTCCTTCCCTGCTCCCCTTCCCACAAAGCCAATCGGCCATGACTTCTCCCTCTCAGGTCAGAGCAAAATGACTATTGTGTGTTAATGGGAGTAACCCGGGCACTGTAATGAGGCTCCCACGGACGTTCAGCGGTTTGCTTCCAGCAGCCTGAGACCGACTAGCCAAAGCCCAATGTTTTGAACATAACCTAGGAATGGCCATAGTGGGCCAGACCAGAGGTCCATCTGGCCCCGTTCCAGTCTTCTGACTGTTGCCAATGCCAGGTGCTTCAGAGGGCATGAAAAGAACAAGGCAATTTTGAGCTATTTGTCCCCTGTCATCCATTCCCAGCATCTAACAACTGATGATTTAAGGACACCTGGAATATGGGGTTGTATCCCACATCTTGACCTATCCTCCATGAACGTATCTAGTTTCTTTTTTGAGCCTCATTTTACTTTAAACCTTCACAACATCCCCTGGCAAGGAGTTCCACAGGTTAACTGGATTGGGTAAAGAAGAACTTGCTTTTGCTTGTTTTAAACTAACTGCTTATTAATTTCATCAGGAGCTCTTCATTCTTTTGCTATGCAATAGGAAAAAAATAACACTTCCATATTCATTCTCTTCAGTTTTGTCAGGTCCCTTTGTAACTCTTTGCAGCCAGCTATGGACTACCCTTTGTTTTTAACCAATTACTGATTCCTTTTGATGCTATGACTGCTTTGTTTGTTTAAGAGCCATTCGTGAGGGTTGCTTTTTGGTAATGTATATCATTAGCACCCTTGGGAGACGGATGAGTAGAGCGAGCTGTGAACGCATGGCCTGACTATGCTTAGTGATACTCTTGTTTTCTACTGGTAACTCCATGGACATTAAAGGAACGATGCTGACGTAAAATTGGTGTGAGTCAGAGGCGAATTGAGCCCAGTCTAGCTGCCGAATGTTGCTACTAATTGAATTATTTGATTTTTTTTCCCTTGAATTATGCCCCCAACTTGATTGCTTGTGGAATGGTACTTGTTGGATAATTTATTGAGTCAAAAGTTCAGTGAATGAATTTTTAGTTTGTTCATTTTTTTGTGTTGCTAAACAACCTCCAGTCATGAACTTGCAAAACTTTCAATTTCCTGCTGGGTCAATCCTGTGATTTTCCCTTTTTTACAGTGTTCCTCTTATTTGCATGTTAGTGACTGGAAAAGGTATGTGGCTGGGTATGCAATGGAGAAAAAAACAGCTGTTTTAATATCCAGTGCTTCTAAGTAGAACGGTTCTGCCATTCTGTACAACATGCCTTTACAAACTCCAGCTGTGAACAGAGGGAACATCACCTCCTTGTTCCTGGTCTACAAAGCCTGGGATGTGTTTGAAGTACGATGCCGTCACAGCGTTCTTTGGCGCGCTAAAGGAGTCGTGGAGTGTTACAGATTCCTCGTGCCTGAAAGCCGATAAAAATGAAGACATTTGGCTGCAGCAGTGACTGCATTAGAAGGGACTGTTGTCAGTTAAATTGGCATTTGAGCTGGATGCAGGCAGAATTGCTGTGCTAAAGAATGCACCTAAGGTTTGCTTTTCATTGAATAACAATGCCTTTCTATCCATGCCGGCTGCGGCCGGGAAAGGGCTTTGACTAGTCATGGGGTGAACAATGAGGAAGTGGCAGCTTTGAACATGCACCCACCCTTGTAGGTAGTGTGGGGGCATGTAGGAGAGGAAGTTTAGAGGCACGAAACCCATTTCCAGTTGTGTAAATATTTGCAACTGAAAAACTTGCGTGAATGCACTAGTTGTGCATGAGCAAAAGAGGTAAGCTCAAGGCGGCTCGGAAATATCCGCCCCCTTAAGACACATTATGATGAGAGCGTGGGGATGTTGAAAACTGCCATGGATTTCAGGGGGTGTTGCCTCGTGACCTGGTAGCAGAAGGACCCAAGTCCAATTAACTTCCCATGGTCATTAGGCATCTAAATATCCTTGAGGATCTGGGCATTAACTGCCTAAATTACTTTTGAAAATGGGACTGAGGCCAGGTCTACACTAGACCCGGCAGCTTGGCTTAAGGCTCATGACTCCAGCTAGGTAGAATACGTAGCTGGAGTCGACTTATCTTAAGCTGAACTTGGTGGCGCCCCACAGTGGGAGGCCGGTGGGAACAAATGCTTCCGCCGGCTTCCCTTACTCCTCACAAGAACAGAAGTACTGGGTGCTGGTGGGGGCACCATCTGAGTTTGATTTAGTGAGTCTTAACTAGACTCGCTAAGTCAAACTCCAGAAGATTGATCGCGGCAGCATTGATCTTCCACGGAGTGAAGAGAAGGCCTTAGGCTCTTAAGTCAGTTAGGTGCTTTTGAAGATGTTACCCTATGCCTATGAGAACTATGATTTTCCCCCCATTAGTTTTGTTTTATTTGCTATATTTGGATCCTTTGCTCTCCAGTAGGTCTGGTTTTGCTTTTTCTCCTGACGTCTGTGTCTATATGTATCATTCTTAAACTTAGGTCTCAAAGAAAAGTCCGACCTCCGTGTTTCTGGAGACATGGGGATGAATTGAATAGAAATCATCCACGTAACCAGGCAGCGCTTTACAGCTGTCCCCCAAGGGTTCAAAAATAACTGAGCACTGGTTGCTGCAAACTTCAGCTTGGCTGGTAGCCCAGGTAAATGCATAAAAAATAGCCGAGGGTCACCCCGACCTTTAGACTGTGACAGATGAGGGGCAATTGCTCTGAAATCATTACTTCTCCCCAGAAAGCGTGTGTGGAACATTAACCCCCGGCTTCCATTAAAGGGGGTTACTTTCTCCTAGTCTTTCAACACCGGGTGCCAAGTGGCAGTCGCCCAGCCAGTCCTGTTGATTCTAGAATTTGGCACGTACGATTTAATCGGCTGAAAGTGGCGTGAAATATTCATGGTTCTTTGTGCTGAACTGTCTCCAAAGATTTCAGATTTTTACATGGAGACTGAGGATTTGCACTGCAGTCTGAACTGCAGGTGCCAAACTGATTCCTGTTTACTCTGTATACCTGAAATTTCTTCCCCCTCTAGACAAATGCGTCTAATGTTTAGGAGAGAAAGGGCCATATTTAATACTTGTACATGTGATTTCACAACATTTGTTTTCTATCACTTAGCCCTGGTTACACTAGGACTTTATTTCAAAATAACCCCCCTGTGGTCTCCCTGGCAGCAGGGTGGCCTAGTGGTTAGGTCCCAGATTGAGCTGGTGGGAAAGGGGTGTAGGCCCTTGCTGCTGTTGCTCCGGGCCTAGGAATTCCAGCCCATTATCTGAATATAGTGCTTAAATTTGGGGCATGGCCCCAAGAGTCCAAATCTCCCCCTCCTTTGTGAGGGTTCCTCATAGTTTCCCCTCTTTGCCCCTGGGCGGGGTTGGAGGCTAAAGTGCTCCTACGGCTGTCCAAATAGATGGGTTCTGGCTCAGGTCCTGTGGACAGCAGAACCAGCTCCTGTCTCCTTGCTGGTCATCCCCTAACTGAGCCAGGCTCCTTCCTTTTATCCTCCCTCCAGGCCTGGCATTGGCTACAGGTAAAGTGGGGCGGGGCTAACTGAGCAAGAAGGCTTTGTTCAGCCCCTGCACTGCCAGGCCCTCCTCTCCAGTGTTGTCTTCAAGTCGTCATTGTCAAGTCCAAGTCGAGTCTCAAGTCACTACAGTTCAAATCTTAAGTCGAGTCTCGTGTCCCTAAAGTCACTTTCGAGTCAAGTCCAAGTCGAGTCTCAAGTCTTAATTTAAAAAATGTCAAGTCACTTTTGCACAAGCCATCAATATCGGCATTTTCAGACAATTTTTTCACCAAGTTGATTTAACAAAATTAGCAAATCTCAAGTCGAGTCTCAAGTCACAAACAATGAACCCGAGTCGAGTCTCAAGTCGAGTCCCCTAGGTGACTTAAGTCGGACTCGAGTTCAAGTCGTGGGACTTGAGTCAACAACTCTGTTCCTCTCACTCTTTCAAACCCTCTAAGGCTGAATTAATAAGCAGCGCGTCCACACTTCCAAGCCAGTTATTTTGAAATAACGGGCCACTTAATTCGAAATCTGTCCTCCTGCTTTTCTTGATGAGTAACACTAATTTCAAAATAGTTATTTTGAAATAACAGTCGTGTGGACGCTGCGGTGCTGCTATTTCAAAATAACTACTCTCCAGGGGTACGTCTACACTACAGCGCTAGTTCGAACTAACTTAGTTCGAATTAGTTAATTCGAACTAAGCTAGTTCGAACTAACGCATCTAGAACTAAAAACTAGTTCGAACTAGCGTTTTGCTAGTTCGAACTAGTAAGTCCACATTGAGTGGACTCTGAACAGGGCTTAATGATGGCCGGAAGCAGTGCCGGCAGGGCATAAAAGGAGGACTTAGAGCATGGAGATACTGTCTCAGGCTAGCCGAGGGCTGTGCTTAAAGGGTCCCGACCCCCACCCCGGACAGACAGTTCTCAGGGGTGCCCCACTTGCAAAGAAGTTCTGGCTTGGAGTGCCCTGAGTGCCCACACTGGGCACATCACACCACTCGGCCATCAGCCCGGCTGCACTTGCCGCAGGCTGCCATCTGGGGAGAGGGAGTAATTGGGGGGCTGCAGGAGAGCTTCCACCCCCAGAAGCCCGCAGAGCCAGCCCAGTCCTCCCCATCGGGGGCTCGTACCCCATTCCTCCCTCACCTCCTTCCACTTGCCCTTCCCTAGCCCCCCTTCTTATTGATGTACAAAATAAAGATAACGTTTCTTCCAACATTGACTCTGTCTTTATTGAAAAAAACTGGGGGAGACTGGGAAAAGGAGGTGGGAGAGGGGAAGAGAAAGGCTGGGAGAGGGGAGGGCAACTAACATGATCAGGGGTTGGGAACAGGTCCCAGATGAAGAGAGGCTACAGAGACTGGGACTGTTCAGCTTAGAAAAGAGGAGACGGAGGGGGGACAGGATAGAGGTCTATAAAAGCAGGGGTTGGGTGGAGAGGGTGCATTCAGAAAAGTTCTTCATGAGTTCCCATAAAGAAGGACTAGAGGACACCAAAGGAAAGGAATGGGTAGCAGGCTTCAAACTAGTAAGAGAAAGTTGTTCTTGACAAAGCAAATAGTTAACCTGTGGAACTCCTTGCTGCAGGAGGCTGTGAAGGCTAGAACTAGAACAGAGTTTAAAGGGAAGTGAGATCAAGTGATGGAGGTTGGGTCCATGGAGTCCTATTAGCCAGAGGGTAGGAGTGGTGTCCCTGCCCAAAGTTTGTGGAAGGCTGGAGAGGGATGGCACGAGACAAATGGCTTGGTCATTGTCTTCGGTCCATCCCCTCCAGGGTCCCTAGGGTTGGCCGCTGTCGGCAGACAGGCTACTGGGCTAGATGGACCTTTGGTCTGACCCAGTACGGCCATTGTAAGCTCAGGGCTCAGTGTCGGGGGTCTCAGTGGACCCCCTTGATTTTCATGCACACCTGGTCCTGGGTGGCCAGGCTGGCAGCTCTCCTGCCCTAGCCGGCCACTTTCCTGTGCCTAGTGCGGAGATCGTGGACGAGGTCCACGATGTCCGCACTAGCCCAGGAAGGTGCCCGCCTCTTGCGGTCCAGGGCAAGCTCCCGGGAGCCGCCAGCCTGGTCCCGGCAAGAGGGGGTGGGCTGGGGGGCATCGGGTGGGTGGCTCTGTGCCGTGCCAGGTGCAGGGTCTGCTAGCTGGGTGCTGGCAGGCTTGCACCTGGCACGGGCACCGTAGCCAGCCCGTGCCCCTTTAAGGGGTCGGGGCCGGGAGGGGGGCATAGAGTTTCCCTGGTGTTGGCCAGAGTGGCCACCAGGGAAACCTGGGGAGGGCTAGCCTCCCACTAGTTCGAACTAAAGGGCTACACAGCCCTTAGTTCGAACTAGCTAGTTCGAACTAGGCGTTAGTCCTCGTAAAATGAGGTTTACCTAGTTCGAACTAAGCGCTCCGCTAGTTCGATTCAAATTCGAACTAGCGGAGCGCTAGTGTAGCGCATAGGAAAGTTAGTTCGAACTAACGTCCGTTAGTTCGAACTAACTTTCTAGTGTAGACATACCCCAGAGTATTTCCAACTAATTACTCCCCAGTGCTTTCTGGGGCTCTAAGTCGGAGGTAGCGCACCCACATTAACGGAGTCGGTCTCAGACTAATTTTGTGGTTCCCTGTAGCATGGACGCACTAGTTTGATTTTGCTAAATTGGGAGTTAAGACAAATTTAGTAATTTCAAAATGGTTTCCTAGTGTAGACATGGCCACGCTGACCTCAGATCATATTCCTGATTTTTATTTCCTCTGGTGATTTATGTTTAATCTTGTATATTGGTTGTTTTAATGTGGCAAGAAGCCGCATGATTTAATAATCTGCTTTCAATCTGGGCCTGAAAAAGTTTATACATAGACAGAAAACATTTGCTGTGTCTTAAATCTCACTCAGCACTTTGTACAATTTCTGTAAATCTGAACCAAAGTCCGTGAAGCAAGGCGGGGGGACGGGGAGTGAGAGACAAGAGAAAATGGCAGGAAACTAATTTTCTAGAGCATAAAAGTCCTTTTAGTGAATATGGGGATAAATCTGTATCCAATTTTAAAAGTGCAAAAGTCTCCTATGCTCCTATGTATGCATCAATTTGGGGATTTGAGAGTGCGGTGATTGTTCAGTGAGAGGAATTCAAATCGAATGAAAAGGGGAACGTTTCAGAAGAGCGCTTTTTGAAAGGTTTCCTCTGCAAAGGTTAGTGAAAACGTCTCTTTGGAACATTCATTATGCCTGATAGAGTTATGGCACCCAATGGGGCTGGTAAATTCAGCAAAGAAAGTGTGAAGCAATTCTTTTGGGAGTGAAAATTTCAGCAAAATGGCAACTATGAAGTCACTCTTGAAACATTCGTTGTATAAAGGTTATTGCCAAAAAACATTATGATGGGCCTTAGAGAAAAAGCCAAAGGGCTTGTCCGAGGCTGAGGGCCAACATCCCAGGCCACAAGTAGCAAAGGGAAGCCGCCAAAGCTCAATGCAAAGAGAAGTGTGTAATTAAAGGGAGGGCCTCGTCCACCAGACCCTTCGGATCTCAGAAGCTTGCCGTGACTAGGAGGCAAACACGGTAGGTGCTCCAGTGCTTAGGCCTCGTGGGTGCCAGCCCTGGTGGGTCTCACTAACTGCGTGGGCACATGGCGCGTGGCTTAGGGCTGGCAGCACAGGGAAGGCTGCAGTTGTCCAAGGTGCAGAGAGTTATAGCTCAGTGAGCAGCCGAGAGACAGGCCTTGTCAGAGCTGCAGCGGAGGTGTCTTCTCCAGTCCACGTGTGGGTTCCCAAGCCAAGCTCGGTCAGTATCTCTCATTGCTGCCCCCTTTCCGTGAGTCCCAGCTGCTGGTGCCCCCCGTCAGTCCCATACGGACCTGGACATGGCTGTAATGCCTGGCACTCCCAGACCACTCCACTCAGGCGCTGTGTGCTGTTCCTCCCCATTCCTGTCCGCCCCTGGCTTCTCTCCAGCTCCCTGCTGGCCACGCGGCTCCCCTGCGGCTTCACATTAGTCACGTGGCCAGTGCTTCCCAACAGTCCTGGTTCAGGGCCTTTGCCCCGCTCTAGGCCAGGAGGAACGGGATGTGCTGTGAGGGGGGAGCTAATGGGGGTGCTGTGAGGGAGCTGCTAAGCAGGAGACTACATGTGGCTTGGTGATCCGTCTGCACTCCCTGGGGAATGCAGAGAGATCTGCAGGCGTTCCGGGCCTCTGACCCAAGTCACATGCAGACAGGCCGGCTCTTGGCCTGAGACATAACCCAGAGCACATGCGTGAAGATGGGTGCAGACCCTCAGACCGGGTCTGGAAAGGCACAGTGTGTGGGCAACCCACTGAGGCAGGAGCTCCTTCCCGCCACCCTCCGGCTGCGGCAGGCTGGCGTTTGGCTTCACGTATAGACATCTTGCAAGACTAGAACACTCTGGCCAAGGGGCTGTAACAGGGCAGCTGCCCTGTTCTGGCCCTTTAAGAGTCAAACCCCAGCCTGGAGCAGGCCCAGGGCGTTCAGCCCAGCTGGGCGGCGTTGGCCAATTAAGGCCCAGCTGGGAGCCATAAAAGGGGAGGGCTGCTGCAGAGAGGGGCGTGTGGGCCTGGCGGCCGAGGGAGCAGGACGCTCCCTGGGGCTAGGGCAGGGCTAGAGAGGCAAGGCTGGGCCAAGGGCGCTCGGACAGACAAATGGCCAGCCTGCTAGGCCTGAAGTAAGGCCTGCTGGAGAGACACCAACCCCCGGAAGGGGAGGCTCAGAGCGAGTGACTTGGGCACTGCCGGAGGGCAGTGTGGCGAAGAGAACGACGTGACCGGAGGATTCCAGAGGGGAAACCCCATGTGAGCGGATGCCCGTGCGGGCGGAATGGACTGATTCTGGGGACAGATGACGGACCCCCGCTACGGGGGTGAGTGACCCCCTCACAGGGCCCAGCAAGACCCTGACAGGCGTGTGTAACGCCAGCAGGCAGCACCGAACTCGGGACCTCAGTGTGCGAGCCGCTGCTGCATGAGCAACAAACCAGTTGGCTCCCAGCTAAGGCCATAGAGCTCGCTCCTTATTTTCTCTGGAAGTGCTCTCAGCACCACGAGCTGGGACAGCGCGCCACCCCCAGCTGGTGGGGGGGTTACATGCACACAGAGTCAAGAGCCAACCCCCTGCGCTGGGCCACGTCACGACTCAAGAGGAATCTGCAGCCGGCCATCTAAGCCAGTTTGGGGCCCAATTCCCTGCTGGGGGAAAATGAGTGTAACTCCTTTGGGTGCAGGAGAGACTTGACCCCCACAGGGTTTGTGGGTGGAGCAGTGCAGGGCAGAGGCCGTGGGCCAGGCTCTGACCCCAGCTGAGAAGCTTCTTGTGACTTAATGCAAACAAAGCAGCACTGGACTGGATATTTTCTAACAGATGCTCTAGTCATTTCAGGGAAGTCCTAGGGCCTGTATCAGAGGGCCGGCTGGCGAGTGGGTGTGGGGACGCTGGGCAAACACACTCTCCTGTCACTTTGAACAGCAGCTGGTTAATCCACCTGAGAGTCACTCCCTGAAGCCATTGTCTTGTGAGCGGCAAGGAGAGGAGCGGCCAGAAACGCTCCTTTCGCAGCTGAGAGGCAGCTGCACCATTTTTTTTATCTTTCAGGAAAAGGCCCATTCCCTTTGTGCCAGCCATGTTGTCTAGTCACTGGTTCCTCAGCGGCAGTAACACAGGGCCTTGTCCTGTCACTGAGACCTGGGATGGCATTCTGTATTTTTTTCTGCCTCCACTATCAGCTCACTATCCATCACATTTCACTCAGTATCATCGTCTCCCTCACAGCGGCTGAACGGTGTCGATTCCTGTAGCGTGACCCTCACAACAGCGAGAAATTATTCACGGGGAAAATACTCAGGCGTCATAAGAGTATCGGTCCTGCCTTGTGAACTGTGGGGAGCTCAAAACGTAATAGTGGGGGAATAACAAAGTGCTCCACATAGGAAGGAACAATCTGTGTTGCACATATAGAATGGGAAGCGACTGTCTAGGAAGGAGCACGGCAGAAAGGGATCTAGGGGTCAGAGTGGACCACAGGCTACATATGAGTCAACAGTGTGACGCTGTGGCAAAAAAAGCAAACCTGATTCTGGGAGGCATTAACAGGAGTGTTGTGAGCAAGTCATGAGAAGTCATTCTTCCGCTCTACTCTGCGCTGGTTAGACCTCAGTTGGAGTATTGTGTCCAGTTCTGGGCATCGCATTTCAAGAAAGATGTGGAGAAACTGGAGGAAGTCCAGCCAAGAGCAACAAGAATGATTAAAGGTCTAGAGAACGTGAGCTATGAAGGAAGACTGAAAGAATTGGGCCTGTTTAGTTTGGAAAGGAGAAGACTGAGATGGGACATGATAGCGGCTTTCAGGTATCTAAAAAGTTGTTCTCCTTGGCCTCTGAGGACAGGACAAGAAGCAATGGGCTTAAATTGCAGCAAGAGAGATTTAGGTTGGACATTAGGAAAAACTTCCTGTCGGGGTGATTAAACACTGGAATAAGTTGCCTAGAGAGGTTGTAGAATCTCCATCTCTGGAGATATTTAAGAGCAGGTTAGATTGGCATCTGTGAGGGATCTAGATTTTGCTCCATAAGGGCAGGGGACTGGACCCGATGCCCTCTTGAGGTCCCTTCCAGTTCTAGTGTTCTGTGATTCTTAGTCTATTGCAATGTAGGCCCGGGAACCAATTCACTGTTCACGTGGCCACTCAACTATTCAACACTAATGTATTATTCTAACCTATTGTAACTGAGCCTAAACTGTATCCCTGCAGGGCAGATCTACGGACTATAGGCCAGTGCTATTCTGTGCCAGTAGATCTCTACTAAGGGAAGAAAGCTGGGCTATCATATGTCACATGCTGTATGGTAAATCTTTAGGGCCCACCTATGGCTGGTTCTTTCGCTGTGGGCACAGTGCACAGAATCGTCTCTCCCTGCGCTCACACATACGCCTTGTGGGGCCAGTCTAAGTATTGTACCTGTCCCGAGGAAGGTGGTTGTAGGCTTATGTAAAATTCACAGGGGTCTGGGATAGTGGTCAGGGGTCAGCCACATAGGCATTACCCTTACGCATATTTTTTCCCTTTGTTTCTGCAGTCTGGAAAGATAGATTAGTGTCCGGCCAAAGCAAATATTACCCTGTCTGGGGTATAAATATGCTCTCTCCCTTCATTTTTGCAGCCTAGAAAAACAGATAAGCATGCCCCTGCTCTTCTTCGTTGTGTCTTTTACCTATGCATTGTATGGAAGTTAGCCTACCAAATACGGTTTTAGGGAAAGTAGTGATAAACGTGTGAATTAACACACTCAAATAGTTAAAAGGGTGTAATTGGTGCCAAATTGTTGCCACTTGGACGTTGTGTTGAATGTCTAAGGTAAACGTGCATGGGCAATAAATCAGTGTCGTTTACCTCATCCGCTCCGGGTGGCCTCTTTTTTCTCCAACAGTGGTGACTGCTCTACCCATGCCCCCCTAGGGACATCATTCCCTTTGGGAAGCTTGGTGTGGTATTGTGCCCAGTGCTGTTGGTGGCCGTGACTTCGGTGAACGTAACCAGGCGTTGATTTGTCGTGTCCTTTGGTGCGCAGGGACCAATAAGCAGAGGTCGGTGGCAGATGCTTTACAGAGCTCGTCTCTATTACTTGAAGGCATCTGTCAGTTCTGCGCATTCGTAGTCTCTGTACATTAACGCCGGCTCCTGAGAATAATGTGTATTCAAACGTGTGTTTTGAGACCCATTTTACAGTAATTGGTTTGAAATGGGCTCTGCCTGCCAGGCATATCAATTCCCCCAAATGTGCACGGGATGGCGAGACAAAGGGTAGATGTTTCATTGCATGGAGAGAGCAAACGTATGTCTCTTGTACGGCAGCATCCTCATTTAGCAGTCCTCAGCAGGATGGCAGACCACATTCCGAGAGGAAAAGTAGCATGGAAAGAGTAATAACATTGGAAGGCGAGCCCAAGAGGGGAAGTTACGGCCTCCATCTACTAAAGAGTAATGAGAACAGTGTATGCACATCCGGAGGAGAATGTAACTCTCACCATGTCCCCTCTGGCTCAGGCAAATTAAGGCAGGAAAATGACAGAATAAGGATAATATCAAGAATGTGAAATGGGTTCATCCTCTTCATGGTCAGGAACTGCCAAAAGTTGATCAAACGATGGAGGACAAATCTTGACTCACCGATTCCGTGTCTAGCAGCAGTCGGAGATGTACAGAGCAAAAGAACGCACTAGGTCACTAGAAGCCCTGACAACAAATAAGAAGAGACTAGTTCTGAAGTAGAGAGAAATTTAAATACATCTTAGAATACAAAGTGTTGTCCTCATTATTAATATGCCTGATTTGGGACACCATATCATACATATGATAAGGAAAAACTGGGAAAGACACAGAAAGGAAAATAAGAATAATAGTTAAGAGCAGTGTTCCCTCTAATGTTTTCCATCCATAGGGAGAATACATTTTGTTATGTGCACCAAGGCAGGTGCAGATGTACACCACCAGTAGAAATACATGCTTCTAGATGTGGGTGCCCTGCTGTCCTGCCACCCAAGCGCTCAGCTTAAACGGAACACTGGGCAGGCGGTGGTTATACTAACTGTGATGAACAGAGGAAAGAACATGGTACGTGGGGCTGGTTGGAAGCGTTTTCGGTTAGAAAATGCCAGTTCACTGAAAGAGAAATACTTTGCAGAAACACATTTCAATAAAAAACGTGAAAATTGCTCATGATAAGGTCAAAATGTTTAGTTCTGACGTGTTTGGAACAGAATATTTCAGTGTTCCATTTTAAAATGACTTTTTGTTTCCATTTTCAAATGTTGTTATATAATGAATCATTTCAAAGCACGAACAGTCCAGACCAGAACAAAATGCTTTGATTTTCCTGAAACAAAATATTTTGATAAACTCAAAATGTTTTTTTTTTTTTTTCAATTTTGCTTCATGGGAGATGTCAGCTTTTTGTATTTTCACTCTTTTGGATTGGATATTGTGTGGCAGTATTTTCCCGCAAACAAACAAACAAACAAACAAACAAACAAACAAACAAACAAACAAACAGTGCTTCCCCACTAGTTGGAGTTAAACGTTGTTTTACATAGCTGAAGAGGGGACTCGACAGATATGTAAAACTCTGTGAGTGTCGTGAACAGACGCCCACAAAACTCAACGGTAATGAAACCCAAGAGGATAAGGCATAGAATTAAGAGGACAGTGAGTATTAAAAGTCTGTGACAGAAATTGCAGCTCCAAATAGAGTATTTGCAAAATCAGAGTGGGATCCATTGATGGGGGAGGGGGGACTGCCAGGTTTAAATGCAGGATGCCTGCAGAGAGAGAACCGTTTTGTTGAGATTGTGAAAATGCCTTTTTGCCGGGTGCTAATTTCCAGGTGCGATAGAATGAACTATAACCATTGCTTGGTGAGTGTCTATGGCATCCGGTTTCTATCAGACCGGCATCCAGAAATCTGAGGGTATGTCTACATTACCACCCTAGTTCGAACTAGGGTGGTAATGTAGGCAACCGGAGTTGCAAATGAAGCCCGGGATTTGAATTTCCTGGGCTTCATTTACATAAAGCCGGGCGCCGCCATTTTTAAATGTCCGCTAGTGTGGACTCCATGCCGCGCGGCTACATGCGGCACGGACTAGGTAGTTCAGACTAGGCTTCCTATTCTGAACTACCGTTACTCCTCGTTTCACGAACTAGTCCGAACTACCTAGTCCGTGCCGCGTGTAGCCGTATGGTACGGAGTCCGCACTAGTGGACATTTAAAAATGGCGGCGCCTGGCTTTATGTAAATGAAGCCCGGGAAATTCAAATCCCGGGCTTCATTTGCAACTCCGGTTGCCTACATTACCACCCTAGTTCGAACGAGGGGGGTAGTGTAGACAGACCCTGACTGCTTTCATTGTACGTGGCAGCCAGAAAGACTGTTTGTCTTTTGATATTGATACGTAATGGCCAGGCCCGTTGATGGGGGGCAAAGCCCCAGATGCTGTAAAGTGCTGCAGGATTGCTGCACTGCACTGTCCAGAGGGTTCCGACGGCTGCGTGTGGGGGGCAGCACCCCACTCCAGGTGGCACTGAGGGACGCCTGCCCCTTGTCCTGCCCCCTCTGCCTGAGGCCCCGCCCCTTCTGGGAGCCTGGAGCCGCCTCTCTCCACCTTCCCCAGGGACCCTCCGAGGCTGCCCTGGTAATGCTGTTAATAAATGAAACATTTCTATTGATTTTACCCCCCCCCCCCAGTTCTCCTTGGCGGAGTGCTGTCAGGGCATATGGAAAATCGCAGGGTTTGGGTGAGTTCGTTTGACTTTTTTTTTTCCCAAGGTAAATTTGCACAGATCAACAGGGCATTTTCCATTTTTAAATTAAGACTGGGAAAAATCAGTCAATCCTGAGGTTTCAGCTTAAGAAAATCTCTATTGATCTCTACGAACAGATTAGGTGAGATCCAATTCACTTCCATGTACATTTTTTGACATTAAAATTATCTTGTAATAGGACCATCAATAACTACATGAAGTATTTGTCTTATAATTGTGTTCTCTATAATGATCAACCTTTAATTTTCCCTCCTGCTAAGGGGGAATCATTTTGCAGGTTCAATGCTTACATTTCAGCTGCACTTTGCAGTAAAACAGCCTATTATTCTTCGTAAATTGCCTTAGAAAGCCATTAACATGAGCATCAGATATTCTGATGTAATGAGATAAAAGAAGCCGATGGGCCTAGGGAGGCAAGAGAGCATTGCTTTCTAATGTGCACTTCGATTACATGATAGGAATTTGATATTTGTCTTTCCTGTGAAGAAATTTGCTACAGGGGAGGTGAAAAGCAGGAATAATGAAATGCACTGGGGCCAGGTTGGACCTCCCTGGTCCGGCACCCTCGGGACCTATTACAGACAAAACCTGCTATCCGGCACTTAACTAGCTGGAAAACTTTAGAAACCAGCAAATTTCTGAGCTGGGAAAAAAACTTGTTTAAAAAAAAAAAAAAGAAAGAAACCGGTGCTTTAAGCCAGGCATGCAGCATGTACCTGGGGGAGGGGTGAACAGCCGCTACGGCCGCCTGACATCAGGCCACATCCGAGCTCCCCCTCCCCCACAGCTCCCAGCAGCCTGGCACCCGCACGGCTCATGGCCACTCGGCCCCCCACCTCCCCACCCTGTGCCTCCTGGCCTCCTCTCCTATAGGTCAGCCCCCCGCCGCTCCAAGCTGAGCTCATGGCTCATGGCTTCCCTGGAAGCCCAGCCCCCCCCGTGCCTCCTGGCCCTCCCCCACAGGTCAGCCCCTTCCTGGCTCCCCCCCCCAGGCAGGCCGCCCCAGGCATCTCCGCCCCCTGGTTTCCACCCCCCCCACCAGGCCGTATCCTGCCCCCCATGGGTCATGGCCCCCCCAGCAGGCCACATCCCAGCCCCCACACCGCTCCCCCCCCCATAGGCCCCACACAGCTGGGCCCCGCCAGATATCTGGAATTTTTAGAGAACCGGCCCAACCTAATCCCCGGGTGTGCCGGATAACACAGGTTTTACTGTACAAGTTAATGTTAATGTCAAACATTTTACATCAGAGCGAATTGGCTCTCACATAATCTATCGGTAACGATCAATAGAGACGAGCTGGGGTTGGTCCTGCTTTGGGCAGGGGGCTGGACTCATCCTCCTGAGCTCTCTGTCAGCCTGGGATTCTATAATTACAATAGCACTGGGATCCTGGCACCCCAACCCTCTGCAGCACCCGACCTCTCTCATCCTGGAACCCCTGTGGTCCTTGCGGACCATGGACGTTGCCGGACCAGAGAGTTCTGGTTCATAGAGGTACAACCTGTATTGTCTGACCTAATGCTTAAGCCGTTGAGTGTTTTGAAGTTGTGTCCCATGCCTGGCAGGGTCGATAGATCTACACGGACAGGAGACCGTGCGGGGCCTCCCACAGAGCTCCCGCACCGTTAGGTGGCATTGCAACAAAAGGGTGTTAGACAATGAGAAGTGCTTGTAATCGGGCTGGCTGAGGTGAGCCCACGCGTGAGGGTTTCCACTCCGCGCACATCCCGAGCGGATGGAAATGGGCCAACTAACCTCAGAGGCCGCACCCGGGGGAGGGCCACGGCCTGCGAATGTCTGACCAAAGACGAAGGGGGGAGGGCCACGGCCTGCGAATGTCTGACCAAAGACGAAGCCCCGCTGGCGGCTGGGTCCGACTGGGGTTTTATAAAGCCAGGAAGTGGAGAGCAGGAAGGGGCCTGAGGGAGGAACTTTGCACTCAGTGCCTGGATAATAATCACTGCTTAGGGGGCGAGGAGAAGACCAAGGAGGAGAGCCAGTGCCGGCCTAGAGCCTGACATGAATTCCAGAGGGGTTGAGCAGCCTCTGGGACTGGTGGAAGCACAGGCTGGTAAACCCAGAGGTGGGCCAGGAAGCAGAGGAATGAGTCAGGCAGTAGCCTCGGGAAACAGCAATACGGTTGGAGAGCGAGAAGACCATGATGGCTAGTTCTGGGTTCCTGGGCTGAAGAGCGTCTGACATGCTGCATACTGGGATGATGTCCCTTGTAAAGACAGTGTTAGTAAAAGCATCTTTACTGAGTCGGCCTGGCAGTGTTAGGGGTGTGTAGGTGGAGGCCCCCTTTACTAGAGGCGCCTTTGACCTTTACTGTGAGGATCCTTTGTGCTGCAATGTAGCCCTAGAGACTACAACTCCCATGATGCCTTGCAGAAAAAAAGGAGGGAAACTGTTGCTCTCTTCCAGGCAGTGCAGAGAGAGCGGGGAGGGCTGCAATTTAGAGAGAGGAGCCAGATGGCTGCGGTGGAGCCTTTCCCAGTGCAGGAGCTGCTGCCTGAGAGCCTGCGGGGGCTGGATGCTAGCAAGCTGCTTCAGGGGCTGGTGCTGACTGTCCCTGGAGGGGAGGGGCCCTGGCTGCGCCTGTGGCTGGAAGGAGCCTGCATAGAGGCATCTGTGAGTGACCGTGGTGGTTTGGGAAGTGCTGCCTGGCACGGAGCACAGACGCCAGACTGACTCTGGGTCCGGAGAGAGGCCGAGTGATCTGCCCAGGGAGCCAGAGCTGCCGGAATTGGGGGGGGGGGCTGCTCCCGGGGCAGAGGGATTGCGCCGTTGTTGTGGCCTGGACTGGCTCACACCCGACCTGCCTGGTGCTGTCTCCACTCCCGCTACAGACCTGCAAGCGCGCCCAGGCCAGCCCGTGTCTGGGGCTCTGAATCCAGAGGAGGGCCCCGCCCTGGGCTGGGGAAATGGGGGCAGGGTTAATGCCCGTTGGACGAGTTTCCTTTCTTGCTGTGTCTTGGCTAATTGATGTTATTCAATTTTAGCCTGTTACACACTTGCTTTAAGTGGTTCAGTAAAGGTGCGTTAAGTCTCATTTAATCAATGAGATGCCTGTTATTTATCATTGTTGTTTTGGAGTTAGCACCAGATTATTACTGGAATGAGTTGATTCCTGGCAGCTCCCAAGTGTGTACCGGGGCGGCCAGTGGGAGGCTCCGCCATTGTATATTCCTTTTGGAGCAAGGAACTGCAGTAAGGGGGGTGGAGACTACACCCCAACTATACAATACCACCCCGGGGGTACTCAGGATCTCCTTGAATGTTAAGAACATCAGGCACACAGGTGAGCGTGACCCGCTCCTGAGTAATCCAGGGAGGGGAGAGCGGGTTACCTAGGTATACCTTGATTTCATATTACATACACACGGTGCTTTTTTTGTGACAGTACTGCCCGGTACACAGTCAGAGCTTACCTGAAAAGAATGGAGCATACCAGCACCTCTGTAATGAAAATGGCCTACAGTCAGCTGGGCTGCATGTCTTAAAGGGGCTGTGTCTCTTAAAAGGGCAATGCCTGCCCCACCGCTTTTTTTTTTCTCAACAACTTTTCCTCTGGAGTATCGACACTACTTTTTTTTAAACAAAAAAGCACTGCATACACAAATGCCTGCAAGAATATTTCCATTGATAATAAATCAATATTTGCACAACAAATGAAGTATGGTAAAGAGGCCAAATAAGAAAATTGCTGTTTGAGAATGTATTGGATCAGGAGCAGGGAACCTTTTTTGAGTCGGGAGCCACTGAGCCACAGAAAAATCAGTCGGGGGCTGCATACAAGTGAGAAGCCCCTGACAGAGAAGGAGAAAGACCCTCCCCACATGCCCCTCGCACACCAGAGTCTAGAAGCACCCAGGCTAGTAGATTTGGTGAGCTTCAGCTCTACGGGTAGGTAGCAGGAATGCCAGAGTGGGCTCCCCAATGCTGAGCTCTTGGGGCCCGATCCAGGGAAGCTGGGGGCCAGATGTGGCCCCCAGGCCTGAGTTTCCTCACCCCTGTATGAGTGTGTGTGTGGAGGGGGGAGGGGGGATTAAAGGCTATTTAGTTTATTTTTTGACATGTGATGGTGACAAATTCTATTCTGGCAGTTAGAGAGCTTTCCCTGTTTGAATTTCATTTCTGGCAATCATTCAATACTTCTGACTCTCCGCATTATCAGTCCTGCCACATAATTTCCCACTACTGTAAATACTTGAATAAACAGAAAAAACTGCCTAACCCCTATCGTTTGCCCATCTGGGGAGATTTAGATAAAAATTAGGGCTTTATTAAAATATTCGTATCCATCAATTATAAAAATAATTTGATTCTGGCAAGCCTAGTAATAACATATATCTCCGCTTTCAATCCGTAAAATATCTGTCAGGCTTGGAAGGTTTGACTTTGAAGCGCAATCTAATAAAAGAGCGTGAGGAAAGGCAGTTCACTTTATTAATATTTTGTCATCTGCTCCGCTAAACGTTTAAAGATCATGATCTCCTGCAAAGTTTTGCTGAAGAATCTGAGCTGCCATTTTATCTTAATCAGACATCGAGAGAGAAGGGCGCCACAGTGGAGCTGGCTGACTTCATCCTTTGGTAGATAAATCCTTTGTGCCAAAAAATACATTTTTCAGTTAGGTGAAATTTTTCTTGCCAGTGGGTGAGTTTCAGATTTTTTCCCGCAGTTGTTTTTCAACGGCTTAAAAAAATAACCCTTAAAAAAAAAACATTATCCAATGAAGTGAAAACTGGCAACCAATGCAAATCACCATCAGCACCAATACAACACCCTCCCCAATGTTTTGTATAACCTGTAGCACATAGGGGGAGCCTGAGACAGAGGCCTACAAGAAGGGGCCTCGTGTAAAGTTTACGACCTAAACAAAAGAGAGGTCCTGATGATATAAAGCAAAGGATGCAAGAGACAGGCTCTCCGAAAAAGTCCAACCCTGTTACAAAGCAGATGTCTGCTTGCTGATTCACTGTCCAGAACTTGACAAGAACTGAGACAGCGTTGGGAAAACACAAGCATTCCTAGACACGAAATATTCATGTAAACACATTCCAGAAAGGTAGTGCCATGACTCCCCAATACCAAGCTATGTTGTCAGCACACTCTGGCCATGCCTACACTAGGAAACTATTTCAAAATCAGTACATTTGACTGAACTCCCGATTTTAACAAAATCGACCTAGTGCGTCCACACTATGGGGAAGCCTCGAAAATGGTCGAGGCAGGCTCTGTTAATGTGGACGTGCTACCTCAGACTTAGAACCCTGGCAGCACTAGGGAGGAGTTAGTTCAAATGACTCTGGGGAAGAGTTATTTCGAAATCGTGGCACTGCCGTGTCCACGCTACCGCTATTTCAAAATAACTATTTTGGAATTAGTGTTACGCCAGATGAAAAGCAGGAGGACACATTTCGAATTCCACGGCCCATTATTTTGACATAATGGGCTTGGTAGTGTGGCCACTCCACTTATAAATTCAACCTGGGTGGGTGTTATTTCAAAATAACTCCCTAGTGTAGTCCAGGGCTCCCTGAATATGATGCAGCATCCACGATGTTCAAGGTAAAAGGTGGTAACTAAACATGTTGGGAAAATATGTAGCTAGCGGGAATCAGTGCGTGTGCTTTTAGACAATAATGGATTGCTCTGTGATATCGAATACAAGCACATCCCTTTTAATGAATGACCATATATACGCACAATTCCTTAAGACTAACTTCTTGATCTGGATTTATTCACAACATTATTTACAAAGTGAAATTAAAAATGCAAATTTGGTCAAGTACCAATAGCCGGCTGCATACAAGTGGGGATTTCATTCAATGGTTGTCAGTTTTATGACATTATCATAAAACTGCTGCAAAAGTGATGCATGAACTTCTGTAAATAAATAAAAGCGTACAAAAGAATGTCTTTTGGTCAGCTGTGGGGAGAGATGACTGCTGAGAAATATGTTCGTTCTGCTGTGATAGCACCATAATTTCTGGATTTATTGTAAAGGAGGTTGTTATACTTAAGAAACTGACAAAGATGAATTATGCTATTTATGGTTCTGAGAAGAGAAATGCTCTCAGTAGCTTTAATCAGGCAGCCACATACTTAATTTTTACAATTAAAATTACTTCATTGACAGAGAGTGGGTTTATGGCTTTTTTTCATCTGTTAATAATTACTGTGTCAAAAAATGCGGTGGGCATTTTGTGGGCCATCCAGTTAAGATAGAATGCTCCTAGTTCCAAGAAAATGACAAATTAGACAGAGATAAGGCAGTTACCTGATTTGTATAGGTCAAGTGTTTATGTTGACAAAGTGCGTGAAGTAATACCTTGGGGTATGTCTACACTGCCACCGTAGTTTGAACTAGGGTGGCTAATGTAGGCAATCGAAGTTGCAAATGAATCCCGGGATTTAAATATCCCGGGCTTCATTTGCATCTTGCCAGGCGCCACCATTTTTAAATCCCCGTTAGTGCGGACTCCGTGCCCGCGGCTACACGCAGCACGGAGTAGGTAGTCCGACACACTTCTTCAAGTCTGGGGAACATACTCAGAGCATCATGGATGGAACAGATTGTTTAGCATAAGGAGGCCATACATGTTTCAGGGGACCATTCAAGGTGAGGTGGCCTGTTAACACCCCTCTAGGTATGGGGGAATAACTAGGGAGGGGAGGCGAAGGGTGTTATAATAAGCCATAAATCCAGTGTCTCTCTTCAGCTCATGACATTGAGTGTGTGGCAAAGTTATGAATTTGAGCCCCCGTGTTTGTCCTTTGATGGTGTTACATAGGCTTCCTTTAGGGTGAGGACTGAAAGGAGAGACAGAGAATGGTCACTTTGTGTAAAGTCTTTACCTACAGGTGAGCTGGAGTTGGTCTTTCATCATTTTTTGGAGTGAGTTCATTCTAGCGTGTTGTGATTGCCTGGTTTCGCCCATGTTGTTGTTGTTGGGGCATTTATTGTGCTGCGTGATACGCACCACACATTGGCTATGTCTACACTGCCCGCAGAGAGTATACTAATGAAGCACTCGTTAGCATTTGTCATGCTGTCATTAGCATATACGCTGTCCGAGGCTTTTTGTGCAAAAACAAGCAGTGTAGATGGATCCGTTTTGCATAAAATCTCCCTTTTGCTCAAGATCTGTATACCTCCTTTTTTGAGGCATAGGGATGGGATTGCGTAGGACCCATGGATCACGAAAGGTGTGTTGTGGGCGGTGTGGATCATTGTAGCCATGGAGACATATTTGCAGGTTTTACATCTATTGTTCTGATATGAGTGGGTCTGTCCTGGTCTGAGGGGAGTTGGCTTCTGATTATGAGGTTGGGGAGGGGTGGGGAGGGTGTTGTTTGAAGGCTGTAAGTGGAAATTCAGGAAGATAAACTTGAGAAAGCTGACTGGGTTGCTGGATGTTACAGAACAACTAAGGAAAACAAATTAAAACACAGAGAAAAGTCTCTGGGCACAACGCAAGATGGTAAATGGGGAGGGGAGGGAGAGATTCACACAGAGCAGTTCAAACCAAACCACAAAATAAAGAAAAATTACTCTGAGCGCGACTACATTCACTTCCTTTCTTCCTTCCTTCCAGTTTTCCTTCTGTTCAGTCCACTCCCATGCCCCAGATTCCTTGGAGACATGATAGTCCTGCCTGGCTTTAAATCATTGTGTGTGTCAACTCCTGGTTTTTCTCTCCCACACAAAGAAAGCAGGCAAAGAATCTATATCCAATTCAAAATTCATCCCTCTATTTCGATTGGCTCTCCCGGCCCCCCGGCCAACGCTTTTGCTAGCTACCTGAGTTTAACCCCTTAGTCACCGGATGCTGGTCAGCACTCCCCTGTCCATTACAGGGGTCATCTTAGAGTCATAGAATCATAGGGTTGGAAGCGACCAGGAAGAAGCATGTGGTTTAACTGGGAATTGTGTTCACTGCATTGGTACAAAATGAAAACGTGAACAATGTTTAATGTTTTCTGCATGATTTCTACTCCTCTCAGAGGGTATGTCTACACTACAAAGTTAATTTGAACTAAGCTAATTCGAACTAATGCATCTAGAACTAAAAACTAGTTCGAATTAGCGTTTTGCTAATTCGAACTAGCGCGTCCACATTAAGTGGACCCTGAACCGGGGGTAAGGATGGCCGGAAGCAGTGCCGGCAGGGCATCAGATGAGGACTTAGAGCGTGTAGCTGCTGTCTCAGGCTAGCCGAGGGCTGTGCTTAAAGGGACCCGACCCCCACCCCGGACAGACAGTCCTCAGGGGTGCCCCACTTGCAAAGCAGTCCTGGCTTGGAGTGCCCTGAGTGCCCACACTCGGCACATCACAGCACTCGGCCATCAGACCGGCTGCACTTGCCACAGGCTGCCATCTGGGGAGAGGAGGCAATTGGGGGGCTGCAGGAGAGCTTCCACCCCCAGAAGCCCGCAGAGCCAGCCCAGTCCTCCCCATCGGGGGCTCGTACCCCATTCCTCCCTCACCTCCTTCCACTTACCCCTCCCTAGCCCCCCTTCCTGATGTACAAAGTAAAGAAAACGTGTGGTCAAAAATAGAAACTCTCTTTATTGAACAAAACTCGGGGAGACTGGGAAAAGGAGGTGGTAGAGGGGAAGAGAGAGGGTGGGAGAGGGGAGGGTAACTAAAATGATCAGAGGTTTGGAAGAGGTCCCATATGAAGAGAGGCTAAAGAGACTGGGACTTTTCAGTTTAGAAAAGAGGAGACTGAGGGGGGATAGGATAGAGGTCTATAAAAGCAAGAGTGGTGTGGAGAGGGTGCATCAAGAAAAGTTCTTCATTAGTTCCCATAATAGAAGGACTAGAGGACACCAAAGGAAAGGAATGGGTAGCAGGCTTCAAACTAGTAACAGAAAGTTGTTCTTCACAAAGCAAAGAGTCAACCTGTGGAACTCCTTGCTGCAGGAGGCTGTGAAGGCTACAACTAGAACAGAGTTTAAAGAGAAGTGAGATAAAGTGATGGAGGTTGGGTACATGGAGTGGTATTAGCCAGGGGATAGGAGAGGTGTCCCTGCCCAAAGTTTGTGGAAGGCTGGAGATGGATGGCACGAGACAAATGGCTTGGTCACTGTCTTTGGTCCATCCCCTCCAGGGTCCCTAGGGTTGGCCGCTGTCGGCAGACAGGCTACTGGGCTAGATGGACCTTTGGTCTGACCCAGGACGGCCATTGTAAGCTCAGGGCTCAGGGTCGGGGGTCTCAGTGGACCACCTTGATTTTCATGCACACCTGCTCCTGGGTGGCCAGGCTGGCAGCTCTCCTGCCCTAGATGGCCACTTTCCTGTGCCTAGTGTGGAGGTCGTGGACGAGGTCCACGATGTCCGCACTAGCCCAGGCGGGTGCCCGCCTCTTGCGGTCCCGGGCAAGCTCCCGGGAGCCGCCAGCCTGGTCCCGGGAAGAGGGGGAGGGCTGGGGGGCATCGGGTGGCTGGCTCGAGCCGTGCCAGGTGCAGGGTCTGCTGGCTGGGTGCTGGCAGGCTTGCACCTGGCACGGGCACCGTAGCCAGCCCGTGCCCCTTTAAGGGCTCCGGGGCCAGGAGGGGGGCAATAGAGTTTCCCTGGTGTTGGCCAGAGTGGCCACCAGGGAAAGCTGGGGAGGGCTAGCCTACCACTAGTTCGAATTAAGGGGCTACACACCCTTTAATTCGAACTAGTAAGTTCGAACTAGGCTTAGTCCTCATGGAATGAGGTTTACCTTGTTCGAACTAAGCACTCCGCTAGTTCGAATTAAGTTCGAACTAGCGGAGCGCTAGTGTAGCGCCTATGAAAGTTAGTTCGAAGTAACATCCGTTAGTTCGAATTAACTTTGTAGTGTAGACATACCCTAAGAGAACATTTCAGCAGCATCATTGCTTTTGGTGTGGCCTTGCATGGGGCAGTTCTCTAGCATCTTGCTTGACAATTACTCATGTTCAGTGAAGGGTAGCGATGCTTCGGGGACAAATGCCACATGTTTGGCATTGCAACCAGATGTGAAATCATTTCCATGCCAGCAAACCTCATGTGTGCAGCAGAGTTATTTGAATGAGGCGCATCTATGCAGTATGGGCCAATTTAATATTATAAAGTCGATTTGCATAATTCCCATGGATTGTTTTTACTTTGTCAAGTCAGGCACAGTAGTTCAGAGGTGAGCCAGGAGGTTGGTTTCTCACCAGTGGAGTTGCTTAGGGTGGTGGGACCTGATCCCTTCTTCTTATGTCATGAGCTTCTGGGGGGGGATGTACTTCATGTTGTTTTGGAGGCTCAGTAGCTCACACATGACCCTGACTTCCTTTGCCACCCTGATGCTCCCACTCCCCCAGTTTGGGGTCTCGTATGGACAGAAGGGCTCTGCTGAGATCTGGCTGGCAGAGGTCAGAAACAGTTAGATGGTTAAAGCTGAGCCACAGTGGCCTTCATGATCCACTAAGGGGGCTCCAGCCCCCTACTATTTTTAGTGACCTCCACTGGCTTCTCTCCAATGTGTCCACATCCTTTCTATAATGGAGGGGGTACAGTTGGACGCAATACTCCAGATGTGGCCTCACCAGTGCCGAATAAAGGGGAATGATCACTTCCCTAGATCTGCTGGCAATGCGCCTCCTAATGCACCCTAATATGCCATTCGCCTTCTTGGCTGCAAGCACACACGGTTGACTCATATTTAGCTGCTCATCCGCTGTAACCCCCAGGTCCTTTTCTGCAGAACTGCTGCCTCACCAGTCGGACCCCAGCCTGTACCAATGCTTGGGATTCTTCCGTCCCATGTGCAGGACTCTGCACTTGTCCTTGTTGAACCTCATCAGATTTTTTTTGGCCCAATCTTCCAATTTGTCTAGGTCTCTCTGGACCCTATCCCTGTCCTCCAATGTATCTACCACTCTCCCTAGCTTAGTGTCATCTGCAAACTTGCTGAAGGTGCAATTCATCCAGGTCATTAATAAAGATGTTGAACAAAACCAGCCCCAGAATGAACCCATGGGGAACTCCACTTGACATCAACCACCAACCAGACATTGAGCCGTTGATCCCTACCCGTAGAGCCCGGTGATCTAGCCAGCTTTCTATCCATCTTACAGTCCATTTATCCAATCCATTCTTCCTTAACTTTCTGGCAAGAATACTGTGGGAGACTGTATCAAAAGCTTTGCTAAAGTCAAGATATATATGACATCCACCACCTTCCCCATATCCACAGAGCCAGTTACCTCATCATAGAAGGCAATATGATTGGTCAGGCATGACTTGCCCTTGCTGAATCGATGTTGAGTATTCCCAATCACTTTCTCCTCTTCCAAGTACTTCAAAATGGATTCCTTGAGGATCCCCTCCATGATTTTCCAGGCCTGAGATGAGGCTGATTGGTCTGTAGTTCCCTGGATTGTCCTTCTTCCCTTTTTAAAAGATGGGCACTGCATTTGTCTTTTTCCAATCATCTGGGTCCTTTCCCGATCATCACGAGTTTTCAAAGATAATGGCCAAAGGCTCTGTAATCACATTGGCCATCTCCCTCAGCCCCTATCATTGAGATGATATTGAAGCAAAGTGTCTACAGAAAGTGTGGCCTGTACCTTATGATGGGCCTTGAGCAAGGACAGTTGGAATAACTCTAAATCCGTGATAAGGATGGGCCCTGATTTTCTTGAGTAAACTTTGCCCTGCGATTTCTCTGTCCGTGAGATCAAAGTCATATAAGACCCAGGTACAAGGATAGAGTGGGCTGCCCAGGAAAGGGAGATGAATGGTGACTAATCCTTAATGGCCATATGAAAGCACCTTTTTCATTGAGAAATTCAAGGTCAGTCCCTTTTGCTGGTATGCAGTGAAAGGAAAAGGAGGCCTCATGTTCTGGAGCCTAGAACTTCAGATGCATTATGGGCAGTTTTTCTGGACCCATTTATAATTCTCTGATGGCCACCAGTGAAAGTCTAGATTCAGACCTATTGGCTTGAGGATGGGCCATAGAGAAGTCTAAGCCTTGACAAATTATGAACTGTGAAGAACTGGGCTAGGCCTGGGAGCCAGGGGAAGTTTGTGTTTGTCCTTGTGGAAAGGACAATCCTACTGAAATATGAAGAGAGACGAAAAGGCTTATAATATTACCTGCCAGCAGTGAAATGAAATAGCACAGAAACCCTCAGGAGCTGTATCTCAGGTGTGCCGTTCTCTGTCGGTGTGGAGCAGAATTGTCTTTGTCAAGGATGACAAATAGGAACAGCTCTCTAATCTCGATGACAAAGTGCAGGGGACGTCGCTGAAATCGGGAGTAGCTGCGTAAAGCTCCTAACATTGTTCAACGGTCTAGAGGTGATAGCTATGTTGGCAGAAGAAGCTCTCCCACCGACCTCGCGCTGTCTATGCAGCTGGGGCTCAGGTGGGTATAATTACGTGGCTTGCAGATGGGTTTTTCAGACCCCTGAACTGTATCTGAAGTGTGTAGTGTAGACCTGGCCTAAACTGGAACAAATGCTCCCACAGAGCATGTCTACGCTAGGAAACTATTTTGAAATAACTGAAATCGATTTAATAACTCCTGAAATAACATTGAACTAGCGCACCCTCACGCTCTTCTTTTGACTTCCCTGACTCCTCGTGTAATGAGGGTTACCAGGAGTCGGTGTAAGAAGTCCCCCAGCTCGACATTATTTCGAAATAAAGGCTTGTAGTGTAGATGTGCACTGTTATTTCGGAATAACATCAGTTATTCTGAAATAACACTGCTGTGCAGATAGACCCTAAGAGCCTGAGCTGTTTAGTAAATGAATCATGATAGTGAAACCTGTTTTGACTTTGCGGTTTGTAAATCCCCATTCCATCAAAATAGTAAATAAGAACATAAGAACGGTCATACTGGGTCAGACCAAAGGTCCATCTAGCCCAGTATCCTGTCTACCGACAGTGGCCAGCACCAGGTGCCCCAGAGAGAGTGGACTGAAGACAATGATCAAGCGATTTGTCTCCTGCCATCCCTCTCCACCCTCTGACAAACAGAGGCCAGGGACACCATTCCTACCCCCTGGCTAATAGCCTTTTATGGACCTAACCTCCATGAAATTATCTAGCTTCTCTTTAAACTCTGTTATAGTCCTAGCCTTCACAGCCTCCTCTGGCAAGGAGTTCCACAGGTTGACTATGCGCTAAGTGAAGAAGAACTTTCTTTTATGCGTTTTAAACCTGGTACCCATTAACTTCATTTGGTGTTCTCTAGGGCCGTGTCCAGACTCAGGGGTTTTTTCGGGAAAAGTAGCCTTTTCCCGAAAAAACTTCCCCTGCGTCCAGACTCAAGCCGCGTTCTTTCGAAATAATTTCGAAAGAACGCGGCTTTTCTTTCGATGGCGGTAAACCTCATTTCACGAGGAAGAACGCCTTCCTTCGAAAGTTCCTCTTTCGAAGGAAGGCGTTCTTCAATGTAAAGAGGCCGTCTTCGAAAGAGAGCATCCAGACTCGCTGGGTGCTCTCTTTCGAAAAAGCGGATTGCTCTTTCGAAAGATCCGCCTGCAGTCTAGACGCGATCTTTTGAAAGAGGCTCTTTCGAAAGCATCTTTCGAAAGAGCCTCTTTCGAAAGAAGCCTTCAGTCTAGACATAGCCTAGTTCTGATATTATGGGAACTAATAAATAACTTTTCTTTATTCACCCTCTCCACACCACTCATGATTTTATAGACCTCTATCATATCCCCCCTCAGTCTCCTCTTTTCTAAACTGAAAAATCCCAGTCGCTTTAGTCTCTCTTCATATGGGACCCGTTCCAAACCCCTTTGGTACTTTAAATTAATCTGAATTAGAATTGTTGTGATAGTACACATGTATTTCTTTTCCTTCTATGGGTGGGGCAACAAATATAATCACATTCCCATTCAAAGTGGCTTACTGTCCCTGAAATACCTAAGGAAGCTTTCCTGCAATATTGTGTGGTACCAGGAAGAACTCTGTCTGATGTGACTCTGAAAAGGATATTGCCTTGGAAAATAATGGCTTGTGTTATTCTCTATTTACGTGAAATCCTTTGGCTAAGGTAGCACTTCACAAGTATTTGCCATGGCAGGTGGAACTAAATTTAGACTGTTGAAAGGAGTCACGAGTCGGGGTGGTGGAACTGTAAAAGGGAACGGCTGCTGTGCTTTTAGCTTGCATGTGTTTTGAAAGGCTTGTGAAGTAGTTACACCTGTGATCAGAGCCACTTCTGTACGGTAATGATTGGTGCTATTTTCCTCTTGAAGATGAACCGCTTTGAAAAGGACTAGAGCCTTTTATGTGGCGGCAGCAGACACTTAACAAGGATTAAGTTGCACCGAGTTGGAATTAAAATAAGTGCCACCGTTAGCGTCAGACGAAGAGCGCCATTGTCCTGAGGGATAGACCTGCACAATTTCCTCTTCACCCCCAAGTTAGCCCAAATAGCTTTCTCCTTCCGGAGCATCTGAATCCCCATTCTGCCTAGAGGTTGTGTGTCTGCCAGCGGGTAACAATAACCTCTGCCTCCTTGAATTGGCCCCTCTTCCAGAAGGTGGCGTCCAAGTCAACTCCTGTGGAACTGGTCTCTGGGCGTACCTTTCTGGGGAAGGAAGGTCTAGGGGAGATACGGTGTTGGATTGAAATTCTTAGCTAACACACAGACTCCCTGTTTGACCTTAGGTCACTATGTCTCCTGGTACCTCCGTTCCTCAAAAAGGGGAGTCATACTTTCCTACCACACTAGGATGGCGGGGGTAACATCCATTAATCATTATGAAGCACTTGGATGCTATGGTGCTAAGGGCCAAATACACACGAAGGATGTTAAGGTGCGGTGACTTTCCTCATCTAGTAGTCGATAGATTCTTTTATCGACTACTCGATTATTTGATAAGGGTAGGAAGTTTCAGGGTGCAGTCTGGCTCGCGCTGGACTCAGCATCACTTCCCCTGCTGCCACGCCATATTGAAATGGACAGGGGAGCCGGTGTGCAAAGATGCCAGCTCAGTCCCTGCTCCCATGGGTCTCTGAAGTTTGATCTGGGATCCGCCTTCATGCACTGGCTCCTCTGTCCCTTAATATTGCAGAGCCACAGTGGGGGGGCGGAGGACGTGACTTGTCGATAGAGCTAACCGATAAGCTCCTGTTTATCAGTGAGTCGACTAATCACTTTCATTTGTGGGGAGGGATAGCTCAGTGGTTTGAGCATTGGTATGCTAAACCAGGGTTATGAGTTCAGCCCTTGAGAGGGGATCTGGGGCAAATCTGTCAGGGATGGTGCTTGGTCCTGCCGTGAGGGTAGGGGACTGGACTCAATGACGTCTCAAGGTCCCTTCCAGTTAGGTATATCTCCACATATTATATTATATTATCCCTAACAAACACCCTAGATCAGTGTTTCTTAAACTTTTTAAGACCAAGGAACACCAAACAATAATTTTTTTAATGTGAAACAACAAGGATTTTTTTTTGTTGAGAAAAAAAATAGAGGGGCTATAAAGTTATTATTGAGCGCAAAAAAAAAGGTTGCCTGTCCCTTTAAGGGCAGCCATTTTGGACTCTGTTGTTCTCCACGGGACACAGTTTAAGAAACACTGCCCTAGATGGACACCTTTCCTGGAAAATCCCTGCTACCCAACCATTGTGGGACTTCTGAGCTACCTCTTTCAGGTAGGTTTAACTGGCTCCTTCTTGCTATGAAGTTCTGAGGACCCTGGATTCCCCTCAGATCAGGGCTGTTACTGGCTGAATCTTTCTGTTGCAGTAGTTGCCCCACACCACAAACGTTTTAGGTAACCGCAGTTCCAAGCCATCCATTTCCAAGCTGAGGCTTTAGCTTTCCCCTTGTGAATAGTCCTTGGAACGTCCATCCGTTGCAAACATGCTGGCCTCAAAAAGGCCAATTTTAAGGCCAAATTCTAACCAAGTAGAACCCAGAAACTAATCAACAGATTTATTTAAACATCTACAGGAAATTCAAGCTTTACTGAGAGATCAATGGCTGAAAATGTAAAGGAGGTATGTGGGTTTTTTCAGACAAAGATAGTGCTGAATCCCCACCTGAAAGTCTCACACTTGCTTCTCCACACTGCATTTATGATGTCTCCAGAGAAGGCTTTTTTTTGCTCCCATTGTCTGGGCTAGAGCTATGGGTGGACTGCATGTAATGCAAGGTTCATACTGTCAACCTGTGGAACTCCTTGCCAGAAGATATTGTAAAGACTAGGACTTTAACAGGGTTCAAAAAAGAACTAGATACATTCTTGGAGGTTAGGTCCACCAATCCTTATTAGCCTCGGTGCGTAGGAATGGTGTCCCTAGCTTCCATTTGTCAGAGGCTGGAAATGGATGACAGGAGAGGGATCACTGGATGATTCCCTGTTCTGTTCACTCCCTCTGGGGCACCTGGCATTGGCCACTGTCGCAGACAGAACACTGGGCTAGATGGACCTTTGGTCTGGCCAGTCTGGCCCTTCTTATGATCTTATGCACTGGCTTGAATGTTTGCCATTGTGACTAGAAAGTTGTAGAACAGATTTTAGACAAATATTGCGAATGGATAACTGATCAGTTAGCAGTCAGCACGTGACGAGCAACCTTAAAAGGTCCCAGTGTGGCAAAAAGGATATGAAGAACATCGTGTGGCTTAAAAAAGGGATGTTAGATATCGGGTAACTGAATAGTCGAGTAACCGCACAAAATCTTTGTGGTTACACAACTTTTCAATAGTCCACAGGTCGGGGCCGGCAGCCGGTGTGCTCCTGGCCCTGCTCCCAGGGAGCCCCCTTCCATCCCACGCTGCTGCCTCTGCCTCCCTGCACAGACCAGCTGCCTGTCACCCCGCCCTGCTGCCTCTAGTGTGGGGTAGCAGCAGCCCTGTCCATGTCCATGGAGGGGATCCGAGCTGCTCCACCACTCTTGGAGCAGCCTCCCCTGATCCCTCACCCACAGCTGCCTCTGATAGAGGTAGCAGTGCGGGGGCAGATGGCACTGCAGAGCCAGGGCTGGGGGGAACCGGCGTTTAAGCTGGCTCCCCCTAGCACCGGCATCTGCTCCCCCCTTGCTGCCTCTGACACAGAGACAGCGGGGGGGGGGAGGGGTGAATGCGAACAATCAAGAAGACGGCCCATTAAGCCCAGGCTTATCAGTTCATCATGTATTTGAATACACATTGACATCCCTAAGTTAAAATAGGACCCATTTGAAAAGCTTATTATAAACTTTCCATAAACTTCAATTGTGCAATATACACAAAATCCCTAATTAGCCCCAAAGTCTAATCCATTCATTCTGCCGACACTCATTCAGGTGCTGTTCTTTCCTCTATCAAATTGAAACTGCTGACGCTCTGCTCAGTCCCAATCAAATACGCACCTTGCATTGTAGCGGCGACGGTAAGCATTTTGAATGGAGTGGCTATGGCTTTTTGCCACAAAGGAAAATATATTATATGTATGGAAGTGGCTATAAAAATAGGATTTCCCCCAGCACTTCGAGAGAGATGATCCTCGGCATGATTCTGTAATATATCATATCACAGTCTCGATTTACAGTTCATTTTAAATAGAACAGCCTAAGAATGACCTAGGGTCCCTGAATGTTTTTCATTTCATACAAAGAGCAAATAGATACTTTCAGGCAGAACTTCCCTTATAACAGATTGAGCACCAGAAATTGCAGTAGCAAAATCTCGGAGGCAGGAATATTTGTGTTCCCTGGGTGACTGGCTATAATGAAATGAATGCTCAAGGGTTGTCCGTCTCTTCAGAGAGCAGGTGCCTTCAATATTTAAAGGTATAATACATAGAAAATGCAGAGAAGATTCCTAACTGAATATTCCCAGCACACTACATTAAAATCATAAGATTATGATTTTTTTGTAAACATCAGCGTCCCCCCTACCTCCCCAGTCATCTTTTTGTCCCTTTCTCTGCTAGAAATATTGTTTAAATTAAAGTTGGGATTCTCCCATGATCACATGCCTCCAGGAGCTGGGGGTTTAAGGAGAGCACAACTCGTGTACTGTTTGCAATGGAACCTGGAGAACTAGCAGATTTGCTCATTACGGAGTTGTTTTCCAGTCGTGCTTACAGGAGAGGCACTAATCAAGATCACGGCTCCAGACCCAGGCTAAGAGAAAGGGAAACTAGATGCAAAGAAAACCCAGGAACCTGGGAGGCAGGTTACGGAACGGTGTGCCTGGACAGCCAGTTGAACTCAGGGGCTCTGAGGATTTGTCCTTTGGTGTTTTTGCTGCAAGACTGGGGTCTCCAGATCTTTCTCTCTTTGGCCTTTGTCTCTCTCAAGGCAGTAACCATTATTCCGGGATGAAAAAGTAGCAATGGAATGACCATGATATTCCAGGACCTTCCTCGTGGGATGGTTAGAAACCACCTAATTTTCAGCCTGGCCTGTGTGTTCCCACTTGTTCTCAGGCCAACACGGTCCCTTAGCTTTAACTGCTCCTCATTGTCCCTGGGGTTTATCCTCTGGTGCTTTTAGAGACAGCAATCCTGTCTGCTCTCGGCCTTCATTTGGAGAGGTTAAACCAACCAAGCTCTTTTCGTCTCGTCTCACAAGAGAGGTTCTCCAAGTCCCGGAATCACAGGTCAGGCAACTGCCTCTGTATTTGCTTCTCCTCCACCCCCTAGAGGTCCCTCCAGGGCACCCACCCACAGGCCTCCAAGCCCTATGTCATTGTCTCTCTTTCGTGTCTCCCTCTCTTAAGTCCAGAGAGAGTGCCTGTGCTGTACAGCTCCCTGCCTTCATTTCCAGCAGGAACAAGCTACCCAGGCATCTGCTTGCTGACTCTCCAGAGACTGGTCCAAGTGGTAGACAACAGATGTAAGTCCCACACAGTTTCCGCCGTGAGAGCCTGTTTTACCCTTCCTGTAAACAACGTTGCAGAGAGAACTCAGCAAGGCGGCCAAAGAACCCACACACGTGGTGATCCGAGCCGAGAGTCCCCCAATTCATAGAATCAGAGAACACTAGAACTGGAAGGGACCTCGAGAGGTCATCGAGTCCAGTCCCCTGCCCTCACGGCAGGACCCAGCACCATCCAGACCATCCCTGATAGACATTTATCTAACCTACTCTGAAATATCTCCAGAGATGGGGAGTCTACAACCTCCCTGGGCAATTTATTCCAGTGAATAAATTCGAACGTTTGTTCTGGCAGGAGCAATCATTCAATGCCCCATCCACAGCACTTCCTTTGTGGTCACAAGTTCACTGCCCCCTCCTTTCAGAACAAGCACCCTCAGAACACTTTTAATCCACGCTTTGCAAAGGACAGGGCTTTTCGATCCGGGGCTTCCAGAGCCGGTAATGAGCAGCCAATGGGTTTTCCTCCCAGGGCCTACCTGCAAATGAGTGGATGTAAATTGGGTCACTTGCATTCTCCTGTGTCCTGGGAAACTCTTTGTCTGCATTGTCCCCCGAAGCCCCCTGGCGTTTCTAATGTTGACATTAGCCACGTCCCTAGAAAAGTCACCTTCAACCCAGCAGTACAATGGGTCCCATGGACACCAACCCCTGTTCCTTCAGATGAAATGCTATTAAATTACATTCATTTTAATACTATACACTTTGTTCAGGAGCTCGCAGGATCTGTCACACCCCACTCAGCCTAGTAGCCTCTTCTAGACCCTTCCTGTTTGAATGTTTCTTAAACGTGGGACACCAGAACTGTATCCAGTATTCCCGCCGTGGCCTCACCAGTGCCTTGAACGATGGTATCCACACTTCCCTCTCTCTTCTGGAAACCCCTCGCTGGGTGCACAGGCCTTGGCATCTGCTGTGGGGTACTTCATCGTTGTATGCAGCGTGGTAGGCAGATTGGTGCCAGGGAGACAAGGTGGGTGGAGACATCTCTTTTATTGGCCCAACTTCTGTTGGTGAGAGAAACAAGCTTTCAAGCTACACACAGCTCTTCAGGTCTGGGAAAGGTCCTTCAAGTTTCACAGCAAAATGTTAAAAAGGCCAGCAGGGTTTTGAATGAAGTCTGCACTTCAAACATGAGTTTGGAGTGGTGGTTCCCAACCTGTGGACCATGGACCTCTGGTGGTCTGTGGCAGTACTGCTGGGGATCTGTGGAAAGTTTAAAAATAACCACGGTGGGCCCAATCCTTTCTTTCCTTTCCTTTTTTTCTCCCCTGGGTGCGGGGGTGGGGGGTGGGGAGAGGGAGGAGTTGTCCATGAAATTTTAATAGATTGAAAAGGGGTCCGTATCCGTATGCTTGAAAAGGTTGGGAATCACTGGTTTAGAGAACATACATTCTTACATACCACTCTTTTCTCTGCAAAGTCTAGTTAAGCCTTTGATTTTGATTCTTCCATCACAGATCTGCACTGCAATACTGCATTTGACTTCAGCCGTATTGAGCATTTTGCCAGCAATATCAATATTTGTATATTTCTTTTGGCAGTCGGTGGGCAATTATGAGAATATTACAACAGGCAGCAAGTCCAAAGGGCTGTATTCCTTCCACTCCTCCTCCCCACTTAAAAATCGTGACTTTGCTTCATAGTTGAAGCCAAATCGTAATTCTTGGAAGTAGTGAGAGATTTACTCTTAGCTACCATCACATGGAGGCGAAAGCTGCCCTGCTTTGGAGTCGGGTGGTCTTTGTGCTCTCCTGACAATAGACAGGTGATTTAGCTTTTCTGCTGGCATGGTGGAAAAGGTTGGATGCCTTTCAGTATATCCAAATACACGTTTAGCGGTGCACGGCAGAAAAAAATAATCTCGTATTGCATTTTCAGTAGACTGAAATTATTGATTTATGCCGGCAGCGCAATTTAATCTGTGTTTATGCAGAATTATAGTTAAATCCTCTAAAAATCTAGTTTTTACTTCTTTTACAGTCAAAGAGGGACATCAGAGTTTTCTTTACGCATAGAAAATAGTCGATGAAACAAAAAGTTCTCATAGGCTGGTAAAAGATGAAGCCAAAGAAGGGTGTCAAACCAAAACAGCATGAACAAGCCATCTAATCAAGTGGGAAATTTAAATTGTACAAGCCGAAGGAATCTGTCTCGCTGTCCATATCACCACTGGAGTCTGTAAAGTTGGTTCTTGGGATTTATAGATGAGCGGCTAACAAGATAGTTCAGATAAGCCAAGCCTTAGCAACAGGATCAATGCCAATACAGTGCAGCAGGCAGGCAGGAGACTTCTACCAATCTTGTTGTAACATGTCGTTGAGAAAACAGGCCAAATGGAAAATTAGGTTGAATGTGTCCATCTGCCCTTCCTGGTTTGCGTTCGTTCATGCTCTGTAGTGTGGGGTTTGTTCTGTAGTCTCTAGGCAATTACGCTTGTTGGGCACAGAAGAAAAACATCTGCCATTGCTGTTCAGAATAATTGCTTATCATGCTGTGATTCAAATATTTTCAGACGATATTTTCTATTTTCATTCTTCCACTCTAAGCAAACTATTGAAAAATGTGTCAAATAGGTTTGCAAGTACATTTAGCTTAATTAAGGAACCTTTTTCTTTTAAAAAAATTATATTACCATTATATTATCTGTACAAAGCTATTCCAAAAGCTTGACACGGTACATATAGCATAAGAGTAAGCCAGTGACTTTATACTGTAATAAAATGTGGCAGATGTTTCCAGTGTTTTAAATTCTATATTTTTTGTTCCTTTTTTCTCATTTTCGTTTCCTATTTTCTCCTGTACTATGCAGCATGCTGCCAAAGAGTTGTTATAAGATCAGGAATCCTAAATAACCGAAGAAACAAAAATGGACCACAAAGCTCCAAAAGGTCTGAAAACTCTAACTTTTAGAAAACATAATATTGTCAAAGTTCTAAGCACATGTTGAATCTCTCTAGTTCAGCCCTCTCTGGTTCAACAACATCTGTGTACTGGCATGATTTTAGTTAGCCAGATGTCCACTGGGATCAAGGGGTCATAGCAGACCACAAGCTAAATGAGTCAACAGTGTGACACTGTCACAAAAAAAGTGAACATGATTCTGGGAGGCATTAACAGGTGTGTTGTGAGCAAGACATGAGAAGTCATTCTTCTGCTCTACTCTGCGCTCGTAAGGCCTCAGTTGAAGTATTGTGTCCAGTTCTGGGTACCACATTTCAAGAAAGATGTGGAGAAATTGGAGAAGGTCCAGAGAAAAGCAACAAAAATAATTAAAGGTCTAGAGAACATGACCTGTGAGGGAAGGCTAAAAGAATTGGGCTTGTTTTAGTTTAGAAAAGAGAAGACTGAGAGGGGACATGAGAGCTGTTTTCATGTATGTAAAAGGGTGTTACAAGGAGAAGGGAGAAAAATTGTTCTCCTTGGACTCTGATGACAGGACAAGAAGCAATGGGCTTAAATTACAGCAAGGGAGGTTTAGGTTGGACATTAGGAAAAACTTTGTAACTGTCAGGATGATTAAAAGGAACATAAGAACATGATTTTCCTGGGGGTGGCCAAGTTCCCCACAGTCCCATAGGCTGTGTCTACACTGGCATGAATTTCCGGAACTGCTTAAAACGGAATACTATTCTGTTTTCAGTTTTTCCGGAAAAGGAGCGTCTACATTGGCAGGCTGCTTTTCCGGAAAAGCCCTTTTCCCGGAAAAGCATCTGTGGCCAATGTAGACGCGCTTTTCCGGAAAAGAGCCCCGATCGCCGTTTTTGCGATCGGGGCTTTTTTCTGGAAAAGACTACTGCGCTGTCTACACTAGCCCTTTTCCGGAACAGTGTTCCGGAATAAGGATTTATGCCCGAGCGGGAGCAGAATAGTTTTTCCGGAATAGCGGCTGATTTTGTACAGTAGAGCGTCGTTGCTTTTCCCGAAATTCAAGGGCCAGTGTAGACAGCTCGCAGCTTATTCCAGAAAAGCGGCTGATTTTCCGGAATAAGTGGCCCAGTGTAGACACAGCCATAAAGTTTGTTGACAGCTATCAGTCCTGGCTCTCAGGCTATGTCTACACTGCCCTCTCTTGTGCAAAAAAATATGCAAAGGAGGCAAAGCATGGAATATTGCCGTGCCTCATTTGCATAATTAATAAGGCTCTGTTTTTTCTCAAGAGGCTTTTGCACAAAAAGGAGCTGTCTACATGGCTCCTTTTTGCACAACCCCCCTCCTTGCAGGATGTAGACGGCTCCTTTTTGCGCAAAAGCGTCTTGTACAAAAACGGAGCGTCATTAATTATGCAAATGAGGCATGGCGATATTCCACGCTTTGCCTCATTTGCATATCTTATTGGGTAAGAGAGGGCAGTGGAGACGTAGCCTCAGTGTTCAGTGCTGTTCTTTAGCTCTAATTTACCCCTCAGTGTCTTCTCAGAGCCCAGTAAGCAGTGGAAGGGATGGTAATGCTGCTAGACACTGTTGACCTCCATTGGTTTGACAAATTCTCTGGTTCGGCACCGGTCAGGCCCTGAGGGTGGCAGATTACAGAGGTTTAACCTGTAGCTACTTCCTGATTTTCACAGGCAGAGCTCAGGAGGAATTTGCATAACCAGTACGATGTACAAGGGGTCTCTCCTCCACTCCCACTGTGGTTGCTAATTCTGTGTGACACCCTGTTGTATCCTGTGCCTGGAGAGCTATTAGAAATGTACAAGCTCCACAGACTGAGATGTGCCATTGTACTCTTCGGTCAGCTTCCCTCTGTTTACATCTTTTTCTCTTGACACCATGTCACATTACCAAATTGGAGGGAAGCAGCCAGATCGCTGCTGCACCCCTAGGTGGGGGTGTTGGCCCCAGAAATCTGTATGAAAGGGAGCCATGTGGGGTATTGAATGGGAGATTATTGTTTGTTAATCTTATGTACACTGTTTATGTGAGTATAGAATGTCTGGGTGTGTAGGTAGGAATCTGTAATCTGTGTAGAAGCTGAATATTTCTGTGAATGTGGTTAAGCATGGCTATGGACAGGCTGAGTAGCAAAGCCCTGTGGAACAATGACTCTCAATAGGCTATGGACACACCCAAAGAATGGGATTTGTCACCTGAGGGCAGCCAGCAGGAAACATAGAGTTTGGCCTCTGACCAGGTGACTTGCTGCATACAAGAAGAGGCCAGGAAGGGAATAAAAGGGGCCATGTGGTCGAGGCCATTTGGTTCTCAGCTCAGCACTTCATCCCAGAGGCAGCACTGCAGGGATTGAAGAGCCCGGAAGACCTGGGAACCCATCCTGATCGTAGGATGTGCAATAAGGACTTTTAACCAGCAGCTGCAACACCTCTGCTAGAGCCTGCATCGAGAACTGGGAGATTCGGTGCATGTAACGTACTGTACTTTAATAACCTTACTCTCATGCTTTTCTTTCTTGTGTTAATAAACCTTTAGTTTTAGATTCTAAAGGATTGGCCCAGCGTGATTTGTGGGTAAGATCCAGAGGGTAAATTGACCAGGGATCTGTGGCTGGTTTCTTGGAACCGGACAGGACTTGTTCGGGGTAGGTGGGATTGGGTGCTAGGACCCCCCACCTGTGTATAGGCCCGGGGCCATCTGGGGCACGGATATTGCTGGGGTGTCGGAGGGGTTTTGCTCGGGAGGCTTCAGGCAAGCTGCTGAAGCGCTCTGTGAGACTGGTTTGTGGCCTGTGTGGAGAGGTCGCCAGTCGGGGGCTGTAAGGAACCCCGGATTTGAGCAATTCGCCCTGAGTGGATGCCCGCAGCTGTGCCCAGACACGGCCCGGTCCGTCACACACCACAATAACAACATGAAGAAACATTTGCAGAGGAGACAACCGTCTGGGGCAGTGGTAAATGAGGAGGAGGACAGAGCATTGACACAGGGCTCTGGATCCATGGGAAGTGTGCAGAAGCAGCGATGCATTTCCAATATGCTCAACTGTAAGGCCATACATCTAGGAACCCAGAACACACCCAAACTTGTCAAACGGGGGATTCTATCTGGAGACAGAGTTATTCTGAAAAAGAATCTGGGTCATGGAGGATCATCAGCTAAGCAGGAGCTCCCTCTGTGACCAAGGGAGTCAACGTGCCTCTTGGATGCAGAAAACTCACATTGGAGAAGGGAGGTTATTTTACCACCGGGTTTGACACTGGCGCGACTGCTGCTGGAAACCTGTGTCTGATTCTGGTGTTTGCAACTCATGACGGATGTTGAAAACTTGGAGAGGGTTCAGAGGAGACACAGAAGAATGGACGAAGGGTTGGAAAACCAACCATCTAGTGGTAGGCTCTAGGAGCCCTCTCTCTTTAGATTAACAAAGAAGGGCAAGGGATGATACGATCCCAGTCTAAGATCTGATCTCCGAAACAGACCTACATCACTCAAGGGTTTGAAATTCATAACCATGAGCGATGTTGTTATTCCAACCTTAACCCCCCCGCCCATGGGCAGATGGCACTATATTGACAGAGATGCTTCTCCCGTTGACAGAGCTCCCACCTCTTGGGGAGGTGAATGAACTATGGTGATGGGACAACTTTCTCCTGTCGGGCTGGGAGCATCTTCGTGTGAGTGCAACTGCAGCAGTTTAAAATGTAAACCCTGCCCTGGGTTCCTACCTTGGGAACAAATACTTGATGGCAGCCTTTTCAATTTAGCAGACCAAGGTCTAGCAAGATGCCGTGGCTGAGAGTTGAAGCGGTACAAAGCCAGTGTGGAAATAAGGCACAACATTGTAACAGTAAAGGTGCTTAATCTCTGGAGCAACTTGGAAAAGATGGGTGTGTGTGGGGGGGGAGGGTTCTCCATCACTGACAATTTCTACAGGACGCACGCTCTGTGTAAACAGGAAATGATTCAGGGAAGTCCTGTACCTAAGTTATGCAGACTGGATGGCCACAGTGGTCCTGTCTGGCCTTGGAATCTATGAATCAGTCACGTTTCAGGGCAGCTGCACCTGTATTCCTCCTCTGACCCTCTCCGGGCTCTAGGTTCTCGATTGCTCAGTCATCACTCACCTTAGGCTCAGGCTTGGGGTTTTCTAGGTTTTCTAGGCTGCACCGTTTCCAGCAAGCCAGACGGCCTAAAAGACCAGTGTCTGTGATGTGTTCACTCACCAGAGGGCGCCATGGAGTTGCCCACCTGGACAAATCATAACCCAGCTCTTCGTAAGACAGCACCATGATTCCGAAAGTGAAAACATTCCAGAGAAAATAACCAAAAGAATCTAAAAAGCTCCCCAGGTGTCATCCTAGCTCCAGCCTCTGGCTCTGGTAGGCGTCAGCCCTTCAAAGCTGGGCTTTCCCCTGGTGCCACGTTCATAACCGTCTCAGATTCAGAACCACACGCATCGTGACGGCGATCCTTTATTCAGCTTGCTGCTTAGACCTTGGCCTCATGCAGCAGGTGACTGGCAGGCAGTATTACAGTCTTCAGGGCTTAGCTTCAGAAGGCTGCGTTTTCCCATAGCCGCAGCCTGGGAATTAGCATTCATCGCCCCCTATCTATTCCCCAGGAAAGCCACTAAACAAATTTTGTTTAAAGTGTCTACTTTTATCTGGCGCATTGTTCAATAGAGTCCTGTGAATGCCCAGGTCTTGTGTGTGTCACATGACCCCCTCAAGTAGTTCCATACAATCCGGCCCCACAATAGTGCATTAACCATTGAGTTTGTTTGGAATCCAGTGAATTAACTTTCTGAAACTTTATTCAAGAAGGTCTCCCAGTTAAATTCATCACGAACTTCAGGAGGATTGGCCCCACATGTTTACAGTGGTGACAAAAGCCAAAGAATTGGGACACTGTGAAATCTACAATGTACTTGAACAAGCGTTTGCATTATGGCAGGGCTGGCCTGTTGCTTTAGCATCAACTGTTCCTGAAACACCTTTAAAGGCTTATTTTTTATTCATGTGACAATAAAATACATTATGGCTCAACAGTTATTGTGCTGTCAGACAGGCACAGATAAAAATAGACGTGGTAGTCGGAATGTGCCAGGAATTGTAATAAATGCAACGTGATTGACACCTGCTTCTGTTCCCTACGGTTGTATATGAAATTAGGATTTTTTTCCCCCTGAACTCTGTCGCCTCCAGCTATGCAGGCTTTCATTTCCCCCGTCTTGTCAATGGGTTCTTAACAGCATAGTAAGCCTACATGTATAAACCAAATTGTTTATTGAGGTAGGGGCTAAACTCATGAATACTGGCGCCATTTGTTCTCGGGAAGAGCAGTTAACAAGCGTGCCCCTCTTTCCATCCTTAGCAAAACATGGCTAACAGGTAGTGAAAAATCGGGATGCAGTGGGAGAGTTATAGGTTCATATGTAGGGTCAAAGCCCCAAATATCAGGACTGTTCCTATAAAATCAGGATCGCTGGTTACCCTACTAGCCCCCACGTTCTAGTGAATGCAGAAGATATGTGAGGACACAAGAAGATGGAAATTCCTGCAGTAAACAGAAAGATGCTATAGGAATAAGTAGGAAAAGAGAGCTGCGGAAGGGCTAATGGGCTGATTCATCCCTGGTATAAATCCCCTCAGATCAATGGCTTGAAGAAGGGATGGATTTGGCCTTATTAGCTTCTGTGGAGACGTGAAAGAAATGTGGGAAGTTGTGCGAACTGAATGTGCCCTGCTGGCCGATGGTCCCCCGCTGTTTGCAGATTGGATGCAAATACGAACAGCGGGAGACTGACCCATTTCTTCTAAGCTGTCGTGTTTTTCTCTTTGCTTGAGTGAGAAGTGCTTTCTGACTTCCACAGTGCTGCCTACTTCGGGTGGATGTGGCGGCTGTGCTGTCAGAGAGGTTTCTTCCTGTTGAGCTAAGACGAAGTGATAGTCATAGGCTGGGATTAGCAAAAGAGCCTAAAGGATTCCGATGCCCAAATACCATTGGCGTTCCTAAGAAGCGGAGTGTCTGCTCCAATTCTATATTCCCTGGTCATTAGCAGCAAGCAAGTCTACTCACACGCAGAATCGAAAGGAGTGAATTTTCTTTTGTTGTTTTGGTGGAATTCGAGGGGTCAGTCAAAATATTTGAAAATTGCCTGTTTCTGTAGCACTGTTGCAGAATTTTGTTCTTACTCTTGAGCGTACCTTGTTGATTTCTTGGTGGTCAGAAGAATCGTTCTGGAAAGTTCCTCCTGCCACTGTGGCGGTGTTTGCCTGGCACTAAGGGCCTTCCAGGGGCATCGCTTATCAGAATTGGGTGTGGCCGAGCCCTTGCAATGGGTTGCAGTCCTGATGATGAGACTCAAACCAACCCCCGTTGCTGCAGAACTGACACGGCTGTCGCCGCTGTGGTCAGAAGAATAGCCACAAAGAACAGAGTGAAATGCATGTGATTTGGGTTTTTACATTCTTATGTAAAGTGACGTCTCTGAAGGGCCCGATCCAAGCTGTGAACAGTCAGTAAGAATTTTTCCATCGACTGACTTGAGCTTTGGACCAAGCCTCCATTGAACAAATTTTACTCTGCTCCTCTGAGGAAGTGAATTTTGCCCACAAAAGCTCATGATACTCTCTATATTTTTGTTAGTCTCTAACTTGCTACAGGACTACTTGTTGATCTTAAAGCTTTGCTGCAATAAATGTTTGTTCCTGATTAATGGGTATGCATTTGAAAGGCTCCTGTATGCCAAGTCCTGCAGAAGTTGAGATCATGTTACTGGGTGTTGTGATCAAACAATACTTATCAGGCACACCCAACTTTTACAGGTCCAAACCTATGTCTGCAAGCATCTTTTGAAAAAACATCTTGTCTCAACCTCCGATTTTACCAGCCCCCTAAAAGGAGGCAGGTGGCGTCATTTCTCAGTGGGTGGAACTCATTTCCACCAACTGAGCTATGGCCAATCATAGACTCATAGGGCTGGAAGAGACCTCAGGAGTCGAGTCAAGTCCAACCCTCTGCCCAAAGCAGGACCAACCCAACTCAATCATCCCAGCCAGGGCTTTGTCAAGTTGGGACTTAAACACCTCTAGGCATGGAGATTCCATCCCCTCCCTAGGGAACCCATCCCAGTGCTTCCTTACCTTCCTAAGAGAATAATGGTATCTCAGAGTACTGTCCTATATGTACTGTGTACTAACCATCTGCACCACTGGAGCACCCGGTAAAGCAATCACGAGGAAAGTTTTTTCCCTCCTAGCTATTATGCCGTTGCATGATTTGGCCTGTTCTTGTGAGCTGGCCACCTACTGGAATATTTTGAGGTCCTGCTCCATGAAGCATTCGGAGAAGGGTTCACGTGCATTCCAACCCTCCACCAGAGGCATCACAGGAACTGTTCAGAAGGGAGCACTGGAGCAGAGCAGGAGGACAGTAACATGGAAAGGCGGCTGTGAGGATTTTTGTTTGCACATTCCGAGTGCACACGTGGAAGGGAATGGATATACCATGATTTGCTAGGAAACCAGCCACTAACTCCCTCTGAGCAGGCCCCCAGACAGGCATCAAAGGAGGCGTTTCTGCCAGCGGTGACCAGTTCAGATTTGAAAGCGAGGGGCGAAAGGCCCTTTACCCCAAAGTCATTTCCATAAGTCGCCTAATTCCTCACCTGGCCACTTCCATGGTCCAGTTCTCCTGCCAGTGTGACTGTTGCTTCCGCTTGTGATAACGGCTTTATGCCTGTCGGGAAGCAGGCTGCCTAGACAGCTCCTCGTCTGACGAAGAGGGTTTTGCCCATGAACGCGCACGATGCTATCTATATTTTAGTGAGTCTCTACGTTGTTAGGACTACTCGTTGTTTTTAAAGGTACAGACCCCTCTGAGACGGCCTATACTCAGTGACGCTTAGCAGTCTGCTGCTGGCATTTTGCGACTGTATTCTAATGGTCTCGGTATTGTTCACTTTAATCCAAAGCATTCTGTTCATTATTCATGATGCTCAGATTAAACCCTCCAGCAGAATTCAAGTGTGGCAGTGTGGCTCACTTTTCATTCACTTACTCATTCTAATTATGCTTTGCTTTCTCCTTTATCTGAAAGCCCGGTGTGGAGGAATACAAGGATCTAGGCAGGTAGACATGAAGATGGTCTTATATTAATTTATGAATATGTGAACTTATTTGTGCTCTGTTTTATTGAGAGCCTTTCATCTTGCCCAAAGAAGACATTAAGTCCATGGCAGAGAGAGGAGAGGCATAATGTGGTAATTGGACTGTAGTAATTGGACTGGGTAAGCGATGCCAGGCCGGTGCAAAATCCAGCTGATACAATTCAGATATAAAAGGCGCCCTAGTGAGCCAAGACAAAAGATCAATCTCTTGCTGTTAATGAGTTAGAAGATATGAAAAGTTTAAGCTTCCTTGGTGCCGTCATCTAAAAACTTTAAATGAGAGACAACCGCACAGTTGGATGTGTGTGTAAAAATGTCGTAGAGCTTTCAAGTGGAGATAAAGAAAAAGGATTAAACATGATCATTAAAGCTAGCTGGAAAAAACCTGTCAGTGACACATTCTCTGTCAGAAAATGAAGTTCCATCAAAATTGAAGCACTTTGTGAAACTGAGTTGATTTCCCTGAAGTTTATTTTGGAGAGAAAATGGAAAAAAGTGACAATTTACACACTTCTGGCACAAACCATTTGATACTTTGTTTGAAATAGCTTTTCATTAGATGTTTTAAAAATTATATTTCTTCTTCTTGAGATGAGATATAGCTATGTTTCAGTTTTGTTAAGGCAGCATGTTTTGATTAATCTGAGACAAATATTTTCTGCAATTTTTCATTGTGTAGAATTTTAAAACTTTTGCATTTTTGTTCCCTGTTCAAAGGAAGCCAATTTCAAAACTGTCAAACCAAACCAATGTCCTCCATACAGCTTTAACGATCAGATTCTATTCCTGCAACTTATTATTTATGCCCAATATATCTCCCATCTCTGTATCCGAAGACCTCAGAAACACTGGTGAGTGCATCCTCTATTACAGCATCCCTGTGAGGTACAGAGTATCTCTATTTACTTGATGTAGAACTTATGCACAGAGACTTTAAGCCCTGGTCTGTAGTAGGGAGTTATTTCAAAATAACCTCCCATAGGTCAAATTTATAAGGTGAACGTCCACACTACCAAGCCCATTATTTCAAAATAATTGGCTGGTTATTTTGAAATCTGTCCTCCTGCTTTCCTCGGGGAATAACGCTCATTTTGAAACAGTTATTTCGGAATGCCAGTAGTGTGGACGTTCCGGTGTTGCTATTTCAAAATAATTACTCCCAGTGCTTCGGGGGGCTCTAAGTCCAAGGTAGTACGTCCATATTAACGGAGCCTGCCTCGGACTAATGTGGAGGCTTCTCTGGAGATGCTATTTCCATTTGTTAGTTCAGGAATTATTAAATCAATTTTAGTTATTTTGAAATAGTTTCCCAATGTAGACATGTCCTAAGGGACTTACCCAAAATCATTTGATTACTATTCCAGTCTTTCTTCAGAACCATAACTTCTAGAGACGGTTTTTCCTCTCTAATTTGTACCTTGATGTTCAAGGTTGACTTTTGTTGGTCAAGGTTACCTTGAGGTTTGATTATCTCAGCTTAGGTAGAACAATCAACAACAAGTCACAGCTGTCTGATGTCAGAGAGATACCATTAAGCTAAAGAGCCAAGCAGGAAAGGTTAAATGCCTTTAATAAAGGGAGCAGGCGTGTATGTGGAATGCTAGTTACTTTGTGTAGTTAATTTACAGCTTTATTTAAGTCAAGGACCCAAAAGGTCACATAAACAAAAATGAATGTTTATGTTCTCCAAGGCGCTGGGTCAGATGATATGCAGCCAGCCCCTGACAAAGGAGATACACCAGTTCTTCTGCCATTTGAGGTGGAATGTTTTTGTTGTAAACAGTATGATGGCCTGACATTGACAGATTTTTGTTCTGAATTTAAATATGACAGGCACCCTGAGGTTCTCTCAACATGACTCAATTACTGAACCTGAATTTTAAGCAGGGTTCCCCTCTGTGACAGTTGCTATTGAGCGGCATCCTGGGGAGGGAAGGAAGCACAGAAATGCCAACTTGTCCCTAGCAAAGGCACTGAGATGCTGACAGCATGGGACTGTGCACGCTCAGGCATAGGCAGGTTCCGCCAAGGAACTGTCGAAAGACGCAGATGTCTGCTTCTGAATCTCTGCTCCCCTTTCTCCAAAATTCGTTGCCCCGAGAGATGTCGAAAGTCCACAGAAGCGCTGCTGGCAAAGGACAGCGAAGTCTGATGAAGCGCTGACTCAAGGGGCGATGGGTGACGGCACACCATGATTTATTGCAGTAATTAAAAAAAGAGAAGAGAGGTGCACAGAACGGCTGTGTACTTTACTTCTGCATATTGGCTTAGACGATGTATGTTCTACTCATGGAGGAGGGTGGAGAAGCGCTGGGATGGGTTCCTTAGGCAGGGGGTGGAATCTCCATCCCTAGAGGTTTTTAAGTCCCAGCTTGACCAAGCCCTGGCTGGGCTGATTGAGTTGGGGTTGGTCCTGCTTTGGCTGGGGGTTGGACTCGATGACTCCTGAGGTCTCTTCAAGCCCTGGGATTCTGTCATTCTATTGCTTCCTGGGCTCAGAAGGAATTTGCAAACAAATAGACCTAATAATAGGAAAGTATCTGTGATTCTGCACTAAATGCTCCCCAAGGTCTCTGTTGGGAAAGCGCCAAATTGGGGTGACCATAACGAATGAATGATGGAAGCGTAACTTGCCATGGCTGAAAACAGAGGATTCTGGGAGCAGGCTCTCTTTAGGCAAGAGTGAACTGGGGTAAACGTGATGAACAGAACCGGCAGAGACAGTGGGTAACATCATAGAATAATAGGACTGGAAGGGAACTCGAGAGGTCATCGAGTCCAGCCCCCCGCCCTCAAGGCAGGACCAAGCTCCGTCTACACCATCCCTGACAGATGTCTATCTAACCTGTTCTTAAATATCTCCAGAGAGGGAGATTCCACCACCTCCCTTGGCAATTTATTCCAATATTTGACCACCCTGACAGTTAGGAATTTTGTCCTAATGTCCAATCTAAACCTCCCCTGCTGCACTTTAAGCCCATTACTCCTTGTCCTGTCCTCAGAAACCAAGAGGAACAAATTTTCTCCTTCCTCCTTGTGACACCCCTTTTAGATATTTGAAAACTGCTATCATGTCCCCCCCCCTTAATCTTCTTTTTTCCAAACTAAACAAGCCCAGTTCATGAAGCCTGGCTTCATAGGTCATGTTCTCTAGACCTTTAATCATTCTTGTCGCTCTTCTCTGTACCCTTTCCAATTTCTCCACATCTTTCTTGAAATGTGGCGCCCAGAACTGGACACAGTACTCCAGCTGAGGCCTAACTAGTGCAGAGTAGAGCGGCAGAATGACTTCACGAGTTTTGCTTACAACACACCTGTTGATACAACCTAGAATCATATTTGCTTTTTTTGCAACAGCATCACACTGTTGACTCATATTCAACTTGTGGTCCACTATGACCCCTAGATCCCTTTCCGCCATGCTCCTTCCTAGACAGTCGCTTCCCATCTTGTATGTATGGAACTGATTGTTCCTTCCTAAGTGGAGCACTTTGCATTTCTCTTTATTAAACCTCATCCTGTTTACCTCTGACCATTTCTCAAACTTGCTAAGGTCATTTTGAATTATGTCCCTATCCTCCAAAGAAGTTGCAACCCCACCCAGTTTGGTATCATCTGCAATCTTAATAAGTGTACTCTCTATCCCAATATCTACATAATTGATGAAGATATTGAACAGTACGGGTCCCAAAACAGACCTTTGCAGAACTCCACTTGTTATCCCTTTCCAGCAGGATAACTGGAAATACTGGACCTACTGGTCAGTAAATATAGACCTGTGCAAAACTAAACATCCTATGAGTAAAGTTCCATTGTGGAGCCCAAACTGACTTTACAGCAGGGATGTCGCCCAGCTAGCAGACAAAGAGGGCCAAGTGAGGTAATGGGAGGTGATTTTAGGAACACCCTCCCTCTCTTAGCGTCTTCTAAGAATACTAACTAGGTAACGATTAATAATGACACGCCCACTGGGCAGATTTTAAGACACGTAATTCCTTTCAGGGAATATAAGAACATAAGAATGACCACACTGGGTCAGACAAAAGGTCCTTCTAGCCCAGTGTCCTGTCTGCCCACAGTGCCCCAGAGGGAATCAACAGAAAAGGGAATCATCACGTGATCCCTCCCCTGTCATCCATTTCCAGCCTCAGACAAACAGGCGAAGGACACCATCCCCACCCATCCTGGCTAACAGACATTGATGGACCCATCCTCCATGAATTTATCTCATTCTTTTTTTGAACCTTGTTAAAGCCCTACTCTTCACAGCATCCTCTAGCAAGGAGTTCCACAGGCCAACCATTAAAGAGAATATGAGAATCTAACAAAGTAAATTACTGGCGGTGGAGATTCCTTAATTTGAGAACCTGAAGAACCTGGTGACATTCCACCTCGGGGATTGTGGGACTGTGAACCAGAGGGATTTCAAGGCAACCAAGGCTTTGTTTCGGGGGAACAGCCCAGAAAAATGAGCAGAATGAACAAAGAGGAAGAGGAGCTGCATGTAGTCTGGGAACCACCTTCCCAGTTTGCCTCATGGGAAACTGTGTGTGGCCACCATGGGAACAGCTTGCGAATGTTTGTGAGACTCTTGCTGAGGGAAATGCATATCTCCCGCTATAGTGCTGTGTTTAACACAGGGGTATGTGTTAGATATAGCCCTTTCACCGCTCAAAACACGGCTTGGGTTAAATCCTCATGTTTGGACCTTTTGCACTGACGGGACCAGTGATCAGCTCCACTGGGAGCTGTTAAAGATCCCAAAAAGGGACAAAGGGGAGGGGGCATAGGCCCCTGTGAGTGTCCAACAGTCTCCACCCACTTCCTGAAAGCTTGCAGGAAAGGTACATTGGGGCCCCGGTGGTCACCACCTCCTCGGAGAGGTGGCCAGAGATGTGCTGACTCAGCCTGCAGCTTGGGTAGCCTTTGCTAGAGAGGTTCCTGGGGAGCCCTGCCCTATAGCATCCTTGGGGGTAACTCCTCCTGGAGCTCCCATGCAGAGAGGTGTAACACACCCCTTCCCTCTGTCCGCTGGGCAAGGGGTCGGGGAGCTGCGCTGCTCCGGCCCTTGCACGCACACACTAGCCGTGGTCTTCATTGCATGAAACTGGGTCCAAGCATTATGCAATGAGATTGCCCCTCCCCCGCCCAAATCCTGCGGTGCAAAGGTCTGCTGGCGAGGGCCACTCCTTGTTGCGGTACGACGCGCCAGGACTTCTTCTGCTCCGAACTGAACCAGTAATGATGTCACAGCAGGCCGAAGGCAGGAGGTGGCGTAACCCAACAACCCTTTTGGTGGTACGGGTTGAAAAATCCATTGTTCTCAGTGTCCACCGAGAGCAGGAGATGGCATAGGCTGTTTAGTTTGCAGGAAGGGAGACCTGGGTTTGCCTTGGGGAACGATTGAGGGTTTGGCCACTCTCTTCGCTGCAAAAAGTATCTGAATTTGCACCACTGCTGTGAGGGATGGTCTTAGGCACGCCTGGCCCTGCCTCAGCGCCGGGGGCTGGGTGAGATGACCTCCCGACGTCCCGTCCAGCCCTACATTTCTGGTTCTCTTTTGAAGTGCTTCCGCTGAGGGGTGTGGCTCATCCTAGCTCCCCACTGGCTGCTCTCCATGGGCCATTCCTCGGATGGTGCAAATCAGTGAAGCATGGTTGCAGTCCTTGGAGCTGCTCTGCTATGATCCAGCTCAGGACCTGAGCCCCCGTGTGTCTGTATGGGAGAGGAGGAAGGGGTCATGGGCAACTAAATAATGGGGGGGAAAGTTAAACAGTCAGGAAATGGGGCGAGAGGAGAAACCGAATGAATGACAAAGACTCTAATGGGGAAAAGGGCAGTAACACTCATCTAACCCGAGAGAGAACCAGTTCCTTACCTCTGCTAGGAGAATAGTTATTTAAAATGAATTCCAATGATCTGTAGGATGAACTGTTTCCCCCAGCTTAATAATGTTTTCAAAGAAGGTACTTGATAAATCTCTTCCCTCCCGGGAGACAAGTTACCCACGTTATAGATGGAAAAGCTCTACTGACCTGGAGATCAGATTCACCAGTCCCTCTCCTCGGTTGAATCGGGCCCCGTGCCTAGGGGGGCCCCGCACCCCTGCACTCGGAAGTGCTGGCGAGTTACAGAGCCGGGGCCCTGCTCCACCACTATGCAGAGCTGGGTCTCCCCCCGGCTCTGCCCGGCCCCCCCTGCCAGCCCCCCACCCCGCCCCCAGAGCGTCCCTCTCGGCCCCTGCCGTGCGCGGCTCCTCCTCGCCACCTGCTGCTGCTGCTGCCCACGTGTGGCGCTGCACGTGGGCAGGGAGGACGCCCGGACTGTGACATGATGTCACAGCCCTGGATTTTAAAAGTCCTGGGAGGCCACGTGGCCCCCGCCCAGTGGAAGGCAGAAGGTAGGGAACGGGATTGTGTGGCGGGGGTGGAGGGGGAGGAGGAGAAGGGGCTTGAGCGGGAGGAGGGGAAGGCACCAAGAGGCAGGGTTGCAGGAGAGACAAATGCCAGGGGGCCAAGGGCAGGAGGGGAGGTGTCAGTGGGGGGGAGGGGGTGACGGGACAGGGCGATGCTGGGAGAGGAGAGGAGAGGAGAGGAGAGGAGAGGAGAGGAGAGGAGAGGAGAGGGGAAGGGCATTGGGGGCTGGAGGGGGAGGTGTTAGGAGAAGGCTTGAAAGAAGGGGTGGGCATGAGAAAGGTGGCGATGGAGCAAGGCATCTGTGAGGGCACAGAGGGGCAGGAGGGGAACGGGGGGCAGAGGGAGGTGAGGGGGTGGGCCTCAGGAAAAAGAGGGCAAAGGGGGCAGGGGCAGTAAGGGAAGGGGGAGGCACCAGGAGGGTGCAGGGCTAAGGTGCCAGGGGATTTTGGGGTGAAGCAGAAGGGCAGACACCTGCAGGGGAGGGACCAGCACCAGAGGAGAGAGGCAAGGGAGGTGTTAGGAGAGGGGATGAGGAGGGGTAGCTCACATGATCAGAGAGGGGCTACTGGAGGAGTGGGGCACAGAACTGCTGGTGGAGGGGGGCAGGTCACAGGAGGGCTGAGGGCAGTGAGAAGGGCAGGAGTCAGGACAGCAGAGGAGGGTGAGGAGTTGGAGGGCAGCAGGCACCAGGGGAGATGATGGAGCAAGGAGAGGAGACATGGCAGCAGAGAGAAAAGGTAAAGGTTTAAAAGTATTTATTAATAACTTGGTATGCAGCCCACGGCCAGTTTGTTTGCGCCCCGCGGTGCAGTTTGGGTTCATCCGGGGATCAACACGTGGACGGCGAGTGGGATCCAAAACAAAAAAGTAATCAGTGTAATGATCTTCTGTTGATGTGTTTTAGTAGTTAAATTCTTGGACTGTCATTGCTCATGAAAAGTGCTGTCACGGGTAGAAATCGGGTAAATATCGCATTTTACAATGTTGTGTAGTCTTGCCTTAATCTTTGTATTTGTGCCTGTCAGTGTGAGAGAAGCTATTTGTATCTATTTGCTTGCATATGTGACCACACTTAAGTTGAGGCCCTCAGCATGTTCCGTAAGTATCAGTGTGGCCCCTGGGGCTGCCAAAGTTGAGTTGCCCTAGCTCATCCCTGACAGGTGTCTGTCTAACCTGGTCTTCAATATCTCCAGAGATGGGGATTCCACAACCTCCCTGGGCAATTTATTCCAATGTTTGACCACCCTGACAGGTAGGAACTTTTTCCTAATGTCCAACCTAAACCTCCCTTGCTGCAGTTTAAGCCCATTGCTTCTCATCCTAACCTCAGAGGCCAAGCAGAACAATTTTTCTTCCTCTTTCTTATGATGCTCTTTTAGATACTTGAAAGCTGCTCTCATGTCCCTTTTCAGTCTTCTCTTTTCCAAAGTAAACAAGGCCAATTTCTTCAGCCTTGCCTCATGCCTCATGTTCTCTAGAACTTTCATCATTTGTGTTGATCTTCTCTGGACTTTCTCCAGTTTCTCCACATTTCCTGAAATGTGGCACCCAGAACTGGACATGATACTCCAGCTGGGGCCTAATGTAGGCTCATTCCCTGCCTAGGGGACGTGAGACTGGGCGGGTTAATTTCCAATCCTCCTGTTTGTTCTTTTCTTAAGCCAGGAGGGCACGGTAGTTCTGATGGGGGTTGGAGAGGGGATGGAAGCCAGATCCAAGATCAATGAGCCCTGGGAAGTGGGCCCATTGAAAGGAGACTGGACCTGTGGATGCCTTGGGGGTCAGCAGCAAGGGCCTGCTTTGGGAAGCCCCCTCTTTGGAGGTGAATGTGGAGCATTGAGACACCACCCAGAAGCAGGCGCCACAGACACTAACTGCAGAGTCATGGGACGGCTCTCACAGATCTTGCACGTGCATAAGATGATAGATCTGCAGGGGGGGGGGGGGGGGGGGGGCAGTGGCGTAGTGAGGGGGTCAGTTGCCCCTGGGAGAAAAATAATATAAAATGGATCAAAATTATAGGTGCTTTGTGAATATGCTGACTTGAGAGTGGAAAGATTTCATATTGTCGTGTATGATTCCTGGTCACCCATCTCATATATGAAAAACTAGGTTGATACCTGTTCCTATCAGGAGCTGCTGAATTCAGTTCAACATCTGCAGTATCTCATTAGGATGTTTAGTGGAGAAGATATTGTTGTTGTTGTTTTATTTATTTATTTGTACTGTGGGCAAAGCATGGGCTCACAAGAATCCCTCCATTGTTCTACCATGAGTCTCAAAACATTTGGTGTTTTTCTAAAAGCCTGGAGTCAATTAATTATGTAGGAATCTCAGCTTTCATTTAAAAATAGTTCTCTATACTTCTGGGCCTTACAGCTAAGGAGGAAAGCTTTAAAACACGAACCCTAAATACTCAAACAAAAGGCCAATAAAAATCCAACTTGTTTTATTTTTAAAATATCTTCTGATTTGTAGACCATTCTCAGAACTTTGTGTAGGCGTTCCTTGGGATTTTTGGTTTGGCAATACTGCTCTTTGGTGAATTTAGAGAGGTCTCTCCCTTCAGTTTCTCTTTCCACCCTCCTTTTTTGTCTCAGGTCATCAGAGACAATGGAGAGTAGGGTGAGTGCATGACTATGGTTAATGACTGATCAGGGTGACTAACTATTATCAGCCAGTGGTCTGAATGAGCTATCTACTGCCACCTGTTAATCAACTGTAGGAAAAGGCTTCAGGATCAGACCTTATTTATATAGACAACTTACTTTGCCACAGAGATCAGTAGACACACTTGTGTGTCAAGGTGATCAATTTTGGCTCTTTTGGGTTGAAATTCACTTAAGACTTGGAGCTGGGAGAATGAAATGTTGTTATCCATATTGTATGATTAAAAGACCTGAACTTAATATGACCTGGCTTAGGGCCTACTATAACTTGAACACTAAGCAGAGGATAGTGAGTCACATCTAACTGAAAGTCACAAAAGATGGAAACCGGTTTTATTTCTGGTGGTGTAGAGTCTATTTGGAAGTCCTCAATTATATCTGACACTTTACATCCAGTGTTTAAAGGCAGAGCTGACTAGAATCAATTGAGAGTCCTTGTCTTGTCTTAGTGATCGCTTGAGCAAAAATCATTGATAAAATTGTGTCTAGACTGATCTTGGACACAACATGCAGGCAGTGTGTTGAAGGGCAGTGCAAAGGAGGCAGTGGTGGTGAGGTACCATATTATCTAGTGAAATCATTGCTGCTGAAATCACTAAGGCCTGGAATTTGACCACAGAACTGACACTTTCTTAACAAAGACTCAATTTTTGCTATTTAAAAAGTAAATCAATGTAACAGAAAACTGCAACGCTCTCTGGTAACTTTTTAAAAATCAAACTTTAAACTTTATTGAAAAAATGGGATAGTTTGCAATTGAAAATATTTGACCTACACTTAAGGCAACTGATTTAATTTTGTGTAAAATTTTGAATAATAAAGGATGGCATTTTTTTTTTGAAAATGTTCAACTACATTTTGATCGGATCTACTTCTGATGTGATATTTGTGTGTGGTTGTGGTTTGTTGTGTGGGGGTGTGTTGTATTTATTTATTTATTTATTTATTTATTGCTCAACAAAAAATCCTGGGTGGGGGGGCCCCACCAAAGTGGTTCGAATTAGGCCCCGCACTTCCTAAAGCCGGCCCTGCCCCTCCTTCCAATGAATATTATGCTTTGACAGTAGCTTCCTCCCCCCCCCCCCCACACACACACTGTTTTTATCTAATCTGGCTTTAGACGATGTGAGTACTAAAGTTTCCTCCACTTCCTTCGTGGCTCCATGAGAGCGTTCCTATACACTGACACTAGGACTCCCCGAAGAATGCAGTGAACGTGTGGAATGAAGGTCCACGTAGGTTGCATGCTGAAGCACATGGCTCCAAAACCAGTGTAGGTTCCAGGCTTTGCCTTCCTGAAGTGAGGGAATTTCTTGAGGAGTGTTGAACCCACACTCGGTAGGGCTGCATTGGCAAATCTTTTGGTGCCTCCATGATGGGAGCGGTAGAGAGGTAAGTCAGGAGCGCACATGTGGTCTTGGCCATCCTCATGGATGCTTTGGAAGAAACTGGCTCTCAATCTTCGAGTTGAGTACCAGAGGAACGATGCTAGGGCCCACGTGACTGCTCTTGGGTTTGTCCTTCTGCTCCACAACTTTGGTGTTAACTCTCTAGCTGAAGAGTTAAAGTTCCCCGACAATAATATTCCTTTTCCCTAGACCCTCTCCATTGGCCTTAGCCCTTCCTCTCCATGCTCAGTCCGATGGCCCACACTCGTCAGAGGAATTTGTCATCCTGACTGTTTTCAGTTTCTAGCTAAGGCCTTGATTCTGCTGCACTGAGGAGTTTTACCGTGGACTCCAGTGGAAGTGGGATCAGACCCTCACTGGCTAGCACCTCCCGTCCCACCAGCAGGAAGGGGGGCACGAGGGGCAGTTGTCCCAGGACCCACTGATTCAAAACAGCCCAAGGCTCCAGGCTGCTGCTACTGCGTACAGCGTGGAGGTTTGGCTGCCCCTTGTCCGTCCCCTTCCCCCGAGTCCTCGCCTCTTCCAGGAGCATGGAGTCAGCCCGCTCCCCCCCACCTTGTCCAGAGATCCTGCTGGAAAGGGATAACAAGTGGAGTTCCGCAAGGGTCTGTTTTGGGACCCGTACTGTTCAATATCTTCATCAATGATGTAGATATTGGGATAGAGAGTACGCTTATTAAGTTTGCAGATGATACCAAACTGGGTGGGGTTGCGACTTCTTTGGAGGATAGGGACATAATTCAAAATGACCTTAGCAAGTTAGAGAAATGGTCAGAGGTAAACAGGATGAGGTTTAATAAAGAGAAATGCAAAGTGCTCCACTTAGGAAGGAACAATCAGTTCCATACATACAAGATGGGAAGCGACTGTCTAGGAAGGAGCATGGCGGAAAGGGATCTAGGGGTCATAGTGGACCACAAGTTGAATATAAGTCAACAGTGTGATGCTGTTGCAAAAAAAGCAAATATGATTCTAGGTTGTATCAACAGGTGTGTTGTAAGCAAAACTCGTGAAGTCATTCTGCCGCTCTACTCTGCACTAGTTAGGCCTCAGCTGGAGTACTGTGTCCAGTTCTGGGCGCCACATTTCAAGAAAGATGTGGAGAAATTGGAAAGGGTACAGAGAAGAGCGACAAGAATGATTAAAGGTTTAGAGAACATGACCTATGAAGCCAGGCTTCATGAACTGGGCTTGTTTAGTTTGGAAAAAAGAAGATTAAGGGGGGACATGATAGCAGTTTTCAAATATCTAAAAGGGTGTCACAAGGAGGAAGGAGAAAATTTGTTCCTCTTGGTTTCTGAGGACAGGACAAGGAGTAATGGGCTTAAAGTGCAGCAGGGGAGGTTTAGATTGGACATTAGGAAAAAATTCCTAACTGTCAGGGTGGTCAAATATTGGAATAAATTGCCAAGGGAGGTGGTGGAATCTCCCTCTCTGGAGATATTTAAGAACAGGTTAGATAGACATCTGTCAGGGATGGTGTAGACGGAGCTTGGTCCTGCCTTGAGGGCGGGGGGGCTGGACTCGATGACCTCTCGAGGTCCCTTCCAGTCCTATGATTCTATGATTCTATGATTCTATCCCCTGAGCACCTCCATTGCTGTGTCTATGTGCTCTATCAAGAGAGCGATTGCCAGGGTGTATAAGCCTAGCCTGGAAGCTTCCAGGAACTTTGCCTCACTGCTGTTACTCTTGCTTGGCTGAATCTTCTCCTCCTAAAGGTTTTGCATATTCATTTTGATGTGTCCTGCTAAGCATTTTCTCTTTACCAGCTGATAGAAGTTGCATTTCAGTCCCCTTTATGGATACCCCAGAATTGGCAACGGATTCTTTTTGCTGTCACTTGAACCTTACCCATCTGTTCTTTCTCCATTCTTGCTGGCAATTCTTTCTCATGAATGAACCTAGACATTCGCTTTCTGGGTTTAAGCATCAGTCTCATAGATCGGAGGTTATCATGTGGCTAAAGTCTATAAGAGAGCAACAAAAATGATACAAGGTTTAAGAATCACAGTCTCGGGGGAAGGTTGACAAACCTGGGCATGTTTAGTCTTGAGAATAGACAACTCATGGGGGGAGGGGAGGACCTGATACGTGTTCAAATACATTAAGGACTGTTATAAAGAGGACTAGGATTCATTGTTCTCCATGTCCACTGAAGACAGGACATGAAATAAGGGGCTTAATTTGCACCAATGGAGATTGTATGTTAAATATAAAGAGAGTTTTTTTGTTTCTAACTACGAGTAGTTAAGCTCTTGAAAGGTCTTCCAAGGACAGTTGTGAAATCCTTGCATGCTTTTAAGAGCAGGCTGGACAAACATCTATCTGGGATGGTCTAGGTTTACTTAGGCCAGGTCTATACAAGACCTGTGAGCTTGGCTTATGGTATGCAACTCCAGCTATGTAGAATACGTAACTGGAGTCGGCTTACCTTAAATCGAGCTTGGCAGTATCCCCGCAGCAGGAGGCTGATGGGAGCAAACACTCCTGTTGGCTTCCCTTACTTCTCACAAAAGGAGGAGTACTGGATGCCCACAGGGATGCCTTCTTAGTTTGATTTAACGAGTCTTAACTAGACTTGCCAAATCAAACTCCAGAATATCGATCACGGCAGCGGTGATCTTCCTTTTAGTGTAGACAAGGCTTTAGTCTTTCCACTGAATTGGGGGGCTGGACTTTGAATCCCTTCCAGCACGCATTTCTGTAACTACAAGTTCTCCTGGGTGCAAAGCCACTTTGCTAAGTAACTCAGGGTATGTCTACACTACCCCGCTAGTTCGAACTAGCGGGGTAATGTATGCATACCGCACTTGCTAATGAAGCCCGGGATTTGAATTTCCCGGGCTTCATTAGCATAAGCGGGGAGCCGCCATTTTTAAATCCCCGCTGCTTCGAACCCCGTGTAGCGCGGCTACACGGGGCTCGAACTAGGTAGTTCGGACTAGGGTCCTATTCCGAACTACCGGTACTCCTCGTGAAACGAGGTGTACCGGTAGTTCGGAATAGGCACCCTAGTCCGAACTACCTAGTTCGAGCCCCGTGTAGCCGCGCTACACGGGGTTCGAAGCAGCGGGGATTTAAAAATGGCGGCTCCCCGCTTATGCTAATGAAGCCCGGGAAATTCAAATCCCGCTTCATTAGCAAGTGCGGTATGCATACATTACCCCGCTAGTTCGAACTAGCGGGGTAGTGTAGACATACCCTCTTGCTGGGGATAATGCGCAAAAGTGGTTTCTTGAAAGAAGACTTTCCATTGGTTTCAGTGGTCTTTGATTCAGATCCTAGTGTAGTAGGGCCCATCTGACTGGTGGTTGCTCGGATAGAGGTAAGTTTGGTAGCATTTTCTTTTTGACCTCTCCCAAGCTCTGCAGTGGGATTAGGTCCACAAAACCCATGGTCACAATAAAACAGGCAGGCAAAATGTATTTGCTTGTGAGAGGAAATGGATGGGCAAAAAAAGAGGAAAAACAAAACCGAACAAAAACCAGACCACGGTAATTTGTGGGAAAACATGTCAACCTTTTAATATATAAATTTAGAAGTAAGAAGAGATTCAATGTTGATTAATAACAGGAGTTAAAGTATTTTTCCATGGTTTAAGCAACATTGGTTTTATTCTTTTAGTACAAATTGTGGCTGAATTCCATTTACGAGATTAACTATTTTTTTAAAGTAGCATGGCTGACTCTGATTTATTGGAGCATAAGCTTTCATGGGCAAAGACCCACTTCATCAGATGCATGTAGTCACAGGACTTCTTCTTATTTATGCAGATTCAGACTAACACGGCTACCGCTCTGATTCCTGGCTGAATCTGTCTCTTTTGTGGGATCTAAGATTTTTGCAGGAGTGTGTGTGTGTGGATAGACAGACGGAGCATTTTTATTTTAGTTTCCAGTGGTAGCACTCCATAAAAAGTAAACAAATTCTTTACCCTTATCAGAGTGCTCTTTGTTGTCTGCATTTTGAGATAAAGCTCTGCTCCTTTATCACCGTGCAATGTACCGTACGCATGCGTTTCCAGCAATGGATGATTTAAAGAGAGATAATGTTGCACAAGTTACAGTGGCTAACAGTGATCAAAAGTACATTTTAAGCACTCCTTGCTTTGTAAGATAGCTTGTGGGGATGCTCTGTTTCAGATTTTTCTCCCTCCCCACCCCCTTCATGCATTTATGAAGCTGCTGCACTGCTCTTCAGGGGCTGAACTTTTTATAACTTTCTCAGAAATGTGTTGCAGAGGTGAGATAAGGTTTTCGGCTCCGTTCCGAAACCATGCAAATGATAACTACATTGGTAACTATAGTAAAATTATTCCTAATACAACGCTTTGCCTAGGCCTACACTAGGGTGTTATTTCGAAATAACCCATCTTAGGTTAAATTTATAAGGGGAGCGTTCACACTACCAAACCTGCTGTTTTGATATAATAGGCTGGTTATTTCGAAATCTGTACTCCTGCGTGCCTCAAGGAATAATGCTAATTTTGAAATCGTCATTTCGAAATAGCAGTAGTGTGGACGATCTGCTGCTACCATTTTGAAATAACTACTCCCCAAAGTAATTCAGACTAATTACTCCCCAGTGCTCCCTGGGGCTCTAAGTCAAGGTAATACATCCACATTAACGAGGCCTACCTCAGACTAATTTCGAGGTTTCCCTATAGTGTGGAGTCACTATTTAGATGTTATTTCGGGAGTTATGAAATTGATTTTAGCTATTTCGAAATAGTTTCCTAGTGTAGACCAGCCCTTTGCAGCTACGTTGCTCTCATACATCTCCCCCTAGCTTTGCGGATTACACTAAGCTAGAGGGAGAGGTAGATACACTGAAGGGCGGGGATAGGGACCAGAGTGATCTGGACAGATTAGAGGATTGGCCAAAAGAAATCTGATGAGGTTCAACAAGGACAAGTGCAGAGTCCTGCCCTTGGGACGGAAGAATCCCAAGCATTGTTACAGGCTGGAGACCAACTGCCTAGGCAGCAGTTCAGCAGAAAAGGACCTGGGGATTCCAGTGGATGAGAAGCTGGATATGAGTCAACAGGGTGCCCTTGTAGCCAAGAAGGCGAATGGCATATTAGGCTGCATTAGGAGGAGCATTGCCAGCAGATCCAGAGATGTGATTATTCCCCTTTGTTCGGCTCTGGTGAGGCCACATCTGGAGTATTGTGTCCAGTTCTGGGCCCCCCACTACAGAAAGGATGTGGACACGTTGGAGAGGGTCCAGCGGAGGGCAACCAAAATGATGCGGGGGCTGGAGCACATGACCTAAGTGGAGAGGCTGAGGGATTTGGGTTTGTTTAATCTGCAGAAGAGAAGAGTGATGGGAGATTTGATAGCAGCCTTCAACTCACTGAAGGGAGGTTCCAAAGAAGATGGAGAAAGGCTGTTCTCAGTGGTGACAGATGGCAGAACAAGGAGCAATGGTCTCATGTTACAGTGGGGGAGGTCTAGGTTGGATATTAGGAAAAACTATTTCCCTAGGCGGGTGGGGAAGCACTGGGCTGGGTTCCCTAGGGAGGGGGTGGAATCTCCGTCTCTAGAGGTTTTTAAGTCTCGGCTTGACAAAGCCCTGGCTGGGTTGATTTAGTTGGGATTGGTCCTGCTTTGGGCAGGGTCTAGACTTGATGACCTCCTGAGGTCTCTTCCAGCTCTATGATTCTATGATAGTTACATCTAATTAGCAACATTATTTCAAAATAATTAGTGTTATTTCAAAATAATTTAGTTCACGTCTACAGAGCAGGCAGTTATTTTGAAATAATGAAATACTGTCAATTTGGAGGACTTCTTACCCCAACTCCTGTAACTCTCATTGTATGAGGAGTAATGAAGTCAGAGGAAGAGTGCTTTGTTTCGAACTAAGTGCTGTGTAAACGCTCCCAATTCCAAAATAAGCTATTTTGAAATAAGCTCCGCAATTGACGTAGCTCAATTTGCATAGCTTATTTCGAGTTAAGCCCTGCTGTGTAGACACACCTAAAGGGAGTAGATCATTAAACCCTGGTTCTTCAAATGCTCCAAGATTTCCTCAAACCCCTGTTTTACCAGGTGAATGTGAGGTTCCTTTCAAATCCACTGAAAGCTGCTACTCACGGTTACATTGTTTCCTTCATTCTTTCTTCTATTCAGATGCTTGATCATGAGAATGCGAACAGCAGAGTTGCTTTCAAAAAATGCTCTATGCACACTGGAGCAGAGTGCTGTGGTTACCAAAGAAACAGAAAAGAGGACTGGTATTTGAAAAGAGCAACAGACTGGTTAACAGTGCAGATAAGGGACTTTCCTTGCTGTCTCCTGTCTGCAAATCTGTCATGAAATCTCAGGGACTGGGACTGGTTTACTTAATAGTGCCATATTATTTTAATGTCATCTCCAAAATTATCTGACATCTTTCATCGGGTATATTCCTGTAACAACATTGCTCAATTTCTTTGTTTATTCTTTTTACATTAAGAATAGGCAACTAAATCTTAACTGTCCCAAATGCTCCATACCACCATTTAGGGATCATAAATCATAGACTCATAGAACACTAGAACTGGAGGGGCTCTCTGTGACAGGCCGGGCCGGGTCTGAGCCCCACTGAGGGCATCTGCTCAGGGCGAATTGCTGAAAACCAGGGCTGCTTACAGCCCCAGACTGGGGACCTTTCCCAAACAGGTCACAAACCAGTCAAACCGAGCGCGTCAGCTGCCAATCCGGCCAGCAGGAAGCCTCACGAGCCAAACCCCTCAGACAGCCCAGCTCTCCTGAGCCACAATCAGCCCCGGACCTACACACAGGTGAAGCGTTATAGAACCCGATCTCACCTACCCCGAACAGGTCCTCCTGGTCCCAAAGAACCAGCCACAGATCCCTGGTCAATTTACACTTTGGATCTTACCCACAAGAGCACGCTGGGCCAATGCTTTAGAATCTAAAATCAAAAGGTTTATTAATAAAAGAAAGAAACTGTGGAGAGTGAGGTTGTTCAGGAGAATTCGTTACATGCACTGATCACCAAATCCTTGATGCAGGCTCTCAGCAGAGATGTTACAAACTGCTCTCTTAAAAGTCTCTGGGGTCCATCCTATGTCAGGATGGGTCAGCAATCCTCCCCGGCTCTCTGTCCCTCGCAAGGCTGCATCTGGGATCAGTAACAGAATTGAAGACAAGATGGAGTCCGCCTCGTGGCACCGAAATATCTCTCGTGGCATCTCCCTAGCCAGAGTGGGTCACATGGTCAAGTGACCTGTCTGTGTTCCACATGCTGGCAGCCATTATGCCCTGACTGGTTGCATGATTCCAGATGCATTCCTCAGGTGTGTATGGGCCTCCTTGAGGACTATTGTCTGTGGGGCCCTGCTAATTAGCATAGTCCTTGACTGAACAATTGTGCTTTACAACGGACAGTCCTGGCCCATCGCTCTGTCTCAGGCAGAGAACGTTCATGGTACAAGCAGAGTCCGTATCCATAACCCCACATACAGATATCACACAAGTACAGGAGTAGCAGACATTGAATCAGTAGAACACAAGCTTTCATTGACACCTCACATGGCCCACTTTGTACAGATTCTGGAGCAACTCCCCCCAGGGGTGCAGCAGTGCTCTGGCTGCTCCCTTAAAATCCAATAATGTGACAACCTGAAAAAGCCATCAAGCCTAGTATCTTGCCCTCAGTGCAGGACCAAGCACCATCTAGACCATCCCTGACAGATGTCTGTCCAACCTGCTCTTAAATATTTCCAGTGATGAAGACTCCACAGCCTCCCTGGGCAATTTATTCCAGTGTTTGACCACCCTGACAGGAAGGAAGTTTTCCCTAATGTCCAACCTAAACCTCCCTTGCTGCAGTTTAAGCCCATTGCTTCTTGTCCTGTCCTCAGAGGCTGTCAAGGCTGTTCCCCACTCTGGCACGATGAACGCAGAAGTGGGGGCCTGCAAGAGCACTCCAAAACCTTGCCTCTACAGGCTCTGGTAAGAAAAACTTCTTCCCAAAATCCTAATACCCAGATTTTGGGGAATCTGCTGCTACCACCCAAGTAATTCCAAGAAAACCAGGGAAGAGATCTCTCCCCTTGCCCCCACCTCCATTGTGCTTGGAGTCGGGAGAAACAGAGGGAATTCACAGACAACAATGGACTCTGCCCTTATAACTAGGCATGAGTCCTAAGGACACAACAATCAACCAATACCGGTTAATTAGAAAAAAAGAAACAATCCTTTATTATCAAAACAAAGCTAAAGTTGCAAGCACTGTAAAGTGGCTAGATGGGAAGAGTCACCAATTGATATAGATACTCAGAGAAACCCCCTGGGCTAAAACTTAGTTACATAGCAAGGAAAAAACCACAATTAACAGCTCAGACATTATTTCCAAATTCCCAAACAGGGAAAACAACAAATCCTGATGGACTATCTAAACTTTTCACTAATTACGCATTTTAAGAAGTCCGTTCTTGGGGAGAGAAGTGTCTCCCATCTCCCTCAGTCTGAGAAGAAACTGCTCTGCCTCTCAGACAGAGAACAGCGACAAAACTACTCTTTTCCAGTTTGAAATTCCTACCTGCATTGTTATTGGCTGACCACCGATACCTGGCTAGCTACAGGGTTAACCCCTTAGTCACCAGGTGCTGGTCAGCACTCCTGGTTATGACACACACCCCAAATCACAGACGGTGCTGGACAGCTTCAGGCCATACTTGTTGCGATTTCTTCTTGGAAGTCTGGGATAAAACATAGATAATAAGTACATGCACATGAAGCAAACAAACCCCTTCCACGTCTGTGGAGTACAATGACTGACATACAGGGAGTGTCCTAAGTAGATTTCCTTTCGAGTATCAATTTTGCCGGGCCTCTTTGTGAAGACCCTTATATCATATCGTAACTGCCCCTTTAACCAACCAAACTCTCAACTCCAAAATCAAGTTTAGAACCGCGCGGGGTCCTGACCCAAAGCTCAATTGACCAGGTTCTGTGCATCCTGCCGAATACATCAGTGTCATGCACCAGGCTGGGTCTTGGCACTGCCGAGGGCGTCAGCTCAGGGTGAATTGCTCAAAACCAGGGTTACTTACTGCCCTTGTCTGGTGACTTTCCTATAAGGCACCATGCCAGTCACACCGAGCGCTTCAGCTGCCAACCTGGCCAGCAGAAAGCCTCACGAGCAAAACCCCTCAGACAGCCCAGCTCTCCCTGTGCCACAATCAGACCAAGACCTCACACACAGGTGAGAGGTTATAAAACCTACACTCACCAACTCTGAGCAGATCCTCTTGGTACCGAAGGACCGGCCACAGTCCCAGGCCAATTTACACTTTAGATCTTACCCACAAGAGCCCGCTGGGACAATCTTTTAGAATCTAAAATCAAAAGGTTTATTAATAAAAGAAAGAAAAGGTGGAGAGTGCGATTGTTAAAGAGAATACATTTACGTACATCAATCACCGAGTGCTTGAGTCAGGCTCTTAGCAGAGATCTTACAAACCACCAGTTTAAAAGTCTTTCGTGTTAGCCTCATGGCCCTTTGATATTCCTGGTGTCTTCCAAATGGAGCTGGTCACATGATTAAGTGACCTGTCTGTGTTTCACATGCAAGTAGCCACCTGCACTGCTTGGTCTGCAGGCTTCCAGATGCATTCCTTAATGGCCTCTGAGAGCCATTGTCCATGAAGCAGCACTAGTTAGCACAGCCAATCACTGAATAATCCTTCCTCACCGTAGGCAGTCGAGGCCCATTGCTCCCTCCCAGACAGAGAACAGAGAGATAAAATGCCTCTTTTCCAGTTTGAAATTCCTACCTGCATTGTTATTGGCTGACCACCTGATACCTGGCTAGCGACAGGGTTAACCCCATAGTCACCAGGGGCTGGTCAGCACTCCTGGTTAGGACAGAGGCCAAGGAGAACAATTTTTCTCTCTCGTCCTTGTAAAACCCTCCCAAGGACTTGAAAACTGCTACCGTGTCCTCCCTCAGCCATTTCTTTTCCAGACTCAAGGGATTGAATGTCTACTGAGGTTGTCTTACGTTGCAGTGTCCCCATTATTCATTGTTAGGCATTATCCGCTTCCCTGATGCTAGACATGGACACAGCTGTGGCCCCAAAGAGCTCACAGTGCGATTCAGCTGTGGCCCCAAAGAGCTGTGGCCCCAAAGAGCTCACGGTGCCCATCTATAAAAAGGGGAATAAGAACAACCCAGGAAATTATAGACCGGTCAGTTTAACGTCTGTCCCAGGGAAGATAATGGAGCAGGTAATTAAGGAAATCGTATGCAAACACTTGGAAAGTAATAAAGTGATAGGGAATAGCCAGCATGGGTTTGTGAAGAACAAGTCATGCCAAACTAATCTGATAGCTTTCTTTGAAAAGATAACGAGCCTTGTGGATAAGGGAGAAGCGGTGGATGTCATATACCTAGACTTTAGTAAGGCATTTGATACGGTCTCGCATGATATTCTTATTGATAAACTAGGCAAATATAACTTAGATAGGGCCACGATAAGGTGGGTGCATAATTGGCTGGATAACCGTAGTCAGAGAGTTGTTGTTAACGGTTCTAAATCCTGCTGGAAAGGGATAACAAGTGGAGTTCCTCAAGGGTCTGTTTTGGGACCCGTACTATTCAATATCTTCATCAATGATGTAGATATTGGGATAGAGAGTACTCTTATTAAGTTTGCAGATGATACCAAACTGGGTGGGGTTGCAACTTCTTTGGAGGATAGGGACATAATTCAAAATGACCTTAGCAAGTTAGAGAAATGGTCAGAGGTAAACAGGATGAGGTTTAATAAGGAGAAATGCAGAGTGCTCCACTTAGGAAGGAACAATCAGTTCCATACATACAAGATGGGAAGCGACTGTCTAGGAAGGAGCATGGCGGAAAGGGATCTAGGGGTCATAGTGGACCACAAGTTGAATATGAGTCAACAGTGTGATGCTGTTGCAAAAAAAGCAAATATGATTCTAGGTTGTATCAACAGGTGTGTTGTAAGCAAAACTCGTGAAGTCATTCTGCCGCTCTACTCTGCACTAGTTAGGCCTCAGCTGGAATACTGTGTCCAGTTCTGGGCGCCACATTTCAAGAAAGATGTGGAGAAATTGGAAAGGGTACAGAGAAGAGCGACAAGAATGATTAAAGGTTTAGAGAACATGACCTATGAAGCCAGGCTTCATGAACTGGGCTTGTTTAGTTTGGAAAAAAGAAGATTAAGGGGGGACATATCTAAAAGGGTGTCACAAGGAGGAAGGCGAAAATTTGTTCCTCTTGGTTTCTGAGGACAGGACAAGGAGTAATGGGCTTAAAGTGCAGCAGGGGAGGTTTAGATTGGACATTAGGAAAAAATTCCTAACTGTCAGGGTGGTCAAATATTGGAATAAATTGCCAAGGGAGGTGGTGGAATCTCCCTCTCTGGAGATATTTAAGAACAGGTTAGATAGACATCTGTCAGGGATGGTGTAGACGGAGCTTGGTCCTGCCTTGAGGGCGGGGGGCTGGACTCGATGACCTCTCGAGGTCCCTTCCAGTCCTATTATTCTATGATTCTATGATTCTATGATTCAGACAAAGGCAAATGCCTCTACAATGTGTGGGGTGACGCGGACTTCTCTGGAGAGATCACGCTTCAAGCGGTCTCTTCGAGTGAGCGTGCAAAACGGGTGTGAAGGAAATTGGAGGAGTTGCTTGGTGCCTGAGAAAAGGGATCATGGAAGAAGGTGCAAAGCTGAGAATGGGGAAGAACTCGAAGAGTAGAGCCGTGCTTAGGGTTTATGGGGCCCTACGAAGAACTACTCAGCTGGTGCCCGATGGCAGCCAGGGGCGGGGGATTTTTTTTAGAGATCTGACGGTATAATCTTCAGCCACGCACTAATGAAATATTTTAAAACACATTTTAAATGAAGGCCCTGTCGCCTAACACAGTACATTCAGAAACTGACCATATGCACCTAGGGTTGGAGTATATCTGTTAAATGGCCCCGTTATCACTTGAATGGCTCGTTCATGGGTTCCATGTGCTACGAACAGCTCTGGCTGGCTTTGTCACTTGGAAGTTCACTGGTTGCTCTCCAGAGGAAGCAGGGCCCCAGAACAGGGACAGGAAGAGGCAGGTGGGTGGAGATAAAGACCCAGCAGTGCCCCAAATTTTCAGGTGTCCTATGCAGCTGCATAGTCTGTGTATGGGTAAGGACGGCCATGACAAAGGGGTGGGAGTAGACGGGAGATTTAGAGAAAGAAAATGGTGTTGGGGCTAAGCCCCAGGAGATGCAAGGGCTGGTCCTGGCTCTATGATAGCCTCACTTCCCTACTTTGGGCATGTCTACACTGCAGGGCAAAAGTCGAATTAAGAAACACAATTTCAGCAACGTCAATTGCGTAGCTGAAGTCAAAATAGCTTAATTTGGCTTTTGACACTGTCTACGCCGCAGGAAGTCAAAGGAAGAGCACTCTTCCTTCAACTTCCCTTACTCCTTGTGGAATGAGGGTTGCCACGAGTCAGCATAAGAAGTCCTCCAGTTCGACTTTATTTTGAAATAAAGGCTTGTAGTGTAGACGTGGACTATGTTATTTAGAAATAACGTCTGTTATTCTGAAATAATGCTGCTGTTTAGACATGCCCTCTGGGTTTGTACAGCACCCAGGACTAAGTGGCAGTTGCGTCATTTAGGCACTACTGCAACACAGAAATATTATCCTTCATATTAGCTATTTCTGGCATGAGCAATAGTGATAACACTTTCATTTTCACTCACTCTGATGGCGGTAATAAAGATATTCTTAATTCTAGTTACTCTTCATGTAGTTATTAACAATTGTTAATTAACAATGCCCTGCATTTGTTAATAGTTAACCAAACACTACAGAGCATAACTTAATCTACACTATTTCCAACTATTTATGGTTGGACAGAATCTGAAATCCTTCATTAATCAAGATCTTAAAACACAAGGTAGAGAGCAGACTTCTTATGAAAGATATTTACATTTACAATTAATGATCGAATTCATCCCCGATCCTAGAAAAGGACCTTCATTGACGGAGAATCATAGGACCAGAAGAGATCTTGAGAGGTCATCTAGTCCAGTCTCCTGCCCTCCTGGCAAGACTCAGTATTATTCTAGACCATCCCTGGCAAATGTTGGTCTAACATAGACTCGTATACGTGAATCATCAGAGTCCTATGGAAATTCTTGGTCTCTGGTGGGATGTCATGGTTTATCTGAGCGCAAAATCAAATTTGCAAACTAAGGGTATGTCTACACTAGCCCCCTAGTTCAAACTAGAGAGGCTAATGAGGGCAACTAAAATTGCAACTGAAGCGTGGGATTTAAATATCCCACGCTTCATTAGCACGTTCCCGGGTGGTCACCATTTTGGAAATTGATAGGGATGTTACTTCGTGCATGACACTTTTTAAAACTGAGGGAGGAGTTATTGTAAACTGTTGCCAGGTACTCGTGGAAGACGCACAGCACACAGCGTGACACAGAGTCGAGGGGTGCCCAGCATCTCTGTATGAAGACTGGCAACATCATGAAACAAAAATCCCAGCATTCCGTCTTATCCAGTTCAGACAAACGCCATCTTGTTTTACCCGCCAGTGCCTTCAATTGCTGAAGAGAGCCGCATGTTTTAACATTTCGTTTGAATGCTCTGACCTACTGTTGTGCTGCTTTATGCAATTGTATGGGGGCGGGGAGGGAATGACGTGATCAAAAATGCTTTAAGCTGGTGGTGTGGCTTGACATATCTATGCTTTGTTGGGTAATCTTTGATCCCACGATCTGGTGTGCCACTGGGAAGGGCAGGGTCGTGGGTTTGAGTCCCTCTCCCCCAGGGAGGGATGGGGCAGCTAACACCCAGCACCTGTGGAGATTTTAAATTAATAGATGAGTCCTGCTTTTAAGGGGTTGCTTCTGAAATCATTGTACACAACCCTCCACCCCAACACACCTGCACATGACAGGACAATGTGTGTTTGATATCAATACACACACACACACAGGCTACGTCTAGACTGGCCCCTAAAAACGGAAAAGCCATGCAAAGCAGGTAAGTCAGAATTTCCCCAAGCCGGAAAAAAAGCGGCGGACATGTTTATTTAAATCCCGCGGGGGATATTTAAATCCCCCGCGGATTTCCCTATTCTGACTTACCTGCTTTGCATGGCTTTTCCGTTTTTAGGGGCCAGTCTAGACGTAGCCACACTGACAGGTCTGATATTTTCACACAGACTTCATCTAAAAGGTGGGGCAATTTAGGTTTTAATGTAAAACATGCTCGTAGGCCTCAGAATTCTCCTTTCTTAGACCACGGGCCTTATCTGTTCCCAGCCTGTTCTATGCCAAAAGCTTCTTTGACATCTGTAGAAGTAGGATTAAGCCCCTTCTCCACAGCTGAATACTATTATTTGGCTACAGAGTGGCAGTTTAGCACATAAGAAATGCCTTTGTTCCTGCGCTAGGGAAAGTTCTCATTGCCGCGGGAACGGACAAAAAATAGGGTTCCTAGAGGGTCATGAAAAAGCAAATTGTTTTTCATTCGCAACTCAAACCTTTCGTAAAGAGGCGTCTGTCCCAGGCAGACAGCTGTCATTTCACCGCAGAGAGCTGGTGGCTATGTGTGAACAAGCTTATTAAAGCGCCTAGTACAGAAATGGAAACCTGAAAAATGGTGTGAGTTCCCTGCAAGCCAGAGAGGAAATAGGCTGCCTTCTCCAGGAGTCTTCTTAGTGCACTTCTCCTGAGTGTGAGCGATGTCTGGTGCCCACTGTCTGTGGGCAACACCCTACTCTCTGAATCCTCCTCTAAATGCTGTTACCTCTTAGTGAGAGTCAACAGAATTTCTGTGTACAGATGTGGTCACGTCATCTCCAAAAAGAGATCTTGGTATTGGAAAAGGTTCGGAAAAGGGCAACAGAAATGATGAGGGGTTTGGAAAAGGTCTCCTATGAAGAGAGATTAAAAAGACTGGGACTTTTCAACTCAGAAAAGCGGAGACTAAGCAGGGTCGATAGAGGTCTATAGATAGAGGTCTATAAAATCATGACTGAAGTGGAGAAAGGAAATAGGGGCGCAAGTAAATAACTTTTCCTTAACATAAGTGCTAGGGGTCACCAAATGAAATGAATAGGTAGCAGGTTTTTCTTCACTCAGTTCACAGACAACCTGTGGAACTCCTTGCCAGAGGATGTTGTGAAGACCAGGACTTTAATGGTTCAAGAAAGAACTGGATAAATTCATGGAGATTAGGTCCACCAATAGCTAATAGCCAGGATGGGTAGGAATGTTTTCCCTAGTTTCTATTTGTCAGGGCTGGGAATGGATGACAGGAGAGGGATCACTTCATGATTCCCTGTTCTGTTCACTCACTCCCAGGCCTTAGGTTCCTCACCCCTGCTGTATGGAGCAGCACAGAAGGACTCAGTCTTTCAGGTGTTATAAAAACACAGTGTAACCAAAATATAAAGGAAGCTTCTTGAGAGAGATGCTTAGGACCACGCATGTGCCAGCTCCAAAGGGCTCTTTAGCAGGATATAAGTTCTCTATAAACCGTTAAAAACTCGGTGCATTGTGGTTATGCATTTATCTTGTTTCTAATACTCTGCATAGCATCCTGTTCTCGATCCATATTACCAAGGAGGAGAAAAATGCCACACAAGCTATTTTCTATATCTGCTTTTGGCACCATTTTCCTAAGAAAAATATTGGCTAACGCTGACCTTTCCACAGGAAAACATAATCCCAACTATGCAGACACTATGATGGGGACTAATTTAGCTACCACTACTCAAGAGAGAGATCTTGGAGTGATTGTGGCTAGTTCTCTGAAAACATCCACTCCGTGTGCCGCGGCAGTCAAGAAAGCAAACAGACTGTTCGGAATCATTAAAAAAGCGAAAAAGAATGTAACCATTCTGCCAGGCAGGCCCGGCAGTAACCAGGGCCGGGTTTAATATCTAGGGGTCCATCTCTCACAGAACCGGCTCGAGCTCCCACCCAGTAGCCTGGGAAATTCACACACCCCTGGGCGCCTCTGAGAGGCAATGCTTCCCCACTCGCAAGCACAGAGTCTGTGTAAAAAAGAAACTTTTAATGAAAGAGAGAGAAGTCACATGGCATTATCTTGGGAAAATACCAGAACAGAGTTCGTAGCTCCCTTCCCCCATGAGTAACTGTCCCAGCTCAAATGGATTGAGCAATGTATTTTGCCTATCAGGCTCACTAGTCCGCCAAGGTAAGGGTTCCGTTCACTTACCCAAACTTTCTCCGTACCCCACGTCAAACGCCCCACTTACAGCTCTGTCCAGTCAGTGCAGACCCTGACACATCATCCTGATGACTCTACTCCTTGAGCCTGAGGCTATGCCACCTTTGTGCTGCTCCTACCGGCCGCCTGCCAGTCGTTCCCGCCAGCCGCTCCGCTGGCCGCCTGCCGCCGCTCCTACCGGCTGCCTGCCTGTCATTCCCACCAGCCACACAGCTGGCTTCCTGCTGCCGCTCCTACCGGCCGCCCGCCTGTCGTTCCCGCCAGCCGCACCGCTGGCTTCCTGCCGCCGCTCCTACCGGCCACCTGCCTGTCATTCCCGCCAGCCGCACCGCTGGCTTCCTGCCGCCGCTCCTACCGGCCGCCCGCCTGTCGTTCCCACCAGCCGCACCGCTGGCTTCCTGCTGCCGCTCCTACCGGCCGCCCGCCTGTCGTTCCCGCCAGCCGCACCGCTGGCTTCCTGCCGCCGCTCCTACCGGCCGCCTGCCTGTCATTCCCGCCAGCCGCACCGCTGGCTTCCTGCTGCCGCTCCTACCGGCCGCCTGCCTGTCATTCCCACCAGCCACACAGCTGGCTTCCTGCCGCCGCTCCTACCGGCCGCCTGCCTGTCATTCCCACCAGCCACACAGCTGGCTTCCTGCTGCCGCTCCTACCGGCCGCCCACCGGTCGCTCCCGCCAGTTGCTCCGCTGGCTGCAATGGGTCTGGCTCCCGGCCAAACCAGTGATTTCAGGTCTTAGTGATTTCAACTCTTTAGCGGCCACCTAGGCTGGCCAAAGATTCCAGCTTCCACTGGACTAGCAAAAAGACTCCTCATGGAGTCTGCTTTAGGTCTGCCCTTAAAACCAGGCGGAAAGGGGCAGGTTGAGCCAGTCTTATAACTCACACCAGGCAGGCATGAAACAGGCTGCTTCAAGGCCTTCCCCCCAACTCCATTCACTCAACTCTGGCAGAGGGGAGGCTTGTTCCTCGGAGACCTCTTGCAGTGATGGTGTCTCCCCTGCAAGCACTGGTGGCATGTTTTACAGTTCCCACTTTTAGAGGTAGCATGATTTGTGACCCCCACAACAGCCAAAATTAGTTACATTCCAACACTGACCCTCCATCAGCCCTGGCTGAATGGGATTTCCTTAGCCACACCTCGGATTCCTTCCCCTCCTGGCATGAGCTGTATTTACATATCCACAGTTACCAGTTAATTATCTTGCAGAGTTAACAATTGGAGTGAGCACAGCCACCCCCACAGCAGATCTCCCCTTTTAGCTGGCTGATAGCAAGTAATAATTCAGTCCCGGCTTACAAGAATAACACAGAAAATATCCTATTGCCTCTCTATAAAACCTTGGTACGCCCACGTCTTGAATACTGCGTACAGACGTGGTCGCCTCATCTCAAAAAAGATATATTGGCATTAGAAAATGTTCTGAAAAGGGCAACAACAATGATGAAGGGTTTGGAACGGGTCTACATTTCATATGAAGAGAGATTTAAAAAAACTGGGACTTTTCACCTTAGAAAAGAGGAGACTGAGGGGGGATATGATAGAGGTCTAGAAAATCATAACTGGTGTGGAAAAAGTGAATAAGGAAAAGGTATTTACTTATTCCCACTATATAAGAACTAGGGGTCACTAGATGAAATTAATAGGCAGCAGGTTTAAAACAAACCAAAGGAAGTTTTTCTTCACTCAGCACATAGTCAACCTGTGGAACCCCTTGCCAGGGGATGTGGTGGAAGCTAGAACTTTAACAGGGTTAAAAAAAAAGAGCTAGATAGGTTCATGGAGGTTAGGTCCATCAATGGCTCTTAGCCAGGATGGGTAGGAATGGTGTCCCCAGCCTCTGTTTCTCTGGAGGTGGGTGACAGGGGAGGGATCACGTGACGATTATCTGTTGTGTTCCCTCCCTCTGGGGTATCTGGCATTGGCCACTGTGGGCAGAGAGGACACTGGGCTGGATGGACCGTTGATCTGACCTAGTCTGGCTGCCGTCATGTTCTTATGAAAGACAGAGAGGATGCAAGATCTTCAGTGCCAGGGCTGTGTGGCTGAGCATTAGCCATCTGAGCGATGTTACATGGGAACCCAAACTGGGGGGGCGCGACCATCTAGGGGAGCCTGAAGAAATTCCAGGTGGGGTGTGAGGTGACCCAGCTCAACTCCCCCCCCCCATTAATACCCCCGAAGAAAAAGCCTGGTCCTTTCGTCCACTCGAGTGTCTGCTGGAACACGTGCAGCTCGGGCTGGCTGTGGCAGACTTCAAAATGGCTTTCTTAAAAGGGCAATGCCTACTCTGCTCTTAAAAGGGCAATCTTTTTTTTCTCAACAAGTTTTACTGCTATTTTTTGGGGGGGGACATGAGGGTTTCTCAAAAATCAAAAAGGGGGTGTGATGCCAAAAAGTTTGGGAACCACTGTGCTATAAGGAGCCCTAAAGCATTAACAGAGTCTTAAGGAAGTTTGTAGCCTACCCAGGGGGGCAGACAACAATGGGAAGCCACCTCCTCCGGCATAGGGATCAGAAGTTGGATCTCAGGGACGCGAGGCAGGAAAAACGAAATAAAGGACTTGAGAGAGAAGTTAACAAGCTCACTGCCCAGAGGCTGCGATGTCGCAAGTTCGACCTACCTGAGCCATTAGTCTAAGGCGGCGGTTTTGAAACGACCGGTCGTGACCCAGCACTAGGGGGTGGAATGTCGGGCACCAGGCCTCGTTGCTGCAAGGATGAGGTGAGCAGAGGGCGGAGGGCAGCTAAGGTAGCTCCTGGCTTGTCCTGGCAACAGGCCCGGTTCCTAGGTGGGAGTGTGTGTGTGTGGGAAGCCCACAGTGCTCCCCGCACTGCCCCTGCCCCGAGCACTAGCTTCATACTCCCATTGGCTGGGCACCTGCTGCTGGCTGTTTCTGGGGGCAGCATGGCCTGTGGTACCAGGAGAGGCAGGAAGCTGCCTTAGCCTTCCCCTACCCCCTCCACTGCACTGCTGACCAGGAGCCACTCAAGGCAAGTTCCTCCTGCTCCAGCCCTGACCCCCCCCAAAGCCGGAGCCCCCGCCACCCCTCAGCACCACCCCAGAGTCCACACTTCAGTCAAATCATCTTGGGTTGCAGCATCAACAATTTTCTTCAACTGGGTCATGAGAAAAACAGTTTGAAACCCCCTGGCCTAAGGCCGTGTGCACACAGGACAGTTGTGTCGATTCTTTGTGTCCCTGTTGGGTCTGGATCAATGTACAACTCTGCTTTGAAGGCACTTCTCCGTGCCGCTGTGTCTTCATACCGCTCGCAGATCCTGAGGGGAGGTCGAGGGCTGGGGCCCAAATCCAGCCCGACTCTCTGAGGACATATGGTTTGTAAACAGCAGTTCTGGGACACGGAGACCACGGCTCTGAGTCCGGTGAATTGTGGGGATCCCAACCTGAGGCAGAAGTGCAGGCCTGCCGTTTGGAAGGGGAGCCGAGAGAGAGAGATTGAGGGAGGGGTCAAAGGTACGACTCCCTCAGAACCACTGCACTATCTAACTAGGTATTCTTAACGCCACAGCACAATGGGGCCCCGAGCTTGACTGGGCCTTCTGAGCTCGAAGGTCGTGAATAAACATTGAAACGGCCACACGGGGTCAGATGAAAGGTCTGTCTAGCCCAGTATGCTGTCTGCTGCATTTCCAGAGAAACAGAGGCCAGGGACACCATTCCTGCCCATCCTGGCTAACAACCATTGATGGACCTAACCTCCATGAATCTATCTAGCTCTTTTTTGAACCCTGTTAAAGTCCTGGTCTTCACCACATCCTCTGGCGAGGAGTTCCACAGGTTGACTGTGCGCTGCGTGAAGAAAAACTTCCTTTGGTTTGTTTTAAACCTGGTTTAAAGGTAAATGTTTAGAGAACCAGCCTGTAGAGAGGCTGTTAAACAGAATCAAGTTATATTGCATTGCCTCCAGGGTGCCAAGGAGACAGGGTAATTAGAAAATTAGCGGGGTTGTGGATTCAGACTAATTCAGAGCTTTGCTGCTCATAAAAAGCCAACCTCCCTGGGTTTAAAAAAGTAGAACCACCCCCTGTGCATTTATACATTTGATCCCTGAATTTGGCAACCTTTGTCTCTAATGCTTGCTAATTCCACATGACTTGTTCTCCATGATAGCATGAAAATTGGCTGCCTTCAGCTCAAAATAGCCCTTTCTCTTCAGGAAGGAAATGTTTCCGGGGATTCACCAATGAGAGACGTACAGTAGAATACATCTCTCCTAAACATCGCTCATTAGAAGTGTGGGAATTCCTGTTTCATCCCAGCCAACCAATTCCCTCTTACTCATGAAATCAATATTGCAGAACTACCGAGAGCTGTAATGGCCCTAATTGTATTGCTCAAGAACCTTAAACTCACATTAGTCTCATTTAATTCAACTAGAGGGAACACAAGGAGAATTGAGTTTTCTACACTTGCTTGGATCTATTTTCCAAAATACCCTTCCGTGTGCTATTAATGTTACATGGTAGACGGCAACAAGAATCGACTTCCCTGAAGTGCATGCAGGCAGCAAGCAGACCTAATGAATGGTTATTTCTGTTGATGCACACGTTGGAGTGAGGATGGCGCCGTATGGTTCCTTCCCTGAACTATTTGTTCGTTAAAATATGGCTAACGATAAAGTTTAGGAGCTTCTTCTCCCTGGCAGGGGAAGTAATACTCCCACAGTGGCCACTGTGTGAAAATTAGTACGTCCTGGAAGCTTCCGAGCCATGTTAACTGAGATACTGCAGGGAGGGGAAATTCCGGCAGCTGCCTTCCTTGCTGCAAAAGTTAATTGGCGGTTGATCCAATATGGCTCTACTGTGTGACGGAGGATGCTGAGGGTGTGTCGGGGGAGATGTGTGCTGCATGGGGGAAAACATGCACCTTCATGTATGATCGCCTGCACAGTGCATCCGCAGTGGGGATTGAATCTGAATGCTTCTGTAGTGAAAGAATCGGGAGCTATAATTCCACTAGCCTCTAGACACTGGTAACTCACATTGACCCAAGCGGCAATGAGCAGAGTTCCTTAGGGACTGGTCCTGGAACCAGTCTTCTGAAAGGTTTTTACTACTGACCTTGGCACAAAAAATGGGAGTGTGCTGCTAAAATGTGGAACTGCCGCAAAGTTGGGAGGTATTGCCAGCATGGAGGCGGAATGGAATATCCTACAAGACAGTGTGGTTAACCTTGTGCACTGGAACAATAGCTATGGCAGGACACAGTGCAAAGTCGTGCATTCGGGAATGAACAGACAAGGATTTTTGCTATAAACTGGGAGGGCATCGGTTGGAAGTGACGGAGGAGGAGACAGACCCGGGTGTGATACAGCTGCGAGAGAGACCAATACAGAGCTAGGATGCATCAGGCAAGGTGTTTCCAGTGGAGGCTGGGAAGTGTTACTATCATTATTATACGAAGCACGGGTGAGGCATCATCTGGAATACTGGCCACTGTTCAGGTCTGCCATGCTTAAGAAAGATGAATTCTGATTGTAAAGGAGATTATTCCCCTTTATTCCCCTTTATTTGGCACTGGTGAGGCCACATCTGGAGTACTGTGTCCAGTTCTGGGCCTCCCACTACAGAAAGGATGTGGACGCATTGGAGGAAGTCCAGCGGAGAGCAACCAAAATGAGGGGGCTGGAGAACATGATGTACGAGGAGAGGCTGAGGGATTTGAGCTTGTTTCTTCTGCAGGACAGAAGAGTGAGGGGGGGTTCGAGAGCAGCCTTCAACTTCCTGAAGGGGGGATCCAAAGAGGATGGAGAGAGGCTGTTCTCAGTGGGGGCAGATGGCAGAACAAGGAGCAATGGTCTCAAGTTGCAGTGGGGGAAGTCTAGGTTGGATATTAGGAAAAACTATTTCCCTAGGCGGGTGGGGAAGCACTGGGCTGGGTTCCCTAGGGAGGGGGTAGAATCTCCATCCCTAGAGGTTTTTAAGTCCTGGCTTGACAAAGCCCTGGCTAACATGGTTTAGTTGGGATTGATCCTGCTTTGGGCAGGGGGTTGGACTCGATGACAGCTGAGGTCTCTTCCAGCCCTGGGATTCTATGAGTGCATCTACACTACTCCGTTATTTTGAGTTCACTAGCGTTAAAAAAAAAGTGCAGCATTGACACTTGGGAGACACTCACCCAGAATCACTCAAAATGGAGAGAAGTCCTACGCAATGGCTTCCTGCATTTTGAACGTGCCCGCCGGCAAGCTGAGAAGAGGCGCAAGAGCGAGGAAAGACTGGCTTCTAGTCATGGCCAACAGCCTCCTACTGTACCTGGAAACATCTGTCCTCACTGCAACAGAACGTGTGGTTCAACGATTGAGCTTAGCCACCTGAGGGTCCACAACTCCCATGGGAGATGATCATACTCGGCAATCATCATCACATGGATTGCTTTATGTCCGATTTTCTGTCTGAATCGGGCATGCATTATTCTGGCACCTGCACTCATTCCTCATCACACCCATCGTAACGTGCAGATTTGGAAAGGACTGAGTGCATACAACTTCATGCAATGAGTTAAAAATAAATAGAATTCCCTCACATTTTACATGCGCGTCTTGTCGCTGACACGTTATCCTTCCTGATTGACTTGGCACAACGAAAACTACAAGCCTGCACCCCAAAACTCCATGGAAGTTTGGTTTCTCCTCCTTGCAATTTATATTTGCTTGTATTTAAAACTAAAATGATTTATAATTTGAAAAGCAGCAAGAAAGTTGCATAGGCGCACACAATCTTAAAAGTCCAATTTCCTTTTGTAACTTTTTGTTTTCGAACCACCATGCAGGTGGAATTGTGTGTGAATTAATATTATTCATAAAAGCAGCACAGATAGTAATAAGACCAATTACAGCAGCACATTCACCATCTTTTTAATCTCGGAGGTTATGGAAAATGCTGTTCTCCTGCATATTTAATATCTTAACTAAAAATTACTCGGTATGTGATGTTTGACTTTTTGACCATGGTATTTGTCAAGTTTGCAATATTTTGCCAACACATTACATAGGGGGGTACATGCTTGTGAATTTTCATGACCTGGAAAGAGACTGCTACTTGGCTTCAAACTATTTGCAATGCACTAGCTTACTGGTTCTGACCCAGTCTGATTAAATTCAGAGTTCATAATATTTGAGCGAGTATAGTACGTCCTGGGGTTCCATTCTGGGAAGTTGATTATTTCTGCCTGTATGCTGTTGTGCTACAATTTCTGTTCACCTAAGACAGATCTTGATAAAATCTGGAGTCAAACTGTCCCCGCTGGATACTGCTAAAGAACAAAATCCTCTGATTTAAGACCTGTTTGAAAGACAATTGTCAATTAATTATATAGAAGGCAACAGAAAAGCTGGAGCACGAGTAAAATATACTCCGAGGGCCCGTCTATGTTTGAAATGCTGCAACAGCACAGCCCCGCTTCTGTAGCACGTCAGTGTAGACAATGAGAGGCGTTTTCCGTTTGCCATTGGCAATCCACTTCCACAAGACGTAGGAGCTGGGTTGAGGGGAGAATTCTTCCACTGACCTAGTGCTGTCTAGACTGGTGGCTAGACTGGCTTAGCTATGCTAATCAGGAGTGTAGATAGTTTTTTCCACGCTCCTGAGAAAAGTAATTAAGCAGACTTGATTTTTCTAGTATAAACCAGGCCTCAAACATATTTGAATATAAGGTTTGCCAGGGTGGATCATTCGGCACTGGGGAGGCCACATCTGGAGTATTGCGTCCAATTCTGGGGCCCCCACTATAGAAGGGATGTGGATGCATTGGAGAGAGTCCAGTGGAGGACAACAAAAATTATTAAAGGTGTGGTGCACATGATTTATTAGGAGAGGCTGAAGGATCTGGGTTTGTTTAGTCTGCAGAAGAGAGGGGAGATTTGAGAGCAGCCTTCAACTCCCTGAAGGGGGTTTCCAAAGAGGCTGGAGAGAGGCTGTTCTCAGTGGAGGCAGATGGCAGAACAATGAGCAATGGGCTCAAGTTATCGTGGTTTCAGCTCTGGGGGATTCGAACGTCTCCTTCCCTCACCTGAATTCAATCGCAGGCCTCTGTCGTTTTCATTTCCCGCGTTAAAAAGCAGCAATTGTCTCCTTTCGGCTGCCAAAAATTCAGCCCGTGTTCTTGCAATTTTTTTTTCATCTGGATCAGTGTAAATCTCACCAGTCTGTTCGGGTATTTACAGATTCTTTCAAATAATGCTCTTTGGTTGGATTCACGGGGGCTCGAATGAAAAATTCTCCTTCCTGCTTGCCTCAGCCGTACTTTCCTCGTGTAACTTGCTTCAAGCCAACCAGCCTTTTGGAGGCCTTTTCTGATATGCTTCCGCCGTTGGCTTGCTTCTAAGTCTCGAGTCTTTAGAACGGTGCACCCGGAAAGCTTGTTGTGTGTGTTATCACTGAGAACAGCTGCACCTGACGGAGGCCAACCAGCTGTCAGTGCTGAAGAGGCAGACCTGAGCAGGAATCAGCTGATCTCCCTGGAAGGAGCAGCTGGTAGCTGGACAGAGATATCATTCTCAGGGAGAGAGGGGATGACATAGGCTGCTGGGAACAAGCAAATTGCAGCACAGAATCCTGGCAGGATAAGGAGAAATCGGCCTCACTGGCAGGGCTCGACTGGTTATTGGAACCTCCATCACTTGAACAGTGGGAGGAGCGTTCAGAGTTTTGGAGAACCAAAGACCCCGGCTAAGTGGAGAAGTACATCAGAATGGCCACACTGGGTCAGACCAAAGGTCCATCTAGCCCAGTGTCCTGTCTCCGACAGTGGCCAACGCCAGGTGCCCCAGAGGGAGTGAACAGAACAGGGAAACATCAAGTGATCCATCTCCTGTCGCCCATTTCCAGACTCAGAGTCCTCCATGAATTTATCTAGTTCTTTTTCTAACCCTGTTAACGTCCTGGCCTTCATAACATCCCCTGGCAAGGAGTTCCACAAGTTGACTGTGCTTTGTGTACAGAAATATTTCCTTTGGTTTGTTTTAAACCTGCTGCCTATTAATTCCATTTGTTGACCCCTCACTTTTATGTGACGAGAAGGAGTAAACAGCACTTTGATATCTACTTTCTCTACATCAGTCATGATTTTATACACCTCAATCATATTCCCCCTTAGTTATCTCTTTGCCAAGCTGGAAAGTACCAGTCTTATTAATCTCTCCTCAGACAGAAGTTGTTCCATAGCACTAATCATTTTTGTTGCCCTTTCTGAACCTTTTCCAATGCCAATATATCTTTTTTTGAGACGGGGCAACCACATCTATACACAGTATTCAAGATGTGGGCGTACCATGGATTTTTGTAGAGGGAATGTGATATTTTCTGTCTTATTATCAATCCCTTTCTTATTGATTTCCAACATTCAGTTCACTTTTTTGTCTGCCACAGCACACTGAATGGATGTTTTCAGAGAACTATCCACAATGTCACTAAGATCTCTCTTGAGTGGAAAAAGCTAATTTACATCCCTTCACTTTATATGTATAGTTCATATTATATTTTCCAATGTGCATTTCTTTGCATTGATTACTTTGCATTGATCTGCCATTTCATTAGCTGGTCACCCAGTTTTAAGAGATCCTTTTATAGCTCTTCGAAATCTACTTGAGTCGTAAATATCTGGAATAGTTTTGTTCCATCTGAAAATGTTGCCACCTCACCGTTTACCCCTTTCTGCAGATCATTTATGAATATGTTGAATAGGATTGGTCCCAGTACCGAACCCTATGGGATATCACTAATTACCATTCTCCATTCTGAAAACTCACCGTTTATTCCTACCCTTTGTTTTTTGCCTTTTACCCAGTTATCAATCCACCTTCCCTCTTATCCCATGACAACTTACTTTGCTTAAGAGCCTTTGGTGAGGGATCTTGTCAAAGGCTTTCTGGAAATCTAACTACACTATATGTACTAGATCCCCCTTATCCACATGCTTGTTGACCCCATCAAAGAACTCTAGTAGATTAGTAAGGCACAATTTCCCTTTACAGAAACCATGTTGGTTCTTCCCCACTAAATTGTGTTTATTTAGAGGTCTGAAAATTGTGTTCTTTACTATAGTTTTAACCAATTTACCTGGTTCCAAAGTTAGGGATACCAGCCTCTAATTGCCAGGATCATCCTGAAAGCTCTTTTTAAAATATTGGCATCACATTAGCTACCCTCTGGTCACTTGGTACAGAAGCTGGTTTAAATGATAGGTTACAGACTATGGTTAATTACACACTTGAATTCCTTTAGACCTCTTGGACAAATGCCATCTGGCTCTGGGGTGTTATTTAGCCTTGAGTTTGTTCCAAAACCTCCTCTAATGACACCTCAATCTGGGACAGTTCCTCAGATGTGTCTCCTAAAAATATGGTTCAGGTTTGGGAATCTCCCTCATGTCCCTCAGCTATGGAGATGGAGGCAAAGAGTTCATTTCATTTCTCCGCAATGACCTTATCGACCTTGAGTGCATCTTCATCTTCCACTGGCCCCACTGGTTCTTTAGAGGGGCTTCTGCTTCTCACGTACGAAAACAGTTTTTTTGCTATCAGCTTTTGAGTCTTTGGCTAGTTGTTCTTTAAATTCTTTTTCAGACTTCCTAATTCTATTTTGACACTTCATGACAGAGTTTATGCTCCTTTCTACTTTCCTCACTAGGATTTAACTTCCACTCTTTAAAGGATGCCCTTTTACCTCTCACTCAGAGAATCGCAGAGCTGGAAGAGACCTCAGAAGGTCATCAAGTCCAGCCTCCTGCCCAAGGCAGGACCAATCCCAACTGAATCAACCTGGCCAGGGCTTTGTCAAGCCGAGACTTAAAAACATTTAGGGATGGAGATTCCACCACCTCCCTTGGGAACTCATCCCAGTGCTTCACCACCCACCTAGGGAAATCGTTTTTCCTAATATCCAACCTACACCTCCCCCGCTGTAACCTGATACCCTTGCTCCTTGTTCTGCCACCTGTCACCACTGAGAACAGCCTCTCTCCATCCTCTTTGGAACCCCCCTGCAGGGAGTTGAAGGCTGCTCTCAAATCCCCCCTCGCTCTTCTCTTCTGCAGACTAAACAATTCCCTCAGCCTCTCCTCGTAGGTCATGTGCTCCAGCCCCCTCATCATTTTGGTTGCCTTCCACTGGACCCTCTTCAATGCGTCCTTTCTATAGTGGGGGGCCCAGAACTGGACGCAATACTCCAGATGTGGCCTCACCAGAGCCGAGTAAAGAGGAATAATGACATCTCTGGATCTGCTGGCAGTGCTCCTCCTAATGCAGCCTAATATGCCATTAGCCCTCTTGGCTACAAGGACACACTGTTGACTCGTATCCAGCTTCTCATCTACTGCAAACCCCAGGTCCTTTTCTGCAGAACGGCTACTTAGCCAGTCGGTCCCCAGCCTGTATCAATACTTGGGATTCTTCTGTCCCAAGGGCTGGACTCTGCACTTGTCCTTGTTGAACCTCATCAGATTTCTTGTGGCACAAACCTCTAATCTGTCCAGGTCACTCTGCACCCTCTCCCTGCCCTCTGATGTATCTCTCTCTCCCTCACTGCTGCTTTTCCTTTCTTGTTCAACTATGGTGTCATGTTTTTTGGTTCTGTTTTATGTTGTTTTTAATTCGGGTTTACATTGAAGTTGGGTCCCAAAATGTGTCCATGCAACTTGCAGGGATTTCACTTTTGGGGGCGCGATGGGCACCACCAGCAAACAAAAGGAATGACAGTATCCTGTCAGGTTGCCACTTGTGTGAAGATCTGGGGTGAACCTCACTGGCCCAATGTGGGTGGAGAATGGGGGGGACCCAGAAGGCGACCCTTAAAAACTACCATGTGGCGAAAGAAGGCCTTAGGGAGAGCAGCACCATCAGTACAAATGGGAGAGTCCATGGAAGGATACATCTTCCACCTGACAATGGTGTGATAGTGCTGAGATCCAGGCGCCTGAGCAGCAAGCGCTCTGGTCACTGTAAAACCAATTAGCTGACGCCGGAGAGGCTCTGGGTGAGGGAAGCAGTGATTGGCTAATTACTAGGTCATCCGAGGCTGAGCAGAGCTAAGAACATAAGAACGGTCGTACGGGGTCAGAGCAAAGGTCCATCCAGCCCAGTAGCCTGTCTGCCCACAGTGGCCACTGCCAGGTGCCCCAGAGCAAGTGAACAGAACAGGGAATCACCATGTGATCCGTCCCCTGTTGCCCATTTCCTGACAAACAGAGGCTGGGGCACCATTCCTGCCCATCCTGGCTAATAAGCATCGATGGGCCTCACCTCCATGTATTTCTCCAGTTTTTTTTGAATCCTGTTAAAGTCCTGGTCTTCACAACATCCTCTGGCAAGGAGTTCCACAGGTTGACTGTGCACCGAGTGAAGAAAAACTTCCTCTGGTTTGTTTTAAACCTGGTGCCTATTAATTTCATTTGGAGACTCCTAGGTCTTATGTTATGGGAACAAGTAAATAACTTTTCCTTATTCACTTTCTTCACACCTGTCATGATTGTATAGACCTCTATCACCCCCCCCCCCCTTAATCTACCTTTTTTTTAAAAATGTGCTAAGTAGCTAATTGGCCTGCAAGAGCAGAAGAGGAGCACAGGAAGGAAATGCAAGGGGAAGACAGGAAGGAGAGGGGGGGAAAAGCCAGGCAGGCTGGAGTAAGGAAGATCTCTTCCATCTCTAAGGACTGGAAGAAACTGTCAATCACATTGCTGCACAGCAAGAGTGAGGGGGCTAACAAAACACCAACGCAGTACAGAGTGGGAGACTGGAATTGTCAGAGTTCTTGGCAGGAGAAGACAGCAGCCCATGGCCTGTTACCGCCCCATTCTGGTGCCTTTGCCAAAGATGAGGTGCACCGTCCTCCATAGATTGATCTCTCTCTGTAATCAAGTGACGCGTTAACCTGGATTTCAGCAGGATTTTCACATGCTTAGTTATGTACCTGCCGAAAGCACTTTCCTGCCCCAGGGCCTAACTCCGGTGCAGTGAATCCAGAAGGAGGCCGACCTCTTCCTTGCTCTGTTTACAACAGTGGCCCCCAATCTGTGGTCCCCAGACCTCTGGTGACCTCCAAAGGTCCTGCAGGGGGTCCGTGGAAAGTTTAAACAGAAGAATCAGGCCCACTGTGGTGGGCTTGAACTTTTCTCTTTCTCTCTTTAGGTACATCTAGACAATGTTCTTTTTTCGAACGGAGATATGCAAATTCAGTTCTAATTTGCATATCTTCTTCCAATCGCTTTTTCAAATGTGTTTTTTTTAAAGAAAGCAATTTAGACGCAGTTCTCTAAAAAAAAAAAAAAACCCTTTTCGAAAGAACCCAGCACACCTCATTTTTTGAGGAAGAAGGGTTCTTTCAAAAAAGGTTTTTTTTTTTCAAAAGAACTGAGTCTAAACTATTCTTTTTTGAAAAACTGCTTTAGAAAAAGCTATCAGAAGATATGCAAATAAGCACCGAATTCACATATCTCTTTTTGAAAAAAGAACATAGTCTAGATGTACCCTTTCTCTTTCTTTTTTCTTTTTCTTTCTTTTCTCTCTCTCTTTTTTCTTTTTTTTCTCTCCCCCTTCCTTCCCCCGGGATAGGGCATGATATTTTAATAGATTGAAAAGGGGTCCGTATGCTCGAAAAGATTGGGAACCACTGGTTTACAACATCTGCATTTCGTCACTTGATGCTCAAGTCAGGCTGTTCTAACCCCAGGAATTACTTGCCCATTATATCCTGAGACAACACTAATCCACCTAGCTGATTTAATGAAGTGATCTTGACCCGAGTCCTGAGGGACCTCGACAAGATCTTTCTGCCAAGGAAAACAATTAAGCCTTCATTTATTGCTTATCCGGTGCTATCAGTGTCCGATGCACAATGGGCAGCTCCAGCAGCTACAGGAGAGGAGGTGGGAAGAGAAGAAGAGAAAATACATCGCTGCATTGTGCTGCCGTCTGCTGTCCCTCTTCCTGGTCCAGGGCAGTGCAAATAGGATGTAGGGGCATTTGCAGGTTTGGGGAACGTCCAGACACATTGTGACGGCACAGAGATCATCCGGACTCAGACGAATGATCAGAAACCCCTCTGCAGAAGGCCCACGGCGGGAGGAGAAGCTCTCATCTCACCCCTCGTCCACAGCACTGATTCTCTACATTAGTGGTCACCAAGCAATCGATCGGGATCGACTGGTAGATCTTGGAATCTTTGGCAGGTGATCCTGAGAGGTTTGGCCGGGAGGCTGTCAAGTGCTGGCACTTCATCTGCCACTCTGCCTTGGAGGTGCCCCTCAGCCCTGAAAGCCTCTTGCTTGCTGTGCCCCTCCCTCCACCCTGTACCCCATCTCCACAGAGCAAAGGGGGGCAGGGATGGAGAGAGTTTGCTGGCTGCTTTTGGGAGTGGTGCAGGGCCAAGGCTGGGGGAAGCCGGCCTTAGCCCCCTGCACCACCACCCAGAAGCCACCTGTGGAAAGCAGTGCCCAGGTGGGGCCCGCATTCCGAACACCTCCCCCAGCCCTGAACCCCCCTGCACCCCAACCCCCAGCTCCCAGACTGATAAAAGTGAGTGAAGATAGGGGAGGGAGGCTGGAGTGAGCAGGGGCGGGGCCTTGGAGCAGGGGCGGGGCCTCGGAGCAGGGGCAGGAAGGAGGCAGGGCAAAGGTGTTTGGGTCTGAGGTAGATTCTAGATTGCACCTAAATTCAAAATGTGATCTCCTGCTCAAAAGGGTTGGAGACCCCTGCTCTCAACGAGGGATTGCACCGGGACTCGGCCGTCCCCTGGAAGTGCTTTTGTTCTGTTTGGTTCTGTGACTGGTGTCAGCCTTTGCTCAGGGGAGAAAGAGGCTCGTCCTGCCTGGGCAGCAGTCTGCAGCTAGACTGTGCCGCCTACAGCCGAGTGAGATCCGATCAGCGAAAAGGGCTGGGCTTTGGCTGGAGATCCCTGCTCGAAATACAGACACTGCATCCCCATGGCACTGGCAGATCCGTGTCTCGGGTCAGTATGGAGACATAAGAACATAAGAACGGCCGTACTGGGTCAGGCCAAAGGTCCATCTAGCCCAGTATCCTGTCTGCCGACAGCGGCCAGCACCAGGTGCCCCAGAGAGGGTGGACTGAAGACAATGATCAAGCGATTTGTCTCCTGCCATCCCTCTCCAGCCTCTGACAAACAGAGGCCAGGGACACCATTTTATCCCCTGGCTAATAGCCTTTTATGGACCTAACCTCCATGAATTTATCCAGCTTCTCTTTAAACTCTGTTCTAGTCCTAGCCTTCACAGCCTCCTCTGGCAAGGAGTTCCACAGGTTGACTACACGCTGTGTGAAGAAGAACTTTCTTTTATTAGTTTTAAACCTGCTCCCCATTAACTTCATTTGGTGTCCTCTAGTTCTTCTATTATGGGAACTAATAAATAACTTTTCTTTATTCGCCCTCTCCACACCACTCATGATTTTATAGACCTCGATCATATCCCCCCTCAGCCTCCTCTTTTCTAACTGAAAAGTCCCAGTCGCTTTAACCTCTCCTCATATGGGACCCGTTCCAAACCCCTAATCATTTTAGTTGCCCTTTTCTGAACCCTTTCCAAGGGCAAAATATCTTTTTTGAGGTGAGGAGACCACATCTGTACACAGTATTCAAGGTGTGGGTGTACCATAGTTTTATACAGGGGCAGTAAGATATTCTCTGTCTTATTTTCTATCCCTTTCTTAATAATTCCTAACTTCCTATTTGCCTTTTTGACTGCCGCTATGCATTGTCTGGAAGTTTTTCAGAGAAGTTTACTTTTGACATCCGCACACTGCTTGTGGCAGTTTTGGTTTTATCCACGGAAGCTCATGATACTCAATATTTTTGTTTGTCTCTAACAATGCAAGCGTCTACACAGGCATTCTGTTGTTTCAAAATAATTTTGAAATAACAGGCAGCTTATTCCGGAATCTGTAAACCTCATTGTATGGCCCTGGTGAGGGACTAAGTTATTCCTCCCCACTGCCTCCTGGGGCTTTATATCGAGATAGCACGTCTACATTAGGGAAACCTCCCTTGGACTAATTTTGAGGCTTCCCTGCAGTGTAGACGTGCTATTTTGAAATAAGCTATTTTGGAATAATTCTTCTGGAATAGCTTATTTCAAATTTAAGTGTTCAGTGTAAATGTACCCTAAGCCTTGGTCTACACTAGGGAGTTATTTTGAAATAACCCCCCTGATTTAGAAATAACAAGTAGAGCATCCACACTACCAACCCCATTATTTTGAAACAAGGGGCTAGTTATTTCAAAATAATAACTTCTGCTTTCCTTGGGTGAGCTGACACTGCACCGTAGCTCGAAATAAGCTATGCAATTTGAGCTACACAAATTGCATAGCTTATTTTGAGTGTATTTCGAAATAGCTTATTTGGTGCAGTCTCCACAGGCTGTTCTAACCCCAAGTGCAGTGCCAAATTTCTGCACAGTGCCAAATTTCGAAATAGAGAGCTATTCTGAAACGTCCCTTAATCATGGAATGAGGTTTACAGGGACATCGGAATAGTGAGTCTGTTATTTTGAAAACGATTTTGAAATAACGGGCTTGTTTAAAAGACATGTAAGAGGTATTTTGGGATACCAGAAGTATTTTGAAATAGCGGCGCAGTGTAGCTGTACCCTTGAGGAATAAGTTTATTTTGAAACAGTTATTTCAGGAGTCCTTATTTTGAAATAAGTTATTTCCTAGCGTGGACATGCGCTAAGGTGCTACAGGACAGCTCGTTGCTTTTACTGAAATCCTGTTTAGTTCTGAGCAGGTGGATCCGATGAGACTTGATTTGGCAACCTTAACCCTGGCTAAACTCATTGATTTTTTTTAGGTTCATAGGTGTTAAGGCCACCTTGTCTGACCTGCATAATTCAGGCCAGTTCTAGGGGGGATGTGTAATACTTACCCAAAATCTCGCAGGCTCTGTTGGACAGGACATGTTGCACTTTATATTTTTTGGTGTTCATTAATTACATCAGCCAATTACAGTCATTGACACAATACAAAACACATAGGATGGAAGTCATTCATGTTGAATAGTTTCATATAGATATTGATCTCCACTGATTTGCATCCATGTACGAGTTTAACTTTATCCTGTAATCCCTAAACCTCTAGTTTTCCATCATTATGTGCCAGGTATAATTCTTTCAGTAGCATCAATATTATGGGCTCTTCTGAGTCCTAGCAATTAGGACCTGTCCAATGATCCTTCGGGTGCTTTATGAATTAGATCCTGGATCCAGCTTGGTTGGGGTAGTTGTCAGCAAGGCTAGTTATGAACAACCACCATGGAGTAAGAACTACAATATTTATAGAATCCTAGAATCCCAGAGCGCAGAGACCTCGGGTAGTGTGGATGCTCTACTTGTTATTTTTAAATCAGGGGGGTTATTTCAAAATAACTCCCTAGTGTAGACTCCACCACCTACCTAGGTAACTGAAGAGCATAGATCCTCGCAGGTAACCGCAAAGGCATTTTTAAAATTACGGTCCAGAACTCAAGACGTTGGAACTGGCCCATTCTAGGTGCTCGCTAGACCTAGAGGGCTTTGCTTTGTATTTTAACTGATGCCAGCATGAAGGAAACCACCTAACGGTTTCAAAGAGGAAACTTGAAAGCCTTCCGGGTGTTCACCTTTGCAGAGTGCTCAGTTCTTATCCATCTTTATTTCTTCAAACGATTCCGTGAGGGTTTTGAACGTGTCTCCCTTTTTTGTCACCCACAGTTGGCGAGGGTGCCTTTTCACCACATCTACTTCATGGGAGCCGTGCTCCTGGCTTATAGTACAAGGGTGGGAGAATGGAAATGAAGCAAGAAAAAATACAAGGCCGCTCCTGTTTTTATTTTTTGGGTCTTCAGATGTCCTGGTAGTTGACAGGGTCCTGTCTTTGTGCTGCGTGCCAGCTGGCCCATGAATACCTGTTGAATTGGAAAGTTCAGTCACCTCAGTGGGTCCCGAATGTCCTCTCAGCCAAAAGTGGCTCAACAGTTTTGGAAAAGATGAATTTAATATTTTGCTGTATTTCCATGGAAAGGCCTCTTTCCAGGCCTCTGAGCCTGCTCAACGACTACCCCTCCATGGGCTGCGTAGCTGCAAAGCCCTCAGCCTGCTCTGGATCTGACCGAACCCCCATCTTGCTCATCTGGGGAGAGCGTGATACGGCTTCTTCCTGCCAGAGCGTGGCAGCTGCCACCGCCCGTGCCACACTCCGGACGCAGAAGGAGCCCACGGGGCCGTGTTACAGCACGGGTGCCGCTCAAGAATAAGCCCAGTGGCTTCCATTTCAGGCCAGTGTGGACCCAAGGTCCAATCCTGCCCGTTGAGGGCACTGTTAGTGTCTGTGGAGAAGCAGCGGCTTGCGCCGGGTGAAACGCTGCCTCCTCTGAATTCCCACGGCCGGGGTCTGGATTGGCACTTGCGTCGTGGTACACCGACATGCGGATCACACGTCTGCCCACCGGGTTGCCAGGGCAACCATCTAGGCTGAGGCAGTGATGGGGCCTTTTCTCTTACCCTGCACCCCCGTGGAAGCGGCTGCTGCCACTGCTGGCGGGATGGGCCCCCGAGGAGAGCAAGAAACCCCACAGAGCTACAGTGAGAGAATGCAGCTGCATCACTTTCTTTGGGTGCCGTCCAGAGCAGTGGACGTCCCCTGTTACCGGGCTGAATGGGCCACAGGGAAGAAGTGTGTGTGGGGGGAGATGAAACATGCACGCTGTGTGAATGCTGGCAGTGGGCTGAACAGGGCAAGGAGGTCTGAGAGCCAGAGGGCAGAGAGGGGGGTAGAGGAGTGCGGGAAGGGGGAACAGGGATGCAGGGAGCCCCGGAAGCATCCGCCCCACAGCCCCAGCTCCAGCTCTGCCAGCTGTCCCCCACACCCACTGTGGGAGCAGCCGGGAAGTCACCACAGAGTCCTGGCTGCAGCTCCGGCCCTAGGGAGTTGGGGTAGGCAGAGAGCTGCCTAGCCGAGCCCTCACTGCCCCACCACGCCCACCAGCAGCAGCGCACCGCTAACCTTGCACCGGCACGCAGCTGCACCGCTCTGCTGAGGAGGTGGGTGGGACTAAAATTCCATCTGCGCGCCCTGTGGCGGGAACGTAGCTCCCAGGCAGCCTGAGGTAATTTGGCGGGGACCATTTTTGAGGGTTGAGCAAGAGGGCTCTGTCCACCTCCCCAGGCTGCACCGAGCACGACTCTCTCGGAACTATGGGTAGGGTTACCAGGTGTCTGGCATTGCACCGGACAGTCCGGGATTTGGACTTTGTGTCTGGTAAACAAACTGAGAAAATACCAGACTCATAAATGTCCGGAATTTTCTAATTAAGGATGTTTTTCTGCTTTTCCTGGGCCTGGCTCAGGCCTGACGGAAGCCCGCTCGGGACACATAGCAATTAAAGGGGCCATGACTGCATTTCAGCCCGACCTCCCGAATCCCCCAAGGTCTCCCTAGCATGTTTTTTTTTTTCTCAACAAATTTTCTCCAGCATTTTTTTTTTAATGCGGTAATTTTTTTGAAACCATCTGGCAACCCTAACTGTGGTCTGTACATCTAACATCCAACGGCTTGCGCTCTGGGGTGTATGAATGCATCGCAAGCGGCCCGCAACAAAATTCCAGACCTTCTGGCCCATTTTCATTCTCTTCTTATGCACTGACCTTTGTGCCTCATTGCAAATCCCGTGGAGAGGAAGGAATCTGACTCCAGAAGGCCTTCTTGCTACGGGAAACTAGAAATCCATTCCCTTTGGCAGTTGCGAAGCCAATGTGTGCTATTTAACGATTTCCTCACAAAGTCTTTAGTATTTCAGGGAACGTTTGCGACAGGGAATATCTCGCGCGTCCATCCATGACTGTCTGGGGGATCATTGCTGTCTCCATAGGACATTTATGAATGTGAAAGTTCAGCACATTCTTTCCTTAGTCACAGAAGGAGAGAAGCATGTAGACACCAAGCAGTCACTGGGGACCAGTGCGGCGTTAACGGTTTGACGAAGAGCTTTACTGTTAGCTCTTGAAATAATTATGTTTTGAAAATGGAATGTATAAAGAACTCGTGCTGCCAGGGAATAACGCAAGCAGAAATATCTGAGACCCTGAATCAAAATGTCGCCGCTCGTATCTGGAAATATAATAAACAACCCTCCGTCGAATGCATGCAGTGAGCCCTCGGTATAAGAACATACATAAGAACGGCTATACTGGGTCAGACCAAAGGTCTATGTAGCCCAGGGTCCTGTCTGCCCACAGTGGCCAATGCCAGGTGCCCCAGAGGGAGTGAACAGTGTCCCCCATTCCCCACTTCTGACAAACAGAGGCTAGGGACACCATTCCTACCCATCCTGGTGAATAGACATAGATGGGCCTAGCCTCCATGAATGTAACCCTGTTAAAGTCCTGGTCTTCACAACATCCTCTGGCAAGGAGTTCCACAGGTTGACTGTGCGTTGCGTGAAGAAAAACTTGCTGTGGTTTGTTTTAAATCTGCTGCCTATTCATTTCATTTGGTGACCCCTAGTTCTTATGTTACGGGAACAAGTACATAACTTTTCCTCATTCACTTTGTCCACATTTGTCCTGAATGTATAGGCCTGTCGGAAGCAGTGAATTTGCATTTTAGACCCAACTGCCTCCTACAAAGGGGGGAGCTACAGAGAATGGGATTTCTACAGACTTACATCAAAGGCGGCTTTCTACAAGCTGGCCATGGCAGTGATCATGATGGACAGAAGAGTAATGGGTGTAAAACATGCCTCCAGTTCCAGTAAATGCTCAGGGTGTAAACCACCCCTCCCTTCTGAGGAGCTCAGCTCTTCCTGTCGCGTCTAATAAGGGGATGTTGAGGGTTGGTGCTCTCCAGTCGCATTGCCCACCTCAAAATCGGCAATACAGGAAATAAGATGGTGCCTCTCTGAGGCAGCCGCGGAAAGACGGGGGAGGGTGGGACAGCACCAGTCCCTACACTGTCATTCAGGTGGCAGGCCAGGAAGATATTAAATGTGCAAGTACAGGTATGGGATCCATCTTCCCAATGAATCATTAGGAAAATAGACCAGAATTGCTTCTTAATTAGTAATTAAGCCTGGTTTAATGTGTTTTTGATCATAAGGACGGCCGTACTGGGTCAGACCAACAGTCCATCTAGCCCAGTGTCCTGTCTGCTGACAGTGGCCAGTGCCAGATGCCCCAAAGGGAGGGAACATAACAGGGAATTCTCATGTGATCCCTTCCCTGACACCCACCTCCAGTGAAATAGAGGTTAGGGACACCTTTCCTACCCATCCTGGCTCATAGCCATTGATGGACCTAACCTCCATGAATTTATCTAGCTCTTTTTGAACCCTGTTAAAGTCCTGGTCTTCACAACATCCTCTGGCAAGGAGTTCCACAGATTGACTATGTGACCTCTGGAGATCCAGTAATAATGCAGCAGAAACAGAGTTTGTAGCGGGGCCCTTTCCACTTGCGTCTGCTATCTTTGTACAAAGCCCAGACCCCGCAGTTAGGGTATGTCTACACTACCCTGCTAGTTCGAACTAGCGGGGTAATGTATGCATACCGCACTTGCTAATGAAGCCCGGGATTTGAATTTCCCGGGCTTCATTAGCATAAGCGGGGAGCCGCCATTTTTAAATCCCCGCTGCTTCGAACCCCGTGTAGCGCGGCTACACGGGGCTCGAACTAGGTAGTTCGGACTAGGGTCCTATTCCGAACTACCGTTACTCCTCGTGAAACGAGGTGTACCGGTAGTTCGGAATAGGACCCTAGTCCGAACTACCTAGTTCGAGCCCCGTGTAGCCGCGCTACACGGGGTTCGAAGCAGCGGGGATTTAAAAATGGCGGCTCCCCGCTTATGCTAATGAAGCCCGGGAAATTCAAATCCCGGGCTTCATTAGCAAGTGCGGTATGCATACATTACCCCGCTAGTTCGAACTAGCGGGGTAGTGTAGACATACCCTTAGAGAGGTGTGGGCAGATCCTGACTCTAGGGAGGAGCCCAGTGAGCGTCGCTGGGGGTCCTATTGCGTAATGGGGGCCTCCCTTGGGTGGAGGGATTTTCTCACCCCCGATGCTGCCGTGGTTTGGTGGAGCAGCTCTCCCCCTGCTGGAGGTCTCCTGCTGCCGCCTGCCCCACCTCTGCTGTGACATTTCTCTTCCTCTGACTTCCAGCGAGGTCACTTGAAAATGCTTCCCCTTCCGGGTAAGCCATGGACAAAACCCCTGGGCTACGTCTACAGTGGCATGAATTTCTGGAAATGCTTAAAATGGAACAGTTTTCCGTTATAAGTATTTCCGGAAAAAGAGCGTCTACATTGACAGGATGCTTTTCCAGAAAAGCACTTTTTCCGGAAAAGTGTCCATGCCAATGTAGACGCGCTTTTCCGCAAAAAAGCCCCAATCGTCATTTTCGCGATTGGGGCTTTTTTGCGGAAAAGACTACTGGGCTGTCTACACTGGCCATTTTCTGGAACAGTTTTCAGGAAAAAGGACTTTTGCCCGAACGGGAGCAGTATAGTATTTCCGGAAAAGCAGCTGATTTCTTACAGTAGATTGTCAGTGCTTTTCCGGAAATTCAAGGGGCCAGTGTAGACAGCTGGCAAGTTATTCTGGAAAAGCGGCTGATTTTCCGGAATAAGTGGCCCAGTGTAGACACAGCCATGGGGAATGAATGCAGTGACTCTGTAAATAAGAGCTAGAGCGGGATGGTTCCTGCTTGGGGCACAGCAAAAGCGGCCTCTTCCTGCTCTGATCAGTGGTTGTCTGGGAAGCTCCTGCCTTCAGCCAGCTCTTCCCTTAATGGCTGAAGGTCTGCTCTTCTTCCCTGGTCTGCTCTGGGGGGTTTCCTCTGGTCCCCTCTGAACTCCTTCTCCAGCGTGTGCATCCTCTAAGCCCAGAGCAGCTCCTTACCCCTTGTTGGCCAAGTGATGATTTGCACCCACAAGCACAGCTGTCAGGAAAGAAATGCTAGTACAGTAATTCCTCATTTAACACGTGCCCGCTTAACACGTTTTCGCGATAGCACGATTTTTTTTTAGGGAACTTTTTTGACTTATACGACCATCCCCAGAATAACACAATTTCCCCAGCTGGCCCATTGCCAGCGGCTGCGCGGGGCTTCCCCCGCCTCCCTGCAAAGCGGCGGAGGGTTCGCCACTCGCCGCACCGTTCCCCGGAGACCCTCCCCCCCGACGAACACAGTGCAGGTCCCGGCAGACCCGTCACAGGGGCATACTCCCAACCCAATCCCCCTCCCCTCTCCTCCCCTTTCCTTCCCCAGAGCCAAACACCTCCCCTCCCTGCCGTAACTCAGTCCCCTTTCTCCCCCAACCTTATGTCCTGGTCCCAACAGACACCATTATTTTCAAAGGGAAAATTGACCCCGCATAGCACGTTTTCACTTAACACGATCATTTCCTGAAACAGATCGATAGTGTTAAATGAGGAATTCCTGTACTATCCATTGGGTTTAGAGTTCAGCCAGTCAGCACAATGGCTGAGAGTCATTTGTAAAGATGTCTGCCTCAAGTCCGGCCCCCAAATAAATTTTGGGGCGCCTAACTAAGTTGCCGGGTTTTTCAAAAGTCCTGTGCCCTCATCACTTCCCACTGGCTTCATTTGGAGCTGTCGATGGACAAAGGGCCTTTGAAAGTTGGTAACAGCAAGACAAAATATCCCAACTGCCCCAGACTGCATGTGCATCAAGGGTGCTCTTTTGTGGATACAAAAGAGCAGGAGACTGCAGTTATGGGTCTGCCTTCCAGAGCAAGTCTGAAGCTGGAGTATCTAGGGCAGGCAGGTGGCAGCTGTTAGGCATGGATATGAGGCCTTGTAGAGTAGCGCTGAGTGCGACCAGTCGTATTGTAAGGCCACATGAAGGAGGCAAGGGATGTACGTGTCTCTTGGTAGACAGAGCCACGTTCAGAGATACACTGCCCTTTCTCCTGCACAACATTACGGTAATAAGCATGACGTGTGTTATCACGCTACGATTTCTGGCTCACAAAGCCACAGGTCTGAAATGCAAGGGCAGAGTTTCACCCGTATAATGACTGTGCCCTTCCAACGATTGTACTAGTAGTCCGGACAGCGAGGAAGTGTTTCTGAGCTAGGGAAAAGAAAGCCATGTGCCCAGAGAAAGCACGGCCGTCGCAAATTCCTCCATTCGCTGTAACACACCGTTGCAAGAACTCCCCTCTCCCTGGCTGGGTGGTGTCTATGGAGTGTCTTTTTCAGCATCGTGTGCAGTTTCCCCGTCAGGGGGCCTGTTGGATTTCAGAGCAGCACTGTGGCTTGCATGGAAGGACCCCCCTGAACTAGAAGGCTAAGCAGGGTCCAGGTGGGTTTTGGAAGGAGAAGGCTTTGGAAAAATGCATGAAGCTGAGTAGGAGGACCGTCAACTCAAAGAACTACTTACCAGCAGCAACTTCACCCCAGACACCCGCATGGGTGTGGATGGGCAGTGGGCCGAACCTTGGCTCCGTGTGCACTCCTCCCTGGGTGAGCTGGCCAGGAGGGGAAGCAAACTGTGGCAGGAATATGTTTGGGGGCAATTATTGCCGCTGGAAAAAACGGGGAACCAGGGACCAGTTTGTGGTTTTCTGCACCCTCGGCTGCTTCCTAGCCTGCTGCAAGGAGAGCACAGCTCACTGACGCTGGAACAGGGAGGGACGGGCTGCCATGGGCCCATGCTTTTAAATGTGGGAGGGTCTTGTCTCCATACAATGAAAGAAACATAAGCACAGAATTCATGTCCCCCGTAGATTTTTCCACGCCCCGAATAATAGCTTCTGCTGGGGAGGCACTGTAATTACACCGTTCACCCACTAGGGGCTGCTATGGCACCATCTGAGAGGGCAGCAGGCTCACCAGCAAAGCACCCAAAGGTGGGGGCACTTTGTCCCCTCCCCACTTCTAGAAAGTTTGTGGTGTCCTTGTACAGCTCTGCACAGTCCCGTTCTTGGTGTGGCGGAAGAGCTGCGACTGAGTGTTTGCACCTCACTCTAAACTCACATTGTACTTTTACGGCAAGACTCGGTTTTCAAAGCTGTAAAATGGGTTCAAATGTCAGGGGGCTGATTCTGATCTTCCTTTGGTGTCAATCAGGACTTACTCCACTTTCAAAATATGCCGCATGAACCAGGAGGGCCATTATCTCTGCACATACCGTAGGGTTTCCTGTTCCTCAACCACGGGTCCCGTATGCCACGTGTCGCTCCGTGGTTACTTTCCTTCTCTTTTAAATATAAATTGTGTCCATTCTGCTTGGTCTTTCTCATCGGGGCTGGATTAGAAGTGCTCTTTGCTGCTCAATTAAAATGGCCTCTCCTACGCTGGGAAGTTCAAACAGCGTGAGGTTTTCTTTTAACGACGCCTTTCTGGATTGAATGGCCTTTGCAAACTGCCATTTCAAAGCGGCTCTTCCTGGGCCCTGTGCATGGAGCTCTGCTCAGCCCGTTCAGATGAATTTCCTGCCCTCCGAGTTCTGGTTCTGCCATGCAAGAATGTCGAGTGGCTGCCATCATGTGGCATGTTAATACTGGTGATGTCAGTGGCGAGGCTAGAAGAGCCAAAAGTCCTGGTGAAAAGTACACAGTCAAGGGTTTTTTTCGTCGTCTTTGCAGCATTTCTTAAATACTGTTTGACTTTTTTTTTTCAAATACAAGCTTCCCAACCCACCATCCACACTTGAAAACCAGCTAAGGAGACTTGCCCCACTTTTTTCTAAAAAAAAATCAAAATACGCGTTAAACCTCTGTAGTCTGGCACCTTAGGGGCATGGCCAGTTTCTAATGAGAGAATTTTCTGGACCACGGGAAGTCAACGTTTGTTTAGTAGCGTTACCAACCCTTCCACTGCTTCCTGGGCTCTCAGAAGACACTGAGAGGTAATTTAGAGCTGAAGAATAGCACAGAACACTGAGAGCCAGGATTGGTGGCTGTAAACAAACTTTATGGGACTGTGGGGACTTAGCCACACTCGTGAAAAATGGACATTCGACTAATTAAAATCAGGCCAGACCAGAGAATACCGGACTAGTGTTCAACCTGTATTAAATCTATTAACTGATAGGTATTCCCATCACGTCAATGTCATTTTTTTTCAATTCTGTCTATTTATTTCATTTATTAATCTAAAATAGTTTTGCCCTGCCTCTCTATTTAAAATATTCGAGGCGGTTTACACAATTTTTAAAAAGACAATTTATATATAAAGTACAGAACCCCCAAGGGGGGAGACACATAAAACCTGTTAAATCACACACCTAAACACCCATAAAAGCATGGGTCTAGCAATCGATTTAGGGTTTTTTCCCTCTTCTTTACTTTCCAAGCTATTGAAGAGATTTGGACACGGAAGCCCCATCGGTTTCTAATAGGAATTGGGTGCCCAAATCTCTTGGGTGATTTTGAAAATCTCCACCCTTTAAAGGTCAAGGGTTTTGGGGAGACTCAGATAAGTATCGTGCCACGATCAAGTATCAGGTCGTGCTATAGTCGATCCAAGCATGGAGCACAAGATTATTCTCTTTCTTGGTAGAAGAAACACCAGCTGCACGTTGTATTCTAAACTGGTCCTGTAGTTCTTCATCCAGTCAAGCTAGATCTATTCACACAGCATCCCTGAGTCCCTGTGCCTGTTCACAGGTAACGCTAGCCATCTGCCATTCCTTTGCCAGTTTCATGCTCCAGATCATGAATAATTTTTAAAGGCTAAAGACAAACAAAATTCATTGGTGGAATGCCCTCGCTGGATAGGACACTTCCACGTTATAGGAGGGTAAACAAGGCCACCTCACTTCTCAGTGTGTATCTCAAACAGTCTGCTGGACTCTTGAGATAAAGTTTCCTTCCCGGGGGCTGTGTCTATTCTGCGCCCGTTTTGTGCAGAAATATGCAAATAAGGCTAAGGGTGAAATATTGCCGAGCCTCATTTACATAATTAATGAGCACCCACTTTTTGGGCAAAACCTCCCCCTCTTGCTCAAGAGCCTCTCTTCCGGAAAAAAATTGGAAAAACGGCTCTTGCACCAGAGGGGGGGTTTGCAAAAAACGGGTGCTCATTAATTATGCAAATGAGGCTTGGTGATATTCCACACTTAGCCTCATTTGCATATTTCTTGCGCAAAACGGGCGCAGTAGAAACTTAGCCTGGGACTAACAGGTGCTGAAAGTTCCACATGGGCCTGACAGCTTTGGGCAGGGTTCTTACGCTGCTATTAATTCAAGAATCATTCCATTGCCTTCCTCAGCCCAACTGCTTACAGCTGCCGCTCACTGTAGGGGTCATTGCGGAAGAACTCTGTACGTGTGAAGTAGAGGGGTGGTGAGGCCTGCATTCTCCCCCTTTTTCCATTCCCCCTTTTCCCTATTACTGATGAGCCAGAAGCAAGCCTCTAGGAACATATGCCATTGTAGCAAGACCAAATTGTAGATAAGGGCGGGAACATAACAATCTTGCTTACCTAAATGTACTGATCATGTAAACAAAGTCAAAGGACAAGCAGTACAGCTCAGCCATATTGTAACAAGCAGTGAGTAACCTCCGGAAATTTCCAAACTGCCACAAACAAGGTAGAGACACAGTATTTAAAGCTGCACCAGAGCACAGCAATTTGGACCTCTCTGATGGGCTTTGGGTACCGGCGCCTCGGAAGCTGAGACAGTCTCCTACTTCATCCGCAGCTGAAATGGGGTTCCCAGCTAGCTGAAGGGATGTAAGAAGTGTTGTTTTTCCTCTCATGTTCTTTTAGTTAAGGGGCACAGCTGATTGCTGTCAGGAAATAAACTACTTGGCTGCATCTAGACTGGCATGATTTTGCGCAAATACTTTTAACGGAAAAGTTTTTCCGTTAAAAGTATTTGCACGTGACAGCGTCTACACTGGCATGGATGCTTTTGTGCAAAAGACATCTTTTGTGCAAAAGCATCCGTGCCAGTGTAGATGCTCTCTTGCACAAGAAAGCTCCGATGCCATTTTAGCCATTGGGCTTTCTTGCGCAAGAAATTAATGTTCCTGTCTACACTGGCCTCTTGTGCAAGTATTTTTGTGCAAGAGGGCTTATGCCTGAGCAGGAGCATCAGAGTATTTGCACAAGAAGCACTGATTTTGTACATTACAAAGTTAGTGGTCTTGCACAAATACTCATGGCCAGTCTAGACAGGCGGCAAGATTTTGCGCAAAAGCGGCCGCTTTTGAGCATAATCTTGCCAGTCTAAATGCAGCCCTTGTGTTTGACATACCTGTGTAGCATCCTTTGTACTTTGAGAACCCAGTGCCGGACCTGAGACTTGCTCTTGCCAGCAACACTCACAAACCTCTGTTCATGTTGTGGATAAAGCATAGAAAAGTTCAGACCCTAAAATCAGTCAAGAACAGACTTTCCTTCCCAGGTTTCCTTCACTCCAGGGACATCTCGGAGCCTTCCACATGCTGCTTCACAACTTCTGGAGTCAAGACATGTTGAGAGGCACAAATGAACAGAATACTGATATTGTTCACAGATTGGTTGAAATCTTTGCGAGGGCAGGGGACTGGACTTGATGCCCTCAAGATCCCTTCCAGTTCCAGTGTTCTCTGAGTCTATATTTTCCTTAGTTGCTAACATGCCACTGGACTACTCGTTCTTTCCGAAGAAGGAACTCTCTCTCTGCCTCCGATGTGAACAGTTGCACTGTGGTCCTTGAAAGTTGCTGGCTTTTTCCGGAGCTCCCTGTCTGTTCTTTGGGAACAGGCGTGTAGCCCACGCAGCGAGCTGTGAGGGAAAGAAGGTTGCGCCGCGTGAGAACAGGGCGGTCGGGGAATCTGATCTCGGCAGAGCCAGCAGCATGACAAGTCTCATTCTCGTTCCCAACCCGGGTCTAAAAGCGCTCTGAAGCACCCCCCCTTTCCTTGCCTGTGAATCGTGATTTAAAGAATAGACTCTGTATGTCTCCTCCTGTCGAGCATGTCACTGGGATGCCAGTGGGACCCTCCCACTCAGCACATGCCCGCCCGGATTCCTGCGCCTAGCTAATAATTAGTAAGAAGTGTTGTGGGTTTCAGACAGTCACGTTCGCTTCCCACCCCTCAGCCAGGAGCTCTCTAGGCCTACCCCTACTCAGGGCCACGTTTGAATAGATGGGAAAACCCACGGTTTCCTCTTCACCCCCCGGCTTCCCACCTGCCCCCTCTCCACGCCAGCCCTTGTCACACAAGAGCACTTGCGCTTCTCCCAAGCCGACTGCGGCTCTCTTGTGCTCTCTCACAAAGCCAAACTGACAACCTGGGCAAGGCGGCAGGGGCACGCCAAGGACATCAGAGCACACAAACGGTGATGGACTGTGGGCAGCATTTGTTGTGGCAGTTCCATGGCGACGGGCGGGGGGTGTTGTTTTTTGTGTTGTCCTTCACAGGCCCTTCAGTACAGCGAGAGGCCTCTCAGTGTGACGGTTGCCTCCGTGTGAGTGACCAGTTTGTGCATAGTGGCAGGTGTGTCTCAGGAGACCCTACTGTGTAGGCCAGAAGCAATGGAACTGCACCCCAGGGACAATTCGCTACCTCAGCTGTCAACAGTCCCGGGTGGGAAAACTGGGCGTACAAACGTACCCTAATTGTACGCTCCCGTCAGAAGTAAATGAACGTTCATTCCTTGTCCCCATGAGCTGTTAATGGTTTAAGAGAAGAGGGAAGGAGGATACAGCCTGAATTAATATCAGAGGGGCCGCTGTGTTAGTTAATCTCTACAAAAACAAGGAGTCCTGTGGTACCTTAAAGACGAAGGGTATGTCTACACTTGCACCCTCTTTCGAGAGAGGGATGCAAATGAAGACATTCAAAATTGCAAATGATGCCGGGATTTAAATAACCCGTGCTTCATTTACATATTTGCGTTATGGCGCTATTTTGAAATAACAGATGCTGCTAAGACGCGGTTATTTTGAGAGAAAATCCTTCTCTCGAAATAACCCTTATTCCTCATACAATGAGGTTTACCAGTTATTTTGAGAGAAGGGTTTTCCCTCAAAATAACCGTGTCTTAACAACGTCTGTTATTTTGAATATGCACATGAAGCACGGGATATTTTAATCCGGGCTTCATTTGCAATTTTGAATGTCTTCATTTGCATCCCTCTATCGAAAGAGGGTGCAAGTGTCGACATACCCTAGCAGATTTATTTGAGCATAAGCTTTTGTGGGTCAAAATCACTTTGTCAGATGTATCTTTAAGATGCCACAGTCTCATTTAATGTAAACCGGGGGAGCCGACAGCCTCTCTGGGCAAAGGGGTGGTGGTTGTAGTTCTGTGCACTTTGAAGAGGCGGGGCCTCGGGAAAAAGGGGTGGAGCCAGGCAGCGAAATGCAATGTCCTCAACATATCTGAGTGCGGCTGATCAGCTGGGATTCTGCGCGGGTGGTTTTCCAGCAGTGGCATCGGACGAGATAGTCACCCCTCGCATTTTCCATCTTGGCTGTTCTAGTCTCTCCCGTATGTGCATTTTTTGTTTTCTGGAAAACCAGAATTGAACTTTAAAAACACCAGCCCATTTCAGCTCATTTCTCTTTTCACAAAACCAGACAAGACAACCTTCTTTCATACCACCTAAAAGACTGTCAGACAGGGGGCTTTTCCTTCTAAAAACTCCCTCTAGCTAAAGGGATTGAGGGATGTTGTTACAATGAAAGCCTTGCTGAATAATTCAGGTTTCAAATGCTTTAACTCTTTTCCTTCTTTTCTGTATCGTTAATAAAATGTTCAAAACAATTATTAATGGTGTGTTTGCCATGGTACAAAGCCGGCTGGGGTCTCAATCTCTGAATCTTGTTCCAAACTGAACCGTTTGAAGGTCATTTTAACCTCTGTTTCTCTCTGGGCCATGAGTCTGTCTGGAAAAGAACAAAACGTCTGATAAATTTGCACTGGCTCCTCCAGTTATCCTATCCAGGAGTCCATACCTTTGAGAAACAAGTGCTGCTCAATATTTTCGGTAATCTCTCTCTCTCTCTCTCTCTCTTAGAGTGCATCTGTCTGTGTGTCCGTCTGCAAGTCCATTTGTTCAAGAACGCCTCCTAAACGGTGAGAGCTGAGGGCCACCATATTTGGGAGGTAGCGTCCTCTTGGCATCACTTAAAGCAAGGTGGTACCAGGACAATTGGAAGCCCTGAGAAAGGGACTCTTTTCCGTAACAAGCAAAGGGAGGGGCTACCGTTCTGAGGGACGCGATATGAGAGTGGCCACTGGGGGCAGTGTGCCCGCAGGAGAGAGCTATCCTGCCGAGTGTCCAGTGGGGGCAGCCGTACTACCAGGAGAGTGGCCAACAGGACTGGGGCTTGGCCATCTTGCCTGCCAGCACACTGGTAAGTAGCCCCCTCCGGGTCCTTGGCCACACTGCTGGGAGGGGGGGGATGATGAGGAAAAAGGCCTCTGGTCGCTGGGGAGAGAAAAGGCATGTGCCAGATGGGACCCTTGCCCTGAGCCCCCTCCATACCCCAACCTTCACTCTTGCACCCCCCAGCTTCCTTTACCCTCTCACCTTCCCAAGGCCCAACCCTGAGTCCAGCAGCCCCCGCACCACCAGCCTCCTTCCCTGAAGGACCCAGGCTCATCTGCTGGTAGGAAATATATATCAATACATGGTGTTTATGTAACCTCCACCAGGCAGATTTGAACCCGGGACCTCTGGAGCTTAATTTAGGAGCCTCTACCCTCTGAGCTAAAAGCCAGCCAGCTCCCAGCCTATGCTGTAGAGGTCTCTTGTTTTTATCTGTTGCTGCGGTCTTGGTGCCACTGCATGGGACAGTGAACCATACTAGAGCTACGTCTACACAGCTTCCCTCTTCCGCAAAATCCTATGCAAATGAAGTGCGGATTAGCATATTGCTATGCCTCATTTGCATAATTAATTAGAAGCCATTTTTCATAGAATCATAGAATCATAGGACTGGAAGGGACCTCGAGAGGTCATCGAGTCCAGCCCCCTGCCCTCAAGGCAGGATCAAGCTCCGTCTACACCATCCCTGACAGATGTCTATCTAACCTGTTCTTAAATATCTCCAGAGAGGGAGATTCCACCACCTCCCTTGGCAATTTATTCCAATATTTGACCACCCTGACAGTTAGGAATTTTTTCCTAATGTCCAATCTAAACCTCCCCTGCTGCACTTTAAGCCCATTACTCCTTGTCCTGTCCTCAGAAACCAAGAGGAACAAATTTTCTCCTTCCTCCTTGTGACACCCTTTTAGATATTTGAAAGCCGCTATCATGTCCCCCCTTAATCTTCTTTTTTCCAAACTAAACAAGCCCAGTTCATGAAGCCTGGCTTCATAGGTCATGTTCTCTAAACCTTTAATCATTCTTGTCGCTCTTCTCTGTACCCTTTCCAATTTCTCCACATCTTTCTTGAAATGTGGCACCCAGAACTGGACACAGTACTCCAGCTGAGGCCTAACTAGTGCAGAGTAGAGCGGCAGAATGACTTCACGAGTTTTGCTTACAACACACCTGTTAATACAACCTAGAATCATATTTGCTTTTTTTGCAACAGCATCACACTGTTGACTCATATTCAACTTGTGGTCCACTATGACCCCTAGATCCCTTTCCGCCATGCTCCTTCCTAGACAGTCGCTTCCCATCTTGTATGTATGGAACTGATTGTTCCTTCCTAAGTGGAGCACTTTGCATTTCTCTCTATTAAACCTCATCCTGTTTACCTCCGACCATTTCTCTAACTTGCTAAGGTCATTCTGAATTATGTCCCTATCCTCCAAAGAAGTCGCAACCCCACCCAGTTTGGTATCATCTGCAAACTTAATAAGCGTACTCTCTATCCCAATATCTACATCATTGATGAAGATATTGAACAGTACGGGTCCCAAAACAGACCCTTGAGGAACTCCACTTGTTATCCCTTTCCAGCAGGATTTAGAACCGTTAACAACCACTCTCTGACTACGGTTATCCAGCCAATTATGCACCCACCTTATCGTGGCCCTATCTAAGTTATATTTGCCTAGTTTATCAATAAGAATATCATGCGAGACCGTATCAAATGCCTTACTAAAGTCTAGGTATATGACATCCACCGCTTCTCCCTTATCCACAAGGCTCGTTATCTTATCAAAGAAAGCTATCAGATTAGTTTGGCATGACTTGTTCTTCACAAACCCATGCTGGCTATTCCCTATCACTTTATTACCTTCCAAATAAAGTACACAGCGCTTTTTTGCGCAAAACCCCCCTCTTGCGCAAGAGCCGTTCTTCCTGAAAAAGTGAGGAAGAACGGCTCTTGCGCAAAAACCTCTTGCGCAAAACCGGCTCCTAATTAATTATGCAAATGAAGTGCAGCAATATGCTAATCTGCTAATCTGCACTTCATTTGCATAGGCTTTTGTGGAAGAGGGAAGCAGTGTAAATGAAGCCTAGGTGTGTGTGTTACACGTCCATGACCCAGAGTTCTGTTTCTTTTGGGGAAAAAAAACACCGTGTGGTTTTGGAGCATCGCTTTAGGCTAAGGTTTTCAAACCATGCCTTGTGATTTTTGGATACCTTCCATACTGGATGCTGTGGTCCATATAGCTTGTCTTTATTGGGCCTTCTTAAATTCTGCCTTGATTATATTCTGCACTGATGCAAGGGTGAAGGGGGACATCAGCTAACACCCGCGGATACCTAATCACAGATAATGAGTTGAGACCTTTCACGTCCTACCCCATCAAAGCAGGACAGGATGCCGTTCGCAGGGTGAGGAAATACAAATAAGGAAGAGGGGAGAAACTCCTACTGAACGGGCATCAGAGAGGAAGGTGCCACTGGAACGTGCTGGAGGGGAGAGGGACGTAACCCTTGGCCTTAAACATTCTACGGGTTGGCTCTTCCTGGTCCTGTACCCTTGGGACCTGACTGGTCCAGAACTAGGGAATTTGCTGGACTAGGGGAAATCTTTTGCCTCCAGCTCCCCCAGCCCACTAACCTCTGTGCTGCCAGCTCCACTTCTGGGCCAGCCGGCCTCCGTCTCTGGCTTGGCTGGGCGGCTGGCCCTGGACAGCCCCCTTCCCACCAGCCCCATCTGGGACTGCCATGGGCTGCTGGCCCCTCTGCTGTGGACTCCCATCCCCAGCCCTGTGGGCTCCTGGCCAGGGCTGCCGTGGAATGCTGGCCTACCCAGGGCTGCCTCAGGCGCTTGGCCCTCCTGCTGTGGGCTGCTGGCCCCTGCCGGGGTTGCCACGGGAGAGCTGGCCCCATTACCACCCTTGAAGGGGCTGCTGCAGGGGCTGCTGGATGCCGGCCGGTGTGTCCATGGACTCCCAGTCCTGGTGGGGTTTGCCGGATGTTAATCCACTGCTGCTGGGCTCCCGGCCCTGGGGCTGTCTGGTCCAGGGACATCCTTGGGTCTTGCCAGACCACGGATGTTGCTGGATCAGAGTCCCAGCTTAGAGAGGCCCAACCTGTATTTCAGCTCCCCAGTATTTGGAGTTTTGTCAGGCCATTTATCTGTGCCGAAGATCATAAGCCATCGTAGCTAACGTCTCACAGGACACGGGCCTGTAGGGCTACGTCTACATGGGGCATTATTTTGAAGGAAGTTATTCCGAAATAATTACTCTCAAAATAGTGTGTCCACACGGCAAAGAAGCCTTGAAATTCATCTGAGGCGGGCTCCCTAATGTGGACATGCTACCTCGACGTGGAGCCCCACGAAGCACTGGGGAGTAGTTACTGAGAATGACCCTGGGGAGGAGTTATTTCCAAATAGCAGCAGCAGTGCGCCCACACGACCGCTGTTTCGAAATAACTCTTCTGTAACCTCTGAACTGTTATTCATGCTAAAATTCGACACTTTACGCCGGGGTCTTAACAAAGACTCTAGTTATCTTACCCATTACAAAGATAGCTTCCCCATTTATCACCTCTAATATCATTAGCTCACAGACATTTACCTTCCCCCCACCTCCCGCATCCCCCTTCTGTTCTGAAATTTGATTTGTCCTTTTCATATGTGTTCATTTTTTTAATTATATCCTTTGGTATATATGGTTGTGACTATTTTCTTCCACAATTTGATCTGAGGAAGTGGGTCTGACCCACGAAAGCTCATCATCTAATAAACCATCTTGTTAGTCTTTAAAGTGCTACATAGTCCTGTATTTTGTTTCTTTTGTAACATGCCTTATTCCTCTGCACAGATTTCGCAATTACCAGCCCATGATTTTGAAATAATTTCAACATAACGGGCTTGTTTCGTGGAGGCTCACCTCGTTATTTCAAAATAAGGGGAGTTCTTTTGAAATAACTCCCCAGTGTAGACATGCCCTTGGTTCCTTACATGACTGCTGAATATAATAAAGTTGGAATATAACAAAGCCAAGGTAGTGAACACAATACAGGCAGTCCTCGGGTTACGTACAAGATAGGGACTGTAGGTTTGTTCTTAAGCTGAATTTGTATGTAAGTCGGAACTGGTACATATTGTAGGGGAAACTCTAGCCAAACATTTCTCCAGAGCTCGGTTTTATTCTCCCACACCTCACTTTCCTCAGTCCTTTATTCTCAAGCTGAGGTGTCTGCTGAGAAAAGCCGCTCCGCGTCTCCCTGGTCTGCTTGGGGGGGGGGGGGGGGCGCTGGCTTCGCGTCTCCCTGGTCTGCTGGGGGGAAGCAGCTAGTGCGGGGTTGCCTCACCCCGTTTGTAAGTAGGGATCCGATGTAAGTCGGATCCATGTAACCCGGGGACTGCCTGTAAAGGCAAGCTAGCTGGATGGGCTAGGGGCCTAATTCGATTCCTCTTAAAGGGCCTTGTTTTTCAGCAAAAATTGAGGCAATTGAATCTGTAATCACTGTCACAGGAACCTGTGAAACCTAAGAAAAGAGCGGTGGCAATTCTAAAACCCTGTAGCAATGTCCCTGAGTGCTCCCGACACCTAGCCAGTGAGGCTAATACACTCCGTTTCTATTAACAGAACGGGGCACTGCTAAAAAATGCAGATGTCCTTTTATTAATGAAGAACCCCCCCCGATATGCTCTTAACTGAGGGGAAAGCAATTATCATTTAATCAGATGAATCAGCTGGCATTCCTTCCCACCTCCGTCTCTCGCTGCGACTAATGAAAATGTGATGCATGTTAGAGTCATCAGCAACAAATTTGGTTTTGAATTGCACCTTGTCCCACGCTCGGCTTTAATACCATCTTCCTGCGAAATGACAGGCCGAAATATATGTCCACCAGAATGATTTATGCCCCGGATTCGGTGCCGGTTGTAAAAATACCCCCTGTTTAAATCACGGCCAACCTTGAAGCCACAGCAGAGAAGGTGATGACCCCGGTTAAAAAGAAAACAAAACCCGGGTGTCGCAATGGATTGAGCGGTGGGCTGTCTTTAACAAATCGAGATCTGTAGCTTTCATGGCGTTTGCCTTTAAATGAAATTGGAAGTGGGCCGGAATGTGCCTTTCGCCATTACAAAGCAAAACAGCTAGATGCAGAAGCATGCGAGACAAGGAAGAATTGCAGCCAATGCATATCATTAATACATAGCCATTATGCCGTTGTTCGCTGGAAAGCGTAGATAAGTCAGGAAACAAACAGTGTTAGAGCAGGGTTGTTTTTTTTTAATCTAGCCACTTGTAAATTGAACTTTCCCCTCCTCCTCCAAGCTTTGGGGCCAGTTTTCAGACGATTGCGATTTATTCTAAGCTGGTGGGAACTCTCTTTCTATGTTGTAAATAGTAAACTGTTCAATTGCAATGCATCGATTTCCAAGGATGCTCATTCTTTTTGCTCTGAGGAAAGTAATGCCTGATTTTTTCCCCTTCCTTTCCCTTCAGCGTGTGACTGTACAGGGTCCAACTATGCCTCTGGGAGAGGCCAGTTGTGGTATCCTTAGATTGGGTAATATCATAGAACACTAGAACTGGAAGGGACCTCAAGAGGTCATCAAGTCCAGCAGGACCAAGCACCATCTAGATCAGGGGCAGGCAATAAAAAAAATATGCAGCCCACAGGGATAGTGCCCATGGACCGGGACGCTGCTTCCTGCCACTTGTGTTGGCCGCGACGGGCGATTCGCAACCAACCAGAGCTGTGATCCTCTGGTACCTGCGGAGGCGAAGTTAAACATGGAGTTGGGGGCCCACCAGGGACTCTCCTTGCAGACCAGATCCGGCCCATGGGTTGGAATTTGCCCACCCCGATCTAGATCATCCCTGGTTAGACGTCTGTCTAACTTGCAAGCTTAGTCCATCCGTGGTCCTATTTATCTTGCTATTCAGAGGGGCAGCTGAAATTGTTGGGAGTTGCTCTAAAAGCCAGAGCCCTTCTGGTCTCAAGTTGGCTCACTAGCAGTTGATATATCCCTGATTCCTGGCCTCTTGACCTGATTCCCCAAGCTCCTGAGCCGAGGAAAAGCCAAAGCTAGGCCTCCCACCACTGTCTCCTGGCTTGTACCCTGGGTCCGATCCCCTTGGCCACACAATCTCCCCGCTCACCCAGCCCTAGTGTGGATTTTTCCTTTAATACCTCCTGCTTGTGCATTGAGTTTCGTGACTTGCCTGCCTGCCTAAAGAAGTCTCTTCTCTTCATAGTCCAGAGCCCCCGGCAGTCCCCTATCATAGCAAATGCAAGAGCGGCACTCCTCCAAACCATTTTCCAAGACCTGTCTATGGAATCTTGTTGCTGTGGAAACACAGCGTCCCCTCAAGCCCGGGGGACTTGTTTGCTTAAAACTGTGTTTTCTTACACAATTGGTCAGAATAAGAAAGTCATCTCCACCTTCCCTGGCCACTTCAGATGAGCATCGTTTGGCAAGTGTCATTAATTTTATCATCAACGTCAGAGGGGGAGCCTGAATACGGTCCACAAAGTCTTTGCAAGTTGAACACGTCCAGTTTTGATTTAACTCTCTCTCTTCTGAGAAAAAAAACAAATTCCTTTGTAATTACAACTCTCCTAGGCAGCTCAAACGACAGGTAATGATGGGGTAGCATGCAATGGCGATGCAGCTAGAAAATGTGGGAAATGGCCCTAAAAGTGGGGAAAAAATGAGCAGTCCGGTAGCACCGTAGGGCATGTCTACATTAGGAAATTATTTTGAAATAACTAAATTTGACTTAATAACTCCCGATTTAACAAAATCAAACTAGCGTGTCCCCATGTCGGGGGAGCCTCAAAATGAGTCTGAGGCAGGCTCCGTTACTTTGGATACGCAAGAAGCACTAGGGAGTCATTGGTTTGAATGTCTCTGGGGAGGAGTTATTTCAAAATAGCGGCACCGGAGCGTCCACACGACTGCTATTGGGAAATAACTATTTCGAATGTGGTGTTATTCCCTGAGGAACGCAGGAGTCCAGATTTTGAAATAACCAGCCTGTTATTTCGAAATGATGGGCCTGGTAGTGCGGATGCTCCATTTATTACTTCAAAATAACGCTGGCTATTTCGAAACAACTCCCAAGTGTAGACCAGGGCTTAGAGACTAACATGAGCTTTTCTGGTCTTCCTCAGATGAGCGTGGAGAAAAAAGGCGGAACCTCCCAATTCATAACAGAAAAAGAAGGGAGGGGGGAGAAAAAAATACTTGTCAAATGGTAGTGCCAGTGCTAATGAGACTGATTGGGCTGGAATTGTCCCATACTTAGCTTTTGATGTCATTTGGGTGTTGAATTGACAATTGACAGGTATTTTTTCTCCCCCACTCCCTTCTTTTTCGGTTGTAAATTGGGAAGTTCTCCCTTTTTTCTCCACTCTCATCTGAGGAAGCAAAATGCAGGACAATGTAGCACTTTAAAGACTAACAAGATGGTTTATTAGATGATGAGCTTTCGTGGGCCAGACCCACTTCCTCAGATCATCTGAGGAAGTGGGTCTGGCCCACGAAAGCTCATCATCTAATAAACCATCTTGTTAGTCTTTAAAGTGCTACATTGTCCTGCATTTTGCTTCAACTACCCCAGACTAACACGGCTACATTTCTATCACTCATCTGAGGAAGTGGGTTTTGTCCACAAAAGCTCATGATACTATATATATTACTCTGCACTGGTTAGGCCTCAGTTGGAGTATTGTGTCCAGTTCTGGGCACCGCATTTCAAGAAAGATGTAGAGAAATTGAAGAGGGTCCAGAGAAGAGCAACAAGAATGATGAAAGGTCTAGAGAACATGAGCTATGAGGGAAGGCTGACGGAATTGGGTTTGTTTAGTTTAGAAAAGAGAAGACTGAGGGGGGACATGATAGCCGTTTTCAGGTATCTAAAAGGGTGTCATAAAGAGGAGGGAGAAAACTTGTTCATCTTGGCCTCTGAGGATAGAACAAGAAGCAATGGACTTAAACTGCAGCAAGGGAGGTTTAGGTTGGACATTAGGAAAAAGTTCCTAACTGTCAGGGTGGTGAAACACTGGAATAAATTGCCCAGGGAGGTTGTGGAATCCCCATCTCTGGAGATATTTAAGAGTAGGTGAGATAAATGTCTATCAGGGATGGTCTAGACAGTATTTGGTCCTGCCATGAGAGCAGGGGACTGGACTCGATGACCTCTCGAGGTTCCTTCCAGTCCTAGTGTTCTATGAATCTATGATTGTTACATGGCGCAGAGGCTGCCGTGCCCAGAACAAGTCGAGGGCACTGCCAAGAATGATTCTAATGAGGTTGAGAACCGGTGGAGGGGGCGGGGAATGCTGAAGCTTTGCAATTGCGATGCTTTGCTAGCATCACCTGAATTCGGCCCTGCATATGCCTCCGAGGCAGCTTTCTGGAACACGGGGGTGTGGTAGATGACTGTAAAACCACGACAATGAATATGGCTTATATTGTCCCTTGGCTTGGATTGTCTCTTGGCACTTTCAGAAATGGCCTGAAAGTAATTTTTACAATGACTGTTCCTGGCTGTCTTGTAGCAGGTTTTGCACAGCGTTAAGTGAGTTTACCCTCCCGGGCGAGTGCGTTTCTGATTGCTAATCTGTAACCAGGCGCAAAAATGAAAATGAAATGTTTCTGCTTGTTATTATTTTACCAATCAAGTCTTTATTGCAGTCTCCAAGAATGAGTGACATTGTTTTAGTTTTTCACGCCTATGTGGCGGCTAATCACCGGCTTCGAACGGCAAGTGGTTTGCTAGTAGTGTTTTTCTTGTGTACATGCGGCATTTCGAGACACCTTTTAAGCTGGGCATGTATACACTAGGACATTATTTTGAAATAACTAAAATCAACATCATAACTCCCGAAATAACAAAATCAAAAGAGCATGTCTCCACTATGGGGAAGCTTCAAAATTAGTCCGAAGCAGGCTCAGTTAATGTGGACACGCTATCTCGATATAGAGCCCCAGGAAGCACTGGGGAGTAATTACTTTGAATGACTCTAGGGAGTAGTTATTTTGAAATAGTGGCACCGGAGTGTCCACACAACTGTTATTTTGAAATAACGATTTCAGAATTAGTATTATTCCCCGAGGAAAGCAGGAGGACAGTTATTTAGAAATAGTGGTATTGAGCATCTACATTCCCATTATTTCGAAATAAGTGTTATTCCCCCAGAAAAGCAGAAAACTAGCCTGTTATTTCGAAATAGAAGGCTTGGTAGTGTGGGCGCTCTGCTTATAAATTTGAAATGGGGGGGAGGGTTATTTTGAAATAACATCTTAGTGTAGACCAGGGCTCTGTGAAATCAACACGGCCCAATGAAAGCCAATGTAGACAGGACATGGTATGGGAGGACAGGACATGGTATGGGAGGACAATGGAACTGTCCCATACTCAATGTGGCTTCATGCAGTCATGTTCATGTGGGTTATGATATTTTTTTCCTCTCTATTCTGAAAACTTTTCCCACCTGGCCCAAACAGATGTCACTGTCTACCCGACGAACTTTCCATTTGTGCTCAGTCAGTAGAACTCTGGGATGTTATCAAAAGGTTTTCATTGCAATTCATACGTGAGATGGTGGCCAAAGTGTCACCGAGTCAAGTCTATAGCGTCGCATCACAAATTAAGCCGGGGTAGAAGCCTGACCAGCTAATTGCAGTTAAGGACTTCGAAGATGGAACACCCAACCCAAACGGAAAGTATCCAGTAATGATTTTTTGCCACTTTGTGTCTGACATGGTAACAGGGCCGTGACTATTTTCCTGAGACTCGTTCTTTGTTTGCTTAACAGGCTGATACCTGCTGATAAGCCGGCTTTACTTTCAAGTGATAAATTATCTTAATTAACTTTAATTGTTTGCAGACAATTTTATGCAAATGGAGACATTTACGAAACAGAAGCAGGGAGATTTAGCTGAAGTTTGCAAGGCGCCTAGGGAGCAGTAAACTCTGCTTACATCTGTGTTCTTCCTTCTCCTGAAAATAAGAATTTGCATCCTAAGGTCTAAAATGCTCAGATTGCTGCACTGAGCCCCGGCCTCAGAACATACTGCTTTCGCTGCCAGCAGTGGAGGAGAGTGAATAAAAACTTCTGGGGGTTCGTTTTGTGTTCAGTCATAGAATCACAGAATCCCAGGGCAGGCAGAGGCCTCAGGAGTTATCGAGTCCAGCTCCCTGCCCAAAGCAGGACCAACCCCAACTCAATCAACCCAGCCAGGGCTTGGTCAAGCTGAGACGTAAACACCTCTAGGGATGGAGATTCCACCCCCTCCATAGGGAACCCATCCCAGGGCTTCCCCACACTCCTGTGTCTAGACTGGCCAGTTTTTCCGGAAAATCAGCTGCTTTTCTGTAAAAACTTGCCAGCTGTCTACACTGGCCGCTTGAATTTCCGCAAAAGCACTGACTTCCTACTGTAAGAAATCAGTGCTTCTTGCGGAAATACTATGCTGCTCCCGTTCGGGCAAAAGTCCCTTTTGCACAAAACTTTTGCGCAAAAGGGCCCGTGTAGACAGCTGAGATTTGTTTTCCGCAAAAAAGCCCTGATCGCAAAAATGGCGATCGGGGCTTTTTTGCGCAAAAGCACGTCTAGATTGGCACGGACGCTTTTCCGCAAAAAATGCTTTTGCGGAAAAGCGTCTGTGCCAATCTAGACACACTTTTCCAAAAACGCTTCACCAGACTAACACGGCTACATTTCTATTACTATTTTCCATTACAAGTATTTCCGGAAAATCATGCCAGTCTAGACGTAGCCCTAGGGAAATAGTTTTTCCTAATATCCAACCTAGACCTCACCCACGGCCACTTGAGACCATTGCTCCTCGTTCTGCCATCCGTCACCACTGAGAACAGCCTCTCTCCTTCCTCTTTGGAACCTCCCTTCAGGAAGTTGAAGGCTGCTCTCAAATCCCCCTCACTCTTCTCTTCTGCAGACTAAACAAACCCAAATCCCTCAGCCTCTCCTCGTAAGTCATGTGCTCCAGCCTACTCATGATTTTGATTGGTGTTCTGGCCAAATTTCTCATTCGGAAGTTTACTGGTTTCTGTTAAGCAAAATTGTGCACTGGGAGTTTGCTCCAGGGGGCTAAAATTACTCATGTTATCAAATAAAAGGCCCATACAACCCATGCAGCATTTCTTCGCAATTTTGTTTTAATGCCACACACTTTGCTAAGTTTCTACAGTCGTCTTAGTGTGTTTTGTTAGTGGGAAAGACATTCTTGCATTTCAGCACGTGGTTTCATCATGCCTAGGAACCCAAAAAGTCAAAGTATCAGTTTATTTCATGGAATGAAAGGACCTGAAAAAATTCCTTTTGGAACTATTGAAATATTCTGAGCAAATTCAGCTTTCAACAGTATCTGGGCTAGGTGCCATGTAGCTGTGATTGAGATATCTCTCTGCGTTCCTTCTTCCCTATGGTCTGGACTACGTCTCCCATGGTGCACCACAGTCATGTGGATTCCATGATGCATGACACAGCTCAGTTGCATCATGGGAAATGTAGTCTGACCCAGTGTTCCCTGTAAGCTGGGCGCTTGTGCGACTGCTCAGGAAAGATTCAGATGCTGCCCAATGGATTATCAGAGCGCACACAGCCAGGTTCTTTGTTTCTACCTCTCCCCTGTGTAAGGGGGGCTGGGGGGGCACAGGGAGCACTGGGGTACCTGAGGGGAGGTGGGGGATGGGGTAGAACCTCTTCCCTGTGTAAGGGGGGCTGGGGGGCACAGGGAGCACTGGGGTGTGTGGGGGGGATGGGTTATAACCTCTCCCCTGTGTAAGGGGGCTGGGGGGGGCACAGGGAGCACTGGGGTGTCTGAGGGGAGGTGGGGGAGGGGTTATAACCTCTCCCCTGTGTAAGGGGGGCTGGGGGCCACAGGGAGTGCTGGGGTGTGTGTGTGGGGATGGGTTATAACCTCTCCCCTGTGTAAGAGAGGCTGGGGGGCACAGGGAGCACTGAGGTGTCTGAGGGGAGGTGGGGGAGGGGTTATAACCTCTCCCCTGTGTAAGTGGGGCTGGGGGGGCACAGGGAGCACTGAGGTGTCTGAGGGGAGGTGGGGGAGGGGTTATAACCTCTCCCCTGTGTAAGTGGGGCTGGGGGGGCACAGGGAGCACTGAGGTGTCTGAGGGGAGATGGGGGAGGGGTTATAACCTCTCCCCTGTGTAAGTGGGGCTGGGGGGGGCACAGGGAGCACTGGGGTGTCTGAGGGGAGATGGGGGAGGGGTTATAACCTCTCCCCTGTGTAAGTGGGGCTGGGGGGGGGGCACAGGGAGCACTGAGGTGTCTGAGGGGAGATGGGGGAGGGGTTATAACCTCTCCCCTGTGTAAGTGGGGCTGGGGGGGGGCACAGGGAGCACTGAGGTGTCTGAGGGGAGATGGGGGATGGGTTATAACCTCTCCCCTGTGTAAGTGGGGCTGGGGGGGGGGCACAGGGAGCACTGAGGTGTCTGAGGGGAGATGGGGGAGGGGTTATAACCTCTCCCCTGTGTAAGTGGGGCTGGGGGGGGGGCACAGGGAGCACTGGGGTGTCTGAGGGGAGGTGGGGGAGGGGTTATAACCTCTCCCCTGTGTAAGTGGGGCTGGGGGGGGCACAGGGAGCACTGGGGTGTCTGAGGGGAGATGGGGGAGGGGTTATAACCTCTCCCCTGTGTAAGTGGGGCTGGGGGGGGGGCACAGGGAGCACTGGGGTGTCTGAGGGGAGGTGGGGGAGGGGTTATAACCTCTCCCCTGTGTAAGTGGGGCTGGGGGGGCACAGGGAGCACTGAGGTGTCTGAGGGGAGATGGGGGAGGGGTTATAACCTCTCCCCTGTGTAAGTGGGGCTGGGGGGGGGCACAGGGAGCACTGGGGTGTCTGAGGGGAGGTGGGGGAGGGGTTATAACCTCTCCCCTGTGTAAGTGGGGCTGGGGGGCACAGGGAGCACTGAGGTGTCTGAGGGGAGATGGGGGAGGGGTTATAACCTCTCCCCTGTGTAAGTGGGGCTGGGGGGGGGCACAGGGAGCACTGGGGTGTCTGAGGGGAGGAGGGGGAGGGGTTATAACCTCTCCCCTGTGTAAGTGGGGCTGGGGGGCACAGGGAGCACTGGGGTGTCTGAGGGGAGGTGGGGGAGGGGTTATAACCTCTCCCCTGTGTAAGTGGGGATGGGGGGGCCACAGGGAGCACTGGGGAGTCTGAGGGGATTTGCTTGTGAGACTTCTTGGTGGCCAGAGTGGCAGCTGAAGTGCTCGGTGCGGCTGCTTTGGTGCCCTAGAGAGGAGGATCCCCAGTCTGGGGCTGGAAGTAGCCCTGGTTCTAAGCCAGTGGTCCCCAACGTGGTGCCCGCGGGTGCCATGGTGACAGGGCCGGCCCAAGCCATTCTTGCGCCCTGGGCGCCCGGTGCATGCGTGGCCCCTGCCCCGAAAGGTTGGGGACCACAATTCCCCCAGATTTCACCCTCTCAGCGGCGCCCCCGGGGGCCCCGTTACATGACAGGGAGCAAGCTGCTCTCTTTGAAGGCTCAGTGTGACTCGCCCTCGGGGATTTGTTCCTTCCCAGCTGGGGGGCCGTGCGGCTAAGAGCGGAGCCTTGCTCAGGGCTGAGACTAAAGGCCCTCACCGCGGATTATCTTGGGACTCGCCCTTGCTAAACGCGGCTCCCCACTCAGGCTGTCAGGAATTCCCCTCAGCAGCAGGCAGCACTGACCATCCCAGGAGAGATGCTCCGCAGAACAATGAGACAAGCCCGGCCCGTTGCCCAGAGAGGGGTCTCCGTGCCCTCCGCCTGTGGACACTGGGGACAGAGTCCCACGCCCTGTCCGGCTCATTGCTCTGGGTGCGTTCACTACTCTGCGGAGTAGGAAGCTAGTAAGTCTTACAACAGTTACCTACACCTGCCCGCCTTGTTTTAGATTTCCCACCCTGTGCCTGGAATTTTCACTTTTGCACGTGTGTGTGTATGCACGTGGGCGTGCGTGCACACGCACGCAGGAGAAAAATACACGACCAGGTTTTGTGCGGGCAGGCTTTACTCCCTGGGAGCTTGCCTGCGATGGCAGCGTGCACGGCACAGAGGCGCTTTTACTGCAGGATTAAATGCCAGGTGGGTATTCCAGCCGCCTCTCTGTGATGAAAGTGAGGCTCCTAGGAATGCTAGCTGCACCGCGTTGCCTTTTTCAGGTCAGATTGCGAAAGGCTAATCAGCTAAGCCCATTGTGTATTGCTGCCCAGGGATTGGCTGCCCTCGCCATGAGCTAAACCTTGTCATAATTTCTGCTGAGCAAGAACGTCTGATCGGTTCATAATTCAGGAAGAAAGGACAATATTCGAATGGAAAAAAGGCAATTGCCAAGGACAGGCCCCAAACTGACGCTGAATGGTGCGGAGAAATCCCATTGTCTTCTTGCCAGGTTGATTAGAAGCAGTTTGCAACGGCTAGGGGAGATGCTCGGAGGAATGGGTTAATACACTGCCATTAAATCTGAATTTAAGCGTGCAAACAATTTCACGGGGGGCCTTTATAAACAGTTTTGGGGGGGAGGCTTGACAAATAATTTCACGGTGGGCGGAGGCTTTTACAGACCTTCTGCTAGTCACGGGGGAGCAGATCGAATGAGTTTGACTCACAGGAGCGAGGCAGGTGTGCATTTTTCACGCGGCGTGTAATTTGGCCTGGCACGTCTAGAATGGAGCCCTGGCACCTGCTTTCAGACACCAGCCTCACCAGGAACGATGCGCTAACTTGGGCTCCGCCCTGCAATTGTCACACTCTCATCTTTGCCGTTGGCTGTGAGACTCCCAAACGCTAACACCAGACTTCCCTCCTGTGCGGCAATCCCACCATCCCAGACATGAACAGACGAATGTTAAAAGGGCCAGACGGGGTCAGACCGAAGGTCCATCCAGCCCACGGTCCTGTCTGCCCACGGTGGCCAGTGCCAGGTGCCCCAGAGGGAGTGAACAGAACAGGGAACCGTCCAGTGATCCCTCCCCTGTCGCACATTCCCAGCCTCGGTCAGACAGAGGCCAGGGACACCGTTCCTACCCGTGTTCCCTCTAAGATTTTCCAACCATGAGCAGTGCAGCAACTCCTCAGCAACGCAGGCTCGCCGCAGCACGTCCAGCCTGGCCTCCACGCTCTGCCCCAGCCGTCTCCAACCTTTTCATGCGTGAGATCCCTTTTCGAATGGAAGCGCAATCCAAGATCCACCTGCAACCCAAATCCCCTGACCCCGCCTCCTTTATGCCCCTTCTCCGAGGCCCTGCCCCTACTCGCTCCATCCTCTCTCCCTCCCTTTCACCAGGCTGGGGCAGAGGGTGGGGTGCAGGCTCTGGCCTTGGATGAAGGGATCAGGAGTGTGAAAGCGGCTCTGAGCTCAGAGGGGGTTCGCAGGGTCTGGGAGGGCATTTGGATGCAGTCGGTGCTTGGGGCTAGGGGTGCAGGAGGGGTTCATGACTAGGGTGGGGCTTTGGGATGTAGGCTCCGGCTGGGCCCTGTTTACCTCAGGTGGCTACTGGGAGGTGGTGCCGTGGGGCTAAGGCAGACTCACCCCTGTCCTGGCCCTGCACCACTCCCAAAAGCAGCCAGAAAACTCTATCCCCAGTCCTGTTGTGCCCCCTCTCTGCTCTGTGGAGGTAGGATACGGGGGGGAGTGGAACACCTTGATATCATAGAACCATAGAGCAGCAAGAGACCTCAGAAGGTCAAGTCCAGCCCCCTGCTCTAGGCAGGACCAATCCCAACTAAATCAACCCGGCCAGGGCTTTGTCAAGCCGAGACTTAAACACCTCTAGGGATGGGGACTCCACTACTTCCCTAGGGAACCCATTCCAGTGCTTCACTACCTTCCCAGGGAAATCGTTTTTCCTAATATCCAACCTGCACCTCTCCCACCACAACTTGAGACCATTGCTCCTTGTTCTGCCATCTGTCACTACTGAGAACAGCCTCTCTCCATCCTCTTTGGAACCCCCCTTCAGGGAGATGAAGGCTGCTCTCAAACCCCCCTCACTCTTCGCTTCTGCAGACTAAATTGCCCCAACTCTCTCAGCCTCTCCTCATAGGTCATGTGCTCCAGCCCCCTCATCATTTTGGTCGCCCTCTGTTGGACCCTCTCCAACGCGTCCACATCCTTCCTATAAATGGGCGCTCAGAACTGGACACCCTAATCCAGGGGGGAGGAGCAGCTGAAGGGCCAGCGTTTGATAACAGCCTCTTGGCCAAACCTGTGAGGATCCCCGTCAGAGGTGCCAAGATTGACCAGTCAATCCCTATTGACTGGTTGGTGACCACTGCTCTACCCTGACTTCCCTTGGGGCAGTGAGGGCAGAGAAGAGGCATGTTTCTTCTCTTCAAGGCTCTCATTGGCCTGAGAGACTTCAGCATCGACTCCAGTAGAGCATGGCCAACAACTTCCCCCTGAAATAGAATAAAATTCCATCGGCTGGTGAGCTTGCTTAGTGTCGGCTCTGCTGAGGGGAGGGGGCAAATGTTCGGAGGCCTGGCAGTTCAGAGGGGCTCAGAGCTCCTGGCCACTGGCACTCCGGACCAGGCAGCTCTGAGGTCTGGAGGGTGGTGCACCATAGTCCAGGCCATGCTGGCCCCGCCCCTTCCACCTGAAGCCCTGCCCCTTCCAGAGCTGCAGAGCTGATCCCCCTCCCCTCATACACCTTGCCTGGGGGCCAGCAGAAGCTGTTTTCACCCCCACTTAGTGTTAATTTCCTGTGTGCTCCCGTTTGTTCAGAAGAACTTGGCAAATAGAGGAAACGCTTCCAACAAATTATTTTCCCCGGTAAAAATGTCAATGACACGGTGAAAACTTTCTTTGAAAGGCTTTTTTGTTTGTAAAAAAACCCCAAAACAATAAAACACCATGAAATTTGATCTCCCCCCATTTTCAATTAGGGTTGCCAGGTGTCTGGTTTTGAACCGGACAGTCCAGTATTTGAGCTTTCTATTCGGGAAAGAAATTGAGAAAATAGAAATGAGAAAATAGAAATGTCCGGTATTTTCTAAATAAGATGTAATGTAGATGGTGATGGAATGTCAAATGTGTCCGGTATTTTTGTTGAAACCATCTGGCAACCCTATTTTCAGTTGCTGTATAAGATGTGTCAATCTGTATCCATTCAATTTGTAGCTTGAGGTTGATGTCACACATATTCAAGGGATTGAAGACCTTTACATGCATGAATGCTCCCTGCTTGTAAATTTATCCTAATCTATTTCCACTGGCGTATGCGAGGACCCCAAGTGTTAGTCTTTCATTTTCCACTAGTCACAGTTCAATGGCACATTTTCTTGGGAAGGGAGGTAGTAAAGCACTGGGATGGGTTACCTAGGGAAGTAGTGGAGTCTCCATCCCTAGAGGTGTTTAAGTCTTGGCTTGACGAAGCCCTGGCCGGGTTGATTTAGATGGGATTGGTCCTGCCTAGAGCAGGGGACTGGACTTGACCTTCTTGTGTCTCTTCCAGTTCTATGATTCTATGATAAGGGGATGGTTTGATGAGATAACATGATCTTGGTAACTAATTGACCATTCATTATCAGTGGGAATAGGTCAATGGAGGGATGATAGGAGTTATTACAGAGAACTTTCTGAGTGTCTGGCTGGTGAGTCTTGCCCACATGATCAGGGTTTAACTGATCGCCATATTTGGGGTCGGGAAGGAATTTTCCTCCAGGGTAGATTGGCTGAGTCCCTGGAGGTTTTTCTCCTTCCTCTGTAGCATGGGGTACAGATCACAGCTGGAGGATTCTCTGCATCTTGGGGCCTTCAAAGTATTTGAAGGCTTCAATATCTGAGATATAGGTGAGAGGATTATTCTAGGAGGGGTGGGTGAGATTCTGTGGCCTGCACTGTGCAGGGGGTCAGACTAGATGATCATAATGGTCCCTTCTGACCTTAAAGTCTGTGAGTCTATGAGTCTATGAATCTGCTGTACCCATATTAGGAAAATAAATCCCCAAGCACCACACCAGAAGGCTGGCATGTGGGTAATTAAATGAGACATCCAAAAATGTGAACAAATCTCTTTGCAATGAGCGTACACGTGCTCAGATGCATTGTGGGATTGTGGTGAGAATTAAATTCCCAGTCAAGTCTAAGAGTAGTCTAGTCATTCCAGTGGAAATGGCGTAGAGCTTTAAAAAAATAAACAAACCCTGCTGCTCTGTATTAGATACATAGGGACAGGCCTAGAAAAAACCCTCCTGGGTCTTTGAATCCTGACCCCTGGAACCACAAACCACCCTGGCATATAATCCCCTTCATATTTTATCAAGCTCCATTTTTAAACTAGTTCAGAGCAGCAGGGCAAAAAAACTAGCGGAAGGTTGTTCTCCAGCCTCTCTCGTCTGGTGGTTAGAAGCTATCTTCTACTATCCAGCCTTAACTTATTCACGGCCAGTTCATATTAGTATTGGTTAGCGCTTCACCTGAATTGTTACCTTTTCCTGGAGTGTTTGAAAGCTATAGTGGCAGTTTCTGGCTCTGGTGAGGTTGCCAGGCACAGACACTATAAAACACGATGGATGTGACCGGTTGCGAGTACCTAAGACAGTGTGTGCTCCGAATACCATGTGTTGTACACTTAATGTTTGCAGTTGTTTGCAAACCGTGCGTAGGGTAACAACAGAAAAATAATTCCAAAGCCTTAAACATACTGGATAAATGTGAATAAGGAATAAAACTGAGGAAATCGAGATCTGCTCCCAAACAATACGTGAACAAATGAAAAGGCTACATTTGCTAATCAAATGACTACACTGGATTTTTTTAGGCTGGGGTACTTGGTGGTCATCCAAGCCTAGCATTAGCCATATATTCTGACCCTAATAAGATTCTTGATTTGTAGAAAAAATTTTCTCTACACTTTGCTTATCACAGAAAGTTCTGCTCGACTCTTTTCTATTTTTTTAAAAAATCCCCAAATAGTACAAGGATTAGTTATAATCCAAACCTAGGTGTCAGTTCCTATATCCGGAATAATTATTTTGCTAATACAACATCTCAGAGGGGGAGCTGTGCTAATCTGCATCTGCAAACACGATGAGGAGTCCTGTGGCAACGTAAGGACTAACCGATTTATTTGGGCATTAGCTTTTGTGGGTAAAAGCCACTTCATCAGATGCATTGGAGTGAAAATGACAAAGGCAGGGATATATATATGTACTAGTATAGCAACAGAAAGGAGTTACTTATCAAGTGTAGAACCAGTGTTAATGAGGCCAATTCAGTTAGAGAGGAGATGGCTAGCGCCTAGCAGCCGATGGGCAAGTGTGAATAGCAAGGTGTGTGTACATACATACATATATATATATATCTGTCTCTGTAATCTCCGCTCCAATGCATCTGCCAAAGTGGTACTTCATTGTGAACTATCCCCCTTTAGGTCGAATTTGTATGCGGAACGTCCACACAACCAAGCCAGTCACAGGAGCTGGAGGTACGGATGCCAAGAAGGCTTAAGCCGCGCTCCTCGCCTCCCCACTCTCCCTCCCCTTCCCGCGAGAGTCAGTCGCCAGCACTTGTTTATGGTGGCTCCGTGAGTGACTGCTCCTGACGCCCCCTCCCCTCGCGCCAGCGCTCACTGCGCATGTGAGGGCAGGGAGGGGGTGCGGAGCAGCCTGCTTGGACCTTCAGTGCGTTGGGGGTTGAGGGGGAGCCGCTGACTCCCCTGGGAGGTGGGGTCAGGAACTGCGTTCCCCCCACTGTGCAGGGAGTCCCCCCTGCGCTGTCACTGGTTCAACCTCCTTCCCGCGCACTTAGCACAGAGGTGGGGCGCATGACACCAGGCGCAAGGGTGGGTTCGCCTGGCTCCGGCTGGTCCTTGTTACGAGTGAGGCGTCCGCACCCAGCTCACAGAAAGAGGCAGAGGCAATGGCTCCATGCGCCGTTCCCCTAGTACAGAGGTTCCAGGCACAATGAGGATATGTCTACACTTGCACCCTCTTTTGAGAGAGGGATGCAAGTGAAGACATTCGAAATTGCAAATGAAGCTGGGATTGAAATATCCTGCACTTCATTTGCATATTCGCGTTATGTCACTATTTCGAAATAATAGCCACTGTTAAGACGTGGTTATTTTGCAAGAAAACCCTTCTCTCAAAATAACCCTTATTCTTCATACCATGAGGTTTACTAGTTATTTCGAGAGAAGGGTTTTCTCTCGAAATAACCGCATCTTAACAGAGTCTGTTATTTCGAAATAGCGCCATAACACGAATATGCAAATGAAGCACGGGATATTTAAATCCCAGCTTCATTTGCAATTTTGAATGTCTTCATTTGCATCCCTCTCTTGAAAGAGGGTGCAAGTGTCGCCATACCCTGAGTTAATAGACTTCACAGCATCTTGAACCCACCGTGAGGGTAAATATAAAATGCTGCTGCAGAAAAAAACGTACGCACCTCAGATTGCAATATTGTAACTGCTGCGTGTACCTTATTACCATGGATACACCGTGTGCACTAGCAAAGCTGGCATTCATCTCGTCCAGTTAGTGAACAATGGGCATGTCAAACCTGGGACTGTGTGCAAGACAAGTGGCAATTTTAAGCATTTCCAGTTGCAAAGTGAAGCAACCCTTCCTCTGGAGCAGAGAATCCAGATACAGCCCCATCTGACATTGTAAACGGACGTGCGCCTACGGATGTCTGTGCGCCTACAGCCATCTCTGCGAAAACGCCCGGTGTTAGTGTGTGGTAACGCCCATGTGCAGCGTCGGAAGCTGCTGTGTCACAGCTAATAGGCGGGGATGAACTTGCACGTTACAAGCTGCCGAACCTGTCTGGGGATGCACCGCAATGTTTCACCATGTCTGCTGCAGCGTGGGGACATGCACAGGTGGCTCCTTTTCAATGGCCAGGCTCGGGCAAGGTGGATGGCTTCCCCGTTGCACCATGTTTGAAGTGTTTTTTTAAGCATTAACCAGGACCGGGTTCTCTGTGAATGGTCCCGTGCCATTGATGCTCCCTGGGGTTAATATGTTCCAACACATCAACAAGCTGAACCTGTGAGAAAGGAAAGTCTCTCTCCAGAACCCTCCGATCAGCCTTGAAGTGCTCGGCCGCACGGACAGCTTCCTTCATACAAGCCTGCACTTGACAACAGGCGATTCAAACTGTTGTCATCTACCATTGCACATGACTGTGAGAGTGCCATGAGGGACAGCAAGTCAGTTGCCAGTGCACACAATGTGCACATGGATGGCGAGGGCCCTGCAGATCTGTGCCTATCCGCAGATATCAGCATCCAGTTACCTGTGGATCAACTTGAAGACGGCGGATCAGGTGCGGATACAACTTTTGTATCTGCACAGGCCTCCATGACTGATTAAAGCCCAGGGACAGATGGTGGGTGAGAGCAGCTATCTAGCACTAATGCTCAAGAATGTCCCCCGGACCACGACAAACACAAGATGGCAAGTGTTTGACCCATGTATTCCTTGGCCACTGTTGCCTTTTCTATTCATTGTGTATTAATTATCTTAGTTACATAAGGATTCTCCATTAACATGCGATTTGGCAGGGTCCTGTCCCAAGATAGAATCACAGAATCACAGAACACAAGAACTGCAGGGGACCTCGAGAGGTTATTGAGTCCAGTCCTCTGCCCTCATGGCAGGACCAAGCACCATCCAGATCATCCCTGACAGGGATCATCTGTCAGGGATGGTACTTGGTCCTGCTGTGAGGGCAGGGGACTGGACTTGATGACCTCTCTAGCTTCCTTCCAGTTCTATGAGATGGTATATCGCTATTTATTATCGGGGCAGCGATAGCTCAGTGGTTAGAGCATTGGCCAACTAAACTGAGAGCTGTGAGTTCAATCCTTGAGGGGGCCCTTTAGAGATCAGGGGTAAAATCTGACCAGGTGTTTGTCCAACCTGCTCTTAAATGTCTCCAGTGATGGAGATTCTGCAACCTCTCTGGCAATTTATTCCTGTGTTTCACCACCTGGACAGGTAGGAAGTTTTCCCTAACATCCAACCTAAAACTACCTTGCTGCAGTTTAAGCCCATTGCTTCTCATCCTATCATTAGAGGCCAAGGTGAAAAAGTTTTCTCCCTGTGACACCCTTTTAGATACCTGAAAACTGCTAGTATGTCCCCCCTCAGTCTTCTCTTTTCTAAACTAAACAAACCCAATTCTTTCCGCCTTTCTTCATAGATCATGTTCTCTAGACCTTTAATCATTCTAGTTGCTCTTCTCTGGACCCTCTCCAATTTTTCCACAGCTTTCTTGAAATGCGGTGCCCAGAACTGGACACAATACTCCAACCGAGGCCTAACCAGTGCAGAGTAGAGCAGAAGAATGACGTCTCGTGTCTTGCTCACAACAGTCTTGTTAATGCATCCCAGAATCATGTTTGCTTTTTTTGCAACAGTGTCACACTGCTGTCTCATATATAGCTTGTGGTCCACTCTGACCCCTACATCTCTTTCTGCAGGACTCCTTCCTAGACAGTCGCTTCCCATTCTGTATGTGTGAAATGGATTGGTCCTTCCTAAGTGGAGCACTTTGCATTTTTCCTTATTAAATTTCATCCTATTTGCCTCAGACCATTTCTCCAGTTTGTCCCGTTCATTTTCAATTATGATCCAGCAGTGTTAAATTACTCTTCAGTTGAGCACGGTTGCAGCGCTCATCCTTAGGAAAATCCTTCTGGGTATGTCTACATAGCAAAGTTATTTCGAAATAACTTTCCTAGCTTCTACACAAGCCAACTGTTATTTCCAAATTAATTCGAAATAGCGGAAGGCTTATTTCAAAATTGGTAAACCTCATTCCATGAGGAATAGCGCCATTTTCGAAATTGCTATTGCAAAATAAGCACTGTGTAGACACTTATTTCCAAAGAGGGGGCCTCCAGCCCTTCCCAGAGTTCCCTGCTGGCCTCCCTGGCCACAAGGTAACTTCTGACCTGATGCCCTGCCGGAACCAGTTCCGGCTGGCCTTAAATGCGATTCAGCGTCCAATCAGTGTGGACGCGTGATTTCGAAATAGCAAAAAGCTATTTCAAAATGCATTTTGTGAGTAGACGCGTTATTTTGAAATTAGATATTCTAGTTAGATATAATAACTAGATATTTCAAAATAACACTGTAGTGTAGACATACCCTCTGTGTTTGTAAGAGCTGAACATAGTTAGCAAAGCCGCAAACACTCCTGCCCAGCAAGGCAGAGAGCACGAAGGCAGAACGCGGGTCTGAGCATCCATGTAGTCACACTATCCCTTGCAGAGTGTTAGCCACCCTCCTCTTCCTCCTGTTAGTCATCATCATGGCATCTCCCAAGACTGGCATCTTCAAGGCCATCGGCTGGCATATAACACTCATAACGCGGCGTGTGGACACCACTCCAGTTGATGCATATTCAGTAGGGGGTTCACCCTTTCCACACCCTACTTATGCTGGGATGGAGAGCCCCAGTGTTTGGGCTCCAGCCTGATCCTGGAAGTTACACAGCAATGAAATGCTCTTGCTGTAGGCCAGCTGTGAGTTTTCTTTGCTGTGTGGATCTGGTCTCGGTCCTCCAGCTGAAAACCAGGAGTATTGCGACTGCTCTTCTACCCTGGGGTGTTGTGAGGATCAGTTTCCAGGGCCAGGTCTACACAAACCTGGCAGCTCGGCTTACGGTACTCAACTCCAGCTAGGTATAATATGTAGCTGGAGACGGCTTCCATTGAGCTGAGCTTAGCGGCATCTTCAGTGGCCTTTCTTACTCCTCGCAAAAGCAGGAATACCAGATGTTGGCGGGGGGGGGGGAGGGGAGGCTCTGAGTTCAATTTAGTGAGTCTTAACTAGACTCACTCAATCAAACTCCGGAAGATTGATCGTGGCAGCGGCGATTTTCTGTTTCGGGTAGACAAGCATATAGAGTGTGAGGGGTTCGGGTACTGCAGAGCAGGAGTGGAAGAAGAGCTTTAGACAGCAGTACCCCTCACTTAGCAAGACTACATTAGTCACGCAGGTTTATACTGCATATTTCTAACATCAAATACAGGCACGATACCTGCACGCAAGAGGGATAATCGTGTTCAGTAGATTACCACCTTGCCCATGAGATCTTATTTGAAGTGTCTTGCAGAAAGCGCATTTCAGGTATGTCATATTCATATGCATACACATATTTGCATAGAGACTATGGACTGCCCCATCCCCTAGCGTAGGTATGTTGGCATGAGGTGAGACCCTGGCTCCAAACGTAGATGTCACCTGTATCTCTCCTCAGGTGTAATTGGGTGACTTAGTCTTTTCTTTGGTAGAAATTCCTGATGTGCTGCTGAAGCTGCTGCAAAGGTGACTTTACTGGGGGTATCAGCACCTGCTGTGGATGAATGCGGTAGAGAGGAATGATGAGCAGCCAGTAAGAGAGGAGCTTTTGAAACTAGCCCGTTGGTTAAAGAGCTCTGTAATTTTCCATGAGCCGGTAACATTTAAAAAAAATCGATGGGACGCTGGAAGATTAATGTGTTGCAGGGAGCACAGTGAAGATGATGAGCTCTGTGGTCGGTTTGTTTACCGCGAGAGAATATTAATGAACAGATTTTGATAACTGGGATAGGCCAATAAACAAACCATCACATCTTATTGATGGCAGACCGTTCGTTCAGCTCAACTCCCCTCTGAGAGGTGGCAGGGTGATGGGCTGTAATCTCCTAGACAATATCCTGTAGAATACTAGGAATGAAATTTCTTTCTAGTCCCTCTCCGGATGCTATCCCTCCGCAAAGCGTGAATGAAGAGGGACCCTCATCAGACTGGGAAAGGGGAATTCACTCCTCATCCCTCAAAACCCTCAGGCAGGCTGGGGAGGAGGGAAAGGGGTGTGTTTTCAATGTGTTTTCTGCAGCCTTTATGTCAGTCGATGGGTGGAAATGGAAGCTGTTGCCCCTTTGTGTCTTCGGTGCCATGCTCTCGATTCCATGACTCCTCCCCTGCGATGCCTATCTTAACCTACCCTCAGTGCTGGCCTGTTTGGATCCTATGCATGCAGGGCTCCGTATGTAGGAACTTCACTGTGGCACTTTCCTGAAGTAATGGCAGAGAATGCAACCTTTGGCCTTCTGCCTCATGAGGGAATTTCACCGCCTACGGAAGCTGCACACCTAAGTCGGTAGAACCATGAAGGAACACCTCAGAACGCTGGCTGTTTACCTTCCCCTCGCTTATCACCACCAGCAATGAGCCACCATTTTGAGAACTGGATTCATGTTTCCCACCAAACAAAAGGCCAGTCCATCAGCTTCCAAAATGTCCTTGTGTCTTCATCATTTTGTTGAGTTGACTCAGCAAGAGCACTCCCAAATGGCTAAGCTGTGGGGGGTTGCTAAATTATTTATGGATCACCTCAGCAGCCTGGTATCCTTTTGGCATCATATGGATTTGCCATCCTTACCCAATAAATCTGTCACCAGGAATCTCCTAGCCACATGATAATATATAAATGGACTAACAATCTCCTCAATAGTGATGTAAAGGAAGCAAAGAGACAAGGATAGGTGTGAATTATGGATCTGGCCTTGCTGTGGAAAGTTCCAGAAGGTCACAGGAAAAACCACCTCAGAAGCCGGATGACTGTGATCGGCAAGGCTTTGGGAATGGTGATAGGATGCATCAGCCCCACACTGGTACTGAGGGGGTTAGTCCCACCCTTTTGGCCGAGGAGGCTCACCCCCACAGGCCTGCTGGGCATGCTCCAACGGGGGACGCTATAAAAGGCAGTAGCTCAGCTCATTTAGGGCAATGGCCCGAGAGGAAGGACCTGTGGAGGCACCTCATACAGAAGAGCTGACGGTACCTTGGATGGAAATCCCTGCACACCCATGAAAGCCCAGAGCCCAGGGAGACCCAGAGGAGTTTAGTGATGCCAATGAGCCACGGATGCATCCTCAACACACAGGGGAGGACGAGGGAGTAGGGCCTTCACCTGAGTGAGTCACCATGTTGTGCTAGGATTCCCCAGTGACCCTGTTGTCGGGGCCCAAGGGTGGGGTCTGAGGGAATAGGGCTGCTGTGATTGACTCTGGCCATTAGGCCACACTACCCTGAACACCAGGGCTGTTGCAACTGACTCTGGCCACTGGGCAATACTGCCATGACGGCAAGGACCACTGTGATTGACTCCAGCCATTGGGCCATGCTGCCCTGACAGGAAGGGCCACGGTATGTCAAAATATCTCCCCAGAGTCATTGAAACTAGTTACTCCCCAGTGCTTCCTGGGGCTCTACGTTGAGGTAGCGTATCCATATTTACATGGCCTGCCTCTGACTAATTTTGAAGCTCCCTCATAGTGGGAACATGCTAGTTCGATTTTGTTATTTCAGGAGTTATTACATCATACAATCATAGAATCCTAGGGCTGGAAGAGACCTCAGGAGGTTATCAAGTCCAGCCTCCTGCCCAAAGCTAAATTAAATCAACACAGCCCAGGTCTTTCTCAGCGGGACTTAAAAACCTCTAGGGATGGAGATTCCAGCACCTCCCTAGGGAACCCAGCCCAGTGCTTCCCACCCCTAGGGAAAAAGTTTTTCCTACTATCCAACCTAGACCTCCCCCATTGTAACATGAGCCCATTGCTCCTTGTTCTGCCACCTGCCTGCACTGAGAACAGCCTCTCTCCAGCCTCCTTGGAACCCCCCTTCAGGAAGTTGAAGGCTGCTCTCAAATCCCCCCTCACTCTTCGCTTCTGCAGACTAAACAAACCAAATCTTCAGCCCCCTAATCAATTTGGTTGCCATCCACTGGACCATCTCCAATGCATCCACATCCTTTCTATACTGGTGGGCCCAGAACTGGATGCATTATACCAGATGTGGCCTCATACCAGTGCTGAATAAAGGAGAATAATCACTGCTCTAGATCTGCTGGCAATGCTCCTCCTAATGCACCCTAATATTCCTTTCGCCTTCTTCACTACAAGGGCGCCCTGTTGACTCATATCCAACTTCTCATCCACTGTAATCTCCAGGTCCTTTTCTGCCAAACTGCTACTTAGCCAGTCCGTCCCCAGCCTGTAACAATGCTTGGGATCCAACCATCCCAAGTGCAGGACTCTACACTTGTCCTTGTTGAACCTCATCAGATTTCTTGTGGCCCAATCCTCTAATCTGTCTAAGTCACTCTGGACCCTATCTCTGCCCTCCAACATATCTACCTCTCCCCCTCTCTTAGTGTCACCTGCAAACTTGCTGAGGGTGCAATCCATCCCCTCATCCAGGTCACTAACAAAGATATTGAACAAAATCAGCCTTAGAACTGATCCTTGGAGCATTCTGCTAGAAACTGACTGCCAACCTGACATCGAGCCATTAATCGCTACCCGTTGGGACCAACAGTCTAGCCAGATTTCTATCCATCTTACAGTCCATTTATCCAATCCATACTTCCTTAACTTGCTGGCAAGAATATTGTGGGAGACTGTATCAAAAGCTTTGGTAAAGTCAAGGTATATCACATCCACCAACTGTCCCATATCCACAGAGCCAGTTACCTCATCATAGAAGCTACTCAGATTGGTCAGGCATGACTTGTCCTTGGTGAATCCATGCTGACTATTCTTGATCACTTTTCCTTCTTCCAAGTGCTTCAAAATGGATTCCTTGAGGATCCTCTCCATGATTTTTCTGGGGACTGAGGTAAGGCTGACTGGTCTGTCGTTCCCTGGATCGTCCTTCTTCCCTTTTTTAAATATGCATCTTTTTTCCAGTCATCCAGAATCTCTCCCAATCTCCATGAGTTTTTGAAGATAATGGCCAAAGTCTCCGCAATGACATTTGCCAACTCCCTCAGTACCCTCGGATGCATTAAACCCAGACCCATGGATTTGTGTATGTTTAGCTTTTCTAAATAGTTCTTACTCTGTTCTTTCCCCACCAAGGGCTGCCCACCTCCTTCCCATACTGCATTGCCTAGTGCATTAGTCTGGGAGGTGACCTTGTCTGTGAAGACAGAGGCAAAGAAAGCATTGAGTACTTCAGCTTTTCCCATGTGATCTGTCACTAGGTTACCTTTCTCATCCAGTAAGGGCCCCGCACCCTCTCTGATCACCCTCTTAATTTTAGTTATCAATTTTAGTTATTTCTAAATAGTTTCCTAGTGTAGATGTGCCCTAAATGACCTCATTGGTTTCATTTCAGTCATTTTGGTTGTGTGTTCCGTGGGCTTTTTTCCTTAAAAAAAAAAAAAAGGCCAGATTGGATATCAAAGTATCATTTCCAGTGGAAAAGTTCGGACAAACATTTAGGGTGTGTCTAGACTACAGGGTTTTGTCAACAAAACTATAACTGCGTCCACACTGCCTTTGAGTTATGTCGCCATAACATCAACAAAACTCCGCAGTTTTGTCGATGTATGTAAACCTCATTCTACGAGCAATAACGCCTTTTGTTGACAGAGTTCTGTTGATAGAAGGCATTGTTGCATCTACACTGTCCTTTGTGTCCGCACTGTTATGTCGACAAAGCGGCTTGCTTTGTCGACAGAACTGGATGTAGTCTAGACGCTCTTTGTCGACACACAACCAAAACTTCTGTCGACAAAACCCTGTAGTCTAGACATACCCTAAAACTGCTTCAAAATGAGAAGTTGAGAAACAAACAGGATACTCTTTTATCATTTCTTAAACCTGAATGTGATGACGTGTTTCCCACCCTGGCAGACAGCTTTTACAACGAAGAAAACATTTTGTTGAACACCTCAGCAAACACACCTCCATCTGAGTCGAAAATATACCCCCCATGACTCAGTTTGTTTCTTTATCCATCATCATCGTGCCGCAGTTGACAGCATAGTTTCCATCATGGTCCATTAAGCATTAGCATTTCATTGTGGTCACCTACTGCTTGGGCACTTTCCCTTGTCTCCTTGGCCAAGGGGAGAGAAGGAAACAAGTTAGAGCAGCAGTTCCCAAAGTGTGGTCCACAAACCACTAGTGGCCCTTGACTGTCTTTCAGGTGGGCGTCTGGCCTGGGGCTCACTTGCACCCCAGCCCCATGCCTCCCCCCTCCCTGGCAAGGTAGAAGTGCCAGTGCCAGAATCTCTCAGGCCAGATCCTGCTTGCAGGGGGAGGAAGTGGTTGTGTGCGCTACCACTCACCCTCCCCCCAGCTGGGGGAAAGGCAACATAGGAAACCGCTCACTTGGAGGCTTTCCCTGCTGCTCCCATTGGCTGGAATCGCAACCAATGGGAGCAGCAGGGAGCGGTGCCTGGGAGCAGTGAGGGGCACGGAGCCAGGTAAGTGTCCCCCATCCCTCTCATGCCCTGACCCCTACCTCCATCCCCCTCACACACATCCCTCCCAGCCAGACTCTCCCACCTGCACCCTCCCTTCCACCCATCCCTAACCTCCCTCACCGCCGCCTGCACCCATTTTGTCATCATGAGTGGCTGGCTGGCTGTCCACAGGAAGGTCTGCCTTGAGCAGAGTGGGCTGCTGGCCAAAACATTTGAGAACCCCTGACTTAGAGGCTCGTGCGATGCGCACAGCACATGACCCTTGCCCAGCACCCTCATTGGCTGGGATTTCCACATGCAAATGTTTGCAGTGACAGAACGTTTGCTCTACAGGTGTCATTCTCAACGGGCGTGGCTGGAGGGTCGCAGGAAGCAGTGGGTGATTTCAGGGACCTTTTCGAGAGGTGCTACGTGGCGTGCATATAGCCGTCCAATTTTATCTCTACGGTGGCGTGCTGTGGTTTTACTGTTTTTCATGCAACCTTAGCTCACGTGCATCAGCCAGCTTGCAGCCTCTCCATCACTCACAACACACTTCGGCAAGGAAACCTGCTCTCCGTGCTGCTTCTAACTCACTGGAAACTAATGAGGCTGTCAGAGAGAAAACAATCTGCATTCGTCAATTTCTTATCTGCTGGGCCTGCCTGTAGCCAGCTCCGACACTGATCTCCTTAGACGGGAGGAGGTGGTGGGGGTCAAGGACTAGACAGAGGCTGAGTCCAAGCTGGGCTGTTGCTTGGCTCAGGCTGAACTCTTCAATCACACAATGTTTATTTCGGTGCCAAGGGAAGGTCTTTGCTAGATCGTTCTTGCAGTTGGGGTTACTGTAAAAAGTGTAGGGGTGGAGGTAATATTAAATCTTTGTTATCTAGCTATGCAGTGTTCTCTGATGGGACAGAGCAGTTCAGGGCAGTTAGCGTGAAGAATAGAACCCTAGACCACTAGAACTGGAAGGGACCTTGAGAGGTCATCAAGTCCAGTCCCCTGCCCTCACAGCAGGACCATGCACCATCTAGATCCCTGACAGGTGTCTGTCCAACCTGCTCTTAAATATCTCCAGAGATGGAGATTCCACAACCTCCCTGGGCAATTTATTCCAGTGTTTAACCACCCTGACAGGCAGGAAGTGTTTCCTAATGTCCAACCTAAACCTCCCTTGCTGCAGTTTAAGCCCATTGCTTCTTGTCCTATCCTCAGAGGCCAAGGAGAGCAATTTTTCTGCCTCCTCTTTATAGCACCCTTTTAGATTCTTGAAAACTGCTCTCATGCCCCCTCTCAGTCTTCTCTTTTCTAAACTAAACAAGCCCAGTTCTTTCAGTCTTCCCTCAGAGCTCGTGTCTTCTAGACCTTTCATGTCATTTTTGTGTTGTGTTATACATAATAGAATTTCACAGGATCTTTTTATGGGGATAAGGCACAACACCACATTTATTGACAATGCAACACTATATTATTATATGCACATTCACACAAACCCTATCTTGTTTTTGGTTATAGTTACCAGTCTGTTGCTCACAATAACTCACTGGCGAGGCAGTTAAGCATGAGGAGGAGAGGCAAGGGCTTCTCTGAGTCCAGACCGATGCTCCGATCTTTGACAAGACAAGACTCGGAGACACCTGCAAGATGCTCCATCTTTTAAAGGACTTTTCTTCCATTCAGGTCTACGCATTTTTCTGTCTGAGCTCTTAATCAATCACCATTTTAACATCTGTTTTTCTGGAAGTCATTCTTCTTTGCCATCTGACACCAGTATGTTGCTGGTTCCTTCCCAGTGTTATTTCAAGGCTGACTTGTTTGTAAAAGCTTCAGAGGGGGAGCCGAGTTAGTCTGCACAGGATAAACTTTAAAAACAACCAATAGTCTGGTAGCACTTTAAAGACTCACAAAACATGTAGATAGTATCGCGAGCTTTCGTGGGCACAGCCTACTTCTTCAGATGACTGGCGTGTTGGATGTCTAGAACCAAAATAAATAGGGGAGAAGAGGGGGAGGGAAGAGAGGGGGGGCAAAAGGAGGCAGTGGGTGTATAAATATGAAAGGGAAAACCGAGCTGGTATTTAACAGGCAAACTGATAGCCTACAAGCACCTAAAGACTGGACAGTTAAAACAAGCAGATAAGGACCATTAGTTAGCAATTAGAGAGGAAGAGTACTAACACCAGAATCTACACAGACAAAGAACCATTGGTACCTTCATTGTTTGATTGGTTGATAATGTCCCAGCCATCCGGTCTCTTGAGTCAAACCATTGGCATGAAAATTAAACTTGTGAATGAATTGTAGTTCCAACCCTTCCCTGTATAATTGGCTTGTGGAATTGGTCTTTAACAAAACAGCAACTTGAAGATAAATTGCCCAGGGAGGTTGTGGAATCTCCATCTCTGGAGATATTGAAGAGTAGGTTAGATAAATGTCTATCAGGGATGGTCTAGACAGTATTGGATCCTGCCATGAGGGCAGGGGACTGGACTCGATGACCTCTCGAGGTCCCTTCCAGTCTAGTATTCTATGAGTCTATGATTCTAAGATCTGTTAATGAATGACCAGGCGAATTAAAGTGTTCACCAACAGGTTTCTGTATGTTCCCATTACAGATATCTGATTTGTGTCCATTGATTCTTTCCCGTAGGGAAATATATTGGACAAACTGGACAGTCCAATTCATTCACAAGTTTAATTCTCATGCCCATGGTTTGTAGTGTAGTCATTCATTCTGAGAATGACCTGGGGTTATCTTTATCTTTATATCTTTTAGCATAATTAGTTCCACAAGGCCTCACAACAATGTAGCAAGCCCTTAATCACAGCAAGCTTAATAACCCAGTTACTTAATTTTACCTACTTGCCATGGCATATTCTAAACCAACAAACAGTGCACATCTGTCAAACCTACAGCCCCGATATTGTTGTTCTACCTGTAGGGAGCATCAACTCACTCTGCAAACATGAGACAAGGTCATAGTCAACCCTGGCCAGAAATTATAGTCAAAAGGAAAAGTAGAAAAATCCATGGTGCATTTTAATAACTGCTACAAGTAAGAGGATAAATACAATATTAATTTTGACTTATTCTTTACACTCCAGTAAACATAAATTTCTGTAATTATGTTTGCAGGACTTGGCTGTGTTGAAAGATAAGGGATAATTACATTCTTGCCTGATGGGAAAGAGCCTGCAGAAATTATACATTTTGTGTATGTTAACAATACTGTAATATTAAGGGATTCAATCGGATGTTAATTAATAACAAGGGGGAAATGAATAAGTAACAACAAAATCTATAGAACTGAGGAACGGAAATATTTTCATTTTTCCACCTTAATTAGAATGTTGCTGCTCATACATAAAAAAGTGGCACAATTAGATTGTTACAGTCGCTGAATTAGTATTGTTTATGCAACCATCTGTTTGGTGATAACTTGTAAGTTTAGGATATTTTCCAGTGCAAGAAAGAGTAACTTTATTCTAGCTTGTGTATTCTAATCAGTACTCCACACTCCTCTTGTGCGTCTCTCTATGCTAATTCTCATTTTTTTCCTCATTATTTACAGTAAAAATCTCATAAATTATCCCACTCTTTGGGGCTGGAAAATGGGATTAAAATGTAAAGCAGTTAAATCTCCCTCCTTAATATGTGGTAGGCACAGCAAAGACACGTACTACATTACAGGTCTGTTTTTTCCGGAAGGTTCTCTGGCAGCGTGAGGAATAGAATTCAGCTCTCCAGTCCAGAGTCCAGTGACCACGTGGGGCTTCGCTTTAGGGAGTTTTGCACATCGACCGATGACAGGATTGGGGTTAGTATATAGCCATAAGTAAGCAACTAGAATTACTAAATTCGGAATACTGCTTTACCACCAACTGGCATAAGAACATAAGAGCAGCCATAGTGGGTCAGAGCAAAGATCCATCTAGCCCAGTGTCCTGTCTGCCCACAGTGGCCAATCCCAGGTGCCCAAGGGGGAATGAACAGAACAGGGAATCATCAAGTGATCCCTCCCCTGTCACCCATTTCCAGCCACTGACAAACAGAGACCAGGGACACCATTCCTACCCATCCTGGCTCATAAATATTGATTGACCTATCCTCCATGAATGTATCTAGTTCTTTTTTGAATGCTGTTAAAGTCCTGGTCTTCACAACATCCTCTGGCAAGGAGTTCCACAGGTGAACTTTGCGCTCCATGAAGAAAAACTTCCTTTTGTTTACTTTACTATGTCATCACTGTGGTTAGGTAGATCTAGGCTATTTTGGCTGAACAGATCATAGAATCATAGAATAATAGGACTGGAAGGGACCTCGAGAGGTCATCAAGTCCAGCCCCCCGCCCTCAAGGCAGGACCACGCTCCATCTACACCATCCCTGACAGATGTCTATCTAACCTGTTCTTAAATATCTCCAGAGAGGGAGATTCCACCACCTCCCTTGGCAATTTATTCCAATATTTGACCACCCTGACAGTTAGGAAGACGGGGGCAGAAGACCCAACTGTTTGGGCTGTTGCCTTCACTGCGTCTCCGAACCCGAGAGGGGAGCCACCTCTCAGATGTGGGCCACTTGGGGTGTTTAATGGAAGTACCCTGGGGACCTGACATCAGGAAGGGGGCTGGTGTGTGTTTCTGGAATATCCTCTCCTATTCTGGACCGTATACTGCCCTCATCTCGGTCGTGTCTGAGGTCCTGGCAGGGATGCAATAAGCAGTGTCAGTAACGTCTATCAGAGGTTAGCATTTGGTTGGAGAATTGCTCTTTCTCACTCATTCTTTCCTCAACAGGGAACCTGTGTGTGCTATAGGGCATCATGTTTTTTGGTGGGGTTTTATGGGGTCAGTGCCTTGTTCCCTTAACTCTGGAATAGCCATGTTCTGTTTACAAGCCACCACTAATTTTTTCACCATTAAAATGTGAAAATTATTATCCCTGAGTCATGACCTCAGTGCATTATGCTACCTCTTCAAAGGAGCCTTCAACTCAAAGCATAACAAAGCTAGAAAAGCCTTCTTTTGTCTCCTGAAAAGATATTTCCTGCTTTTTCATACTCAGTGTTTCCCAATCAAATGGTTAACCTGGAATACTCTTTCCAAATGAGCCCTTGACTGAACGTGGTCGAGACGAGAAACAAAACCTACCTGATCTCTGCTCACCACAGAAAAATTCTGCCTCTGTTACTCATTCACGCCGAATCCCTTTGCAGGGTAATATGTGTTTCACCTTCCAAAGGAGTTACACGTTTAGTTGGTTCTCTGGTTCCCGACTGTACGATCGACCCGGTCTCCATTTGCTCGATAGCAGCGATAAACTCCACCAAGTGTGGGCCCGATTTTGCACGTGTTACCCATACGGTCTGAGCCTCTCCTGAGAGTGTTGGCTCACTGACTCAGTGCAAAGAAGGATTACAGAACTGGGCCCCTGCGACAGCCCTGTCTTGCTGCTAGGTGGCAGGAGACCAAGGACACTGCAGAATGGAAATTCGGTTTCCAATATCCATGGTCTGCACGTTGTCCTGGCAGAGTGAGTGACTTCTCAACGGCTCTGCTGGAATCCACATTTATTGTGTCCTGATAACTTCATTTGGTATCTCCAGGCCTTTGTGCTGCAGGGCCTCTTTACCCCAGCCATGTGTCCACAGGTGAGTATTACTATAGGTCTGACTGGGACTGCCGCTTTTCCTGCTGCCGGTACGTTTTTGCTTCTGTAACCGACTAAGTCTAATCCTAAAGACTATATTCCTCTTGGCTACACCCTGCCTGTACATGCACCAGACCACAAAGCAAGGGCCAGTATAAGTTGGCACTTGTTCATTCCTCATTTATCAATGCCACATTGCCCTCTATGTTATGATAGCTAACGCCCCGATAGGGGATATCACAGAATCATGGGTCTGGAAAGAACCTCAGGAGGTCATCAAGTCGAGTCTCTTGCAATCATGGCAGGAGCAAGCACCATCTAGGTCATCCCCGGTAGATGTCTGTCCAACTTGCTCGTAAATATCTCCAACAATGGAGATTCCACAATCTCCCTTAAAGGTTGGAAGGAACCTGACAGGTAGGAAATTTTTCCTAATGTCCAACCTAAGCCTCCCTTGCTGCAATTTAAACCCATTGCTTCTTGTCCTACCCTCAGAGGCCAAGGAGAACAATTTTTTTCCCTCCTCCTTATAACACCCTTTTAGGTACCTGAAGACTGCTATCATGCCATGAAGGGCAATGTCTGGGGACTTAGAACGTTCTATTTCCAAGGAAGTAATAGGTTGAGAGTTTTGCATTGTCTTGGGGTCCTCGCTCATTGTGCTTGACCATTCAGTGTTCCACAGTATCTTTGGCACTCTGTCCATCTGGAGTTGCCACATCAGCTTGTGTGGGAGGGAGAAAAGGGATGTACCAAATTATTCACCTGCTCAAAGCTAAGTTGAATTAATTGCGGCTGAATTAAGGGACTCAAAAGAGAGAAAAGTGTTAACATGACTCTTTCCTCATATCACTCTCCAACCTTAAGCATAATTTGGGGTTTGTTCTGCACAGAATTCTATCTGCTTTGTGCCATGGCAAATACATAATTAACAAACCTTTTAACCTTTTATTGAATACACAGAAAAGAGGGAAAACCAGTGAAAGCTTTTGCAATGTAAATCATGGAAAGGAATCCTAGAATCAGAAGGGACCTTGAGAGGTCACCAAGTCCAGTCCCCTGCCCTCACGGCAGGACCAAGCACCATCTAGACCATCCCTGACAGGTGTCTGTCCAACCTGCTCTTAAATATCTCCAGAGATGGAAATTCCACAACCTCCCTGGGCAATTTATTCCAGTGTTTCACCACCCTGACAGTTAGGAACTTTTTCCTAATGTCCAACCCAAACCTCCCTTGCTGCAATTTAAGTCCATTGCTTCTTGTCCTGTCCTCAGAGGCCAAGGAGAAGAATTTTTCTCGATCCTCCTTGTAACACCCATTTAGATACTTGAAAGCTGCTATCATGTCCCCTCTCAGTCTTCCCTTTTGTAAACTAAACAAAACAATTCTTTCAGTCTTCCCTAATAGATCCTCACAAACAGGGCTCGCTGAGCCACGGTGAGCCCCGCTCATGAGCCGCGCGGTTCAGCATGCTGCGCATGTGCTGATTGCACTGCGGCGCCGTGAGGGGTATAATCTATTCGCCCATGGCGAGTAGATTCCCTTAATTGTCGAGCCGTGCTCATAAATGATTAAGGCTTCCCTTGTTGCCTTGTTCCCTCTAACCAGAGAGAGTTTTTAGAAGTGAAGTCCCCTACTAAGGCAATTATTCCTCTTTGGGGAAAAGAGAAGAAGATGCTCTGGGCTAGTGCTGTTAAAGTCCGGTGCTCTTTCTGGAAAGCCATGCAAGACTGGGCCCTCAAGGGCAGAGAGAAGAACAGCACAGATAGACGCTACAGCTTGCGTCTGTGGTTCCGAGTCTCACTTTTCTGAGAATACTGTGCCGGTGTTTAAAAAGGGGAAATGGGATGAACTGGGTAGTTAGAGGCCCGTCCGCCTGCATTGATAATGCAGGGGGTGTTATAGGACTTGCTTGACCAAGAATTGATATGGGACTTGTTTGACCATGAACGCCAGTCAACATGGATTGATGGTTTACGACGAGATTACAAATGTTGCTGAGAAAGGCGATAGCAGTCATGTGACATTCAGAGGGCATTTGGTGGCACCACATAATGTTTACATGAATGAACAGTGCATTATATGGATTACTGACTGGTTAATTGCTGGGCCTCGGTGTCTCCTCTGAGACCCTCTGTGTTGTCCCCTGTCCACTGCAGGGTCTGCAGCACCTTTCCCTTTGTGTCCTTCGTATGCTGAATGTGCTGTCACTCTGTGATCACTAATTAACCTTGCAGCGCGAGATGGGGGCAGACGCAATAGAAAATGCCATGTTTAACCTGCCATCTGCTGCATCCCATCTGCTGGGGCTGCCAGGTGTGTCTGTGACTTCTCCTTTGACACACTGATACAAACAGGTTCCATGTGACACTCCAGATGTTATCAATTACCACCCTGGTTCCTAGTGGCACCTGCTAGTTTGAACACAATAGCCTCCTCTGCTATCACGTCAAAACCTCCTGATTTTTACAAGGGGTCTGTACCGCCCTAGCCCATCTCTTAGCACATGTTTACCTAGTTCCTTGAGAACGCTGGGTGTTTCCGTACAACTGTCTCCGGTCAGGAACATGTGGCTGGGGTTAGCTGATGCCTGTACTGCAGTTCAAACAAGGCCTACAGTGGTTTATTGCCTTTGGTTCAGATTATGAGCCACGGTGATGGTTTCAGCTCCTACTTTTTCAGTCTGCTTTAAAATCCAACCAATTTTCTCCCACCTGCGTAGTTTTCTATACCACCAGATTGCTTCTTTTCGGGTTTCTTGTTGAGTCTATGGCCAGGGCTACGCTGAAGAGGAAAGTCAATGTGAGATGTGCAACTCCAGCTATGTTAAAGTATCTTAAATCACGTTTTGGCATCAGCTACTCAGTGGGAGGTTGATGGGACCACACTCTTCCATTGGCTTCCCTTACTCCTCATGAGGAGCAGGACTACCGGCACCGATGGGAGCACCCTCTCCGTTCGAATTCACGGGTCTTCACTAGACTCGCTAATTTGATCCCTGGAAGATCGACTGCAGCAGCTTCAATCTTCTCTGTAGTGTAGACAAGCCCTTTGTGCTTAACGATTTTTTTCTCCCACCTTAATATAAATTCAATTATTTTATTAGGATATGAAGTTACCTGTTCATTTATCTCCTTTTCTTTAATGGCTGATACCAGGCCAATTTCGATTCTCTTCCGATCCTCTCTAACCCTTGATTATACATGACTTTTGAGAAATAATCTTAGAACTTTACTTCTTACTGTCATGAGGTGCGTCTCATTTAAACCTCTGGATGTCCTCGGGAATCTTATGCTAGCTTTTCATTGACATACAGTAACGTGGCACATCAGAAAGAAATTGTAATGATAATGAGTGAACGAATTAAAATTTACTGGAAACGATTACTGGTTTCATTCTTCCTAAAGCATTGGGGACAGTGAGAAGCTAGTTGAAAAATGGGAGGAAACATTCAGACATATTGTATTTAAAAAATATATTGTGGACATTTGAGTTTTAATAGTGAAAAGCAGTTGTTAAATTTATCGGGAAAATACAGGGAAGTGACCTGAATGAGTTATCTGAAGAATAATATTCAGCCAGCTCTTTTCTAGTGCTAAGCTGTCTCGTTTGGACAGCATCTGAATACATTTTGTTTCATAGGCTTAGTAACCTTCTAAGACAACACAGTATTATACAGGAGCACTTCCTTGCTAGCACCTTGAAGTAATATTTGTACATTTTAGTGACTATGGGCTAGGTATGCAAGCCGAAGTCACACTTATGAATGCTTTCTCGTGAATAATCCCAGAGACTTCAGCATAGACATGGGTAGGAGAGAAGCCCACCCAACAAAACTCCTATAATGTGTGTTAATTTATATCCAGGTAGCAGTTAGCTCCCCCAGTCATGGCTCAGACCCCAGTTGGGTGAAGTGCTGGACACTCACATAACACAAAAAAGATACGGGCCATAGAGAATTTTACAGTCTAAGAATAAGATGAGAGAAGAAGCAGATATAACAAATGCAGGTGGATAACATCACCATGAGATCATGATCTAAAATAAGAACATAAGAACTTAATAGAGCCTGACTGGGTCAGATCAAAGGTCCATCCAGCCTGGTGTTCTGTCCTCTAACAGTGGCCAATACCAGGTGCCCCAGAGGGAGTGAACAGAACAGATAATCCTCACGTGATCCCTCCCCTGTCGCCCATTTCCAGCCTCTGACAAATAGAGGACAGGAACACCATCCCCACCCATCCTGGCCAATAAGTATTAATGGACCTAACCTCCATGAACTTATCTAGTTCTTTTTTTAACCCTGTTAACATCCTGGTCCTCACAACATCCTCTAGCAAGGAGTTCCACAGGTTGACTGCATGGAAAATTGCACAGTGGTGTGTAATTTTCCTTCCAATGCCTGAATAGAATGGTGATTATTTTGACTTGGTGATGCAAATATTTGTTGCCTGGAAACGACGGAGCCAGATCGGCATGCGCGTGGAACCAGGCCATTCCTTTCAGAAGATGCTGGTTCCTGGGAGGAACGAGGCTTGTGTGCACAAGGTGCTAGACTAGGAAGGAAGAGACCTGTGTCCATCTCCTGATGCTGCTGCGTATTTCCTGTCCGCCCAGGGGCAGTGCTCCCTCTCTGTCTGCCGCTGGCAATCTCCCTCTCAGGTGGCTGCTATGAGGGCAGCACAATTCACGAGTGGAAGACGTTCCTTTTACTTATATCTCCGTGGTAAAGAGGCGGCCTGGCTACTAGCTAAGACCAGTACTGTTCCTGAAATGTCCCGACACAAAGGGGGCAGGCAGGATTTCGGAGCTTTACCCTGCTCCAATTCTGTACTTCGCTTGCTCATAGTACAACAGCATCTTACTTTTAATTACGTTAACTGACACGACATTCAAGCCTGCCGATGGGGGAGGGGGAACAAATGAGTGAGTTGCCTCAGGGCCCGACGATTCGAAGGAGCTGGTGTGCCCAGCTGCGACTGCTGAGGCCAGAGCCCCGGACCTGTTAAATCAACTCTAGTGCTGTACCACACATTTCGCGTGGCCCTGAGGACCGGCTGTGGCTGTGGACTGGCTGCCCTGGGCCCTGCCCCTTCCACCTGAGGTCCCGCCTCTCCCAGGTGTGCAGAGCCAGCCCCCCATACCATGCCCTGGTGCCCACAGAAGCTGTCGGCTCCTCTGGCTAGTCTGTATCTCATTTTCCACCGTCACGTTGAGACGTAAGGGCCGCGTCTACACTACAAGGTTTTTGCGCAAAAGACGGCGATGCGTCCACACCTCAAGAACATTTCTGCGCAAGAAAATCGGCAGGACAGAGGGCTTTTGCTGGTAGAGTGATTCCTCTCCCCACGAGGAATATCTCCTTTTTATGCTACAGCTATTGCACAAGAAGGCAAGTGTGGACACTACAGAGGACTCTCCTCTGGAAAAAAGCACAGGTCCTCTGATGGCCATTCTGTGAATGGCCATCAGAGCTTTCTTGCGCAAGAGTGTCCATGCAGTGTGGATGCTCTCTTGCACAAAAGCATGTCATTTTTACAATGCGCTTTTGAGATGTGGACGCACTTTTGCACAAGACATTTTTGCGCAAAAAGTCTTGCTCAAAAGGCTTCTTGCGCAAAAACCCTGCATTGTAGGGTTAGCCTAGGAGTGTCATATTCCACCCTCCTCCTCTCTATGGCTTCCCTGGAGCTTGGATGTCTGCTACTCAATGGCTTGCATTAACAGGAGAAATGGTCAGAGGTAAACAGTGATAGGGAATAGCCAGCATGGGTTTGTGAAGAACAAGTCATGCCAAACTAATCTGATAGCTTTCTTTGATAAGATAACGAGCCTTGTGGATAAGGGAGAAGCGGTGGATGTTATATACCTAGACTTTAGTAAGGCATTTGATACGGTCTCGCATGATATTCTTATTGATAAACTAGGCAAATATAACTTAGATAGGGCCACGATAAGGTGGGTGCATAATTGGCTGGATAACCGTAGTCAGAGAGTTGTTGTTAACGGTTCTAAATCCTGCTGGAAAGGGATAACAAGTGGAGTTCCTCAAGGGTCTGTTTTGGAACCCGTACTGTTCAATATCTTCATCAATGATGTAGATATTGGGATAGAGAGTACGCTTATTAAGTTTGCAGATTATACCAAACTGGGTGGGGTTGCGACTTCTTTGGAGGATAGGGACATAATTCAAAATGACCTTAGCAAGTTAGAGAAATGGTCAGAGGTAAACAGGATGAAGTTTAATAAAGAGAAATGCAAAGTGCTCCACTTAGGAAGGAACAATCAGTTCCATACATACAAGATGGGAAGCGACTGTCTAGGAAGGAGCATGGCGGAAAGGGATCTAGGGGTCATAGTGGACCACAAGTTGAATATGAGTCAACAGTGTGATGCTGTTGCAAAAAAAGCAAATATGATTCTAGGTTGTATCAACAGGTGTGTTGTAAGCAAAACTCGTGAAGTCATTCTGCCGCTCTACTCTTCACTAGTTAGGCCTCAGCTGGAGTACTGTGTCCAGTTCTGGGTGCCACATTTCAAGAAAGATGTGGAGAAATTGGAAAGGGTACAGAGAAGAGCGACAAGAATGATTAAAGGTTTAGAGAACATGACCTATGAAGCCAGGCTTCATGAACTGGGCTTGTTTAGTTTGGAAAAAAGAAGATTAAGGGGGGACATGAGAGCGGTTTTCAAATATCTAAAAGGGTGTCACAAGGAGGAAGGAGAAAATTTGTTCCTCTTGGTTTCTGAGGACAGGACAAGGAGTAATGGGCTTAAAGTGCAGCAGGGGAGGTTTAGATTGGACATTAGGACAAAATTCCTAACTGTCAGGGTGGTCAAATATTGGAATAAATTGCCAAGGGAGGTGGTGGAATCTCCCTCTCTGGAGATATTTAAGAACAGGTTAGATAGACATCTGTCAGGGATGGTGTAGACGGAGCTTGATCCTGCCTTGAGGGTGGGGGGCTGGACTCGATGACCTCTCGAGGTCCCTTCCAGTCCTAGTATTCTATGATTCTATGATTCTATGATTCTTCTGCTTTGTTGTGCACTAGTTAGGCCTCAGCTGGAGTATTGTGTCCAGTTCTGGGCACCGCATTTCAAGAAAGACGTGGAGAAATTGGAGAGGGTCCAGAGAAGAGCAACAAGAATGATTAAAGGTCTAGAGAACATGGGCTACGAAGGAAGGGGGAAAGAATTGGGTTTGTTTAGTTTAGAAAAGAGAAGATTGAGGGGGGACATGATAGCCGTTTTCAGATATCTATAAGGGTGTCATAAGGAGGAGGGAGAAAACTTGTTCATCTTGGCCTCTGAGGATAGAACAAGAAGCAATGGGCTTAAACTGCAGCAGGGGAGGTTTAGGTTGGACATTAGGAAAAAGTTTCTAACTGTCAGGGTGGTTAAACACTGGAATAACACTGTCAGGGAGGTTGTGGAATCCCCATCTCTGGAGATATTTAAGAGCAGGTTAGATAAATGTCTATCAGGGATGGTCTAGACAGTACCGGGTCCTGCCATGAGGGCAGGGGACTGGACTCGATGACTCTCGAGGTCCCTTCCAGTCCTAGTGTTCTATGATTCTATGATACTCCCTGCAGAGTAGAATGGGCAGAGAGTCTGGGATGGGAGGCCATCTGGAGAGCCATCATGAACAAGCCAGCACAAGAGGGGGGCTGATCATAACGTGCTAATGGCATAGGCTCATCGCAGGTGCTGCATGCTGGAGAAAAGAGGGAAGGAATTTTGCCAGCAGGTACTATGCAGGGGATCTAGCATAGCACAATTTCTTCCTATACATAGAATCAGAAATACCTGGCGCATCTTAGGAACTGTTGGTAAATGCTGACTTTTTCACGGTGACCACTGTGTATATGGTCCCATGCTGATTCTCTGCCACACCCGCTGAAGCCAGAGCTGCTGGTGTTCTGCTCATTTCTGGCCGGAAGCCCAGGAAACGAACCTGCTTCCATTGAAGTTAAATGGCGCAAAGTCTGTTGACATTAATATGAGAAAGTTCTGGGGCTGTACTTCGCAGGAAATTAAGTGCTAAGGTCAATGCAAATGATCATGTGTTAACCATTCCTAGTTAATGGCAAGTAGCATTACCATATAGCTACTGCAAAGTAATGTGTATTATTTCACAGTCGCTAGGCAGACAGATTGTCTTATTGTGCTACTCAAAAAAGGGCAAAGGAATGCCTGTGGGTAATGAGGTAATTCAAGGCATGAAGAGTTCATTTGAAGAGTGTGCCATTTACCCTGACAAAGCAGCTCATCGGAATGGAGGGTGGGGCTTGATTACTTGGCTCCAATGAAAGAGTGTGGAACCCTCTTCGCTAATATCCCAGGAAACGTTGAAAATGTGCCGCTCAATCTTCAAAGAGTTTTCAGTTTCAGTCCTACGGGGAATAACGAGAGTTTCATAATGTGGTTATTTATCAGGCTTGAAAGAATGAGATTTGGACAAATAGCTTTCTGTGGATCCATTCCAAAGTTACGCCGCGGCACAGAATGAACAGCTTCCTTGTTCAGCCTGTTTTCTGATCTGCTGTTCCGCTGTTGCCTGGTCTACACGCGCGAGGATAGGAGACGTTTGGGAATTTCCACTGCATGCAATCCATGGGTATATTTTATCCATAAGAAGTGCCAAACTTGTCCCAAAGGCCATGTTTGGACTTGGAACCATGGGCGGAGGATAAAGGCCCTGCTGGGAAAGGCAAGACCCAGCCCCTCCCCTTCCGTCTGAGGCCCCGCTTATGGAGCCAAGCCCCGCCCACCCCAGCCTAATTCTTCCTTGATGCTTGGAGGGCTGGGGTTGTGTTCTTCAGCCTCGGCCTCAGCCCCCCTGGGTGGCCAGGGAGCCAAGGCATTGCGCCACTGCCCCAGCCCACCCTGAGGAAGCCAGGCTGATGTACCACAGCCCCATCCTTTGGCGGCTGGGCATGTGGGTAGTTTTGAGAAGGCTGTGCCTTCCTTTGCCTACATTACTGGCTGCCCATGCTTGGGACTCTTATAAACATCCGTTTAAGGAAAACATATACAGGGAAGACAATTAATAAGACCAAGGATGGGCAAAAGGGCCTCTGGGGTCCTGATCCGGCCTTTGATCTGGCCCCCGGAGTCCCTGACGCTCCCTGCCTCCAGCTCAAGTAGGGCCTGGGGACGGGGGAAGCGCACAGAGTTTCTTCCACCCTGCCAGGATCATGTAGCACTTTGAAGTATCGCATGCTCCTGGCAGGGCGGGAGGAGATGTCACACGCTCCCCTGCCCCCAAGCCCTGATTGGCCTGGTGGCAGGAGGAGCAGGCGAAGTTTCCTTAGAAAAGTGCCGCATGCTTCTATCAGGGCGGAGGAAACTTTGTGCGTTCCATCACCCCAAGCTCTGATTGGCCCGGAGGTGGGGGAGCATGCCAACCCTCTTCCTGCCCTGCCAGGGGTATGGGTGCTTAGTGGGAAGGGGGGACAAAGGGGTTCCCCTACCTCCAGACTAATCATGGTCTATGGGTGTGGAAGCCCAGAAACATCCAGGTCCCACCCCTTGCAGGGTGGCCCGGGGCCACTTCAAAAATTTTTGAAGTGACCCCCCCATCAAAAATTATGGCCCATTCCTGGATAAGACCATAACCTTGTTTAAATTTTGAGAAAAAAACACAGCAGAGGGCAGCCGAACCCTAGAAATCCATGTTGACATTAGTGAAGGATTTTCCATTTTGTGTCAGGAAATCGATAATAAATCAAACTCCTGCCTCACCCCAATCTTTGCAAAAGGTTTAATAAACTTCAGTACATTTCTGCCAAAAGTGCCCGCACAGCTCCTTTTTCTCCATCTATGCTCCTTCTGTAGGGAGAGCACAGTGGCTGTCTGAAAACCAGCAGTCTCGGCCAGACGTGACCTTCTGATAGCCAAGCTCTGCTTTTTCCCCTTGACTTCAAAGTAATTTAAATTTTGTTTTGAAATTCTGTTATCTCGGGCTCTCCAAAAGGTAAATCTTACCTAGCAGGATGCAGCTCTGCAAATTCCTAATACAGCTGTAATCCCTTGTACGCTGCCCGATCCTAAACAAACAGTGCTTTGAAAAGAAGGAATCAGTCACTAGTTAGTGTGCCTCGCATCAGAAGAGCAAGTAACGATTTTGTAGGGGCAATTAAACCTGGACAAAGGCCGTGTCAGATTTATGTTCCTTGTATACATTTAAGAGTGAGAATACACACCGTCGTGCCTTTTCTCATGCACAGAGTTTATTAACCTGCAAGCCTACTGCTACAAGGCTAATAACCATAATACACAAATCACTGAAGAGCAGATACAAATCTGTCACGTTGGCAGGAATATATTGGAGTGCATGATGGTACACATGCAGCAATCGATGTATCTCAGAGCAGGTAAAGTAAATAACCTATGGGAAAGGCTAAACTCCAAGAATCCAGTGATAACTCCGGATGCAGTCTAGGAAAGAGAACAACTCAGTGCATCTCCCCAAAGTAAACCTTGCCCCAAATGGAACCGGGTGAATTTGGCAACAAATTCACTGTGGACATTTGTATGAATTACAAATGGATGTTCAAAGCCAACATCCTTTGGCTATTTTTGGATTCGATGACCTCTCGAGGCCCTTTCCGGTTTTAGGATTCTAGGCTGTGTCATACCCCTAAATCATTGCTGGTTCCCTTTTCTGTATGTCAATTCCAATATATCGGAACTGAGATGGGGCAAACAGATTCAAGATGTTGGCATACCAAGGATTTATATAGAGGCAACGCAATATTTTCTGATACATCTGTCACTTTCTCAATGATTTCCAGCATTCTACTTGCTATCCACAATGACTCCCACAATCTCTTTCTGGAGCGATATCAGCTAATTTAGACCCCATGATTTTGTATGCATACCGGGGATTGTGTTTTGCCATGTGCACTACTTTGCACTTACGTTCACCTACCATTTTGTTGCCCAGTCATTCAGTTTTGTGACTCTTCTGTCTGCTTCGGACTTAGGTATCTTGGGGAGTTTTTTATTTCCTCTTCAAATTTTGCCACCTCACTGCTTCCCCCATTTTCTGATTATTTAGGAATATATTGAAGGGTACTGGCCTCAGTACAGATCCTCAGGAGACACCACTTTCTGCTTCTCTCCATTCTGAAAATGGACCATTTATTTCTACCTTTTGTTTCCTGTCTTTTGACCCATCATCAATCTACGAAAGGGCCTTCCCTCCTCTCCCATGACAACGTACTTTACTTAAGAGCCTTTGATGAGGGAACTTGTCAAAGACTTTCTCAAAAGCTAAGGACACTATGTCCACTGGATTCCCCCTGTACATGTGCGTGTAGTAGATTGATGAGGTATGATTTCCATTTATAGAAGCCATGTTGACTCTTCCCTCGGTAAATAACTTTTATGCAAGTGTCTGATAATTCTGATCTTCATTTCAGACAATTTGCCTGGCACTGGCGTCAGGCTCACTGTAATTGCAGGGATCACCTCAGGAGCCCTTTTAACAATTGGTGTCACATTTGCTATCCTCCAGTCTTCTGGTTCAGAAGCAGATTTCAATGTTCGGTTTCATGCCACAGTTAGTAATTATATAATTTCACTTTCGAGTTCCTTCAGAACTCTTGGATGAATGCCCTCTGTTCCCGGTGACTTGTATGTGTTTAATTATTCCGTTTGTTCCAAAACATCCTCTAATGACTCTTTAGTCTGGGACACCTCCTCTTTGTCACCTAAAAAGAACAGCTCAGGTTTGAGAATATTCCTCAGCTGTAAAGACAAATGCAAAGAATTCGCTGAGTTTCTCCACAATGGCCTTATTGCCCATGAGTGCTCCTTTACCATCTCGACTTTCCAGATGTTTAGCAGGCTTCCTGCTTCTCATGTGCTGAAAAAAAAGTGCTGTTACTCTTTGAATCTTTGGCTAGCTGTTCTTCCAATTCTTTTGTTGCCTTCTTAATTCTATTTTTACACTTCACTTGATCGAGTGAATTTATGCTCCTTTCTATTTTCCTCACGAGAATTTAACTTCCATTTATTAAAGGATGCATTTTTGCCCCTCACTGCTTCTTCATTTAGGCACATTAGCACCTTTTTTTTGCTCCTCTCTCTATGCTGTTTAATATGAGGTATATGTTTATTGTGTCAAGTATCAGAGGGGTAGCCGTGTTAGTCTGGATCTGCAAAAGCAACAAGGAGTCCTGTCGCACCTTATGCATCTGACAAAGTGGGTCTTTGCCCACGAAAGCTTATGCCCCAATAAATCTGTTAGTCTATAAGGTGCTATAGGACTCCTTGTCATGTTTATTGTGGCGTCTTTAGGAAGTTTCCATGACACGTGAAGGGATTTCACTTTTGGCATGGTACCTTTTAATTTCTGTTCAACTCACGTCCTTGTTTTTATGTAGTCCCCCTTTCTGAAATTAAATGCTATGGCAATGGACTATTTTCATGTACACTACACAGGAGAAGTTACATTTTACTATCTTGTGGTCACTAATAGCAAGTGGTCCAGCTATTTTCACCACTTGGTAGGGCAGATCCTGTGCTCCACTAAGGACTAAATCAAGAATTGGTCTCCTCTTGTGGGTTCAAAGACTAGCTTCACTAAGAAGCAGGCATTTAAGGTGTCAAGAAACTGAACCTCTGCAGCTTATCCTGAGATGACATGTCAATATGGGATAGTTGAAAGGATTAGTTGAATTTGGGTCACTTATCTATGCTGCCTCCCAACCCCCGAGGCATCTGCAGCATAGAATCCAAGTTTTGGAAAAGACCTCAGGAGTCATTGAGTCCAAACCCCTGCCCAAATTAGGACCAACCCCAACTCAATCATCCCAGCCAGGGCTTTGTCAAGCCGGGACTTAAACACCTCTAGGGATGGAGATTCCACCCCCTCCCTAGGGAACCCAGCCCAGCGCTTCCCCACCCGCCTAGGGAAAGAGTTTTTCCTACTATCCAACCTAGACCTCCCCCCACTGTAACTTGAGCCCATTGCTCCTCGTTCTGCCATCGGCCACCACTGAGAACAGCCTCTCTCCAGCCTCTTTGGAACCTCCCTTTAGGTAGCTGAAGGCTGCTCTCAAATCCCCCCTCGCTCTTCTCCTCTGCAGAATAAATGAGCCCCAAATAACCCCGGCCTGTGCTCATAAGTCACGTGCTCCAGCCCCCGAATCATTTTTGTTGCCCTCCCCTGGATTTTCTCCAATGCATCCACATTTTTTCTGCTATATTCTTATGGTTCAAGCATGGAATTACCACCCTTAGCGATTGGGTCATAGAGTTCGGTTCATTGAACATTTGTACTCCTTCTGATTCTATTCTGTTTCCACACATAATATTTGTGCCACTTCCCCACCAGCATGACTTGGTCTGACCTTCTGAGATATTCTGTATCCCGGGACCGGGGCAAGCTAATTCTCAAAGTTTTGCTGAGACGTGACTTGTCTTGAGCTCTCTTTCTTCCTTTGTTTGGTTGCTTTTTTCTCCCTTGAAGTGTCCTGCTAAATGAAAACAATATCGTTACATTGCAAGCATCTCATTAACCAGGTCAACATACAATATTCATCCATTGTTACAGAGCGGCTCTCCTTCTCTCACGGATATATTTTAAACTCTGGCAATATGCATAAATAATAGATTTGTCACCTCAACGACAGAGGTCCATAAAGGCATTAATATACAGCCCATTTATCATTGTAAAAAGCATCAAGTCATTCCTAAGAGGTCAAAGAAGTGACTTTGGACCAATTGTAAGCTTTGCCCTGAATACTATATTTTTGTTACAACCCCAGCAAAATTGCCAAAGCAGGCATTATAGAGAAAAAAATACATTTAACCTTCCTGAAAGGAGCCAAGCCTAATTTTTAATTAAAGATTGTCTGCTCCGTGGATCTCTCTGAAAAGCACACGACAGCACCAGAAGGGAATTAAATCAGCACGAGGTGATATGGCTGGTTTAGAATAAAGAGAAATGCTGAGAGAATTGTCCATTTTAGTGCAAACAATATATGATGACTTTGATGTGTGAATTAAAGCAGTGGAAGGGACAATGGTTTGTCATGTAAAATTAAGTTTCATTCAGTGGCTGAGTACATTTTCCCATGGAGGGTTTTAATTATCAATCCAGGGCATTCGATAGTTATATCAAGGACAAGTGATGGATTGGATTTGCCAGCATGAATTAGCGGTCATCTAGCACATTATAAAAATCTTGCACTCCAGTGATTGTGGTCAGAAAGGAATTTCAGATCCCAGAAAAAGAACAAATTGGTGTAGAGCAAATATATTTGTAACGAAAACCCCCAAAGCCTGGTGGTTCCTCATCCCACCACCTTGGATCTGAAATGCTCTTAGCTTCCGTCAGACAGTAGAGGGAGTTTATGACATTGAAGACATGTGCAGCCTCTTTGAAAATACCTTGCATTGCTCTCTGGTAAAACATAGGCTATCGGCTATATAGTGCTGTGCTCCTAGCACACAGAATCTGCAATATGTAAGCAAGGAATTCAGTAGTCTTCACATGTTAGCAAAGATGCAGGCTCTCCAGCTCTCTCCTGTGTATCTTTATTTTTGTCAATTTAGAACTTTTATCGGCTATTTTGGCTTAAAAATAAAAAAGCTCCTTTAATTTGAATGGCTCCCAAAGTGCTGAACGCTGATTTCTGGAGGTACTTGGTCTTAAAACAAAGAAATGTCTCCTTTAGGAGCAGCATTAGCATGGCGGCTCGGTGCTAGTGACTCGATGTCTGGTTGGTGGTCGGTATCAAGTGGGGTGCCCCAACGGTAGGTTCTAGGGCCAGTTTTGTTCAACGTTTTTATGAATGACCTGGATGAGGGGATGGGTTGCACCCTCAGCAGCTGACACTCAGCTAGGGGGAGAGGTAGATACGCTGGAGGGCAGGGATGGGGTTCAGAGTGACTGGCATAGTCATTGACGGAGCAATCCTTCTTTACAACAGGCAGTCCAGGCTCATTGCTCTGTCTCAGGCAGAGAACGTTCATGGTATAAGCCCAGAGCCCATGTTCATAACCCCACATACAGACATCGCACAAGTACACGAGTAGCACACATAGAATCAATAGGACACACGCTTTCATTTGACACCTCACATGGCCCCCTTTATATAGACTTTGGGGCAAACAGCTCCCCCCCCATGAGCACAGCCGTGATCTTTCTGCTCACTTTAAAATCCAATAATGTGACAGCTGCCACCCGCCGGCTTCTCTCGTGTCCTAACGCAGCAAAAGGACTCATGGTTTGTGAGAGGTGAGTAAAAGTCCTCTAAAGCATAAAAATGGTCACAGTGGGTCAGATCAAAGGTCCATATCGCCCAGCATTGTGTCTGCTGACAGGGGACAATGCCAGGTGCCCCAGAATCATGAAGTGATTCCTCTCCTGTCATCCATTTCCAGCCCCTGACAAACAGAGACTAGGGACCCCATTCCTACCCCATTCTGGCTAATAAGTATAGCTAGACCTAATCTTCATTAATTTATCCAGCTCTTTTTTGAACCTTGTTAAAGTCCTGGACTTCACAACATCCTCTGGCAAGGAGTTCCACAGGCTGACTGTGCACTGCAGGAAGAAAAACTTCCTTTGGTTTGTTTCAAACCTGCTGCTTATTAATTTCATTTGGTGACCTGTAGTACCCCTCTGACACTAAACCAGATATAGCAAACACTAGCCATACGACGAGTAGGTCCACTTGAACTTTGGAAACTAACAAAGGCATAGGATCATGAGCTTTCATGAGTAAAACCCACTTTATCAGATGAGACCCACGAGACCACCATGTTTTACCCACGAAAGCTCATGATCCCATGCCTTTTTCAGTCTCAAGGGTTATGTCTAGACTGCATGCCTTTTTCGACAGAGGCTTTTTCGACAATATCTTTCGAAAAAGCCTCTGTCGAAAAAGAGCATTTAGGGAACAAGAAGATTTTTCGAAAAAGTGGCTCACTTTTTTAAAAGGGAGTCTAGATGCTTTCTTTCGAAAAAGCCCTGCTTTCATGCACATTTCGAAATATGACTTTCAAATAAAGGCGTTATTCCCTGTAGAATGAGGTTTACCGCCATCGACAAAACTGCCGTGTTCTGTCGATTTCCTGTCAACAGAACATGGTGGTAGTCTAGACACCGGTATAGTTTTTTTTAAAAAAGCCCACTTTTTTCGAAAAAACCCTGTAGTCTAGACACACCCCAAAGAACTACTCGTTTTTAAAGTTACAGACTAACAAAGCTACTCTCCATACAATTCACTATCTCCACCACACCCGTTATTTTTTTCAGCAACAAGTTTTTGTGCTAGCTCAGGAAATAACTTAATGTATGGTCTGTGCATTTGTAATTCCTCCGGTTTTTTTTTTCCCCATTAGCGACTGTGCCAGTCAGCAGTGTTGATGCCATGAAAATGCAAACACATTGCATTATAATACAGCAGTTAACACATCACTTTTCTTATGTATGCTAATATTATCTCACTGCCTCTGTAAGAAACACGACTTAAGTTCAGTGAATTCCCACACAATATTGCTTAAAACCTGCAAGCCCTCCCTCAGCAAACCATATTTACCTTGCTGACTTCCTTAGCTCTCTTGCACCGAGAGAGTTTTATTGCCCAAAAGGAGCAGCACAAGGGAATTGAAATGTACAGTCCAGTTTTAGCCCGGGAATCGGGGAGTACCGAAGGATAATGAAGGAGGTGGTGATGAGGTAAAGGAACAAAGAGAAGCTGCTGTAGTAGGTTACAAGTTGGACTGTTAAAGCCCCGTTGGAAGAAGTGTTGCTAAGCATTTTGTGGAGACGGGACATCTTTGGAAGGCCAGAGTTTGATGCTGTGGGACTAGTGGGGTGAAGCTAAGTTACAACAGCTCAGGATGAGACCCCAAAAGTGGCCTCAAGACAGTGGCTTGTAAACTTGGAACTTTCCACACCAGCACTTGGGTGGCTCGACTAGATATTCCTTCCTAAATCGGCGTTGGCTGCCACGTGTGACAAAGTTCTTCTCAACCGTGGTGGGTCCCGCGCTTTCAGACCACTTGCTTGCCTCGGAGGCTCACAGGAACCCTCAATTTAGACACCAGCCTGCTGTTTGCTGAGCTGCTCTCGTCATTGGCCAACATGGGGAAACCAAATTGCATTGTCTCTGTGGCCCCTCCCAGGGGTATCAGGTAGGACAAACCCATAACAAAACCAGTCTCTTCTTGCCACTGAAATGGGGCATGGGACGGTGGGAACCTGGGCCCGCCCTCCGCTCCGGGGTCCAGCCCAGGAATCCTGTAATAGCAGCTGTCTGTAATGTCTCTGGTGACCGCTACCTATTCCTGGGCCACTTCTCCCACTGACTTCCCCAGGGCCTTCTGCACTGCAGGTTCTTCCAACTGGTACCTGCTTGTGTTTGTTCCTCCCAGATTCTCCACAGCTTCTTCTCGCCTCAAAATTCCTCCCCACACTAAGCTACCAGAAAGGGAGCCCTTTTTAACTAGACTAAAAAAACCCAACAACAACAACAACAAAAAACAAATCTAGGTAGATTCATGGAGGTTCGGTCCATCAATGGCTATGAGCCAGGATGGGTAGGGACGGTGTCCCCAGCCCCTGTTTGTCAGGGACTAGGAATGGGCCACAGAAGAGGGATCACTTGATGATTCTCTGTTCTATTCATTCCCTCTAGGGCACCTGGCACTGGCCACTGTCGGCAGACAGGACACTGGGCTAGATGGACCTTTGGTCTGACCCCATATGGCCGTTCTTATGTTCTTCATTGGCCCCAGGTGTTCTCATTAGTCTAACTACTAGACTCTGGAAACCCCCTCATTGGATCCAGGTGCCTTAATTGCCCTGACTGGTTCTGGCAAGTTTTTGCTGGTTCTGGATTAGCCTTTGTTAGTTTATCCTGGGAACAGAGATTTAATCAAGGGCTGGTATACTTCCCTTCTACCACTCTCCTCTACCCTTCTGGCCTGGCCCTGTCACACATGAAAGAGCCTACGAAGTTTCCTGTGCAACCTTTGGCATAGTCCGTCCTACAGCGCTTGCTTCCTGATCCCCCTAGACCTCCCTTCCATCACAACAAGCCTTGGGTCGGGGACAGGGGCTGGTGGGTTTCGGAGAGAGTAGAATGTCAGTGGCTCAGTTACTGAGCGCCGTCTGCTGGCTGGAGTGGTATTGGTGTCAGCGTTCTCTCCCAGCTGCCTTAGGGGCAGGAGTGGAACACGCTCCTCAGAAGAAGAGGAACATGAGGCTCTCGCCCAGGGCAAACCTCTACTGGTTCTGTGGAGACTTTGCAGCAAAGTACCAGACACCTCAAGCTATCTCGCAAGCAGAATGAACAACAACATTACTGGATTAAATGGATGTGGAAAGGAAAGTGCTTCCTAAACCTTCTTGCTCCCAGCTTGGATGACATTAAGATTTATCCCACATTGGTTTGGCTTTTCCCACCTGAAATGGATTGTTGCTGGGGGGGGGGGGGGGTTCAAATTCTTAGAGTGCTGCTCCGGAAATGACCTATGCACTTTGGTCCAAAGTCATCCCTGCTGTAATTCCACATGGGTGATTTTTAGTATCGTTGTTTATCTGGTGTATTCCAAGCACTCATTTTTCTAGGACATGGGGGATTACACCAAACGGTGCTGCTAGCTCCTCACAATCTTAACAGAGAAACTGGATTTATGGCTAATTACAATGTTCTATAACCACCCTACTTGTCTGATGACTACAGGGATGGTGAATGGTCCCCTACAATACCTGCTAACCACTTAGGCTGGTCCCTTGTGCGTGTAGCTATGATGCACCGAGTGCCTTTCCCAGACCTGAAGAAGAGCTCGATAAAATGTGTCTCTCGCAATCCCAGAAATAGGTCCAATAAAAGGTACTTCCTCATCCATCTCATTTCTAGGATAAGCAAAAGGAATTTAGCATACGCACGGCAAACAAACCGTACTATTAGACCAAATTAAAGTTTCTCTTTTCAGTAAATCAGAGCTAGTGGTTTCGGCAACAGCTCTGATCTGAATGCAGATGAAGCTCAATCAGGAACGCTTTTCTCATTGATCACGGGGTGATTCCCTGTCCTGTAGCGCTCTACCTTTTCTGCCAGCGTGGTTTTAAAGTTCAACCACTTTTACACCAGCCACCAACTCATGCCACATGGAAGCTGCCTTCCATGCGAAGGAATGGCCTGAAGGAGGCTCGTTAGGAAATGGTTCCGGGATGCATCTGACAAAGTGGGTCCTTGCCCATGGAACCGACTGCCCCAAAAGCTGTTAGTGGGTAACTCCCACTGCAGATTCCCAGGGGCTGGCTAGCGCAGCTGTGTAGTGTAGACATGCCCTCAGTTTCCTGGTTGGAATCTGCCAGTCAGTAATCACCAGGACTCAACAAACCGCTTAATCTACTTGCCTATGGTGAGTAGATTTCAGCTGGTCGCTAGGAGCGCCCCATTCACCGGCACTATGCGCATGCGCAGTGCCGGTCTGGTGCACACACAGTGCGGGGCTGGCGAGTGGCTCTCGCTGGGGTTTGTCAAGCCCTGGTAATGACCATATGTGAAATGAGTTGAGGGAATCTCAGTGGAGGGGCACCCGAATAGGGGCTGGGAGGTGGGTCAGGGGCCCGTAGCCCGATCCCTTTAGAAGTGGGGGCCACATTTTACTTGCCCTTAGGGTGATCGATGTGGGGAGGAGGCAGAAAGGAGTAAGCGGGGGCGGGGCCTTGGAGGAAAGAAGTGGAATGAGGGCGGAGCTTCAGGGGGGAGTTAGAATGAGGGTGAGGAGAAAGGTGGGCTCTGTCTAGGGCACCCTTTGCTCCTCCCTCTTCCAGGGAGCATCTGGCATGGCTGGCTCAGTTCAGTTCCCTCAGGCTAGGTGACTGACCGTAAAACGAGGAGGCAGCTGTAGCCTCCACAACAATGTTATTGCAGAGCCCTGCCCCGCTAACTTGCGTCTTTCAAATCCACTGGTGGGGTTTTATTTCCATCTGCCTAAACTTTCATCCCCTCCACTGCAAGCTCTGCCATTGCTAGACCTTTGAGCATGAAGTCAGTGAGCAAATGGGAGCGGACGCTTGTTTCCTTGCCATGGTTGCTATCGCTGGTTCTCTTGTAATTAGAACTAGCTCTAACCGGGATTGAAAGACCAAAACAGTCTTTAATCCGCAGTAATGAGGTTAGAACCCCCTTCTCCCCCCCAACACACATCCCAGATAGTTCAAGGAGCAGCTTTATTAGTTTTTACTACAAGGTCCCTCAGAAGAGGGGGCACCGAAGCCGGCGCATGGAGTTGGGACCTGCCTGGACTCACCAGTGGGCAGTTATCTTCTGTGAGCTCATCCTTTTATTATTTCTGGTGTAACTAAGTCTTCAGAAAAAGAGGAAGGTTAAGCATCCAGGCTTTTGTGTGGGGTCTAGCTTGGGCCCTGCAGCCATGGTGACTAGGTCCAGTGAAACCCCCCATGCAAAGGGGTGAAGGTCACATGGAACTTAGAGGAAGACCAAGGGTCCAAGGGTTATCTTGGACTTTTATTATCCTCGAACTGATAGAATGGGCCACTTTGTTAGGAAGCCTAACTGACCCAATCTGACATGGTGAGGCAGCCACATTGGAGTCCGGGAAATGGAGGCACAACCAGTCCTAGCACTGGAAAGGGAAGCCACACCTGGAAAGAGTCCTGCCTGGTAGCTTATGGAACAGGGAGTGGAGAAGACTCCACGGCAGCATGGAAGGGAGCTGACACGGGCTGAAATTTTCAGCATGTCTGTAGGGAGTTAGATGCCCAGCTCCGATTTATGTGGCGCCTATAAATAGGTTCATTTCATAGAATCATAGAATCATAGAGCTGGAAGAGCCCTCAGAAAGTCATCAAGTTCAGTCCCCTGCCCAAAGCAGGACCCACCCCAACTCAATCAACCCAGCCAGGGCTTTGTCAAGCCAAGACTTAAACACCTCTACGGATGGAGATTCCACCACCTCCCTAGAGAACCCATCCCAGTGCTTCACCACCCTCCTAGTGAAATCGTTTTTCCTAATATCCAACCCCACTGCAACTTGAGACCATTGCTCCTTGTTCTGCCATCTGCCCCCACTGAGAACAGCCTTTCATTTGAAATTTTCAGCATGGCCGTAGGGAATTAGAAAATCCTCTCCACTGAAATAGAAGAGGAAGATAAAAAAATACTTCAAGACAGTCTGGGACAGATTTTCAGAAGGTCCCAGCTCCCAGTAAGGCACCAAAATCCATGGCCAGATTTTCCAAGAGGATACAATGAATATGGAAAAGTTGGCTTCTGCCTGTCCCATTGAGCCCAAGAAACGACGTACTGTAGCTAGACGGACTGAGGCTCGCACCCACAGCTCTCGTTCCGTGCTCTTTGTTTGCGATGAAGAGATTTGCTTTTGCGAAAAATGTATTTTGAGCATCATTCTAATGCCATTGGGATGTGCATGTTGCATGTGCATGGCTTAGCAGGTGTCTCCGATGGCCTGCTGAAATGGAGCATACTGAAAAGTATGGAACATTCGCTTGTTTGTATAACTTTAATGCAAAACTCCTTCTAACGTGATATGTGCCTCTCCTTGTCTTCAGAAGAGCCCACTTAAAAGCAAAGCATCATTGGCGTGGTGGACTTCTGAGCCCAGGCGTGCTGCCGAATGTATTGGGGAAGGCACAGGACTGGACAACAGATGGTCGTCTACCCTGCCTGCCAACTGCACCCAGCTACCGGGAGACTCTGGAGGAGGCTCTGATGCCAACAACAGACACAGATTCTTTTTGAATTTGGGCTTACGAAACAAAGGGGTTGGAACGCTGTCCGGTGGTGATTATGTATCCGCTAATGAGGAAGAAAATGAAAAACAAGAGTGCTTTTGAGATACAGTAAAACACTTCCAGTAGTGAAAGCAAGCCAAATCCAAATGAAACAGAACAGTAAAGACAAAGAAAAGGACAGAAACCAGGGAAGTAATGAGCTTGTGTTATTTTAATTTGGGGAAGTGCATTCTTAAGGGAATTTATATCTGAGCGATGAACAATAGAGTGAGAGAACAGAGGGGCAAATAAGAAGGGGAACTTACGTTATGTCTACATGAGGAAACTATTCGGAAATTACTAAATTCGACGCAACTCCCAATTTAACAAAATAGAACTAGGGTGTCCACACTATGGGGAAGCCTCGAAATTAGTCATAGGCAGGCTGTTACTGTGGGCGCGCTACCTTGGACTGAGAGCCCCAGGAAGCACTGGGGAGTAATTAGTTCCAATGACTCTGGGAAATTGTTATTTCAAATAGCAGCACGGGACCGTCCACACAGCAGTTTTTTCGAAATCACTAGTTTGGAATCAGCATTTCTCCTGATGAAAAGCAGGAGGGCAGATGTCAAATTAAGTGGCCGGTTATTTCAAATAACGGGCTTGGTAGAGTGGATGCTCTTCTTCTTATTTCAACCTAACGGGGGTTATTGCGACATAAAGCCCTAGCGTAGACCAGGGTGGAGGAGCAAGGATGGGCAAGAAGCTGCCAGCGGGCTGGATCCGACCCGCGGCTGCCTCGCTGGGACCCTTAAGCACAGCGCAATGGCAGCCACTTTGAATGTGGCTGCTCTATTCTGGGAGCGAGGAGGGAGGCGCTGTGCTCTGCCCTGCCCCTCCGCAAAATCTCTCAGCTCCCATTGGCCAGTTTCTGACCAAAAGCAGTTGAGATATTTTGCGGGCGGCAGGGGCAGCCAATGAAGCCTCCTCCCTCTGTCCTCCCCCACCCCCCACTCCTTCGCTCTGCCCGGAGCAGAGCCATGTGGAGCAGCTTGCGACTGTAACCTTCAGGTTCCTGCAGGGCTGCTGGCTGGGAGCTGCCTAGGTAAGGGCCTCCTGGCCAGAGTCCACCTCTGGCACCCCAACCCCCTTCCCTCGCAACTACCTGCCTCAGGGCACCACCCAAAGTCTCTGTACCCCTTTCCCCCAGGTCACAGCTCCCTCCCAAACCCTGCACCTCCTCCTAGAGCCCCTCCCCCAGACCAGAATCTCTCTGGCACCCAGACCCCCTCCATGACCCTGCCCCCCATTCCCCTGCCCCAAGTCATCACCCACACCCTCTGCACCCCCTTCCTCCAGGTCACAACTCCCTCCCAAACCCTGCACCCTCCCAGAACCCCTCCCTCAGGCCAGAATCTTCTCCTGTACCTATACTCCCTCCTGGACTCTGCCCCCCAAGACTCTGCCCCAGATCACAACCCCCTCCTTCACCCAAACTCCCTCTCAGACTCCACACCCTCTCCTGCACCTCAGTCTCCTGCCCCCAAGCTCCCTTCTGCAGCCAACCTCTGTCCCAGACCCCAACCCCCCCTTGACCGTGGTGTGTGTGCGGAGCTCCAGCTTCCTGGAGCACAGCGCTACATAGGACTAAGGGTGTCTGAGTCCAGCCTTTAGGAGGAACGCTCGTTTCGCTGTTGAACCTGGTGGCGTGTAACGAGTCCCTTCCTGTGTCCAATGCAGGGCCGGCCCACAACATTTTGGCACCTGAGGCGGGGAGCTCAATTGACGCCCCCGTACCTCCTTTTCTCCTGCCTGCCTGTTATGTCTCTTGTGCCCTCCTCCCTCCAGCACAGCACTCCGCCATCTCTGGGCATCTAGACCAGAGAGACTACACATGCACCAGCCGCAGACTCAATTGTCTACACTCTGGGTCCTAGTGGCGCCCCCCACAGTCTGGCACCTGAGGCAACTGACTCAGTTCGCCTCATGATAGGGCCGGCCCTGGTCCGATGCCACTTCAGATTACTTCTCTCTCACTGTGTGGCCGGATGGGAGAGCAGGGGATTGGCCGTCCCATGAGCAGTGTTGCTGGGTGAGGAGAACCGATTGGCACGTGGATACCTCAGCACTTAGGGCCAGATTTTGTCCTTGCGGCCTAGTTCCTGCTGCAGCTGGATTGTGCTTGACGGCAGTAGGCTGCCTCTCACGACACTAATTTGTATATATAAATACAGATTCAGGACAGTATAAACCGGGGGTGGGGAACCTAAGTCCTGGGCTGGATCTGAGCTCCCCCAGGCTCAGGGCTCCCCCCAGCATTGGGGAGCCCGTGCTGGAGTTCCAGCCCCTCCACCATGCACCCATAGGACTGGGACACACAAAGTCTACTAGGCCTGCGTCTCCCTCGGCTCTGGTGTGCACAGGAATGTGGGGAGGGCTTTCTGCTTCTCAGTCGGGGGGGGGGTGCGCTTTTTTTTTTTTTGCCTCTCACTTGTGTGCGGCTGATTTTTCTCTGAGTCAGCAGCCCCCAACCCAAAACAGGTCCCCTGCCCCTGGTATGAGCCTTCGTTCTGAGGTACTTTCCCTCACGCAGTCCATGGAAAGAAAGCCTTGGCTTGTGGCTAAAGCCCCAGAACCGGTCTTAAGAGCTCTGAGTTCAATTCCCAGGCATACTACAAACCATCTGGGTGAGCAAAACATCTTCCCTTTCTCCGTCCCCATGTCCAGGTTGACACTGGGAAATATGGTGTGACGCTTGTATTTCTCTTGCCTCTTAATCCCCCTCTTGAGGGCATATCTAAACTACATTCCTCTTTTGAAAGAGGAACGTAAATGAGCCCGATAAAAAATTCAAATGAAGCACGGATTTACGAATCTCGTGTTTCATTGGCATAATCGTGGGAGAGCGCTTTTTCGAAAAAGGGTTTTTCAAAAAAGAAACCGTAGTCTAGACGTGGTTCTTTTGAAATAAACCTTTTTCAAAAGAACCCATATACCTCATTTTTTCAGAAACCGTCTAGCGTGTGGTTTCTTTTTCAAAAAAACCCTTTTTCGAAAAAGCGCTCTTACCCGATTATGCAAATGAAGCACGAGATTTGTAAATCCGTGCTTCATCTGAATATTCGATCGGGCTCATTTACATTCCTCTTTCGAAAGCGGAATGTAGTTTAGACATAGCCTTAGTCAATAGGCCGCAAATAATGCTGAAATGGGTTAATGAGAGGAGGCCCAGAATGACCAGAAACGCAAACCCTCTGCCAACTAATCCAGGGGTGGGTAAATTCTGGCCTGCGTGCTGGATCCGGTCCTCAGGGTTAGTCCCTGGTGGGCCCCCACCTGCATGTTTACCTGCACCTCCGCAGGTATCAGAGCGTCGCAGCCCTGGCTGGCCACAAATCGACCAGACCGGCGATCCCGATACCTGCGGAAGCGCAGGTAAACATAAGACCATTTTTTTACTGCCCACCCCTGCACTCACCTGATGTTAGCTAATCACTGCATTTGTTCCTGGTGCAAGTGATTTTCAGATTTTCTGAAAGACTCACCAAGAACAGTGTGGCAAATGAAAACAAACTCCATTCATTTGTTTTCTGCCTCATTAAAACAACCCCTGATTGCTTTGATTAATCTGCATGTATTCGGAAGGCCAGGTCTACCATTTCAAAACAGGCCGTCCTCGCTTTTAAGTCCAAGAGACGTTCCAAAAAACTTGGCAAAACAACGTAAAGTGGGGGGTTGAGTTCCATTTGCGTAAATTGGGGGGTTTTCTGCACGACTTATAGCGGGGAATGGGAGGACGTATAAGGCATCAGTTCAAGTGTCAATGACTTTAGTGCAGAATGGATGTACTTACAGCAGGGACGCCCTGTATGAGCTCTATCCCCACCGTCTTCCAAAAGCGTATTATTGTGCAGCTTGTCAACTCGATAGTTGGGTGCGTAAGCAAGGTAGCTGTGGCGGATACAGGGGACTAGATACAGGGGAATGCAGGCTTGAGAACTGCAAGGAAATCCAATAGCCAGATCTCAGGGGAAAGCGTCTTGCTGAAAGGATCTAAAACACTTCGACAGAAAACCAAGCGAAAAACGCAACTCAAGGAGCACAAAATAGCTCTCCTCGTTCTTGTGACACCCGAACTATTGCGACTGTTTCCATCAGTGACAGGTCTGTGCGGGCCTTTTTGCTGACAATGCGCCTTGTGGCTAGACTAGCCCCTGGGCAGGAGTGGCCGGGCAGCACGGTGTGGCAGATCTAAACGGGGTGTATTTCGTGTGCCGGGCAAAGCAGCCGGCCTTGCGTGCTGCAGGGGCCTGTCTCAGCAGCTGCAGCTAGATGGCGGTGCTCTCTCGCTGTCTGCGCCCGCAGGGGAGAAGCGTTTTCTTCAGCTAGCAGCATTGTGCGCATGATCTTGGCTGAACAGCACTCAGGTCTGGGACGTGATCGGGTCATCCTAGTGCCTGCCACCTTCACCCTTACTCTGAAGGCTAATGCAGGTCTCATGGAAGTTAACGTGAATGGAGGTTGGATCTGGCCATCCAGCCCTGCTGTTTAACCCCATAGAAACTTTCAGGCCCAGATCTTGCTGTCCCAGAGACTCAGGGGTGTCCGCTGCGGGCAAGTTGGTGCTTAAGAGTATTTCTAAATGACAGCCATTTAAACAAGGGCAAGAAATGCCCAAGTCGCGGTACATGGCTGCAGGATTCCAGCCTGGGGGGATGATTAATAAGGAAAAAACCCATGTAGGTGCTGTGAGAGAACAAGCATGCATTGGTGGGCTGGACCCTCAGGTCACCAGCGCACTCTCATGCTCAGCAAGTCCTTGTAGGTAAAATTGTGCCCCATTGAAGGTGAAGGCAAATCTCCCAATGATTCAAATAGGCCAGGATTTCCCCATGGATTTTACCTCTGTAAGCGGTTGCATCCTGACCCCCAGATACTAATGAGACCTGGCTCTTCTATCGCACTTGTCACCAGCAGATGTCCAAGTGCTCTGCGTGGTGGTCAGGAGCATGACCCCATTTTACACATGGGGAAACTGAGGCACAGAGGGATTCAAGGACTTGCTCAAGCTCACACAAAAAGCAAGTGTAGAGATGGGAATGGAATCCAGGAGTGCTGAGTCCCAGCCTATGGCTCTATTCTGTAGGCCGCACCCCTTCCCCGTTAAAACGTGTCCAAATGTCCTCCTCTTACTAATGGTCGTGAAATGCTATCACATGCCCTGCTCCTCCTATTCACAGTATCAACAGCATTCGTAACTCTGCCCAGGAGCCCTGTCTGGGTCACTCCCAGCTCTGTGTGTCCAGTTAAGGCTAGGGAAGCTGGCCAACTAACCTCTAGGTTGTGTTATCCCAACCTCCTATAATAGTGCGTATGCAAAATTGATGCCTTGAGTCTTTGAGGGCTCACAGCACTTTGACTCCCTGAAGGGGGTCCAAAGAGGCTGGAGAGAGGCTGTTCTCAGTGGGAGTGGGGGCAGAACAAGGAGCAATGGGCTCAAGTTACAGTGAGGGAGGTCTAGGTTGGTTATTAGGAAAAACGATTTCCCTAGGCGGGCGGGAAGCACTGGGATGGGTTCCCTAGGGAGGGGGTGGAATCTCCGTCCCTAGAGGTGTTTAAATGCTGGCTTAACCAAGCCCTGGCTGGGATGATTGAGTTGGGTTGCTCCTGCTTTGGGCAGGGAATTGCACTCGATGACTCCTGAGGTCTCTGCCCACCCTGGGGTTATGTGACACCGTAGAACGTCAGCTGTTGAAATTGTGAGCCAAAGGGGCCTTTTGCAAAGAGTTAGCTGCTATGCTGGTGCTTTTCTTAGAATCACAGAACCATAGAGCTGGAAGAGACCTCAGAAGGTCATCAAGTCCAGCCCCCTGCTCTAGGCAGGACCAATCCCAACTAAATCAACCCAGCCAGGGCTTTGTCAAGCCGAGACTTAAACACCTCTAGGGATGGAGACTCCACTACTTCCCTAGGGGTATGTCTACACTACCACCCTAGTTCGAACTAGCGGGGTAATGTAGGCATACCGCACTTGCAAATGAAGCCCGGGATTTGAATTTGCCCGGGAACGAGGTGTACAGATAGTGCGGAATGGCTTGCTAGTTCGAACTATCTAGCCCGCGCCGCGTGTAGCCGCGCGGCACGGGGTTCGAACGAGCCGGCATTTAAAAATGGCGCCGGCTGGCTTATGCAAATGAAGCCCGGGAAATTCAAATCCTGGGCTTCATTTGCAAGTGCGGTATGCCTACATTACCCCGCTAGTTCGAACTAGCGGGGTAGTGTAGACATACCCTAGGTAACCCATCCCAGCGCTTCACCACCCTCCTAGGGAAATCGTTTTTCCTAATATCCAACCTAGACCTCCCCCACTGCAATTTGAGACCATTGCTCCTTGTTCTGCCATCTGCCACCACTGAGAACAGGCTCTCTCCATCCTCTTTGGAACCTCCCTTCAGGAAGTTGAAGGCTGCTCTCAAATCCCCCCTCACCCTTCTCTTCTGCAGACTAAACAGACCCAACTCCCTCAGCCTCTCCTTGTAGGTCATGTGCTCCACCCCCCTCATCATTTTGGTTGCCCTCTACTGGACCCTCTCCAATGCGTCCACATCCTTTCTGTAGTAGGGGCCCCAGAACTGGACACAGTACTCCAGATGTGGCCTCACCAGAGCTGAATAAAGGGGAATAATGACATCTCTGGATTTGCTGGCGATGCTCTTCTTGGCTACAAGGGCACCCTATTGACTCATATCCAGCTTCTCATCCACTGTAACCCCCAGGTCCTTTTCTGCAGAACTACTACTTAGCTGGTTGATCCCCAGCCTGTAACAGGCTTGGGATTCTTCTGTCCCGAGTGCAGGACTCTGCACTTGTCCTTGTTGAACCTCATCAGATTTCTTGTGGCCCAATCCTCCAATTTGTCTAAGTCACTCTGGACCCTATCTCTGCCCTCAAGCATATCTACCTCTCCCCCTAGCTTAGTGTCCTCTGCAAACTTGCTGAGGGTGCAATCCATCCCCTCATCCAGGTCATTAATAAAGATATTGAACAAAACCGGTCCTAGAACCAAACCTTGGGGCACTCTGCTAGAAACTGACCTCCATCCTGACATTGAGCCGTTGATCCCTACCCACTGGGCCCGGCCTTCTAGCCATCTTTCTATCCATCTTACCGTCCATTTATCCAATCCACAATCCCTTAGCTTTCTGGCAACAATATTGTGGGAGACCGTATCAAAAGCCTTGCTAAAGTCAAGGTATATCACATCCACTGACTTCCCCATGTCCACCGAGCCAGTTACCTCATCATAGAAGCTAATCAGGTTGGTCAGGCACGACTTGCCCTTGGTGAATCCATGCTGACTACTCCTAATCACTTTCCCCTCTTCCAAGTGCCTCACAATGGATTCCTTTGAAATCATAGAGCACAACCCTTCTAGAAGCCCAGCGCAGGATCTCCTGGGCAGTCACAGCTCGGCGTCAGGCCAGGGGCCGGAGGCAGAGCCCATAGTGAAGTGCTATAATCTAGCTGCTCTCGAGGAGAAGTTTTTCCTTCTTGGAACGGAAAGAGAGTCCCCAAGGCTACGTCTAGACTGGCATGATTTTCCGGAAATGCTTTTAACAGAAACGTTTTCCGTTAAAAGCATTTTCGGAAAAGAGCGTCTAGATTGGCACGGACGCTTTTCCGCAAAAGCACTTTTTGTGGAAAAGCGTCCGTGCCAATCTAGACGCGCTTTTGCGCAAAAAAGCCCCGATCGCCATTTTTGCGATCGGGGCTTTTTTGCACAAAACAAATCTCAGCTGTCTACACTGGCCCTTTTGCGCAAAAGTTTTGCGCAAAAGGGACTTTTGCCCGAACGGGAGCAGAATAGTATTTCCGCAAGAAGCACTGATTTGTTACAGTAGGAAGTCAGTGTTCTTGCCGAAATTTAAGCGGCTAGTGTAAACAGCCGGCAAGTTTTTCCGGAAAAGCAGCTGATCTTCTGGAAAAACTGGCCAATCTAGACACAGCCCAAGTGTATAGGGCACTGCACCCAGGACCAGCCACAGAGGTGTATTGTTGCTTGGCCAAGCCCTATGGAAAATGGGAGTAGGTTACAGAGAGTTTTTCTTTTGATTTCCAATTGCAAAGGTGGGGGGAACCCTGAATTCTGGCAGCCAGCTGAGTGCTGAAACACAATGGCTGCTCAGGCTTTTAGCTTCCAGACATTTCAGCACTTCCAGTAACGAGCCAAAGTGTGCACAGGGCTGAAGCTGCTTTTTGTGCCCTTCCCATAAAAGGAAGAATTGCTTTGGGTGGAGGGACATGGAGGGATAGTGTAGGGTGTGCGGGGGACACGGACAGAGAAATGCAGAGACTGAAAGTGGAAAATAGAAGCCAATAGCAGAAAACGAAACAACCAGATATTAGCCACAAAAATAAAACTCAGTGGCATGCACAGTCAGAAAGAGCCGTTACATGTAGACTGCCTGGAGAGTGAACATTATTGGAAGTCGTCTTGCTGATTCTTCAAACCCAGAAGAAAAGATAAGATAGGTCTGGATTACTGAGCTGTGGCAAGCCTTACCTGGGAGAAGTTCATATATTTTATCACCCGGGAGCTAAGTATCTACTTATGTAAAGTTTTATACCCCTTCTGTGCACAAAGAATAATGAATTGGCCTTTCTCCCGATTTACAGTTTTATTCCTGTTTGTTGGTGGTGGTTTATAGTCAGATCAGATCCAGAAATCACAGGAAAGTTCCTCTGTGTTGCCCACTGCTAGGATTAAGCATGCTTATTTCTCTTAAAAGGCAATTTTAGAATAAGAGAGAAACTGTAGTCGGAGCATTCCATTTCCAGGTGTTTAAGGCTCAGAGGGACTCCAGCCAACTCGGGGTCTTACCCAGGGTTCTTTGGAATTCAAGTAGGTGCAAGTTTGAATCCATGACCGCTAGAATTCCTGAAATGCGAGCACTTGCATGTTTTGCTGCAGATTTCAAACTGGCTCTATTTGAATAATGCTCCCACCCCCAGTAAAAAAACAACTTTTATTGCTGCAATATCTGTGAATCCTAATCATGGACCACATTGCGGTAGCTCCTGTACAAACACAGAATGAAATGATACAGTGTTTGCCCCAAAGAGCTTCCACTATAAATACAAGACAAGAAACAACAGCTACACACGTAGCTTAACAAACCAAAGCAAGTTTTCTTCATGCAGAGCACAGTCAACTTGTGGAACTCCTTGCCAGAGGCTGTTGTGAAGGCCAGGACTTTAACAGGGTTCACAAAAGAGCTAGATACATTCATGGAGGTTAGGTCCATCAATTATTCCAGGAGGAATAACAGCTAATTCGAGTTAGGGCTTTACTTCGAACTCCTGTTTCACTGCCGCATGTATACGCGGGCAGTTACTCCGGGCTAGTCAATTTCCAAAATGGCGACCGCCCGGGAACATACTAATGAAGCGCTTCATTATTTAAATTGCCTACCCCATCCTTCATAGAATCCTAGAGCTGGAGGAGACCTCAGGAGTCATCGAGTCCAGCCCCCTGCCCAAAATAGGACCAACCCCAACTCAACCATCCCATCCACGGCCGTGTCAAAAAGAGACTTAAACACCTCTAAAGATGGAGATTCCACCCCCTCCCTAGGGAACCCATCCCAGCGCTTCCCCACCCGCCTAGGGTAATAGTTTTTCCTAATATCCAAGTTAGACCCCCCCACTGAAACTTGAGACCATTGCTCCTTGTTCTGCCATCTGCCCCCACTGAGATCAGTCTCTCTCCATCTTCTTTGGAACCCCCCTTCCAATGGTAGTTGAAGGCTTTATCTTTCTATAGTTACAGGAGACGTTAGCACAGATCAAACTGGTAATTACTGGAGATCAGCAAATTGGCTTGGGCAAAATACTAAGCATCCCACAACAGAACTCTGAGGACAAGAAGCAATGGGCTTAAACTACAGCAAGGGAGGTTTAGGTTGGACATTAAGAAAAGCTTCCTACCTGTCAGGATGGTCAAACACTGGAATAAATTGCCTGGGGAGGTTGTGGAATCTCCATCTCTGGAGATATTGAAGAGCCGACTGGACAGACACCTACCAGGGATGGTCTAGACGGTGTTTGGTCCTGCTGTGAGGGCAGGGGGCTGGACTTGAGGACTTCTCCAGGTCCCTTTCAGTTCTGGCATTATATGATTCTAAGGGAACTAACCTTTTTTTTTTTCTAAACTGGAATGAAAGGTTAGTTTTTTGTTCTATAGTTTAAATACCCACCTGTGTGGGTGCTTTTCTGAGCCAAGATGATTCGTTCCTGTAGGGTGAAATGATATAAATTACCGTCTCTGGTACAACATACCATTTCTGTTGTAATTACATCTCTTCTTTGGGGAAACTGCACATCATATCAACAGCCGCGATCCATCCATTACTGCGCACACAGGGACTGGTCCTAGTGACAGATCTTTTCATCGAAGACCTTAAAGCCTCTTGTTTTAGCTGAAGCAAGCACTTTCATTAATGGCTATCGCTCAGCCTCTCCCCCTTGGAATGACTACGAATGGACCCAGGCCAAAAGCCTGTGTTACAGTCTAATGTAGAAACGTGCTGGTTTCCGATCGCCTTTGCGGTGGAGACTTAGGGCGTTTGAGGAAGGCGATGTCACGGAAGTCTTAGAAGCAGGGGGGACAGTTTTTGTCTTCAAATCCCTTTAATTCCCTTCATGCCAGGCAGTGTTAGGAATGGAACGCTTTGCAGTTGTTTTCTCTTTAACCTGTAGCTGATGGAAACTTCGGCAGCTTTCTTGCGCATCAGCTCAGGGCAGTGGTTGCTTTCACCAAGGCCAGGAAAGCTGACAGAATTGCTGGACCCTGGGGCAACGTGTGTGTGTCTGGGGGGGACAGCTCTGCCCTCCTCGAAGGGGCGGGGCCTTGGGTGGAAGGGGCGGGGCTGGGGCAGCCAGCCCTCAGCGTCATCTGGACCATGCTCCGCCTCCCTGCCAGCTCTTAGCACTGCCGTTAGCTTGCAGCCTGGGCCTCTGGCAAAAAGGCCCCGGGGCTCTGGCTACATGACAGTGGTGTCTGGGAGCCCTGGGCTCGTTTGAATGGCTGGTCCCTGGGGCAGTTGGTCCTTACATGCCCCCATTGGCAGGCCTGACCAAGGCCATCGACTGCTGGTTTCTAGGTGCCAGTTGCTTGCAGAATTTAGGCATGTGCTTAACATTAAGCATGTGCCTTAGAATCCTAGAATCCCAGGGCGGGCAGAGACCCCAGGAGTCACTGAGTCCAACCCCCTGCCCAAAGCAGGACCAACCCCAACTCAATCATCCCAGCCAGGGCTTGGTCAAGCCGGGACTTAAAAACCTTTAGGGATGGAGATTTCACCCCCTCCCTAGGGAACCCAGCCCAGGGCTTCACCACCCTCCTGGGGAAATCGGTTCTCCTAATATCCAACCTAGACCTCCCCCACTGCAACGTGAGCCCATTGCTCCTTGCTCTGCATCTGTCACTACTGAGAACAGCCTCTCTCCATCCTCTTTGGAACCCCCCTTCAGGAAGTTGAAGGCTGCTCTCAAATCCCCCCTCACTCTTCTCTTCTGCAGACTAAACAACCCCCAATCCCTCAGCCTCTCCTCGTACCTCATGTGCTCCAGCCCCCTCATCATTTTGGTTGCCCTCTGCTGGACCCTCTCCCATACGTCCACATCCTTTCTATAGTGGGGGGCTCAGAACTGGACACAATACTCCAGATGTGGCCTCACCAGTGCCTAATAAAGGGGAAAAATCACATCTCTGGATCTGCTGGCAATGCTCCTCCTAATGCACCCTAATATGCCATTAGCCTTCTTGCCTACAAGAGCACACTGTTGACTCCTATCCAGCTTCTCATCCACTTCAGTGGGACTGCTTGCGGTTAAATTTAAGCATATCCCTAACGGCAGTACCCTCCTGGCTTCCTGTCCAAAGGAATTGGTAAAGAAAGATACAACGGAAAATATTGCTCCTGGAATCGTGCATGGAAGTCCCATGAATTCAGTAAAAACCTTCGTGGGTGTAAGCACTGAGCTAGTTATTCATCTCTCTATACAAATAAAATGGTGTGTCTGATTCCTGGACTTGATCGTGTAAGTCAGTGTTTCCCCCCGAGGTCTAGCGCCCCCTGGAGGTCCGTGAGTGGGTTCCAGGGGACCCTCCAAGCATGACTAGCTTTAGACCTGCCAGGCCGTCGGGCAGAATGCCAACACCCTGCCATGCAGGACTGCATCCCAACGGCCCATCAGCCAGGGCTGAAGCCAAAGACTGAGCAATGTGACTTCACGTTGCCCTCTGTGATGTGGGGCCCTGGATAATTGCCTGGCTTCCTGCCCCTTAACACTAGTGAACCCCCCACACTTCCCAGGTGTCATTCACTGACCCACCTAGTGGCACCGAGGCCACTTACAGAGAGAGAACGAGTTTTCTCTGCAGCCTCCACTAGCTGCATTTTAGCTCAAGCTGTAGTGGAAGTTTGTGCACTAAGCTCCAGAGGTCCCAGGTTTGAATCTGCCTATCGGCGTTACACGGGCTCTGGCTTTTGCAAGCAGATAAAATGTTCTTGGGGTGCCGCTGGGCCACGGGCTTTCTATAGCACATTGGGGGGAACCAGAACGAAAGAGGTTGAGAGCCCCTGCCTAGTGCCGGGTAAGCTGGAACTACAAGGCCAAGTTAGCTCTTCCTGCCTGCGCAAGGCACTCTTTTCTCACCATGCACGGCATGGCACAGTGATCCGACCCAGTCGGTTTCTATCCTTAGCATGAAATAAACAACACGAGGAACGTTAGGTAGTGCCCGAGCAGCTCTGCTGATTTCATTTTGATTGGACTTCACCGAACGCATTGTTGGGCTCAGCATTCTTACGGTCTAAGGCATGGTTTTTTCAGGAGACATGGGGATCTTTTATGCATGGGACATCACCTGTGGAAACTTCCTTTGATAACAATTTCATGAGATTCCAACAAAACCAAATATTTCCAGTCAACACCTGCTCAGTGCCAGAAGGAGAACTTGCTTTGTGTTTTTGACATTCACAGCACAGGCACAGAGACATTAGCCAAAGACATAAAATACCCTTCCCACAATGCTGCAACATAGCACTATTATTTTACATTGTAGAACCAGAAGGAGAACACACGAGAACCCAAAATCAGAGAGAGAGAAAACAGACTGCTCCCTGGTAAACAGAGGCATAGATCAATTCCCTCCCATGTGGCGCCGAACTGACTGTGCCTGGCGTGTTTCCCTCCACAGCTCCCTAGCTTGTTAACAGCACCGGAAAACACCCGAGAATGTAAAGTAATAAATCACAATTAACAGCACATGCTCTCCAATAATATTTTGGAATGGGCTTAAACTGCAGCAAGGGAGGTTTAGGTTGGACATTAAGAAAAAACTTCCTAAGCTTCCAAATAGCGGCAAAACCTCTTCTGCAAAAAGAATCAAAAGAAGATATGCAAATGCGAGCACAATTTGCATATCTTCCGAAAAAAACCGGTAGTGCAGCTGTAGCTTATTCTCAGGTCTGTGTGATGGTGCATTTGCATGCAGGGATTCTTTCACTTTCTAAACCTGATTCTTCTTCTCCTACTGGTCATATCGAGTCTAATCTGCACCATAGTGACGGTGATGCTACCGCTCCTGCCTGTCGGCTTCTCTGCTGCCTTTCCTCCCTGTGCAGATTTTCACAATTGTCTGCCTGGAACGTCCATAGCACCATGTCCTTGCTCGCCAGCCTGCCATTTTACGAGAGTATGAATAAGTCCTTGCCCTTGATTTATACTGCCTGGAAGGTAATTTGAAACTCTGATCACGTCTTTCCCGAGCCCCTCATTCTGCTGACAATATACATGCACCTCCTTCACATCCCCCTTGACTGCTTTCTGCTTTCCTGGCATGGATTTCAGTTTTGTTCTCTAGTGTGGAGACTGGTGCTGAGTCCTTAGGTGGCATAAATGGGCTCATGAGGTCAAGGGCTCCGCGCTCGTGTCTCCTGGCGAAGGACGTGGCCCTAGAATGGCACACGATATTTCAAGGACACTTGCACGAGGGCCGTGTCCTCATCTGTAGAATGGCTCGTGTGAGTCTTGCGAGCTCTGAGTCGAATAGGGGAGAGTGGGGGGTTTGGGTTTTTTTTGTAAATCTCTGATAACCTCACGCAGCTGTTTTTTGTAGGGTTACTGCCGCTGAATCAGTCGCATTATTCCTCAATGGGTCATTCTGTTACTATGCATTAGTACAGGGGTGGGCAATAATGTTTGGTGGGGGGGCCACGCCAAGATTTAGGTAAGTGGTCAAGGGCCACACTTTTCTAGGGGGTGTGGAGTCTAGGATGGCGTCTGGGCACAGAAGGGCGCATGGGGTAAGGGACTGGGGTGCAGGAGACGGTGTGGGGTCTGAGAGTGTTTGGGTGACCTGGGGCAGGGGGGTGCAGAGGGCTTGGATAGTGACTTTGGGGAGGGAGTTGGGGTGCAGGAGGGGCAGGGATGCCAGAGGCATCTCCTGGCCTGCAGCACCCCACGGCGGGCTGAGCTCCCTGCCTGCTGCAGCCCCAGACCACGTGAAAACACAGGCTGTTCCCGCCACGTAGCTCTCCGCTCTGAGTGGTGGAAGAGGCTTGTTCTACCCCCATCTCTCAGGCCAATCTCTCAGCTCCGATTGGCTGGCTGTTTCCAGCCAATAGGAGCTGAGACACTGGCTGAGGTCAGTTCTTATTGGCCACGAAGTTCCCCCCGCCCTTGCAGAGCAGAGAAACACAGGCCTGGCCCTTTAAACTGCAGCAGCTTGCCTGAGGGTCCCGGCAGGGTGCTCCGTGGTCCGGATCCGGCCCCCGGGCCGTATTTTGCCCAGCCCTGCATTAGTACATGACATCAAAGGTTACCCTACTGGCATGAGCCCTTATCTCTCCTAGACCCCACAGAGAGAGGCCGTGGGTGGCTGAAATGTGACCGGTGGACGATATCCCAGGTCAATCGGAATGTTTCATTCCATGTAAAATGAACCCCCTCCTCCCCTCCCCCCCCCCGCATTAGCTCCTGGCATCAGAGAGTTGCACCAAACCCCCGTGGCCTGGTCGGATGGTTTGGGGACCTGGGCGGTGATGTGATGCCTGGCCCTGCAGGTGCCTGGGTGATGAATGAGCAGCTGTGTTACTCAACACACGGCCCCTGGGCCGCATGTGGCCCGTTGGTTCGCGGCCCGCGGTGCAGTTTGGGTTTACGTGAGGCTTAACACGCGGCCCACGGGTGGCAGCCGAAACAAAAGAGCAGCCAATAGACCGGTCCTCTGTTGCTATGCCTTGTAGTAGCTAAATTCCTGGCCTGTCGTTGCTCGTTCAAAGGGCTGTCCTATGGGTGGAAATCAGGTAACTGTTGCATTTTGTTAATATCAGCAGAACTGACTTCAATGGGGCCTGTGTGTGGTGTCGTCTTGCCTTCGTCTTTGTATTCATGCCCGTCAGTGTGAATGAAGCCATTTGCATATATTTGCATGGATATGCAACCTCACTTAAGCTGTGGCCCTCGGCACGTGCTGCGAGTGTCATTGTGGCCGCTGGACTTCCAAAGTTGAGCAGCCCTGCCTGACATCGTTACTGTCTAACGAGCCAAGCCGACCACACCGCGCATGCACCCCCCAGCTGTTAAGTGGAGAGAACGTATCACTTGTAATGAGGGGTGTCCTGTAGGTGCTGGAACTAAGGGGGCTGCCATCTCCCTGGGCTCACAGTAGTAACAACAACCCCAAAATAAGCTTTCCGCCTCCGGCACATACACCCATAATATCTGCTGCAGCACTGCCGGGTTCTCCAGATTGGGAGCTGAATGATAGGCTAACAATTTCCCTCTCATTCTCCCCTGTCCCCACCAAAAATGTGGTAAGCTGGCATGAGGGGGCCGTATTGTAGACAAGTCAGTGGAGCAGAAACAAGTTGAGTGGAGAAGATTCTTGAGGAGCAAAGATCTTGATTCTAACTTGTCCTCTCTGAAGGCCTATGGATTTCTTCCATTTGTGTAACGTGAAGTACAATAGCCAATTCCCCCTACCCCCAAGAATAATATAAGAACTAGGGGGTCACCAAATGAAATTGATAGGTAGCAGGTTTAAAACAAAGAAAAGGAAGTTTTTTTCTTCATGTAGCACACAGTCAACCTGTGGAACTCCTCACCAGAGGATGTGGTGAAGGTCAGGACTTTTACAGGGTTCAGAAGAGAGCAAGATACATTCACGGAGGTTAGGTCCATCAATACTTATTAGCCAGGATGGGCAGGGATGGTGTCCTTAGCCGCTGTTTGTCAGAGGCTGGAAATGGATGACAGGGGATGGATCACTTGATGATTCCTTGTTCTGTTCATTCCCTCTGGAGCATCTGGCATTGGCCACTGTTGGCAGACAGGACACTGGGCTGGATGGGCCTTTGGTCTGATCCCGTGTGGCCGTTCTTATGTTCTAATGAATCTGAGCCCCTCACACTGTGTAAAAATGAAGAGAGCTCTTCTGAACCAAATCACCACATAAGGCCCGTGATCAGCTGGTGTAAATCCACTAAGCTCCCTTCGGTTCAGTCACGTTTCCCTGAGATACCCCATCTGAGCGCCATCCCTGTGTGCACAGCAAGTGACCATGGATAAAATAGGGCTGATCTGAAAAACGATTTCTTAGTGTGGCCAACTCTTCATTTTTCATGCTCTGGAAAATGAGGCCAATATTCAAATGACCATTCCCATGTTCTGGTGTGCAACAAATTCAGTGCTAGTTCGCAGCTCAGGCAGGAAAAACTTGGCTATTTCTCGCTCCTAATTTATGTGTCAGGGCTGTGCAGCTATAAATCATGGGAACTGTGGAGACAGGCTTTTAATTAAATGACAGCCATAAGTCACTTTTCCCGTAACTCATGAACCCGCTACTGCTTTGTAAAGAGCTCTTTAATTCGGACGTAATGTTTAAAATCCACGTATGTGTTCCCTGGGATGCTCAAATTCCTATACAGTTTCCGTCTTGATTTCACCTTCGTTCTTTGTTCATTTCTTCATAGCACTATGGAAAGCTACTTTGGAGGTGCATTATTTATCATTTCTCTACATTCGGGCCATGTCTACACTAGGAAACTATTTTGAAATTACTAAATTTGACTTAATAGCTCCCGATTTAACAAATTCGAAATAGCATTGTCCTCACTACAGGGTAGCACTGAAATTAGTCTGCGGCAGGCTAGGTTAATGTGGACACGCTACCTCAGACTTAGGCTCTGTCTAGACTACGGGGAAGATTTGAAAGAGCACATGCAAGTTCTGCGGGAATTTGCATATCTTCTTCCGATCTCACTTTTGAAAGCTCCGTCTAGACGCGTTTTTTTCCTGACAACCCTTTTCAACTTATTCATAAATGATCTGGAGAAAGGGGTAAGCAGTGAGGTGGTAAAGTTTGCAGATGATACAAAATTGTTTAGGATAGTCAAGACAGAAGTAGACTGTGAGGGACTCCAAGAAGATCTTACCAAACTGAGTGATTGGGCAACAAAATGGCAAATGAAATTTAATGTGGATAAGTGTAACGTAATGCACATCGGGAAAAATAATCACAGAGACGTTCCATGACTTGGACAAGTTGTGGAATCTCCGTCACTGGAGATGTTTAAAAGCAGGCTAGAGAGACATCTAGCAAGGATGATCTATATGGAGCTTGGTCCTGCCACGAGGGCAGGGGACTGGACTTGAGGACCTCTCAAGGTTCCTTCCAGTTCTAGGATTCTGTGATTCTAAGTAGAGATATTAGTTGCTAGGAAAGTGTACAGAAACAGGGTAGTACGTGACATAATTTGGAATTGTGGAGCAACCGGTACATAACTCCTCTCTGTTTGGGCTTAGCCACAAAAGGCCTTGAGCTGGCACATGCCTAATAATGTAACCAGAGTGAAGAACTGGAGTGAAGTTGAGTTTTGGGGGATACATAGAACTGAATGAAATATTCTTTCAGATTGGTATGAAGCGTTCCGACGAGCTGGGCAGAAATAGTTCTCGGAAGGAATCCCAACATACAGTTCATACTCTTCCTGCCTGTGACGGGGCGGACCAGCCCCGTGATGTGAGAGCTGAGCCTAATCAGCCCCTCCCCCGGCTGAAGAAGCCCCGCCCCCACCACCCTGCTGGGCATGCTCAGACTGCAGCCCAGGTATAAAAGCCTGGGGGGAGGCTCAGTCTGGGGTGGGAAGTGGAAGAGAAGGACCTCAGGCCGGAGCTCCTGAGCTGAAGAGCAGAGGAGGCTCCGACGCCGAGCGGGACGTAATGGCCGCAGCTCACCAGGGATGTGCGGCCCCCGCGGAGTCAGAAGGCCCCGCTGCCATGTGGGATGTTGGACCATTGGATCAGGTAGGAAGTGGCCCAGGGAGGCTGCAGGAGCAGCCTCTCCCACCCAGAGATCCCCGTGTGTTTCGGGTGGATTCCTCATCAAGGGAGTGGAGGACTGTTCTGCCACTCACAGGGCCCTGGGCCAGGACCCAGTGGAGTAGGGTGGGCCCGGGTTCCCCTACCAGGGCGTAGCCCCCCAACCTTGTGACTCTAGCCATTAGGCTGTCCAGCCCAGTCTTAAAGGGGCCAGCGATTGATTATGGGGTTAATGACTCTAGCCATCCGGCTGTCCAGCCCTGTTTTAAAGGGCCGGTGGTTGACTTTGGGGTTATTGACTTTGACTATTAGGCTGTCCTGCCCCACTTTAAAGCCCCACGGCGCTCCCCACAGACATGACCTGGCCATGCATCTATCAGAATGGTCACAAGTAGTTCGAAGAACTTGTCATCGTTTTTGGCCTTGTTTGCTTTTTTCCCCCTCAGGCCAGGTGCAAATTCCTTGGAGAGGCCTTTTCCCACACGTGCCAGCACCGTGCACAGAACTTGGCCTTTGTTGCTATTGTCAGCAGGCCAAGTGCAGAGCAATTTGACGTTGTGGGAGCAGCTCGTTTTGTGTGTCTGCAGCTGTATTTGCAGACCCGCACTGTGGCTTATTACAGTTGTGAGTGTGTGTTTCCAAGCTTAGCACGGCTCTGTTTACAGTTGCACCCTGATTTGATTATTCACAAGATTCAGCTGAAGAGATGTAACAGGTCGACGGTTTAGGCTCACAAGTACACGGCTTTCAGGGTTTGCTTTATTTCAAACACTGCGTAGTTGATAAAGCACAATTTCATAGCCAAAGAGAATTATTCTTTACATGGAACACGGGGTGCTTTCGGGATAAGCAACATGGCTCTGTGTGCTGAATCCTTCTGAGCCATTAGCAAGAAAACAGGTGCATTTCAGTGTCCTATTGATCTCAGAATTACCTGCTTGGTGCCAAAAATCAATCAAAGGCCCCTGTTAAGCAGTCACGAGACAGGATGCATTTTATTAAGCTTGTCCATGATTTATAGTTTTGCCATTAGTGTTAAGGCAGACTTACAAATATCAATACTTAATTCGAACACTTTCAAATGGGCATCGATTCTTACCGAAGCTCTTTCTCTGTCACCGTCTGTAGCCACATCTGTTCACGATCACACCGGATCTTTCCCACAGAATGTCTGCTCCTCAGCATCCGTGGGACGGCAAAGCAGCTGGTTTGCGTTGCAGTTCTAACGGTGGCAGTATGTGCTGTAAAGTCTTTCATGTGGCGACTGCAGGCGCATTGTATGAGGCCTGATTGGAACGTGTAGGTGTCTGTCTAATACAAAGGATTGTCGTTGTGACGGTTTATCCCCCCTCCATGCTTTAGGAAATGTCCGTATGGACATAAATGTACATAACTCAAAGGTGCTTTGAGCAAATTACTTCATGTAACCCATCAATCTTCTTTCCTTAATCCACTGCATCTGTTTATCTTGTTTTGGTGTGTGTATCACTCCTGTGTGAATAGTTAGACATATGGAGTAGGGAATACTTTATAGCAGTGGTCCCTGACCTTTTGGAGCTGCCAGGCGCCCAGGGCGGTACATGCGCCGCGCGCCTGGGGGTGACAACCCCATGCGCCTCGCGTCCGGGGGTGGGACCGCCAATACGCTGTGTGCCCAGGGCCGGCACTCCACATAGCTGCGTGCCCGGGGCCAGTGCCCCCCATAGCCGCATGCTCAGGGATGGCACCGCCCATAGCCATGCGCCCGGGTGCAGGGCTACCCATTCGCCGCACGCCCGGGGCCAGCGCCTCCCATAGCTGCACGCCCGGGCCCGGTGCTCCCCATGTGCCATGCGCCTGGGTGCAGGGCTGCTCATTCGCCGCACGCCCGGGGGCGGGGCTGCCCATTCGCCGCACACCCAGGGCCAGCGCCCCCCATAGCTGCACGCCCGGGCCCGGTGCTCCCCATGCGCCATGCGCCCGGGTGCAGGGCTGCCCATTCGCCACACGCCCGGGGCCAGCGCCCCCCATAGCTGCACGCCCAGGCCCGGTGCTCCCCATGTGCCATGCGCCTGGGTGCAGGGCTGCTCATTCGCCGCACGCCCGGGGGCGGGGCTGCCCATTCGCCGCACACCCAGGGCCAGCGCCCCCCATAGCTGCACGCCCGGGGCCGGCGCCCCCCATAGCTGCACGCCCGGGCCCGGTGCTCCCCATGCGCCATGCGCCCGGGTGCAGGGCTGCCCATTCGCCGCACGCCCGGGGCCAGCGCTCCCCATATGCAGTGCGCCTGGAGGCGGGGCCACCCATGTGCCCGGGACCTGCACCACTCATGCACCGCGCGCCCAGGGTGGGGCCGGCCCTGAGCACTTGGCGGGTGCATGTAAATGCTCCAGTGGGCGCCATGGCGCCCGCGGGCACCGCATTGGGGACCACTGCTTTATGGGCTTTGAATGGGTGAATGAAAGTCATCAAGGCAGGGCAGTCATATGCTAATAGCCCTTTGTCCTTACGTCTTAGCAGTGGTTGGCAGGGCCAGGGCTGGTGACTCCTCATGCAGTGAGGGAATCTTTAAAATCAATAGGAAAGTCGGAGACTTTTGTCTTTGGCTGGCACACCCTGGGGAGTGAACCAGAGACCAAGGGGAAGTGGAGAGTTCCCTGCTTTGAAGGTGCAGTTGGAACAGAAACAGTTTTCTGGTTTCGGGGGCGTTTGCAATAAGTTTGTACTGAGCTGTTAGTGTAGAATTAGCGATGATTGTTACTTTGCATTTGTAATCTACTTGGCTCGGCCTGTTCTCTCTTATACCCACTTACATCCACTGCTTGTACTTAACAAAATCACTTTTACTTACTATCAAACCCAGTGTAAATAATTGTTACCTGGGGGACCAACCAGTGGCCACATTCCCCCTTCCATTGCTAAAGGGGCTTACCCAAATAATTCACTGGGGGTTCTGACCCCATGTGGGGAGTGGTATCCCAGGAAGCTGGGCCCTAAACTCCTTGGACCTGAAGCGATTCCGTGTCTGTATTGTTTCTCGGGGAGGCATTGAGCTCAGTGTTGCGCCTTGGCTGGGAGGGACCAGGGAGCTGGCCCTGTAGGACGGGGTGGCGAGGAGATCCACAGTGCGTCTACACAGCACCATACCTCATAATAAGATGTGCAATTTGAGCTATGCAAATTGCATATCTTATTTCAATACTATTTTGAAATAACCCACTATTAAGAACATAAGAACGGCCGTACTGGGTCAGACCAAAGGTCCATCTAGCCCAGTATCCTGTCTGCCAACAGTGGCCAGCACCAAGTGCCCCAAAGAGGGTGGACCGAAGACAATGATCAAGCGATTTGTCTCCTGCCATCTCTCTCCAGCCTCTGACAAACAGAGGCCAGGGACACCAATTTTATCCCCTGGCTAATAGCCTTTTATGGACCTAACCTCCATGAAATTATCTAGCTTCTCTTTAAACTATTCCAAAACGTCCCTTACTTGTTGTGGAATGAGGTTTACAGAGACGTCGGAATAGTGAGCCAGAAATAACGGGCTTGTTGTGAAGACACGGGACATCTATTTCGGGACACTCCGGTTTCCCGATATAGCGTTGTAGTGTAGACGTAGCCCCCAAGAGCAGGAAGGCGAGGGTTAGTGGCCTTGTCAGCATCCTGGGAATCACCCCCAAGGGGTTGTCTGTGATCGCCCCCCATCACAGTCGTTATCACTAGTGCTGAAGGAATTATCAAGAAGATGCCTCCAAAAATCTGTCAGGTTACCACATGGTTCTTGGTTTTCCAGGCAGCTGTTTCATTTGGTCACAGGCTCTGAGGTCAGCAGCTCGGCTTTCAAGACAAGCTGAGCAGTGCAATTAAACTTCACTAGAGCGGTGGTGGAACCTCCATCCCTAGAGGTTTTTAAGTCCCGGATTGACAAAGCCCTGGCTGGGATGATTTTGGGTGGTCCTGCTTGGAGTAGGGGGTTGGGCTTGATGACTCCTGAGGTCTCTTCCAATCCTATGATTCTCGGAAAAAAACCCTGACTTATTGCTGATAAAATTCCATCGAACCCAATAGACCGATGCCCCTGGAGCATTTTGGCCCATGATTCTTCATGGAAAATTCCGTCTCTTGGAGGGGGTTGGATTTTTGTGGTAGAGGCTCCTGATGGTCTCGTTTCTCTCCCTCCAAGGCTGCAACATTTGGTTGTCTGCAGACAAGGCAGCCGAGAAGGAGCTGGGGGAAGGCACACACACCTTCATACCCCTGCACTAGCCATGCTGCTTTGGTTCCCTTGTTTTGGCTGAACTCCGGTGTGCGTTGGGCACTATCCCAGAATGGTGGGATAACACGGCCCTGTCTGTATTCCGCCAGGCAGGGCAGGGGATGAATGATTCGTGTCAACCACCATTTCCAGCACGCCGCAACTACCCCTCAAGCCAAGTATGAGAGGGGAAGAGACACTGCTGGAAACAAATCTGCTGGAATGCAGCATGCGGAGGCCAGCTGGCTCTGCTGGGCACAAGGGCCAATGCCAACCACATGGCTGGAGGGCGAATCCCGTTGTCACTGCATTTGGAAACGAAGCCAAGAACATCGTGTCTCCAGAGCCTGAGATGTGCAGCTATGAACTCGCCAACCCAGGAGAGAGGGGATGAAGAAGGCTGAAATCCACCCATTTGCCACCCCGCCCCCGCCCATTCCCCAGTCCTGGAGCTCCTGGCTACATCTACACTTCAGGCTTCTTGCACAAGAAGCTTTTGCAGAAAAGATCAGGAGGTCACCAAATCCAGCCCCCTACCCAAAGTAGGACCAACCCCAACTCCATCAACCCAGCCAGGGCTTGGACAAGCCAAGACTTAAACACATTTAGGGATGGCGATTCCACCTCCATGGAGATTCCACCCCCTCCCTAGGGAACCCAGCCCAGGGCTTCCCCTAATATCCAACCTAGACTTCCCTCACTGCAACTTGAGCCCATTGCTCCTTGTTCTGCCATCTGCCCCCACTGAGAACAGCCTCTCTCCATCCTCTTTGGAACCTCCCTTCAGGAAGTTGAAGGCTGCTCTCAAATCCCCCCTCACTCTTCTCTTCTGCAGACTAAACAAACCCAAATCCCTCAGCCTCTCCTCATAGGTCATGTGCTCCAGCCCCCTCATCATTTTTGTTGCCCTCCGCTGGTCCCTCTCCAATGCGTCCACATCCTTTCTGTAGTGGGGGGCCCAGAACTGGACACAATACGCCAGAGGTAGCTTCACCAGAGCTGAATAAAGGGGAATAATCACTTCTTCAGCTATCTTTGGATATCTTCTTCAGAGTCCTTGTGGATCTAAGAAATCATCTGGGACATGCTTAATAGAAACTAAAGAAATCCAGATTTGCCCCATGTACCACACTTTCTTGTGTTATTTGGATCAAGCTTTGACATGAATGCTCCTTGATTTGAAATTTTCTGGATGCAAAACCTGTAGTTAGTGTTACGGACGTGAAGTACTAATGTTCTTTTGTGCCTGATAATAGACCAGTCAAGAGAAGCATTTTAATGCTCACACATTGTCTCTGCAATAAAAGCAGAATATATTAATCTAGACTCCATTCTGCTTGAGCATTTACACAACAGGTTTCGTAGATCTTTCATGTTCATCATTTTATGTCAGCAGATTTTCTTTAAAACATTCAAAGGTGAACGTTAAGAGGCGTAGGGATGAGAAATTCTGTGCTAATAATAATAATAATGATAATAAGTAATAACAATAACAGGAGTCGAAACAAATTACAAGACAAAATAGCCCGCTAATTCTTTTTAATTAAGCCTCCTGTGTCACCTCATTCACGTAAGCAGCATCTCTATTTTCAAACCAAATTGCATTTTTTATTTTGCTTTTTCTTACACCTCCCGACTTCATGCATTCTTGAGATTTCCAGCCACTCTTGCCATGTTAAAATAATGTGATTCAGCAGGATCTCAGATATACTGACCAGTGTAGGGAAAAGTGTCATATAAATTTTAAGGGCTGGGCATTATTTTTCCCTCTCTTGCCCTGGTGTCTGTTAGCGCTTCGCAAGTTCCAGATCCCTTTGCTTCGTCCCACTATCTCTTGGCGCATGGTCTCTGTAATGGTCTGATGGGAAGAACTGCACAGGGAAAGCCATTTGCAGAGCTCTCAGCAAAGATGGCTTCATTGGAAGTGCAAAATCTAGGATCTCTTCCTACCCATTCCTCAGCATCATAGAACCAACTATTTGCGTCAATACAGACATCTGTAAGATCCTGGGACAATTCAATAGAAACAAACAGGAGCTGCTGGGCTGGAGGATTGGTGAAGTAAAATCAGTGATGAGGGAGATGCAAGATTAGGAGGAAGGGGTGGGTGTCTTCTTGAGCTGATTGGGGTTTGGATATGGTGGAAGCCAGGGAGATATCACTCCTGCGACAGACAAGTGTAATATGCTAATACTGCTACATAGTGTGACGGCGCGTTGGGGTCCCCCGATCCTGTAGCCCCGTAGCAGTAAGAACAGACTCCGCCATCCAGTAGAATAGAGAGGGTTTATTGCTTCTCCAGGATACAGCCCAGCACAGACATGATGTGGCTACAGGAGTCAGGGCCAGGATGCCTCAGACCCCTTGAGATGGGGTCCCTGGGCCCCTAGATTCCCAGTCCCCTCCTTAGTCCATCTCCTTCATGGTTCCAGCCCAAGACTGACCCTTCCCCCAACACTCACTTCCTTTGTTTCATCCCTTCCCTTAACCGGTAGAACCGGTTCAGTCACTGTCATGGGGGGTCCTCCAGGTGCCTCCCGCTGGGCCGTGCTCACAGATAGAGGCCAGTAGGGGTCATCCACAGCCCACAGCCCAAGCATAGCAACCAGCAACGTACTGACAGTACATCACACATAGTAAGTGTACAAATGCTATAGGTGACCAGGTTAGCCAGGAGGTTCTATCTGGAACCTTGGTGGGATGGTGACATTTGGCAAATTTCGAGTAAGTGCCAACAGCTGAGAAAGCAAGCAAAGTAGGAGACCACGAAGAAGAAAAAGTGTTGCGTTGGTTTTTCAGGAAAGGGTTGTGAACAAGTCAAGCGACGTGCTTGTGGTGACATTCGGACAGAGGTGGCTAAACTCTCAAGAGCTGAGAGAGGCACAGCAGGTTGACCTATGAGGACTAGTAAAACATGATTTTCCGGCAACAAGAGTGGAGTCTAGCTCAGGGGTTCTCAAACGTTTTGGCCCACGGGCAACCCTGCTCAACCGAAACCTTCCTGTAGCCTACCAGCCAACCACCCATGATGACAAAATGGATGCGGGAGGGGGTAGGGTGCGAGGTCAGGGTGGGAGGGAGGGTGCAAGAGCAGGTGGAGGGTGGGTGGCCTGGGCAAGAGGTTGGGTGCAGGAGTGAGCTGGGTCTGGGTGAGTCTGGGCGGGATGGAGGATGCAGGAGCAGGTTGAAGGTGGGGGTCTGGGTGGGAGGGGTGTATGTGAGGGGGATCGGGGTAGGGGTCTCGGCATGACGGGGATGGAAGGCACTTACCTGGCCTCCGTGCACCCTGCCACACCCAGACACAACCCCCGCCTTCTCCCATTGGCTGGTATTCTGGCCAATGGGAGCAGCGAGGAAAGCCTCCAGGCTGAGGGAATGGCAGTGCAGGAAACCACATGCTGGCGGCTTTCCTCGCTGTTCCCATTGGCCAGAAACCCAGCCAATGGGAGCAGCAGCGGATGATGCCTGGGAGCGGCAGGGTGCACAGAGGCCAGGTAAGCGCCTTCCATCCCGCTCCCGCCCAGACCCCCACCGTCAAGCCTCCATCCCGCCGAGACCCAGCTCATTCCCATAACCAATCTCTTGGCCAGGCCACCCGCCCTCAGCCTGCTCCTGCACCTTCCCTCCCGCTCTGACCTCGCCCTCCATCCCCTCCTGAATCCATTTTGTCGCTGGGGGCGGGTTGGCTGATGGTCCACAGGAAGGTTTCTGTTAAGCAGGGCGGGCCACCGGCCAAAGAATGGGAGAACCCCTGGCTTAGCCTTTGACAGTCTCTGCACACGCTTCTCTGGCTGGCCAGCGATTATAAACCTCATTTCCATACATGCACCTGTAACAGCCGCTGGGTCAGACACAACTTCTGAGCTCTCTTCCGGCTCGGTGGCCTTTGTGCAGAGACGAGATGAGAGGGGGACCTCTCGGAGTGATCTCGATGACAGACTCTGGGGACTTTTCCGACACGAGAGCACAATTACAGATTGGAGGTTGGACGTAACAGTCCGTGTCAATCAAACTAGTTAACTGAGTCTCCGAGTTCAGCACCCAGCCCGCCGGAGCTCTAATAGGCACCGGTTGGCGCTCCAGTCATCTTGAAGCGGCTTGCTGTCCTGATGGAGGTGGGAATGACGGTTGTTTAGACACAGCATCACTACACCATCCTTCGGCTGATATTTGGAAGGGAAAATCACCCCTATTGCATGAATGTCAGTGGAACCAAACCAAAGAATCAGTGACAAATGCTGAAACCTCGACTCTGGAGTCAAATCCAGCGCGTAGATTTAGCCCAAGGAAAAGAAAGGGGCAATTTTCCAAAAGTAAACCAATTTCATACCGGTGCTTTCAAAATTGACCACGTCAAAGCTTGCTTTCGAAGCAAGGTGTCACTCACACATTCAGCTGCATTTAACTTTTTTAAAAAAAGCATAACAATTGCCCCCCAAATGAAAGGTGACCAGTAGCGAGAGGTCTAGCAAAATGTTTCAATTTTGTTTCAGCCACTAAGCAGAATCGTCCAGGACGCCCCAGCTCTAAAGACCGGCTTGGCAGCAGGTTACAGTGCGTGGGTGGGAAAACGTGGCTCCGTTATGGAAGAGGGAGAAAAGGGACCCATCCCATTGGAGAGAGAGTACGGGGGCGGGGAAGATCTGGATTCACTTCGCTGTTTGTGCGGCTCCGGTAAATGGCTGCACTTTGCTTTGTTCCTGTGCGTTGCCGGAGCAGTGAAGACGCCACTGGAGACAGCTGTGTTTCAGTCAGCTCACCCCGTGTCTCCTTCGCTGCTGGGTCCAAAGAGAGCACGGCTCTGCCACCGACTCCCTGTGGGGTCCCAGGCAAGTCACATCTCCCCGCGTGTTAGCTTCCGATCCAAATAATGATTCATCATCTGTCTTCTCTCTCCCGGGCCCGATCCAAAGCCTGTGGGAGTCACTGGACATCTTTCCATTGAATTGATGAGGTTTGGATGAGATAAGATCTTGCAGGAATGGCCTGTCTCTCAACATGTGCATGTGCATGTACAGGGCCTAGCACATGGGGCCCTGAGCTGGGTGGTGCCTGTCGTTGCCATTGTAATATAAGCCCTAAGGACATTCGCAAAGGTCACCTTGTCTGCGGTCTGTCAGGAGGGCTCATTGATGAAACACGCAGAAGAACAGAAGAACGGCCAGACTGGGTCTGACCAAAGGTCCATCCATCCCGGTGTCCTGTCTGCCCACAGTGGCCAATGCCAGATGCCCCAGAGGGAGGAAACACAACAGGTAATCCTCATGTGATCCCTCCCCTGTCACCCATCTCCAGATAAACAGAGACTAGGGACACCATTCCTCCCCATCCTGGCTAATAGCCATCGATGGACCAAACCTCCATGACTCTATCTAGCTCTTTTTTGAACTCTGTTAAAGTCCTAGCCTTCACCACATCCTCTGGCAAGGAGTTCCACAGGTTGACTGTGCGCTGAGTGAAGAAAACCTGCTGCCTATTCATTTCATTTAGTGACCCCTAGTTCTTTTATTGTGGGAATAAGTAAATAACTTTTTTTTATTCACTTTTTCCATACCAGTCATGATTTTATAGCCCTCAATCATATCCTCCCTTAGGGTACGTCTACACTACCACCATGCCTCTGTCGGCAGAGGCATGTAGATTTGTTTATTCAGCAAAGGTAAATGAAGCCGCGATTTAAATGATCGCGGCTTCATTTACATTTACATGGCTGCCGCGCTGAGCCGACAAACAGCTGATCAACTGTTTGTCGGCTCGCCGCTAGTCTGGACGTTCCCCCTGTCGACATCAAAGCCCTTTGTCGGCAGCCCCGGTAAACCTCATTCCACGAGGAATAACGGGGCTGCTGACAAAGGGCTTTGATGTCGACAGGGGGAACGTCCAGACTAGCGGCGAGCCGACAAACAGTTGATCAGCTGTTTGTCGGCTCAGCGCGGCAGCCATGTAAATGTAAATGAAGCCGCGATCATTTAAATCACGGCTTCATTTACCTTTGCCTACAACCCTAATCTACATGCCTCTGCCGACAGAGACATGTAGTGTAGACACAGCCTTAGTCTCCTCTTTTCTAAGCTGAAAAGTCCCAGTTTTTAAAATCTGTCTTTATATGGGACCTGTTCCAAACCCCTCATCATTTTTGTTGCCCTTTTCTGAACCTTTTCCAATGCCAAGATAGCTTTTTTTGAGATGAGGCAACCACATCTGTACACAATATTCAAGATGTAGGCGTACCATGGTTTTATATAGAGGCAATAAAATATTCTCGGTCTTATTCTTTATCCCTTTTTTAATGACTCCTAACATTTGCAACTCTGCACTCCTAACGCAGAGTCATGATGACTCTGCAGCTAGTCCCTGAAGAACAAATCTCCGGAAGGAAACTTTGGTTTTCCACGGTGTCAGTCTCGGTGCCTCTCACACGCACTGCACTGACGTTCCTGCCTCCTTTCCTGTGATCACCATTTGGCTCCGTGGCTACATAGTCAGGGGCAGTAGAGACTCAAGTTTGTGAAACAAAACCAAATCGCAGAGGGGCTAAATGGCTTGAGGCCTGGTTTGGCAGGAATTTGTGGTTGCGAGAAGTGTTCTCCATCAAATTCTTTTTAGATCCAGAAGCTGAAAGGAGGGCAACGTGTGGAGAAACTCCTCCTCTTCAGCACCATTAGTTGGAAATCATGTGAAGCCACCGCGAATGACACAGAAAAGACCTAAAACATTTAGCTTTCGCTAGATCAGAGCAAACCCCGTTGTTTTTTTAAATGTTTTACCCATTCATTTTTACAGCAAATTGTCCTTTTGCACATTATTTATTAATAATCCATTTTAAATCTCCGTGACATATTTCACAGCCAGAACATGTCACAACCGGGGTCTTCATTTGGTCAGGAAGTTCAAATTGCTTTTGTTAATGCGGTGGTGACTGCCAAGTCCGGCAGTCTACTCCACTTGGCCAGAGAGTGACTTAGATCAGCCATCACCCGGCGTTCCCTGCTCCAGTCTGTTACTTTCCTTTACAATTATTTACAGCTGAAAACAAGTCTCAGAATCAGTTCCCGTTCCTGTCCTGCTCTTGCAGGTGGAATCAGGAACTCAGTGTCAGGACAGACTATGGCCTTGCTCATTACTGTGGCTAATAGTGAAATGCACAATGCAAAGAGGACAGGGAGAAAAGGCCCTGGGGATTTCAGTGGATGAGAAGCTGGATCTGAGTCAACAGGGCGCCCTGGTGTCAAGAAGGCGAACGGCATATTGGGGTGCATTAGGAGGAACATCCCCAGCAGATCTAGAGAAGTGACTATTTCCCTTTATTCAGCACTGGTGAAGCCACGTCTGGAGTATTACATCCAATTCTAGGCTTCCCGTTACAGAAAGGATGTGGAAGCATTAAAGCAGCTTTATGAAGGGGATTAGCATCCTTTTCACCCTCCTTCCCTGCCCTGGGTCCTGCCCCCAAGGATTATGGGGCTGCCCTGTCTCCTAGGCACTCTCCTCTGCGAGCCCCCTCTCTGCACAGGTTCACTGAAGCCCCGGCAATCAATTCTCTGGGCCCACAAGTCAAGCTGAAGGGTTAATCCGCTTCTGCTCACGCCATGAGCAGATCAGCTGTTCAATTTCAACCCTGTTCAGTTGAAATGGGCAAGGCAGCCGAAGCTAGGGCAGTGAAGCCTCCCTCCCTCTAAATGAAGACTTCAGGAGTCATCGAGTCCATCCCCCTGCCGAAAGCAGGACCAACCCCGACTCAACCATCCCAGCCAGGGCTTGGTCAAGCCGGGACTTAACAACCTCTAGGGATGGAGATTCCATCCCCACTCCCCCCCCCCCCAGGAAACCAAATGAAATTAATGGGTTGCAGGTTTAAAACTAATAAAAGAAAGTTCTTCTTCACACAGCGTGGAGTCAACCTGTGGAACTCCTTGCCAGAGGAGGCTGTGAAGGCTAGGACTAGAACAGAGTTTAAAGAGAAGCTGGATAAATTCATGGAGGTTAGGTCCATAAAAGGCTATTAGCCAGGGGATAGAAATGGTGTCCCTGGCCTCTGTTTGTCAGAGGCTGGAGAAGGATGACAGGAGACAAATCGCTTGATCATTGTCTTCGGTCCACCCCCTCCAGGGCACTTGGCGCTGGCCACTGTCGGCAGCCAGGCTACTGGGCTAGATGGACCTTTGGTCTGACCCAGTATGGCCGTTCTTATGTTCTTATGTTTTTATGAACCCATCCCAGTGCTTCACCGCTCTCCTAGATTGTCCTAATATCCAACCTAGACCTCCCCCACTTCCATTTGAGACCATGGCTCCTCGTTCTGCCACCACTGAGAACAGCCTCTCTCCATCCTCTTTGGAGCCTCCCTTCGGGAGTTGCAGGCTGCTCTCAAATCCCCCCTCACTCTTCTCTTCTGCAGACCAAACACGCCCCAATCCCTCAGCCTCTCCTCATAGATCACACTGGAACACCACGGGAAAGTCGTTCCATGAAAACCTCATGTACAACGCCTCCGCTCCCCCTCCGCTAGCAAGGAATGGCCCTTAGGACGGGTTAAAAGACTAAGATTTGCAATCTAATGCCCCAGTGGTTCTCACAGCCAGCATCTCTGCTGCAGCACACTTTTCCCTCCCGTGTCCCACGTGTAAAATACAGCCTTTTAAAAAAGCCCTCCAAGGCACTCAGCAGAGCTGCATGCTGAAGTGCTCTTCCGTGTACAGCTCTGAATTGCACATCCATTCCCACCCCATTTCCTTCTTGCCTCTCAGCCCACGAAGAGGCTTTTACAGCATCGGCCTTTCAAATGGATCCAGAGGCTAATTACCCGGCGCACTCCGTCCCCGGATGGTCAGATCACAAATTACGCTTCCGCTAATCATCCACTTCTCTGCAATTTACTTTGTTTCCCCATTACCATGGAGAGAGGGCAGCGCAGGGTACTGGTTGTGATGTCGGGGTTGCAGAGGTGCATGGGGTAGGAATTCTAAAACACAAGGTACGTGCAGAAAAACAAGGCGACTAAGGGTAACAGGAAACATGGTAGGCAGGTCTGTTTCACTCCTAAGCAGCAGCTGGAATGCCACTTCCTGCGTGAGAACTCTACACCCCTACCAAAAAGGGGAAGGACAGGTCATGTTGGGGAAAGGGGAGGAGGGATTGCTAATGGATTTCAGTCTCCCAGGGTATGTCTAGACTACACGGCTCCATCGATGGGATTAGGTTTCTAGACATAGGGAAATGAAGCAGTGATTTAAATAATCGCCACTTCATTTACATGAAAATGGCTGTCGTGCTGTGCCAATCAGCTCTTTGGCGGCACAGAGCGGTAGTCTGGATGCTCCGCGGTCAACAAGGGAAACCCTTGTCGATCGCCCTGTTATGCCTCGTGGAATGAGGTTTACCGGGGTGGTTGACAAGGGCTTTCCTTGTCGACCGTGGAGCGTCCAGACCACCGCGCTGTGCCGCCAAACAGCTGATCGGCACAGCGTGGCAGCCATTTTCATGTAAATGAAGCGGCGATTATTTAAACCTCCCTGGAGATATTTAAGAGCAGGTTAGATAAATGTCTCAGGGATGGTCTAGACAGTATTGGGTCCTGCCATGAGGGCAGGGGACTGGACTCGATGGCCTCTCGAAGTCCCTTCCAGTCCTAGTATTCCATGATTCTATGATTCATTTCCCTATGTCTAGAAACCTAATCTACATGGCTCCGTTGGCGGACCCATGTAGTCTAGTCATACCCTCAGAGTATATCTACACAGAAGTGTTGTTTCGGAATAACTGATGTTACTCCAAAATAATTCTGCATCTATTCTACAAACATTTATTTTGACATAATGTCGAAATAATGTCGAGCAGGAGGACTTCCTACTCCAACTCCTGTAACCCTCCTTTCATGAGGAGTTAGGGAAGTCGGAGGAAGAGTGCTTTTTCTCAGACTTCCTGCTGTGCAGACAGCACCAAAAGCCAAAATACGCAACTTTGACTTGAGCTACGCAATTGACGTAGCTGAAATTGCATTGCTTATTTTGGCTTTAGCCCTGCTGTGTAGACATGCCCTCACAGCTGTGATGCCTCAGTTAAAGTTTCTCCTCTGCAGCTTTAGCTTATGCGAGGGCAAGAGGGTAAAGAATGGAAGCAGCATTTGCTTGCGGGTAGTCCTGCCTCTCGACTCGGGAACCATGGAGAATCAAGGCCAAAGGGCTGTGTTAATGGACTTTGGAACTGTATCTGCAGATATGTGTATTTTTTACCTGTGGTGATTCTGATGAGCAGGAATCTGGGCTAAAATACTGTAACGAGTAGTCTGGCAGTTGTTGTTGGAGTGACTTGCAAGTCTGGTGCTACAGGCACTGATGTTTTGGGGTTTGCAAGTCTCTGCTAGCATCTCCTGTCATATTATACATCATCAGAGCGCCCAACCCCATACAGGACCTAGCCAGGAGCTAGCTGGGCCCCTTGCATCAATCCCGAGCTGGCAAGCACCACGGCAGGGAAAAGTCATCCTACGCTTGTGCAAATCCGAAGGCAACAGCACATAGACTTCTCAATCTCAGTAGACTGGGCATCTGTGCAGCTAGTCCCCATCCAGATGGGTTTGTGGTGGAGGAAGCTCAGATGCAGCCTCTGTGCAGAACCCGGCTGTGCGTGGTCCCCTTGACTGTGCCCATGGCATGCCCAGGAAGGTGCATGTAGGCCTGCCACAGAGATGTCCTCCTTGGATGCATGCTCTAATTTGGAAACGCTGCCAAGGTTCTGCTTTAGAATTTCCCTTCGCCTTCTTTCAGGAGAGGACGATGAAAACTTCCAGAGATTAAATGGGATAAAGCTTCCATTTCCTGAGTGTGTCTATAGATAATTCCAAGGCAGGTATTGTATGAGCTCAGGGAGGAGCCCTCTCCAGTCCAGGCAAATCCTTCCATTAGCCTATACGACATCTGTTGACAAATTTGAGAAATGGTCTGAGAAATAGGATGAAGTTTAATAAAGACAAATGCAAAGTGCTCCACTTAGGAAGGAACAATCAGTTTCACACATACAGAATGGGAAGCGACTGTCTGGGAAGGAGTACGGCAGAAAGGGATCTAGGGGTTATAGTGGACCACAAGTTAAATATGAGTCAGCAGTGTGATGCTGTTGCAAAGAAAGCAAACATGATTCTGGGCTGCATTAACAGGTGTGTTGTGAGCAAGACACGAGAAGTCATTCTTCCGCTCTACTCTGCGCTGGTTAGGCCTCAGTTGGAGTATTGTGTCCAGTTCTGGGCACCGCATTTCAAGAAACATGTGGAGAAATTGGAGAGGGTCCAGGGAAGAGCAACGAGGATGATTAAAGGTCTAGAGAACATGTCCTATGAGGGAAGGCTTAAGAAATTGGGTTTGTTTAGTTTAGAAAAGAGAAGATTAAGGGGGGACGTGATAGCAGTTTTCAGGTATCTAAGGGTATGTCTACACTACCCTCATTCCACGAGGAGTACAGCTAGTTCAGATTAGGAAGCCTAATCCGAACTAGCTACTCCGTGCCGCGTGTAGCCGCGCGGCACGGGGTTCGAACTGCCGGCATTTAAAAATGGCGCCGGCCGGCTTCATGCAAATGAAACCCGGGAAATTCAAATCCCGGGCTTCATTTGCAAGTGTGGTATGCCTACATTACCCTCCTAGTTCGAATTAGGAGGGTAGTGTAGACATACCCTAAAAGGGTGTCATAAGGAGGAGGGAGAAAACTTGTTCATCTTGGCCTCTGATGATAGAACAAGAAGCAATGGGCTTAAACTGCAGCAAGGGAGGTTTAGGTTGGACGTTAGGAAAAACTTCCTACCTGTCAGGGTGGTTAAACACTGGAATATATTGCCCAGGGAGGTTGTGGAATCTCCATCTCTGGAGATATTTAGGAGTAGGTTAGATAACTGTCTATCAGGGATGATCTAGACAGTATTTGTTCCTGCCATGTGGGCAGGGGACTGGACTCGATGACCTCTCGAGGTCCCTTCCAGTCCTAGTATTCTATGTGGCTGTGTCTACATTGGCTCCTATTCCGTAATAGGGATGCAAATGTAGCACAATGGAATAGGCAAATCCGCGGGGGATTTAAATATCCCCCGCGGCATTTGCATTAACATGGCTGCCGCTTTTTTCCGGCTTGTAGATAAGCCGGAGAAAAGCGCCAGTCTGGACGCGATCCTCTGGAAAATAAGCTCTTTTCCGGAGGATCTCGTATTCCTACTTTCAAGTACTTGCATTGCTGACCTGCACTCGTGCCATGACCGAGGGGCGAGTGCAAGGGGAGGCATACTGAATTTCTACATGGACTAAATGCATGCTGAACTATTCACGGTAATAAAAAGGCCCAAGTTAGACAGAAGAGTGGGAGATGCTTCAAATATACGCAATGGAAGAGGGCTAGAAAAATTGTTCTCCTTGGCCTCTAAGGATAGGAGAAGAAGCAATGGGCTTAAATTGAAGCAAGAGAGGTTTAGGTTGGACATTAGGAAAAACTTCCTACCTGTCAGGGTGGTTAAATAGGGTGGTTAAATTGCCTAAGTTGGTTGTGGAACCTGCATCACTGGAGATATTTAAGAGCAGGTTGGACAGACACTTGTCAGGGATGATCTAGATGGTGCTTGGTCCTGGCATGAGGGCAGATGATTGTACTTGATTACCTCTCAAGGTCCCTTCCAGTTCTAGTGTTCTGTGATTCAGTTCAGAAAATTTCCACATCGCATTTTTGATCTTCAATCATAAGGCTCTGTCCCAGTCTAGTAGAACATGCTGCTGACTTGAGGGAGTGCACAAGGCACTTCCATTTATATGTTATTAGGTCGATTTGTGTGTTGGGAGAGCTGGTCCATTAGATCTTTTGTAAATATCTTCCCCGAGGAACACCAGAAGGTAACCACCATTATTTTACGCCAGCAAATATGCTGTCAGTGCGCAACTATTTGACTGCTGATTTTCTTCAACCTTTAAATGACCCAAAGACAGATGCAAAGGTCACTGAACATTACCTTAGACTCCACTTCCTTCCTATCCCCTTTCACCAGCTGAACTGAAAATCTGGCCTGTATAGTATCAAATACGTTTCGGCTGTGTCTAGACTGGCAAGTTTTATTCTTTGTGGAAAAACTCGCCAGCTGTCTACACTGGCCACTTGAATTTCCGAAAGAACACTGATGATCTCATGTAAGAAATCAGTGCTTCTTGTGGAAATACTATGCTGCTCCTGTTTGGGCAAAAGTCCTTTTGCGCAAAAGCTTTTGCGCCAAAGGGCCAATATAGACAGCTCAGATTCGTTTTGCGCAAAAAAGCCCTGATCGCGTAAATGGCGATCGGGGCTTTCTTGCACAAAACCGCGTCTAGATTGGCACAGACACTTTTCCGCAAAAAGTGCTTTTGCGGAAAAGCGTCCGTGCCAATCTAGACGCTCTTTTCCACAAATGCTTTTAACGGAAAACTTTTCCGTTAAAAGCATTTGTGGAAAATCATGCCAGTCTAGATGTAGCCCTTATGTTTAGATTTTGGCTCTGGAATTTTGAAAGAAGAGGAGGAAATAGTTAATGTTGAATCAGGTTTCTCAGCATTTGAAATCATTTTGCCGGGGCTTTTGTATTGAATCTCTCCTCTTGTTCGGTGGGGGGCTGTGCACTTTTCCTGGAGGTGAAGGGGTGCTGTGCTAAAGTACCTGCCTCTCACAGAGTTAGTGATATTGCTGACGGCAAACAAAAATCCCAGGTGAGTCATTGGGCACCAGATTGTTACAAATTACAAAAGTGCAGACTGAGGCGTACCACAAACCGAAGGGGAGTGACGTGCTCAGAGAAAAAGACCTATATCTTCCAGAGAGAGTGCTGGAAGCAAAGGAAATGTAGCAATAGAAGGAGGATACATTGCAGTGAAAACAAATCCGAGACAAGACTTTGTACCATGGGGAGATGTTTGCTGAGGGCGGAGTTCCTCCTACTGTAAAGTGGCAGATATGTCAGCTTTGCTGCGGAAGTAAAGTACAAACAATAAACGATTTAACGCCCACTTGTACATGTAGCTGTGCTAAGAACAGACATTGCAGAAGCTCCAGTTAGGCGATGGATGAATAGAAAGGGCATATTTTGTGCTGTAGTGACTCTTGTCTAGAGGCACTGGCCAGCGTTGGCGTTTCTCGCTGCTTCATCTCATTCGATCTTGGGCTTTTCTGACAACATGTGGATTCCTATCCCTGGGGAGGGTCTGCCCCACTTTGATATTTGTACTTCCGTGGCATTCTTCTCAACTACACCGGCGGAGAGAGCTTTTACTGACGTTAGTCCATGTCGTTCGCAGTAAAGTGCAGGATTTAAATGTCACCTGGTTTCCCTTTGGCCACCTCTCTCTCAGTGGCTGAAGATTACGGGACAACGGTTCTCCTTCTGATTGCGGGGTTCAGGATGCGCTGGCAAAAATGTCCCCTGTTGTGGGCAAATCCACGGGTGGAGTTAGCACGTCAGGCTATCCCGTGTCAATCCTCAGAGTTGACTTTTGACTAGCTTTCGGTTAAGGAAGGGCTAATTCTAATGTTCAGAATGAGGTCTTACCTGCAGCCATTAAGAATGCTTTGGCACTAGGGGCTGGATTCACAAAAGGATATAGGTGCCTAAATCCGAGAATCGGGTCCTGCTGGGATTCACAAAAGCCCTGCTCGTCTGCATCCAGTCGGCACCTAAATTCACTTGGCCTCTAAATTTTGCACTACAGGTTCCCCAAGGTCCCACGTTTCTGCCTCTGAGTGTGCACACTGCAGCCTCATGGTAGGTGTCCAGACCTCTGAGCCTCCCAGTGTAGCATGAACTGGAGAGAGGCAGATGTTCCTCCACCTAATTCACCTGTAGGCACCATCTGGTGAGTGCTGAGAGCTCACCTGCTGGCCCAGGTCCCCAGGGAGAGGGGAAAGAAATTGGGAGAGGATGGAGGGTGGACGGCCTCCTGTCTGACTTTTATCTCAGTTGGTAGGGAACTCACCTGGGATATGGGAGACCCCCCCGAACAGAGCAAGCCCCTTTGCTTGAGGGGAACCAGAGCTGCCCCCCTCGGGCGAACATGCTAATCACCGACTTGGGTGATATTCTGATGGTGGGAGGGAGGCACCCTCAGTCTTTCCTCTTGGAACTTCCACTTTCTAAATCATTTTAAAAAACCATTGGTGCAGGGGGACTGGCCCCGGGGTCCCCCAGTGAGTGCACCAGCCCAGCATCACGTAAACGATTTCTGTCACCCCCACACTAGTAGGAATGGGATCTGTCTGCAGTCCTCCACCATTACTGCTCAACCAAGGCTTCTTCAGCAGGCTTGGGCGAAGGGCAGAACTGGGGAGGGGGCAGGCACTAGGGTGGCTGGGAGGTGGAAAGGGAGTGAGGGCAGAACTGGACTGGAGGCAGAGCAGAGCTGTGATGGGTGTTGAAAGTGGGCTGGGGGCAGAGAGGGACTGAGGGTGGGTCTGGGCCTAGAGATGGAGAAGGCCTGGGGGCTGAATGGGGTGAGGGAGTTGTTAGACAGGAGCTGGAGCTGGTCTGGGAGCAGAGCAAGCTGCTCCCCCCACATACCCCATGGGGGCTGGCCCTGCCTCAAGCTCTCCTGAACTTTCCTCCATGCCTCCGAGGGAGCTGAGCTGAAGACCCGGAGAACCACTGTTCTAACCCTGTGGCCTTAAAGTCATTTTCTTCCTTGCTCTTACTCTCTCCAGCCCAACGAGTTTGTTCTTTGTCCTCGCTTCACCAGAACAGCCCGAGGAAACCCCACAGCAGAATAGTCCCTTGCCCAATGGTTAGAGCACTCATCTGAGAGGTGGTAGAAATAAATGCCCCCTTTCCCTGTCTGGTGGTGGGATTAGAACCAGGGGCGTCCTACCTCAATGCCCCAAACACTGAGCCACAACGCCTAAGGAAGGCACGGCTACCTTCTTTCCTCCTCCCCTACTCCATGCCAAGAGATGGCTTGGAGCTCAGAATCCCAAGCAGCAGGATGTGCCTAGTAGTCCTGAGAAGGGCAGGTCTTTGCAGAATCTCCTCCCGTTGGCATCTCCCATTGGCTAGCTTAGGGGAGTAGCTGCCTAGCACGCTGACTTTCTCAAATTCCACTTAGGGATGGGGGTTGCCATATTAGCCTGTATATGTAAAACCAACCAGGACTCATGTGACACTTTAAGGGCTAAATATGAACAGATGCATCTGACGAAGTGGGTCTTTGCCCCGCAAAGCGTACGCCCTAATCCAGGGGTTCCCAACCTTCTTCGGTCCCCGTACCCCCTTGGCTTTTAGTAAACCTTCCCGTATCCCCTATTCAATATGAAAGGCAATAAATTCTAGACTCTAGAATCCACAACGTTTTTCACTAACACTACTACTTTTGGAATATTTCAAGTAGGATAATCCAGTTATTCACCAAATATTCCCCGTACCTCCTTGCTCGTACCCCCTGGGGGTACCTGTACCCCAGGTTGGGAACCCCTGCCCTAATCAATCGGTTAATGATTTTCAGCTGCCTTGTGACTCAGGAGCAGAAAGAGTTAAGCAGCTTGCAAGCTGTCCCTAAATTCAACCTTTAAAGATGGGCTAGAGAAGTCTATAAATGGTAATTAAGGCGAGTCCTTAGAAAGAGTTAAGATAGCCTTGTTAAGTGCACTAGAGCTTTGAAATTCAAACATGTATGATAAGAGCTAATGCTAATTTTGGTGTTATTTAGATCTTGTAAGATGTTAACTATATAAGCACATGGTTCCTGTCTGTTACTATATCTATTAATTCAGAGATGAAAAGGGGATATTAACATTTAGATGAAACTTGGGTGTAATAATTTCATTGTCTATACTTCTCTTTGAAGCTTGTAGTAAAGCTAACTTGTAGTATGCCTAGAATGCTCAAATAGCTGACTGAGGAGATATCTGAGCCATTAGCTATTATCTTTAGAAAGCCGTGGAAGATGGGAGAGATTCCAGAGGACTGGAAAAGGGCAAATATAATACCAATGCATAAAAAGAGAAATAAGGACAGCCCAGGGAATTAGAGACCACTCAGTTTAAGTTCTGTACCAGAAAAGAGAATGGGGCAAATAATTAAACAATTAAAAAAATCTAGATGATATGTAACAATCAGCATGGATTTGTCAAGAACAAATCATGTCAAACTAACTTAATAGTTTTCTTTGAGGGGTAACAAACTTTGTGGATGGGGGGAAGTGGTAGATGTGGTATAGCTTGACTTTCATAAGGCTTTTGATACTGACATTCATGAACTTATCATAAAAAAACCTAGGGATATACAATCTACATGGAGCTGCTATTAGGTGAGTACATAACTGGTTGTGAAACCATTACCAGAGAGTGGTTACCAGTGGTTCACAGTCATGCTGAAAGGTCATGTTGAGCAGGGTCCTGCAGAGATTAGTCCTGGCTCCACTTCTGTTCAATATTTTCATTCATGATTTTGATAAAGGCATAGGGAGTGCACTTATAAAGTTTGTGGACAATAACAAGCTTGAGGGATCTGCAAGTGCTTTGGAGGCTAGGACTGAATTTCAAAGTGATCTGGACAAACTGGAGAAATGGTCTGAGGTAAATAGGATGAAATTCAATAAGGACAAATGCAAAGTTCTCCACTTAGGAAGGAACAATGAGTTGTACATGTACAAAATGGGAAATTACTGCCTAGGAAGGAGTACTGTGAAAAAGTTTAACATGAGTCAAAAGTGTAATACTGTTGGGGAAAAAAACCAAATGTCATTCCGGGATGTATTAACGGGATCACTGTAAGTAAGACATGGGAAGTCATTCTTCCATTCAACTCTGTGTTGATTAGGCCTCACCTGAAATATAGTTCTCTGTTCTAGCTGCCAAATAACAGGAAATAGGGGGACAAATTGGAGAAAGTCCAGAGGAGACCAAAAAAAAAAGAAATTAAAGGCCTAGAAAACATGAACTGTGAGGGAAGATTGAAAAAAAAATGGGTCTATTTAGGATGGAAAAAAGAAGACATAGAGGGGACATGATAACAACTTTCATTCATAATAGTTTGTTACAAAGAAGGAGATAAATTGTTCTCCTTAACATCTGAGGAACAGATAAGAAGAAACAGACTTAAATTGCAGCAAGGGAGGTTTAGGTTGGATATTAGAGAAAAATTCCAACCTGACAGGTTAAAACACTGGAATAAACACCGGTTAAATACTGGAATAAATTGCCCAGGGAGGTTGTGGAATCTCCATCACTGGAGATATTGAAGAGCAGGTTAGATAGACACCTCTCAAGGATTGTCTGAATGGTGCTTGAACTTGCCAGGAGGGCAGGAGACTTGACTAGATCACCTCTCACGGTCCCTTCCAGGCCCATGATTCTATAAAATGGTGTATGAACCATTCTCAGCTTGCCCCTGCCCCTCGGCTCCTACTCACGTGTCTAAATGTTACCCTGAGTGCAAGAGGCTTTGTACGTCAACTAAATTCCCGTGGTGTAATTATTATGCCTCTCGACCTCCCTTTCCAGTCCTGAACAAGTGTGCAATGATGCTGTGTTCACACTCTGTTTTGAGCTTGCCCCACTAGCCCGGCTTCCAGCATGTTTCCTGTTGATGGAGCTATGTTATGGAAAGCGGTGTTGGATAAGTTACCCGGGGAAGCCCTGTTACCCTGGCATCAGCCCTACCTCCTGTAAGGCCCTGGTTTCCCATATACTTCCGTGCCTGAGTAACTCGTGTGTGACTGCATCTGTGTTTGCCAGAATGGGGCCTAAATGTAATACTCTTTGTGTGCCCAACTTTTGGACCTCTTAAGGAGGTCCATATTTGCCAGCTGGCTAGCCTTGTGCAGCAAATGTGATAACTCTGTGTGCTATCTGTGACAGCCCCATTTCTCTCCAGTGCAGTGACTGCATAGTAGGGATTTGCATTGGTCATAATTAGGACAAACGTCTCTTGTCTAAAAAACGCTTCTAGACACTATGCTGCTCTGAAGTGTTCTGAGCTTCTTTTATGACAGCTCCCGAGCTCCACTTGGGTGTGAGATCTGCACCAACCATGCATGATGGGACTTGAGCCAAGTAAATTCATGGATTCCAAGGAACCATTCAAGCATCTAGTCTGACTTTCTGTCTATCACTGACAGCTACGCGTCTCCCACAGTCCTGTGTGTTGAGCTCAATAATTTGTGTCTGACCAACGCGTCTTCCAGAAAGGCTCCAGTCTGGATGTGAAGATGCTAAGAGATGGAGAATCCATAACTTCCCTTGGGAGATTTTTGAAATGGTTAGTTCTTATAGCATGGTCAACGCTATAGTACTGCTAAAATATCACAGCATCATGGAATCCTAGGGCTCACAGAGACCTCAGGAGTCATTGAGTCCAACCTCCTGACAAAGCAGGACCAACCCCAACTCAATCATCCCAGCCAGGGCTTTGCCAAGTCTAGTCTTAACAGCCTCTAGGGATGGAGATTCTACCACCTCCCTAGGGAACCCATTCCAGGGCTTCCCCACCCGCCTAGGGAAATCATTTTTCCAAATATCCAACCTAGACCTCCCCTGCTGCAACTTAGACCATTGCTCCTCATTCTGCCACCACTGAGAACAGCCTCTCTCCTTCCTCTTTGGACCTCTCCCCCGTTTAGGTAGTTAAAGGCTGCTATAAAAAAAAATATGCCTTAGGTCTAATTCATGTTTGGCTTCCACTTCCTGTGATTGGCTCTTGTTCTGCCTCTCTCCGTTGGATTATAGAGGCCCTTAGTACCAGGTGTTTTCTCCTTATGAAAACACTGGTATACACTATAATCTAGTCACCTCTCCATCTTCTTTTTGATAAGCTAGCCAGATTGTCGTCTTCAAGTCTCACTAAATAACTCACCAACCATTCCACAGATACTGGCTCCAATAAAACATTTAATTTGCTATCTCTCTGGGTGAATTGAGGGCTCCATAAAAATATAACAAGATTCTATGGGAATTACTCTTAAAGCTGAGAGCCTATAATAGAGCCTCGTATCCCTGTTGCAGAATTTTATAGGGTGGTTCAAAATCCTACAGAAAGACATTGCAGAAATATTGATTAGAACAAATGCATTTTAAGGTCCCGATTGTGCAAACACTGATTCATGCACTTAACTGTACCCATGGGAGTCGTCCCCTTGGCTTTATTGGAACTACTGGAGCTTGACAGTAAGGATGTTCATAAGCGTTTGCAGGACTGCGTGAATAGAGAACTTTTGTGAAGGTGAAGTTTGAATTCCTAAGCAGAAGCATTCGTGCCATAATCCTGTTTCTAGGACCTAGGGTATGTCTACACTACCACCCTAGTTCAAACTAGGGTGGTTATGTAGGCAACTGAAGTTGCAAACGAAGCCCGGGATTTGAATTTCCTGGGCTTCGTTTGCATCTTGCCGGGTGCCGCCATTTTTAAATCCCCGCTGGTTTGGACTCTGTGCCCGCGGCTACACGTGGCACGGACTAGGTAGTACATGGAACGAGGTGTACCGGTAGTTCAGAATAGGAAGCCTAATCCGAACTACCTAGTCTGTGCCGCGTGTAGCCGCGGGCACGGAGTCCGAACCAGCGGGGATTTAAAAATGGCGGCGCCCGGCAAGATGCAAATGAAGCCCGGGAAATTCAAATCCCGGGCTTCATTTGCAACTTCGGTTGCCTACATTAACCACCCTAGTTCGAACGAGGGTGGTAGTGTAGACATATCCTTACTCTCATTCATTCAAGAGCAACCCCACTTACGTCCAGTCAAAACTAATCAGACCAGCTTGAATTCTGGGTATGGAATACTTGTAACAAACTCCATGCAAACAATCCACGTCCAAATCTTACCTCCAGAAATTATTTGGGGACTAACTTTGAGCATCTAATTTGCAACAATTGTAAACTGGTTACAGATTTTAAATTGGGCAAACACATTTATGACAAATATTTGCTCAACTCTAGCCAGAAGAGTGTGGCTTTCACGCAGATACATCTACATGGTAGCTGAGAGGTTGAAGTCTCAGCTCAGGTAGATAAACGCATTATGAACATGTGTGTCTGAAGGTTGAAGTCTCAGCGTGCTTGGTATGCTGGATCTAGCACTGATCATGCTAACTGCCTGTGTTTTGTCCAAGGGGATGGGCAGGCTTGTGTAGCTTGTACCTTTCTTGTCTGGCACACTCTGGTCCAGCAACATCCATGGTCCGGCATGATTTCAGTTAGCCAGTTGTCCAATTATCATGAGTGTGGCTAAGTTCCCACTGTCCCATAAAGTTTGTTTACAGCCACCAGTCCTGGCTCTCACTGTTCTGCGCTGTCATTTAGCTCTAAATACCCCTAAATGTCTTCTCAGAGCCCAATAAGCAGTGGAAGGGTTGGTAATGCTGTTAGATAATATTGACCTCTCACAGTCCACCAAATTCTCTGGTTTGGCACCGGTCAGGTCCCAAGGGTACCAGATTAGAGAGGTTCAACCTATGCGCCAGCTACTACCACAGGCCACCACCCCGTCACTGCTGTCCTATTGCTCATGTTAGAACATAAGAACAACCATACGGGGTCAGACCAAAGGTCCATCCAGCCCAGTAGCCTGTCTGCTGACAGTGGCGAGCGCTAAGTGCCCTGGAGGGGGTGGACCGAAGACAATGATCAAGCGATTTGTCTCGTGCCATCCATCTCCAGCCTCTGACAAACAGAGGCCAGGGACACCATTCCTGCCCCCCTGGCTAATATGGACCTAACCTCCATGAAATTATCTAGCTTCTCTTTAAACTCTGTTAGGGTATGTCTACACTGCCACCCTAGTTCGAACTAGGGTGGCTAATGTAGGCATTCGAACTTGCAAATGAAGCCCGGGATTTAAATATCCCGGGCTTCATTTGCATCTTCCTGGGAGCCAGCATTTTTAAATGCCCTGTAGTTCAAACTACCTGTCCGCAGCTATACATGGCATAGACTAGGTAGTTCGAATTAAGGCTCCTAATTCGAACTACCATTATTCCTCCTGCAAGGTATGGATTCCTGATCATATGAGGCAACAGCAGGTTACAAAAAGGAAGTGAGCCAAGCAAATCTTTCTAGCTGATCAGAAAGATGTAGGACGTTATCCAAAGCCCAGCTGAAGCAAAAGGGAATCTTTCAGTTGCTTTCATGCACTTGGTATCAGCCTCATAATGCTTAGCACGACGGCAGAGTCCCAGCCTCTCGGAGAGAATGGTAGTAGAACGTTATGATTCACTAGTGTCACACCCATGTCTGAGACAAAATGCGCCACCTCTCACATTTGAGAAAATTTGCCGCTTTGTGAGAGAGCTCATATTGTCTGGGAGTGGTGCCGGCTGAAAGGTTTCTCCTGCAATATCAGAAAAATAAATGTAAGTTATTACAGGGATCTCGCCTCAAATCCTTTTCATTATGGTGTGAGCAAAATGTCCTTCTTTGCTGGAATGAAACCAACCCACATCTAGGGGCGAAGGCCTCATGACCACAACTACAAATAAGTGTCCCTGTTGGAATGTGACTCAAAAGAAGAAATGACATTAGTGCCATGGAACAGACTCATTAAAAAGAGTACCAATGCCGTCCAGTAAGAGTTACAAAAGTGGTATGTATATGGACTAAGTACAATATCACACCGCTGCCAGAGGATGTGGTGAAGGCCAGGACTTTAATAGGGTTCATAAAAGAACTAGATAAATTCATGGAGGTTCAGTCCATCAATGGCTATTAGCCAGGGTGGGCAGGAACGGTGTCCCTCACCTCTGTTTGTCAGAAGCTGAGAATGGGTAACAGGGAAGGGATCACTTGATGCTTCCTTGTTCTGTTTATTCCCTCTGAGGCACCTGGCATTGGCCACTGTGGGCAGACAGGACACTGGACTAGATGGACCTTTGGTCTGACCCAGTCTGGCCGTTCTTATGTTCTTATTATGTTCTTATCCAATCACCAACTTTGTGTCCATTCTGTTCTTGCTCTGAAGTACTCTGAAAACTCCTTAGTTCCCTGTATTGTGGGTCTCTCAGTAGTCGTCCAACCTATCTTGGGTGTAGCTAGCCAGTATCTATAGTGGGTGAAGAGCTCCTGGCTCCTCCTGCCTCCAGACAACCTTCCTTGGGACCGATTCTTCTAGCATCTTTCTGCTGGAGCTGCAAATCAGGGCAACTGCACCTGTCTAACCCCTCGGGGTCCCACTTTCAGGCTTCCGGTTCCTTAGCTGTCCCCTCTCTTGGCTATTTCCAGGCTGTTCAGTTCTCTGCCAACACTGTGAATTGATGGGTAGCTTCTGACTCGCTCTGCAGGCCTGCGCTGCCGTACTCCTCAGAGGCTATGAACAATGCATAATTGCCTCTGGTCTATAGTACTGCCCATCTCTTTCTTCACATGCACGTCTATTCTTAACATAAATGCCTCAGAGGAAAGCTTATTAACAGCAATAGAAGAAACTACATGCATAATAATAAGCTTAACAGAGTAAGCCCTCTTGTTGTGAGGCAGATTAGGGTCAGGTGACCCCACTTTTCTCTTTCCCGCCTTTTCCTTTTCCCGCCCTCTTCAGGCAGAGGATGGTGACAGGGAGGCTATGCCTCAGAGAGAAAATAAAATGGTGGACATAAAAACCAGCACCTCTCCCCCAACTATCTTACCTTCAACAAGGGCTCTGATTGGTGTTTGCTGCCCTTCCTAGGTTTTACTTGGCTCAGAAGTTATAATAGAGATTGCCTATCTCCTAGAACTAGAAGGGACCTTGAGAGGTCATCAAGTCCAGTCCCCTGCCTTCTTAGCAGGACCATCCCTGATGAATTTCTGCCCCAAATTCCCTCTGCAAAGATTGAACTCACAACCCTGGGTTGAGCAGGCCAATGCTCAAACCACTGAGCTATCCCTCAGTTCATACCAGCTGTTGGTGGAGGATGAGCAACCCTCCATGAGTCTGAGAGCTGTCCCTTTATCCAGTTTGGACATCTTGTCATGTCCTCATGATGATCAGAAGAGAGAGAGTTTCTCTTCCGGGAGAAGTTACTAAAGGATGGTTCTGGAGCTAGGTAATTTGTGTCCTCTTCCCTACCAGGAAACCTACTCAACTAAAACATCTGTTTCATCTGGTAATTGTTTTAGAAGGGTCATTTGATGCTCATAATGTGTCCCAAGGTTCGTTTATCCTCTCTCCCCCATAAAGAAGTTATACCCAATAACATATCAATATTTGCACTTGTAATGCCACAAACACCTAAGACTCAAACTTAATTCCTTAAGGCTGAACATAATTTATTCACCTTTCTCTCGGAAATTGTCATCTCTCTCAGAACTGCATCCCCTCAGTGGGGCTGAGAAAGGGGCCCAGCACCACATCCTTCTCAGGGTTGCAATTATTCATCTCAGTACTTGTATATTAGAGCCATGAATGCCAATGGCAGGAGGAAGTGGAAATCTCATTCCTGTCTGATGGTAGCCAGGGCTGGCCGTACCATGAGGCAAACTGAGGCAGCCGCCTCAGGTGCCAGACTGTGCAGGGGCACCACTAGGACCCAGAGTGTAGAAAATTGTGTCTGTGGCTGGTGCAGATATATTCTCTCTGCTCTAGATGCACAGAGATGGTGGTAGAGTAGAACAGGAAGGAGGCAGAATTGAGACCTTTCAAAGTTTTGGCTCAAGCGAGGAGACATGGGGGAGTCATTTTAGCTCCCCACCTTAGGGGCCAAAATGTTGTGTGCCGGCCCTGCTAGTAGCGGAGGGTATGTCTACACTACCACCCTAGTTCGAACTAGGGTGGTTAATGTAGGCAACCGAAGTTGCAAATGAAGCCCGGGATTTGAATTTCCCGGGCTTCATTTGCATCTTGCCAGGCGCTGCCATTTTTAAATGTCTGCTAGTTCGGACTCCGTGCCCGCGGCTACACGCGACACGGACTAGGTAGTTCAGATTAGGCAATCCAGGTCTCATGTCCTAACCCATCTTCATCTCTTTTGTTGTCATCTCTTACCTGGGCACTTATTTCATAGAATCCTGGAATTGTAGGGCGGGCAGAGACATCAGGAGTCATTGAGTCCAAGCCCCTGCCCAAAGCAGGATCAACCCTAACTCAATCATCCCAGCCAAGGCTTGGTCAAGCCAGGACTTAAACACCTCTAGGGATGGAGATTCCACCCCCTCCCTAGGGAACCCAGCCCAGTGCTTCCCCACCCTCCTAGGGAAATAGTTTTTTCTAATATCCAACCTAGACCTGCCCCACTGCAACCTGAGACTTCAATATCTGAGATATAGGTGAGAGGATTATTCTAGGAGGGGTGGGTGAGATTCTGTGGCCTGCACTGTGCAGGGGGTCGGACTGGATGATCATAATGGTCCCTTCTGACCTTAGAGTCTGTGAGTCTGTGAGACCATTGCTCCTCGTTCTGCCATCCGTCACTAGACTCATAGACTTTAAGGTCAGAAGGGACCATTATGATCATCTAGTCTGACCCCCTGCACAGTGCAGGCCACAGAATCTCGCCCACCCCTCTTAGAATAATCCTCTCACCTATGTCTCAGATATTGAAGCCTTCAAATACTTTGAAGGCCCCAACATGCAGAGAGTCCTTCAGCTGTGATCTGTGCCCAATGCTACAGAGGAAGGCGAAAAACCTCCAGGGCCTCTGCCAATCTACCCTGGAGGAAAATTCCTTCCTGACCCCAAATATGGCGATCAGCTAAACCCTGAGCATGTGGGCAAGACTCACCAGCCAGACACCCAGAAAGTTCTCTATAATGAATGGTCAATTAGTTACCAAGATCATGTTATTTCATCCAACCATCCCCTTATCATAGAATCATAGAACTGGAAGAGACCTCAGAAGGTCGTCAAGTCCAGCCCTCCGCTCTAGGCAGGACCAATCCCATCTAAATCAACCCGGCCAGGGCTTTGTCAAGCCGAGACTTAAACACCTCTAGGGATGGAGACTCCACTACTTCCCTAGGTAACCCATTCCAATGCGTCACTACCCTCCTAGTAAAATAGTTTTTCCTAATATCCAATCTGGACCTCTCCCACCACTACTGAGAACAGCCTTTCTCCAGCCTCTTTGGAATCTCCCTTCAGGAAGTTGAAAGCTGCTTTCAGATCTCCCCTCACTCTTCTCTTCCTCAGACTAAACAAACCCAACTCCCTCAGCCTCTCCTCGTAGGTCATGTGCTCCAGCCCCCTCATCATTTTGGTTGCCCTCTGCTGGACTCTCTCCAATGCGTCCACATCCTTTCTGACACAGGGGGCCCAGAATTGGACATAATACTCCAGATGTGGCCTCACCAGCCTGCCACTCACTGTCAGAGCTGAGGGATGGATCAGAAACCAAGCTATTGCAAAATACATTCGTTTAACTTATTCTGAATTGCTCCGGCAGTTCAGTTGCAACTAGAAGGCAGGAAGACATGTCCTGTCATGTCCTAGGCTGCTGATTCTACGACATGGGAAAGCCCTTGTGTATTCTAGACATCGGTATAAAAGTCTGGGATGCTTCACCGCTCTGGCATATGGTTGGAACATTCTGCCCATGTGGCTGACTAATTCTCTGCAACGCTGGAGCAGGCTGAGAGTAATTTAGTATAATCATTTGTATTTGAGAGTTGTCTCAATATTTCACTTCTCTATTGAATTAGCTATAATCCATCATCCTAATCACCTCTCCCCGGTCAGCTGAATTTATGTGCCTGCTGTTATCACACTTGAAAGATGGTAGGCACAACCTTTCTTTCTTATTTTGATTAGGAAACCACTTTTAGTTTTGGAAAGGTCACCGTGTCTGCTTTCCCAAAGAATGCCCCATGTATCAATTTGAGGCATTCGCTCATAGAGATGTGCAGTAGGTTTCTTACGTTTCAATGGTGCATTGATCTTGGAACACAGGCCTGAGTTTATATTACCAGGAGGGACTTACTCTGAGTAGAGGAATCAGTGTAAATGGAAGTAGTCCGTAGAGTGACACCAGTTTGCACCCTCCGAGGAATCAGCTCATTTTCTTGTACAGCCCTGTGCAAACAAAGTTGGAGTGAAAGTTATCTTAACGCCTGTAAGCGCAATATTGCTGAGGTCTGCGACCTGATTTCCAAAAGGGCCCTGCACAAATTACTCTAGTGTAGCTAACGTTGAGTTTTAATTTGATATAGTTCAACCAGAGCAACCCCTCATGTGAATGTTCTTAAATAGGGGTACAAGTGACTTGTATTGATTTTGTTGAAATCCGTATGAGCAAGCCTATTGCCGGTTGATTTAACTCATGTTGGAGTTTGCCTCTTTCGAGAAAAAACTAAAACCTCCTCTTCCTTACTCCAGGATGATTGGTTGTGGAGATAAGGTCTGAAGGACTGGGGTTGTCCAAAGAATTCAGCTCCCATTTAGGTACCACTATGGAATGTCCAAATTGTCATTACAGAGTGTCACTTTGCACCAGCTGTTATGATCTCGGAATTAAGCGCTGCCATAAAGACATTTTCACCCTGTTATTGTAGCTACAAAAGTAAAATCAATGTCGCTGTAGTAATAAAATCCAAATAAAGGCATGTTTGCTACCAATGAAAACTACACCGCGTGCATTTTTTTTATTGCTATTGTGTTTTAAATAATGCATGTCAACTCTGAAACCACCGAAGCTTACCACTATTTGCACTGAGGGTTTTTTTTTATATTGGATAAAATTATGGATTCTGTTTCATGAGCCATGCAATTAGCTTCTCGTCCTCTCTGCTGACTTATTAATGTGCAACTAATTTATTTTGCACCCAGCACATAAGCAAAAGTAAAATCAACAGTATGCATGTAGTAAAATTTTAATTAACTACTGCCATCAGAGAAAAGAATACACCACCTCATAAATACATAATGTTCCACTGTTATATGTATTTTTAAATAATGGATATAGATCTGAAAAGCGACAACACTGTTTTGGCTTTCCTTCCACCTGACACTGTCAAGGAGATTTCAGAGAGAGAATGAGTGAGGGAGAGCAAGCTATTGGGAATAAAAGATAAGTATGTTTAATTAAAAATTTTAAAATTTGACTTAGAAGCTTTTGGAGAAACTTAGAAAATAAGTGAAACTTTCCGTTTTGTTGAAAGGTGGTGAGAACTAATGAATTCCTACATTGGAAATAAAAGGCTTTGCTTGCTGAAAGTAACTGCATGGAAGGGAGGAATTTTTGCCTTATGGTTAAACCAATGGATTCTAATTTGAATGACCAGGGTTTCATTTCCCGGTCTGCCTTGGAGACCTTTGGCAGGACTTACCTTTGGAAAGCCACGTTTGAAAATGGGTCTAATACCACTTACCTGCCTCAGCAGGATGTCGTGAAGTGAAACTCTTTCAATTTGTCAAGCCAGTCATCAGCTAGAGCTGCGTGTTAAGGATTTATAACAGCCCCTGTTGCCAGATATGCTCTATGCAATATACATTATATGGACAAGGCCTAGGACTCTTAATTCAAAGTAATTTTTAAATAGCTTTTGAAAGGCATCCAGCCAAAGAGTTTTTAAAGTTTTAATTCACTTTTTTTAAAAGTACTGTATAAGGAAAACAAATATGCGCCATGGGTAAAACTTACCACTGGGGAGAGGGAGAGAGAAACAGGTCATGGGCTCTTTGTTTACACCTAATCATTGGCCCCAACTCCTCTGTATAGCTGCAGAGGGGAGATTTCTAGCTTGTAAGCTGGTTCAGTCGACGGAGGCTGCCCCTGCAACAAGCCAAAGGCCATGTCTATACGAGACCTGGAAGGTTGGCTTGAGGTACTCATCTGCGGCGCTGTAGAATATGTAGCTGGAGTTGGTTTACCTTAAGCCGAGCTTGGTAGCATCCACACAGTGGGAAGCCAATGGGAGGAAATGCTCCTGTCGGCTTGCCTTCCTCCTCGTAAATGCAAGGAGTACAGGCACGGGCTGGAGTTGCCCTCAGCATTCAATTTATAGGTCTGCACTAGACCCACTAAATCAAGTGCCAGAACATCCATCTCCGGCGCAGCTAATGAAGACGTGCCCAGGATGAAGGGGTTGGAGGGACTTATTTTGAGGGGAAAGGCTGAAAGAGGTGTTGTAATTATGCGCCACTTGGTTAGGATGAGATCATGAGACTGAAAGAACACTTGACTTAATAAGGAAGGAGGAGAACGTATTTGCTATGTTACATGGAGGTGGAATGGGCCACAGTCACACAAGGAAATAGGTGCCCAGCACACACCTAAATCCCAGATGTACCACCTTGGAGAAAGCAGGCATTCCTCTGCTGACCTTGCCGGTGGGCCCTGCATGAAACAAGTGCTCAGAGCTCACCTACTATGAAGGAGCTTCCACAAAGCTGCTTGTGGTGGGCAGGAAGGACTACTTCGCCCTCAGGACGGTTAGCCCAGTGGTTATGCTATTCATCTAGGATGCGGTAGGCCCTTGGTTCAAATCCCCCCTATACCTGACAAGGAGATGAGAGTAGAGCGGGGAGTTATCATGCCTGTGCTGCCCATGGGGCTATGGGATATTCAAATATGGGGGCCCCCCCCCCTCATCTCTCCATGGAAACTGTTCCAGTGTGAGCAAATAATGAAGGCCTTGCAGGGCCAGAATGTGTGTGAGGGAGAGAGTGTAGTCTGGGAGTAGCACATTCCTTTGTGAGTGGGAAGACCCACCTAACTCTGAGAGAGGGGTGGGGCTTAGCACAGATCCCTCAGTCTGGCACCTCCCACTGGTTTGTGTAGGCAAGGCATGGCCATGCCTGCTGGCTTCTGTGAATCTCACCTGGAGGCGCCTCCCTCTCTCCAGTCATTGTAAGGGACCCTGGGGATCAGACTCAGGTGTTTGCCATCTATGACAAGGTAACGGGCTGTGTGATTATGGGAAAGTCAGTGGATGGGATATTCCTTGACTTCAGCAAAGCTTTGATATGATCCTCACAGTATTCTTGCCATGAAGTTAAGGAAGTATGGATTGGATAAATGGACTGGAAGGTGGATAGAAAGCGGGCTAGTTCATCGGGCTCAATGGGTAGTGATCAACGGCTCGATGTCTGGCTGGCAGTCAAACGGGGTACCCCAAAAGTCAGTTCTAGGGCCGGCTTTGTTCAATACTTTTATTAATGACGTGGAGGAGGGGATGGGTTGCACCCTCAGCAAGTTTGTGGATGACACTAAGCTGGGGGGGAGAAGTAAATACGCTGGAGGGTGGGGATAGGTTCCAGAGTGACCTGGACAAATTGGAGGATTGGGCCAAAAGAAAGCTGATGAGGTTCAACAAGGACAAGTGCAGAGTCCTGCACTTTGGAAGGAAAAATCCTAAGCATAGTTACAGGCTGGGGACCCACTGGCTAAGTAGCCGTTCTGCAGAAAAGGCCCTGGGGATTGCAGTGGGTGAGAAGCTGGATTTGAGTCAGCAGAGTACTCTTGTAGCAAAGAAGGCGAATGGCATATTAGGGGGCATTAGGAGAAGCATTTGCAGCCGATCTAGAGAAGTGATTATTCCCCTTTATTTGGCTCTGGTGAGGCCACATCTGGAGTATTGTGTCCAGTTCTGCACCCCCCCCCCCCATTAGAGAAAGGATGTGGACGCATTGGAGAGGGTTCAGTGTAGAACACTCAAAATGATGAGGGGGCTGGAGCACATGACCTATGAGGAGAGGCGGTGGGAATTGGGCTTGTTTAATCTTCAGAAGAGAAGAGGGGGAGGGGGGATTTGAGAGCAGCCTTCAACTCCATGAAGGGGGCTTCCAAAGAGGCTGGAGAGAGGCTGTTCTCAGTGGTGGCCGATGGCAGAACAAGGAGCAATGGGCTCAAGTTACAGTGGGGGAGGTCTAGGTTGGATATGAGGAAAAACTATTTCCCTAGGAGGGTGGGGAAGCACTGGGATGGGTTCACTGGGGGGGGGGGGGGTGGAATCTCCATCCCTAGAGGTTTTTAAGTCTCAATTTGACAAAGCCCTGGCTGGATTGATTGAGCTGGGATTGGTCCTGCTTTGGGCAGGGGGCTGGACTCGATGACTCCTGTGGTCTCTTCTAGCCCTAGGATTCTATGACAGTGATTTTCTAGGCACCAGGATGTAAGCCCGATGATGCCTCAGCATCACCAAACCACTGTTTTTTTTGTGGATTTGGCCCAACCTGGAAAAACTGGTTGAAGTTTTGAGGTGGAAAATTCAGGCAGTAAGGACTCGTCTAGAAAACTGCTTAGCTGTCAGCAAACTGCCGTGCAAATCTCCCCTGGGCTAGTGTGCTGTGTGCTAAGTGTCTGTTTGAATCTTGCTCCACACACACCAAGGTCCACTGTGCACTTTGATCTTCCCCCTTCTGGTCACAGAGGGTTTTTTTAAAACAATTTGGAAGTGTAATTTAATTTCTGTAATATCTAGAGTCCCAAAGCAAGATCAGAACCTCTCTCCTATGCACAGTACTCACACACAGTGCCGCTACCCCAGAAGGCTAAGATATGATTGGTTTGAACATCTGTTTGGAACGTACTTTCCTTTTAATAGGAAATATTGCCAGATCAGCTCACTTCTTACCTTCTGTTAAGGCAAAAGAAAACTTTGTAACTGAACTAATTGTATTTTATACTGGACTAGTCAGAAAACAAGGAATAGGGCATTTGTCTGACTTTTGAAAAGTTTGGGTTGCCATACAAGGGTACCCATTCACAGCTCCTTTGGACACAATGGAGGTTGTATGTCTCCTTCTTTGGACAGAAAGGGGAGGGTGCGTTCTTTCCATCTGACTCTTTTCCTGTGGGCGTGTCACTGGAGGAAGCATTCTGCCATCATTCCCAGGTGGAGTTGCTATGCGGGTCACTTCTTTGGTCCCCACCTGTTCAGCTGGTCTGTTGTACTTTGAGATCCGTGGGGAGAGTCGATGCCATGCCCTCATGTGTTGGGACATAGATTCATGTGGCATGACAATGCTCAACATGACCTGACGTGTGTCACGTTGCATTTCAAATAGCACTTTCCATTTCAGGGGAGTACAAAAATGAAGGTGAGGTCATTTCCCTGTTTTAATAAAAGTGATGTGACAGACAGGAGTCTTGAACCTGCTCAAAGAACTAATAAGAGCCTGGGCTTGCTAGTAAGTGTGCTGAACAGGGAGGAAGCCACCAACAGAGACATCTCCAGCTTATTCATAGAATCCTAGGGCAGGAAGAGCCCTCAGAAGATCATTGAGTCCAGCCCCCTGCCCAAAAGACCAACCCCAACTCAATCAACCCAGCCAGGGCTTTGTCAAGTCAGGACTTAAACACCTCTATTCCACCGGTCATTCAAGTTTTCCTTATGCTTTTGGACACTTGAAAGCACTGATGTGAGTTTGACAGGACTCCCATCAAGTTCTGATCATCTTCCAGGTACTGAGAACACGAGAGACTTCTGACATGCATATACAACATGATCATGCTTTCTACATGCAGTTATAGAGTTCTCTCTATTGCTATACGATGGACCTATGTCACCAGCTGAAAAACTAGGCCGTTGAAAACCCCGACTCTTTGCTTGGTTGTGCTCTGTGCACCATGTTCATTTGCCTGTAATTTGCTTGGCTGAGCACTAATTTCACAGAATGATGCACTTCTGTACAAGTTATCCGACTGCCGGAGACAGCTCCCCCCCTTCTTTTCTCCTTCCTGCTCCTCAAAAAGAAAAAGGATGAAGTTTCATGAATGAACCCTGTGAAATCAGTTGTTTTTTCATCACCTCTAGGAATTTGGCTTCTTCTGTGACCCTGAATGGACTAGTGGTTTGCCTAATCCCAATCTGAGAAGTTGCAAAGTAGGAGGTCTGTCTTGCTTGCAATTGGTGATGGTATTTTGGTAAGCAGTGGAACACACGTCATTGTGTCCACATTCCTCATTTGCATCGGCTTGCCGCTGCACCTGCTGTTATCCATCAGGGTGTCTCGGTGCACGAGCATGCCGGTTTATATAGTCCGAGGACGAGGAGACATTTCAGAACGTTGAGAGATGCGGGGAGCGGTGTGGGTGCTTTATTCCATTTCTAATGCTGAGCACATTACCCAATAACGGAAGCTTCTGCATCCCAAACACTTGATTAAATAACAGCCAGCCTGCCACGATGGAACATGTGGGAGCATCGCAAGGATAAATCTAGACTGCCAAAGGAACAGGGTTGCAATACTTAGAGTCGGCTGTTAAACCAAGCATGAAAAGAAAACGAACTGGGGAACAAAGTGACGACTTGAATGGCCAAGTAAGAGACTCTTATGCCAAGAAATATGAAAAATAAAGATACACAAAGGAAAACTGACTTGGTTTAGTAGCAAACAGGCTTAGGAGAATTCAGTTTCTATTTTTATATAATTTCAGTGGGTATTATTGTTTCTTTTTAATCATTTAATTTTTTTTATCAATGTAAATACGCAGAGCTGTGCAAAACCATGTGAGGTTCAGACAACTATTTAGATACAACAAATGTTGAAATTCAAAAGTTAAAGCTTTCTAATATTTAAAATGCAAAAGGTCATGTGTATACTACCGCTGCCACGGTCGATCTTCTGGGGTTCGATTTGGCGGGTCTAGTGGAAGACCTGTTAAACTGAACTCTGAGGGTGCCCCTGTTAGTGCTGGTATGCCTGATCCTCACAAGCAGTAAGGGAAACCAATGGGAGCATTTGTGGATGGCACAAAAACAAGACTTAAGATACGTTGACTCTAGCTATGTAAGGAGTTGAGTATTTTAAGTCAACCTTCCCCTGCAGTGTAGACCAGGCCAAATTGTCAATATCCCATGTCAAAACATAAACAGTGAGTAGCCTCACCTCATACTCTCATCAATTCTCAATGAGCATTTTACATATTTTGCCTGTCTGGAACTGTTGATCGTTATGGATGGAAATACATGTTCATCCTTTTGTGTTGTGTAGGGTGTGCTGAAGTTCACATGTTCACAATAAAACTCTAGCCTTCCCTAGCTTATATATAAACGTATACGCACGTGTGTTCACGTGAGTTTCGAATTAGTATTAGTAGCAATGGCATCGGATCCATCTTCACAGAAAATCTAGGCCACAAAAGGAGTCCTTCCATGAAGATGTGTGATGAAAGGGCTCTACAGCAGCAGACATGTTTTTTCTCATACAGGACATTTAGGGACTCTCTATATCAGTGGTCCCCAACGTGGTGCCCGGTGGGCCATTTCTGTGTACCCGCCGAGTGATCGGGGCCAGCCCTGCCCCCTGGCCCTGGGTGCTCAGCATATGGGTAGCCCCGCCCCCGGGTGCATGGCGCAAGGGCTGTGCCGGCCCTGGGAGTGCAGTATATGGGCAGTGCCGGCCCCTCGGCGCATGGCACATGAGCGGCCCCGCCCCCGAGTGCGCGGTACATGGGCTGTGCCGGCCCCAGGCATGTGGCATATGAGTGTCCCCCACCCCTCGGCATGTGGCACAGGAGTGGTGCCGGCCTCAGGAGTGCAGCGCATGGGTGGCGCCAGCACCGGGCATGCAGTGTATGGGCAGCCCTGCCCCCGGGTGCCCGGTGCGTGAGTGGCCCTGCCCCCGGGCGCCCAGCAGCCCCAAAAGGTTGGGGACCACTGCTCTATATATTATGGAAATGACAGACCAAAATATTACCTGCTACAATCCAGATCCTCAGCTGGTGAAAACTTGTGCAGCTTCACAGAAGACACAAGCCATGCTGTTTCTCACCATCTGAAGAGCTGATCCCATGAGTCTAGAAACATACACGGCTCCTCCATGCACAGGGTTTCTCCGTGTGGAGAGGATCCAGTGTGGCTCGGAGGCAGTAGGGAGCTGGAGAGAGAGTGGGGTTCGGGGAGGCGGTATGGCGTGCCCATACCATGAAGTCTTTCTGCACAGCAATGCACAGATGAGTGATGAGCAATGAAGGGGCAGGCGAAGGTGGCGGTGGAGGGCGGGGACCACAGGTTTTCCATAGAAAACCCATTTAGCTTTCCCCTGAGAGAGAAAGAAGGTGCAGTACTTTTTTTTATTGGATCAGCTCCCTTCGTGAGAGAGACTAGTTTTCTCGCTTACACAGAGCTCTTTGGGGTCTGGTAACCTTGCTCCGAATGTCGGAGCTGAATACGAGATGGATTTGATTGTTTAACACCAACACTGAATATATATTTCAAGGGACCATTCAAGATGAAGCGGCCGTTAACATCCCTGTCGCCACAGGGAGGAAAGTGTGGGGGAGGGGCAGGGGGGTGCTGGGAAGAGATTGTTAGTGGGCTATAGATGGTTGTATTAAGCCATAAATCTGGCGTCTCTCCTCAGGGCTCGCTTTTGAGTGTCTACACAGTTATGAAAGTAACCTCCCAGGCGCCCCTTTTGAAATTGTCATGCAGGTTACCTGGGAGGAGGAGGCCGGTGAGAGCAGCCATAGAGCGATTGCTTTGTGCAAACTGTTTGCCCTCTGGGGACATGGTGGCTCTGTCTTTTGTCACTTCCCTGTGTGAGTACTTTCTGGAGTGTATGGACTGTCTGGTTTCACTCATATAGTTGCTATGGGGCAGGGTGACCAGAGGTCTCACTTTTAAAGGGAAAGCCCCATATTTAAGGCATCCTGCAGGTGTCCTGGCTTTTTCTTAAAAATGTGCAAATTGTCCTGTATTTTGTGTCTCCCCCTGCTTCCCATCAGTACTGGTGGGTCCTGCTACTGGCCAGATCCCTGCTCACTGGACACCTGCCTGCCGCCCACGAGATGGGGGTGTCCAGTGACCAAAGAGTATAGAATCCTAGGCCTGGAAGTCATCAAGTCCAACCCCCTGCCCAAAGCAGGACCAATCACGACTCAATCATCCCAGCCACAGCTTTGTCAAGCTGGGACTTAAAAACCTCTAGGGATAGAGATTCCATCCCCTCCCTAGGGAACCCATCCCAGTGCTTCCCCATCCTCCTAGGGAAATAGTTTATCCTAATATTAACCTAGACCTCCCCCACCACAACCTGAGACCATTGCTTCTCCTTCTGGACCCTGGAGTCTTGCGTGATGTGGGAGTCCAACTCCAATCGCAACACACAAATGGACCGGTTCCGGACTGTGTAGATGGGTACCTGCGGGCTCCACCTGGCCAACTACAGTGAGTTGTATCAGTGATCTGTGGAGTTCTACTCAGATTTCTGGCCAAAGTTTTGGAAGTTCAGTGGAATTGTGTACTCTCGTCTGTAAGATGAGGTAGTTGACCCATCTAAGAGAATTGCCGATGTCCCAGGGATTTTCTTTCTGTGTTGAAGCAGGTTCTTTCAAGGTATTTGGGTGGCCCATTCCATGATGTGGTCTCCTTCTCTGGTGAAGAGTCTATGTGTGAAGATGGCATTTCAATGAGTTAAGGGATATATCCTGGAGTTTCCCCTTGGAGCATGCTCTGTGGTGTCTGCATGCGTGGTGTATCTGAGGTGGGTACTGGATTGGTAAAAGTAGGTATGGGGATCCCTGGGATTTTTGTATCGAATTCTCTGCGGGGTTCCGTTGATGAAGGCGTCCCTAGATTGGATTGATGCTGGCGCAGGAGCATTCCAGAGAGAGTTTCATGGACTGATTGTGGTTGTGGAAGTTGTGGAGGAAACCTATGAGGTTGGTCTAGTAAAATAACGTGGTTCAATAAAAGATATTACCTCACCTTCCATGTCTCTTGACTATCCTAGAAGCCACATGGCTACAACCACACTGAATACAGTATTCTCCTCAGGCAGGAATCTGTGACCTGTACCTCAGAAAGGGCTAACATGGGGTAGGGAGAAAATTCCTTCCTTCCCTTTACCATGGATCTACTGTGGGTCAAATTCTTTCCTGGTGCACATGGACATAATTTCACTGACTGCAATACACTGACTAAGGGTATGTCTACACTACCCTCCTAATTTGAAGTAGGAGGGTAATGTAGGCATACCGCACTTGCAAATGAAGCCCGGGAAATTCAAATCCCGGGCTTCATTTGCAAGTGCGGTATGCCTACATTACCCTCCTAGTTCGAATTAGGAGGGTAGTGTGGACATACCCATAGATATTAGCCCCCAGTGCACAACCTGCTGGGTTCCTAGTATGGGCTGTTAAAAAGATTTCCCCGTTAATATCTCGGGGGGGAATAGGAAGGTCTGGGAGATGATGTTATGGCTAGTGTTAGTACTCTCATTCTTTTGGTACCAATTGTTTAATTATAAAGTTGGTTATTTATGCAGCTGTTTGAGATCTTGGCTAAATGCCTCTTGAATAAATATAAACGCCGGGATAACTCAGAGGATATTCAGCTAGTTTAGCCATCTCATCTAATTAAGTAGGGAGTTGGACATTTTGACGGGTCTCAAGGCAACCAGTAACAATGCACCTCATCCAGGGATATTTGGCTTATTGTTTGACTGCAGACAACACATGAGTTGAATTGCCTTTTCTTTTCTTTTCTTTTTTCTTTAAATGCTTTACATGTTTTCTAAGGTTAGCATGAGTCACTTGGGAATTCATTACTGGATCCCATGCAGAGAATAGCTGGGTAGTATAAACCACTTACTTAAAATCACACTGAGATGAATGGAGAAAGATTTTTTTTAGTCCATCCATCCATCATTATGATTAGTAGGAACCTGTAGGGAAATGTGAAACCAGACATGAGGCCCATGAAGAGAAGATCTTCATTAAATATTGTGATTTATGGGACCTTGTGAAGCTCATCCATAGTCATTTGTGTACCGTCATAATGAGCATAATCTTTGGAGGGATATTTTGCACCTGTTTTTAAGCAACGAGGTGCCTGGTTTTATTTTTTAAAAAGAGGTAGAAGGAAATAAAGCCCCACTGAGCCAGAAATGCATAAATCTCCATATGGGAACGCAAAGCAGGGGGTTGGAATATAATTGTTTCTTTTTCCTTGGTTTCTTTAACGAGGCTTATTTTTCCTGGGGCTTGAGGAACAGTTTGCAGTGGGTGGAGTCTAGTGGCATGAAAATGCTTCTAGGCAACCACTAGACTCAGGAAATATAAGAATTATCAATAATAATGCAAAGAGGCCAGTGTGTTCAATGTATATTTCTGTTCTGTATTTGGGGGAAAACCAGATGCAATCTAATCTTGTGATGACGACACTCTTGGGCTACGTCTACACTGGCATGATTTTCCGGAAATGCTTTTAACGGAAAAGGTTTTCCGTTAAAAGTATTTCCGGAAAAGCACGTCTAGATTGGCAGGACGCTTTTCCGCAAAAGCACTTTTTCCGGAAAAGCGTCCGTGGCCAATCTAGACGCGCTTTTCCGCAAAAAAGCCCCGATCGTCATTTTCGCGATCGGGGCTTTTTTTGCGGCAAACAGTACTGTGCTGTCTACACTGGCCCTTTTCCGGAACAGTTTTCCAGAAAAAGACTTTTGCCCGAACGGGAGCAGCATAGTTTTTCTGGAAAAGCACTAATGATTTTACATGAGATCGTCAGTGCTTTTCCGGAAATTCAATTGGCCAGTGTAGACAGCTGGCAAGTTTTTCCGGAAAAGCGGCTGATTTTCCGGAATAACTTGCCAGTGTAGACACAGCCTTGATGTTCTAGCAGCATCTTCAGAGCATGTTACTCAGCAGCTACTAAAGTTACACCATTTTAAAATCAGAAGACCCAGAAAACTTGCGCTGAAGGGTTTTTAAAAACGCTGGCTGAGAAGCTCTCTGGACCATGCATGTTGATTTTTAATATGCCTAGGAGCACTGGCAACGTTCCAGCAGACTGGAAGAAAGCTGATGTTGTGCCAATATTTTAAAAGGGTAAATGGGATGGCCTGCGTAATTATAGGCCTGTCAGTCTGACATCAACTCCAGGCATGATAATGGAAGCTGCTGATAAGAGAGTCAATTAATAAAGAATTAAGGGTGTGTAATACAGTTAATGCAAACATGCATTTATGGAGAGTAGGTCCTGATATCTTTTTTGTAAGAGATTACAAAATTGATTGATAAAGGTAATAATGTTGATAGAGTCTACTTAGACATCTGTCAGGGATTTGACCTGATAGCATACAATATTTAATTAAGAGACTAGATTGGTATAAAATGTATGTGACAATTGTTCCATGGATGAAAAATTGGCCACTGATAGGTCTTAAAGTGTAATTGGAGAATCAGGATCAAGCAGCTACATTTCTAGGGGTGACCCGCTGGGATCGTTCTTGGCCCTCCTCTATCGACAGTTTTCATCAGCGACTTAAAAGGAAGTGTAAAATCATCACTGATAAAGTTTGTGTAACCGCCACCAGGTGGATTTGAACCGGGATCTTTGGAACTGAGTGTAGGAGCTTCTATCCTCTGAGCTAAAAGCTAGCTGGCTCCTAGCCCTTGCTGTGGAGGTCTCTTGAACTTAACTGTTGCTGTGGTGTAGGTACCACTTGCATTGCTCAGTAACCACACTAGGGCTGTGTCTATACTGGCATGATCATGTGCAAAAGTGGCCGCTCTTGCGCAAAAACCTGCGGCCTGTCTACAGTGGCCACGTGTTCTTGCACAAGTAAACTAACGTTCTACTGTATGAAATTAGGGCTTCTTGTGCCAGAACTCTGATGCTCCCATTCAGGAATAAGCCCTTTTGCGCAACTGTTCTTGTGCAAGAGGCCAGTGTAGACAGGCAACATGAATTTCTTGCACAAGAAAGCCCTATGGTTAAAATGGCCATCAGAATTTTCTTGCGCATGAGAGCATCTACATTGGCATGGATGCTCTTGCGCAAAAGCACATGCCAGTGTAGACGCTCTCTTCCGGAAGAGTTTTTGAAGAAGAACTCTTCCGCTAAAGAGTTCTTGCTCAAGAACCTGCCAGTGAAGACATAGCCCTAGGTGTGCGGGTTACATTTGCAGCTCACCCAAAATTGGGGGGTTGGTAAGTAATGGAGAAGAGAGGTCACTGCTCCAGAGCCATCTAGATGGTTTGAGAATTGGTCCGGAAGCAAACAGTATGTGTTTTGATATGGTAAACTGTAAATATACACAGGTCGAATCAAAGAATGTCAGCCACCCGTGGAGCAAAGTGGGACTTCATCCGGGGAAGTGGGAGAGGAAGGAATACTGGTGGATAATGAGCAGAACATGAGCACCCAGGGTGGTGCTGTGGCTAAAACAACTAGGCTATGTCTACACTGGCAGCTTCTTGAGCAAGAACATCTCGCGCAAGGGTTCTTGTGCAAGAAGTCTTGTGCAAGAAAACATCCACACTGTTATGTTGAATATGAGTCAACAGTGTGATGCTGTTGCAAAAAAAGCAAATATGATTCTAGGTTGTATCAACAGGTGTGTTGTAAGCAAAACTCGTGAAGTCATTCTGCCGCTCTACTCTGCACTAGTTAGGCCTCAGCTGGAGTACTGTGTCCAGTTCTGGGCGCCACATTTCAAGAAAGATGTGGAGAAATTGGAAAGGGTACAGAGAAGAGCGACAAGAATGATTAAAGGTTTAGAGAACATGACCTATGAAGCCAGGCTTCATGAACTGGGCTTGTTTAGTTTGGAAAAAAGAAGATTAAGGGGGACATGATAGTGGTTTTCAAATATCTAAAAGGGTGTCACAAGGAGGAAGGAGAAAATTTGTTCCTCTTGGTTTCTGAGGACAGGACAAGGAGTAATGGGCTTAAAGTGCAGCAAGGGAGGTTTAGATTGGACATTAGGAAAAAATTCCTAACTGTCAGGGTAGTCAAATATTGGAATAAATTGCCAAGGGGGGTGGTGGAATCTCCCTCTCTGGAGATATTTAAGAACAGGTTAGATAGACATCTGTCAGGGATGGTGTAGACGGAGCTTGGTCCTGCCTTGAGGGCGGGGGGCTGGACTCGATGACCTCTCGAGGTCCCTTCCAGTCCTATGATTCTATGATTCTATGTGCGACTGTGCTTTTGCGTAAGAGCGCCCATGGCAGTGTGGATGATCTTTTGCGCAAGAAATCTCTGATGGCCATTTTAGCCATAGGGCTTTCTTGCGCAAGAAATCCCTGCCGAGTGTCCACACTGCCCTCTTGCGCAAGAGGGCTTACACCTGTTAAAAAAGAGCATAGCTCTTGCACAAGAAGCCCACTCTTACCGCGCTGTACTGTAAATCTTCTTGCGCAAGAGCAGGCGGGCAGTGTGGATGCTCTGTGGATTCTTGCACAAGAACGGCCGTAGACTCATAGACTCATAGACTTTAAGGTCAGAAGGGACCATTATGATCATCTAGTCTGACCCCCTGCACAGTGCAGGCCACAGAATCTCGCCCACCCCTCTTAGAATAATCCTCTCACCTATATCTCAGATATTGAAGCCTTCAAATACTTTGAAGGCCCCAACATGCAGAGAGTCCTTCAGCTGTGATCTGTGCCCCATGCTACAGAGGAAGGCGAAAAACCTCCAGGGCCTCTGCCAATCTACCCTGGAGGAAAATTCCTTCCTGACCCCAAATATGGCGATCAGCTAAACCCTGAGCATGTGGGCAAGACTTACCAGCCAGACACCCAGAAAGTTCCCTATAGCAACTCCTATCATCCCTCCATTGACCTATTTCCAACTGATAATGAATGGTCAATTAGTTACCAAGATCATGTTATTTCATCCAACCATCCCCTTATCATAGAATCATAGAACTGGAAGAGACCTCAGAAGGTCGTCAAGTCCAGCCCCCCCGCTCTAGGCAGGACCAATCCCATCTAAATCAACCCGGCCAGGGCTTTGTCAAGCCGAGACTTAAACACCTCTAGGGATGGAGACTCCACTACTTCCCTAGGTAACCCATTCCAATGCTTCACTACCCTCCTAGTAAAATAGTTTTTCCTAATATCCAATCTGGACCTCTCCCACCACAACTTGAGACCATTGCTCCTTGTTCTGCCATCTGTCACTACTGAGAACAGCCTCTCTCCAGCCTCTTTGGAACCTCCCTTCAGGAAGTTGAAGGCTGCTATCAAGTCCCCCCTCACTCTTCGCTTCTGCAGACTAAACAGACCCAAGTCCCTCAGCCTCTCCTCGTAGGTCATATGCTCCAGACCCCTAATCATTTTGGTTGCCCTCCGCTGGACCCTCTCCAATGCTTCCGCATCCTTTTTGTAGTGGGGGGCCCAGAACTGGACACAATACTCCAGATGTGGCCTCACCATAGCCGAATAAAGGGGAATAATGACATCTCTGGATCTGCTGGCAATGCTCCTCTTAATGCATCCTAATATGCCATTAGCCTTCTTGGCTACAAGGGCGCCCTGTTGACTCATATCTAGCTTCTCATCCACTGTAACCCCCAGGTCCTTTTCTGCAGAACTACTACTTAACTGGTTGGTCCCCAGCCTGTAACTATGCTTGGGATTCTTCCGTCCCAAGTGCAGGACTCTACACTTGTCTCTGTTGAATCTCATGAGATTCCTAGTGGCCCAATCCTCCAATTTGTCTAAGTCACTCTGGACCCTATCTCTGCCCTTAAGCGTATCTACCTCTCCCCCTAGCTTAGTGTCATCTGCAAACTTGCTGAGGGTGCAATCTATCCCCTCATCCAGGTCATTAATAAAGATATTGAACAAAACCGGTCCTAGAACCGAACCTTGGGGCACTCCACTAGAAACCGACCGCCATCCTGACATCGAACCATTGATCACTACCCGCTGGGCCCGGCCTTCTAGCCATCTTTCTATCCATCTTACCGTCCATTTATCCAAATTTATCCATTTATCCAGACATAGCCCCACTGTGATTGTGGGGTGTGTAAACAGGTTATTTGCCTTCCGTATTTGGCACTGATGCAACCACAGCTGGAACAGAGACTCCATCTGGGAGGGCACAATTCCAGAAGGTTGTCGAGAGGGTTCAGAGAAGAGCCACATAACACAGAATTAGAAACCAGGCCTTATAGTGGCTGGCTTGAGGAGCTCAATCTAGTTAGCTAGCCAAAGAGAAGGTTATGGGTGGGTTCAGTCTTAGGGCTTGTCTACACTACGAAGAAGACCAACCTTCCGGAAGGCAATCTTCTAGCGTTGGAATTCGTGGTTCTAGAGAAGAGCCGCTAATTCGAATTGAGAGGCACCGGTAGTCCTGTTCCTCACAAAGAGTAAGGGATGTCAATGGGAGTGTTTGCTCCCCTCGACCTTTCGCTGGGTGGATGGCCCAAAAACATGATTTAAGATAGTTAGACTAATTACAAAGCTGGACTTGCGTATCTTAAGCCAACTTTCCCATTGAGTGTAGACTAGGACTTAGGGAACAACTCTTTAATAATGGGCTTGTTCAGCTGAGTGATGGGGGATTTGAGAGCAGCCTTTAACGACCTGAAGGGGGTTCCAAAGAGGATGGAGAGAGGCTGTTCTCAGTGGTTGCAGGTGGCAGAACAAGGAGCAATGGTCTCAAGTTGCAGTGGGGGAAGTCTAGGTTGGATCTTAGGAACAACTAATTCCCTAGGGGTATGTCTACACTACAGCACTAATTCGAACTAACTTAATTCAAATTAGTGCATCTAGACCTAAAAACTAGTTCGAATTAGCATTTTGCTAATTTGAACTAGCATGTCCACATTGAGTGGACCTGAACCGGGGTTAAGGCTGGCCGGAAGCAGTGCCGGCAGGGCATCAGGTTAGGACTTAGAGCGTGGAGCTGCTGTCTCAGGCTAGCCGAGGGCTGTGCTTAAAGGGACCCGACCCCCACCCCAGACAGACAGTTCTCAGGGTGCCCCGCTTGCTTGTCTACCTCAAAAAGCAAAAAGCAGTCCTGGCTTGGAGTGCCCTGAATGCCCACACTGGGCACATCACAGCACTCGGCCATCAGCCCGGCTGCACTTGCCGCAAGCTGCCATCCGGGGGGGGGGGGTGGGTTCAATCGGGGGGCTGCAGGAGAGTTTCCACCCCGAGGAGCCCACAGAGCCACCCCAGTCCTCCTCATCAGGGGCTCATACCCCATTCCTCCCTCATCTCCTTCCACTTACCCTTCCCTAGCCCCCCTTCCTGATGTACAAAATAAAGGACACGTGTGTTCAAAAATAGAAACTCTCTTTATTTAACAAAACTGGGAGTGAGGGCGGGGATTAACCTCTGGGGAGACTGGGAAAAGGAGGTGGGAGAGGGGAAGAGAGAGGGTGGGAGAGGAGAGGGGGAAACCTGGGAGGAGGGAGGTGGAAGGGGGAAGCCAGGGGAAGAAGGAGGAGGGGAAGTATCAAACTATGGTACGTCATATCTTCAGTACTGTGTACAGATGTGATCTCCTCACCCCAGAAAAGATATTTTTGGCCTTGGAAAGGGTTCCGAAAAGGGCAACTAAAATGATGAGGGGTTTGGAACAGGTCCCATATGAAGAGAGGCTAAAGAGACTGGGACTTTTCAGCTTAGAAAAGAGGAGACTGAGGGGGGATATGATAAAGGTCTATAAAAGCATGAATGGTGTGGAGAGGGTGCATAAAAATAAGTTCTTCATTAGTTCCCATAATATAAGAACTAGAGGACACCAAATGAAATGAATGGGTAGCAGGCTTCAAACTAATAACAGAAAGTTCTTCTACACAAAGCAAATAGTCAACCTGTGGAACTCCTTGCTGCAGGAGGCTGTGAAGGCTAGAACTATAACAGAGTTTAAAGAGAAGTTAGATAAAGTCATGGAGGTTGGGCCCATGGAGTGCTATTAGCCAGGGGGTAGAAATGGTGTCCCTGGCCTCTGTTTGTGGAAGGCTGGAGATGGATGGCACAAGACAAATGGCTTGGATATTGTCTTCGGTCCATCCCCTTCAGAGTACCTAGTGTGGGCCGCTGTCGGCAGACAGGCTACTGGGCTAAATGGATCTTTGGTCTGACCCAGTATGGCCGTTCTTATGTTCTTATGTTCTAAGCTCAGGGCTCAGGGTTGGGGGTCTCATTGGACCACCTTGATTTTCATGCAAACCTGCTTCTGGGTTCACATGTGGCCTTTGGTGGCCAGGCTGGCAGCTATTCTGCCCTAGACGGCCACTTTCCTGTGCCTAGTGCGGAGGTTGTGGACGTTGGAGGCTTCCCCCCAAACCTGGATGAGGTCCACGATCTCTGCACTAGACCAGACAGGCGCCCACCTCTTGCGGCCCCGGGCAGGCTCCTGGGAGCCACCAGCCTGGTCCCGGGAAGAGGCGAAGGGCTGGGTGGCAACGGGTGTCTGGCTCGTGCCGTGCCAGGTGCAGGGTCTGCTGGCTGGGTGCTGGCAGGCTTGCACCTGGCACGGGCACCATAGCCAGACCATGCCCCTTTAAGGGCTCCGGGACTGGGAGGGGGGCAGACAAGTTTCCCTGGTGGTGCCCAGAGTGGCCACCAGGGCAAGCTGGGAAGGGCTAGACTCCCACTAGTTCGAATTAAGTGGCTACACAGCCCTGAATTCGAACTAGCTAATTCGAACTAGGCCTTAGTCCTTGTGGAATGAGGTTTATCTAGTTCGAATTAAGCGCTCCGCTAGTTCGAATTAAGTTCCAACTAGCGGTTTGCCTGTGTAGTGCCTATGAAAGTTAATTTGAACTAACGGTTGTTAGTTCGAATTAACTTTGTAGTGTAGACATACCCTAGGAGGGTGGGGAAGCACTGGGCTGGGATCCCTAGGGAGGGGGTGGAATCTCCATCCCTAGAGGTTTTTAAGTCCCAGCTTGAAAAAGCCCTGGCTGGGATGATTGAGTTGGGTTGGTCCTGCTTTGGGCAGGAGGCTGGAATCGATGTCTCCTGAGGTCTCTGCCAACCCAGTGATTCTAGGATTCTCTGATTTGCCAGGGGAAGATCTAACACACTCCAGTGGTTGGAAACTACAGGTAGGCAAATTCAAATTCATAGTAAGCAAGCTTGAATTTTTAACAGTGACAGTAATTAGTAAATGATGGTGGATTTTTCATCCGTGGCCATTTGAAAATCAAGATCGAGGTGGTATTTTTCTAATGAAAATAAGCTCAGAATGATTCTGGGGAAAATCTCTGGTATGCGCTATGCAAGAAGTCAGACCAGATGGTCACAGTTGACCCTTTGGGCCTTGGAATCGATGAATCTAAGGTTAAAGACACAGAACTGATTTCCAACTTGTATCCATTTTGCCTTGTGCTTGCTGGTGATATAGCCAAAGACTTTGATCTTGACAATCCTGAAGCACATGAGTAAAGTTTGTGCACGTGAGTAGTCTCATTAAACTCATTAGGAGTCTTCAGAAGCTGAGATGCTTCATCGATTTTAAGCTGAGACAGGTTGCTATGATCACCTAATCTGACCTCTTACATCAATCAGGCCACAGAATTTCAGCCAGCAGTTCCTACAGCGGAGGGAATTATTTTTCCTTCAAAGGTATTATCGAGATCAGCAATCTGTGAATATTTTATAGAAAGACATCCAATCTCCATTTGCAGAGGCCAGGTGATAATAAATGTACCCGTCCCACAATAAGCTGTTCCAGTGGTAAATTGTTTGCAAGATTGAGGCCTAAGACTGTCAGAAAAAAATAAAAATAAGTCCACATGCTGTGAGGAGCAATAATCTCCTATGAAATCAGATATAACAGTTACAGAAATGCAACGTGGGGGCAGTCCTGTATTGAGGATTGTAATTGTGTGTGCTTTAATAATTGCTGTAGTGTTTGATTTTTTAAAACCAATTGAAATGAAGAATTAACACAGTTTGCAAAGAATAAAGCCTTCTAAATTACATGTCATAATTGAGTTCCAGTACTAAATTCTGTTAGGATTGTATTTCATTTGGGGGATTTGTTATACAGAGAAGTTCCATATGACTAATAAGGTTACCAAATGCCCATTCCAGACTCTGATCGGGTGAAAATGCATTAAATACAATAATCTGAAGAAAGCAGTGCTATGCCTGAGGGCTCTTGTTTACAGTAGAAATGGGTGGGAACGTCCAGTGTATGGAAAATTCTACATGTTGATACATTTTCCATTGCAAAACAAAACATTTATTTTTAAAGCTTCCAGGAAACAAAATTCGGAAACAAATAATCTTTCCGGTGATTGAAATGTTTTGTTTCCATTACATTGAAATTTTTCATTCCGATTTTCACTTTTTAAAATTTTTATATAATCAGGCAAAATGGATAGATGTTGGGAATATATATATATATATATATATGTATGAATGTACTACATCCCACAGAAAGCTGTTCCAGTGGTAAATTGTTTGCGAGATTGAGGCCTAAGACTTTCACATATATATATAGATATGAAATTAAAATTAAAAAAATCTCAAAACAAAAAAATTTGAAAGGTTGAAATAAAATGTTTCATTTCAAACATTCCAAAAAGGTTGAAAATGATTGTTTTGCTCTCATCAGGATGCTCCATTCATTGTAAGAAAATGGTACAGAAATACTACTCCATGAAACATTTGCTTTCAACAAATAAGCACTTTTTGACAGAAAAAATGTTTTGTCTGAAAAATATATCTAACCGGGTCTAGTTTACAGGGTTTTGAACAAACTTTGTTTTGATTCCTCTCTGTTCAGGAGAGTTTGAAGCTTATGAGTTTGAGCTTTCAGTGAACTAATGGTGAGCCTGAACGACATTGCTGGAACTGAACGCCCTCGATGGGCTGTTTTTATACTGGACCAAATCTGCCCTGGAAATCTGAATATTTGGACCTAAGAGGTTTGAAGGCTGGATTGGAGGTTTGTGTCCCACCCCCCAACTCACAATGACGTCGACAACTCTGCCCAAACCCCATTTGAAACCGCCAGTTTTGGTCCTAACGTTGCAGAACTGAGCTGGTTCACTCCAAACCACAGACCTGGCTCAGTTTGATTTGGCTTCTGTGTTCAAGTCAGGTCTCTACTAAGAGGCCTGCTCAAAACTGAATTTCTCCTGCCTCGTGGTTCTGCTGCAAATGCTTTTTACACCACTGCACAAGGCTGAGACGGAACAGCACTGTGCTTCTTCAACTTCCATTGAAGGATGGGCACTGAAGACTCTTGGGACCTCTTGGAAGATACTCTGGCTATCACCATGCAGGATGGAACCAGTAGTGAGTTCACATCCGCACCTCACCATTGAGGAATTACAATCTGGTTACAAAGAACCCCAAGAAAGATGGTTGGGGTGTGTAAGAGTTAACTAAGGGGTCTGCTATGCATAGGGAAGACTGGGAAGACAGCACTGTTTCTTCTGCTCGATAGACAACATTTGCTACCTTTTCACTTCCTGCTTGTGAGGGTAGAAAAGAGTGTGTATTTGTACAAGGAATGGTAACTTTCTAATGAATACTCTGCATGTCAAAGTACCGTTCTCTCCCCTCCCCCTTTCCCGTCCCAGATACATAAAGGCTACGTCTACACTGCAGCCTTCTTGCACAAGAACTGTTTAGGGGAAGAGTTCTTGTGCAAAAAATCTTCCACAAGAGCACGTCCACACTGCCATGTGCTTTTGCACAAGAGATGTGCTTTTGCACAAGAGCATCCGTGGCAGTATGGATGCTCTCTTGCGCAAGAAAGCGCCGATGGCCATTTTAACCATAGAGGTTTCTTGCGCAAGAAATTCATGTTGCCTGTCTACACTTCCCTCTTGTGGAAGAGCTCTTCCACAAGAGGGCTTATTCCTTGTGGGAAGAGGAATAACTCTTCCGGAAGAAGCCCTGTTTTCCGGTGCTATACTGTAAATTTACTTGTGCAAGAACGTGTGTGCAGTGTAGAAAGCCGGCAAGTTTTTGCGCAAGAAGCGTGCAATGTAGGCACAGCTAAGATGTATTCAGAGTCATAGCTCCCCCTCCCCAGTAAATTGCTAATTAAGGGACGTGATGTTGTGAGAACTGCATACCTCAGCTAAAAGTTCTGTAAACAATTAACAGGAGTGGGTATAATTATATGCATCATGTGGCGCGAGTATGCATCTAGGGGTGTTCACATTACTAAATAAGGAGTTAGGGGAGCTGTAATAAACAAGTGTATTTACTCACTAACTTGGATAAAAGCATGTGGTTAATTTATTGCTTCCTCAGGGTTTTGGCGGTCTGAGGCGGAAGTAAAAAGCCTGTCAAACCATTGGCCTCTGGCTCAGCTGTCCTTATCTCAAAACGAGGGAGTCTGTTAGCAATGGTGGGACTTTGCAAATAAGCATTTTTAATTAGCTTGACGGGGATAATTGTAGTTTGTGGAAAGTAAAGATTCCAGGGTCGTTTCTTTGCTGTTTGTCTGGGGAGGGGATGGAATAGAAACCTGCATTCACAGAGGAAGGAGGCAGCTATAATTTATGCTTGGAAGCAACGCCCTTTCTTGGCAGGGAACAAAAGGATGGTGTGTCCAATGACACTTTCAGAGAGCCCCACCCATCCTGCTGTGTGACTCAATAGGTAGATATTAGAGGAAATGGCTTTGTTAGTAACAGCCAGTGGATGGATTTGAACCTGGGATCTCTGGCACTTAGGTGAAGGAGTTTCTACAATTTGAGCTACAAAGCCAGCTGGTGCTTAGGGTGGGCTGTAGAGCTGCCTTGTTCTTATCTCGCTGTACATGGTGTAACTGCCACACCACAAGGTTCTCGGGTAGTGCTGACTGGTAGCTATTGGCCAGCCCTGAAGCTCGCTCCCTCTGGAATAATGTCACAGCTGCAGAGCTTCTGCCCAGAGGGGACACCCCACAGAGTGAAAAAGGCACCGCAGGGTGCTAAAGAACAGGACAGCAGGAACGGGGTGTGTGTGAGGAGGGCTGACCCCTCCAAACCAGCTGCTCCACTCCTCCATGCAGTAAGACGGGCCTCCTGTGAGGGTGTATTAATGAGTTCATGTGAGGCTCCCAGGCCAATTAGCCATGTAGCTGCAGCTGGAGGGTGGGCCAGCCCCAATGAAAGATGAGTCCCAGCTGGGAGAGGAACTGGGCAGCTGTTATAAAGGCAGGAAGGCTAGCACAGCAAAAGGCTGCAGAGACATGCTCTCTCCTGCTAGCAGAGCAGGGGTGTTGCCACAAAGGAGGCTGTGAGGGAGCTAGTTATAGCTGGGGGATCTTCCTCCTCATAGGGTGTTCATGCAGGGCCCCCAGGTGACAGAGATGGAGAACTCCAGAACAGCCAGGGCTCCTGGAGGAGTTTGGTGGGGGTAGGACTTGCTGGGAGGCACAGAGAGTGAAAATCTGCAGGGACCTGGCTTGCAGGAGCGGTGATGTGGAGGTTGTGGTGGATTAGGGGCTATGGCAGGGTGGACTAGGCCTAGATCTTCCTGCTGATGGCTTCGGGGTCCTGTCATGCCAATCAAAGGAGAAGAGGAGAGGAAAGGGTTTAAATGAATAAAAGAAAGTTCTTCTTCACACAGCGTGTAGCCAACCTGTGGAACTCCTTGCCAGAGGAGGCTGTGAAGGCTAGGACTATAATAGAGTTTAAAGAGAAGCTAGATAATTTCATGGAGGTTAGGTCCATAAAAGGCTATTAGCCAGGGGATAAAATGGTGTCCTTGGCCTCTGTTTGTCAGAGGCTGGAGAGGGATGGCAGGAGACAAATCGCTTGATCGTTGTCTTCGGTCCTCCCCTCTGGGGCACCTGGTGCTGGCCGCTGTCGGCAGACAGGATACTGGGCTAGATGGATCTTTAGTCTGACCCAGTACGGCCGTTCTTATGAAACCAATCTCTTTGGTCTGGCAAAATGAGGCGGGGATGTCCCTAGAATACTTTTCTGGGGAGACCTTGTACTTTTTGTGGGTGATGGGGCTGGAAGCAGCAAGCTGGGCTGTGGGTGTGGTATTTTAGCCTTTCCCATCCTCCCCATAGCCATGAAACGCTTCAGTCATCAGAAAAAGGGTTCAGTTGGGTTCAGGCGCAATGAAGGCAAAGAGGAAAATCAAGAGCCAATTTAACTAGCCCAGCTCACCTTTATGCACTGACTCCGAGCTAGTCACTGGCACCCAGGCAAACTCCATAGACTCCTAGAGCTGGAAGAGACCTCAGGAGGTCGTCAGGTCCAGGTCTCTGCCCAAGGCAGGACCAATCTCCAGGGAAGTCAAAGTCCTGTGTGGGGAAGTCATGGCAGTAATATTGCTGGGTGGAGCTGGACTAAATCCACTGTGCCACTCGCAGCGGCTGGTCTGATGACTACACCCGTGTGCTTGTGTGTCAGAATGATCGTGTGCGGCTGTTGGTGAAAGAGGCGATAGGCCTATTATAGAAAGGCAGGTCCCTGATCTAAAATCTAGAGACCGCATTGTCTTTTGGCCCGAGGTTTCAGTGAGGGGAAAACGTGCCGCTGGCTCGTTACTCAATCATAAAGCTGATCTAGAGCAGTGGTCACCAACCAGTCGATCAGGATCGACTGGTCGATCTTGGAGTCTTTGATGGGATCCTGACTGGTTTGGCTGGGAGACTATCAAGTGCAGGCACTTCAACTGCCCCCTCTCAGCATTGCCATGCTGCTTTGCCTTGAAGCTGCCCCCCTCCCCACCCTGAGGGAGCCATCTGCTTGCTGTGCACGGCATGGGAAGAAGAGGAAGGGGGGGCTGATTTCAGGGTGCCCCTCCTTCCACCCCGTACCCCATCCCCACAGAGCAGAGGGGGTAGGGATGGAGGGAGTTTTCTGGCTGCTTTTGGGAGTGTTGCAGGCCAGGGTAGGGGCAAGCCTGCCTTAGACCCTGCACTGCCACCTGTGGTAAGTGGTGCCCAGCTGGAGCCTGCATTCCGAATTCTGGCCCCACTCCTGAATCCCTCCTGCACCCCAGATTTCTGCCGCCACAGCCTGATAAAAGCGGGTGAGGATGGGGGAGGGAGGATGGAGAGAGCAGGGGCAGGGCCTCGGAGAAGGGGCAGGAAGGGGCGGGGCAGGGCAGGGGTGTTGGGTTTGAGGTAGGTCCTGGGTTGCACTTAAATTCAAAAAGCGATCTCCTGCTTGAAAAGGTTGGAGACCCCTGATCTAGATGGATATTTTGAGCTTGATTCAGGGAAAAACATACAGAGGAGTATCTGAAAAGAAGGGGGCGGCAAACCAGCTGAACCTGAAAGAGAGGTAGCAGAAGGATAAGCTGGCACTTCTGTAGGCTGGAGCAAACCTAGCCAGGTCAGGGAATCTTGCCCCTCATGCTGTCAGGAGCAGGGGGTATTGAGGTGTGCTTTTCATCTTGACTGTGCTGTGGAGTGGACCTGGAGGGGGAGAACTTGCATATAGTGGGCCGACTTCTGCCTGAGCTGTGCACCCCTCTAGCCCTGAAAAACCATCAGCAAGTGTGGATTTGGGAGGTGGAAATTGTCCCCTTTGAATTTGCCTTGTCAACACCTCTGCAGAGATGTTCTCTTCCAAAGAAAGAGGCATGGAAAGGCATGTAGGGAGGGGATATGTTCCACCTCTCACACCTTGATCTATCCCTGTGCACCCCTATCTCCTGCAGGATGTGACCTAGTGGGGGATCCTGTCCTTAGGACAGAGCCTGTCAAAATGTAGACCTGCATCAAGTCTACTCAGCTCTCCAGGCAGCAATGTTGGGGCGGAGTGGATTAAATCAGCTTACTGCTCAGATTCGAATTTGCCCTTGTAGGACATGGCCAGTGTGGGACCTTATGCTCTGCTTCACAGAAGGGTTTGACATTCATCAGAGTACCAAGCGTTGGCTGTTCAGTTACACTGAATTAAAAACGTGTAAAGCACAGAATCAAAGCACACTGGAACTGAAAGGGGCCGTGAGAGTCGTCCAGTCCAGTCCCCGCCCTCATGGCAGGACCAAGCACCATCTAGATCATGGGTTCCCAAACTGGGGGGTGTGAAGAAATTCCAGAGGGGGTGCGAGGCAACCCAGCCTCCCCCCATCAAGTTTTGCTGCCCTATTCAGTTCCTTCTCTTTTTTTTTTATTCCCCTCAAGTTTTGTTGCTCTTTGGGGGAGGGGGGGAAACGTGAGGGTTTTTCAAAAATCAAAAAGGGGGGGCATGATGCCAAAAAGTTTGGGAACCCCTGGTCTAGATCATCCCTGACAGGTGTCTGTCCAACCTGCTCTTGAATATCTCCAGTGATGGAAATTCCACAACCTCCCTGGGCAACTTATTTCAGTGTTTGACCACCCTGACAGGTAGGAACTTTTTCCTGATGTCCAACCTAAACCTCCCTTGCTGCAGTTTAAGCCCAGGAAAACTCAGCTGGACAATTTCTCATAGCTAAGTCTGTCTAAGTGTGCAGTGTTTGCAGCTGGTGGGTAGTTCAGAGGAGAGTTGATCAATTGATCAGCTGTCAGTATGCTATGCCAATTGACTGACAAAATGGAGCCAGCCATCTGGCTGAACACTGCCGACATCAATCACCTGCAGATTTCTCCGGCTAGTTTTGATTGCTGTTGCACCAAGAAGAGCTCATCTCTGACAGCTCCTTCTTGTCCCTCTACCCGGGGGTATTCTCCAGCCGCCTCTGAGCCCCCGGCTGAACCGAGGCAATGCATCGCCAACTCGGGATCATCCAATCATTTCTCATGACGTGTCGTCTTGTGATGTTGCATTAATTAACTCCAGTCCGTGAGCGCAGCAGGGTGAAGTGAGAGACTTTTATCAGTAACTTAAAACTGAAGGAAGGGCAGGAATCTTTAATTACCAGATCAGACTTTCTTTTATAGACCTTTCCTCGTGAACTGGAAAACACTAGCGGTAAAATTACGACTGTGTATTTCCATGCAAATGCTTGAGTAATTTATCCACGGCGGGGCCCGCTGTCATTATTAGAAGTAACGCTGAAGTACTATGGCAAAAACCTATTATTATAAACCATGCCAAAACCCTCCTTAAAGCATACTTCCACCCCTTGTTTCAGGGAATCGAGTGTAACTTGTTGACACTCTTTGGCCCAGTATGTGCATGAGAGTAAAAAAATCTTAGTGAATCAAGACTGTGGAGAAGAATTCTTGATAGATTTAACTGTTCAGCCTTGAGGCTGCAACTGAAGTCAGCCCCCCACTTCCCCCCACACTTTGTGCTAAGTACTGTACGGACACATTGTTCACATCCAGGAGATGATCTTGAGCAGTGATTGAAATAAAATTGGTTTGCTCATTCTTTAGAGTGGTCTTCTGCTATAGTAGCTAGACAATTATCTGAGATGGGCCATCAAGGGAGCATCTATTATTCTCAGTCTACTAGTGTTCTTCCAGCCAACTCTCTGGCTATGTCTGCACTGGCGGGTTCTTGTGCAAGAACACATCCACACTGCCATGTGCTTTTGCGCAAGAGCATCCATGGCAGTGTGGATGCTCTCTTGAGCAAGAAAGCTCTGATGGCCATTTTAGACATAGGGCTTCCTTGCACAAGAAGCCCCGCCACTCATCCACACTGCCCTCTTGTGCAAGAGCTCTTGCACAAGAGGACTTACACTTGTTAGAAAAGAGCATAGCCTCTGTGTGGTAGCGCTCCTGTCGGGAGTCTTAACAAAAGACCAGTAAGCAGAATAGGTCAGCATGGCTATTCAGAGAGGAAATGTTTCCTTCCCCCCTGGTCACTGAGAAGGTACCGGAGAACAGATGAACATGGGTATGTTTGCTCCCAACAGGCCATGTTCAAGAAGCAATGGGCTTAAATTGAAGCACAGGTGGTTTAGGTTGGACATTAGGAAAAACTTCCTGCCTTTCAGGGTGGTTAAACACAGGAACAAATTGCCTAGGGAGGTTGTGGAATCTCCATCGCTGGAGATATTTAAGAGCAGGTTAGACATCTATCAGGGATGATCTAGACAGTACTTGGTCCTGCCGTGAGGGCAGGGACCTGGACTTGATGCCTCTCGAGGGCCCTTCCAGCTCTCGTGTTCTATGATTCTAGGATTGATTCTGGGTTCGTAAATGCCAGTGGAATGCCACTGCTTTTTTAGTAAGACAGCATCTAAAGGTATTGATCAGCATTACAGACCAGGCTGAGTTGGTATTAATATCCACCGAGCTCAACTCTCAAGAACTCACAAAATGAACATAGCCCCTCCCCCCCAAAATGTTTCAGAGGGGGAGCCATGTTAGTCTGCAACTGAAAAAAACTGGTTTTTAAGTTTTTCCAGACTAAAAACAAGTGATAGAGTTGGATGTGAATGCTCCGTGGGCTATACCCGGGGAGGAATTATATATCCTGGCTGTCAGTATTTATGGATTTGTATCTTTAAATTACCGGGGTGTGCAGATGCACCACTGTATTCAGAAAATGAAGCTGATGTAGCTTATGAACAAAGCACCTAGAGCTGTTTATTATGCCATCTGTGCGTATGTAATGTACACAATTCCCAGCAGTGTCGTTGGTATTTAAAAGCAACCCCGAGCGAGAAACAAAGCCAGGCTGCGTGTGAAGGATATTACGAGTGAATGCAGTCTATATTTATTAAAATACTGTCAGGTACAAACTATTTGTGTGAAATGGGGGCAAATGGCCCCTACATTTTCCATGGATGGTCAATAGCTTTCAGTATCAAAAAAAGTTGGCCTACTAGCCATCAGTGGAGACAGGGCTAAGGGAATTCAATGGATTTATTGCACGTTGCAAGCTTTGAAAGCACAGCCCCAAATAGGATCAAACCTCCAATTAAATAAGCCTTGCTCTATATACAAGTTTTACACACACAACGCTCAGAAGGATCACCCTGTTTATCAATGAAAAAGAGATACGATAGGATCCAGAGCGACCTTGGCAAATTGGAGGATTGGGGCAAAAGAAATCTGATGAGGTTCGACAAGAATCCTAAGCATTGTTACAGGCTATGGACCGACAGGCTGAGCAGCAGTTTGGCGGAAGAGGACCTGGGGATTCCAGTGGACGAGAAGCTGGATATGAGTCAAGAGGGTGCCCTTGTAGCCAAGAAGGCTAATGGCATATTAGGGTACGTTAGGAGGAGCATTGCCAGCAGATCTAGAGAAGTGATTATTCTCCTTTATTTGTCACTGGTGAGGCCACATCTGGAGTATGGCGTCCAGTTATCTCCCCTCCCCATTACAGAAAAGATGTGGATGCATTGGAGAAAGTCCAGCAGAGGGAGGCAAAAATGATGCAGGAGCTGGAGCACATGACCTATGAGGAGAGGCTGAGGGATTTGGGTTTGATTAGTCTATGGAAGAGAAGAGTGAGGGGGGATTTGAGAGCAGCCTTCAGCTTCCTGAAGGGAGGTTCCAAAGAGGCTGGAGAGAGGCTGTTCTCAGAGGTGGCAGATGGCAGAATGAGAAGCAATGGGCTCAAGTTAAAGTGGGGGAGATTTAGGTTGTATCTTAGGAAAAACTATTTCCCTAGGAGGGTGGGGAAGCACTAGGATGGGTTCCCAAGGGAGGGGGTGGAATCTCCATCCGTAGGGATGTTTAAGTCCCAGCTTGACAAAGCCCTGGCTGGGATGATTGAGTTGGGGTTGGTCCTGCTTTGGGCAGGGGATTGGACTTGATGACTCCTGAGGTCTCTGCCATCCCTATAATTGTAAGAACAGTCATAGCACAACGGTGTTTGCTATCCAGAGGGCAGCACACTGATGATCGTTCTTCCTATTGCAATGGTACCGGAGACCGAGTCCCCATTGTGTTGGGCAGAATCTCTGCATGTCATGGCTGTGTCTAGACTGGCAAGTTTTTCCGCAAAAGCAGATGCTTTTGTGGAAAAACTTGCCAGCTGTCTACACTGGCCGCTTGAATTTCCACAAGAACACTGACTTCCTACTGTCTGAAATCAGTGCTTCTTGCGGAAATACTATGCTGCTCCCGTTTGGGCAAAAGTCCTTTTGCACAAAAGGGCCAGTGTAGACAGCTCAGATTTGTTTTGTGCAAAAAAGCCCCAATCATGAAAATGGCAATGAGGGCTTTTTTTGCGGAAAAGCGCGTCTAGATTGGCACGGAAGCTTTTCCGCCAAAAAATGCTTTTGCGGAAAAGTGTCCGTGCCACTCTAGACGTTCTTTTCCATGAAATGCTTTTAACGGAAAACTTTTGATTGGATCCACCTCGTCATCTCCAGCCTGATCCTGGCCTGCATATTTATACCTGCCTCTGGAAATTTCCACTACATGCATCTGACGAAGTGGGTCTTTGCCCACGAAAGCTTATGCTCCTACACTTCAGTTAGTCTATAAGGTGCCATAGGACTCCTCGCCGCTTTTGCAGATTCAGACTAACACGGCTGCCCCTCTGATACTTTCTTCCATAGCGACAATCAATGTCTTGGAATTATAAGTTGATGATAACTGCTATCAAATTATCCCCTGTTCCAAATAAAGTGGAATTGCCCCACCTTAAGAACATATGAACGGCCAGACTGGGTCAGATCAAAGGTTCATCCAGCCCAGGGTCCTATCTGTTGACAGTGGCCAATGCCAGGTGCCCCAGAGGGATCGAATGGAACAGGGAGTCATCAAGTGATCCCTCACCTTGCCACCGAACACTTCATCCCTTCAATGTAACCATAAGAGCTAATTTCAGCATCGTATTTTTCAAGCTCTGAGCAAAACACTTTAATGGCGAGTGGTGAAAGAACACTGGGGTTGATTAAAGTCCATATTTGCAATTCTTTCCGGAAGGATTAGCATTTTTTAAGATTGTGTGTTTTCCCTAACAAGTGCCCGCAGAGAGTTTCTTCCCAATTAACCAGGCACCGTTATACAACCTAGCCACCTCTGTGGAGCAATAGAGTTTGATTTCACTCAATAAAAAGTTGAGGGGTAATTTTGTCTAATATCTGCTGAGGTAACACCAGGTTGCAGCGGATTATAGAATGTAATAGAAAAATGCTTAAATACCCTCTTGTTTAGCCTAACAGCTTGGAATATTCTCTAATTCATGACACCACTGTCACCTGTGGCTCAGGGAAGGCATACTTAAGAAATCTGAAAAATATTTTATTTCAGAGATATAAATGGCATGTCCCTGATCAAGACCCCAGAAAGTCAATGGATGTTGTTTTCCCATTGCCTTACATGGGCTTTGCCTCAGACCCTACGATAGCAGAGATGAAACCTACAGAAAGGATGTGGATGCATTGGAGAGGGTCCAGTGGAGGGCAACCAAAATGCTGAGGGGGCTGGAGCACATGACCTATGAGGAGAGGCTGAGGGATTTGGGTCTGTTTAGTCTGCAGAAGAGAAGAGTGAGGGGGGATTTGAGAGCAGCCTGCAACTCCCTGAAGGGAGGTTCCAAAGAGGATGGAGAGAGGCTGTTCTCAGTGGGGTCAGATGACAGAACAAGGAGCAATGGGCTCAAGTTGCAGTGGGGATATCTAGGTTGGATATTAGGAAAAATGATTTCCCTAGGCGGGTGGGGAAGCACTGGGATGGGTTCCAGGGAGGGGGTGGAATCTCCATCCCTAGAGGTGTTCAAGTCTCAGCCCTGGCTGGGATGATTGAGTTGGGATTGGCCCTGCCTTGGGCAGGGGGCTGGACTTGATGACCCCTGAGGTCTCTGCCCGCCCTAGGGTTCTATGAAACTGGGTTAATGCCGGGAGACTCTTAAGAGACTAAGCGTTTGGCTGTGGTGTAGGTACACTCCCTAAATTATAGATGTTTGTCTTACTCATTTGGCTGCTTCTCAGATTTTCAGCAGAGATAGGATCAGGTTAAAGTCAGAGACCAGGAAGTAAACTCCTGGGCTGTGTCTAGACTGGCCAGTTTTTCCGGAAAATCAGCCGCTTTTGCGGAAAAACTTGCCAGCTGTCTACACTGGCCACTTGAATTTCCGCAAAAGAACTGACTTCCTACTGTAAGAAATCAGTGCTTCTTGCAGAAATACTATGCTGCTCCTGTTTGGGCAAAAGTCCCTTTTGTGCAAAAGGGCCAGTGTAGACAGCTCAGATTTGTTTTCTGCAATAAAGTCCCAATCGTGAAAAGGACGATCGGGGCTTTTTTGCGGAAAAGCGCGTCTACATTGGCACGGACACTTTTCTGCAAAAAGTGCTTTTGTGGAAAAGCGTCCGTGCCAATCTAGATGTTCTTTTCCGAAAATGCTTTTAACTGAAAACTTTTCCGTTAAAAGCATTTCCAGAAAATTATGCCAGTCTAGATGTAGCCCTCCAGTGTATTGTACACAGGAACTCACTGCTTGATGCTCTTTTAGAGGGAAAGAAAATGCCTCCTCTTGTTTTGGAGGGAGAAAAGAGGGGAAAGCAGGTTTTGTGATGTTGCTGCTGCCTTTCCTTTGCAATCACTCTCACCTGAGGAGAAAGTACAAAGGCAGCAAAAGAGAGACGGCTGCTCCAGTGGCTGCGGTTCCCTCTTGCTCGCAGTCTTGTGTTGCCACAGATCTGCTGGCCAGGAGTCCAATGTACGAGCAGAGTTAAACTATAAACAAAAGCGTGAGGAAGGCGGAGTGCGGGAGACTGTGGTTTCAGGGATAAGGGGGAACTCCTGCGCTGGTACCACTGAAATGTGTAGTCAGATGTTGGCTGCGCGTGTGTTCTCTCTGCGAGAGAGACTCCAGCCAGATGGGCTGTACTGTAGGCTCCGTCTGAACTGCCCAATTACCGCAGCCTCGGTCTGTAGCAAAAAGCAGTTGGTCAGATTAATGGTCATAGAATCATAAAATCCCAGAGCTGACAGAGACCTCAGGAGTCATTGAGTCCAGCCCCTGCCCAAAGCAGGACCCACCCAACTCAGTCATCCCAGCCAGGGCTTGGTCAAGGAGGGACTTTAAAACCTCTGGGGATGGAGATTCCACCCCTCCCTAGGGAACCCAGCCCAGCGCTTCCCCACCCGCCTAGGGAAATCGTTTTTCCTAATCTTCAAATTAACACCCCCCCCCACTGCAACTTGAGCCCATTGCTCCTTCTCCCATATGTCACTACTGAGAACAGCCTGTCTCCTGCCTCTTTGGAACCCCCTTCAGGGAGTTGAAGGCTGCTCTCAAATCCCCCCTCACCCTTCTCTTCTGCAGACTCTTCTGTAGACTGGCTCAACAAAGCCCAACTAGAATGTCCTGGCTCAATGGTTATAGACACGCTAACACATGTGTGCCCATTAGCACACACGTGCTCTTCCAGCCCTAGTATTCTATGATTACAGAGGATCGATTCTGCTAGTGGTGGGACTATCCATTTACCCCACCGCGAGGCCAGCCAAAGACTTTCCACTTACCCCACCCCAAGGCCAGCCCCAATTCCCAGCTGGGCAGATGAGGCCACAGAAGGTGATTTTACCTGCTAATGGCCACAGTGGGAAGCTGAGGCAGAGAGAGGAAGCGAGTCAAGATTTCTTACGTCCTAATGCCATAAACATGAGACCACGCTGCCTCATACCATATTACTACTCTAGCATGAGAAGGCAAAGTGTCAGGACTTGGTTTTACATACAAGGATTTAATGTTGCTATTATTATGTGTTATGTTCACTATTTGATTTAATTTGACATAGCAGTATCCCTGTTACACTGAGTTGGAATTCATTGATACTGGTGGAGGAAATGCATCCTTAGACCTCTAAGAAATTAAAAATAGTCTTTGAAAAGTTCTTCGAAGTTTCATAGATGACCTAGTTTCTAATGCTTACGGCCCCACAATGCCAGGGCCCGTACCCAGTAGGCAAACAGACCGCGTAGACGCCAGAGAGGGGTAGGAAGCAGCCCAGGGCGGAGGGTTAGATCCCGGGGCTCGGTGTGTATCGGCAGGAGTCCCCACCGAGCATTCTCTGCCTACAGGGCCATGGGCTGGGACCCAGTGGAGAGGGAGGGCTTGGGTCCCCCTACTTCCCTTTTCCCTACCCTGGCCAAACCACTCCCTAGCCAGGAGAGGCTTACCTGTGATGAGGTCTCAGGGCCGTAATTCCCCTGGTAGAGGGACAAACACTTGTGAACGTGGCCAGGAGGCTGTAATTACCCTAATAGAGGGGCCTGGATTACTGACTGGGCCTCGGGGCCATAACTCCCCTGGTAGAGGGGCAAATACTTTTGGACATGGCCAGAGGGCCGTAAGGGAGGCTTGGCTTATGAACTAGGACTCACAGTCATAATTCCCTGATAGAGGGCCCGATACTTTTGAATGTAGCTCAAAGGCCGTAAATATCCTACTAGAAGGGCAGTTACGTGGGGCAGTTAGCTGCAGAGGCAGTCATAGCATCGAGGGGGTACGGGCCCCTCGACAGGAGCCTAGCCCAGAGCTGCTCAGCTGACTGTCATTCCTGTGGCCTCTTGCAGCAATTGGCCCTTTTAGAGGTTTCTTCGTCTTCTGTGATTGGTGTGGGGGTGAACCCTCCAACGCAGGCTTGTAAAATGTACGTACTGCAAATACTGTCTCAGCAGCACACCTTCATTTTTCTCCCATTTCATCTCCCGTTAACCTTGAGCAGCTCCCTTTTTATCACCATCACGCTTCCCCATCCCATCAGTGAAGCAAAAACATATGGCAGCCTCTAAGACCTGCTGTTAATCTTACGAGGGGAGAGAGAGTTCTCCTGCCATCAAACGGGTCTCCCACACGATGGGACCCGGACAGCACCTAAATATCCATTTGAACAGTTACACGGTTTTGTAATTAAAAAACTGTAAGTCATCTCGGTGTTGAGCTCCGTGAAATAATGCCTTTTGTAATTGAACATTTTCTGGGCTCGCTGGGTGAGAGCAAAGTTCCATTCTGAAGACTCAGTCATTTTCAAAAGTGTGTCAAGGACAACCGTTCTGCATTCACAATCAGGTTCGGCGACAGGTGCTAAGAGGGGACAGTCACTTTTTCCTTTTAGTTCCACATTTTGCAAGTGAACTTTGAATAACCCATGCTAAACTCACTGGGCACGTTGACACAGCAACCTTATTTTGAAAGAACTAGCGTTATTTTGAAATAACTTAATCTGTGTCTACACGGCCGGCAGGTATTTTGAAATAGTGTTAAAATGCTGTTAATCTGGAGAACTTTTTCCTCTCACTCCTGTAACCCTCATTGTACGAGGAGGAAAGGACGTCAGAGGAAGAGTGCAAAATAAGTGCTGTGTAGACACTCTCCATTTTGAAATAAGCTACGCAATTGACATCGCTCAATGTATGGAGCTTATTTTGAGCTAAGCCCTGCTGTGTAGATGCACCCACTGACTCCTCCATGCTCTGCATTTGGGGGGAAGGGTGGCTAAAACACTTTAAGGAAAGGCAAAACGTGGAGATGGATGGAACCCAACATGCTGCATCTCTATTACTTGGAATTGTCAGGAGAGGAGTCTGCGTGGGATGGGGTACCAAGACTTGAATCTATGGACCCAGTCTCATGTCTGACTTTGGGTTGTAGACCAGCGCCCAAACAGAAGGTACTTGATCTCCATTTCTATTGTACAGTGACCAACCTTTCTAACGTATTGCTTTCTGCAAGATGCTTTTCTGGACTCATGTGCACTGTTGTAGCTATGCTGGGCCCAGGATCTGAAGGAGACAAGGTGGGCGAGGTAAGATCTGTTACGGGACCAACTTCTGTTTGTGGAACGTATAAGCTTCCAGGCCATGTAGAGCTCGTCTTCAAGTCTGGGGTAGGAAACAGAGTATCTGAGCTACATCGTAACTGGGACAGATTATTGAACTGAAGGGAAAACACTGCTGGAGGTGGGAGAAGATGATCATAACATGACCTTCTGACATTGATCTGTGTCTGCTATTTGGATTAGAAATCTCACTTTATCTTTGTTACTTCGTGCTGTCCCTTCCCTACCCAATTGAACTCGTCTGTAAGCTTTGTTTTCTGTCTTTGTCTGATATGGGTTGTATGCGTCTTGGGGCAAGGATCACGTTTGTTTCTCCTTTAAGCTCCACGTGCTTTAGAAATATTTATCACTGATTATATTACTGGCTGTTTGTAGCAAGATACATGGGCAAGGGCAAATTCCCAGATTTATCCCTAATATTAAAAAAACCCATAGGCTGTGTCTAGACTGCGTCCTTTTCCGTAAAAGGGATGCAAATTAGACACATCGCAATTGTAAATGAAGCGGGGATTTAAATCCCCCTGCTTCATTTGCATAAACATGGCTGCTGCTTTTTTCCAGCTTGGAGCTTTGCCGGAAAAAAGCGCCAGTCTAGACGCGGATCTTTCGGAAAATAAAGCCTTTTCCGAAAGATCCATTTTCCGAAAGATCCAAGTCTAGACTGGTGCTTTTTTCTGGCAAAGCTCCGAGCCGGAAAAATGTGGCAGCCATGTTTATGCAAATGAAGCGGGGGGGATTTAAATCCCCGCTTCATTTGCAATTGCGATGTGTCTAATTTGCATCCCTTTTACTGAAAAGGGATGCAGTCTAGACACAGCCATATAGTATAAATTTAAATATAATATGGAGGACTCTATCTATGGATGTGGACATAGCAGATATGCAGACATACTGCAGATTATAAAATAAATGGCTCTTGTATATAACTATAGGGCAGAACAAATTGTTTGGAATTCCACTGCTTTGTCACCGATTCAGCAAAAGTACATAAGCAATTAGCTTAATTTTGTGCACTGTTGTGCTGTTACGTTTGTCAGCATGTGAGTAGTCCTTCTGAATTTGCTCTTCCTGTGAACCTTGCTGAACTGAGGCCATAATTCTAATGTTACATTTATTCCTGATTTGGAGTAGGAAATGTAGCTTCTGTGACGGACAGCCAACCCTCGCCATTTGTGGTGGATGCGTTCCTGGCACTACCACGAATGGTGAAATTTGCAAACACTGGGGATGGCGGCTCCTGGCTGTGTGGTGAGCCCCTCTCCTCGGCTCCTCAATTCACCGTGGGGGCTGAGAACTACGTCAAAATTACCGGGGGCTGCAGAGAGTTCACTAATAGCAATTCCACAAATCGCGGGAGTCTATTGTAACTGAACGATAGGATTTAAACACTGACTTTTACTAACAGAGGTTTGAATTCCAGCCATGAAGTGGTGAATAGGCAGCTACTGTTTTGTGATGTATACCAGAGACGTGGTGTTGGATTCAGATTTTGGTTTCAGCGTCCTTGGTGCTCCTGGATTATGATTCTACTCTGAGATATAAAAACGTAACAGTTTACAAAGCAAAGCACGTGTCCAAAATCATCTAAATGTCCCCCAAATTTCTATGCAATATAATTGGTACAATAGGACTTTTTGACGTTACCACTTTCCATGTCAGAGTGAAATGGTGAAAACCAGGGGAATGTTGCAAGCATGTAGACTCGGCAGGTGGACTGTTTTGAATTCTTTTGCATTTTCTGCCCTGTGTGACAGGATTGTAGAGCTGCCTGCTAGTTCGAGCAGGATGACCTTTCAGAGCAAACAGCCAGGAGGAATGTTGACGCATGTCACTTAAGAACCCGTTCAGATGTTGAATGGTCACACTGTGGGGAAAGGGGAGTGCTAGGGGACCCAGGGCTCTAAGGTACCATCTGCACAAGAAATTGGTACAGCCCTAGTGAACATACGCATTCATAGCCAGTCCTTGCAAAAGAAAGCCCAATGTCCCTTGGAAACTCTTCACGCAGCCAAGGATTCATAAACAAATGTAATCGCTATTTTCTGGGACATAGCAAGTCTGTCTCTCTTGGTTGAACTTGAGTGAAACTGACATTGTCTTCAGAGCGAAAAGGCAGATTGTTCCCTCTCCTTTCCAATGAATAAATGATACTGAAAGCCAGCGGCGTTTGAGGACTCTAAGCCCAGTAGTGTACATGTCACCTTCTCCTCTCCAGCAGAAGTGAAAGAGATCTGACTGTCAGACATTTCTCTCATGAGGTCCAAGTGGGAAACTGGTTCATACTTGGCCTCTCCTTAGAACAATAAAGTTGGAGAATAATTAGATGCAGCTGACTTTTTCCAGATAGGACTAACATTTCAGATCCTACCCTTGTATTTTTGTCTAGCGTTCAATGATGCTCAATAGCATTGTGAAGACAGGAAGTGTCATATCCAAATTCTTTTTCCCTATCTGGCTCTGCAATAATGTTTCCAGAACTGGATCCCTTAACTAAAGTGGATGGGAAATTTTCCCATAAAAGACTCATCTTAGTTTGACTAATTTCTGTATAATTGTCTTGCAAGGCAAGACAATAAGGCTACAGGGAACCCCAGGACTTCCTGAGCCTGTGACTGGGTCTGCTCCCACCATGACAAAGCTTCTAAGATCTCTGTGTGGTGCCAAGTACCTGGAAATCTTTACAGAGGCTTCCATGGGCCAGGACTCCGGGACAGTCCTATCATGTGGATTGCCCCAGGACTGGGGACCTGAGGGCCTGCAGACTCTATAGCAGGGGTGGGGAACCTAAGGCTGGGGTGCCGGATATGGCCCTGGGGTTGCCTAGATCTGGCCCCTGTGGCTTAAGGCCTTCCCTAGCATTGAGGGACCCACATTGGCACTCCCCCGCTCTCCCCCTTCCCTGCAGCCCCTGACCCCCGACTGTGAGTCAGTGGTCCCTGACCTGTATCCCCTCTAACATTTTCTATCCTTGAGCAGGTTGAATTTCTTTTGGGCTGGCTGAAATTTCTTTTGTGCACCACCAATATTGAGGTTGTGTGTGTGTGTGGATGTGTACCACCAATACAAACAAAACACACACACATAATTTTAAGCAGTCCATATGTGTGGAAGAAAATCAATTAAAACAAGGGATATTCAACACGGAGCAATGCATGCGATATTTAATATGAAATTAAATAAAAAAGAAAACAAACACTGCCCTTGGAGTACATGTATCAACCTTTCTAACAGCTCATGCTAGGACTTGCTACGTCTGACTCATGAGAGCCAGAATGCTACCAAATAGCAAAGATCTGGATTTAATGCAATTTAATACACCGTGTATATTAATTAGTAGCACAGATTTCTTTTAAAAATCATTAAGTTCACATCCACAACACTTCGACAACATTTTGTGAAAAGAACCTTTTTCTTTCTTATCTGAAGCCATTAACACCTAGGCAACCTTTGAAATGCCATCATGCACATGTCCTAGCACACACTTCCCTTGCAGCCTGCTCCCCTCCTCCACCCAGTCAGACAGAGAGGACTGTAGCGAATGAGATACCCCAAACAAACTGCCCCCTGCCTCCACCCCACTGCACAGACACCAGCATCCACCCACCCTCTCTTTCCCCCTCCTACCGTGTGTAGTCAGCCCCTTATCTCCCCCTTCCCAGGAGACTTGAGAGTGCTGAGTTTCTGCCTCTCTCTCTTCCTGCATGGAGAAGCTCTAAACCAGTGTTTTGTAAACTTTTTAAGACTGAGGAACACCAAACAATAAAAAAAAAAGGTCACCTGCCCCTTTAAGGGTGGCCATTTTGAATTCTGTTCTCCACGGCACACCTCCGACTACCTCCCAGCACACCAGTGTGCTGTGGAACACAGTTTAAGGAACACTGCTTTAAACTCCCCTCGCCTCTGACTCCTCATCAGCCAATTACTTACTTACTCACTCCCTCCTTCCCCATCCCCCCAGTCACTAATTGTCTCCTTAATCCCTTTTTACTGGAGCTCCTCCAATCAAGCAAGCAGTTAGCCCCATTTAGCTGTTTGCTCAGTGAGATGCCCCTCTCCCACAAATCAGCTGAGCTCCCTGCCTGCAGGGGACCTTTGATCTTCTAAGCAGAGTTCAGAAAAAGGCTGCACACGTGTGCAGGTGCGCAGCTAACAGGAAACCTTGTCCCTGACCCAGAAAGGTTTCCCCCACCCTACTCTCCAGGGTTGGTGCAACTGACAAGAACCATGTCCGTTTTAGTCAGCTGCTGCTGAGGCTCCAGGAAACACTTTTCATCTCTGAGTTTCTGAAACTTTTTTTTAAATGTCCAGTTGCCAAGAATTTGTTTAAATACTTGGGTTGCGTTCCAAATTGGACCAAATTCAAATTTCAACACACAGTTTGCCCAAGAACTTGAAATTCCAATTTTTAGTCAGCTCTATCATGGCCATTATAGGGAGGCTGAGACAAGAAGCATATTTGGCACATTTAAATAGTCTAAAGCAATGTACAAACTTTAATGATCTGTGTATTGTTTCTCTTTTCTCAATTATTGTTAGTACACACGGTGCTTTGCCACTCCAAAATGCTATAAAGCACGAGTGCTAAATGTATAATTATTTTACAGGTTACATTAATTCTCCATTTGGAAAAAAAGACCGGCAATATTTCAATATTTTCAGCTAGCATCTCAGGCATGAATAAAATATTAATGGCAAAGAATTCTACTAACTAGGTAGAAAACAAAAGATAATTTTATTAAAAAGCTGAATAGATGCTTTGGACCATATTTTCTGCTCACTAATAGAGATTTGACACTTCAGTACTTTACTGGCTTGAATGGTGTTGCTTTTGCTTTATAGCAGTGTTAGTGATTTTGAAATAGTTCTTTTAAAAGCCAGCTATTGCCCCATGTACTTGGCTGCGTTCTGAGCAAGAGGTCCCTGTACACTAGAAAATAGCTTTTTCACCAACAGAAGCTGGTCCATCAAGTTGGGCTCGCCGATGGGCTCGCCGACTGAAGCTGGTCCATCAAGTTGGGCTCGCCGACAGAAGTTGGTCCATCAAGTTGGGCTCAGCATAAGAAGGTAGTCCATCAAGTTAGGTTCACCGACAGAAGGTTCAGGGGCTAGCCGAGTTAATCTGTACAGGAAAAAAACAATAAATGGTCTGGTAGCACTTAATAGAATAACAAAACACGTAGATGGTTGGGCTCGCCGACAGAAGTTGGTCCATCAAGTTGGGCTCGCCGACAGAAGTTGATCTATCAAGTTGGGCTCACCGACAGAATTTGGTCTATCAAGTTGGGCTCACCATAAGAAGGTGGTCCATCAAGTTGGGTTCACCAACAGAAGGTTCAGGGGCTAGCCGAGTTAATCTGTACAGGAAAAAAACAACAAATGGTCTGGTAACACTTAATAGACTAACAAAACATGTAGATGGATTAATGAGCTTTTGTGGGCACAGCCCACTTCTTCAGATGCCCGGAGTTTTGAGTTTAGGATGTGCAGACCCAAAATAAATAGGAGAGATGGGGGAGGAGGGGAGGAATACAAGCAGGGGGATGTGAAACAAGGAGCAGAGGGTATGGAAAATCAAAGGGAAAACCAGGAAGTTAGAGCTGGGAATCAGTAAGCACCTGAAGATTGGGTAGTTAAAATGAAGCAGATAAGAATCAAAGTCAATAGATAGTACCCTTCCTAACACAAAATGGAGGACAATGTAGCACTTTAAAGACTAACAAGATGGTTTATTAGATGATGAGCTTTCGTGGGCCAGACCCACTTCCTCAGATCAAATAGTGGAAGAAAATAGTCACAACCATATATACCAAAGGATACAATTAAAAAAAATGAACACATATGAAAAGGACAAATCACATTTCAGAACAGGAGGGGGATGCAGGGCGGGGGGAGGAAGGAAGGTATGTGTCTGTGAATTGACGATATTAGAGGTGGGGAGAGTGGGATGTTTGTGAGTTAATGGTATTAGAGGTGATAATTGGGAAAGCTATCTTGATAATGTGTAAGATAGTTCAAGTGTTTGTTCAATCCTCTTTGGAGAGTGTCGAATTTTAACATGAATGACAGTTCAGAGGATTCCCTTTCAAGTGCAGATGTAAAAGGTCTTTGTAGCAGAATGCAGGTGGTTAAGTCATTGAGAGAGTGTCCTTTCTGGTTAAAATGGCAAGAAACTGTTTTTTCTTTGTGATCTTGTCTGATATCTGTTTTGTGGGCATTAATCCTTTGGCGAAGTGTCTGAGATGTTTGTCCAATGTACATAGCAGACGGACACTTTCGGCACATGATAGCATAGATTATATTTCTGGATGCGCAGGAATATGCGCTCAAGAGTTATAAGATCAAGAACACTTGCTCTTTTCCGGAAAAGCGCATCTACATTGGCCACAGATGCTTTTCCAGACAAAAGGGCTTTTCCGGAAAAGCATCTGTGGCCAATGTAGACACTCTTTTCCGGAAATACTTATAACGAAAACTATTCTGTTTTAAGCATTTCCAGAAATTCATGCCAGTGTAGACATAGCCTTTGCGTATATCTGATTTGTGCCCACAGATTCTTTCCCGTATGGTTGGGCTCACCGACAGAAGTTGGTCCACCTTCACGCTTCTTGGCTTTCTAATATCTTGGCACCAACATGACTACATCTATACCACATAGAGGAATTTAAATCGTCCTTTTAGCTTGAGGCGTTGTGTGCATTTCCTTCTGAAGAGACTGGATCGCTGCAGTCCAGATTTATAAGCCTGATGGGCCCATGAAGTGCTCTGGAAACTTTCCTTGTTTGTCGACATAATAACTAAGTCTTTGATTTGTGGGCACTATGGGGAGATCCTCTGGGGAGAGAGGGTTTGAAGAACATGGAAGAGAATTTAAAAATGGCTGTTTCCAGAAGCCTACTGGAAGGTTTGTTTGCCTACTTGTCCTTTGGAAAGGATTTCTTACATTAAAGAAATCGGGTTAATGGGCAGTGGTATCCATACCTTAGGGCGTACATGCCTATGTGGCAGCTTCCATCACGACAACATTCCTACTCTGCTATAGGCCGGTTATTTTTCAGAGATTGCTCCGTTTCCATGCTGCTTTATCTCTACTGTTTCAAAGACGTTAGCAGCAAAGAGCTACCGCATGCATTTCCTAGGTTTAGTACTACCTTGACCTCTGAGGATCGGACAAGAAGCAATGGGCTTAAATTGCAGCAAGGGAGGTTTAGATTGGACATTAGGAAAAACTTCCTACCTGTCAGGGTGGTGAAACACTGGAATAAATTGCGGAGGGAGGTTTTGGAATCCCCATCTCTGGAGATATTTAAGAGCAGGGTGGATAGACATCTACCAGGGATGATCTCGATGGGGCTTGATCCTGCCGTGAGGGCAGGGGACTGGACTTGATGACCTCTTGAGGTCCCTTCCAGCTCTTGGTTTCTAGGGTTCTATATATTCTGGAAATGGTTGTATATTTATAGGTATTGATTATAGCCCAATCTTGGTTTCCTCATTCTTGATGTCTTCTTCTGAATGTTTCATTCGTTACCATGGTAGAAAAGAACTGGTGGTTCTTATGCCTTCGAAAGGCAGGCATGTACATGCCACATGACTATACAGCAAATGCAGCTGAAGAACAGAGCTGGCTCCTGACGTCATACAAATGGCAGGACCACATCCCAAATGGATTCAAAGGCCATATCCCTTCGTGGCCTTTGAATCGGGTCTATAGGGAGAGCCCTGACAGCACAGCAGGCACTGCGGACAGAGTGCGGTGCTATGTGGTACTGGTTATGAGACTCTTTGAGGGAACGATTCAGCCCCCGCCCTGTCTGCGATCAGAGCGAGGTACATGAGGGTCCTTTCCAATAAATCCTTTCCCCAGGAATAAGTCAATATCAAAAGAAATGGATGGTGGGCAACAGGAACGCACACACCCGTATAGCCTGGAAGGACCGAGAGAGAAAATGTATCTTGTTCTTTCAGTCTTTTGTATCTGAGATGCCTGAGAGACAGAGATGTGTGGACTCATAGGATCAGGAAAATGACATGCACATCACTCATTTGCTCAAGTTTGTCTATTATGTATTACACTTTCTCCCAGGCCCTGGCACAACATGCTATTTTCAATATTTACCATGTCAGTCCATCTCCACAGTGTCTTCCTACTTCCCATAAGAGCTGGAGTGTACAACATTAGAAGTTAACTTCTAATGGGCTTCTAAAGATATCTTAGACGTCAGCTACAATGAACTCACGGGCTCATGTGTTCATAACTTGAGTGTCTGGAGAGAGAAAGTACCCCTGAAACCTTAAAAAATACACATTCGAAAGGCAGGTAAGCTTAGAAGTGCTCAGTTCTAATTGGCTACGAGCAAACCCTTTAACAGTTGCGGGGAGAGAGATACTCGGAGGATGACAATAGGGTCCAGAGTGACCTAGACAAATTGGAGGATTGGGCCAAAAGAAATCTGATGAGGTTCAACAAGGACAAGTGTAGAGTCCTGCCCTTGGGATGGAAGAATCCCGAGCATTGTTACAGGCTGGGAACCGACTGGCTAAGCAGCAGTTTGGCAAAACTGGACTTGGGGATTCCAGTGGATGAGGAGCTGGATATGAGTCAACAGTGCACCCTTCTAGCCAAGAAGGTTAATGGCATATTAGGGTGCATTAGGAGGAGCATTGCCAGCAGATCTAGAGAATTGATTATTCCCCTTTATCCAGCACTGGTGAGGCCACATCTGGAGTATTGCATCCAGTCAGTGGCAGCCCATCAATACAGGCAAACTAGGTGGTTGCCTAGGGCACCAAGATAAATGACCGTTGAGGGCTTTGGAGGTGGGGGCGCCGATTGCACGTCTTGCCATCTAGGGCTGCTCCTGCATCCAGTTCTGGGGCCCCCACTACAGAAAGGATGCGGGCACATTGAAGAGGGTCCAGCGGAGGGCAATCAAAATGAGGGGGCTGGAGCACATAACCTATGAGGAGAGGCTAAAGGATTTTGGTTTGTTTAGTCTATGGAAGAGAAGAGTGAGGGGGGGTTTGAGAGCAGCCTTCAGCTACCTGAAGAGGGTTTCCAAAGAGGCTGGAGAGAGGCTGTTCTCAGTGGTGACGGATGACAGAACAAGGAGCAATGGGCTCAAGTTACAGTGGGGAAGTCTTGGTCGGATCTTAGGAAAAACGATTTCCCTGGGAGGGCGGGGAAGCCCTGGGCTGGGTTCCCTAGGGAGGGGGTGGAATCTCCATCCCTAGAGGTGTTTAAGTCCCGGCTTGACAAAGCCCTGACTGGGTTGATTGAGTTGGGTTGGTCCTGCTTTGGGCAGGGGGCTGGACTCGATGACTCCTGAGGTCTCTTCCATCCCTAGGATTCTATGATTCTGTTTAGCTTCTGGTCCACTATGACCCCCACATCCTTTCCGGCTGTGCCCCTTCTTAGGCAGGCACTTCCCATTTTGCAGGTGTGCAGCTGATTGTCCCCCCTGAAGTGGAGAACTTTGCATTTGCCCATCTTGAATTTTATCCTGGTTTCCTTCCATCATTCCTCCAGATTGTCCAGATCATGATGAATTTTAACCTTCTCTCCCGCCCTTCCCAGCTGGGTACTGTCTGCCAATTAGGAGTGTCCATTCTGTGACATGATCAAAACCATCGATGGGGATATTGACCAGAACCAGACCCAGAATCGATCCTCGGCAGGATCAGCAAATAGGATTTGCCATGGTAGGAGACAGGGTACTGACGAGACGTGCCTCATGCCTGATTTATACGTAAAGCTTTTGTCCAAAGTTCTGATAGCTAAAACTGCCAAGCAATGCACAGCCTCGCTCTCTGAATCCCATTGGATTGGTATGGGCGCCGATCTACCCAGGAAATTGAAAGCCATGGTTATGGTACATATACAATTTTTTCTTAAAAAGAAAAACAATAAGGAGTTAATGTGTGCCATTTCTCTATTAAAATGATGTCCATTTAAGACAACCATTACTTTCATAATGGGAATTTAATGAGGAAAACATATTACTGTATTATTAATTTTTTCATGTTAATTTAATGGGCTTTGTGCAGACATTTAGAGCAGACATCATTAGTAAAAGAAAAAATTACATCAATTAGAATCGAACCCTAAGGCGGCTGAAAAGTCAAGATCTAATTGTCAAGGCTTACCGTATTTCCAGCAAATCTATCTTTCTATGCAAAGCAAAACAGCTTTCTGCATGCAGTATTATTTCAGAGGCTGCCTGGAGTGGCACATTAAACAAGGCCAGGGCACAGAGAATGCATAACTGAAAGGAGGCATCACGCTTCTGAGAACTGAGAGAGTGCACCACTGTGAGGCAGGCTGAAAGAGAGAAGCTGGAGACCCAACTGTTTCCAGGGACATAAAAGCAAACAGTTATGTTTCTTTCATGTTTTATTCCACCTGGGGTTATACTTTCACTGCATCTTGGGTACCAGCAAAATAAAAAACTTTCAGAGGCTATGACATTAATCAGTAGCAGGTTTTAAACAAACAAAAGGAATTTTTTCTTCACACAGTGCACAGTCAATCTGTGGAACTCCTTGCTGGAGGATGTTGTAAAGACCAGGATTTTAATAGGGTTCAAAAAAGAGCTAGATAAATTCAGAGAGGTTAGGTCCATCTATGGCTATTAGCCAGGATGGGTAGGAATGGTGTCCCTCGCCTCTGTTTGTCAGAGCCTGGAAATGAAGGATAGGGGAGGGATCCCTTGATGATTCCCTGTTCTGTTCATTCCCTCTGGGGTACCTGGCATTGTCCACTGTTGGGAAACAGGATACTGGGCGAATGCCTTTCCTACCCATCCTGGCTAACAAGCAGGGCTCGACAAATTCTGGAAAACCCTACTCGCCAGACAAAAAAGGGACTCGCCACCCTCCCCTCCAAAAAAGTGGTTTTTTTATGGCATAAATTCCTAATAAGAATAAGAACTGTAATTACTACCTAGATCCCTTTCTGCCATGCTCCTTCCTAGACAGTCGCTTCCCATCTTGTATGTATGGAACTGATTGTTCCTTCCTAAGTGGAGCACTTTGCATTTCTCTTTATTAAACCTCATCCTGTTTACCTCTGACCATTTCTCTAACTTGCTAAGGTCATTTTGAATTATGTCCCTATCCTCCAAAGATCATAGCTAAAGGCTCAGATACCTCCTCTATCAGCTCCTTGAGTATCCTGGGATGCATTTCATCAGGACCTGGTGACTTGCTGACATCTAACTTTCCTAAGTGACTTTTAACTTGTTCTTTGTGAATCCTATCTTCTAAACCTACCCTCTCTCTGCTTGTATTCACTACGTTAGGCACACCTCCAGACTTCTCGGTGAAGACCGAAACAGAGAAGTCATTGAGCATCTCCGCCATTTCCAAGTTTCCTGTTACTGCTTCTCCCTCCTCACTAAGCAGTGGGCCTACCCTGTCCTTGGTCTTCCTCTTGCTTTTAATGTATTTATAAAAAGTCTTCTTGTTTCCCTTTATGCCTGTAGCTAGTTTGATCTCATTTTGTGCCTTTGCCTTTCTAATCTTGCCCCTGCATTCCCGTGTTGCTTGCCTATATTCATCCTTTGTTAGTTGTCCTAGTTTCCATTTTTTATATGACTCCTTTTTTATTTTGAGATCGTGCAAGATCTCCTTGTTAAGCCAAGCTGGTCTTTTGCCATATTTTCTATCTTTCCTACACAGCGGAATTGTTTGCTTTTGGGCCCTTAACTACGTCCCTTTGAAATACTTCCAACTCTCCTCAGTTGTTTTTCCCTTCAGTCTTGCTTCCCATGGGACCTTACCTACAAGTTCTCTGAGCTTATCAAAATCTGCCTTCCTGAAATCCATTACCTCATGGACTTATCTCTTATTCCTTATTTTAAGGAATAAGGGATCTTTTGGAAAAGGCTTTATTTTCCGAAAGATCCGCATTTAGACTGGCACTTTTTTCCGGCAAAGCTCTGAGCCGGAAAAAAGCGACAGCCATTTTTATGCAAATGAAGCGGGGGGGATTTAAATCCCCGCTTCATTTGCAATTGCGATGTGTCTAATTTGCATCCCTTTTACGGAAAAGGGATGCAGTCTAGACACAGCCTTGTATTTTACTGCCTGTGTAAGCCACCTACCAGTCAGATAGCTGTGTCCCCAGTGATTAATTTTCTACCACCACCTCCCCAAGAGTAAAGGTCACTAAGAGTGTTGGGTTCAGAAAACCATAGGAAATAAATAGGCTGGAGGTTTAAAGCAAACGTAAGGATGTATTTCTTCATGCATCAGTAAGTCTGTTGAATTTGTTACCATGGGATATGGTGAAGGCCAAAAGTACAACTGAGTTCCTGGAGGATAAGTCCCTCAGTGGCTATTAGCCAAGATGGATGTCTAACAAAGTGACTGCCAGTGAAAATGGTGTAGGATCAGAGGCTAAAATAGGAAAAGAAGATAAAAAAATACTTAGACAAATTAGATGTCTTCAAGTCTCCAGGGCCTGATGAAATGTACCCTTGGAGATGATTGACCTAAGTCCTCCCATTTCAAATTACATTTTTTTATGACGTTGATAATCATATGCTTCCAAGTCATCTTAGGTCTACCCTTCTTTCTTGTTGGATTTTTCTGCTTCCAACTGAGAGCCATAATCGGTAGTCGGTTGTGATCCATTCAGAACACATGCCCTAGCCATTGATGTCTTCTCTTACAAATAATTTGTGCTAGAGACCTGACTGTAGCCATTTTTCTGACCAAATTGTTTGGTTTCCTTTCCTCGTAGCTTACTTCTTATAGTCACCGCAAGCACTTATGATGAAACAGACCTAACTTTGGAGCATCTGTTTCCTTAAGTTGTCAGAGTTCACTGCCATAGGTTGCTATGGCTCCAATAACAGCTGTGTGGACACTTAGTTTTGTATGTACGGATCTGGTATTAAGTTTCCAAATTAAGTGAAGGCTTTTCACTCTGCCGATCCTTATTCATATTCATATTTCCTCAGACTCTGTACCATCTTGGCTTATTGGGCTTCCAACATATTTGAATCGTTCTACCCTCTTTTGCTCTTCATAGTCTATTTTAGTCCATATCTCCAGTTGCCATGCTTTTACACTTCTTTACCTTGAATCTCAGTCCTACCTCCTCTGTCATTTCTTTAACTTCATTTGTGCATGCTTGAAATCCTGCATCCTGTCTCCATTCTTGTTCCTGCTCGTCATCGATGATGGCCTTAAGCGATGTAAGAATGATCAGTATGGCTTAAGGTGGAATCATTGGAGATTATTCGATCTAGATTTCACGGATGACATCGCTCTTCTACAGCGATGATCTAGATCGGGGTGGGCAAAATATGGGCAAAAGTCTGGCCCACGGACCATCCTGCTGGGACCCTCGGGCACGCAGCTGCCAATAGTTTGAAGTGCAGTCCCTATGTTTCACTGCTCTGCAGGGAGGGGGGAAGCTTCATGTGATCTCCCTGCTCCCAGCCCAATGCTGAACTCCTATTGGCCAGAAACAACCGGCCAATAAGAACTGACCTCAACCAATCTCTCAGCTCCTATTGTCTGGAAACAGCTAGCCAATCGGAGCTGAGAGATTGGCCTGGGAGATGGGGGCAGGGCAAGCCTCTTCCCCCACCCAGAGCTGAGAGTCACAAGGAGGGAACAGCCTGTATTTTCAAATGGTCTTGGGTGGCAGCAGGCAAGGAGACCAGCCTGCCTTAGGGGTGCTGCAGGCCGGGAGATGCTGAGGTAAGCGCCTCCCAGCCAGAGCCTGCCTCTGGCACCCCTGCCCCTCCCGCATCCCAACTCCCTCCCTAAGTCACCTTCCAAACCTTCTGCACCCTCCACCCTGTCACAACCCCCTCCTTCACCTAAACACCTTCTCAGACCTCACACTCTCTCCTGCACCCCAGTCCCTTACCCCGTGCACCGTTCTGTACCCAGCCTCCATCCTAGACCCCGCATCCCCTCCACAGAAAAGTGCGGCCCTTGACCACTTACCAAAATCTTGGAATGCTCCCCCCCCAAAAAATTATTGCCCACCCCATCTAGATAATACTTAATTCTTCCACAAGATCAGGGGACTGGACTAGATGACCTTTTGAGGTTCCTTCCAATCCTACATTTCAACAATTCCATGCTCAGGATGTAACCAGATGCTCTCGGTGTCCCAAAGCCTCTGACTTCCAGAAGCTGAGAGTAGACAGCCCGATGATTGTCCTGTTTTGGTCATTCCCTCTGAAGTCTTTGGCACCGACCACTACCAGAAAACAGGACAGCAGGCATGATGGGCCATTAGTCTGACCCAGTTTTGCCATTCATGTTCTTGGATTTCGATGTCTGCTCAATAGCCAGTGCACTGAGATGCCCTTTTGGGTTTATTGTCCGCCAAAAAAGAGAAGCTTGGGATCATCCTCCAAATAACCTTTGTTTCCCTTTCTGCATCTGGTGCCGGCAGCTCCGTTTTCATAATTCATAACCTTCGCTCATGTTTCAGTAAATTATTTAGCAAGCTTCAAGGGCACTGCCAAACAACAAAAACACCCGAACCAAACAAACAAAAACCAGTGCTCGACACAGTGGCATTCAGCCCCCAAAAACCAAGCAGGCATGAATAATGCACACACGTAAACATGTTTTGTTCACAGTCAGATGCGTTTTCTTTAAGGTTGCGCCTCCACTCCTAGACACTCCCTAGTGTGTGATTTTGGGAACAGAAGCGCCACTGGGTGTGTTAGTATTCTCCTTGGGACTGCAGAACACACCGGGGGTATGTCTACACTACTACCCTAGTTCGAACTAGGGTGGTTAATGTAGGCAACTGAAGTTGCAAATGAAGCCCGGGATTTAAATTTCCCGGGCTTCATTTGCATCTTGCCGGGCGCCGCCATTTTTAAATCCCCGCTAGTTTGGACTCTGTGCCCGCGGCTACACGTGGCACGGAGTAGGTAGTTTGGAATAGGCTTCCTATTCCGAACTACCGTTACTCCTCAATAGCGGTGGAATACAGGTTAGGCGAAAAGGAAAACAAGCAACATTGAAAAGCTGCTTCCAACACACTGGTGTCCCCTGGATAAAAGAGATGAAGTTGTGGTCATGTCTCAGCTGTTTCTCTGCTCTCCCATATGCTTGATCTAAACCTCCTGAAACCCCGGAAATGCTCTCATTGAGTATGTCTACATGGCAGGGCAAAAGTCGAATTAAGCAACGCAACTTCAGCTGTGTCAATTGCAATGCTGAGGTTGAAGTAGCTTAATTCGGCTTTTGGTGCTGTCTACACAGCAGGAAATTGAATGGAGAGCAATCTTCCTTTGACTTCCCTAACTCCTTATGAAATGAGGGTTACCAGGAGTTGGAGTAAGAAGTCCTCCAGCTCGGCATTATTTCAAAATAATGGCTTGCTATGTAGATGTGCTCTTTGTTATTTCAGAATCATAGAATCCTAGAGCTGGAAGAGACCTCAGGAGGTCATCGAGTCCAGCCCCCTACCCAAAGCAGGACCAACCACAACTAAATAATCCCAGCCAGGGCTTTGTCAAGCCGGGACTTAGTTAACATCAGTTATTCTGAAATAACACTGCTGTGTGGACGTACCTTTTGACACCAGTTCAGGGTCAGGACCTGAGGCCCTGATTCTGCAAAGCATGTCAGTGTGCGTGCACCGTTAGGAAAGTCCTCATGTTACACAGTTGCCCATGTTCTTAAGTAATGGGCTTGTCTGCTACCTCCCTTCACAGAATTTCCATTAGCATTGGTTGAAGTTGCAGAAGAGGAAGAAGGACAGTGATTGAAATCCATAGTGCAAAACCGATGGTGTGTATCGCCAAAATGCCACTTAAGATACTTCAACTCCAGCTATGTAATTAACATAGCTGGAGTTGCATATCTGAAGTTGACTCTTTCTCCTTTAGGGTAGACTGGGCCACACAGGATCTGACTCCATTTGAACAGGGAAAGGTCTCCTTCAGTTCTACGAGAGTAAGTCAAAAAGTATCTGCAATGTATTTATTAAAATTAACACATCAGCAATACAGAACTCATAAATGTATCATTTTTCGACATAGTTCCCCTGCTTTTCAACCCACTTGGTCCAGCATTGAACAAGCTTTTGTATGCCTTCAGAAAAAAATGTTTTTGGCCGGGCAGCAAACCACGTATGCACCGCCTCCTTCAAATCATGATCGCTGGCAAAACGACAGCCTCTTAAAGAGTCTTTGAGGGGTCTCTCTGACATTTGCTCTCCGGCTCATAGTGGTGGATCCACATTTCATCACCAGTGACAATGCGACTCAAAAAAGCATCACCTTCCTCATGATACCGGTTCAAAAGGCGGTTACAGATGTCCAAACGGTTATGTCTGTGCTGTTCCATGAGTTGTTTGGGAACCCACCTTGTACAAACTTCACTGAAGCAAAGTCTGTGGTGGATGATTTCATTGGCAGAACCATGACTAATCTGCAGTTGGTTTGCCACTTCATCGACAGTCACCGTCCTGTTTTCGAGAATCAGCGTGCGGACTTGTTCAATGTTCCTTTCAGTAGTCAATGTGGACGGGCACCTTGATCGTTCTTTGTCAGTGACACTTGTTCGGCTATTTTTTGAACATGTCAATTCATTCATACACGCTTCGCTGTGGCAAAACACTGTCCACGTACTATGCTGATAGTCTTGGATGAATTTCCGCATCTCTTACACCTTCAGCCCACAAAAATCGAATCACTGCACACTGCTCTTCTTTGGTGCATGTGGTAAGTGGAGCGGCCATGTTGACCCCACTAGCGGGGAAAGACCTCTGAATGGTCAAGGTCAAATATGTCACTACAATATAAGGAGGTTCCGTGCTTACGGTTGCGCGTGAATTCAGCAATTGGGCCAATCACAGAAAAAAACATATGAACACTTTGCGGATACTTTTTGACTTACCCTCATAAATAACAGCTGAACAAAGATGGATGTCTTCTCGTGAGCACTATGCATTACTTTAACCTTCTCAATATTCCGTAATATAATTGGGTGGGATGAATAACCCAATTTGGGGGGTATGAAGATAAGCAGGAGTGGTGGGGTTCCTCCTCCTAGGCTGATTGTCCTCTTAGATACTTCCCTTGCCACCACTCCCTCCAAATTTAGGAGAGCGACACTCCAATCTGCACGAGGGCCTCCGTGCTTCTTATATCGTGCTTGTTTGTCCTTCCATTAGGTCAGGGGGCAGCTGGGCCAGGCATGTGTCAGTTGCATTGCCACCCAGGGCACTGGATTACGGTGCCACTCAGTTTTGGCACAGCCGAGAAATGAGCAGGCCATGGCCGAGTTGTGTTGTCCTCCCACCCCTGTAGCCCCTGTCCTTTTCATGTGTGTTCATTTTTTTTAAATTGTATCCTTTGGTATATATGGCTGTGACTATTTTCTTCCACTATTTGATCTGAGGAAGTGGGTCTGGCACATGAAAGCTCATCATCTAATAAACCATCTTGTTAGTATTTAAAGTGCTACATAGTCCTGTATTTTGTTTCAGCTACACCAGACTAACACGGCTACATTCCTATCACTATCCTGTCCTAATGTCCAACCTAGACCTCCCCCACTGCAACTTGAGCCCATTGCTCCTTGTTCTGCCACCTGCCACCACTGAGAACAGCCTCTCTCCAGCCTCTTTGGAACCTCCCTTCAGGCAGTTGGAGGCTGCTCTCAAATCCCCCCTCGCTCTTCTCTTCTGCAGACTAAACAAGACCAAATCCCTCAGCCTCTCCTCATAAGTCATGTGCTGCAGCACCCGCATCATTTTTGTTGCCCTGCAATGCTTCCACAGCCTTTCTATAATGGAGGCCCCAGAACTCGATGCAATACTCCAGATGTGGCCTCACCAGAGCCGAATAAAGGGGAATAATCACTTCTCTAGATCTGCTGGCAATGCTCCTCCTAATGCACCCTAATATGCCATTAGCTTTCTTGGCTACAAGAACACCCTGTTGGCTCATATCCAGCTTCTCATCCACTGAAATCCCCAGGTGCTTTTCTGCTGAACTGCTGCTTAGCCAGTCAGTCCCCAGCCTGTATCAATACTTGGGATTCTTCTGTCCCAAGTGCAGGACTCTGCACTTGTCCTTGTTGAACCTCATCAGATTTCTTTTGGCCCAATCCTCCAATTTGTCCAGGTTACTCTGGACCCAAATCTTGCCCTCCAATGTATCTACCTCTCCCCCTAGCTTAGTGTCAGCTGCAAACTTGCTGAGGGTGCAATCCATCCCCTCATCCAGGTCATTGAACACAACCGGTCCTAGAACTGACCCTGGGAGCACCCCGCTTGACTCCAACTGCCAACCAGACACTTGTTTGGTAAACACATTTTGAACCTAATTTTAGCTTTTGTTTATAACTTCATATAGAATGTTGCCACACACATTTCACCCTGACGATATTGGCCAGTGCACAATTAGTTTTCATAAGACCCGTCGCAGGACATACTTTTGTTTCTGTAAAAGTGGTGAGAGCTTTCTGTGTAGCCTTGATTATTATTACTGTAGTACGTAGCATGATTATTACAATAGTCCAGAGGGTGTGGCTACAATGGTGCACTCCGTCACGTTCACATCCCTGTGTTTGCTGCTAGAGAAAATTATTGTGATTTGGCCTCTGGCACAGAGCCTTGTTTATACAGTAAGAACATTTCCAAATTGCTGTTCAAATCATGTTTCTGGAGCACAGACCTAGTAGCTGGGGGTGTGCTTGGCTTCTGCACAAGCCCAGGTGCCTGGCGAGGAAGTATCTTGGTCAGGCAAGTGGTGAGACCGTGACATTGGTTCTTGCCAGGAAATTATTGCACGTGAAGCAGGGTGATTTTTGTATGTCTCCTTGCAAGAGCCTGGGTTGATTTCTATTTCAGATTTACATTGTGATAGAGCCCAAGGACAGAAGAACATGAGAACAGCCATACTGGGTCAGACCAAAGGTCCATCTAGCCCAGTAGCCTGTCTGCCAACAGTGGCCAGCACCAGGTACCCCAGAGAGGGTGGACCGAAGACAATGATCAAGCGATTTGTCTCCTGCCATCCCTCTCCAGCCTCTGACAAACAGAGGCCAAGGACACCATTTCTAACTCCTGGCTAACAGACTTTTATGGACCTAACCTCCATGAAACTATCTAGCTTCTCTTTAATCTCTGTGCCAACAAGTGGAGGGTGGAAGAGAGAGCTAAGACAGGAGGATGAGGCAAAGACGCGGGTGGGGTGCCAAATGGAGAGGCGGGGTAACAAATCTAAGAAGTGCTGTGCAGGTCTCAAGCCATCCCAAGTGATGGTCACAACCCCTCACCTACCTGGCTGCTCTCAGGATACAATTTCCTGCAGAGAAAGAGGCAGTTCTGAGGAGAGACTGGGGGCACATCATTGACAACCTACAGGCTATCCTGGAAAACCATCCGTCACTCTCACAGGCCTTGGGGGACAGGCCAGTCCTCACTGACATACCTCTCCTTACCCTGAAGCAAATTCTTCCCAGCCACCACACACCTCACCTCAAATACTCACCCAGGAATCCACCCCTGCAACAAACACTGGTGCCAGCTCTAGTGACACCATCACAGGACCTACCTACATCAGCCACCACACCAGCAGCTCATACGACAGCACATCCGCTAATGTGATCTATGCCCTCAAGTACCCGCAATGCCCCGTGCCATGTATCTTGGCCAAACCAGACAGCCTCTGTGACAAAGGATAAATGGACACAAATCAGACATCAGAAACGGTAAGACAGAAACCTGTAGGGGAACATTGTAACCTGCCTTGGCGCACAACCATGGATTTAAAAGTGGCCATTCTTCTACAAAGGAATTTCAAAAGCCAACTACAGAAGGAGTGCAGAATTGACCTTTATTTGCAAATTTAACATTATCTCTTGTGGTTTGAACAAAGATCTGAACTGGATGTGCCGTTATGACACCAGCTTTCCTTACATTCAATACCCCACAGATATCAAGCGCTAATTATGGGATATTTCCAGCTCACTCAGTTAGCCTCATTGGCACTGGCACTACCATTGACTGGTGCCCCCCTTCTTTTTCTATTATACATTGTGAGGGTCTCCTGCTTTTCTCTGCTCATCTGAGGAGGTGGGTTTTGCCCACGAAAACTCATGGCGACCCCTCTGAGACTTGGAGAACCAGGAGTGCCTTGGCAGGTTTGAACTCACAATATCTTCCCGTGCTGCAGTAATGCGTGTTAATGGCTCCTTACCTGGGCGCACAGACATCTCTAGTCACTTCTGTGCTCTGTGTCCCACATTGCATCATTGTTCTCAAATGCTGATGGCAGTCAAAGGTACATAGCGCTGAAGAGCAGATAAAATAGACACCTGTCAGGGATGATCTAGACGGTGCTTGGTCCTGCCATGAGGGCAGGGGACTGGACTCGATGAACTCTTGAGGTCCCTTCCAGTTCTAGTGTTCTATGATTCTATGAAACCCCATGGAGGGCAATGTAGCTTCAAAATCCAATGCCATCAACACTACGGGCATCTCACAGTTCAGGGCAACTGCAGCTGCATTGTCCTTCTCTGGTCCAACAAGGGTGCCCATGCTTAGGTTTCCAGCTCTACCCTCGTCAGCTCTCTTGGGCTGAGACCTGTCTCTGGGTCTCCTGGCTGGGATATTTCCAGGCTGCACAGTCCCCTGCCTGCACTGAACTACCCAGCAAAGTCATAGAGGGGGAGCCATGTGAGTCTGAGCTGCAAAAACAATGAGGTGTCCTGGGGTACCTTTGAGATGAACAGAACTATTAGGGCAGAAGCTTTTGTGGGTAAAACCCACTTCATCAGATGCACTGGAGTGAAAGGGACAGAGGCAGGGGTATATATACAGAACCAGAAAAGAAAGAAGTGACTTGTGTTAAGGAGGCGAATCAAGTCAGGGTGGATGTGGCTCATTCACTGCAAAGCCAGACTGCTTAAGTAGGCCTGCTCTGTTGAGCTCTTCAGAGGCTATACACAATTTTATTCCCACTGTTATAAGTTACGGCTCTTGTCTGATCTCTTGGCTTGGTATTATTCTCCGGTTAACAATTGGTGATTTGTCAGGGTTTAGATGCCTCCGGATTAACTACAGTATCAGTCTCAAAATCATCTCATCTGAGAAAGTGGGGCTGTGCCCACAAAAGCTCACGACACCAAATATATATATATATATCTTAGCCTCGGAGGGTATGGCTACACTAGGAAATTATTTCAAACTAGCTAAATTTGAAATAATAACACCTGAAATAGCAACATCGAACTAGCATGTCCCCGCTACAGGGAAATTAGTCCAAAGCAGGCCCTGTTATTGTGGATGTGCTACTTCAACTTAGGGTGTGTCTAGACTACTGAGTTTTGTCGACAAAAGTGGACTTTTGTCGACAAAACTATACCAGCGTCTACACTACCGCTGAGTTCTGTTGACATAACGTCGACAGAACTCAGCAGTTTTGTCGACGCTGGTATACCTCATTTTATAAGGCATAACACCTTCTGTCGAC